>NC_138129.1:30658992-31858992 GCF_964188305.1 Podarcis bocagei
AGTTTGCACCTGCCTGGGCAATGGCAACAGTTCATTCCTCTCCCCCAAAAAGGGAAAGGGAAATCACAGACATAGTAGACGGAAAGATCCTGTACAAGGCTTACCACTGGATGTTTCTTCCAAGTTAATTGTAGTGGTTGGGTAAACAGAATGCAGAAAATGACAACGCATCCACTCACATTCTATATTTTTTTTTATAAGCATTCCCAATAAAATCACATGTCTCTCTCTCTCAGGCTATGTGTGCCATTTCCTCCACCTAAGGGCATTGCTTTTCTTTGAAACCTGCATTCTTTTCACAAAGTCCTTTGTATTTGCAGCATAGTTTCCCTTTCCATTTTATAACTTGCACCTTGCTCCTGCATTCAAATGCCACTCATCCAAGGCCTTTGGAAGAAGGGCTCTTCTTCCCTAAGAATAGGACCAAAGCCCATTGGCAACCAGGTTGTATTAAATGTGGCACTACAAGCATGTCGCACCGCATACTGTTGGCAATACATTTTCAGTGACCTACACAAGAAAAGAGAATGCAGACAGAAACTTTCATTTGGCATGGTGAATGGCCAAAAGGCTCGTGAATAGGAATTCACTTTTATGATATTGCAATGGGTTTTTTTGTGTTTGTTTTTCTTTATTCTTTCATAGACTGTGATAAATTCAATGGCTTGAATGCACTGAGCACTAAAAAGTAGTCCATAATGCCCAGATTGGCTGTCAGCATAAAAAGTACTTCTCCTCGCTCCTGCAAATCTATGGGTTACATTTTATCTTCACTCTAGGAGGTGTGTACTTGAGGGCCTATGGAAGCCTAGGAAGGGAGGCAATAAACTGTGTAGAAACTGCCTTGTTCCTCCTTCAACAAGCTCAACATGAGGCAGGTTTTCTTTGAGCCAACGCAGGTAGTACAGCGCTCTTGTGGTTCTGCCTCTTCAGAATGCGGGTCAAGGACTACATGTTTCAATGTTCCAGTGTTTCCAACAAAATCTCACTGCACATAGAAAATGGGCACGTCAGGCAGAAGACTGAAATGCTAAAACCTCTTCTCGGTATATTTATGCATTTATTTGAGCAGTTGAGCCGCTGTATTTTGCACCAGCTGCAGCTTCTGGATCAAAATTCAGAGGCAGCTCCACTTTGAGTACATTGCAGTAAAGCAGCCTGAGGGTGTTCATTAGCACATGGATAACAGTGGCCAGGCTATCCTAGTCCAGAAACAGCCATGGCTGGTATAAGGAACTCTGAGCCACTGAGGCAACCTTTGTCTCTAGCGACAAAAAAGAGTCCAGAAGGATCTCCAGACTACAACTCTGTTCTTTCAGGGTGAGAATGACCTCATCTAAGGCAGGCAAAGGACCAGTTATCTGAACTCAGGAACCATATCCCCACACAACACCTCCGTGTGGGATTCAGAGTCTGTTTATTGGCCCTCATCCAGCCTATGATGACTTTGACTCACATCTTGAGTTGTTCTGTGCCAGTGTGGGGAACCCTTTTCAGCCTGAGGGCCACATTCTCTCTTAGTCATGCTTCTAGGGGCCACATGCCAGGGGTAGGTAGGGCCAGGGGCAAAACTGGATGGAGCAATGAATGTAAATGAATGTAAAGCCTGAGCTTCCCCACTTCGGGTAAGAAGCCTGAAGATAAAATGTTGTTATCCATCTTGGTGTGGGTAATCTTTAGACTAGCGCCCCATTTGCACTACACAATTTAAAACAATATCCAAGAGTTCCCTGGGAAGAGTGATTGATTGTTAAACCACTTGGAGAACTGTAGCTCTTTGAGAACAATAGGTGTTCCCAACAACCCTTCACAAACTTCATTTCCTAGGATTCTTTGGGGGAAACCATGGCTATTTAAAGTGGGATGCTGCTGCTTGAAATATGCAGTGTATATGGGGCCTAGCACTCTCTGGTTCTTTCCTTCTGTATAAAATGCAGTGCTGCAGAAGCACTTGACCAAATCCTCATCAGGCCTATTGCTTATCCACATATAGCTCAGGGGCAGAGCACATGCTTTTCCTTTTAAAGGGTCCCAGGTTCAGTCTCTGGTATATTCAGTTTGAACTGGGAATGGGGGTAAGACCCCTGCCTGAAAACCCGGGCGAACTACTGCCAGTCATTGTAGAAGAGTTTGGATTTGATATCCCGCTTTATCACTACCCGAAGGAGTCTCAAAGCAGCTAACATTTTCCTTTTTTCTTCCTACACCACAAAAAACACTCTGTGAGGTGAGTGAGGCTGAGCGACTTCAAAGAAGTGTGACTAGCCCAAGGTCACCCAGCAGCTGCATGTGGAGGAGTGGAGACGCGAACCCGGTTCCCCAGATTACGAGTCTGTCGCTCTTAACCACTACACCACCATGGCTCTCAACTTGTAGACAGTGCTGAGATGGACAGACCAAAGGCTTGCTTCAACATAAGGCAGCTTTCCCCCCCTGGACCATGCTACCTGCAGGTGCTAATCTTAGACTCATTAAAAAAATATTTGCTGTGTTTGAGGTCCCGATGCAGTTATTAAGTGAAAATATGCTGTTTAGCTCAAAGTTCCCCAAATCAAAAGGAAACAATATGCTCATTAAAGACTAATGCACGATTCCATGTGCTGATAATCATCCAGCATGTTCCTAGTGGGCCACAAGGGAAAGATAAACTTATGTAAAAACTGTGTGAATGACAGGCTTGCCAAGATGCTTAACCAGGAAAGAAAATGGAAAAGACCATCTGTATCAGAAAGGAATAAACTTTATGCAAATGCAGTATATGAATTTTGGCGCCTGTCCAGGAAGCATAAATATTTGTTATACGAAGACCACGAACACAGAAATACAAATAATCCAGGGATCTTGAGATAGTCCTGCAAATCTGGCAAGCAAAAAGGTCACTGTGTTCTTTTATTTTACCTTTGAATGTTTAGTGAACAGTCCGTGATCCAAAGATGAAAGGCACTGAAAAACTGCTTTGAAGAGGGCAATCTCTTTGGAGAGAGGAAATGAACGGTGGGTGATCACATGCACTGAGGCTGTCAGCTCGCGCAGCAGTCCAGACTTCACTGAAAATAGAACATCATGGTTCATACTGCGTATTATTCAAAGTCACTTCTTGGATCAGCCACTAAAACTGGATCCTAACGAATGGCAATCCAAGGCCATCTAGGGACATGTGAATTGCACCTAATTGCCTATCTCTGTGCCTGACTGCTTTCCACCTGCTCAGCCTGTATAATTCGAAATAAACAGGTATTACAAAAATGTCGCAAGTGTTTCCTTACAAGGAGCATGAAGCTATAAAGCTCTTCCCCATAAACTTCTTTTGCCATGAAACATGAGGAAGCAGGCTTCTCTGATTGGCACATGCTGGCAGTGCTTTCCATGCCCGTTTCACGAACATTTTCGAAGCATCTGATCCTTGAATCCCTGCTTCTTGGAAGGGACCAAAAGGCCACCTGGTCTAATCCTCTGTCCAAAGGCAAGATCAGCCTCCCAGCATCCTGCCAGACACCCGCAATGCAGACCTGCCATGAGCAAAGAGCAGGTGTTGTGCTGAATGGGGCCTGTGCTGCAGCCACAATAGTTCCAAGCCACTCAAGCTAGTTAGCCAAGCCATATGCTTCCTGTACAGTCTAAACCAGAGCATAGCTTACACCACAGAAGCCTGAGCCATCTACCTCTTGGTGCTGGGATATTCTGTGGACTTGGAAAGGAAAAAAAGTGTCCCAGCACTCTCCAAATGTAGCTCCTTATCTAACTAGGTTTACAAGAAGCCTGGAAATGAGAAAGAAAACAACTTGCTGGTAATTAGCTCTAAAGGCACACCAGCAATTGTGCTTTATCACGTTACAGGCACTTTGATAATGGGCCAGGGCTTGTGCCATGAATTGCTAATTAATTCTTCTTTAGTCAAATGTGTTGCTTAATTAAAGGGTGCACTGATTTATAAGTACACGTCCCTAAATATTATTCATTCCGCATCTGGTGGGGGAGAAGAGCAGATTGCTGCTTGGTTGCAACATTTCTCTTCGAATTATTTCATTACACCCCGCCACGCTCCTTCAGCACTGATTGTGACAGATTCGGGAATTATGAAGTCATAAATACAAAGAGAATAGCTGGCAAAATGCAGCTAATGGGAAATGTTCTCAAAGCTGGGGGGGGATCAGATTATGACAAAAGCAAGAAGGGAGGTGGAGAACAAACCATAAAGCAATTGATTTATATGTCATCTATAAGAAAATGCACTGAGCGCTAGCAGTCATCGTGGATTTGTTAAGAATAAGTCAGGTCAAAACAACATAAAGCTCCTATTTGAGGGTTTAGGCTGCATTCCTATACCAACTTGCCAATTGAACTCGACAGGACTTACATCTGAGATGACATGTATTGGACTGGATTCACTGTAAATGTTTAAATAGATAAGGGTAACGCACTGGTTATAGTTTAACATGTGTAATATTATGCATACAGATCTATGTAATATTCTTGTAGAATGGGAAAAATGGACTAAAAAGATGCTAGCATGATTGGGAAGCTGCACTCAGTGTACTTATTGATGGATCAGTGACATACTGGGAGGTAATAAGAAGTAGACTTGCACGAGGCCATATTCTGAGTTTTGAATGACTCAAGTGTTTACTAGCGTTAAAGAAATAAGAATGTGATTATTATATCTGCAAATGATAAAATACTCGGAGGAACTGCAAGCACTACTGAAGATAGGCTTGCAATTAAAATTGGAGCAGTCATTTGTGAACAATAAAATGTATTCCAACATTTCAAAGGTAATGCACCACAGATTTGATGAATAAATATACATGTTGGTGTTAATGGGAATAAATAGGTTTTGCTCTAAGATTTACAGCAGAGTGGGTCCAAAACCGCACATCTCAAGTGTTAAAGGCCAGGGTAAAGAGGCACATCTTCAGCATTTGCTGAAAGCTGCATAGTGAAGGTGCCAGATGCAACCTCTGTGAGGAGGGAATTCCACAACTCAGGGGCTGCCACAGTGTCTGTTGTTTGTTTGTCAGACTGCCTTATCCTCATCCACCCCTTCAATTGCTGAGCTCTCCAGTTGAGTTTCTCCTGAAAGTTTCAAAGATCTCAGAAGTCTGCTCTGCAGAAACTCAGAGCAGGGCTTTTGGTGTGGCTGCCATGGTCTGTGGAACAGCATTCCTGTCAAAATATGGCAGGCACTCACTGGCTGCACTTTCATGAAACAAGTGGAGACATTTTTGTTCCCACACACTTGCCCAAGAAATGAGTTTTTACCAGAAGTGTCTACTTTGTTATAATAATAATAATTTATTCTCTGCACTCTGCACTCTGGGCAGCTTCCACAAAGACCAAAAATACACTAATATGTCATACATTAAAAACTTCCCTGAACAGGGATGCCTTAAGATGTCTTCTGAATGTCTCTTGACATCTGATGGGAGGGCGTTCCACAGGGCGGGCGCCACTACCGAGAAGGCCCTCTGCCTGGTTCCCTGTAGCTTTGCTTCTCTCAATGAGGGAACCACCAGAAGGCCCTCGGCGCTGGACCTCAGCATCCAGGCAGAACGATGGGGGTGGAGACGCTCCTTTAGGTATACTGAAGGGTTAGGGTTTTAACTGTACAGTGGTGCCTCGCAAGACGAAATTAATCCGTTCCGCGAGTCTCTTCGTCTTGCGGTTTTTTCGTCTTGCAAAGCACGGCTATTAGCGGCTTAGCGGCTTAGCGGCTATTAGCGGCTTTAAGAAAAAGGAAACAAACTCGCAAGAACTCGCAAGACGTTTCGTCTTGTGAAGCAAGCCCATAGGGAAATTCGTCTTGCGGAATGACTCAAAAAACGGAAAACTCTTTCGTCTTGCGCGTTTTTCGTCTTGTGAGGCATTCGTCTTGCGAGGTACCACTGTAGTTAGGGTTAGGGTTTTAAGTGTAGTTTTAAACTTTTTAGTAATCTTATGTGTAAATCACCTTGAGACGGGTGCTTAGAAGGTAGTTAATAAATCAATAATAGCAATGGTATGCCTGTCTTCTTCTGATAAGCTAATTCTTATACAAATCACTCTAGGTGCGGGACTGTAGCCCATATCTATTCCTCTCTCTGAGGCAAAGAAAATTCCTTCAACCCACACCTCGCAGCATACCAGATTGCCAACACTGCTTGCACTGCTTCTTTCATCCTCAACTATCCTGCTGATAGGAGAGGGAAAAGCCATTCCCATGCATGTCAGAGCTATTGATTTATTTTTTTTAAGGGAAAGTTTCTTGGAAAAACCAGAAACCCCAGTTCAATGGTCTAGAGGCATCAGTTGATGCATTAATTCTATTAATGTTCTGAGAACATTAATTAAAGAAGGAAATCTGGGTAAACACAAGGCCAGCTCTTCTTGTTGAGGTGTCTCCTGTGTAATTAACTTCCTAACCAGTAAAGTAATCTTTGCACTGTAATGTAAAATAATGGAAGGTTTCCCAGCTCCCAGGGTCCAAGGGAACATACCGGTAACCTTGTGTTACAGATGCAGTACAAGTGAAATGCAGTAAAATAAAAGGTGTATGGTGCTTTAAAAAAACCTGTTTAGGCAAAACCTTTGGAGTTATTTTATGCTGTTTTGGCTCAGCAGCCTAAATTAGGTGTTGGATGCTTGTCCGTCTTTAAAATTTATGAGATGCTCTAGTTCTTTGAACTGGCATAGGACTTTTGCTCCCTCTGATGCTCAGCATAAACAGTACAAAGCTATGAGTCTTCTGCTTGCTTTGCTACATACTTGACATTCTCCTCATTCAAACCCATAAGGAGTCAATCAATAGAAAAGCAACTTGGAAGCCAAAGCTGTGCTATGCAGAGTCTGAACTGAAATATATTTTCCCACCCAGAAAACAACATAGCCTTTGCATCGTTATAGCCATTGTGCTTCAGCTTTGTGGGCTTTTTGCTTGCCAAAGTCAAAGTTCACGTGTTGATATTCACGTATCTCTAATGCAGAGGCCTACTTAGCTACAAAGAGATGAGAAGCCCAGCTAGAGCTATTCTGGGTCTTCAGAAAAAGTTCCTTCTTGCTTTTAAGCTTTTAGCTACAGCCATGAGGACTTGAAACATGCACTTTTTTAAACCAGAAAGCTGAAATTCTATGGGTTATGAACAGTCAGTGTATGTTTTGCAGATGTTTGGATGCAAGGCTTGAAAAAGGACCTGCATGCTTGCATTACCTGCCTCTGCAGTATGTTTTTCCCCCAGCAGGAGCTCATGCAGAAGTTTGCTGGCACTACCAGTTTGCACCACTGAGGACTGCTGAACGATAAGATCCTGTGCATACATAGGAAGCTGCCTTATACCAAGTCACACCATTGGTCCATCTAGTCCAAAACTGTCCCCTAGTCCCGCCTACTTCTGCTAAGTAGAAAGTAGAACACAGGAAGCTGTTTATACTAAGCCAGACCACTGGTCCCTCTAGCTCAGTACTGTCTTCACTGACTGACAGCAGTTTTCCCAAGTTTCTCCCAGCCTTATCTGGAGATGCCAGGGATTGAACTTGAGACCACCTGTGTACAAGGCAGATGCTCTACCACTAAGCTATGGCCCTTCTCCCAATGAGATGATGTTATAGTATGACCGTTCTTTCAGCATCATGGCTAGCAAGTTAATTCTAGTGCTCAGCGTTAGCCTGGGGGGGAAACATCTTTGGTTCATGCTGGGAACAGTTATCCATTCAGCAGCCACACATTTGTATCCTCAGTGCTTTTACTAGCACCTTCTGATGCCCTCTAGCAAGGGCATCCGGTCGCTAATTCAGCAGTGCTCACTGGTGGAAGCTGGCTGTATTTCTTAACTTGGCATATAACCTGAAATACAAAAAAAAATAGCATGGAAGATTTAGTTGACCAAATGCACAGGGACAAACATTACAGCCTTGTTTGATCTATCTTTTCCGAGTATATTGCAGGCATAGTTTGAAAATGTAAGGTTGTAAAAGACATCCGATTTGGCTGATACTAAAGGTTGAGCAAATACTGAGCAAAGAGCTGGAATTCCGTGGGAAATGGAACAAGCTGGACCCATTACATTTCTCTGCCCTGGCATATACACCATCCCTCCACATTTTGCTTGCAGGAACATTATTGCATTTCATACATCATTTAGATCCTTTGCAGCTACACTGTAAGACATGTCATTATGCTAAACAGCAAGATGAGAGTAAAAGGAGAGACAGACAGAGAGAATGGATAAAAATGGAAAGAACAGGTGGATTTTTCCTAATAGTTTAATAGATAAACTCAGGTTTAGTCAAGACAATGCTGGGAGATGGTCTCTGTGTGTTGTGCATTCAGATGGAGCTGGTTTTTATTAGAGCAATGAATTTAAGAAGTCAAGAGGAATGAATTTGTACATGGCAGGGAAGGTAGTTGTAGTGGTTAAGAAACTGTTCCAGTCCATATGATCCATGAAGTATATTCAGAAACTGTAAGCAGCAGCAAGCTGTTGATGTGAAAACACGGCAAAACATTTAAGGAAGAAACTTTGAGAGAGGATGGACAAGGTACATAACACCCTAAAACTAAGCTTTCATGCTTCAGGTATTCAGCCAATTCACCCTGAGCAGGATCTTTCCCCCTAAGATTGCATACTAGTTTAACCAGCCAACGGAGATAAAAGAGATTGAACATGACCAGCACTATCACTGGTTCCACTTCTGTCCAAGACATTAGAACTTTGGCTGTGGGTTAGATTGGGTCAGATGTTATGAGACCGCTTCTGGAGAATACCTTTCCCAGTTCATATTATAGCTGTATATCGCTAGTGAAAATATATCAGGAATGGTCCAACCTTTAGGTAGAGTGATGTGACCTCAATAGGTAACACCTTCTGGGGGTAGTAGCTTCCTCAGCTGTTCCTTTTGACTCCCCCTTCATTTTGTTCATCTCATGACCTACCTTGGGTCTTCTAATCTGGCTTACTGCTTTGGATGTGGTAGCAGACACTATCCTGTCACTAGTATTGATGTAAGATTCAAGTATCAGTCTTTCAGTTTCTGTATGTGGAAGGAGGAGGGGTGACCTTCACCTCAGGCATCAAAATGTTTTGAGCTGGCCCAAGCAGACAATTTTGGTGTTGTGCTCCATCCTTGGACTCACTCCACGGTACTGAGCCCTGGTTCCGCCAGACCCAGAAGGCTTTGCCTTGGACTTTATGCAAATAGTATCAGAGAGTTGAATATCAAGAGTTGACAATCCTATTCAGTAATCCATGGGTCTCACCTGCAATACCTAGAATTTCAGTGTCTAGGCCTTCACCCTGTCTGTTATAAATCTACTCTGGTCAATAGAACATCAATATCAGTTGCAGCTCATACAATATTATTAAGTTATCCAATACCTATTGGACTCATAAATGCAATGAGATAATTGGAATGCCACTTAAATCCATAAATTTGATATAGTCCATTTGCATAAGCAATCTTATTAGCAGCTCTAATCTCCCCAGGGTCTTGTTGGTCTTCTGAAGTGAGCATTTTCCATTTTTGTCTATTATTGTGACAATGATGCCACAGATTATCTTCATGATCTGCTATAAACTTCTGTTCCGTGTGCTTTGCTTTTCAGAATTCATACCTGGAATAGCCATCACCATTTCTGAACACTTTCCTTGTAGCTGATCTTGCAGTATGGAAGAGTTTTCTCTAAAACTATTTATTGTTTGTTTAGCATTATTACATGTAAATACTCATTAACAATTCATGGAATCTTAAATGGCTGAAAAATAGATTCATGAGCTAAATATTTCCAGAAGAGCCCTTTCCTGCAAGAGTATATTTGTCAGAGGAAGCAGGGGACAGGGATGGTTCCAGAACATCCCTATGTAATTACATTTTTTAATGAAGAACATATTTAACCTCTGTGAAAAACAAACTGGCTTCTGTGCTGGTGAACTGTTTTATTGAGCTACAAAATGCAAATAATTTTCTTCTGAATGTAGTTATCAAACTTATACCATCACATTTTATCACCTTACAGCTCTGAACATGGCATGGGCTGATTCATTTCTCGAGCCACCCTAAGGGAAATCTCCATAGAACAGGAGAAGCCTGGGGCCGGTGGGTGTCTTGAAGGACAGAAAAGGGTTCAGCAGGCAGTTACACAGATTGTTTAGGAGAGATAGGGAGTCTAATAGCAGTTTAGCCTCCCTCTTCCAACACTGCAGAAAGTCGGGGAAGTTTCCACCAATGTCGGTGCCAGGCTATTTTGTGTTTAGGCAAGACTAACTAGTTGCACCCCCCCCCCCAAAAAAAACAACAAATGATTGCTAACTTCAATTTTCAAAAACAGATGCCTCATAGTGGGGGGAGAGGGAATGAAAAGTAAAAAACTGGAAACTGCTATATTTATTTTAGATTGCAAGAATAAGTAATGCAAACATCTTCGATTATCTTCCTCAAACACAAAAGAAAAGGTTTTAGCACACAAATCATTTTGAACAATCTTGTGAATTGTGATGTTAAAATTTAAGTATCTTAAAAGTTTCGCTTTCAGGCACATCCAAACCGCACCTTGCATGTCTTTTCCTTTGCAAATTTTGCCACCAATCACTTCAGGTCAGGTGCTGTTACTTGGGCATGTTCCAGCGATACAGTTGCCAAGCCAACTAGGCTCTTTTGATATAACAAAAACTAATCTGTGCCCCTCAAAGGATAGCACTTTGCCCCTGTGAGATCTGCCCCCTAGCCAGTTAGTTGCATTGGCCCTCTCCCCTCATCATTAACTGCAGCATGGGATTCACAGATGGGGAGATAAGGGTTAAAGTTCTCCCATGCAGTTCCAGTGGATACCTTCCCAGTTTTAAAAATCTCTTCATATGGCTATAAACCACACAATGAATGGATCATTCCGGAATTCAATCTGCCCCTAACTGACAAGATGCATAGCTGAAGAACGAGGTTCAAGTCAACAGCTTCACTGGATCTGATAGGATCTTGCATGTCAGAAGAGAGCCAGGAATTCTGCCAGGGAGCCAAAGCTGGGTTTTGTGTTTGTTGTACACCTTGGAGTGTACCATATAATAAATATTCCTGCTTTATGCAGGCCCAAAATACTTCCATAGATTACTGCTAACCTAAAGAAGACTTTCTTGTGTGTCACAACAAAAAAAAGCACTCCATGTTTTGCCACATATAAAGACCACCGGTACTTGACTCATAGCCAAGTGATGGAAAATCCAAAATGGCAGCTGTAATTGAAACTTAGCTCCCTTTGATGGTAAATAAAGCAGCTACCCTCACCCTGCTGAATGATTTCATATCATACTTTCTCTCTCTCCCCCCACCCCCCAGCACCTCCAACTTTGTCTGTCAAGAATAATCTTCTTAAATTGTTCCTTCCATTTATCTTTGCTGAGAGCGCCTGTTGTGTAGTGGCGCTTTCATCCTAGTAGGGCTTTTATCTTCAAACACGTAAACAAACTGGCAGATTTTTTTTATTTTAATTTGGTAGATGTAAGGAAATCAGGAGCATGTAGTCAGATCAATAACCAGTAGCACCTTCGGGGGAGGATACCTACTGTGCACTAAGCCATATCATTGTCTGCTTTTCTTGAGAGATTACTTTGGTCAATCATAGTTCATTGTAGATAAGTAGGCAAATTGTTCTATGTTAGTCTTACATCATGACCGCATTCTGATGCACAGCTGCACATACTTAAATTCCATTGAAATTGATGCGGCTTATTCACTTCTCCCTCTGTGCTGAGTTTTGCCCCCTGCTTTTAGGGAAGTTCATTTCTATTTTTTTTAATTTTTTGAAATGATACTCCATGTTACTTACAAAAGATTTCCAAGTTCTGCAAGTTTATTGCGTTGCACCGCTCTTATATAGTACATAACTCAAGTGAACCTGACTCAAGCCACAATCCAATTCTCCAGCCCTTGCTGCTGAGTGTTGGGATTTAGTGTATGTCCTCACTGACATTAACCTGGGGTCTAGTTTTCCTTCTGTAGGTCAGTGACCCTGCTTTGAATGTGGGTTCAATCTCTGGCACCTTCAGGTACAAGTGGAAATGTCCCTTTGTCTGAAACCCTAGAGAGCAGCCCATGTAGACAATACTGAGCTAGCTGGACCAATTGCTCTTCATGGGATGAGGATGGGGATTCAGAGTGGGAGAGGGAATTGCTCTGAGGACCAGCCCCAGAAACACCTAACCCACTGGAAGCTCTTCACAAGTAGATGTCTCTGGCCTGTGGACTTAATGTTCCATCCTCTGACTCAGAAGATGGATTCAACAGCCACCACAGTGGTGGTGAACACAGTCCAGGTGGGGAAGGGCTGAGTACAGGCAGCCCTAATACATACACACCTCTTTGATTCCAGCATCAATTTTTTTAAGAGCATAAACATTCCTGGAGTTTGCCCATTTGAAAATGATTACATCTCTCCCTCTTTTTTCCGAAGTATTTTTTAAAAATTTAATAATGTTGCTTGAAAATGCAGAGCCTGGGGTCCATGATGTTTGTGGCAGGAATTGAATCAGAGAGTGAAAGATTCATCTCCATATCTTTGAAATGTAGTTAAGAAAACCCTATTTGTTTTGAATACATATTCATTCCAGAAAAAAATAATCACACACACATACACACATGCATGCATAGAGAGAGAGTGAGTTCTATAGTTAGTTAATATGTAATACCTGATCATTTTGATTCATTTTCATGCCAGTCTGCTAAAGAATGGTGTTTTTACATTGCACACTGGAAATTTCATAATACTAAAGAGGCAATTAAAGCCCACCTGCTCCCTCTTTTGTATGGTTGAGGAACTCTATGGTAACCCACATCTACATATTTGTGGTTTGCTCGGTCCCAGCATGATGTTCAAGACTTGTCGCTTCTGATGGGTCTGGCAGCAAGGATGCAAATTAAAAGGCCAGATGGGGAAGTGGTCTTGCACCATAGTTTTAGTATAGTTCTAACAGAGCGTCTATTTATCTTCTCATTTCACAGATGCGTTCAGAAGTGTGTTATAAAAACAACGCCCTACTGCTAATAATTTGCCCCTGATCTGTCCTGAATTGGAAGGAGGGTAAGCTTCCAGGACTTTAAATGCCAGCTGTTCTCATTTCAGTCACAGATATAGATGAGCATAGACATAGCTATAGGTGGGCTTCTTGTTGAATGTCATCCCTTTCTCCTAGGGAATGGCCCTCTCACAATAAGCTGAGTTGAGAAGCAAGTTGCTGGTTCCCCAGTTTTAAAGGTACCAGCTGCATTTGCACATGCTGATTTTAACCATGGCATGTTCAACAGACTGTGCACTGTCTCAAATATAAGCCAGTTTATTTCTCCAAAGCTTGACTTCAGGTGCTCTTGTGAAGTTTCTGAGATGCCCAAACAAACCATGGTTAAGCAAGGCTGTTGAGATCAGACATAATGCCCAACCATTGTTAAAGCAAGGCAGATAAATCACTAAAGTCCAATAAAAACATCCAGTTACACTAATTGCACCATTTTTACAATGGCCATAACAAGTCAGCTTATGAACCAAATACTTTTCTGAATAAAAACGTTTGTGGTGCCTGTCTTAAAAGGTCACCATACATGGGGCTAGATGGACCTTCTTTGGTAAGGTGTTTTAAAATGTGGGCACAGCCCCTAAGAAGGTCCTCACTTAAATCTCCACCAAATATGCTTCATATGAAGGTTCATTAGAAAGAATATAAACATTTTTGTTCAGGCAAACTTAACCAGGTACGTAGAAGATGGTGTGCTTTAATCTATTTTTAGCTTATCTGGTGATTTTAATTATATTTTGAATTTTCTAGATACCTGCTTTTAATTTTGTCTTTTACTGACAATTTTAATATTTGTTTTAAATATATATACATTTTAAAACACAATATATGCCTTTTGTAAAATAAAAAGCAATAATAAAGAAGAAAAGTCTCTCCTGATGATCTTTAAACAAGCCGATATGGAATAATGTGGTTCTTCAGATATCAGTTGGAATTAACATTATAGGTAAAGACGAAGGAAAGAAATGCAACTAGAAGGACAAAAAAGTAGCAGTAGAGTTATTTTTGTTAACTTTGGGCACAGTTATTACGCATTATTTCTGTTTCATTATGCCACTTTCAAGATGGAGATTATTTTGCAACTAATTAGATTCTATAACTGACACTCTTTGGGGAAGGGAGTTGTCTAGATGGGAATGCTAAATTTTCCAAGTTATTTCACACTTAATATGGAAAGTGTTTTTAATATAACTTCACATGATAACTTAGACATGCTTTAGTGCCATGCTGTACTGCTGCATAATAGGAATCTGAAGGAATGCAAGTGGTGCTGTATATCATAAAGGCTTGTCTTTAATAGCAACTTGTACATTTTTTCATAAATCACACACAGGCACTAAAAACTTTGTATTTTAAATCCTGTGTCTGATCGAATGGCTGTCCCAAATTAAATACTGAATGAAGTGCTCTGGATCAGGTGTGGTATGAATGAGAGAGATCTAATTGAAGTCTTGAAAGGGTCTACTGCTAACATCTTCCTTTCCCAATACAAGTATTTTCCCTAGATTTTTCACCATATACAAGTATATCCTACTATTTAGCATTGCAGCCAATTCACATGAATATTTTCCCCATTCATTTTTTCCACCCTGCAAGCTATATTGGCATTTTCAGTCATCCTAGGGCTGAATTTAAACACATAGTTTTGTGAGCTGTTTCACGTTGCTGCATTAATACCGCTCAAGCCATGAAGTTTATCAAAGCTTTGAGAAAGCAGATCTCTCAGGAGGCAGGGCTATGATGCTGCAGCAATAAAGGCAGCATAAGGCAACATAAAGGTAAAGGTAAAAGTACCCCTGACCATTAGGTCCAGTTGCGGATGACTCTGGGGTTGCAGCGCTCATCTCACTTTATTGGCTGAGGGAGCCGGTGTACAGCTTCTGGGTCATGTGGCCAGCAGGACTAAGCCGCTTCTGGAGAACCAGAGCAGCGCACGGAAATACCATTTACCTTCTCGCCGGAGCGGTACCTATTTATCTACTTGCACTTTGACATGCTTTTGAACTGCTAGGTTGGCAGGAGCAGGGACCGAGCAATGGGAGCTCACCCCGTCATGGGGATTCGAACCACCAACCTTCCGATCGGCAAGCCCTAGGCTCTGTGGTTTACACCACAGTGCCACCCACGTCCCTATAAGGCAACATAGCTGCCCTTTTCTTTTCTCTTTTTCACTGCTGCAAATCTCTGTGCTGACAGCCTCACCAGCATTTTACATCCTTAAGTGTTGCTCCAGGGTAGCATTTCTCAAGCTCTGGTCCTGAGATGTTGTTGGACTGCAACTCCCCCATATCCCTGGCCATTGGCCCTGCTAGCTAAGGATGATGGGAGTTGTAGTCCAACAACATCTAGTGTGGTCCAAGGTTGAGAAAGGCTGCTCCAGGATATTGTGGAGGTGAAAATTGAGGCTGTCACCCCGCAAATAAGGTGGAGAATATCAAAAGAAAGTTCTGCAAAGCGGTCCTCTTTTTTTAAGGGGTGAGTGTATATCAAAGAATAATAATAGAAATTACATCAGTAAAACTTGTGAAATTTTGACTCAGCTATATTTGAAAGCAAATGGGTAAACAAGCTCTACTAAATATTTAGACACCAAGCTCTGCCTTCTTCATCCTAGTCCTTCTTTTCCTCTGTTCTTCCTTCTGTTCCTCCCTTCTTTACCTACTGAGAACTGCAGTGCCATTTCTTCTTTCCTCCTGCTTTCAAATAAGTTGCAGGTTAGAAGCTACAACTCCCCCTTCTTATGTATGGAAGTCTCTGAAAATTCACCATAACTCCTACCCTACCCTATGTGCCTTTACCCTTTTTCCTTAATCTTTTTCCTGTTATAAATGCACAGCCACACCAAACTTAGACTCCTTTTCCTATTCTGAGAGATCTCTGGCCTCCTGAGGATGGAGTTCAGATACATGTGCCAGCTTGCAGGAAATGTGCTGCCTGCTTCTTTCTAATAAATTTCTCTGAGATGCCACAGAGGTGTTGCTCCTACTGAAATATGAATGTGTCTCATTTTCAAACTCACACATAAACATATAAAACAGTCCAATCTTAGGCGTGTCAATGAAGAAATGGCAGAGGGCATTCAAACCCAGCACAGACTACCTGAAGATTTGTGCAAGGTAGAGATAGCTGCCTCTCACCCGTAGCATCTTCTTAATC
Organism: Podarcis bocagei; assembly: GCF_964188305.1. Taxonomy (NCBI): domain Eukaryota; kingdom Metazoa; phylum Chordata; class Lepidosauria; order Squamata; family Lacertidae; genus Podarcis; species Podarcis bocagei. The sequence goes on from NC_138129.1 coordinate 30,675,177, forward strand.
TTTTTTGTTTCCCTTTGAAGCTTTTCTAAATTATGCATATTTGAGGGGGTAGAGACATCACATGGAGATGCACCAGCCTGCGTTTCAGATGTTTCCCATGTGAAAATCAATCTGCACCAAAAATTCACAGAGAGGAGATACTGGGCAAAACCTCTGTGTGGCAACTGACTAAATCATACAGAGGTGCCAACTTGAATAAAAAAAGGGGGGCAGGTAAGCCCCACCCCACATAATCAATCACAAGACACGTCATTTGAATGGCAATGCCATCAACTTTGGGGGCAGCCTCCTCAAATATTTTATTGACGGGGCTGAAGGAACCTCAGCTCCTAGGAGTTGGCTCCTATAGGCCAGATCCACTGGGTTGTATTCAAAGTAGTGCTATTCTGTTACCGCAAGGATGTCTTCTTGCATAATGGCAAAGAGCACAGGAAGAGAGAGAAGAGTTGGGAAACCCCAATGCGCTAGCACTGGTGCAACTATTTAGGTGAAATCAATTGGCTTACATGGGTGTTATCCAATGCTAGTCATGCTCAGAGTAGATCCATTGAAATCAATGGACTTAATTTCATTGACTTTACTCTGAGTATGGCTCAGCTGGATACAACCCAGTATAATTAATATTACCTCTCTCTTTCCCATATGTATTTACATCTTCTGTATTCGCCATCATTTTAACTCATAACATAGACCCCTCTTAATTGCATAGTTAAGAGTTGTTGATCCCTTATAGCTGTGCGATTAGTATTCTGGCAATGCATCATTCCTGTTTTTCTTCCCCCCATTTATAATTTAACCAGTGCCAAAGGGTTATTTTCATCAAACATAAAAAATGGACACTTATAAAAATGCATAGGTTTTAAATTGCTCAGCAGTTGGAGTAGCTATAAGAACTAGCCCAGGGAATAAATGTCTGCTTCTAACATTAAGCACGTAGCCTGTTTCCGTACCGGTTGAAACCAAATAGAACTCATTTATGCTCCTGTTCCATGGGATTGTTTTTCTTCCCCAACTTTAAGCTTCAATATCTCGTCTAATGCTTTATCATCACTATTAAAATGTAGTTGGCCGGCACGTACCCCTATTTTGAGTCAATCTGATATGTTCCGCTTAAGCGCCAATTGGCTGTGGCTTACTGACATTAATCCTCACTTTCTTGCTAGGTCCAAACTAGAATGTTGACTAGCAAGTGTTGCTTTCTTTAGTAATGAGTACAGAACTCCTAAAACATACTTGCTTTTTCCAATTCGTATTGGTAACAACTGTTTTGCCAGCCCACGGGGAAACTGACTTCTCCAATCAGTGCAGAAAGCAGTTGCCTGACCCTTTACACACCTCACTTTGAAAATGGAAACCCTAAGAGGATTTGTGCTTTTTCAGGTTATCATTATTATTACAAGCTCAGACTAGAAGGCATTCCTGCACTTCTCCCCGGATTTGCATTCTCGTCATCAGCTGCTCAAAACTCCAGCTTTTCTTCTTCTAAAGTTGAATTCTGCAGCTGAAAGAAATTCCGGACTCACAGGCACAACCTGTGCTTGATACACCAGCATTCAAATCCATATAATTGCAGGGTAGAAAGGCATTATTTTTTAAAAAAAGATATTTATTAGAGTTTATGTATTACATTAAGAAAAGGAAAAAAAAGAAATACAAGCAATGAACAGTTACAAAACCTCAAAAACAAAAGAAAATACAATAAAACAAAACATCAACAGTACATCAAAACATTAAAAAAGAAAAAAGAAACGGAAACATTTAAAAAACACCAGCCTTTAAGAAAATATAGAAGGGGAAAAAACAAAAAAACAAAACAAAAAAGAGACCCCGTATTTTCATATCCTTATCTTTCATTTGCTTATTTCCTCGACTTCCTCACACCTCCTTTTTTGTATTCTAGTTCAATTAATTGTTCCAGCAAGTCCTTTCCCTCTTTCTCAAATTTAGTTCCATAATTTATCTTAACACAATTTAACCTTAAGTTTACACCTTTACCCATAGTCAATCTATTCATACTTAATTCTTTATAACATTTCTGCTAAAGTCATATAACTTCTTTCCAGCATCCTTCTAACATTCATTAATTTTACAATATTTCTGTAAATATACTTTAAATTTTTCCCAATCTTCTTCCACCGACTCTTCTCCCTGGTCTCGGATTCTGCCAGTCATTTCTGCCAGTTCCATGTAATCCATCAGCTTCATCTGCCATTCTTCCCTGGTAGGTAGATCTTGTGTCTTCCAGTGCTTTGCGATAAGTATTCTTGCTGCTGTTGTGGCATACATGAAAAAAATTCTATCCTTCCTTGGCACCAATTGGCTACCATGCCCAGGAGAAAGGCCTCTGGTTTCTTTAGAAAGGTATATTTAAATACCTTTTTCATTTCATTATAGATCATCTCCCAGAATGCCTTAATCTTTGGGCATGTCCACCAAAGGTGAAAGAATGTACCTTCAGTTTCATTACATTTCCAACATTTATTATCGGGCAAATGGTAAATTTTTGCGAGCTTGACTGGTGTTATGTACCACCTGTAAATCATTTTCATTAAATTCTCTTTTAAGGCATTACATGCCGTAAACTTCATACCAGTGGTCCATAACTGTTCCCAGTCAGCCATCATAATATTATGTCCAACATCTTGTGCCCATTTAATCATAGCAGATTTCACCATTTCATCTTGAGTATTCCATTTCAACAGCAAGTTATACATTCTTGACAAATTCTTAACTTTAGGGTCTAACAATTCTGTTTCCAGCTTTGATTTTTCCACCTGGAAGCCTAGTTTTTTATCCAAGTTATATGCCTCCATTATTTGATAATAATGGAGCCAATCTCGTACTCTGTTTTTTAATTTTTCAAAGCTCTGCAGTTTTAATCTGTCACCCTCTTGTTCCAAAATTTCCCAATACTTCGGCCATTTGGCCTCCATATTGAGTTTTTTCTGGGCCTTTGCTTCCATTGGTGACAGCCATCTTGGGGTTTTATTTTCTAGCAGATCCTTATATCTTATCCAGACCTTATCTGGATGCCAACCAAATACATTATTGAAACCTTCTAAATCCAAAACATCTGTGTTTTCAAGAAGCATCCATTCTATCAGCCAACAAAAAGCGGCTGATTCATAAAAAAGTTTTAAGTCTGGCAGGGCAAATCCACCTCTTTCTTTAGCATCAGTTAATATCTTAAATTTTATACGAGGCTTCTTGCCCTGCCAGACAAATCTGGAGATATCTCTCTGCCACTTCTTGAAACAGTCCATTTTGTCCAAAATTTGCAGTGTTTGAAACAAAAACAGCATTCTTGGCAATACATTCATTTTTATCACAGCAATTCGGCCTAGCAACAATAGCTTCAAATTTGACCATATTTCTAAATCTTTTTTCACTTCAGTCCAACATTTTTCATAATTATCCTTAAATAGATTCACATTCTTAGCAGTCATATTAACCCCTAAATATTTCACTTTCTTAACCAGTGTCAGTCCTGTCTCCTTCTGAAACTTCTCTCTCTCAATCTCATTTAGATTTTTCTCCAAAACTTTAGTTTTCGTCTTATTCAACTTAAAACCTGCTACCTGACCAAATTCTTGAATCAATTCTAGTACTCTTTTAGTGCTTGATTCTGGCTCCTGTAAAGTCAATACTAAGTCATCTGCAAATGCTTTCAGTTTGTACTGTTTAGCTCCCACTTGTATACCTTTAACCAATTGGTCCCTTCTAATCATATTTAGCAGAACCTCCAGGACCGAAATAAAAAGCAATGGAGAGATTGGGCAACCTTGTCGTGTTCCTTTCTCAATCTTAAATTCTTCCATCACTACATTATTCACAATTATTTAGCCTTTTGTTCTGAGTAGATTGCACCTATACCATTTCCAAAACCTTTACCAACCCCCATCCCCAATAGATTCTTCTTCATAAAACTCCAAGAAATATTGTCAAAGGCTTTCTCTGCATCCACAAAAATCAGAACTGCTTTGGTATTAATCTTCACTTGTAACTTTTCTAAAATATTAATTATATTCCTCGTACTATCAGACAAATGTCTGCCTGGGAGAAAGCCCGCTTGGTCTTTATGAATTTCTTCTGCTAACACCTTTTTTAATCTTTTAGCCAAAATGTCTGCAAAAATTTTATAATCCACGTTAAGCAGTGATATGGGACGGTAGTTTTTAAGTTGCGTCTTTTCAGACTCTGATTTTGGTATAAGTGTAATGTATGCTTCTTTCCACGACTCAGGTGCCCTTTTCCCTTCCAATATTTCATTACAGACTTCCTTTAATGGTTGTATTAACCATTCTTTCAAAGTTCTGTAATATCTAGAAGTCAGTCCGTCCGGTCCTGGAGATTTACCTAATTGCATATTCTGAATGGCCCCTTCTACTTCCTGATCCGTTATTTTGTAATCCAGCATTAATTTATTTTCTTGGGAAATTTTTTGTAGTCCATTTATTTTCAGGAATTTATCAATGTCCATTTCATTCTGCTTTTCTTGTGTATATAATTGTTTAAAGTACCTCTGGAAGCACTTTCTGATTTCCACTGGATTCTGTATATTCTTTCCTTCCACTTCCAGATTCATAATAGTATTTAATTTTTGTCTTTTTTTCAATTGCCAAGCCAGCAATTTCCCACACTTATTTGCCGATTCAAATGTCTTTTGTCTCATCTGTTTAATCTTCCATTCTATTTCCTGATTCATCATTTTCATATATTGTACTTGGTATAGCTTTATTTCTTTTAAAATTTCCTGAGACTTTGGTTTTGCCCTCAGTTTCTTCTCTCCTTCCTTTATTTTTTCCAAAATTTTATCTTTTTTCTCATTTTGCATTCTCTTCTTAATTGCGTTCTGTTGTATCAAGAAAACCTCTCATGATGGCTTTACTTGCATCCCAGATTACTCTTTTTTCCACTGTAGTGTTCATGTTTATCTCAAAATAATCTTTCAAAGTTTTTTGGGCCTTTTTAGTAAATTCATCATTCCTAAACAAAGAGTCATTCATCCTCCATCTAAAGGAACCAGTTGGCATTAATTTCATTTCCATCTTCACAGCATTATGATCAGAGCTGGTCTTGGGGCAAATTTCAACCTTACTAATTTTTGGAGCCAGTCCTCTAGTTACCCAGATTTGGTCAATTCTTGTCCATGTCATTTTAGCCACAATGACCACAATGAGGTCTCTGTTATTCTTCTCTCCCTTAATTTTGACCCAAATGCTCTCACTTTGGCTTTGAGGTTCTAAATCTCTTAATTTGTTTTAATATGTCACTTTGGGCCACTCTGAGAGTATAGTGGTTAACAAATAACATATATACTATTATAACCAAATACCATCTGGTCTTCCTATGCCATTGTTATATTTTGAAATTCAGATAAATTGATAAACTTTTTTTAGGTATTCAATTTTATCCGAATTGTTAATGAACATTTTATATTCTATGTAAACCACTTAGAGAGGTTATTAATGATTAAAGGATATATAAATTCTGTTAAATAAATAAAACAAACAAACAGATATCTAAAAAGTAGTGCTGCTGAGCTATCAGCCATTTCCCCCCCTCTCATGATTTTGCCTGCACTTTTTCTTAACACAGGTATGTTGTGTTTATTTATTTATCATATTTTTTAAAAATGACTGTGCCACCTAGAGAGGTCACCCAATTAAAAGAAATCTCAGATGATTAATTGTATGGGGTTTTTTTTAGCCAATTAATTGCTTGTTTATAGCTGCATATATTTGCATATGAATAGCATTATTTTGAAGGGGGAGAAGCATACTTTATTACCTGATGAAGATTCATTATAGCCACCCCTTCCTTTTATTAAAAGCAAATGTAGAGTTACATTGCAAAGTGCAACATACAATAACAATCCACTTTGCATTATATACAGCACATTGTGTTCCCAAGGATTGGCAGAACAAATAGGTCTTAAGCTGCTGCAGTCAATCTCCTCGCTGTTGGGAAAGAGTTCCATAGCTTTTTTGGAGAGTACCACAAGAAGGATCTCCTCTGTAGACTGCAAAATGAAGGTTGGCTGGTACTGGGGAAAACACTCCTTCAGGTACATGGGTCCTCAGCCATTTCGGGCTTTGTCAACTAGAACCAGTGCCAGATTTACATAGAAGCTAAACAAGCTATATCTTAGGGCTCCACTCTCTTGGGCCCCCCAAAATATTTAAAGGGGGGGGGGAAACCCTGGATGTACATTTCCAAAATACAAGATAAAAAACAGATAAAATAAAACCTTCATACAGCAACAGTGTTTTGTGTTGTGTAGGCTCCTATTTTGTTAAGTGCAAATGGCTTTAGATACCTGTTAGGTCTATAAATTACCATATAGCATATATTCAACACAAAAAACAGTGACAATTTGTTGTTGACAAAGGACAGCTGGACATATAAAGGGCCCCATTGCCTTCAGTAGCTTAGGGCCTCATCAAACCTAAATCTGGCCCTGACTAGAACCAGCACCTTGAATTAGGTTTGGCAGCTCACTGGCAGCTGGTGTGTTGCTCTCAAGACTTGTGTCATATGAACACAAGTACTTTTATTACAGTACTTTTATTAACGGTAATCATAAAAAATACTGTCTGATAAACACTTTAAATCAAATGATGATAATGATTTTATTATTTGTACCCCGCCCATCTGACTGGGTTGGCCCAGCCACTTGAGGCAGCTTATAGCAGATATAAAAACATAATAAAACGTCAAACATTAAAAACTTCCCTATACAGGGCTGCCATCCAATATCTTCTAAAAGTTGTATAGTGATTTATCTCCTTGACATCTGATGGGAGGGTGTTCCACAGGGTGGGCACCACTACTAAGAAATCCCTCTGCCTGATTTCTTGTTAACATCATTTTTCACAGTGAGGAAACCACCAGAAAGCCCTTGTAGCTGGACCTTAGTGTCTGGGCTGAACGATGGGGATAGAGACGCTCCTTCAGGTATTTAGTTAATATAACTAAGGATGCAGTCAAGGGACTAAGTCTACCCCACTCCTGCAGGTAAACCCCATAGAATTGTCCTGTAAATGTTGCTGCACTACCACAGACTAACCCAACAAGCTCTCAGACAAAAAACTGTAGGGTTTTGGGAGGAGGAGATGGCATAAGATTAAAAAGCAATTAGTTAACGTATCATAATGGTAGGCTATTCCCATATAATATTAATATGTATGTAGTGCTTTAGAGTGTTCAAAGCAATTCACATCCATTATCTCAGTCAGTGAGCCTTCCAAGAACTGTATAAGGCATTATTACTCCTATTTTGAGGAGGGGTGGCTGAAGCGGAGACAGAGTGGTTTATCTAAGGACCACCTAGTGGTTCATTAATCAGATTTTGAGATCTGAACCAGAGACATCCAAGCCAGCCCACTTAGGTACCATTGCACCAGATCTCTGTAATGACTGGTTACTAAAATGAATAATGAATTATCTTTAAATTTACTTGTTATATTTGATGTAAGGAATGTGCCAGTTTAAACAACAACAAAAAACACCTTGTAGCTTACTCATATGTAAGCATATCTTAGAGTGTGATGTTAGGCAGTATTTCATAGTGTTAAGAAGAGCTAGCAATATTCTTTTTTGGGGGTATTATTCTTAAGCCTACCATAAATATGATGGACTTGGGATGTATAACGGTGTGGATTATAAAAGCAGAGATGAAGTATATACAACAATAAAAACAGAAAGATACAAGGAAAAAACACACACAGTAAAAGGTGTCTACAAAAATAACTTTACAGCAAAAAGGGGAGAGATTCTTATGTGTGTTGAATATTGCGGTTCCAAGAACTCCTCTCAGAAACACAGCTCAGTGGGAAAGGAGACAACTCCAGGGGGTCTGGACTGTGAGAGATTTCCAGTGTAAGGACAGCTTACATTTCTGTGGCGGGGGTGGCAATTGTGGCCTGGCCGCAGCTGAATACAGCCGGCCATCCAGTTCCTGAGGGGGCCATAGGAGGACACAGGAGCTTGCCTGTGATGCAGCCAATCGTGCGCAAGCAGGGGGGACAGAGCTTGGAGGGCGGGCCAGAGGGAAGACTACAGGCCCCGCTTTCCCTCTGGTCCACTCCTTCAGGATATACAGTAAGTAGGGACTGCCTGCAACTGGCAACACAGTCAGTGTGGGATTTTGTCGCTTGAAAAAGAGCTCCTGGGCCTCCAAAGCAGCTGAAGACACAACAAACAGAATCAGCGGTGGAGCAACTGGGGCTTTGGAAGAGGCTGAGCTCAGATGGAAGCTGATGGGCCATAGCACCTCCCCAAATGGTGATCTTGGAAGGATCACCCTGATTTGACGTATGTCACAAGGCTATGGAGTCTATGGAGATGCCATGTTCTGAAACAGAAAACTCACATAAAATAAGTGGCATTTTCCACTTATTTAGCAATCCTACCAGACATATCTAAGATATTAAACCATCCCTGGGCTGCCTTAAATGGGGCATGTTTTAAAATATATATTTTTTAACTGGAAGAAGTTATTCTAATGTCTCATCCTTCCAATGCAACGGGCAGAGTTCTTTACAAAATATCTCAACTAAGCAGCCAGATTCACCCAGTCCTAAATCTGTCAAACACTGGCTTGGGAGGGGGGAAAATACACCACCCTATGAGAATTAATGAGCCTGGAACCAGCCCTAATTAGCTGCACTGACACCATTTGAATTAATAATTATAAATATACATTAGATCCACTCACAATATTATGAATATTTATCATGATCTGTAATCACATTGAAACCAAAAAGGCAAAAATCCAGCACAAGAGCATATGATGGCAGCCAGCTCTCTCCCTCTCACTTGATGCATTTATTGTAATTAGCTCTTCAAATCACATCTCACAGGATTTACTCACATCACCAAGCTTAGCACAGGAAGAGCTAGTTTCTACATACTAACTTTTCCTTCCAGAGCTTTTTTTTTTTAAAAAAAACAAACTTTATTCACTTAAATGGGTTTCAGTGATTAATTAGACCATAGCAAAGCCACCGGAGAGAGCTGTTTCAAATCAGTCCCCAGGTAGAAGCTACCGAAAACCATTCTGGATTGCAGGTGTGATCTTTGAAAGCTGCTTTCAGCACACTTTGAATTAATTGCATGAAAACATCCATGCCACCAGGACCATGCAGCAGTGGTGTGGATGTTGGTTTCTGCTTTCCTTCACTGTGCAGCGAAAGGGCTTGTCACGAGACAGGTGTTTACATTCCACAGTCTGTACTGTTGGAGTTTCTCACGGGAAAGGGAGGCTGGATGTGACGTACACTGGTTTCCTGTTTTTCTCTGTGTGTTTCTCTCCAAGCTGTTGAGGAGAGAGGATGCATTTTTCTGCTCCGGCAGAGGCAAGATGTCTTTCTGTAATATACCAGCTTTGAACTGTAAATAAAAGCAATATAGAGTATGCAGCACGTACTCCTCATCCTTCCGCTGGGCACGGGACTCTGCTTTAAACCAACACGTGGTTATGGGCTCCAGAAGTCGAATCGGAGTGCCGGCAAAGGATCGGAATGCAGAGGGACAGATCGGAACGGTATCTGCTCTGCGCATAAAAGTGATTGATGAGGTATGTGCTACTGCTCCGGGCAGCCTGCCAGCTTCTAGTTAATTGCTTTATGGCTGGACTTTGAACTTTTAAAGCCGTTTTGCCGGGAATAGGCAAAAGGCTCCCAGGCTCAAGTTACTATGCTGGGGAAATCGAAAGTAACCTTTAAAAGCGCTTTTGGAATAAAGCAGCTGCAGCAGTGACGCAGCAAGATTTAAAGCAGCATATATGACGCTGAAGGCTAATGCCAGAGTCATGATGGCCCTTCAGGATGCTTGTGGGATTCCTAAGTTCAAAAAGAAAAATTATGCCGACTGGGTTCTGTATGCAGAGGCAATTCTGCGGAAAGAGGGTTTGTTTGAGGTGATTACAGAAACCCCCCCAGTTCCAGTTACAGATGCATGGGAAGCTAAGGATTCGAAAGCTAGGGGAACGCTTACATTGATAGTATCCCCAGAAGAGCTCTGTCTATTGCGTGATAAGACCTCAGCCAGAGAAATTTGGGACGCTTTGAGAGAGGCTCACTTAAGGACAGAAGCTGGATCTACCATGTTTTACTTTAACAAGCTGCATAATATGGCTCTTGCTGAAGGTGGAGATGTGCGTTTACATCTGATGGAGATGCAAAATCTGAGAAATGAGCTGCAACAGAGAGGACTCAACTTTCCAGAGGCTGTGTATTCTTTCATGATACTACAATCTTTGGGTTCAGGTTGGGAGTCTGTTGCAACCCAGATTGCTGTGCAGCCAACCGCTCAGCTGACAGTGGACTTTGTAACTGCTGTGATTCAAAATGAAGCAGATCGCCGGGGTGCTAGCTGCATGGGCAAGGGGGAGTCTTCACAGACGTCGTCCCTTAGTGCAGTGGAACCACCAGATGGCGCTAAAGCTTTGAAGGCAGTGAAATGCTACTCTTGTGGACGTCTAGGCCATATGAAGAGGGAATGCAGATATCCCAGGGCCAAGACAGAGCAGCGCAGCGAAAGCTCATCGCGTGGAAAAGGCCGAGGCAAAGGCAAAGGTCCGGTGTCTAGGACAACGCAGCACAAGGCTATGGTTTCACGCTTCACTCCAAAGGTTGCAGAGGTCCAGAAGACGTCTAGATCTTTCTTCGTTGTTGATTCAGCAGCAACTCACCACATGTGCAACGATAAGAGACTGTTTGTGTCTTTTACACCGCAGGAAGGTGCGATTCACCAGGCGGATGACCACACTATTCCCAGTAAAGGTAACGGAACTGTTGTTCTTCACAGTTTGGACTTATCGATACAGAATGTGCTTTACGTGCCAGACGCCAAACATAATCTGCTCAGCGTTGGACAGCTGATTGAGCGGAACATTGACGTGTCCTTCAAGAACAAGAAGTGCATCATCACAAAGAAAAATGATTATGTATTGCATGCTGAATATGTTGATCGTTTGTTTGTTTTGTATTATGATGATGTTGAAAAGAATGACACTTGTTGCATTGCAGGTTCTAACAAAAGTTTGCATGCAGAATGTATTCATGATTTTCATAGAAAATTTGGTCATTTGCATTTTGAGGCAGTATCTAAAATGCCTGCCTTGGTTGAAGGTATGACTATTAAACCCTGCAGGTACCACATGAAGTGCAAAGCATGCGCAGCAAACAAGGTGAAAATGGCTGCGAAAGGTAAGGTGTCTAGTAGGCAAGCTACAGAACCATACCAGGTTGTTCATGCTGATTTGGTTGGACCACTAGCGCCCTCTTTGGGTGGAAATAGGTACTTCATGGTTCTCATTGATGCATTTTCTAGGTATATTTTTGTGTACAATCTCAAGCAGAAATCAGAGGCTTTTCCTAGGTTCAAGGAATTCTGTGCTTGGTTGGAAAATGTGCATGGTAAGAAGATAAAGACTCTTTTCAGTGATCGCGGGGGAGAATTCACTTCTCAGCAGTTTGAAGCTTTTCTGACTGAGAAAGGAATTCAACACGATTTGTCTAGTCCTCGCTCGCCATGGCAGAATGGACTTGCGGAACGGGCAAATCAGACATTGCTTCAAGGGTTAAAAACCTTGCTGCATGATGCTAATCTTCCAGAGAGTTATTGGGCCGAATCTCTCTCGTGTTTTGTTTACAGTTACAATCGCAGGTTATCTTCAGCGATTGGTTGTACCCCCTATGAGAAGATGTTTGGCAAGAAGCCATACATCAAACACATGAAAATTTTTGGTTCGGACATGTGGGTTCGCTCACCACAAAACTCCAAGTTAGACAAGCGTGGATTGCATGGTATCTTTCTAGGTTATCAGAAAGGATCTTACAGAATAATGATGACTGACTCCAAGACAATTAAGCTCACGAGAAGTGTTGAGTACAATGCAAAGTGGGGGGAGAATGTGGGAATTTTCCAATGTTATCCTGATGACAGTGATGAAACTGAGGATAGTCAAAAGCAACCACAACAACCCACTGATGAAGGTTCTGAGTCTGAATCTGAAACTGAATCGGGTGATTCAGAGGATTTCAAGAGTGCGAAAGCCTCTATGCGACCCTCTGAAAGCTCTGATCAAGAATTGGAGGAACCATTGTTCACAATAGGTCGTTTTTCTCCCAAGAAGGAAGAGGAGAGTGTTGAAGACTTAAGGCTAATTCGTAGGTCACAAAGAGCTACAAAAGGCAAACCTCCAAAGAGATTTGCTGATGAGTTTGCTACGATAGCAGTAACAGCTGTTAAAAGCTCCAAGAAGGTATTTGAACCTTCAAGTTTCCAAGAAATCCAGGGTTTGGATTCAAAGGAAGCTGAGCCATGGTTAAATGCCATGAAGGCTGAGCTTGATTCCTTAGAAAGGAACAAAACATGGGAACTAGTTCCAGTAGTTCCAGGAATGAAACTGCTTGGAAGCAAATGGGTCTTCAAAGCGAAGACAGATCAAAATGGCAAGATAGTCAGACACAAAGCCAGATTGGTAGCCAGAGGTTTTGCACAGGTACCAGGTGAAGACTATCACGAGACCTACTCACCCACAGTGAGATATGAGAGCATTAGGCTTATGCTCAAGCTAGCTGCAGAGGAAAATCTGCACATTAGTCACCATGATATTAATACAGCTTTTCTGTACGGATCTCTGGATGAATCACTTTATATGCTTCCACCTGATGGCGTACAGGTAAAACAGGGATTTGTTTGTGCTCTGAAGAAATCCCTTTATGGTCTCAAACAAAGTGCACGGTGTTGGCACACAAAACTCACTGAAGTATTGTTTTCTCTAGGTTTTCAGCAAGGGAAAGCTGATCCATGTGTATTTGTCAAAGAGGAGGGGCAAAAGAAACTGTACTGTTTGTTTTATGTTGATGATTTATTATTCTTTTGGAAAGATGTCGCAATGTACAATAACGCCCTAGCTCAACTGAAAGAGCACTTTGACATGAAAGATCTTGGTGAGGTAAACAACTACCTATCTCTGGAAATAGAGAAAGATCAAGATGGTAACATTCTAGTACACCAGTCACGGAAAATTGCTGATGTGTTAAGCAAACTAAACCTGATGGATGCTAACCCTGTAGACACACCGATGACAACAGGTTATCAGGTAGATGACACTGAAGAAGCATTTTCTGACACTACACTGTACAGAAGTGTGCTAGGCAAGCTAAACTTCATTGCCAGATGTTCAAGACCAGACATTGCTGTTAGCTGTAATTTGCTAAGCAGACAAGTCAACAATCCTAGTGTCAAGGATTGGAAAGCTCTGAAACGCATAGCGCGGTATTTGAAAGGCACTATGCATTACAGACTGAGACTTAACAATCAGAAGTCTGGTGGTCTTGAGATATTTGCAGATGCAAGTTTTGGAAGTGACACTACAGACAGGAAAAGTACGTCTGGAGTTTGCTACATGTACAATCAAGGTCTGTTTGATTGGTCATGCAAGAAGCAAACAACAGTTAGCTTAAGTACTTGTGAAGCTGAACTGAATGCACTGTCTTATTCACTTAAGGATTGTGAATGGTTGTTACAATTGTGCAAAGACATGAAAATTCCTGTCAAATGTCCAATCCAGGTTTACCAGGACAACAAAGCATGTTTGACTTTGCTGAAGTCTGAAGGTTGTAAGCAAAGCACGAAGCACTTGCAATTAAGGTTGCAACATGCTAGGGATTGTATTCAGGAGGGACTCGTAACGGTGTCCTATATGCCAGGTAATGAAATTCCTGCTGATGTATTGTCCAAGATTGTATCAAGGGATCAACACTGTACCTATGTGCAGAAGTTGGGTTTGTACTGATATTGTACGAACACGCTGCCCAGTGATGTTCACAGAAAGGGGGAGGATGTTGGTTTCTGCTTTCCTTCACTGTGCAGCGAAAGGGCTTGTCACGAGACAGGTGTTTACATTCCACAGTCTGTACTGTTGGAGTTTCTCACGGGAAAGGGAGGCTGGATGTGACGTACACTGGTTTCCTGTTTTTCTCTGTGTGTTTCTCTCCAAGCTGTTGAGGAGAGAGGATGCATTTTTCTGCTCCGGCAGAGGCAAGATGTCTTTCTGTAATATACCAGCTTTGAACTGTAAATAAAAGCAATATAGAGTATGCAGCACGTACTCCTCATCCTTCCGCTGGGCACGGGACTCTGCTTTAAACCAACAGTGAAGACGAGTCTCCCCACGACTTGGCCAAACCACACAGAGAGTGTCTTTCATATATCACAGGAGCTACACGGAGAGTTCATATGGAGACAATTGTTGGCAGACACCATGCTGCATTTAAATTGGTCCTCAGTTCTCAAAGGTTACTATAAACAGATTATTTTTCTTTGGCCATTCTGCATGATTAAAGAAAGAAACCTTGGATTTTCCCATTTTCCCATTACTGGTAAAGCAATATCCAGTCCCCACACAAATGGTATGGGGAGTAGACTTGCTGCAGGGTAAATAGCCTTGGTATGTGATATCCTGTATCACACTGTGATGAACAGCAGGATAGAAACATTTTAAATCTCAGGGGCTGCTGCCCCTGGCTCACACTGCTCACCAACCCCACCTGCCTCCCAATCCCATGACCCCCTGCCAACCCTCATCTCTCAGAGCTCACCCCACCACCTCACAGCTTGCACAACCCCCTCACCCTCTCTTCCAAATTATTCAGTCTTATGATTAAGAACTTGCACAACAGACTCTCCAAGTGTTTTCCAGGGACGTCCCAGATTTAGAGAAGCAGTCCCAGTTTCTGATTTGATCCCGGAATGTCCCAATTTTCCTTAGGATGTCCCTATTTTCATTGGAGAAACATTGGAGGGTATGGAGTTATCCGACCCCTGAGCCATCTGAAGGCAATCCTGTATAGGGAAGGTTTTTTTTAAAAAAATGTTGAATGTCTTATTATATATGTTGGAAGCTGCCCAGAGTAGCTGGGGGACCCAGTCAGATGTGTGGGGTATAAATAGTAAAATAATCATTATGGAATTGGATGTCCCTATCTTCATTGGAGAAATGTTGAAGGGTTTGACATAAGAGTCTGTTGAGTCGGGCCAATCTAATCCAGAAGGGGTGCCAACTTGATAAAATATTGGGGGGGGGGGGAGGTAAGCCCTGGCCCACGTAATTGATTACAAGATGCAGCACACACACACAATTTGAATAGCAAAGCCCTCAAACTTTGTGGAGGCCTCTAATTTTTTATTTTTTTGGCAGGGCAAAGGGACCTTGGCCCCTAGGAATTGGCTCCTATATAGTCCAGCATCCTGTTCTCACTGTGTGGGAAGTCTGCAAGCTGGCATGAGTACAACATTACTCCAACCAGTTGCTGCAATTCCCAGCAACTGGAATTCGGATACATGCTGCCTCTGGCACTGGTGGCAAGCTGGTGGCCATCATTGCTATTAGATTGCTACCATTGGGAATTTTGCTTAGTGAAGATGGACTAAAATGTAATAGAAAAGTCATTCAGGTGTCATTGTCTTCCATCGTTTCCTCCCACTTGTTCAGGAAATGAGAACTCTATCTTCTCCTAAGTTAGTGGTGCTTCCTTTCACTTAACAGAAATAGGAAAATGGGCAAAATAACACTGAAAGTCCAACTATCCCTGTGCTTTCCCACGATCCAGCAGATGCTATTCTCACCCAAAGAGAAGTTGCTTGAATTATTAATGGTTTCCAACAGCTCAGCTTGAAATAATTTAGCATTTGAAAGAGAAAAGTCACCCTCATTATTCAAAGTGCAGAAACATTTTGGTTATTAAAAGTACCAAAAAAAGAAGAAGAACACCCGTACAATTTGTCTTTCTCTCTCCAGATTCCAACAGCAGAATGAGAGTGGGAGAAACCTTTCTGGAGGTTAATTGATAACATACAATAGAAAGGATAAGTCCACAGATTGCATTTAAGCTCAAGACCAGCTCATTTGTTCCTATGGTGCCTTTACAAGATGTTTAATATTTGCAATATGAGACTGCTTAATTTGCCCGGAGGTTTGTGGTTAGGACTGGTCACATTTTTCATTGGGAATAAATTTTTAGATAAATGTATCACACTGGCAAGATTTGAATTGCATTCTCCCAGTAATGGCTGGATCACTGGGGGCACAGTGTGAGTGAATACAATTACTCCCTGAGTTCACACGGCAGTGATCTTGGCAGTGGTGTAACATTGGACTAAAGAGCTGGGAGTGGAGATAGGCCATGACTCTAGCTAGTGGCAGCACAGTTCTGCTCATTAACTGGTAGAATTAAAAACTGTGGCCAACCTACACAGGATTCTCTGACTTTTAGTGGTGTCAAGTGAAGGCACCCTGTGTACTTGACTCAACAGTATATGTATATGCAGGAGTTAAACATTCACTTCTGAACAGGAACAACATATTTTGCTATTCTGCAAACCAAAGAACTCTGTTTCAACATTTTGGGGCATGACTTCAGGTCTGAAAACTAACCAAGATCAGGACTGTGTGTGTGTGTGTGTGTAGTTGAATTAGCTGCCCCTGTGATGCAAATGTGAAAAATTATGAGGATAAGAATTGTATTTGTATTTTTTGCAATATAGGAAACAGTCAAGAACAGGTTAAGAACATAAATTTCACTGCCTAGTTCTCTTCATGAAGTGGGGCTAGGATATTGAGTAAGAATACCCTTCTCCTCAGAGACTCTCTTAAATCCCCGCTTGATTATAAACATTGCTTAGCAATGAACCATTTGGGTTCAACAACGCTAAGGAAATTCTATCATGTAAATTCTGCTCCTTTGAACCAGTGGCTGATCACCACCAAATAAAATACCTCGCTCACAGAAGTTCCCATTAGCAAAAAATGCTGAAATAACAGAATGTACGAAGTGCTAGATGTGTTATCATGTACTACTTTCTGCAATATCCGTTAGATGAGTGTTGTCACCATCATTCCCTCCCCCACACCCCTTTTCATTTCTTCTCAAACCTTACAAATAATTTTGTAGATTTGATTGCACATTTAAAAAAAATTAAAAAGGTATGGATGAACCCATACCTTTGTCTACATTTATTCATGACAATTGAAAAAGGGCCTTAATATGAAATAATCATAATTGGCCCAGGGTTCCTGATTGCAAGGGAGATTCCTGTCAATGGAAAGCTGCCCGTTCAGTGGGTGAGGACTGTTAGCAAAGTCACTTAAATAGTGTGGATGCAGACCAAAGAGAAAATAAATCCTGATAGCACATTACTGAGAAAAACTGAGCAAAGACAGTGTATAAATTGAGGATAAAGAAACAGGAACATTTTGCTTTGTAAACAGCAGGGAGACATTCAACTAAACATACAAAGAAAAAAACTCGCTCAGAACTACACAGCCAATGAGGTTATGTGCTACCTCATCAAGCATCATGCTGCTTTGCCTGGTTACTAAGCAACACCACCATCTCTGCTCTCTTGCTTAGCTGACTTACTGATTAGCTCTTAAAAACTGAATGTTCCCTGCTTTTGTACTTGCAAGGGCATCACTTTCATGTCCTGTTTGCTAACTTCCAGAAACACCTGACTTTCTTCTGTTGGAAACAAATGCTGGCCTAGATGGACCTTGGCCTGATTCTGTTTTTATGGTTTTCTGTGACAGCACACAGGAACCATCCTCATCATCAGAGGCCGTGTTCTAAACTCTATGGCATGACTGCAGCTCATGAGATTCTCTAACTCCTACTTTCCACATTGTTTAGACATTTCTTCCTGTGCATCATTCGTGATACTTGCTCAGAATATTATTTAGATATTTGTCACAAATAGCTCTGGAAAGATTTGCTTCTGCCATATAACTGTGCCCACTTGTTAGATTTTGCAACTAATCAGGTAGCCAGAGTTTTATTTACGTTATGCATCGGCGTTGCTATTTGTGAAATGGTCAAACCAATTACTGAGCTGGATGGATAACGAAGCGATGGATATTCCACATTGCTTTTTCGGGCTCTGCAGCTCTGTGCTCGTAAAAGTAACTGAAGCTGTATAATTATAAGCAGGAGTTCTTATATCATTTTGTGAGCTCCTAACAGTTCTTTAGTCTGCCTTTAACTTCACAAACAACATTGCCAGATATGCATTCTATGAAAGAAACAGTACTGTCTCTTGTTTGTATTTTAAGGCTGCCATATTCTGAAGAGCAAAAAAGAGGACACATTTGCCAACCTCTAGTTTTAGCTACGGATCTCTATGACGACTCTCATTTTACATACCCATGAGAAAGAGGGTGTGTCCTGGAAAAAGAGGATATATGGCAACCCTTGATTGTATTTCCTTTATATTTCTAACTAATTTTAAACATTTCCCCCCTAGAGTTATGTGCGCCTGTGCTTCCTGTGTCATAGCACTGCAAGCTGAAAGAGGTCGATCACACATTTTAAGATTAAGCTCCTTTAAAAAAACAATAAGCAAGCAAGCTTTACATGCATGTTCTGGAATGCCTCTCCCAACATGAACCTATCCAGAGCCTTAGATCTTCTCTAGGCCACTCCCTTGAGCAGAGCTCAGAGGACGATAGCAGGAGAGAGGGTCCTTTGGGTTGTGGCTCCTCATTTATGGAAATTCTCTCCCCAGTGAGGTCCATCTGGCCCCTTCACCAACATCTTTTCAGCACCAGGTAATGTATGTATTATGTAATGCATTCTTATGCTTTTAAATATGTTGTAAGTTGCTCAGAGATCTTTTTGTGTAACTAGGCAACTAACAAGTTTCATAAATAAATAACAGTATAGAGAACTTATGTGTGCAGGGATTTTTTAAATTTTATTTCTTATTTTGCATGAGGGAGCATTCAAGCACGAAATCCTCTACTGTAGTTTGAAGTGGTACTTTCCAGCAAGAGCTGTGTCAACTAGAATTTTGCCAATCGTGTAGTTCTCCGTTAACTTCTCATGAGTTGTCCTTACATGTCTCTCCTCTATACTTCCTTGCCTAATGTGCTGTGAGACTTTAATTAAGGAGTTTTATTAAGTGTTGCCATTTTGCATTTACAGAAAAATTGATAAGACTCTATGAGAGTGCAAAAATCTAGCATTATATTTGCAGAAATGCTTCTCCTGGCTCTTTCCATTATTGCTCATTTTCATAAGGGGTTATTTGTGTGTGTTTTTTGTAGGTTGCTTTGAAACTTTGTTGTCCTGTGTCCTTCAGAATCTCTTAGGCTCATCTAACCACTTTTTAAACTTCAAAACTACATCAGAAATGAGGGGAATAAAATATTTATTATTGCTATTATCAGTGACTGCACACAGAAGTGTTCCTCTGTCCTTGGCTTGCTTATCAATGATTCCTTGTTGAGAAGAATCGCTTACGGACAGGTGCAAAGCACCCCCCCCCCCAAAAAAAAGCTGGAAAACAAAGGACAAAAGAAAGAGGGAATATTAGTGTGGTATTTTGATCAGGAAGGTCATTGGCATCGTCTAGTAGGCGAAGAGCCAAAGTCATCTTCCAAAGGAAATCCGTATCTCCTTCTTTTATCAACCTTCAGCAATGTCTCCTTCAGCTTCTTTGATGTGGGACAGGGCAGGGCAAAGCAAGGCCAGGGATGTCCATGTATACCAGTAGGTGTACCAGCTTGGAAGTGGAAGACATTAGAACATGAAAGGAGCCTGTTGGGTCAGGTCAGTGGCTCATCTAGGCTGCCATTTTGTTCTCACAGTGGCCAACCAGAATGGGAAACCCGCAAACAAGAACTAAGTACAACTTCATTCTCCCCTCATGTGGTTTCTTGCCATTAGTATTCAGAAGCATATGAGGAGATTTCACCCCTCCCATACCCAAGAATCTCCTGATGATCTCCTGATGGTCTCTGCTGGCTCTCCAGGGAGGAGGAGGCGTGTCCTGCCTATTTACTTATTCTGCCCAGCAACATATCTGTGTGTGTGTGAATGAGAGTGAGAGACAGTCAGTCAGTATATCGGAGAAAGTGAGAGTGTTAGAGATTCTAGAGATAAGATTGCTGCTAAGTGCAGCTGCAGACTCTCAGTGTAGCATTGATTTATGCTTAGAATATTCAGCTCTGTATATAGTTTTGTATCATAGTTGTAGTTACAGAATAAAAGGAAGATATTCTACAGAGCTGCTCTCCGAGTGGTTTATACTCTGCAAGACTCTGCAAAACTCTGCTGCGCAACGACTGTATTATTGAGACAGTGAATCCGGTGCTCTCAGCTCTAAGCTGTGAGTCCACAGCACTGTGACCTATTCCTGTGAGAAAGAAGGTCTCTGGCGGTGCTTCCCAGCTCGCCTAGCCCAGTCGGGGTTGAGGTGCATGAGTCCAGTTGGTGCACTGGCTCTCTAGGGCGATGCTGACAGCATATAGCCTTCGAAAGTGGACAAAGAACATAGCCATGGGAGTTGGTAGCCAACAACAGACATGCCCTACATGTTTTTATCTAATTCTCTTTGAACCTCCATCCCAGTTGGTAGAAGAAGAAGAAGAGGAGGAGGAGGAGGAGGAGTTTGGATTTGATATCCCACTTTATCACTACCCGAAGGAGTCTCAAAGTGGCTAACATTCTCCTTCCCTTCCTCCCCCACAACAAACACTCTGTGAGGTGAGTGAGGCTGAGAGACTTCAGAGAAGTGTGACTAGCCCAAGGTCACCCAGCAGCTGCATGTGGAGGAGCAGGGAAGCGAACCCGGTTCACCAGATTACAAGTCTACCGCTCTTAACCACTACACCACACTGGCGCTCGTAGATGTTGTTGCCTCTTGTGGAAGATAAACTATGCACGGTGAAAACAAGTAATTTATTTGGTCTGTCCTGAATCTCCCAAGACTCAACTTCTTTGGATGGGCCTGGGTTCAGATTATCCTGAGAGAAGATAAACCTTTCTCTTTCTATTTTCTCCACACCATGCCTAAGGATGTACAATTCTGTCATATTGCCCTTCACTTGCTTTTTCTCTGAACTAAAAACCCCCAAATGTTGTAACCTCTCCTCATCTGGGAGTTGTTCCACCTACATGATCATTTTGGTGGTCCTTTTTTGAACCTTTGCCAAATCTACAAGATCCTTTCTGAGGTAAGGCTACCAGAACTATGCACAGTATTCCAGGTCACCCCACTGTAACCATATTGCCCCAACACCACTGACATCCTGCCCCAACCCACTTCTACGTAAGCAGCAGGGATGCTGATGTCAGGAGGATGGCTCCATACCAGCACAACCACCATTACTGAGTTTAGCCTTCCCAAACTGATGTCTTCCAGATGTTTTGGGCTCCAATTCCCATCAGCCTCAGGCAGCATAGCTATGGTATCTGGAGTTCATGGGCATTGTGGTCCAAAACATCTGGAGAGCAGGAATTTGGAGGAGGCTGCTGTGGTGTGTTTTAATGTTGCCCTCAAAGCAAAACAATTTACTGGGAGTTTGTCACTATTCTTAAACTTGACTGCTTTGCAGACATCTCTCTTTTTAATTTGTTTGTTTACTTATTATTTAGAATTTTCTTCCTTGCTTCAGCCCTCCCCCCAAAAGACTCTTGGAATAGCTTGCAATTAAGCATTATAATGAAATCAAAGTAAAAACAATAAGAGCAATCAGAACACAATAACACAATTAATTCAATTTAAAACATTTATCTAAAAATGCCAAACGATAATCAATCGTGGAAAAGCCAATTTAAGATTAAGACAACTTTTCTGATCAGTTCCACCCCCTCCCCCCATTGAATATAGTTTGGCATTTTAAGATAAGAATCTTTGTGGGGGGTTTTCTGCGCCAGCTGCAGCTTCATTACTGGTAGGGATGTCAGAGAAATCCAGCAAAAACAGAAACAGGAGTGGAAATTGCCGTTGCTCTCTTCTTCATCCCACCCAGAATGAAAATTAATTCAATGAAAATAATTGTTATTTGCTGTTGTTGCATCCAGTCTGCAAATGATAACTGCACCCCCCCACCATTTGCATTGTGTTTCCTTTGTCCTGAAATTAATGGGGTTCAATTATGTAAAGAGAACATAGCTTATGAATAACACACACACACACACACACACACACACACACAGAGAGAGAGAGAGAGAGAGAGAGAGAGAGAGAGAGAGAGAGAGATGCTCCTTTGGAAAATGGAAAGGCAGCCCATCTCTCACGCTCAATTTGTGGATAATTTCCTCCCACCCCCTGGCTTTTGTCTTCTCATAGTCTAATAGCACTTCAAATAGCAATCTCAACATGTTGCCTGTTTATCATAGCTGGGCTATTAGCCCCTGGCTTGGATGCAAACCAGGGACTAGCTTAAAACAGGAGAGTGCAAAGGCAAGGGAGCTGTATTTAGCTTCTCTATCTGTTCTCATTATTTCTTTTGAAAGCTTTTCTGTTCCCATTACTCTTCCCATTCTTGTGCTAATTTGATTGGTGAGATGCCATGGAAGTTTAAAACTCTCATTTTAAAAATGTGGGAACGTAGCAGCAACAGCGAAACCACTTGTTATCTGCTCGCACAGCACTCCTGCGAGCTTTATGGCCGAAACACTGTGGTTTTGGAAGAGCATAAAATGCAATTGGGATTTACTGGCTCCATGCACTTGCGTATGCTCAAACCTCAAAACTCACCCAAACAAGTTGTCTTATGCTATTCCTTTATGAATTCAGATTCTTTCCACAAACACTGGCTTGGATCCAGATTAACATAAAAATCCAACCCCCTGGTCTGTCATGCTGGAAGCTACTGGGCTACTAAGCCATTGGGCTATTTCCTACCTCAACTGTCGGAGGCACTGTACTTCTGAATACAGTGGTACCTCTGGTTAAGAAATTAATTCATTCTGGAGGTCCGTTCTTAACCTGAAACTGTTCTTAACCCGAGGTACCACTATAGCTAATGGGGCCTCCTGCTGCCGCCACGCCACCACCACACGATTTCTGTTCTCATCCTGAAGCAAAGTTCTTAACCCGAGTCTGTAACCAGAAGCGTCTGTAACCTGAATCGTCTGTAACCCGAGGTACCCCTGTACCAGTTTCTGGAAACAATTGCTAGAGAGTGCTCTTGGTCTTGGGTCTTGCATCTAGTTGGCTGCTGTGAGAATGGGATGGTGGGCTAGATGGACCAAACAGGCTCTTCTTATGTTCTAATGTTTTCGTATCTCTCTCAGCTGTGCCAGGTGAGACAGCAAAAATACTGAATTTTCCTGCCCCATACTCTCTACTCACCTGATTTAGCCAGCCAGTTGAAGCCATTTCCCAGGGTGTGGCTACTGTCACATGCTGATGGGTGCCAACAACTCTCCACTCACAACCAAAACAAGTAGGAGGGCTACAAATATGATCATGGTTTTGCTGCTCCATTAAGTTGTGCTGCTTGATCACCAGAGGCCTGGATTGCACCCGAAATTAATTGAACTGGAATATCTATCAGTGGGGCAAATTAGTCCAACTGGTCCCGGTAATTCCAGTGTGCAATTAACTTGGTCTGAATCCAATTGATTGTACTGAATATTAAAAGTGTATCTATTTATATTTAAACTTTACATACTGCTCTATACACAACCCTAGCATATCATATTGGAACTAGAAAAGGGGACTTCTGATGTGCCATTTTCAACACTGGATCCAGGTTTAAGGAAAATGTTTTATGTGTCACAGCTAAAACCCAAGGTTAGCCAAAGTGGCAGCCGGTGCTCATTGGGACTGCTGGAGTGGAAGGGAGGGAGGCCAATGATATGGTCAGAGCCAACTAATTCTGTCTTTGCCGATATACTCCTCCCTGCTGAGTTTCACAAGGGAGACAAAGGAAGACTAAGCAGATTGTTGTTGTTTAGTCGTGTCTGACTCCTCATGACCCCATAGACCAGAGCATGCCAGGCACTCCTGTCTTCCACTGCCTCCCGCAGTTTGGTCAAACTCATGCTGGTAGCTTCGAGAACACTGTCCAACCATCTCGTCCTCTGTCGTCCCCTTCTCCTTGTGCCCTCAATCTTTCCCAACATCAGGGTCTTTTCCAGGGAGTCTTCTCTTCTCATGAGGTGGCCAAAGTGCTGCAGCCTCAGCTTCAGGATCTGTCCTTCCAGTGAGCACTCAGGGCTGATTTCTTTCAGAATGGATAGGTTTGATCTTCTTGCAGTCCATGGGACTCTCAAGAGTCTCCTCCAGCACCATAATTCAAAAGCATCAATTCTTCGGCGACCAGCCTTCTTTATGGTCCAGCTCTCACTTCCATACATCACTACTGGGAAAACGATAGCTTTAACTATACGGACCTTTGTTGGCAAGGTGATGTCTCTGCAGATAGCCAGTGCTGACTCCTGAACTGGCTGTAAGAAGGCTGGCAGGTGGGGCATGGCTCAGATTGGTGGGGCAGTGCCTCTATTGCCCCAATAGACCAGCTTTTGAACAAAAGCCCTCTCTGCCAAATTCATAGAATACTTAGCAGAATGTGAAGTCGCTTTAACTATCCTGGAGTCAGTGATGCATCTGCTCCCACCAGATGGGACTATGTCTCCATAGCTGTGAAACACCTTTATTAAGCAATCAAACCATTTTATAGGAACATTTTGTATTTAAACCCATTTGACTATGATTGCCAGAAGACCTGAACTTTTAACCCTGCTATTTCTGCGATGCTTTCTCTTTATTTAAGGAATGTCTCGCCACACATCTAAGGCACAGGAAGTGCAAAAGTATGAGAAGGAGAAAATAGAAGGAAAATAGATGAAGTCACATATTCTGGGGCTCATTTATCATTAACAAAATACAACAGTGCTTACTCAGGGCTTGTTCACACTTCTGCTTGCCCTTTGCCAAGAAGGCATTTGTCTGAGTGGTTTTCTGCTTGACTTGTGCTTTCTAGGCACCAGGCCAAGTGGTTTCCCCTTTCCCCTATTCCTTTCCCAGGGAAAACCTGCCCTTTAGTGCTTAAATGGAGCAAATGCCAATCTGGAGAAAACCAGAATTGCTGTTTGCCCTGACTGAGTGCTAAAGAAGGGTTTTCCCCAGGGGAAAGCTGTAGGACAAGAGGAAGTGTGGATAAGCCTTCAGAAGTAAGCCCTGTATCATTCTGTTGTGGTTGTTTGCATATAAGAAGGAGCAGACAAACATGGGCATTGCTGAATAACAAAGGACACTTTACTTTGGTACATTTTATATAGCTCTGCTATCACTAGTGCCAGCTACTGACATTAACTGCAACTGCACTTACTTTACAATTACAGTGGTGCCCCACAAGACGAAATTAATTCGTTCCACAAGTTTTGTCGTCTAGCGAATTTTTCGTCTTGCGAATCACGAAATCCCATAGGAATGCATTGAAAATCAATTAATGCGTTCCTATGGTCAAAAAAAGTCCAAACAAAGCCAAATTTGGTACAACAACAGTTTATTAACTGCTCTTTAAAGTCACACATACTGTAAAGAGCAGTTCAAAAATTGAAGGGAAAATAAATTAACTTTATAAACAAAACATGTCTTTGTTTTTAGACAAAGGAAACAAAGTCGTGAGACGTTTTCGTCTTGCGAAGCAAGCCCATAGGGAAATTCGTCTTGCGAGGCAAATTGAAAACGGAAAAACCTTTCGTCTAGCGAGTTTTTTGTCTTGCGAGGCATTCGTCTTGCGAGGTACCACTGTACCATATCTCATATATTACAAGCTCCACTGAGTCCAGTGGGACTTACTCCCAGGAAAAGAATGTACAGGATTTCAGGAATAGGTCCATGAGGTTATGGACTCAACTTCCATAGGCATCTGGCCTGAGGGGGAGTATGAGTCCACACCTTTCAAAAACTTTGAGGGCAGAAGCTATAGCTCAGTGGAATTTTCCCACGTCTTTAATGCATGCAAAAACAGCCCCAACAGACCAAATTAAGTAGAATACATCCTAAATTGGGTAACCTATTCCAGTCCCCTAGCATACCCCATTTTATTCATGGCATGCCTTACTGTCCTGCTTCTGCATGGATTTATTTATTTAAAATGAAATTACACATTATTTTTGTAGGTATTACTCCACAAAATGCACACTTTAATTTGCATTTTACCCCAAATTACCCTTTTTTGTTTTGGTTTTGGGTTTTTTGTAGGGACGCAGGTGGCGCTTTGGGTTAAACCACAGAGCCTAGGACTTGCCGACCAGAAGATCGGTGGTTCGAATCCCCGCAACGGGGTGAGCTCCCGTTGCTCGGTCCCTGCTCCTGCCAACCTAGCAGTTCAAAAGCACGTCAAAGTACAGTGGTGCCCCGCAAGACGAATGCCTCGCAAGACGAAAAACTCGCTAGACGAAAGGGTTTTTCGGTTTTGTGTTGCTTCGCTAGATGAATTTCCCTATGGGCTTGCTTCGCAAGACGAAAACGTCTTGCGCTTTTTTAAAAAAGCCACTTGAAGAGGCGCAGTTGCGACGGACCGTGCTTCGCAAGACGAAAAACATCACAAGATGAAAAGACTCGTGGAACGAATTATTTTCGTCTTGCGAGGCACCACTGTAGATTAATAGGTACTGCTCCAGCGGGAAGGTAAACGGCGTTTCCGTGTGCTGTTCTGACTCACCAGAAGCGGCTTAGTCATGCTGGCCACATGACCCGGAAGCTGTACGCCGGCTCCCTCGGCCAATAAAACGAGATGAGCGCCGCAACCCCAGAGTCGGCCACGACTGGACCTAATGGTCAGGGGTCCCTTTATCTTTACCTTTACACTTTTTGTACATGTTACATCCCAATGTATGTATTTTATATAAATCCTGGTACCCCCCCTCCCCATTTTTTGGCTCAGGACTGTATGACAAAATTTGAAGAAGTTATCAAATGATGGGATAGCTGCTTTCTAATCTACATATCAGTCTGTGAAGTGTGAGCATGCAAATAAATATTTCCTAAACAAAATCTTTGAGCATCTGTAGAAGCAGGTGAATGCCACAGTCAGGAGCCACTGCATGGGTGCAGTTGGATGGCACCCAGGTGCAGGCAGTCTCTGTGTTTTGACATTCATAGGAACACTGTACTTCTTTGGCAATTCAGTTAGGGAACATTATTCTTTGTCAGCAGAGCACAGCATTCCCCTAGGCTGAAGACTAACATAATGCAAAACCAAAACAAACAAAAACCAAGCAGGCTGCTCATTGCATATTCAGAGTACTGCACTCTGAACTTGCCTTCACAACAGAATTGCCACATGAGCAGAACAGCCCTTTGGTCTTCTCATCCCCTGGCTACTTGCTCACTCTCTTGCTCGCTGCCACTGCTGCTTCCAACTCTCCCAGCTGGGGGAAGTTCACAAAACATTATTGTTCTAGTTGAACAATAGAATACGCTCCCAGAATCATAGAAACATAGAATTGTAGAGTTGGAAGGGACTCCAAGGGTAATTTAGTCCAACTCCCTTCAGTGCAGGAATCTCCACTACAGCATCCCCGACAGATGACCACCCAACCTCTGCTTACAAACAAGGAGGGAGCTTCTGCACCAGGAGGGGGAGACACCCTGGCTTCTTCACCAGGCTCAGCTCTGCCTCTTGGCCTCTCTCCAGTCCTGCTTTCACTTCTAATCAGTTCTGATTCTGGACTGCTGCCTGCCTCAGCCTCTTTCTGCTCACTAAACCCCGTTACCTCTTTAGCTTCTGACATTTCCTCCTCCTCTGATTACTCGTCGGCCCACCACCAATCCTGGGGCTCTGAGCCTTCTTCCTTCGGGGGTTCCCAGCTGGTGCCTCCCACCATTCCTTTGCATCCAGCCATTCCATGACATACCATATTTTTCTTTGTATAACACGCCCCTATGTATAAGATGACCCCTATTTTTTTGGACCCAACAAAAAAATAATAATGGGGTGGGGGAGATTGCCCAGAGTTGTTGAGCTTTTTTTTGGGGGGGGGAGGTCACAGCCACCAAAACCTCTGCAGCCTGCCTGCCATTGCTGCCAATCTCCTGCTAGCTACTACCACCAATCGCCCGTCACCCCTCTTCTATCCGTGTATAAGACAACCCACAATTTTTGCCTATTCTTTCTAAGGAAAAATATCGGCTTATACACGGAAAAATACGGTATATTTGAAGATGGCTATCGTATCTCCTCTCAGTCTCTGATTTACCAGGCTAACTCTTCCCCAAAACATGTGATTTCCAGACCCTTGATCATCTTAGATGCCCTCCTCTGTAGCTTGTCAATATCCTTCTTAAATTTTGGTGCCCAGACCTGGACACAGTACTCCAGGTGTGGTCTGACTGAAGCAGAATAGAACGGTATTATTACTTCACTTGATTGGAACACTATACTTCTGTTGATGCAGCCTAGGCTTTAAAAGAGGACTAGAGGTTAAGCCTGTCAATGGCTACTACCTACAATGGTTATGCTCTATCTCCACTGCTGGTGACAGTATTCTTCTGATCACCATTTTATGGGAATTGCAAGTGGGGAGAGCACTGTAACTCTGCAGTCCTGCTTGTGGGCTTCCCATCTGGTTGGCCGCTGTGAGAATAGGATGCTGTACTAGGGTTGCCGTATTTCAAAAAATGAAAATCTAGACACAATAGGTGTTGAGCTTTTCTATGGGGGGGGGAGTTGTTCACATTGTCCAGCAATTTTTAAGGAAAATCGGCAAAAACGCCACTGAGTTATCTTACATCCAGATTTCCCCAAATATTGTGCCAATTTCCGCCCAGACACTGCTTCCGACTGCAGTATTCCCACGTATGCCTGGGAAATTCCAGACGTATGATAACCCTATGCTGTATTTGATCTGCTCCAGCAGGACTCTTTTTACATCCTTAATTACCCGCAGGTGGTTTCCTGATATGAGAGGATGATGCACTGATTCCATCACAGGTACATTGCTGCAGGGTACTTTGCAAATCTTCCACAGACAGCAGAGAGAAAGAACTCACTGCTTCAACCAGTGTTTGTGTGGCTGGTCAGCTTGTCAGTTCATTGGCGAAACTGGGGTCTCAGCCCTGCTGAATAATATGCAAAAAAAATCCCCTCCTTTCCTGTTCCATCGGCCTTCAGTTCCTGTCTGCTTCCTGTCGCCTACCCATCTGGAAGAATGTAGTTCTGAAATCTCTCACTCTGTTGCTGTACTTGTTGAAATCCATGGGGCAATTAAGAAGTATCCCCACTGGATCGATTCTGTGCAGTTTCCAACTATTAAAAAGAATAACAACACTAAAGCTATCTCCCCCTTGGTTTCTTTCTTCCCAGCCTATAAGGAAAATAATTTGATTCAGTCCCTTGATTCTTGCAAGACTGTGTACTGCATAAGTTGCTCTCTAAAATCCAGCATCTCTGCTGCCTCCAGCCACAAGACTCCACTAGCTGAGACAACTGAGTCCTGAATAACAAAAGGCATTTCATAATGATTTAATGGCAGGAGGTTGATAGAGAATGGTAATATTTTTTCACAAGATCTATGAACTGTGGAAAAAAACACAGTTTAAAATGTGCATAAAATAATATTATATATACTAGTGATTTGAAATGGGGGAAATAAATTATAATAAAAACACAATAAAAGTTACTGTAGAGTTGTGGAATTCAGAAAGTTAATGTCGCCAAGAACTATCTGTTAAAAATCTGTTTATTCCATTCATTGTCAAAGTGTGAGATGGGCTTCTCTGGGGAGGGGCTAGGCTGTCAGAAGAATTCTTTATTAAATTTCTACATCACCCTTCTTCCAAAGCTCACAGGGCAGTTTGCAATATAAAAATACATAATTTAGCAATAATAATAATAATAATAGGGACGCGGGTGGCGCTGTGGGTTAAACCACAGAGCCTAGGACTTGCCGATCAGAAAATCAGTGGTTCGAATCCCCGTGACGGGGTGAGCTCCCATTGCTCGGTCCCTGCTCCTGCCAAACTAGCAGTTCGAAAGCGCGTCAAAGTGCAAGTAGATAAATAGGTACCGCTCCAGTGGGAAGGTAAACTGCATTTCCGTGCGCAGCTCTGGTTCACCAGAAGTGGCTTAGTCATGCTGGCCACATGACCCGGAAGCTGTACGCCGGCTCCCTTGGCCAATAAAGTGAGATGAGCGCCACAACCCCAGAGTCGGTCATGACTGGACCTAATGGTCAGGGGTCCCTTTACCTTTACCTTTTTAATAATAATAATAATAATAATAATAATAATAATAATAATAATAATAATATCCCCCTTCTACACACAGTTTTAAAGTCCATGTATTTTTTAATTAGCCAGAGGCCAAGGAGGAGAGCAATGTTTTCACCTGAGTCTTAAATATATACCACAAAGGAACCAGGCAAGCCTCCCTGGGGAGAGCATTCCATGAGTTGGGAGCCACAGCAGAAAAGGCCTCATCTCGAGTTGCTACCCTCCAGTCCTCTCGTGAAGGAGCATCCCTCCTGCGCTTCCTGCCATGAGCCTTAGTTGGCCAAGAGACACAATTAAGATTGTTCCCTGTCAATCAGAACAGAAAAGAATCCTGCTCTAGTCCAGCATCCTGCTCTCGCAGATGCTGTGCTGAAACCTGTGTGAGGTGTTGAGCTTGTCCTATCTTTGTGAGGCAACTGTGGACGATGTGTGTATTCTTTCCATTCAACATTTCTCTGGCACTCTGCCATCACTCTCACAGCAGCCAATCAGATGTCTAAGGGAAGCCCATAAGTGAATGCAGCAACACTCTCCCCACTCAGGTTCTCCAGTAACTGATATCTAGATATATAGCGGCCTCCGATCCTGGAGACAGAACACATCCTCATCGTGGCTAAAAGCCCTCCTTTGTGAATTTGCCTAATCCCTTTTTAAAGCCATCCAAGTTGGCGCCCGTTACTAGATCTTGTATTAGAGAATTTTATAGTTTAACTATGAGCTGTTGAAGAGGTACTTCCTTTCGCTTGCCCTGAAACTTCCAACATTTCGCTTCATCGAGATGTTGTGTACTTCACTGCTTGGGCTGATTGACTGTTTTGATAGCATTTCACAAGCTTCAAAGCAGACTGTGGACCCACCTGCCCCTAAAGCTGGGGTAGGGAACCTGTGGCTTCAGTGCAGGCCTCAGCCTAATTTCATTGGAGGCAGGTGGATAGAAATAGGCTGTATAGAAAAAATAATAATTCCTACCCCACTCCTATGTTTATATTGAGCTAATGTTTACACAAGGTAGACCAAGTGAAATCAAGAAACCTAGGTTAGTCATGGTCATTCATTTTAATGGGGCAAGTTTGAGTAAATTTAGTTGAATACAACCCGTAGAGAATAAAATGCTTTTCAAAGTAACTCCTGAACAAGAAGGGGTGTACCTCAAACAGCACTTTCCGCTCCCCAAATCTGCTAAGCGGTTAAGGGAACCCCAATATAGTTTTGGGGGGGTAAGAGAGGGGAGAAATTAGATGGATACCCCCTCAGTTTCTTCTCTGGTAATTCCAACTTGTAGCTTTCTTCAAGAAAGGAAAGCACATAGTTTTTATTGAGTTTCCAAAAAATGTAAACAAATTAACAAATTTAACAAATCTTAGATTAACAATTTAAACATTACAAATTCATTTCCAATTTAATATCTCAGGAAAGCACATTATCTGAATATTCCATTCTCCCACTGGAAAGGTCCTGAGCAATACTTGATTGATCTTGTGAGAAAGCAAGAAATATATATTTCCTTGATAGTGATGTTGGGAGTGGTAATAAGCACCCGGTGAGTGAAGAGCAGAAATAGCAAAGACCTCTATACGCATGCAGATGCTAATATATTGATCTTCTCTTGAAGAACTCATAAACACTATTTTGAAGGAATAACATTGGGTTGCCTATGGATTCTTGATGACTCTTTAGAATTACGACCCAATTTATACTTTCTGTAATAATCAGCACAATAGGGCAATAAAGCTGTCTTTGCTGAGTATAGTGAATTTATATTTTATCACTGCAATTTAATCAATACAATAAGAAACCAATACACACACACACACAAAGAGAGATGTTGCATAAGACAAAGGACAGCATTGCCCACCACTTGCTGAGATGCACAGCCCATTTTGAAGGCTTACGTTGGCTTTAGAGGAGGTTTATGCATGCATCAGCTATTCTTATTGCTGCTATATGATACATATACCTTCCATTTCAGCTGAGATATCAGCCACCATGCTTTATAGTGATCAAAAAACAGTTTCCTTACCAGTCTTTTTATAGCCAAGGAAAAAAAGACTTTGAGTATATAAGGCAGACATTTCCCCCCTCTGCTAAAAAAGGAATAGAGATGGAAATGTATGACTTTATATCATTCTGTTTATTTACTTCCTCGAATGTTCCACCACTAGCTGCAAAGGTAATTCTACATGTAGCCATAATTCTCAGCTTTTCTCAAAGGAAGTGATCAGCTATGTCTCAAAAATTATGGCCCTTTGACTGGATTGGTTACAGGATTCATGAGCATAGATCAGAGAGGAGATGAGCGGCTGCTTTAAAATTTTTGTTTCCCTGCTGCAAGGATTGAAGAGGACAATCTTCCTTGCATTTCTGTCAGGACCAGGTGTATATACCTGATCTTGTGCATACATAGAGCTGCTCCACCTACAGAAACTATTCTGACTCTCATCGATGAAGGATCCATGCAGGCATTTTGAAGTGGGCTTCGAAATGCTTCCATCAATGCCAACCCCAGGACTGGATTAAAATCTTTAGAGGCCCTAAGCACTTAAATTTATTTATACCCCCCCCCCCCCGCAATCTGGCTGGGTTTCCCCAGCCATTCTGGGTGGCTTCCAACAAAATATTAAAATACAATAGTCCTTCAGATATTAAAAGCTTCCCTAAACAGGGCTGCCTTCAGATGTCTCCTAAAAGTCTGGCTGTTGTTTTTTCCTTTGACATCTGGTGGGAGGGTGTTCCACAGGGCGGGTGCCACTGCTGAGAAGGCCTTCTGCCTGGTTCCCTGTAACTTCGCTTCTCGCAGTGAGGGAACCACCAGAAGGCTCTCGGCACTGGACCCTAGATTAATGTATAAACTCAATCTCTGTTATTACTATGTTAGGTGTGTGTATTATATACATGTTAGTATATGTGTATGTATGTATTTTTTTCATTTATTGTGGGAGCCTTTTTTGTAGGACCTGGTTCAGTTCACCATATGGTCCATGGTAAAACTAGCAAAGGAAAATTTCTGTGGTGCCAAACTTATTCTGATGCCCTAAGCATGTGCTTATTTTGTTTAATGGTTAAACCAGCCCTGGCCAAACAATATAAAAGCTCATTGGACATGCTGGAGAATGTCTGGGTTCTGAATCTTGGCCTATAGCTATTTCTGCAGTTCAAATCAAAAGTCCCATTGTACAAATATGATATAGGATATTTTAATTCAGCCCCCTAGGTAAATACCTCTGGGGGAAAGAACATGTTTCTTTAAAAAGATTGTCTCTGGGTATCATCATTTTGAAAATATAAATTGCTTCTGAAATCCCACCAGTGTTTTCTTTAAAGTCTTTAATTCCACCCAAGTATTTATTGCTATTAAATTCGTAGATCCTTTTCTCAGCAAAATTTCTTCTCTTAGATTTGTTGCCTTTTATCCTTTGCTAAATTGTGTATGTGCTCCCTCCGCCTGCACCTCCTTTTCCAGTTAATATAATAATTTAGATGAGTGGTGGTTAGCATAATTCAAGACACTACAACCGCTGGACTCTTAAAGCTGTGTTTTAGGAGAATTCTATTTCGGGGACCAATGTAGCGTGTAAAGTACTTTTATATCAAAAATTGCATGAAGTGAATCTTGTAGATTCATCCAAAGGGATAACTCTTGGGCTTCTCACAATATTATTCTTTGGCATGCTTGAGGCAACATTTCCAGTGCCTAAATACTATCTAGAGTATGGGTTAAGGAGCATGGATTGGGTCAATCAGCTTAGAACAGGCATAGGCAAACTCGGCCCTCCAGATGTTTTGAGACTACAATTCCCATCATCCCTGACCACTGGTCCTGCTAGCTAGGGGTGATGGGAGTTGCAGTCCCAAAACATCTGGAGGGCTGAGTTTGCCTATGCCTGGCTTAGAAGAACTAGTGACTGCAGCTACATGTGTGCTATACATTTAAATCACTGTGATTTCTCCTTAAACAGTCATGGCTTCCCTCAAAGAATTGTAGCTTCTTAAGGCTGCTGAGAGTAGTTAAGAGACCCCCCTCCCAGAGCTACAATTCCCAGGGTGGTTTTACAATCAATCCCTCTTCCCAGGGAACCCTGGAAACTGTAGTTCTGTGGAAAGACTAGACAGGTGTGGTTTTTTTTAAGAAATGCAAGTTGCTGCCAAAAAAGAAGAAGATGAGAACTGAGTTTCAAGAGGGAATAATGGGAAACTGAAAGAACCAAAAATGTCAAAACCTTCCATCCCTAGTCAAAAGACTTTCACCAATAGGAATCATAAAGTGAGTATAAGATGTGAACCATATATTTGCTTAAGTTCACAATATCCCCCATCCCCCGACCATCTCTCTTCCCTTGTTTGGACATTTCTGCTCTACCTTACAGTCTATCAATGTTTCCTGCATTAGCATCAGAACTTCCATACAGAATTCAATTATGGTAAAAAAAAATTTTTCTGGGCTTGAAGGTTGATCTATTTAAGCAACAGAAATGAAATCAAAATTTCGTATCAGGATTGCACTTGTGGATTTTAATTTGGCCAGAGAGCAAAGTCATTCAGTTTCAGGAGCATCTCTGATCAAGGCAAAAGCCACAGAGCAAAATGCAAATACTTGGCTTGAAAGCTTCAGGAGATGCTGCCTAAGCACTGTATTGCATTCTTGCACACTTGTCCACTGTATCCAGCTAGGATTGTGATTCATATTGGCATTTTCAGTCCATGGCACCACTACTGATCTATCAAGGACACAAAATAATGGATGTCAGCAGCAAACAAATGTTTTTGCTCCCTCCTTTTTTTCTGAACAGCATGCAAGCAAGAGATTCATCATCAACAAGCAAATGACTTGTTCCTCAGCTGTGCCTTAGTGATCTTCTTCAATAAGATCTACTAAAAGGTAAAAAGGGAAGTCAAATCCCAGATCCTGAACTCCCCATTCCCAGTTTCTTATTCCCAGTTTCTTGATGAAAGCAAAGTCAAGAAAATTAAGGAATCTGTTCTAAAGTTTGTACAGTGGTGCCTCGCAAGACGAAATTAATTCGTTCTGCGAGTTTTTTCATCTTGCGAATTTTTTGTCTTGCGAAGCACGGTTTCCAATAGGAATGCATGTATTAACGGTTTTAAGAAAAAGGAAACAAACTTGCAAGACGTTTTCGTCTTGCGAAGCAAGCCCATAGGGAAATTCGTCTTGCGAAGCAACTCAAAAAATGAAAAACTCTTTCGTCTTGCGAGTTTTTCGTCTTGCGAGGCATTCGTCTTGTGAGGTACCACTGTATTTATTCTTATCTTTCCCCAGAATATATAAGAAAAACAAAATAATATTAATAGAATCAGTATTGTCTAGCTTTATGATTGATCAGAGTGTCTGTATTTTTTATATACATATTTTTTAAGGGTTTAAAGGCATAGTGTTGATCAACAAAGAAAGATTGAAACTTGCTAATCAATTTTATGGTTGGGAAGAGAGTAAGGGAATGAAATTCAACACTTTGATTCCTCTCCCAAAGAGCTGATTGGTAGGAATCCAGTATATTTTCCCTTCGAACTACCATGGCTGTAGGATCCTGGGGCAGAACTCAATTGCACACAGAATTCTACATGAAACTATAAATTAGAGCTGGGTGCGAAATGGCACCTTGAAATTCTCCATCCTATCTGTGGTCAGATAAATTGTGGGGAACCATTTCACCAAATTTCCCCAGATGGAGAAGAAATTATCCAATGGTTTCTCAGCAGTGGGGCTTAACCGTGACATAACTACTTTCTTTTTTACCAAGCCTTTTTTTTTGTGCTGCTGCTGTTGCTTTTCCAAGAAGCTGCATTGGCAACCTAGCCACCATTTTGCCTTCTCTGCAGTTATTGCAGGGTGTGGTTTGTGAATTGAGAGGTGAATGGTGGAAAACTGTGGTGGAGATCTTCAGGCTTGGGAGCCAAATGTGCCTCCCAGGCCACCCCAAATTTGGACTCAGCTCTAGTAGAAATACATATACAGAAATTTGTTTCTGCACTGATATTGCCTCTGATGTCCTGGCTCCCGCCCCATAACACACAAACAGGGGCTCTTACATGTAAGAAAGAAACAGATATTTACTCATGCAGCTATTGATATGGGCTCAGCAGCAGATCCAAGGCCTGTGGACTTATGGCCGAGGAGTTCTAGAGCAGGGCAAGAAGTTCAGAACTGGACAGTCACAACAAATATGTCCTAGCAAGTTTCCATGCCCTGCCCACTAAATTTAAAAAGATGAGGTGTGACAAGACTGTAGCCTCTTGTTCTGGCTCTTGTTCACTTGCTGCTGCCACCACCACAGATTCCTCTCCACCTCCCTCAGCAGCTCCAAGCCCTCTATACTACAGCCATCCCTGCAACCCTTTCCAAAATGGCGGAAATGGGAAGATCACACTTCCTACAACCCATGTTCCAACCATTCAGCCAACACCCCCTGCATTATTTCTTCCTCCTTCTTCCATTTCAGAGCCTATCAATCCAAACCCAATCCCAATGGGATTATGGCACTCACCTGGACTGGGGGGTGCATTTAATCTTTCCCCCTTCACTTTATACATTGTAATCAAAGCATCGTCTGAAAAGCAGCTTGTAAGACCTTAGCATTGTAAAGCCACAGTTTTTATTTCATTCATTTATTGAGCCCAGGACTTGCTGGCAACTCTAGATGCTCCAGTTTTGCAAGGCTTATTTATTTGTGAATAGCTTCATCCCCAAAAAAGGCATATCTGCTTCCATCTAGCTAATTCAGTTCCAGGAAAGCTTATCTAAAGAACCAACAACTTTGCTCAGGAAACTTCAGTGAAAAGGGAACCGATAAGGACAAAGGCAAGCCTCAGAGATTAGTTTCAAAAGCATCAGATCAGAAGATAATCCCACACAAAATGAACAGGGAAAGGGAAGATGCACCAGAAATAAAAAATTCCTTCCAAATTCTCCAATACTTTGACTTGACTATGTACAGGCAAGCTATGGCCAGAAAGCAATACCCCAAACCTCTGACAAATGCAACAGCACAATGGTAGACTAGGGATTTTGTTAGAGAATCACCTGAAGCTTTGGTATTAGATGAAAACATAGCACTTATTTCCATTTTCTTAAATAAAGTACACATTAAAGGAAACAATGTACTCTTTCTCTTCCAGAGGATGTATGTACAAAAGGTCATGGATTTCTACTGTTAATCTTGTAACCATTTTTTCTCTCTCCTTGTGCTAACAGATTGAGCTGAGGGAGGAGGTTCCTAATTGCTAAGAGATAAAGTAATTGAGTGGTCTCTGGGGCTCCATTCAGTACAACAAACTTCAATATAGTTGACAAATGTCGATCCATACCACAGGATTAATAAGGTTGCGCTTGGCTTCCTCTTTAGCTTTGCATTTGCTCTTTGGGTCTAACTAACACTCTGATTGCTTGGAGAGAACTGACAAAGCTTTGCAGTTAATGAGGCTGTCTGGTAATTTATCAAATGGGGCTTCTGAACTTGCAGAAAAAGAAAGTAAGACTATGATGTGCAAGATGCAGACAAAACACTTACATTCAGAGAAAATAAAATGCTACCCGTGCTCTGCTCCAAACCTGGTACATCTAGATGGTCGTGGTGAGCCATGAGATGTTCAGGGTGATATTTTCAAAGCAAATCATCACTAGGCAAGTTGGTTACTATACTTATGTTTACCTACACAGGAACATTCAACTTTTGCTTCAACTTTTCCCTACAGGTGAATTTCCTTGTTGTCAAGTCCATCTTCTTTCTATATCTCAAACTGATCCAGTATGTTGTTCAGCAAAACCTGTTGTACAAGCCATGCTACTGGTTTGTACATGAACACATTAGTGTGCATCATCTGCAGCAAAGTTGCTCTGACATTCTCAAATTTAACATGACTTGCCCACACGTCAATCTAGGCTGCTGATTTGCTATCAGACCAAGTTCAGTGTGTTACTGTTAGTACTTACCAGCCTGGGACCAGTTTACTTGCAGGATTGTCTAAATGAGAAACACACTGTCTATTGTGTTATTTCACCAGGTATGAATTCATGTGTTGATGCAATGGCATTCAGAGGCAGCACATAACAAGAAAAAAATGGTCCTGAACAAAGCTGAATAGCAAGAATCTCAGATGTGAATAGGACAGAAGCTTCATTGGCTTCAGAGAAATTTAATTCATTACCACTGTTGTTTTTCAAAATATACTGAATTAAAAGTACAAAGTGTGGTGCTTTTCCAGAAGTCATCGGCAAAAGGCACACAGACTCTCTATTTTCTGTGGTGATATTGCAAACTCTAAATGGTACATGGGCATGGGCATTCCTTGAGTTTGAATTATACATCACACATCTGACTGATGATCAAATTTGCCCATAAATCTTTCTCTCAGATTGTGGACTGGAAAGCTGCTAGTTTTAATCATCTGATTTAGCCTCAACATCTGACTATTTTACAAGTCTGGAAGTATATCTTTATATCTTTCTGCCCTGCAATAGTTTTACAAATCCCATAAAATAAAAGCAGAAAGTCCTGCCTCTGATTTACAAACTAAATGTTCTGGGGAAAATGTGGAGCGTTCAAAGTTTTGGCTTTGTTGAGAGAGTGGGCCTGTCACAAACGATTTTGTTTGCCCATGGGAAAGAGATGGTACACCTCTCCACAGTGTTCTGATAGCATCCAATTAAATGTGCTTCAGAGGCACTTTCCATCTGATAGGAGTGTATCATAACTGGGCTCAACTTCAGGGGGTGCGGCAGGATGGAACTTAATAATAGTATCAAATATGAATAATTTGTGAGAAGGAGGAGTATTTTAATTTCTTACCAATCTTTCACCTTAAGGTCCCAGGGCAGGTTACAACAATATGAAGATACAATATTAAAATCAGAAGAACTGGATGGCTCATAAAAAATATCTCTAAGGAGTCAAAGGCCAAGATTAAAATGTGCATACTCAGCATATAGTGAAAGCCATGCAATGATGATTCTAGATGCATCCCTGTGGGGAGAGAATTCCACAATTCAGGGGAGATTTTTAAAATAGCATGGAAGCTTATGTTTAAGCTGGAAACATGTTCTGAGTGCACAGATTTATTTTGTTGTTCTTGTTCATTAAAAAGTTTTGCTTGGACCTAGAAAGCTGCCTTATAAGGAAGCAGACTGCTGGTCTACAGTACTCAGCACTCTCTATTCTGAGTGGTAGCTGCTCTTCACGGTCTCAGAGAGAGGCCTTTTCCACTCATCCTGCCTTGAGATTATACAGCGGTACCTCGGGTTACATATGCCTCAAGTTACATACGCTTCAGGTTACAGACTCCGCTAACCCAGAAATAGTGCTTCAGGTTAAGAACTTTGCTTCAGGATGAGAACAGAAATTGTGCTCCGGCAGCACGGCGGCAGCAGGAGGCCCCATTAGCTAAAGTGGTGCTTCAGGTTAAGAACAGTTTCAGGTTAAGAACGGACCTCCGGAATGAATTAAGTACTTAACCCGAGGTACCACTGTACTGGAGATGCCACACAAAGAGAGGTTTATATATGGTCCACAGCCAGTCCTCCATACATGCAACTTACAAGGTCTGACATGCTTAGCACGTCATCTAGTGCAGTCTCCCCCAAGCTGTTGGACTACAACTCCAATCATCCATGGTCATTGCCTTGCTAACTGATGGCAATTGTAGTCCAGGAAATCAGGAGGGCGCCAGGTTGATAACCTAGTCTGTGTCTCAGAACTACCACAGCTAAAAGTCATCTGCACTCCTGTTAACATAATAAACTGCATTGTGCTGAGGGGCTTATCCTCACTTACCTTTTGCACTGCTCTTTCCAGGCACAGGTCCACACTTAAATTCTCCATGTCAGAGTGTGGTGGGGTTTTGGGGGGGTGGGTGGGTGTGCCCTGTAACTTTCCCTTTTAAAATCTGCTTTTTCGCACTCAGTCAGAACAAACATCATTTTGGTTTTTCCAGGGATTGCCATTTGCTCCGACTGAGCTTTAAAGCAGGGGTCGGCATGGAGAAAGTTCTGGGGCAAAAAAGGGGGCGGAGCTCCGACATGGAGCTTTAAAGCAGGGGTCGGCAAGGTTTACCTCGCCTGGGCCAGTTCACTGCAGCAGAGATCCCTCTGTGGGCTGGATTGCTCATGTGTGTGAGCGCGCACCTGTGATTTCCGGCATCTGCATCTGTGCAGACACAATTTCCGGCTACGCGGAAGCAAGTCCCCACACCGTACTGGTTTAGCGCAGCGTGCGGGGAGTCACCGAGTGGGTGGCTCGGTTTGGAGGAGGCTCATGGGCTGGTTAAACAACCCTCGTGGGCTGCTTGTGGCCCATGGGCCATAGGTTGCCTACCCCTGCTTTGAAGCATAGACCATGCCCGGAAGGAGCAGAGGAAAGTTAAGTGTGGGTAAGCATTAGGACTGCGTGTACCAGTGGTGAGAACCTTCGGTCCCCCAGATGTTGGTCTGAAGCTCCCATTGTACCTAATGATTGGCTAGGCTTTCGGGGGCTGATGGGGGAGTTGGAATCCAACAACATCTGGAAGGCAACATGTTCCCTACTGTGATATACACCAACTGAGTAAACCAGTACTGGAGAGACCTAGCTTCAAACCCACACATTCTCATGAAGCTTATTGGGTCACCATATCAGAGCCTAACCTATCTCACAGACTTGTTATGAGGGGGGGAAATGAGAGAAAGAACCATGCCCTTAGGTTCCTTGGAGGAAAGGCAAAGCATAAATGTAATTAATACTAAATGATAGATTTCTCCCTGTAACTAGCTTAGGGGCAAAAATGGCAGTGACAGCTCCTGATATTTGTAGCAAATTTGCCTTATCTGATGTTATTTATTGTACAGATGACTAGTCAATCTAAATGTAATCGTATATGGATGGTCTATCTAAATGTGTGATTGCTGGTTTTCTCAGTAATTGCAGTATAATTTTGCTATTTGATTTTAATTATACTTGGAGCCACTAATTATAAATGTATTTCATTCAGTCATGATTAACAGTGATCTAATTATTGTGTATTGTTCTAATGACTGAGCAATACACTTGAAACTTGACATTCTACCTGAGATTTTTTCAACTCGCCTCACTATCACATTACAAAAGACGAGAAATTATAATTTTGTTTCTGCACAAGTAATAAATAATCAAACTTACCTTTTACAGCTTGGAAATATACTTGTAAAAGTCAAAGTAATGGGTTTTATCACACTATTCATAGTCGTAGCAGTTTAAAGTATGACTTGCTAGGTGGTTCTAACTCAGAAATAGGCCCCATTGACTTCAGAGGCTGTTATTCTTAAGATAGTGTGGATAAGATATTCCTTTACTGGAAATGTAGTGCTTAAAACCCTGCAAAACCTGTTTGACCAGAGAGGAACAGAGGGAGACTCATCTGTACACATTCAAAATGGTGCAGAGGTGGCCTGTGTCAAAGTGCTTGTATGTGCCTGTTGCCATTGATAGCCATTGATAGCCTTGTTCTCCCAAAATTTATCTAATTCTCTTTTAAAGGCATTCAAGTTGGTGGTCATCGCTGCCTCTTGTTGGAGCGAAGTCCATGATTTAACTATGTGATGTGTGAAGAAGCACTTTGTTATATCTGTCCTGAAGCTTCCAACATCCAACTTCATTGGATGTCTATAAGCTCTAATGTGATATGGGAGGGGGGAAAGCTTTTGCCAGCACATTCATAAAAAAGACTTGAGAAACAAAATCAAGGTGAAAAAAGGTTAAATACCTTTGCAGTCATACCTCGGGTTTAATATGCTTCAGGTTGAACGTTTTCAGGTTACGCTCCACGGCGACCTGGAAGTAACGCGTTCTGTTACTTAAAATGATGTCACGTGCATGTGCAGAAGCAGCGAATCGTGACCCGCGTACGTGCAGACACGCAGTCACGTTTGCGTTCTACTCAGGATGTGAAC
This sequence comes from Podarcis bocagei, assembly GCF_964188305.1. Taxonomy (NCBI): domain Eukaryota; kingdom Metazoa; phylum Chordata; class Lepidosauria; order Squamata; family Lacertidae; genus Podarcis; species Podarcis bocagei. Next base: position 30,717,115 of record NC_138129.1, read on the forward strand.
GGGGCTCCGGAACGGATCCCGTTCGCATCCAGAGGTACCACTGTATTAAACAGAACACAGGGTCTGCAAATAAAACCAATTAACCAGAATTAGCCAAATCAAAATAGTCTGGGCAGGGAAATTCTCAAATAAGGAAGGGATCTGCTTCTTCCCATCTCTGGGTGTATTAACAGTTGCAACTTATGATGCTGCAGCAAAGGAGTGGAAGAAAATTCCTCCTCCTTGCTATGTGAACCTTGGGAACGTGAACCTGACAAGTACATCATGGCCCTGCTGGCTAGCATGCTCCCTGGGGCACATACTGGGCCTAAAGGGCACCCCAAGGACCCCCCAAAGCCAAGACAGTGGAAGGTTTCCAAAGCATGTCCTAAATCCAATAATGTCTTGTATATTTACCCAAACCAGGTTTTTTAAAATTATTATTATTTCCTGCCCAGACTAAAAACCAGATTGGAAAATGCTACTCCAGACGGAGTGAGGTAGGTGACAAAGAGGGGTCCCAAGAGTCCTAAGACCACTCAAGGGTCAACTTGCTGTAATGATAGGGCAGCCATACGTCCGGGACTTCCCTGACATTTATGGGATTTCAAAGGCAGTAGTGACGTCTGGGGGGATTTTTTGGCAAGTACAGTGGTACCTCGGGTTACATACGCTTCAGGTTACATGCACTTCAGGTTACAGACTCTGCTAACCCAGAAATATTACCTCAGGTTAAGAACTTTGCTTCAGGATGAGAAGAGAAATTGTGCTTTGGTGGCGCGGCGGCAGTAGGAGGTTCCATTAGCTAAAGTGGTGCTTCAGGTTAAGAACAGTTTCAGGTTAAGAATGGACTTCCAGAAGGAATTAAGTACTTAACCCAAGGTACCACTGTAAACCAAGAAATCACATACTTTTGGCATTTTCGTAAAAAAAAAGCTCAACAACTTTGAAGGTTGATGCTGACACAAAACCCCACACATACACTATACAAAAGAATATAAGCTTCACCACCCCACCCCTCCTCTCCTCCCTCTTCTTCCCCAACCTTATATTGAGGGTGCAGCGGTATAGCTAGCTGCTCGGGTGCTGGGTGTGGTGCGTGCGTGTGTGCGTCCTGCAGCCAGGGGCAGGGCGAGCCGCCCATGAGGGTGGGGCAAGCTGCATGGAGCCTCTCTGCCACCTCCCCCTCAGCTGCAGGGTGGCTGAAGGAGAGGCGGAGGGCAGATGCAAGTCCCACGCTGCCATTTCAGGCACCGCAAAGCCTGCAGGCGCCCAAGCCACCACATCACTCCCAGGAGAGACGGGTGGCTCCGGCACACTGCAGGCCCCATGGTGAGTGCCGGCCCCTGTGGTGTGGCGCCCAGTTGCAGCCACGTTTCATTACGTTTGTTGACTGACCTAAAACATTTTCTGAGCCCAATTTTTTAAAATCATTTTTTAAAACTCATATGTCATTTTGTCACCCCCCTCAGTGATGACACCTGGCATGGCCCGCACCCCCTGCACCCCCCCTTCCTCCGCCACTGTGGGGGTGTCTGGCAACCCTATAATGAAGAAGAGTGGTTAGTTTTGCGAGGAGAATCAGAACTTACAGGGTTAAACAGTTCTGTGTGACGTCTCACATTCTGAGGCATGGTTTTGTTCACATACGGGAATCTTTCTGTGTGTGAGAGTTGCCGCGATACTCTGCTAAAAGCCAGGAAGAAAGTTTGAGGCTTATATCAGCACAGGCGTCCATTGGCGCAGGGAGGTGCGTCCTGGGCGCCATTACATTCCAGCAAGTTTGGGATGCAGTCAGCTTATTAAGCCCAACTCCAGCCCTTCCTGACTGGCCTGTTGTCACCCATGTGACTACTACCCCTGGGCAAGATCACCTGAGTCTTGTTCCAGGAGGAGCTGGGGTGTGGTAAATCTGCCCTCACGCAAGGGTGGGAGCAGCATTTTCTATCCACATTTTACCCACACCAGGCACAATTTTATATGCCTCCACCATGCTTTCTCTTATAGTATAAGGCGGGTTCATATATACAGGCACTGCTCCCTAATTACTGGAAGGTGAGGGCAGAATAGAGCTTGGACGGTTGCCTGCCTAAAGCCACTGGATGAATTCATGCCCAGGTTGAGAAGCAGACAATTTCTGGCTTACATCTCATTTTGTTAATCACCACATGAGAAAGCCCAAAGTAACTGATGAGACCAGCTCCTTCTGGCAAAGTAGAAGGAAGCTTATTGTGGATAAAACCTTGAGGACTCAGATGAAGCACAAATCTTGTGATAGCTCTCTCACCCTGCACAAAGATTTCCTATCTGTAAGAAAAGGTGTGGGAAAAGAGCCAAGGCTCAAAAGCAGGGCCATACCTTAAAAACCATATTCTCCTGGCACTCATCAATAAAACATTCTAAAATTGCCTTTGCAGCATCACCTAAGTGGAACTGCACCTCGCTGAGACTTCTGTTCAAATTTGTGCACGGGATAATATATTATTGTAACTTCCTCTATCATACTGATAAAACTCTGCACAATACCTTTTCTGAATGAAAAGCAGACGAGTGCTGACAGCAACCAGTTTTGTACTGTTTTCCCTTCATTATTATTCTCTCTCTTTTTTCATTAGAGATAAAGTTCCCAAGCAGATAAACTACTGAATATAACTCCAGTGATTGAAACTGACTTCAGCCACCAATATCCTTAATAAATATGCATTGCAAACGCATTTTGCTTATACCCCCCTCTCCTCTGATTCACATCAGGGAACTTTTAACTTTGCCATTATTTGGATCCAGATTTGTCAAGTTTCCATCTGTAATTATAAAGGTAGAGGAGGGGTGCGTGGGGGGTGGGGACATTTGCAATTCATGGCATGACTGTTTGGCAGTGAAAACGTGCCCTTTAAAAAATTCATTTTAAAATGCCGAAATGCATGTTAAGTTACAGGCAAAGTTTCAGAGCTGATGTTATACAGTAGCCAATAAATTCTATAAAGTGATAGTCACAAGCCATGCTCCCAGTGTCTAAGTTTATCCTCTGTATCTAAGCACAGAAGAGGTCTTAGTATTCCCAAGTAAACATAATTATCTGAGCAGCATGTCTGAAACATTTCAAGTCTGATTTTCCCTGCTTCTAGCCAAATAGGTTTGGAACTGATGCAAAAGGAAGAGGGGAAAAGCAGAAGAGAAAAGTAGACTTACTGCAAGCAGTTGGTCTGAAGCTGGTCTGAGATGGCACCATGATTAAGCATCCATCAAGTTACTTTAGCAAATGTGCTGATGGTAACTTTTGGTGGGGTTGTCCAGAACAATGCTTGGAATATATGCATGGAAGTTTCCTTAATATTGCCTGATCAGTGCAACCGGAGCCAGTGCAACTTGCTTTAGCAAGAATCACTGCACAGATGCTGGGCATTACTTATGCATATTCTTTGTGCTGTAGCAGCCCTCCCAGAAGTTACACAGTTTGTTTTCATGACACTTTAGAAGTTTTGCTTTATTTTGCTTTATTTCTAGTGAAATGATGTGATGCTGTGGAAGGCGGAATGCTTTCCAGCCGAGAATGTAGCTACAGCAGGAGCTGCTGGCTGCAAAAATAGCCACAGGTCTGTCTACGTGATGCGGGAAGCAAAGCTAACCGATAGCTCACAATCACCTTCTCGACATTTTAATAGGCACCATTGGGCAGACTGTTGCATAATACATCTATCTGAATGGTGCCAAATGGTCAGGTGGGCTGCTTTTAATTGCTGGTCATTGCATGAAGCACAAGATTCCCACTGCCAAAGTCAATGGCCTGAAGTGGTGCAATGCTGGGAAGAGGGAGCTTGAACTGCTATTGCATGTTTGTTCTCCAGTGCTAGTAAACAACCAGGACGCCATCAGAGCATCTCACCTATGCTTGCCCTAAAAACCTGGTGCTGAATGCAGACAACCAGTGTTCACCTATAATTGTATCATTTGTACAATTGCATGAAATTAATGGATGGAGAGCAGCAACAGTGACTTGTAAGTTCAGCCCAATAAAACATATTGATATTTCTCTGCTTTTGTGGGACTTATGTGCACGAGGTGTAAACTAGCTTCTGACTGGCAACCTGGCTCACTTGTCTTGATAGGTCGCTGTGCAGGCCTTATAAAACTTGAAGTAGTTGCACATGTCAGGTTGTTGAAATGCAATTAAACCAGCTTGGTTTCTGACCTCAATTCAAAATACTTCTGCATATCTGTCAAGCCCTACACATACCACTCAACCGTCCTGCTTTAAATGGGACATCCTGGCACTGCAGAAGCCACCCTGACTTCTGATTCCATCCCATGATATCCCATTTTGGTTTCCATGCTCTAGCAGAGCACAGGACCAAAAGATTCACGTGTTTTGGTCCTACTCTCTGATGTGAGTTAGTTGGCTCCCACCAGGGTGCACAACCAAAAGACACACATTTTTGGGGTGTCACGCTCTCACCTTGGGCCTGTGAATCACCCCTTCTCTTCTTCCTCCTCTTGCCCAAGTGGCACCAGCTTCCAGAAGTCTCCCTGACCTGAACTTTGGCTGGAAGGAGGTAGGAGTCGCTGCAGTCCTCGTGTGTATGTTGTGGGCAGGGTAGGGGGCTGGTGAGTGGCTGTTGGGGAGGAGAGGCAAAACAGTGGCAGTGGGTGAAGCTGCATAAGGGCCTGTCAATGGGATGCTGTGGGGAGGGGAGGAAACTGAGTGAGAAGGGCTCCAGTGAGATGGGATGGATTATTCACCAAGGTGCGCAGTAGGAAGGGAGGAGGTCACTGAGCAGGATGGATGTATCTGCGGAGGGGGCGAGGAGGCAGTGGTAGGGGGCAGTGATTTTAAGTGCATTGAGGTGGCAGGTCATGTCTCAATTTGCATCACTGGGATGTTGGAGGGTATGCCTACAAGACTTGGAATTTAGGAAATGTTACAGGTGAGAGGCCTGTGGTTTTGAGGGCCAAAAGTTACCCACTCATTTAAAAAAGCACAACAATCACGACGGACACATCAAAGAGTCCAGAATCTTTCTCACAGGACAGCTGGTGGAGGAGGGATGCGGACTTATTAATGAACACTTGTGAAATTGATGCAGACTGGAAATATACAGATCCTCCCATCCTTATCTAACCTGTACTTTGCTTTGAAGTCACTTCCTCCCCCCCTGCCCTGCCCTGTCCTACCTTGGTAATCTCTCTCAGCTTTTGACCCTCCTATGGAATACTGTTGCTCAGGGCATTCTTCTCTGTGAGGTTTAGAAGGCAAAAATGAAATAGGCTTAGAATTATTTGATCAGCCCCAGCTCAGCCAGCACCTGACATCCCTGCGTTTCTCCTTAGCATAATACCTCTTACAGAAGCTCTGCATGCTATTCTGATTGCTTTGGGGAAGCCTACACAGGCAGACACTTAATGGGGCCTTGATGTGATTTATCATATCCTGAAACACCGCTAGAAGAAGAATCTGAAAGATTATACAGACCTGATGAAGGGAACGGAAGAGAGAGTGCCCAATGGGATTCTAGGCCCCAAACACAACAGGCTAGACAGCCAGTAGAAGGTGATTAAAGCCATTAATTACAAAATCCAGGCTGAACGGATTTCAGATAATAGTGCATATTTTTGAAGCATAAAGTTGTGCAGGTTTGGAAATCTGTCCATGTGGACTGCCCATTAATGATAATGATAAGCATCTGGAAAATCAGAAGATAGAAAATGCAGGCTAACAAAACAAAACATTTTCCCACCAGAATTTATTGCTGATTTTATTCACATTAATATGTTTATTATACCACTGCTGGCCCTGACATCTTCCAAACATTTTTGTGATCCACTCTAGATCCATATTAGACTGCTCAGTTGACTATCAGCTCCACATTCAATCTGAGCAGTCCAAAAAAAAAACTCCCAAATATTACAACAACAACAAAATGTAGTGGTGTGAAACAACCCAAAGAAACCATCGATTCCCACCAGTTCTGAAGAGCCTGTCTCAGAATGGACATCCTCAGTAGAGAACACTGGGTCTGTTGGACCACTGAATGCCAGTATGTGGATCCCGCGTATCGTAGCGCTGGGGTTTACACACACCCTGATCGGAACCCCAGGATGCCAGCTCTAAAAGACATCCCAGTAAATGTCCTCCAAAACCCCAGGTACAATGTCACCAACAGTCCTGAAGGGAGGCAAACCCCACAAGGCAGAGCACCTGCCTTAGAAGATGCATCCTTCCTGTTCCTAGCACTGCTTCCAAGAAAGGGGTCTGAGTAATGTACACCTAGGATGGGCCACCCAAATGCACCAGGAAGGAATGCAGTTGTAGAGTCAACTATAATCTCATTCATTCGTTGTTCAGATCTTACAAGAGCAATACATTTTCTTGTCCCTGCTTCTTGTCTGGAGCCTTGGGCCCCCTCTGCTGTCTCTGCAACCTTGTCCTGGAACTTGGGTCTTGCCCTGCTCATATGTCCTACTGGTAGATGGGGAGTTCATGGTTCCTAACTCCAACACTGTTGTGAACAGGATACTCCTGGCAAAGTACTTAGCATTTGCATGAGAGTTGTGTGCAAATTCTCCACCCTATTTGTGGGAAGAGAAATTCACCAAATTTTCACCATTAGTGGTGGCTGCAGTGAAGCTTTCTTTTCTCTTTCTCTTTCGCTGTCATTGACAAAGGTGGCAGCAGCAAGTGAATTGTCAGCCTGGTCACCAGTTCACCCAGATCTAGCATCGTTCGCGGGCATTGGGAGGGGCTATGCCAAAACTGCATCCATAACCCAAACATGGTGAATATTGAGGGGCAATTCTGCAATGTGGTCTTTTTGTAGAGAGTGAGCAAAAGAACAATCTCACGGGGGGTGCATTCTGGGAATTGCTGACTCTGCTGTAATACAGATTTCAGCCTTCAGCTTCAAAAGCACTGTCCTCTGGGTCTCAATAAGAAGTCATAGTTGTTCCTGCTAAGAGTGATCCACATGTACTTCACCAACTCCATTTTAAGCATTCCCTTACCTAGGAGGAATGAGAAGAGTTTTACAAGGGATTGCTTGCTAACTATGTCCATGAGCAATGCTGTGTCTGCAGGGAGCAAACATATTTCTTCAACGGTCCATTGCTCAGCATTAGTCACAGACATTAATTTTGACTGTTTATAGAGTGTGTTGCCATAACAAAGTCAGGCACACAGGACCGGACAATCATTCATCATTTTTTTCTGCTACCGGTCAGATTGATACTTTCCTCTTTTAATGTTGTGTAGACAGTAACATCCATGCTGTTTCCCATTTCACTTAGATGGTAGGGAAGAGGGGAGAGCTCTCTTGTGTTCAGGTCCTGCTAGAGGGTTTCCCACAAGCATCCGGGTGGCCACTGTGAGAACAGGATGCTGGATTAGATCCAACAGGCTCTTATATTCTTATGCTCCCTTTGCCTAAGGGCCTCTTTAATTATATTCAAATGCCAACTTCTTTAGTTCACTACCATAGTCCTGAAGGGGAAATGTCATGGCCCAATGCTAGGAGTCACTTAGCTTAGTGAGCTGCCTGGTACTGAATGTACTGAAGCCTTGGAGACCTTGGTAAATGTGTGCAGCATTGGTCCCTGCAACTGGCAGACAATAGAAAGTCTCTGGATTGGCCAGGCTTGGAATAAATATTAGTACTTGGACTTCAGGATCTTGCCTTGCCTTGCCTTGCCTTGCCAAGATAGCACTTTAACTGCTTCATTTTGGATACATCCAACTACCATGGCTTCCTCCAGCTTTTCCACACCTGGTAGGCTCTGGACTCTCAATGTTCTCCTGGCTGTGTCCTGACATTCAATAACTGCTAAGTTTACAAGCTGAAGGATCTATCTTACGTAGGAGCAGTGGTAGAGTGTCTGCTTTGTCATGCAGAAGGTCCCAGATTCAATCCCTGGGATTACCTTATCTGGGTTGCAGCACAGGGCCAATCCTGCTGGGTTCACATTGGGGACATGCTTCCTCCTACTACTCCAGCCTATTTCCCAAATCCCTTCCAATGATACATATGCATACATAGAAAGAAACATACATACATGAATACTTTTACGTGTATGCCACCTTTCCGTAGTCCAAACTATGCTCAAGGTAGTTTACAGCATGAAAAAAGACACATACATAGCAACGTCATAGAATCATAGAATCATAGAATCATAGAGTTGGAAGAGACCACAAGGGCCATCGAGTCCAACCCCCTGCCAAGCAGGAAACACCATCAGAGCACTCCTGACATATGGTTGTCAAGCCTCTGCTTAAAGACCTCCAAAGTAGGAGACTCCACCACACTCCTTGGCAGCAAATTCCACTGTCGAACAGCTCTTACTGTCAGGAAGTTCTTCCTAATGTTTAGGTGGAATCTTCTTTCTTGTAGTTTGGATCCATTGCTCCGTGTCCGCTTCTCTGGAGCAGCAGAAAACAACCTTTCTCCCTCCTCTATATGACATCCTTTTATATATTTGAACATGGCTATCATATCACCCCTTAACCTCCTCTTCTCCAGGCTAAACATGCCCAGCTCCCTTAGCCGTTCCTCATAAGGCATCGTTTCCAGGCCTTTGACCATTTTGGTTGCCCTCCTCTGGACACGTTCCAGTTTGTCAGTGTCCTTCTTGAATTGTGGTGCCCAGAACTGGACACAGTACTCCAGGTGAGGTCTGACCAGAGCAGAATACAGTGGCACTATTACTTCCCTTGATCTAGATGCTATACTCCTATTGATGAGGCCCAGAATTGCATTGGCTTTTTTAGCTGCCGCGTCACACTGTTGGCTCATGTCAAGTTTGTGGTCAACCAAGACTCCTAGATCCTTTTCACATGTACTGCTCTCAATCCAGGTGTCACCCATCTTGTATTTGTGCCTCTCATTTTTTTTGCCCAAGTGCAATACTTTACATTTCTCCCTGTTAAAATTCATCTTGTTTGTTTTGGCCCAGTTTTCTAATCTGTCAAGGTCGTTTTGAAGTGTGATCCTGTCCTCTGGGGTGTTAGCCACCCCTCCCAGTTTGGTGTCATCTGCAAATTTGATCAGGATGCCCTTGAGTCCATCATCCAAGTCGTTGATAAAGATGTTGAATAAGACCGGGCCCAAGACAGAACCCTGTGGCACCCCACTAGTCACTCTTCTCCAGGATGAAGAGGAACCATTGATGAGCACCCTTTGGGTTCGGTCAGTCAGCCAGTTACAAATCCACTGAGTGGTAGCATAGTCAAGACCGCATTTTACCAGCTTCTTTACAAGAATATCATGGGGCACCTTGTCAAATGCCTTACTGAAATCAAGGTAGGCTATATCCACTGAGTTCCCTTCATCTACCAGGCTTGTAATTCTGTCAAAAAACGAGATCAGGTTAGTCTGACATGACTTATTTTTCAGAAATCCATGCTGACTATTGGTGATCACAGCATTCCTTTCTAGGTGCTCACAGACTGTTTTCTTAATGATCTGCTCCAGAATCTTCCCTGCTATTGATGTCAGACTGACTGGGCGGTAATTATTTGGGTCCTCTCTTTTCCCCTTTTTGAAAATAGGGACAACATTTGCCCTCCTCCAGTCTGCCGGGACTTCGCCTGTTCTCCAGGAATTCTCAAAGATGACTGCCAGTGGTTCTGAGATCACATCTGCCAGTTCTTTTAATACTCTTGGATGCAGTTCATCTGGCCCTGGAGACTTGAATACATCTAAACTAGCCAAGTATTCTTGTACTATCTCTTTAGTTATTCTGGGCTGTGTTTCCTTTGCTGAATCATTTGCTCCAAATTCTTCAGGTCGGGCATTGTTTTCTTTATCAGAGAAGACTGAGGCAAAGAAGGCATTGAGGAGTTCAGCCCTTTCTGTGTCCCCTGTTTGCATTTCACCATCTTCTCCTCTGAGTGACCCCACTGTTTCTTTGTTCTTCCTTTTGCTACGAACATACCCATAAAAGCCTTTTTTGTTGCTTTTAACCTCTCTAGCAAGCCTGAGTTCATTCTGTGCTTTAGCTTTTCTGACTTTGTGTCTACACGTGCTGGCTATTTGTTTGAATTCCTCTTTGGTGGTTTCCCCCCTTTTCCATTTTTTGTACACATCCTTTTTTAATCTTAACTCAGTTAAAAGTTCTTTAGATAGCCACCCTGGCTTCTTTAGGCACCTTCCATGTTTCCGTCTCATTGGTATTGCCTGACGTTGTGCTTTTACTATCTCCCTCTTAACAAACTCCCAGCCATCATGAACTCCCTTTCCTTTTAGTATTACTGTCCATGGGATCTCACCCAGCACTTCCCTAAGTTTTATGAAGTCAGCTTTCTTAAAGTCAAGAAATTGAGTCCTAGTATGCTTGGCTGCTCCTTTCCGCTGTATAGTAAACTTCAGAAGAGCATGATCACTCGCACCTAATGATCCTTCCACTTCTACCCCACTAACCAGCTCATCAACATTGGTTAGGACCAGATCTAAAATGGCTGTTCCTCTTGTTGCTTCTCCCACTTTCTGGACAATGAAGTTGTCTGCAAGGCCAGTGAGGAATCTGTTTGACCTTATGCTCTTGGCTGAGTTTGACATCCAACAAATATCCGGGTAATTGAAGTCCCCCATTACTACTATCTCCCTTCCTTTTGCATGCTTGGCCATCTGTTCCAGGAAGGCATCATCTATGTCCTCCGTTTGGCTTGGGGATCTATAGTAAACTCCCACAATGAGGTCTCTGTTATTCTTCTCTCCCTTAATTTTGACCCAAATGCTCTCACTTTGGCTTTGAGGTTCTAAATCTTGGATCTCTTCACAGGTATACACATCCCTGACATATAACGCCACTCCTCCTCCTTTCTTGTCTGGTCTGTTTCTCCGAAATAGATTGTATCCCCCCATTATTACATTCCAATCGTGGGACTTATCCCACCAGGTTTCAGTGATGCCTATTATGTCATATTTAGTTTGCTGTACCAAGAGCTCAAGCTCATCTTGTTTATTTCCCATGCTTTGCGCATTAGTGTACAGACATTGAAGTCCATTAATCATTCCCCCATGTCTCTTATTTAAGGATTTTTTCCTCCCACCACTAGGTCTGCGTGCTGTTTGCTCCATTTGGTCTATGACATTTGGATGATCATCTTCATCAATTGATAGACTCCTACCTTCAGGAGCACTGTCTCCCTCCCCCACATTAGTCAGTTTAAAGCCCTCCTGATGAGGTTTCTGAGATTTTTGGCAAAAACATTTCTCCCAACCGTTGTGAGGTGCAGCCCATCGCTTGCCAGAAGTCCATCTTCAAGAAACTGCAGTCCGTGATCTAAGAATCCAAACCGTTCCTGTTTACACCATTTGCGAAGCCAGCTGTTCACTTCCACTATTTTTCCCTCTCTCCCTGGGCCACGTCGTTCAACTGGGAGGACAGATGAGATGACAATTTGTGCATTTAATTGCTTCAATTTCCTGCCCAGAGCCTTGTAGTCTCTTTTGATCTTCTGGAGGCTATTGCTTGCAGTGTCATTGGTTCCCACATGAACCAAGAGGAAGGGGTATTTGTCAGTGGGTTTTATGATTCCTTGCAGTCGTTCAGTTACATCTTGGATCTTAGCCCCGGGGAGACAGCACACTTCCCGAGACATCTTGTCAGGCCCACAGATCATTGCTTCTGTTCCCCTCAGTAGGGAATCCCCTATCACCACTACACGCCTCCTCTTAGGTTTGGTCGGGGTTCTTCCATGAGCTGTCCGTTCCAAGGTTGCCTGCACATTCCCTGAGGACTGACTTTGCTGCTCGTCTTCATATACCTGATCGACTGAAATGAGGGAGAGATCCTCAAATGGAGTCTGCTCTTCGTCTTCCATGCTAGGGGAGAGGACCTCAAAGCGATTGTGTATTTCTAAACAATCAGAACGAACCCTGGGCCTCCTACTTCTTTGAGTCACGTTTCTCCATATATCTGGCTCCTGTGTTGATGAACTAGCCTCCTTCTCAGGGGAGTCCCCTGTCTCCTCCTTGGTGGAGATGGTGTGCTCTGTTGCTTCCAAGAAGAGCTCCAGATCTCTAATTCTTTGGAGCGTAGCTACCCGTTCCTCCAGTTGCTGGACTTTGTCTTTTAAGAGGGCAATCAACATGCAATTGCTGCAGGTAAAGCTGCCTGCAACCTTTGGCAAGATGGCAAACATTGCGCAGGAACCGCAGGCGACTGCAGCTGTTCCCTCCCCCTCCATCTTGAGAACGTCGTTGGGGTGGCTACAGCAGTCCTCCATCATAAAAAGCGTGAAGACAGGACAAATAACTCCCTCCACAAAAAAAAAACCTAGGTCTCCCCGAACAAACGTTTGAGACTAGCGCACCTAAATCTAAAAGATGGATCAAACTGCGCGCGCCGCTAGGCGCGCGCCGCTGCCCTGCTACCTCTGATAAGCTCCTCCCACAGCTAATCACCTTCCTCAACAGAAACCCTGCCCCCTCTGACCTTTGCACAGGGAGAACAGCTAATCAGCCACAAAGAAACACACACACACAAGAAAACCCTTTTTGCTCCTTCTTCAACTGTTGCCCTGCTACCTCTGATAAGCTCCTCCCACAGCTAATCACCTTCCTCAACAGAAACCCTGCCCCCTCATAATAAAACATCATAATAAAAGTAGTCATAAACAATAAACAAAACAACATGGACCTCTTGGTGAACCTCTTGGTCTCTGGCCCTCACTTCTCACTAGACCTGCTCCACAAGTGCTTTTGCTGGGACTTGCCCTTGAAGTGTAATGCTTCTTGCTTCGATGAATGGAGATATAGTATGTGTAAAAGCCAATGAGGCTGGAGAAGCCTAAGAGCCGCATCCTTTGATCTGCTCACTTTTGGCTCTGGTTTCCCTTACTACCAGTCTGTGGCTCCTGGAAAGGTGCCCACAAGGGAATGAGGCCTATGGGTTGAAAGGGTTTAGAGATTACAAGCATCCTTCAGTTATATGAAGCTAATATCCCAGAAGCGGAATGTGTATTGCCAAGGGCATAACAAAGGACTCTAACATTTTTTTCCTACATTCAATTTCACACTGTGATGGAAAAAGAATAAACATCACACATGAAAAGTGGCACAGGGATTCATTTTGTCCTGAGTACATAGATGTGGAATCTCTGCATCCATCGGCTGCCTCATCTATGTACTGCATGGTGAAATCGCCTTTTGCTTAGCTTTTTACACAAATATATTTTCATATTTCAAAATATGTTGTGTGTTGCCACTTCAGATATGGCAATTCTGGGAAGAGCTTTCGTGCAGGAAATATCCTATGCATTGATTATAATGTTGGTGTGTTTTATTGTGTATAAGCTTGAGAGCAGTCAGAGTGTCGGACTAGACCTTGGGAAACCAGGTTTCGAATCCCCACTCAGCCATGAAGCTAATTTGGTGACTTTGAGTCAATCACAGTCTCTCCTCCTAACCTACCTCGCAGGGTTCTTGTGAGGATAAAAATGGAGGAGGGAACTAGGTATGCCACTTTGAGCTCCTTGAAGGAAAGGCAGGATATCAATATACCAATAAATAATAAATATATAGGTATATAGGTAGGAAGTCAGATCAGGCACACTTTCCAGATTATGTTCACACAGCAAAATCCATGCATATATTAGTGGGCCTCACTGTTCACCTGCCTTCCCAACACTGAGCATCACTGTCAGTTCCTAAAAGAGGGAGGGACAAGGCATGGGGAGCTCAGTATACTGCATGCCTGGTGGCAGAGCTGATCCAAGACCCCAGTCACAGCTCTCACATTGCACTGAGCTCCCTGTGCCTTGCCCTTTCACCTCTCAGTGATGCTCAGCGCTGGAAAAGCAAGTGTGCAAGGCTGACCTCCCTGAGCTATCCCACCATCCACCTGTGTAGGGGGGGTTGCCTGGCTGCACCAGGAAATGATGTGTTTCCCTAAATATTATAGGACAGTGGGATCCGATCCTGTCTTGTCCTGTCCATCCATCAGTCATCCGTTAGAAGGGCAGGATAAGAAAAGTGTTGCATCTATGGATTGAAGCCTGTCCATCCTACTTATTCATGCCATGAGCAAAATAGTGACAATTTTTACATTGCCTCCTATTTATTTAAGAAGGGCTTTCAGATATCAGACCTAACATTTTCTTTATAGAACTTCTGCAAATGTCATTCAGCTCTTTGCTCTCCATGACTACATCCTAAAACAGCAAGAAACTGATAAATTGATTATACTAGAACTGTGCTGTTGCAACATTGGTCTTTGATGAATGGCACAGCTCTCTGGGAGTCAAGGGACTCATTCCATCTCTGCAGCCGCTACAACTTAATGAATGACAGAGTGGTGCCCACCTTCATTTTATTTATTTCCCTTCCTGTGGATGTTCTCTGAACTAGCCTATGCTCTCTTAAAAATAAAAGGAAAGGGTTGATACAAGGCTATCTCCTCCTAGGGCACAGCTGGGAAACCTCCAGCCCACAGGCCTTACTTAGCCCACCAAAGCTTCCCAGTTTGCCTGCGAGGCAATTTCAGCCAAGTCACACCCACTTGCCCTACATCTGATGTCACATGTGAGGCACAGAAAGCTGGGGTTTGGATGGAAGGAGCTTTGCAGGTACTGCCTATAAGCTGATTGATGGTGCCTGCAAAGCCACTTGCACAGTGCTTTCCACACACTGACTATCAGCTAATGGTTAGCAGTTTGATTCCAAACCATGAGGTTACCATGGGTCACCTGATATCATTTGCGACATTAGATGAATGACAAGTGGGCAGCCCTGATCCATGGGTGGGTGTGGAGATAAGGATCTGTCCAGCCTGCCAGATCCAGTTTTCCACCATTATCCTTGGGATCAGTCAAAAGGTTGTACAGTGGTGCCCCGCAAGATGAATGCCTCGCAAGACGAAAAACTCGCTAGACGAAAGAGTTTTGCGTTTTTTGAGCTGCTTCGCAAGACAAATTTCCCTATGGGCTTGCTTTGCAAGATGAAAACGTCTTGCAAGTTTGTTTCCTTTTTCTTAACACCGTTAATACAGTTGCGACTTGACTTCGAGGAGCAACTCATAGAACGCGGTGTGGTAGCCTTTTTTGAGGTTTTTGAAGACTTTGGTGGTTTTTGAAGCTTTTCCAAAACTTTCCCGACACCGTGCTTCGCAAGACGAAAAATTCGCTAGACGAAAAAACTCGCGGAACGAATTAATTTCATCTTGCGAGGCACCACTGTATTCATACCCTCCAACTGTCCCATTTTAAACAGGGCATCTCAAATCACAGAAGCCAATCCCAGACAATAGATCCTGTTTGGTTTTGCTGAACTCAGAGCGTTGCAAGCAAAGAACCAAATACTTGCAGATAAAGTTACATCATGCAAGGGAGTGTATTCAGAAAGGACTCATTCAGGTGTCCTACATGTCAGGAAAAGAAATTCCTGGAGATCTGTTGTCTAAGGCTGTTAACAGAGAACAACTTAAGGTTTATGTACAAAGGTTGCAATTGGGTTGAACCACAGGTACTACAGGTTACACGGAAAGGGGGAGGAAGTTAGGATATAGTTCCGGTCCACCTTAAAAGGAACAGGCATGACTGTTGTGTGTCACATGCCTGTTTACATTCCAGCACAGCTTGCTGGGAACTTCCGTTTGTATATTGCTTTTGCTATACTGCTGTTTGCTTGGACACGAAGGGAAGCAGACATGTTTTTTCCTTTGTTCCTGAACTATGCTGAATAAACGCCTGTAAATAATGCTTACACATGTCTCTGTCTGCCACTTCTGTTGTGAAACGTTATTCACTCTGCTGATAAGAGCGTGCTCAGTCTCTAAAGGCTTCTGAGGCTTGAATTGCTGATTGATGCTGTTCTGAGAGCTGGAGTTCACTCACCTGCCAGCCGGTGGCTGGAGCCAGCTGGGGGCCTGTTAAATGCCCCCATCTCCCCGGACGCATCCCAACACTGTTTGCGTCCTGGGATGTCCCATTTGTTGGTCCAATGCTCTGGAACAGAAGGCACTTTGGCACTCATCAACAGCGTTATGCCAAAGTGCCAAAGGTCCAGTGCTCTGGCATGACCCTGCTGTCATGCACCAGTGCTGGAATGGAAGGTGCACCCGATTTTGGGGATGAAAATGTTGGAAGGTATTGTGAGAGTTGATACATAAGCCTGTTTATTTAAGCCCTATCTGCTTGTGGATAAACCTGTTTATGAGAGGCTCGAAATTCTGCCGTGAGCCTCCATGAGGAGCCTGCCAACTTCAGACCTGGCAGGTGATGGGGAGGTGGGAGGATTATGAGAAGGGTTCCCCCCCTCAAGCCGGAACTCACCAGAACTCAGTTCCAGCACCTCTCAGGGGGGCACCATCGCCATTACAAGAGAACAAGGGAGGTGTTCGTGGTGAGTTCCGGCACCTCTTTTTCTAGAAAAATGGCACTGACTATGAGCATTGTTCTTTTTTTGAGGCTCAACTTTTCTCTTCTGGGACTTATGAAAGTCAGTGCTTTTCAATACCAAGTGTTAGAAAATATGGGCTAAACTTGACAATGTAGTGAACATTGTCACATATAATTATACACTGAATGTATGTATACGTGTCTGAAACCTGTAATTAATTTTCACTAATTCATATAATTGTGTGAATAACTGGTAGGAATTTCTCATAATAACACAATTGTACTAATTACAATATGCTGGGATTTGTTCTTTTGTTCTCTGATAAAGTCTAATGAATAGCAACTAATTTAGACAGCACATTTCACTCAGGTCCTCGAGGGACTTGGAAAATGCTTATTTCTTTCCACATGTTTGTTGAATATGTGGTGGGGGAGAAGGGATTGCTGTCTCTCCCTACCCCAGACTAGGAATAGGGAAGAAATCTGATTCAGCTCATAGTTAAATGTGAGTCTACCTAATTCACATTTTCTGAAACAACACATGAACTGAACACCCAGGCATCTTTCAAAATTCACACTTCTCTTAATTTTGTAATGCCGTCCTTCAGCCAAGTAACATGTACAAAAATGCATATGCCAGAGTCAAGTGTGCATAAAAAATACATATATTCAGGCCGTCTTTAGCATACGGCCACCGGGGTGCAAAGATCTGCCCAGCACCCCCAAATTTAGTTTAACCCCCAAATTAACTTTTATTATGTTTATGTCAGAAACCACGCTTACGCCTTATCTCTCATTTATGAAAGAAAGAAGGGAAAAGGAACAAACTTTTTTATTTGCTCATTTATTTACAATACACTTATACTTAAGTATATGGCATGCTCTGTGGCGGCGCTAAGAGGAGGATGTCTTGAGAAACCCAAAGCTGCTGTTGCTACTTCCTCCTCCTTTCCATCGCCCTCCATCTCCCACACATGCAGCCAGCCAGCCAGCCAGGCCTTGCACTCTCTCCGCAGCCACGTCAAGTTGTTGCTATGGCTATGACCACCATTCCGGCACCAAGCGAGCACCACACAATGCGCCAGGCAATGGCTGCTTGGCGGGGAGCGGGGCGGTGATCAGTGGTGGTAGCAGCAACCCTGTTGCACCTGTGCATGCTTCCCTGCACCACTACCTCGGGCGTGCCAAAGGCCGCCTCGTCATCCGCTCACTCGCTCGCTTGCTCCTCTGTCCTCTTGCCTGCTGCCTTCGCCAACGCATCCCGTGCGAAACAGAGCTTAGGTGGCTTCAGTGGCGGGTGCCTGGTGCCCCCTAGAATTCGACACCCGGGTGCCCCACACCCCTTGCACCCCCGGCTAAAGACGGCCCTGCATATATTGGTGAAAACCACATGCAGAGATAAGTGTAGTAGGCAAAATTGCCTACAAGCCTTGACACTAAAATACTGATGAATCATCATAAGGGCTTTCTTTTTAAATTGAGAACTGTTGTGGTACCATGTAGAGCCGAACTTAAGTTTGGAAAAATAAGAAAACTGACAGATTCACCCATCCCTAGTCCGGCAGTGCCCTGAGCTACTACAGTCAGGCGTTCATGTGGAACCGCCGTTTTAATTCTGCCACCAGCTGATCTTGGAAGAGCAGTACCTCGCAGCAAGACTTTAGTGAGAAAGGATGAGACCCCAAGTCCTGGGGAAATTCTGGACAAGTTAGGCAAAATTAAAGCAGCCCATTTATTCTAAAAGCCATGGATGGTTAAAAAACACACACACCAGAAAGGCATTTTTCCTTGCTGCATTATGGAAAGGGAATTCTGCAGTCCCATTTGGTAAATGTTGAATGCGAACATGCCAGTCAAACTGCAGAGCACCCTGGATGTATCAAAGGCAGCAAGAGAGATTTCACAGGCAACCTCCCGCTCTCCCATTCTTTACCCGCCGGCTTTGAATGTTCCAACAGCATCACCAGCCGAAGAGCAAGTTAGGTGCTCTGATGAAAAGTAAATAGCAATGAGATGGCCTGGCCATCCAAGCAGAAAGAAGAGTTGTGTAATTTGAATCATTTATGGCCGGGAGGCATACAAAAGTAAACGTAATGCGGGATGAGAGGAGGCACAGCAAGAAGAAGTGCTTTGAAACATGCAAAGCCAAATTTCAAGCATTTGGAGGAACCTGAAATGGCTGACTTCAAAGCTTTTAAAGCTAGCATTAAGGGCTATTTTGGGAAAGGCTTCTTTTGTGGTGACTATTGCGCACAATTATTGTTGAATTCAGATTCCTTTTTAGAGACGCAGGGGTTTCTGATTACTATCTCATGCTTGATCTCTTTTCTGGCTTTCTCAAGAAGACCTGTGTTGTGCCCATGAAAAGGGTAATACAAAAGGCGCACTGAAGGATTGTAATAAAGATACAGACCCAGGACCACTCATCTCACACAAATGTGTGAAGCTGCATAACATTTGCATATATTCCCCTAAACTGTGTCTTCTACCACTGTTTGTCCCTTTAGAAAGAATTTAGGATACAGAAACAAAATCAGAGAAGAGAATCAGTGGAATGTTGGTTTGTGTACGTCTGTGGGGCAGGGGGAGAGAATGTAAGTTGAATGTTTAATGTGCATAACAACCAGCCATTGTGCACATTCACCTGGCCTCATGGAAAATGTGTACCCGATCCTTCCATGAAGAGGGAATTGTGTACATTTCCTGGTTAATATCCACAATCTCCAACAGGCCTTGGGAAATGTGCATATATCAATTTGATTCTGTACATTCTCTGACCATTGTGCATAATCCCCTACAGTCAGTATGCACAGTCTCCAAGCAACATACCTCTTTTCTATGGCTACACCCTCCCACTGATTAGCCCACAGCCATAACAAAGGTAATGGCTCCAAATACAGATCCTCTCTACAGTCCTGTCCCCTTCTCACAGCTCTCAGCTGTTCCCCAGTCACCTGAGCAGTACTAGGGGAACTGCTGGAAGAGGAATATTTTAAACCATCCCTCCCACAAGTCAAATAGATTCCCTCCTCACCCTGGCTGTTAATAAGCTTAGAAAGAGCTTAATAGCAGGAAGGGGCCAATCACCATAGCAATTGCAGAGGAGAGAAGATTTAACCTGCTGAAAACAACAACAACACCATAATACGGATAAAATATGCGAATAAAATATGAAAATCGTAAGACCTATGCAGCACCTAAACATGTTGCAAACCAATTTCAAACATTTTAATGAAAGATTATATTCTTCTGATCATCCCTCAAGGACTGACATTCAGAATTTATTTGCAGAAACTTGAACTCCCCTATTTCCAAGTGAGTGGGAAAGGAATCCTGTTGTTTTGTGAGCAAGTGGTCTGAAAACTGCAGGAAAGAAAGAGGCGCCCCAGGCGAGAACTTGCTGAACTGCAGACAAACAGGTAAAATAAGTTTTGTGCTAGGTACCTTTTAAGTTGATTTGGGGGGGAGAACCAAAAGGAATTCACTTTCTGGGTAATATCATTTCCCCCAATTAAATATTTGACCTGTCAGTCACAACAGAGCTTTTCCTCGGTACTCCCCGCTCTCTCTACTTTTCCACATCACCCCATTCTAGCATAATTTCTTATATGATAAACTTAGACATACTTAGTTTCACTTTTGATAGATGCTTTCTGCAGCTTGTTGTTGTTTGATGACTGGATTGCTAAGGTGCCCCAAAACACTTCAGGGATCTCTACTTTAATTCTTGCTGCCATCTACAGATCTCATGTCACCTCTGGCAAACCCAAAATCTGACTAAGGCCCTCACTTCAATTTCGGATTCTGGATTCCTCCAAATCTACCCCAGGGAATTCCATCTTCCAGACATCTATTAAAGGTGCAGAAACCCAGCCCTCTTTTTCATTTGGACACTTCCAAAAACCTTTGGTACTTTCACACCTCGAGTCCTTTTTATATATCAGATCCATGTAGTTTTGTACTTCCTCTCATTATAATTTGAGAGAAAATATTTGTTGAGTAGATAAGTAGACAAGATGGATAAGAGGACTGGCAGCTACGGAATGTCCAAGAACCAGTTTGAAAAATCATCAGATGCAATATTTACAGAAGCTTAAATTATTCCACTAGAAGATGCTGGAAATAAATATTTCTTTATTTATTCTTTAGGAAATGGTGCTTCTGATTCCCTGCTTTTGATGGATCATCTTATGTGCAAATCTCACGTGTAGCATACATCTGAATTGGCCATAAGAGCTCAGGTCAGTTCTCTGTTATCAAAGGTATTAAGAAGTGTTGATGTAAAGAGAAATGAAGGCAAAGATTAACTCCCTATCTAGAATTCTGATACCTTTAATCTATAACATCAGCGAAAAAAGAGATTAGGCAGAGAGAAAAGCTAAACTTGTAAATCCAAGAGATTTGCAAAGGATGGAGAGGGTGGCATAGTTTGCTCGGATGCTGATGGGGATTTGAAAACCTAAAGCATTTATTTTCAATTAAAATAATAAAAAACCCAATCCCCAATCTATTAGACATCCTAGACTGATAGAAAGTTCCAAGAACTTTGATTAGTTTTTCCCCTATTAAAAATTGCACAGTTTGATGCAATGAGCAACATCATTTTCTCAGAGGAGCTTGAACTGTAAGGGGCCAGAAACACCAACTGCTGTTGAAGGATCTGAGGCTGTTGTGTTGCTAGATTCAGTGTGTGTGTGTGTGTGTGTGTGTGTGTGTGTGTGTGTGTGTGTGTAATATATATATTCTGCACAAAATATCCACTGAATTAAAAAACCATTAATTGATTTTAGTCTTCAAATGGATGATAACAGAGAGGCCATGCATATATTCCCTATATTACTAGTGCAATCCCATATATCTCTACACGGAAGTAAGTCCTAAAGAGATCATTGGGGTTACTTCCATGTATAGGAGTGAATTCTTAATACCTCGTCAGCTTGAATCTTTTGGGGCTTCCTATTTTTGCACTACTATCCAACATAAATGAAGTGGCGCTCTGACAAGGTACTGCTTTAATGAGGGCAAAGTTGCTTTCAAAGGGACAATGGGCAGCGATTCTTTACTCTGAAAGAAGGCGTTCATGTGGGAGGAATGTAGTTCAAGACATAAATCACTACTGTTGGTCTTGCCAGTTATGTAATGAGTTCAGAGTGGGGGAAATGCCTTACACCCCTGATAAAAGGAAAGGCACTTTTTAGTCTAGTCGACAAAAAGAAACCCATTTGGCTTGGTACCAGCTGCAGCAAAGCCATTTGGTTGACATTAATCATATTTGCCCAGTACACTCAAAGACAACATGAACGTGAGAGCTTAATGTTTTGACTGCCGTTTATTTTCAAGTGCGCATGGTATCCCTTTTGCATGCTGAGGTCCCCCAAAACCCCTACCCCAATAACTCACACATCACACATAATTTTTGTTTGAGGTTTTTGGCATAATTTTGGCCACAACTTTATTATCATACAAATTGTGAGTGGTTGCTTAGGCATTGGTTATGACTAGTTGCCCCCCCCCCCGCCTTGGGGGACAGCACTGACTCCCTAGTCAGTGCGGAAGAACAAGATCAGGATCAGCTGGAGCTGCGACACAGACCCTCAGCTACTCCCCGCATGCTCCTTGAAGCTTACGCGGCCCGCACCCTGCCGTCAGGGTTTGGACGAAGGGGATGGAAGCTTCAGAATTCCTTTAACGGAATACCCGTCAGCAGCAGCATTGGAGGGGCAGGCACAGCCAATCCATACCCCTCCACCAACCAATTTTAACCAATGCCTAACCGCCAACCTTACAAGTTGTGACGATTTGCTAAGCAGTAGGCAAAACCCAAAAGGCACACACTAATCAGCCAATTGGAAAAATTCCTACTGGGCCCCCGCACCAATGCGGACGACCCCATGACAGGCAGAGCAAGGTCAAAGCGCAAGCCCAATCAAGGGTGGGCGGGCGGGAGATCCGATGTCCACAGCAAAAGAGAAAGAGAAAGCTGTGGACCTTGCTTATATAACCACTGATCCCACCCCTAAATTGGCAACATCAAATTTACCCCAGTAACCATCCTCCAATCTGCTCCAGGCCCCTTGAAATCTAAACTGCCTGGCAACTAAAAGGAGTTTTGTTCGGCCCCATCCGCAACACGTGCTCTCCATTTAATGAGAACACGCTTTATTGCCACAGTTCCCGAAGAGTGAGGCATGCCTCCCTAAAGAGGTTCAGACTATTGATTAGGGAATTTCAAGATTCTTGCTGACCCCTCTCTCAGCGAGTCTCTTGTGCCAGATCCATACATGCAGTCAACATCCAGAAAGGGGCTAAAACTCCCTGTATTTAACAACAGTCAATGCACAATGGCCTCAGCTCAAAAGGGGGATAAGCAATTTTACCCCAGTGATTGGGGGAACAGCAATCACCCAGAGAATCTCATGTACCTCTGGGGTATTAGAAATGGAGAAAAGAAAATGTTACAATGTGTCCCCAGCTGCTAACACAAAGAGGGAGAATCTGCAGCCCTCCAGAAGTTGTGGAAGTACAATTCCCATCACCCCAACCAACGGCCATACTCACTTGGGCTAATAGGAGTTGGAGTCCAACATTATCTGGAAGGTCACAGGTTCCCCACTGATGCCTTAACTCAATCTTCCCTCTCCACCTTGCTTTCCCCATCCTTAAGACTTAGGTTAGATGTAATACTCACTTTTCTGTGAAAATGATATGGCTTACAATTAAAAATAATAACAAAACCCACTAAAATTACACATTCAATATAACATCAGTATAAATAATATGTTCCAGCTGCTGCTTCTCTTACAGAATAGTTTCTGGGACTCAGATTCAGATGCCCTAAGGCAGTGATGGCCAAACCTGGCCCTCTAGCTGTTTTGGAACTACAGTTCCCATCATCCCTGACCACTGGTCCTGTTAGCTAGGGATAATGGGAGTTGTAGTCCCAAAACAGCTGGAGGACCAAGTTTGGCCATCACTGCCCTAAGGGAACATCCCAAAGGGTCTCTTTCCCTTTGGCAGCCAACTGAAGGCAATGACTTCCCAGGCAGCCATTCTTCATATAGATGGACTCCTTTGGGCTGCTGTGGTCTCTAGTGACATCAGTTCCAATGATATTTCCCATCTGTATTCTTACTGATTTTTGTATTTTTGAAGTTTAAAAATGGTGGTCAACTGTATTTGCAAAAATGGACCAAATGATCTCACAAATGATCTCACAACTGAGAATGTTTAGGAAACATGGGTGGCGTATCTAAAAAGGTAAGTATTATATTCGTCAATGTTATGTAGGGCCAGTTTCCTCTCTCTGTCTTTCTGCCAAATTCTTCTCTGTTCCTGCGAGTCTTTTGCTCTGAAGGCAAAGCCAAAGCATGCTGAACAGTTCTTTTCAAGACCTTCCATCAACCATCCTCACTGCAGTCATGCTGATTTGTCAATGTGGGAGGCCTGGTGCCAGCATCTGCTCAGACTTTTACAGCATGTTCTAAAATGCCTAAGAACCGGATGGCTTTAAGTCCTCTGCTTGTCGGCATTAATCAAGCGAAAAAGCAAGTGACAAGCAGATTTCGCTGATTTAATGAATAATTCCAGCTCATTTGGTCCATCTAATTCAAACTATTACAATGGAATCCGAACTGACTGCTGACTGTCCCTGCTTATCTTTGTCAATATCTCCAGATACAGGTCAATGCAGGTAATCAGGATTCAAGGGAGTTCAAAACACTATGGTGTCTTTCATATTCCCTGTCTATGTGCATGTATTATATTTCACTTACTAAGCACCTTTTGCCCTTGTCATTATGAAGTACGAAGCAGCTATTTGCAAAACAAAACTTTCATCTACATTGTTGTTTATAAAATTATTCTTTTGTCACTTTCTACCACCTTTGAGAGAGCTCAGATTAGTGAAGGAAATGCATTCCCAATGAACTAGTTAATAAGCAAAAAAAAAGAGGGGACATATTGATCTAGTTTGAAATGACTTTGTGATTGATCCTGATCAATGCGGTTATTTCCTGATAGGTAGGAAATGATTAGCACAAGCCTTTGAAAGCAATAGAGAGAGAGACTTCTGATGGTGCACACTTTTTGAAAAAAAGAAGAAGAAAACAAACAAACATCAAACTTCAAGGATAGGAAAAGAAAATTTATAGGCACAGGCATGGAACTTAATTTGTCAATGAACAGGCATTTTGAGGCTATCAATCTTTTCCAACGTCAAATGGAAAATATGTGCGTCCCTGAAAAATTAAAGCCTTTGGACAATGCAGCACAGACTGTGGGAACTGACACTGGAATTTCAGAATACAGTTCACATAATATATTCTCAGATTCTTCAACAAAAGATGTGCCGAAGAAATGTTTTTACAAGAAATGGCCTCAATGGTGAATGGTTGCCACTTTTTGCACATAACAACTTTTCAACGCCAAGAGGGAATATAGTATACTGCCTTGAGACATGACCGGGTCATTATTCATGTTTCTACCCTGCTGAAATACAAAGTGTGGGGTAGGAAGTCTTAAACTGATTAGTTGTGTCAGAAGAGTGCTGAACCCTCTTCCCTCCCATGCAGAAGTGGCTCACCAGTGCAGCACTCCTGCCAATGCATTTGCATTGTACCATTCCTACATTGTAGGGGGTTGGACTCAGTGACCCAATCTCCCACTTGGACTACTACAATGTGCTCTACGTGCGGCTACCTTTGAAGGTGACCCAGAAACTACAACTAATCCAGAATGCGGCAGCTAGACTGGTGACTGAGGGCGGCTGCCGAGACCACATAACACTGGTCCTGAAAGATCTACATTGGCTCTCAGTACATTTCCAAGCACAATTCAAAACGTTGGTGCTGACCTTTAAAGCCCCAAACGGTCTCGGTCCAGTATACCTGAAGGAGCATCTCCACCCCCATCCTTCTGCCTGGACACTGAAGTCCAGCGCCGAGGGCCTTCTGGCGGTTCCCTCACTGTGAGAAGCAAAGCTACAGGGAACCAGGCAGAGGGCCTTCTCGGTAGTGGCGCCTGCCCTGTGGAACGCCATCCCATCGGATGTCAAAGAGAGAAACAACTACCTGACATTTAGAAGACATCTGAACGCAGCCCTGTTTAGGGAAGTTTTTAATGTGTGACATTTTAATGTATTTTTAATCTTTGTTGGAAGCCGCCCAGAGTGGCTAGGCTAGGGAGACCCAGCCAGATGGGTGGGGTACAAATAGTAGATGATGATGATGATGATGATGATGATTTCCAACTCCACAATTCTATGAACCACCTTGTCTCTTCTCTCTTTTCCCTGCTGGTAAGCAACAGTAATCCACCAGCCATGAAGATGGAGTAGTAGCTCTGCCCCCACTTCTTCTTTTCTTTACCTACTGGCATTTGGTTGTTCTGGGTCCGGGGAGCGGGTGGGTTCTGCCACCCAGGAACCTCATCAGTTTTGGGTGGTGTCAGCAAGAAGTGGGGGGAAATGGATGTAGATACAAGTGCTAGATGCTATGTGTTTTCTAGTTGTATTTTTATTGCTTCTTTTATTTCTTATACTGTGTTTTATTGTATTATAATTTGAATTCCATAGCATTCAGGTCCACAATTGCAATCCACAGTAATTAAGAGTAAATGCTGGCAGGTTTTTCATGTGGGCTTTTAAAAGAAAATTATAATCGCAAACTGAAATATGTTGGGCTGAAGATCGGAAAAATGAGAAACTGAGAGAAACTGAAAATGACGGATTGGCCCATCCCTAGGCCCATGACACAATTTTTTCGTAACATTTGTATTTCTATAATGGCCTGTCTTTTCACTTGGAGCCTTTATCCTTTTGTTTTGGATTTCTGGGAGAGATACCTGCAGTCGAGGTATCCCTTTTTAAATTTCTCCAACAATAACATTGGATTGCTACACTCCCAATGAGTCTTGTGAATACTGACTGTATTTGCCTGGTTGATTTCCATTCTGGACATGGGACAAATAAGCGAACATTGGCAGTTTCTGATCCCATTTCTGTTTCTGTCAAAATTCTCTGAAGTTCCCACCTGTGAGAGATGTTGGTTTTATAATTTAAGAATTAAAAGGGGAGAGAAAAGGGCATGAGATCAGAAGCCTGGTGGAAAAGACCACACAACTTGGGGTCCTGGACTACTTCCTAACAATGCCATTGTAGTTATGTGAGGCTACAGTCTCTGTTTCTTATATTTTACACTTTTAAATGCTGTTAATCAATGATGAGTCTACTGCAGCTTCATTTGCATCAATACTTCCCAAGATTATCATTCTACCTCAAAAGGCTGTTGCACCATAGAGGGTGTAATAAAGCTAAGTCCTGCACAAATGGGAAGCGAATGCAGAGAAATGGGCTTGTGTTTTATGTCTAGATGCACAAGGCGTGATATGTGTTCTTAACTATGGTTAGCACAAGCCATGGATTGGTGTAATGTCTGATTTAGGTCAGTAGATGTGAGAATGCCTATTATATGAGTTTCCCCATTACTTAGTGTCCATACCTCAAATGCTGGTTCTATCTGAGTGGCAGAAGAAGCAGGGCTTTTTCATTGATGGCCCCCATTTTGTAGAACTTCCTCCACAAAGAAGCATGATTGGCCCACATGATTATGTCCCTTACACAACTAGCGAAGATCTATTTCACCCTTGTAAGGCTATGGAAATGAACTGCTGTCTAGACTAGGCTGCTATATATTTCAGATACTGTTGTTTGTTTGTTTGTTTGTTTAATTCAGTACATTAATTTTTTATTGATGTGAGTTTTTATTGCACTTGTTTTTATGTAAGCTGCCCTCAGGACTTTTTAAAGCCACGGTGGTGGGATATAAATTTTAAAAATAAAAATAACATGTTTTGGTGTGAGGCAAATATAACATCCAGCAACACTGAATAACTGGAAAGCAGTTAGAGCAGATGCCAGCTGATTT
Organism: Podarcis bocagei; assembly: GCF_964188305.1. Lineage (NCBI taxonomy): Eukaryota > Metazoa > Chordata > Lepidosauria > Squamata > Lacertidae > Podarcis > Podarcis bocagei. Next base: position 30,744,340 of record NC_138129.1, read on the forward strand.
AATATCAGCTGAAAGTTTTCTTTCTTTTGTTAGGGCAGTGGGGAGAGGTTAATGGTACAAGTTTTGTGAGTCTGAGCTAACTGGCAAGTAATATTCCTTCAAGAGTTGCCTCCCCCTCCCTAAACCCCCCCCCCAAAAAAAAATTATCCTGCTTCTCACTCCTAGGAAGGCTCCCCTTTCAAGAGATAATGATGATGTTCGAAACCACACCGACTGTACAGAGGGAAGCTGTCAGGAAGAAACCTCCCCTTCTTCGCCAGATCTCCATGCAAGCGCTCACGAAGGACAGGGCTGTCTGAGCAATCGTACATCCCGTAGATATGTTTTGCCACATAAATCTGATTAGGGCGCTCTTGGAGAGAGACAGATGGCAGTTTCGACGTTAGGTGAAGATGGCTTAATCTCCATCTGCGCTGACATTTCCTGATGCCTCCCTGCTCATCTCCAAGCACCCTGCTCATCTCAAACGTAATTTTTCTCTCACTGATGCTAGTCCAAGGTTCTGATGTTTGGGGGCAGATTTTGTAAGGAGATATTGGGTTGTATCGAATGGTGGCTTTGCACTAGCAAAAAGCATTTATGCTCAAGCAAGGCAGAGCATCCATTTTTTTCCTGATCCCCCCCCCCCAACTTTGCACAACATCTCACGCTGTTCCAGACGGTCCCACCTAACCTTCTAAGCAGTTTTTCAGGGACATGGGGGAAAGCAGTGGATAGGGGGGTAGGCAAAAACAGGATATCCAATCTTGTGAAAGTATGAATCCTTTCTTCTAATGCAAAACCGCTTACTGTATATATTTAGCTAATTACAGTATATTGGAAGCTGGTGGGTTCTGGGACTGTGCTAAGAAGGGCAATAACTCGTACCCCTTGCTTCAAAAAACTGCTTTTAATTCCACTCCTTTGTTTTAGGAGATGGGGCTATTTAACACCTGTACTGAGCTCAGCTTACCTATGAAATAGCTTTCTTAGCCATTTAGTTTAAAATGAAAATTAGGGAAGTTTCAGAACGAATGGAGGAAAGAAGAAGTACCCTGAATTAAATTTTTAATTCTAGACAATTTTCGTTAGAGAAAATCAGGGTTGGATCTATCATCAGGTAGGATGAGGCAGCCTGCATCAGCCTGTAGATTTGGGAGTACCAGTAAAAGGCAGGAAATTGTCACAGGGAGTTTGTTACCTTTTTTTTAAGCACCCCTGAGGGTGGTTTCACCAAAATGTTTCTCATAAAAGGATGGGTCTATTATATCTATGAATTTCTGTTAAATCATTTATTAACTTCAGCAGACTAGGGAGTTCTTGGCCAACGTGTATTGTAACTTGGTTGACAGTCTAATCCTATCTGCGTGCGTCAGCCAAGTAAGTGTGTTTAGAACTGCAATGTGACTCTCTTATCAGTTATCATCAGTATCTTGTGCAACCAGTGATAGAGGATCTTGACTTGGTAATCCCATCAGATGAGTGCAAGAAAATCTTCCTAAATATGGTGCCTCCAGATGATTTTGACTAAAATTCCCATCAGCCCCACATAGCCTGGCCAACAGGAGAGATCACAAGAGATCTGGTCCAAAATTCCTGGTGGATAACAGGTTGTGGAAGGTTGGCATATAGTATGTGAATTGGGGTACTTTTCATGGGAATAGTTTCCTAGTCTCTATTTACTTTGTGATTTGGACTTTTTATTTGTGTATTTCTGTGTGTGGCATACGTATCTCTCTGTGTGTACTGTATGTTTTTCAGTTAAACTGAGAAAGCAACTTAAATTAAAAACAACAAGTTAAGATTAATGTTGGGCCCTGTTTCTCCAGATGCTCTAAGCTTACTTATAAATTGCGGAAATAAAATAAACAATAAGCCACTAAGAAAACAGACCTTTTTATACTAAGTTCTATGTTTTTGTTCTCCAGCTATGAGTTACACATCTTAGTTCCTGGGCAATTTTTATTCTAAGATAAAGATGACGCATAGGTTTTCTATAGCAAGAGCTTGGATGTCAGAGATGTGAGTCATCACAATGTTAGAAGATGGTAAGCTGCTCTTATTCATAATGATCCCCCCTCTCCTGAAGGGATCTTTTACAATTTCGGAGATTTGTCAGTCTCACTTACATAGTTTGGAGGCATTTTGGTAAGCTAGATTTAAAAAAAACATGGGGTTGAATAGACCTCTCTTGACATACATAAAATTCGCACAAACAGAATATGATATAGAAAAACAAAGTCCACAGTAATTGTTCAGGAAAGACAGCATTTCTGCAGCAGGTGTGTGCCCTGCAGGGAATAAAAAGAAGGTTCACTTTAGGGATGGATGAATCTTTCAATTTCAATTTTTCATTTAGTATTTTCCAATCTAAATTTCACTTTGCCATAGTTTGTGAATAAATAAATAAAAGTTCTTCTGTAAATTCATCAGCATTTTAGCCTGCATTTCTCCTAGTCCAAAAATGATGTTGCCAGCATTCCACACATCAGCTTTGGTGAACACACACTTCAGGTGGTAGTTGATTTTTGTCTACCTGCGTTCCACCATAACCAGCAACTGCTCCATTGATGCTGAACTGGGCAAGCATATTGGCAAGACAGCTCGCCTCTCCAATGCAATGGCTCGCCTCTCCAAATGGCAATGGCTCGCCTCTCCAAAGAGTATGGGAGAATGTGATGCTAACAACCAATACAATTGTACCTCAGAAGCTGAACGGAATCCATTCCAGAAGTCCGTTCGACTTCCAAAGCATTTGGAAACCAAGACCCAGCTTCCAATTGGCTGCAGGAAGCTCCTGCAACCAATCGGAAGCCACAGAAGTCACAACGGACATTCAGGTTCCAAATAACATTTGCAAACAGGAATGACCGCTCCCCGCTTAAAACGGGGGGCGCCCTTTGCGTGGGCGCGTGCAGCCCCTAGATCTGGAGCGGCCCCAACAGCATAGGCTTGGCTTTGCCTTCCCTCAGGTGTGATACCTGGAGGTCTCCGCCTACCTCAGTCAGTTGTCCAATCCCACCTGGGGGAAGCGTTGCCAAGGAGACCAGGCCAGGTAGGGGAGGGATTACCTGCCCACACAATAGAGGGAGGATCTTACCTAGGAATCCTCACTTGGCTCCAGAGCTTCTCCCACCCTACCCACCCTCAGTTAATGTCTTATTTTGCAGGTTAACTTTTCTTCAGAGGTTTTGCAGGTTAACTTTTCTTCACAGGTATGCAGGCACTGCTACGTTAAGGTCGCTGTTAAAGGGCCGGAAAGGAATTTCCCTGCATTGGCAGGTTTCGCCTTTCCCGTAGCAAAACGTCACAACTTTGGCAGTATCAGGCCTTGGGCGGAATCCTTTTGTCCATCTTCCTCTTGCGGCGGCGATACCAGGGTTCCCCGTTAAAGGGGTTTTCTGAAGGGAGGCTTTGGCCGTACACCGAAATGTCGTCATTGCTCTCTCCTGCGGCGGCGGCCTTACGGGGGCGGCCATCTCTGCTTGAACATATGTTCTCCAGAGCCGGCCCATCCCCCACACACACACTGGATAACCCTGATGCTCCCTAGGTCCCCGGCTGGGGACCAGGGAGGGAGAACGCCCAATGCCTGAGCCAAGGTCTACCCACATTTGAAATTTAATAAAGTTGTGGCCAATTTAATCCCATAGCACGTCTTGAGTCGTTATTCCACATGACGGGGGGACCGTGCAGGATCTGGGGACTCCGCCTGTCCACGCAACAATCACTTCTGGGTTTGTGGCATTCGGGAACCAAAATGTTCAACTCGCAAGGTGTTTGACTTCTGAAGTATGACTGTATAAGATGAAGGTCTACCTGGCTTGCCTGTTGAGTATGCTGCTTAATGAAAGTGAGTTGAGGTCACCTTACAACTGAAAAGACTGATGCCTCCAGGAAGACTTTGGGCATCACAGGAAGAAGAAGAAGAAGAAGAAGAAGAAGAAGAAGAAGAAGAAGAAGAAGAAGAAGAGTTTTGATTTGATATCCCGCTTTATCACTACCCGAAGGAGTCTCAAAGCGGCTAACATCCTCCTTTCCCTTCCTCCCCCACAACAAACCCTCTGTGAGGTGAGTGGGGCTGAGAGACTTCAAAGAAGTGTGACTGGCCCAAGGTCACCCAGCAGCTGCATGTGAAGGAGCGGAGACCCAAACCCGGTTCCCCAGATTACGAGTCCACCGCTCTTAACCACTACACCACACTGGCTCTCTGGCAGGCCTGAAACAGATATGTTCTCCCAAGCCCACATTCCCAGCAGGTTCACATTAATGTCTCAGTGAGACCTAGGCTGGCCTGAACATGTCCACAGAATGGAGGATGGCAGGATTCCAAAGGATGTGCTTTATGGAGAGCTGGCTTCAGGCACCAGGCCTGTACGCAGACCAACTCTGCATAACAAATCTGTCTGCAAATGTGATAAGAAGGCCGGCAACATTAACCCTACCATGTGGGAATCCCTTGTAGACAACCATAGTGCCTAGAGATAAGCAGTCAAATTGTGTATCCACAGCAGTGAACAGAGGAGGAAGGACCACTGGAAGGAGTGAAGAGAGAAGAAACACCATGGTGCATCTGCAGAAGCACAACTGGATGCCTTCATCTGCCCCAGCTGCAACAAAACATGTCTCTTCCATATCGTTCTCTACAGCCACAGCACGTGCTATAACTCTCCAATCGTTTGACTTCACCTCCAAAGGTGAAGTCAGACGGATCCGAACATTTCCTAATCTAATGCATTTTTATGCATTATATGTACCAATATAATGCATACAGGAACCAATATATGAGTTTTTACACACAGTTTCCCCTAATAGATGCAAAGTTCAGACAAAGGTGACTTTTGAAGGATACTGTATTTGCATTTTAGTCCATCTTTTTTATCAAGGGGGGGGGGGATAAGCAGATTTGAACCAAACTAGATTTGTCTCCCAACCCTAGTTCAATTCCCCAGTAATCTATGAACTTTGCCTGCTTTAACATCACTATGATTATTTCATTTGAAAATAAGAAAAGCAATATATAACTAAAACAGAAGAAAACTGGGCTATTATTCTAGGCCAGCTCTACTAGTAGAAACATCCAATCTTTTCGCTTTCCCGTATCTAATGCAGTGGTTTTCAGTTCAGGATATAATCGATGAGGGATGCAATTTTATTCCTGAGACAGTAGGGTTAATAATGCTTGGCATGCAAGCCACACCATGGAAGCTTCTGAGTTTCTGTTGAGGAGAAGTGCCTGGGGTCTTTTGAAAAGGCAAACTGGTTTATCTGATCTTGCACCTGTATGCCAGCTGGAATCACTTTGAAAGCAGTATTGAGCTACCATCTGAAGGGAAGAAAGAGATGGGGAGGTGGGGGGGGGTCTGGAAACTGCTCAGCCTCTTCTGTTTGATCTCTCTCATTCCGTGAAGAAGATTGTTTGTGTAAAACATTAAACACGAGTTGAGGTAATAAAAGTGGGCAAAGGGTGGTTCTATCAGGAGAGTTTTCTTAAAAGCAACTGACTTGTGTGCCACAGACAAAAACGAGACGCAACAAAATTAAAACTGAAACTGCAGGCATGAGTTGTTGCATAAATCTGTGGTGGGGAAGAGGCCCATGTCAGGTAACAAAAAACAGTTCAGTATTCTCATCAGGAATATAGGAGCTGATTCTCCAACTACACAAGCTGCACAGATTATTATTCATTTTCACATGGTCTACATGGACCAATCAGAGGGAAGTCTGTGTTTGGAAACAGAGCAGCATGAAGTGACAGAGTTCTGAGATGGTAGAGAAGAGAGTAACTTCATTGGAGGTGGTCACTACTTTTGAACACTTTCCTGACTTAGACAACAGCCTTCTCTCCCCACCGTGCTTGTTTTCTACTTGCAGAAACAATATTTTAATATATAATCTCTAGGAAGCATTCAGAAATGTGATCCCCCACCAGTTATGTTAGCTGTTGTTAAATCCAGTGCAAATATATTGCTTTTTGTAAAGAGACATTAAACATTTAACATCATGAATAGGAGGGTTTAGCAGATCTCAAGAGGGAAGGAAAATGTGATTGTAGAGTAAACCTTGGAAATGCCTTGTAATGCTGTTGGACTCCTTTCAGCCTGTAATCCTTGATCGATGACATCTGGTAAAGTGCCTTATCATCACAGCATCTCTTTATTGACTCAGACAGCCAATTCCAATACATAGGATAATGCCTGTACCTAAATATAGAAAGCCTGATGCAAAGCAACATTCAACTGATTTGACAGGAATGTTGTTCAACATACATATCAACAACTTTGTTTCCTGGGCTGTCAGAAACAATTTTCAAATATGTAGCATACATTCAAGGGGTTTTTACGCTGTCTAGACTTGCTTGCACCATGGTATCACAGGCTTAAGCAGTTGGAGCTGACAGCAGGCTAGTCTTCCATCTGCAGCTGTGGAACAGGACTGAGCATTTGGGGGTAGGATCCAGATTCCAAACCTGCTTGAAAAATGGTTGCAGAAAGGCACAGACCTACTCTGAAATCTTGGGGTGTTTGTACAAAGCTACAGTGGCTGGTCTGTAGCTGCATGATTAAATGAGGACTGGGTTTGTAAGTAAATCAAGAGGTGGTGCTAAATTCTAAAGTATTCCAGGCTTTTCACTAGATTCTGTAGGTTTGGTAAAATTGTTCCCACCTCAAGTTCACTTAAGTATCCAAAACAAATTTGACTTAGGCTCTGGATAGCACTAATCCCCCACCCCCAAGACTCTTACACCTTGATAAGTGATTGTGATATCAAGGCCATGCAACTATGCGCCTTGGAAACCCTAGAAGCTCAAGCTGTGTTCTCCTAACCATGTGCATAGTGCCTTTCTCCCCCAAAGATCATAAGTAGGGCCAGAGGCATTAAGGAGAAGAGTACTGTCTCAGACAAGTATCTCATCTAGGCCCAACTTAATGTGGTTACTTGATGGACACTTTTTAATAACTGAGCCATAACTGGAAATTAAAATAAGGCCACAACACTAAGCATGCTTACTTGAAAGTTAACTCTATCAAAATCAATATAGGAAATAAAAAAGATAAAGGTAAAGGACCCCTGACAGTTAAGTCTAGTCGCGGGCGACTCTGGGGTTGCGGCACTCATCTCGCTTTACCGGCCGAGGGAGTCGGCATTTGTCTGCAGACAGTTTTTCCAGGTCATGTGGCCAGCATGACTAAGCCGCTTCTGGTGAAACCAGAGCAGCACATGGAAACGCCGTTTACCTTCCCGCCTGTGCTGGTCCCGGGGGTAAGGTACCGTGAGTGTAGCAGAGTCCACACGAAGCGGGGCGAGGTCCGATGCAGAGAGACGGGCGGGGAACAGGAACGCTGGAACAGAAGGCTGAGCAGGTAACAGGAACACCGGATGGTCGGGAACAGGAGGCCGAGCAGGGAACAGGAGTACTGGAGAGTCAGGAACAGGAAGCCGAGCAGGGAACAGGAGTACCGGTTAGTCAGGAACAGAAGGCCGAGCAAGGATCAGGATCACAGGAAGGTCCGAAGCCAACAACGACGTTGCTCCCGCAACCTGGGGCCGGGATGAGTGGGCTTTTATCCTCTTCTAAGGTCAGGGGCGGTCCCGACCCCCAGGAGCCCCGCCTACTCTGGCCTTAAGGCGAGCACTCCTCCTGGGGGCAACTAGTTCCCTTCGCCTCTCTGCCCTAAGCCTCTGCAGATCAGGAGAGGCCGAAGGGTTACTGGGCCCTGGAGGAGGCTCACCTGTGGCCACTGAGTCATCAGGCCCCTCTGGGGCCAGGAGGACTTCACCTGGGGCCAGCTCCTGCTGCACTGCCACAGGTGCAGGCTCTTCAGCCTCTAGGCCTTGCCCCAGTTCAGCCGGCCCTGGAGGCGGGGACTCCTGTGCAGGCTGGGATTCCTCTGTTTCATCCTCCGAATCGGAATCCCAGGCCATCACACCGCCGGAGTGGTACCTATTTATCTACTTGCACTTTTTGGCATGCTTTTGAACTGCTAGGTTGGCAGGAGCTGGGACAGAGCAACAGGAGCTCACCCCGTCGCAGGGATTCGAACCTTCTAATCGGCAAGCCCAAGAGGCTCAGTGGTTTAGACCACAGCGCCACCCTAATATAGGAAATACCTCAGTGGAAATAAGGGCAGGCACATTAATGTGAAATATACCATAATTGTTAGTTAGAAGTCTGATATGTGACACAAATATCTCTCAGTCCAGAAATGTACTTTGTCCCTTCTGTGCCTACCTAAATGTGTTTTCTTGTGCCCTCATGCTGAGGATCTGAACTTGGAAAAGTATTGTTAATCCCAGTTTTCTTGATGCTGTATGGAAGCAGCCGTGTTCTTAAGAAATGTGCAGTTTGGATCTACGTATTAGATCCACACTGGTGTAACAATAGCTATACCAGGAATTATAAAACTTTTCCAAATATACTTTTGGGTAAAAAGAGCTAGTAAGATTCATAGGAAAAGAAAAAAAAATCACAGTATTTGCACAATAGGCTTGTCAATTTGCAATAGGGAACATCCACATGTCTGAAAAAATATTTTAACATATAATGGGTTGATACTGCAAACTGTTCAAAGCAGAGAAGTCTTTCAGCATAATAGATAGCTCAGTCCAACCAGAGAGAGAGAGAGAGAGAGAGAGAAAGAAAGAAAGAAAGAAAGAAAGAAAGAAAGAAAGAAAGAAAGAAAGAAAGAAAGAAATTCAGAGAGAAATTAAACTTGGGAGTCTTTTTTCACTGTTCCATCTTCTTTTTCTTCTCTCCCCCCTCCCCCCGCCCCTGCAAAGGTCAGCTAATGCAGCTGGGAATACTTAGAGTATGGAAGATATATCATTGCTGTGAAAAATTTCATATATTCACATACCTAGCTGGAATTACTGGAGCTTTGGTTGTTGCTGTGGCATCTGTCCATCTCAAGGGACAATGGAGTATGCCTCTGTTCTGAAGCAATGGGAGATGAGAGATGCTTTCTCTTCCTTGCCCTGCCATTCACCAGCTTGCTTGAAGATCACTTGAAGTCCTTTTCATTTCAACAAATAGCCAAAGAAGCAATCCAACTGCTTTGAGACAGGAGATCCAACTGCACTGGGGGAATATAGTTACACAAGTGGTACCTACAACAAAATCCCAGCCAACATGGCCAATGGTCAGCAATGGCTGTAGCTGTAGTCCAGGGACATATGGAGAACCACAGGTTCCCCATCCTTGTCTTAGGTAAAGATGGTAAATGACAGACTGAATCTATCTAGGATTTCTACCCACATTTAATAGCTGGGAGGAGGAAATTTAAAGCTTTCACTTTTTCTTTTGTTTAACCACAGCTTCCCATGTCATCTGAAGTCAGAACTGTGGATAACCTCAATTAGGTTAAACAAGCCAGCTTCAATAACAATAGTTTGAATTTCGCTTGTTAAAAACTAACCATAGTTAATGTTGGCCACAGTTTGTCTATCCTGATGACACAGCAAACTGTGGTTAAGCAAAAGCAGAAGCTTTTGAACTCCTTCCAGTCATGCAAGAGAAGCAGAGGGAAAGTGCATTAGGTCAAGGCTTTACAAATTCATTCTTGCTTGTTCAATTTGCACTAAACTATAGGTTGGCATAGCATACAAAGGCAGCCAGTATATTATCGATATTCTACCATTTTAGATGCAGCACCTTGTAAAAGAGAAGCAACATTTCTTGTATTTCTAACTATCTGAACCTTTCACAGGAATAATACGTTATTTGCTATACTAACAATAGGCTAACAAATTATTTGAGAAGTCAAAGAAAGGTCACAATATGCTTTCATTACAGAAAATATCAATTTTTGGATCCCTTTTAAAAACATGTTTCCTTTGCTTGTAGTTTTTATGGGGCTTCCTTGCTTTCCAGAGCAAATGAACAGAACGTTTTGATGTTCCTAATCAGAATACAGGGTCACAGTCCAATGTTGGACATAGCTACTAATTTGACTCGCTGAATTCCTTGGTCTTTCCTTGTTATTAAAATTTGCACACTTGTCAGCGTGACACCTAGCAAGCTTCGCAACTCTGCTGGGATCATGTGATTTTCCTTGATAACCATTACAAGACAGAGTAGATGGAACAAGTCACACCAATTACTCTTCCTGACTTTAAAGTGTCCCAAATTTATGAGTAGCTGTCAGACACTATGGTTTAATTTTTCATACTGGAAAAAAGGGATAAACTCTTTTCCTTTTATATATGTGATGTCCATCAATCACGTGCCTATCTTTGGAAACCCCATCCTGCCCCCTATTTTAATTTCAATTTTTGCCTCCACACCCAACCTAAAACAAACTGCTGTATCTATATATACTGAATATATAGTTAACCACCTACCAGTTGTCATGAAGGACCTTTCACATGCAAATAACGCGATAAAATATATTAGACTTATGTAGGTTGTTGCTAGGCAATCACTCATGTAACATGTTCTGGTAGTCAAAGGAAACTATGTGTTTCAAAACCATTTTAAAAAAGATAAATAACAGGGGGAAAGAAAACCTTCTGCTGGTTGAAACCAGCTGTAGATCTTTTTAAAGTACCAGGAAAATAACAAAGCCTTCTGCCAACTTTTAAAGGTGAGCTGAAATGTGTAGAAATGGAGAAAGGAGTGTAGAAAGCCTCAGAGTAATGCAATGATATACATACTTACCTGGAAGTAACTTCCACTGAGTTCTGCGAGGCATACTTCTGAGAAGACTTGTGTCACATTGTACCGTAAGAGGCTCAGTACAGCAGGATGTTGAATCTTGATTGACTTCCAGTGTGATGGTGTAACCCCCAAGCATTGCAATACAGTTTACCATCAAAGCAACATTTCTGAAATAAAGATGTTCAATATCTGCAATATTCAGGGCCTTAAACATTAGCAATCCTGTATAAAATTATTATATTAAAATAACATATTAGTTTCCCTGCAAATTAATTCTATGCATTAAAAAGCATACTTGCACTTGAATCTAAAAATTCAATGAAGAAACTGTTATCTTTGCAGTGGAGACTATTTCACTAGGGCCACTGGGGCACAGGCCACGCAAGCAGAATGCCAACAACTTTTTACACACACACCGGTCCCACATACATTTTATACTTCCATTATTTTACAGATGCTTCTGGAAGCATTTCTGTCAGTCTCCTGTTCTCTGGCCAATCAGTTCTCTGCATCACTTAGCCAATCCTAATCCAAATGTATTGTGTCATAAAGCGCTCCCTCTTGTGGATTCTATTTGTACCTGGACTACCAGGGTTTTTTGTTTTTTTCTAGCTCTGCTTCTCCCTCTTTACTCTTGTTAGGAGAGTAATCTATATTCTCTACCTTGATTATGATGACTTTGGTGTGATGTACTCTGCGTATGATTAGAGGATATTGCTTCACATTTTCAGAACTGAGGCATGCATTGCAAATATGATCTGCTGTGCTCTGCTGCACCCTGGCTGAAGTCAATTGGTTGGAAAATATCATCTTGCATGCATCCATTCTTAAGGATGGTCCAGATTGGGGCTGCAATCCTAACTCACCTGGGAGTAAGTCTCATTGAATTCAATAGGACTTACTTTTGAGTAGGCATGGTTAGGATTGCACTGCTAGATATGCACTGAAAAAAATGAAGCCATGTAAATGTAAATAATGTAAATAATGTAAATAATGTAAACAAATGAAGAAATGTGCATGCACACGAAAGCTTATACCAAGAACAAACTTAGTTGGTCTCTAAGGTGCTTCTGGACATTTTTTTTAAAATATACATTTCAACTGCATCAGACCAACACCTACCTGAATCTAGGTTGAAATTGTAAGCATGTCTACTCAGAAGTAAGTCCTGTTGAATTTTGTGCAACTTACTCCTCCCAGGTAAGTGGGGTTAGGATTGCAGCCTTAGCCAATACTAACTTAAACTCCATTGATCTTAATATACCTACTCTAAGCATGCCTAGGTTTGAATCTAACCCATAGCCTGGTCACATTATGATAAAGCAATATATTTGTGTTGTAATTCTTTAGATGACTAATTATTTTCATATCACTAGAAATGCGTATAGTTCACCTCACCACAGCCATATATAGCAGCTCTCTGTTTTACCAGAGAGGTAACGGAGGCTAACAAGAGCTTGCTAAAGGTCACCCACTTTATTCATGGCTGAACTCTGTGGACCCAGATTTTCCTGCTCTACAGCCAGTAATATATCTTACATTAGGTCACTCTGGCTGTATTAACCTTCATGGAGGTTGCACCAGGAGAATCTAAGGCTAGCTTCAGCTTGCCAGCTTGTTTACCACTTGCAGAATACTTTCAGCCCCATGTGTCAGAGATGCTAATTTGAAATGGCGGCACTGTCTAAAAGCCCCTGTTAATATTCATGCTCCGTGCAGAATATCAGCTGTGCCCACCTCTTCTCTATAGCACCAAAGTGCCTTGACAGTTAATGAGCTAGGCACAGGCTCTAAACCAGCAAGTTGTAACTGAATAAATATGATAAACAACCTGTTTCCAGATGGCTTTTTATGTAAAACAGTTTATACAGCATTGATAGATGGCAAGTTTTGTGCCAATAAATCCTTGTATTTTTAAAACATTTGCCTTCTTAATTGGCCAGTTTACACATAAAATATGTTTATGTGCATTGCTTTAAGTCGAAATGTGACATGGCAATGTCTTCGGAGTAAGCAGGCATCTCATATATCACAGACCATCTGTCATAGTTCACCGATACAGTGGGATGCAAGGGGAACCATCTCTTGCGGAATGCGTTATGTAGGGAAGGGAGCTGCGATAAAATACTGCATGGCTATTTATTAGGACCAAATATGCAGATTTTGCAGCTCTTGGGTATTACTGACCCACATGTGGAGGGAAAATGAAAGAAAACGTAAGTGGACTAGGTATATTTAATTAATGTAACTCTTTGAACATGTTGAAATGAGGGGGGGGGGAAATCTTATAAGCTTAATACTGTGTAATAAATACTAATGAAAGTTAGAACATTTACACACTTTTCCCCAATAGAGTTCTTTCCATCTCAGAGAAACTCAGACTCAGGTCCATTTTCTTTCCAAAGCATAACAAATGGCCAACGTCTCATTTTAAAAGTAATGGCAGATAATCTACTGTCCTTTGAGATATATATTCCATTCCCAATCCAACCACCCAGCTACATCCATATCTGATGCTGTATTTAAGAGCATAAGAAGAGTTCAATGGATAAGTTCAATGGATCATCAAGTCTAGCATCCTGTTTTCACATGCCTAGGTGAAAGCCCAAAACCAGGACCTGCGCGCAACATCGCTCTTTCCTTCTGTGACTCCCAGCAGCAGGAAACATGCAGCCAGTTATGTAATTCTCCCACAATGGACCATGAGGCGAATAGTGTGATTTTTGGCAGAAGATGAACTGCAGCAGAACAGAAACAGTACTGCATGTGGCAAATACAGGGCAGAAGACTAAAGAAGTCTCAGCTCCCTAGCCGTCACCAGACGGAAAGGCTGAATTTAGAGATGCAACAATGAGCACCCAATAGGGGGCTTCCAGAAAGAGTTGTGGGGTAATGGCAAAAGCACACATAATTCAGGGTCCAAAAGAAGTTATAGTATTAGGAAACGAGAAACACCCCCCACCAAGATGTCTTCTGAAAGGGAATTTCAGAGGAGCGAAAGGAGAAGTGGTGTCAGGATTACTTTCTGAAAAGAGGGTAATATACTCTGGATGGAAATTATTGGTGCTAATCACTCAGGGCTTTTTAATATTGCAATTTAATGAGTAGCATGGTGTTTTCATGATTGGATTAGGGGAAATGGATCTAGCACGCCCAAGAGTTTCATTGCCTAAGACACTTATAGGTTGGGACACCCCCTTTTTCCATTGCAGAGAAGGTTAGATGGTTGTCTGGTCAGTCCTGCATCTGAGCCTTTATTCGCCAGTCCTTGCCAGCTTAGCCATAGACTTTGGCAGCTCCTGAGAAACAAAATGGAGGTAAACTGGGGAAAGTTCATTTTCCATCATTCCTTTATTATTTCCTCATTTAAAGGGTAGTTTATAAGCTGTCATTATCTTAATCACATTTAGAATTTCTCTCTCAAAAGCTCTACTTCTATCATAAGCTATCTACTTGTGTTTTCACCCCACCTCATTTTTCCAACAACATCCGTTGCTTGATCTCACAGTTCTCTTTTGTCTCAAAGGAGTGATATTCCAGTTTGAAAGTCTACTATAATGAGCTTCTTTAGCTTTTAGAGTTACACATGAGGAACCAAGGAAGTCCATTATACCATATAACACTCCAATAGTCTTCCTTCTCCCATCAGGGATAATACCTCCTTGACAGATGTTCTCTTTTGATTTTTTTAAAAAATGCTATACATTCTGAAAGCTCCCAATATCAGTACTTCAAAATTTAATTTATCGTTTAAATTATTGTTTTGCCATTCATATGCAGCACAAAGACTGAGTCGAAAAAACTTCTATAAAAATAATTGTGGTAAATTTATCCAGTTGTGCATCTCCATACTACTACTACTACTACTAATAATAATAATTTATTATTTATACCTCGCCTATCTGGCTGGGTATCCCCAGCCACTCTGGGCAGCTCCCAACAGAATATTAAAAACACCATAAAATATCAAACATTAAAAACTTCTCTAAACAGGGCTGCCTTCAGATGTCTCCTAAAAGTCAGGTAGTTGTTTATTTCCTTGACATCTGGTGGGAGGGCGTTCCACAGGGCGGGTGCTACTACCGAGAAGGCCCTCTGCCTGGTTCCCTGTAACCTCACTTCTCACAGGGAGGGAACCGCCAGAAGGCCCTCAGAGCTGGACCTTAGTGTCCAGGCTGAATGATGGAGGTGGAGACGCTCCTTCAGGTATACTGAAAGAGTCATTAAGAAGCCATTTTAACTACATCTATAACTCTTATCTCCTTCAGCTTCCCTTGCCTCCCAAAGCCTCACCTCAAAATACTGAGGCAAAAGCAGATGTTGAGGGACATAACCTTTCCCTTGTTTTTGCTGTAACTCCAGCTACGGTGTTCCCCACTCTAGGGTTCCTCTGACACTGCTTTCTCTTCTCTCTGGCTGTGTGGTCCTAGTCAATCAGGATTTATGAGAAGAGTAAGATAACATCAGAGGGATGCGGGTGGCTCTGTGGGTTAAACCACAGAGCCTAGGTCTTGCCAATCAGAAGGTCGGCGGTTCGATTCCCCGTGACGGGGTGAGCTCCCATTGCTCGGTCCCTGCTCTTGCCCACCTAGCAGTTTGAAAGCATGTCAATGTGCAAGTAGATAAATAGGTACCACTCTGGCGGGAAGGTAAACGGTGTTTCCGTGCATTGCTCTGGTTCACCAGAAGTGGCTTAGTCATGCTGGCCACATGACCCGGAAGCTGTATGCCGGCTTCCTCAGCCAATAAAGCGAGATGAGCGCTGCAACCACAGAGTCGGTCACAACTGGACCTAATGGTCAGGGGTCCCTTTACTTTACCTTTAAGATAACATCAGGCCACTTTATAGCCCATCAATGTTGGCCACGTTGAATTATCACTGCAGGTACAGATTTAGCTTTGTAGAATCATCATTAAAGGCAAATGAATCATCATTGCTCTTACTGTGAGAAAGAAAATGGATACTCATATTGCCCAGGCAACCAGGTGACAGTTGCTGCTTGTAGTCTCATGTCCTATCCTTGCAGTGCAGGTCCGGGAGAAAGGGAATGCCACTCAGTTGTAAATGTGGGTTCCCTATGTTCTGGCACTGCCTGACTTGAACGCAGCCAATGAAACTTTCACAGTGAAGTATGAGGAAAAGGGGAACATATCCCTGAATTATCTCAGCAACTTTCTCAGCCTTGTTCTGCTGTGGCGACTTCATTCTATGATGTCTATCCCCATAGCACATCATGGGAAGACATCAAACGTTCAGTTGTCTAGGCAACGTGAGGACATGTTCTCAATCTTCTGGTGTTGCTCTTTGAGAGCAGCCAATGATACTGCTACAGTGCAGTACAGCGAAACAAGGAGCACATCCTCACATTGCCTAGGCAACCAGGTGATTCTTCTTCTTATGCTGCACGGTGGTGGTTTCATTGCCCACTCTGGCTGTGCAGCACTATAAAACAGGAAGCATCACACAGCTGCCTAAGCAATACAACGGTGCACTCTGCTCCCCTATTCCCACACAGTGAGTGAACACTGGCTTTGAACTTCCTTGAAACATCGCTTAGAGTGTTAAAACATTGCTTAAACCTCATTCAAAAGGGTATGGAAATTCAGTTTTGTACCTTTGTGCCTTGGTGTTTTCAGAGGCAGTTCTTTTGTTTATGTTTAACACACTTTGGCTCCTTTGAAAGAGCAGCCACTGAGCTGGGTTTCAGCACAGCCCATTTTATCAATTCCAATAATACAGCCAGGTTTCTATATATGCGGTGCTGATCATATCTCCAGATATGCTTGACTTGATGTTCCACCAGCACGAGACAGAGGTGGAAGGTGTTATGTACTGAGTTGAATAGGATCCAAAAGGCAGCAATCTGATTGATCCTAGAACAATAGGATTCAGAATGGAGCAGTCTGATTGGTCCTAGAACCAATAGGATCCAGAATGCAGCAGTCTGATTGGTCCACCAGAGCCACCCAATCCAGCTCCAGGTGGAAGTGAATCCGCGACCTGATTGGCCTACAGGAGAATCCCGGAATTAGCCAATCACATGGGGCCCATTGTGTAAATAATGTATATAAAGCAGACATTCTGGGGGAACTTCCATTCCTCCTCCTCACCACTATGAGCTGAATAAAGAGCATGAAATCTACTCTCGACTCGTCACTGGCGACGAAGGTGGGATTCGAACCCACGCGTGCATATTTCAGAAACCATACTGTGGTTTTCAGCAACTGGTATTCAAAAACATTACTGCTTCCTACTGTGGAAGCAGAGCAGAGCTATCATGTCTAATAGCCATTAATAGCCGTTTCCTCCGTGAATTTCTCCAGGCCTCTTTTTAGAAATCATCCAAGTTGGTGGCCATTCCTGCTTCCTGCAGCAGTGAGTTCCAAAGATTAACTGCTGTGTGAAGAACAGATTTCTTTTATCTGCCCTGAATCATTTGACATTCAGCTTAATTGGATGTCCATAAGTTCTAGTCTTATGTGAAAGGGATAAAAACTTTTCTCTATACACTCCAGTGATCATTTTGGTTGCCACTTTCTGATCCGCTTCCTTTTTGTGGTGAGGTCACCAAAACTGTACACAGTAGTATATACACAGTTGCGCCAAAGATTTGTATAGCAGCATTATGGTGGAATCTATACACACATAAAAAAACGTTCTGAAAATGCTTTTTTTTTAAAGTGTTTTTTTTTAAATACATTGAATTTTCCATGAGGCTCACCATCGCCATCTAGTGTCACATTGCACTTAAAACACACTTAACATGCCTTCTGGGAAATGATCTATAATGAGTTAAAAAAGGTATTTAAGTATACCTTTCCCAAGAAACCAGAGGCCTTCCTCTTGGGCATTGTCGGCCAGAAAGTGTTAAAGAAGGACAGAACTTTTTTTATGTACGCAACTACAGCAGCAAGAATACTCATCGCAAAATATTGGAAGACAAAAGATTTACCCACACTGGAAGAGTGGCAGACGCAACTGATGGGCTACATGGAACTGGCTGAAATGACGGGCAGAATCCGAGATTTGGGAGAAGAAACAATGGAAGAGGACTGGAAAAAAATTAAGGACTATTTACAAAAATATTATAAGTTGTATGAATGTTAAGAATTTGCACGATTTGGAAATTTTAGCTTCAGCAACTAGATTTGGTGAAACAGGAAACTAAGTTATAAGTAAGAAAAAGTTGAAACCTAAAGTAATATTATATTTAATTCAAGGTATAAGAAATTGATAAAAAGTATCTTAAACTTAAAAATATAATATCTGAAGGGTACAAAATAAGACATGAAACAAGGTAATAATTTGCTGACATTTTTATTGTAAAGAATGCAGGGTGCGGGAGATGTGGGGAAGTCCAGTTGGTTGTACAAAAAAGCTTTGGAAAGTTGGATTCCTTTATTTTTTTTCTTTTCTTTCTTTTTCCTGTTTGTTTTCTCATATTTCTGACTTTGTATCTGAAAAATGTAATAAAAATATTAAAAAAACAAAAAAACCCACACACTTAAAATGCTTTATTTGCAGCTGTATAGATGAGTCCATTGGTAGTTTTATGTTCAGCTGTACTGTGTGCAAAATTAACACGGTGCACTCTTCTGCACCACTGCAGAGACCTGAAATACTTGTTAAACTGCAAAAAATTGGAAAGGCATTCTGTGCCTTCCAGGATTAATTCAGAGTCAGTGATAAAGCACCTGATAATCTCAATTGGTTCAAGGCAGAGACGGTTTTTTAGGTGGTGAGAAACACCATCTTAATTGTGGGTGCCAGCAAGTAAGAGAAAGACAGAATTCTATTAATGCAGAGCTTATAACACAATCATAGTTTTATCTCCTTTTCTCATTTTACTGGTTATTGTTCTAATAGGTTCCATCATGTGCAACATTAGCATAAATTGATACTGTGGAGATTTATTCATTTGAATGTGTTTACTCATTTAGGAGCTTGGTTCTTATTGGGCTTGTTGTAACAGTAGAGCAGTGTATTTTATTTATCTCTTTATTCATTTATCAGATGTTTATAGAAATGGCCATCCCAAATGACAAAACCAGCAGGCTTCATGCACACAGTAAATGTGTCCCTTTGACAGCTTTATTTGGTAATTTTTCTCTGTTAAGTGCAGTTTTTATTTCACTTGACTTTCCAAAGGGCAGAACCAAGGTTATTAAGCAGGGGGAATTGTCAGCTGTCCCCATATTGAAGCTATGTCTTTAGGCTTCCTCTCATTCCCATTAGGCCAAGACAGACTCTTGCAGTCATATTGCCTAATTGTCACATTCAGTCACACTGTCTAGAAACTGTCATGACTGCAAAACTAGAGCCAGATTTCTGCTTTTTGTTAACTAGTAAAAGGGCTTAGAAGTACAATTTTCAAATTCATGGCTACACACACAAACACATACATGCACAGACACACACAGTAAGGGCAAAGGCCTTCTCAAAATGGCTTACAAAATAGATTATAGCAAAACACATGCACAAACACACACAGAGAGGGGGGTGCAAAGGCCTTCTCAACAAAATTTTGTTATTGTTTAGTCGTTTAGTCATGTCCGACTCTTCATGACCCCATGGACCAGAGCACGCCAGGCACTCCTGTCTTCCACTGCCTCCTGCAGTTTGGTCAAACTCATGTTAGTAGCTTCGAGAACACTGTCCAGCCACCTCGTCCTCTGTCATCCCCTTCTCCTTGTGCCCTCAATCTAGTAAAACACACTCCATAAATAAAGCCACCCCTCATTTTTGGTGCTAAATTCAACATGCCCTACAGTCCTCCAAATTGTTAATACAGTGGTACCTTGGTTCTTGAACGTAATCCATTTGACTCCCAAAACTATTTGAAAACCAAGGCAGGGCTTCCGATTGGCTGCAGGAGCTTCCTGCACTCAGGTGTTCGGGAGCCAATTTATTCAACAACTAAGCCATTTGAGAACCAAGGTACCACTGTAAAAAAGAGAGAAAGAAACCAGTCTTCAGCAAAGATGTCCTATGGGATTTCTTCTCTAGCCAGACTACATCATTCTGTAAGTTTGTCACCAAGCCTAGATACCATATAAAACTATCATCATACTATCTACAGAATGCACAAGCCTGAATTATAAGGGCTGGGAGAACAAAATGCATCAAGATGGTGGCTGGTGTAGGCATCTGGTGTGCATTCTGGGGAAACAACATTCCGTAATGGCATCACCCCCAAAAAGGATTACAGTATCACCTTTGATATTGTACCTTCTTTCAGCCATAGCTCTCCTATAAAATGCAAATTGTGAGCTCTGTCATAGAGATGGCTGAATCTGTCAGTCTCAGTTTTTCTTGGTTTCTCATTCTCCCATTCTTAAGTTCAGTTAAGGCGGAACAATTTGCACATCAGTTTTCAGGAGAAGTGTATATTTAAAAGCCCTTATGAAAATTTCCAGCATCTTAATGGGTAGCTCTCCTAATAATCCTATTTTTGTAGGCATTTTGCCTAATATATCAATTTTTGCAAATAGTTTTTCCTATTATACTACCTTTCTGTATGCTATTTTCACTGATATATGCATTTTAATACACACTTTCCCTAATATATAAATTTATGTACACTTTTTTGGGCTGGGGGAGGGCATCACAAAATAGTTTGAAAAGGTGTGGATTTTGAAGGATTGAAGCACTTCACTTCCCATATCATTTCAGGAAGCGCAAATTATGTAGGGTTGCATTAGAATGCACATTGAACCACATTTTTCTCCCCGCCCATTCCCTACACCTTCACAAGAGTATTGATGATAAAGATTGCCAAACCTTTTACAAATGTAATATGCTCTATTGACAAATACGTATTCTCCTCCAAAGTCAATACATAGTTTTTTTTCTGGATGACACTCCCAACACAATTCTTCCAACAGGTATTTCTGAGTCAGCTTTTCTTGTGAGGAAACTTCTTGGCTACCTAAGGAAAGGGGTATCTCAAACACCTGCTTAATTTAGCATCCGTCTCTTTGTGGCTACGTGACACAGGTTATTTACTCAGCCTGCATGACTACATCTGCCAGTTGCCCTTTAAAGAAGCACAATTCTTCTATTCCTTGAGGGCCTTTTGTTCATCTCTAACACTGAGCCTATCCCAACTCCTTTTTCAATCTGGTCCAAATCCTATTAGCTCTGATGGTTTTACAATGCATGAGACACACCAGGGGCTTGCTTAACACTTGTTTGCGAGTCTTTCTGGCTCTCTGGCAGTGCATTCAATTAGGCTCGACATCTCTTTGCTTTAGCAGCTTTAATTGTTTTGCACTGTACTTCAGTGGTTCAGGCACACCCTAAATTTCCCCAGAGAATTTTTAATCATTTTCCCTGCTCTGCAGTTGCCCGTTTCTTCCCCTCTTTGCATTAAGACTTGTCATCACCCATCATCCCTTTTGTCTTCTTTCTAGTCCTATCAGTCATCACGTTGCTGTCATCAGCTTGCAATCCACCCTATGTCATTATTTACCACCAATTAATTAGCAGTCCTCTCAAGCATGCTGCTCAGGGAAATTTGCACATCCTTTTCCCTATAGATTTAACCTTTCCTTTCTGGCTCAGTTCCTTCAGTGAGCCACTTTAAAAGACAAAGTCCAGCAACTGGAGGAACGTGTAGCTACGCTCCAAAGAATTAGAGAGCTGGAGCTCTTCTTGGAAGCAACAGAGCACACCGTCCCCACCAAGGAGGAGACAGGGGACTCCCCTGAGAAGGAGGCTAGTTCATCAACACAGGAGCCAGATATATGGAGAAACGTGACTCAAAGAAGTAGGAGGCCCAGGGTTCACTCTGATTGTTTAGAAATACACAATCGCTTTGAGGTCCTCTCCCCTAGCATGGAAGACGAAGAGCAGACTCCATTTGAGGATCTCTCCCTCATTACAGTCGATCAGGTATATGAAGACGAGCAGCAAAGTCAGTCCTCAGGGAATGTGCAGGCGACCTTGGAACGGACAGCTCACGGAAGAACCCCGACCAAACCCAAGAGGAGGCGTGTAGTGGTGATAGGGGATTCCCTACTGAGGGGAACAGAAGCAGTGATCTGTGGGCCTGACAAGATGTCTCGGGAAGTGTGCTGTCTCCCTGGGGCTAAGATCCAAGATGTAACTGAACGACTGCAAGGAATCATAAAACCCACTGACAAATACCCCTTCCTCTTGGTTCATGTGGGAACCAATGACACTGCAAGCAATAGCCTCCAGAAGATCAAAAGAGACTACGAGGCTCTCGGCAGGAAATTGAAGCAACTAAATGCACAAATTGTCATCTCGTCTGTCCTCCCAGTTGAACGACGTGGCCCAGGGAGAGAGGGGAAAATAGTGGAAGTGAACAGCTGGCTTCGCAAATGGTGTAAACAGGAACGGTTTGGATTCTTAGATCACGGACTGCAGTTTCTTGAAGATGGACTTCTGGCAAGTGATGGGCTGCACCTCACAACGGTTGGGAGGAATGTTTTTGCCAAAAATCTCAGAAACCTCATCAGGAGGGCTTTAAACTGACTAATGTGGGGGAGGGAGACAGTGCTCCTGAAGGTAGGAGTCTATCAATTAATGAAGATGATCATCCAAATGTCATAGACCAAATGGAGCAAACAGCACGCGGACCTAGTGGTGGGAGGAAAAAATCCTTAAATAAGAGACACGGGGGAATGATTAATGGACTTCAATGTCTGTACACTAATGCGCAAAGCATGGGAAATAAACAAGATGAGCTTGAGCTCTTGGTACAGCAAACTAAATATGACATAATAGGCATCACTGAAACCTGGTGGGATAAGTCCCTCGATTGGAATGTAATAATGGGGGGATACAATCTATTTCAGAGAAACAGACCAGACAAGAAAGGAGGAGGAGTGGCGTTATATGTCAGGGATGTGTATACCTGTGAAGAGATCCAAGATTTAGAACCTCAAAGCCAAAGTGAGAGCATTTGGGTCAAAATTAAGGGAGAGAAGAATAACAGAGACCTCATTGTGGGAGTTTACTATAGATCCCCAAGCCAAACGGAGGACATAGATGATGCCTTCCTGGAACAGATGGCCAAGCATGCAAAAGGAAGGGAGATAGTAGTAATGGGGGACTTCAATTACCCGGATATTTGTTGGACGTCAAACTCAGCCAAGAGCATAAGGTCAAACAGATTCCTCACTGGCCTTGCAGACAACTTCATTGTCCAGAAAGTGGGAGAAGCAACAAGAGGAACAGCCATTTTAGATCTGGTCCTAACCAATGTTGATGACCTGGTTAGTGGGGTAGAAGTGGAAGGATCATTAGGCGCGAGTGATCATGCTCTTCTGAAGTTTACTATACAGCAGAAAGGAGCAGCCAAGCATACTAGGACTCAATTTCTTGACTTTAAGAAAGCCGACTTCATAAAACTTAGGGAAGTGCTGGGTGAGATCCCATGGACAGCAATACTAAAAGGAAAGGGAGTTCATGATGGCTGGGAGTTTGTTAAGAGGGAGATAGTAAAAGCACAACGTCAGGCAATACCAATGAGACGGAAACATGGAAGGTGCCTAAAGAAGCCAGGGTGGCTATCTAAAGAACTTTTAACTGAATTAAGATTAAAAAAGGATGTGTACAAAAAATGGAAAAGGGGGGAAACCACCAAAGAGGAATTCAAACAAATAGCCAGCACATGTAGACACAAAGTCAGAAAAGCTAAAGCACAGAATGAACTCAGGCTTGCTAGAGAGGTTAAAAGCAACAAAAAAGGCTTTTATGGGTATGTTCGTAGCAAAAGGAAGAACAAAGAAACAGTGGGGTCACTCAGAGGAGAAGATGGTGAAATGCAAACAGGGGACACAGAAAGGGCTGAACTCCTCAATGCCTTCTTTGCCTCAGTCTTCTCCGATAAAGAAAACAATGCCCGACCTGAAGAATTTGGAGCAAATGATTCAGCAAAGGAAACACAGCCCAGAATAACTAAGGAGACAGTACAAGAATATTTGGCTAGTTTAGATGTATTCAAGTCTCCAGGGCCAGATGAACTGCATCCAAGAGTATTAAAAGAACTGGCAGATGTGATCTCAGAACCACTGGCAGTCATCTTCGAGAAATCCTGGAGAACAGGCGAAGTCCCGGCAGACTGGAGGAGGGCAAATGTTGTCCCTATTTTCAAAAAGGGGAAAAGAGAGGACCCAAATAATTACCGCCCAGTCAGTCTGACATCAATAGCAGGGAAGATTCTGGAGCAGATCATTAAGCAAACAGTCTGTGAGCACCTAGAAAGGAATGCTGTGATCACCAATAGTCAGCATGGATTTCTGAAAAATAAGTCATGTCAGACTAACCTGATCTCATTTTTTGACAGAATTACAAGCCTGGTAGATGAAGGGAACTCAGTGGATATAGCCTACCTTGATTTCAGTAAGGCATTTGACAAGGTGCCCCATGATATTCTTGTAAAGAAGCTGGTAAAATGCGGTCTTGACTCTGCTACCACTCAGTGGATTTGTAACTGGCTGACTGACCGAACCCAAAGGGTGCTCATCAATGGTTCCTCTTCATCCTGGAGAAGAGTGACTAGTGGGGTGCCACAGGGTTCTGTCTTGGGCCCGGTCTTATTTAACATCTTTATCAACGACTTGGATGATGGACTCAAGGGCATCCTGATCAAATTTGCAGATGACACCAAACTGGGAGGGGTGGCTAACACCCCAGAGGACAGGATCACACTTCAAAACGACCTTGACAGATTAGAGAACTGGGCAAAAACAAACAAAATGAATTTTAACAGGGAGAAATGTAAAGTATTGCACTTGGGCAAAAAAAATGAGAGGCACAAATACAAGATGGGTGACACCTGGCTTGAGAGCAGTACATGTGAAAAGGATCTAGGAGTCTTGGTTGACCACAAACTTGACATGAGCCAACAGTGTGACGCGGCAGCTAAAAAAGCCAATGCAATTCTGGGCTGCATCAATAGGAGTATAGCATCTAGATCAAGGGAAGTAATAGTGCCACTGTACTCTGCTCTGGTCAGACCACACCTGGAGTACTGTGTCCAGTTCTGGGCACCACAATTCAAGAAGGACACTGACAAACTGGAACGTGTCCAGAGGAGGGCAACCAAAATGGTCAAAGGCCTGGAAACAATGCCTTATGAGGAACGGCTAAGGGAGCTGGGCATGTTTAGCCTGGAGAAGAGGAGGTTAAGGGGTGATATGATAGCCATGTTCAAATATATAAAAGGATGTCACATAGAGGAGGGAGAAAGGTTGTTTTCTGCTGCTCCAGAGAAGCGGACACGGAGCAATGGATCCAAACTACAAGAAAGAAGATTCCACCTAAACATTAGGAAGAACTTCCTGACAGTAAGAGCTGTTCGACAGTGGAATTTGCTGCCAAGGAGTGTGGTGGAGTCTCCTACTTTGGAGGTCTTTAAGCAGAGGCTTGACAACCATATGTCAGGAGTGCTCTGATGGTGTTTCCTGCTTGGCAGGGGGTTGGACTCGATGGCCCATGTGGTCTCTTCCAACTCTATGATTCTATGATTCTATGATTCTATGACTTCTATGGTTCCCCAATGATTTATCTGAGTTTTAATATGATAGATGTGAGTAACGAAAACACAGTGAGCTGTTACTTGCAGCCAACTTTGCCAGGTAACACTAACAACAGTTACACCTCCTGGATGGGGATGGGATCACTATAAGACATTCTTGTTGACCAGACATTCAGTTCTTAACTGGGGTCATGTGGTATGATGATCCTGCCTGTTTCAATATTCATTTTTTTAGTAGAGTGGGTAGGAGCCTGTTGTTTTGTTTTGTTTTTAGTAAATAATGCTCTTTTATTTCTTTTGATATTTCTTTTAAACTCTTATGTGTGTGTTTTTCAGCTACAGTGGTACCTCAGAAGTCGAACGGAATCCGTTCTGGAATTCTGTTCGACTTCCAAAACATTCAGAAACCAAGGCGCGGCTTCCAATCAGAAGCTGTGGAAGTCGTGTCAGATGTTTGGGTTCCAAAGAACATTTGAAAACCAGAACAATCACTTCCGGTTTTTGATCGTTCGGGAGCCAAAACATTCAACTTACAATGCGTTTGAAAACCAAGGTATGACTGTATACCCTACTTTGGGATATGTTTTGTAGTAAGCACGTAGTTACAAGAAAGGAAATTCTGACTAAACATCAGACTAAACATCAGAAAGAACTTTCCGACAGTAAGAGCAGTTTGACAGTAGAAAAAATTCCCTTGGAAGGTTGTGGACTCTCCTTCCTTGGAGGTTTTTAAGCAGAGGTTGGATGGCCATCTGCCATTGATGCTTTAGCTGAGATGCCTGCATTTCAAGGGGTTGGATTAGATGACCCTCAGGTCCCTTCTAACGCTACAGTTCTATGAGTCTAAGCCACTCATGAATGTTAATAACAACAATAATAAATTATCATGAAAAAGAGCAGTTAAGTTACCTGTGTGTTGGTGGAACTTGGTGATACATCAACATAGTGGATCTATGTCAGTTGCAGGTCTTTTTTTCCAGATGGAACTTGCCAAAACCCAGTTCTGGCACCTGTCAGGTGGGTGCCATTGGCATTCTAAGAGAACAACGGAAGCATTCATGGTGAGTTCCAGAGCACCTGATTTTCTAGAAAAATAGCACTGATCAGTTGTAACTGCATTTATGGATGAGCAGATTCCCTCTGTTCCTCTGTGTAACTGTCCCCTATTCCAACAACCCTTTGGTGGGTGGGAAGTGAAGGTTGACCTTTTCCCTTCCTATCTTGGTCAGAACAAAATATGTCTCACCAAAGATGCTTTTCAAGAGACGCTCCCCTCGATGCCATAGAAGCTTTGGCATGGTTGTTGTGCACATGTCAAGCAGATACGGCTTCAAACTGTATGGCAATTTACAGAGGGGTTTTGTGTGTGTGTCCTAGTTGTGTGTACTATCTCATTGCAGAACCACTCACAGTGACCTCTGCCCCAGGGAGCGAAAGCCTAGACAGAGAAAGGTGTAATGAACTGGACAAGGCAACATTCTGGGGTTAAAAAATTGGCTACAACTTTATTGATTGCAGATGTAGGTAGGTTTTTGGTTCAGGGCTTGGATTTATATCCATTTCCAGCCTCCACATGGAGGGCAGATGCTTGAACAGGGTCATGCCTGGGATTCTAAGACATCCTCAAGATGTGGGTCTACCAAGCTGCCCCCCCCCCCAGGATGCTTCTGGAAGCTCTATGGGCCAGCTGTCCCATACCTGGCTACTGGACATAGGTTTCTATCTAGACCCCTCTAATGGGGTGCCCTGAGATCACACCTACTTGAGGCAGGGGTGATGTACTAGCTACCATAGACATTTCAGAGGGGGTGCTTTTGTTGAAATTCTCTGACATCCCTATTTGGAAGATTGGCAAGGGTACGAAACCTTAGTTGAAGGCCAGTTTGGGGATACCACAACCTCCTTTTCCTGTTAGAATGTAAAGTTTAAAAATTCACTTCCATGGCCCATCATTCCAACCACAGTCATTTTTCTAGTAGGTCATACTCTAGTAAAAAATAGCATATATTCTGTTTGCACTGCACACTGCCATAAAATAAATGTGCTTTATTTTGGCTCTATGTTTCCCCGTTCCTCTTTTTACTTCTACTCAGTTCCTTGCTTTTATCTTAGACTTTTAAAAATGGATCCTGCCTATAAAAATTCACTGTATAGATTATCCATTTTTCAAAAGAGTGCACTTGACATTATGTGAGAAGAGAATTCAGAAGGAATATATATAACTTTAATCGCACAAGCAGCAAAAATGCTTCCTCCAGAGAGTTCCACACAGTTCACTAAGAACAAACAAAGCTGAACCACTGAATCATAAGCCCTCAGCTTAATTATAGGCATACAGGGCTATGATAGAATAAAGATTATACCACTATCATACAGATTCCATGGTGAGCATCCAGCTCAGACAAGAGGTTATTGGCTGAAGATGAAGTAATCCTTCAAGGAGAAGCCAGTTATTATTATTATTTTTTAAGATGCAGGAGAAACTTATTGCAATTTCAGTGTCTCAGTCCCATTTTGACCTGAACATAAGGACTTTTATGAGGAGAGGAAAGTCTAGGATTGTAGCCAACTAAATTTGGCTCAGAGTAGACCCATTGAAATTAATGCACCTAAATTAGTCACATCCATTAACTTCCATAATTCTACTCTGAGTAGAACTAGCATTGCAGACAACCCATAGTAACTAATAGAGGTGAAAACGATGGATAGATACGCCAGATTAGAAATGACACAATTTAAAATGGTTTAGCACAACAGTGACTTTTGTAATTAGTGGAATAACTGACAGTTCTGAAATATTTAGATCATTCTTACTGTCTAGAAAGAAGGAGAAATCATAGGGCTATTGTTTTTCTACCCTAGTCTATGTGTTCATGTGTTCCTTTGGGAGAAAGGGCAAGGTATAAATTTAATTAGCAAATAAAAAAATAAAATAAAGATATGCTCCTCCTGTCAGACAACCTTACTATGGCTGCAATCGACTACTGAACAGCTATGACCAGGATTGCACTGTAAATTTTGCTTACATGCACAGGAGACAATAGCCATATTCTAGCTTTCTCTCCAGTGTGAGTGGAGCAGGGTTATGGCCCTGACATCATGCAAGTGCCAATCCTACCCCAAAGTTCCACACATTGAGCAAAGAGATGCCGACATCTGCACAGCTGCTCATATGTAGCCAGTCCTCACAATCAGGACCTAGTTGCAGGTAGGTAGCTGTGTTGGTCTGTCGCAGTCGAAACAAAATAAAAAAAATCCTTCCAGTAGCACCTTAGAGACCAACTAAGTTTGTTATTAGTATGAGCTCTTGGTAAGGTTGATGGACTTCCATTTCATGCGGCTCAGTGTGGTGCCTTCCATAGTTCTAGTTACAGTAAGGTAGCTGTGTTGGTCTGTCGTAAAGGTAAAGGGACCCCTGACCATTAGGTCCAGTCATGGCCGACTCTGGGGTTGCGGCGCTCATCTCGCTTTATTGGCCGAGGGAGCCGGTGTACAGCTTCCGGGTCATGTGGCCAGCATGACTAAGCCGCTTCTGGCAAACCAGAGCAGCGCACGGAAACACCGTTTACCTACCTGCTTGAGCGGTACCTATTTATCTACTTGCACTTTGACGTGCTTTCGAACTGCTTGGTTGGCAGGAAGAGGGATCGAACAACGGGAGCTCACCCCGTCACGGGGATTCGTACCACCAACCTTCTGATCGGCAAGTCCTAGGTTCTATGGTTTAACCCACAGCGCCACCCATGTCCCGTTGGTCTGTTGTAGTCGAAACAAAATTAAAAAATTCCTTCCAGTAGCACCTTAGAGATCAACTAATTATACCAGCTAATCAGGACCTCTGTGTGAAGGGGTTCTGATCTCGTGGAGCGACTATGTGCGAGCTGCTCATGCAGATGTGCCCTTTTACAAAGTTTAGTGTTCAATGCACTTATGTCACAATCAACATGGGATGTGACTATGGTGCAAGGGCAGAAGGTACAGCCTTCTTGTTCCTTCCTCCACATGCTACATGGTGGCATCACATTAATAGGGCAGCTCCCTGCAATGGATGTACACAAGCAGGCGGAGAAGAAATGGAATGTCCTAGATTCCTAAAGCATGGCAAAGTATTGCAGAATGCCAGCCATATTGATTTCAAGTGAGAAACTGACAATTCATCTAAAGGTTCCTTACAACCTACCTCAAATCACTCCCTCAGCTCCAGCCAGATCAACTGCTGCAGCAAGTAAGTTTTTGAGAGGCTATTATTTATCTAGTCATTCAATAGCTTTGGAGACTGTTCAGGGAGCTCCCTGGAGGGTTTTTGGAAGGCACACAAGCAGGCAGGCAGTTCCCATTTCAGAGTTGCCTGAGACTATGAAGCTATGTTGTATATTATGCCTGTAAATCCCATCAGCCTGTTCCTTGATTAACAACAGCATTGCTCTGTGCTTTTAAAGCACTGAATTAAAGTGTGTGTTTTAAAAAATACCATGAATAACTCTGGGAAGTACAAGGGTTCTAAATTTTGCAATTTATTGTTACAAGGTCGTAAATCATGAGATTCTTGCATTATGTCCCTTTTCCATTGATTCAGCACCATGGAGAATGCACATGTTGTATTGCACTAGCATTCCAGCTGCACGTGGAAGTGACTGGGAAGGATGCGGGCCATATTGGTGCAATTGCCATATTTCAATTTTGAATCTTCTTCCTATGCATCTTCTTAACCCTGATCCTGCTACGAACACAAGTAGCAGCTAGAGTTGCATTTGCCTATTGCACTTTCTGAGTCCACATTCTAGAAAAAGCTATAAAGCCATTCTTTTTTTAAAAATGCAATCATTGTATCATTATAGGCGAATCATAATAGTACTAAATATGGTGCTGTGATAAACTTGCAATTTGAAAACAATAATAATTGAGGTGAAGATATGACTGAATTCATCTTACATATTTACCTAAATATATTAGCCTGTCTTTCAGGCCAGGCAAGCAGACCCCTTAGGTGAGCCACTATCACTAAAAATGAGCAATAAAATACAACATACAAAAATGCAATTCAAAATATAAAAATACCCTGAAGAGGACCTCTCTGGAACCAGAAGCCCAGTGGCAAATATCCCCTTTGGGCGGAAGATGCTTGAGAGTGTGGTGGGAGATTAGCTTCAGGCGTTCTTGGAGGAAACTGATAACTGGGCCCAATTCAGTCAGGTTTTAGGCCCAATTATGACACTGAAACCTTGATGACATTTTTCAGGAAAGTGACATACCCCTCAACTGTCAGGACAAGTGCTTTTCAGGGCCCAGAATCACATGTGGCACCCCAAAACGTGTGTTTTGGGGCACGATGCTCTTTCATGAGAGCAGACTTGTACCAAGGCACCAGATTTAAAATGATTGTGTAGTACCTTTCATAATATTAGAGCAGAATGGCTTCAGACATAGAAAGTGCTTCTATGCTTCTATACAGTTCTGCAAGTGATTCATGAATCTATCTGGTGATGCTTCTTAGTAACATCCAAAGGGAAACAAGCCTGCAGAGGAAATGCATAAAATAAGGCTGTCACGTGTCTCCACCGAAGGTTTTCCTATCAGACATTACAAAGAAGCAGCTTAGCACATCCAGCTAATGGTTCTCGCAATATGCAGCATGCTATATTGGACTTCACATCTTTATACACCAATGGCTTGACCATTCGACAAGGTGCCCCATGATATTCTTGTAAAGAAGCTGGTAAAATGCGGTCTTGACTATGCTACCACTCAGTGGATTTGTAACTGGCTGACTGACCGAACCCAAAGGGTGCTCATCAATGGTTCCTCTTCATCCTGGAGAAGAGTGACTAGTGGGGTGCCACAGGGTTCTGTCTTGGGCCCGGTCTTATTCAACATCTTTATCAACGACTTGGATGATGGACTCAAGGGCATCCTGATCAAATTTGCAGATGACACCAAACTGGGAGGGGTGGCTAACACCCCAGAGGACAGGATCACACTTCAAAACGACCTTGACAGATTAGAGAACTGGGCCAAAACAAACAAGATGAACTTTAACAGGGAGAAATGTAAAGTATTGCACTTGGGCAAAAAAAATGAGA
Organism: Podarcis bocagei; assembly: GCF_964188305.1. Lineage (NCBI taxonomy): Eukaryota > Metazoa > Chordata > Lepidosauria > Squamata > Lacertidae > Podarcis > Podarcis bocagei. Next base: position 30,775,566 of record NC_138129.1, read on the forward strand.
GGCACAAATACAAGATGGGTGACACCTGGCTTGAGAGCAGTACATGTGAAAAGGATCTAGGAGTCTTGGTTGACCACAAACTTGACATGAGCCAACAGTGTGACGCGGCAGCTAAAAAAGCCAATGCAATTCTGGGCTGCATCAATAGGAGTATAGCATCTAGATCAAGGGAAGTAATAGTGTCACTGTATTCTGCTCTGGTCAGAACTCACCTGGAGTACTGTGTCCAGTTCTGGGCACCACAGTTCAAGAAGGACACTGACAAACTGGAACGTGTCCAGAGGAGGGCAACCAAAATGGTCAAAGGTCTGGAAACGATGCCTTATGAGGAATGGCCAAGGGAGCTGGGCATGTTTAGCCTGGAGAAGAGGAGGTTAAGGGGTGATATGATAACCATGTTCAAATATATAAAAGGATGTCATATAGAGGAGGGAGAAAGGTTGTTTTCTGCTGCTCCAGAGAAGCGGACACGGAGCAATGGATCCAAACTACAAGAAAGAAGATTCCACCTAAACATTAGGAAGAACTTCCTGACAGTAAGAGTTGTTCGACAGTGGAATTTGCTGCCAAGGAGTGTGGTGGAGTCTCCTACTTTGGAGGTCTTTAAGCAGAGGCTTGACAACCATATGTCAGGAGTGCTCTGATGGTGTTTCCTGCTTGGCAGGGGGTTGGACTCGATGGCCCTTGTGGTCTTTTCCAACTCTATGATTCTATGATTCTATGACCAATGCTCCATCCTAGATAATGGAAGATTTTAGTTAGCAAATCACTCAGTAGTTACATACACCATGAATTATTATTTCATGCTTACTTGTTTTCGTCAAAGCTTTCCCCTCATGCTCTCTTCAATAGTCGTCTTCATACAATTATTTTCAGTCTCTTGATATTAATAAAATTTTGATATGACCTGTATTTCCCATCACCGTTTCTTTTTTTAATAGAATAGATTTTGCTGTGTTTGGAACCGTTCAAGAGAGGGCCATTTTTAGTTCATCCTCTGAACCTTTAGCTTTCCTATCTTCTTTCATAGCACGGAAAAATGGCATGTTTAATTTAAGAAGGTTATTTGTCAAAAATTATACCTTGAGGCAGCAGTAGGCTGGGGGGGATGTGTTTGCAAATAATAGTTCTTGCTGTGAGAAACAAATGCACAGGAAATACATATTTCTGCTGAATCTGGACCCTGAACAAATCAAAGAAGGCTGACACCTGCCCCTGCCTAGCAGCGCATTTAGCAAGCCTTCCCTGGGTGTTCTTGATGGCTAAAACATCCCATTGCACAAGCTGAACAGACCTTCTGTTTCTAAAATTAATGGAGCACAACCAGCAAGATGTCTCCAGATAAATCACTCTGGATGGTTAAGTGTTAGCTACAGACCAACTGCTCCTTCTGTTAAAGGGTGAAGAATGCTGGTTTAAAACAAGAAGCCAGCTTTGGGTATCTGTTTGTGCAGTAGCCTTTCTGTAATGCTCTTCAAAGAGATATAAAGGAAATGCATTTGTTTCCCTTAAAGATCTGTGAATGAACCGAGGGTTAATTCTGATCACCTATTGATTGATTGATTGATTGATTGATTGATTGATTGATTGACTGATTGATTGCCTGTTGATTTCTCACCTTGGTTTCTCACCCTTCCTCCCTATGAGGCTGGTTAGGCTAAGAGAGAGAGTGACTAACCCAAAGTCACTAGAGATGCACAATGGTTGAGTGAGGGTAGAGTTCACCTTTCCTTCCCACATCCATCTCTCTATTGCTCCACATACTGACCAGTACATTTCTACAGCACAATTGCAGCATGTGCATGCTACATAGCATCATAGGAACATAGGAAAATAGTGTATAGCAAATGAGACCATTGGAAGTGACTGGCAGTGATCGTCCAAGGTTTTAGATAGGAGTCTTTGCTGCTGGGTTGTTGTTTTATGAGATTGATTGGTTTCTAATTGTTATGAACCACCCTCAGAGATGCAAATGCACTGGAAGGGTGGGGTATACATTTACTAAACAAAGCATATAAGAGCATTTAGATGATTGAAAAAGATGTGTATAGATTTGTATTGCCAGAGTATAAACAACAATTACCAGTTTTTAGGATCTGATAAGGCCTTTATTTTTATTCCTTATTAAGGCATCTAGTCCAGCTCCCTGCTTTGGACTAGATGACTCTCAGGGTCTCTTCCAACTCTACAAGTTTATGATTCTTTGATAAAAAATGTTATAACATTGTTTTGCCAATCAGTTATAATGAATGGCAAGTTCAGTCAAGTTGCATTCAAGTCTTTTTGACCCAACAATTCCATGCTTCCTTAGATATAGCTGGACATGGCTTTTGGCATGAAGAGTATTTGGAGTTCTAGACAGATTACTGCTGTTCTGCTGCCTCTTATCTCTACCATCTTTACCAGCTGTCGTTTCTATCACATTACAAGAGTTTACAGCACAATCCAAATCCAAGTTCTGCCGGGATGAGCACATTTGAAATAGGCAGACCTTGAACTGTCCCCCAAAGCTACACAGAGATAATTCCTGCCATCTCACTTTTGCTTGGGATATGCCATCATAATAAGTCCCTCAACTCAGCTTAACTGGGTCTATGCCTGCTTAGCCAGGGCTCATTTGGCAGAGCTTAAGTCAACAGAATTTATACCAGTGTAAGTCTCAAGAAAGGGGGAATTCTGGGGGCATGGTGGGAGCGGAAGAGGACAAGGCTAGACACTTATTCCAAACCTCTTTTAGTTCACATGGCCTGTCAACCTGGTGAAAATTATGCAGGCAAAAAAGGTAATCTAAGTCAAACTTTATTTTAAAGACTTGCTTTTCATGTACCAGGCTCAGGCCAGCTCAGCTGGCTCCTGAGCTGAGTGTGGAATAAGGGCAATTTAGCTTAAGCTGGTGTAAATTCCAGGAGCATCCTATACTTTGGGTTGCTCTGCCCTTCCCTAAAGCTATCCTTCCATGAAGTGAATGTATGCTGGAACCAATACCCATTTGACTTTGACAACTAAATATTGAATGTAGCCAAGATAAATAGTCAACTGTATCTCCATCCCCTGCTTCTTCTTTCTGTTTTTTTTTTTTTTTTTTGTAGGCATGTGCATTTAAATTCAGGACACTGGTGGGAGGCAACATTGATGGTGGTGTGTTGCAGTGCGATGGGGGAAGGAGTCATCATGAGCAGCAGGAAGGCAAGGGGCAAAACCCTGGCTTTATAAGCAGTCTTAGGGTTCCTAACCAAAGACCCCAAATTCAGGCTGATTTGGAGATTACATAAAGCTGTAATCAGCTCTACCTTCTTGTCTTAGTGGTGTGCTTGATACTAGAGATGCCACCAGTATAACCCAAAGTAAGTGTTCTGTATTTTTATGTAATACATTTTTGTCAACATCTGTATAATAGAAAGAAGTGTGTGAAACTATCATTGCTTTTTAAAGATCCAGGAACAATACAGTCCATGAGTTAGTTGAAGCATAGTAGCCCACTCCTGAGGACCCCAACAAAATATTTGAGGGGACCCCCAAAGTTCATGGGCATTGCCATTCAAATGGTGCGTGCATGCCATGTCTTGTGATTGATTATGCAGTACAGGGCTTACCTGTCCCCCTCCTCAATATCTTATTCAAGTTGGCACCCTCTGGTTTGAAGGACACAATTCAAGGTGGCTTCTAAGGCATAGAAGCAAAGCAGCTGTGAAATCCCTGATATTTCAAAAAGTGAAAATCAGGGGACAGAAAAGTTGGTGAGCTGCCATACGATTTCTGCCTGGACACTGCTGCCAACTGCATTATTCCAGATATATCTGGGAAAATCCGGATGTGTGGCAACCCTAAGCTATGCTATATTCACAAAATACATTTAAAGCACTATGATGCCGTTTTAAAGAGTCATGACTCCAATCAAATAATTTTGAGAGCTGTAGTATGTTAAGGGTGCTGAGAGTTGCCAGGACTCTCCCAGAACTACAATCCAGACAATGGTTTAACAATCCTTCTTCACAGGAAAGTCTAGGAATTGTAGCTCTGGAGAATGGGTGTCTTTGAAAACTTCCAGCACCCTGAACAAAGGACAGCTCCCAGAAGAGCTCTTCAGAGCACTGTAATGCATTGATGATAATGAGATCAACTCTGTACCTGAAATGGAAAGTGGCATAATTGTGCCTTCAGCTTCTGCTTGGAAGTGTCACCTGTGGAGTTCTAGAAGACCAAGGCTGCTATTTTTACAACAGCCCTGCACTGAATAGTAGTAACGCAATATGCTAAATGGCACAAAGGAAATGATCAAATGATCTGAAATGTAAAGCAAAGTCAGTGCTGTCTCCAGACCCAGAGCCTTAAAACATTTGCAATTGGTTCCTGTGTTCCAGCAAAGGCGCCTGTTCCTTTTTGTTTCCTGGTTAAGCTCAGCTTCCTGGTTCCCTTGTGTTTTACAAAGGCTGAGAAACCCTACTCCAAATTCACCCCTTAGGGTGAATCTCTATTATGTTGTACATGTTCACCTCTGAAAGCATAGTCAGAGCAAACTGAACTCTATCATGTATCAGTTAATTCACTGTCTATAGCACCAAAGAGATAAAGGGTAGTGTAGAGTCTGTCTCCCTTGTTGCCAGTAAATGAACACTACAGTCATTTTCACCGTCAGGCACTGCTAGTTGCTCTCTTGCTTCTAGCTCAAAATCATATGTGAGACATTTCTTCCTTCCTTCCTTTCATTATTATTAGAATAATGCCTTCAACCATAAATCTTTCATTATAGAAGTCTAGTGACTGCACAATATCACCTAGTGAGAAAGAGGAATCACTTTTGGTAAACATTGTGCTGAATGGTCACCAGATATTCTATGGCTAAAAATATTTGCAACTTATTATTGAATATTTTGTTTCTATATTTGAATCTGCTTTCTGAACCTATTGAATCTCAGTATTTGATTTTTGACATTTTATGGGGTTTGCTCTAGACTTAGATGTGCACCCCTTACCCTGGCCTTTGACACCTGAGATGCACGCTTTCAGGGCTTTCCTGTGATTGTAATAAATTTAATAATGATGATAATAATGATAGAGTAGGCCTGTTGAAATAAATTAGGCTTTCTTTAGAGTCAATTGATTTCAATGGCTCTACCCCAAAGCATGACTGAAAGTCTGAATCCAACTCATCAAATTGACCTAGAACAGCTTTTTGATTTTTATTACCTTGTATTTATTGGGGGGGCACAATCTTTCAGTACTTTGTCAAATGCATATACTGTAGTACTCTATGGATAAAAACTGGAACCCCACTATTCTCATAGCAAGGAATACTTTGCAAGCCTCACCCTTCCTTCCACTTTTGCTTATCGCTTTTGCTGAATGCTCTTCTTTTCTTGCAAGTTGAACTCATTTATTCAATGGTCTTTCCCCAGCTGCCATAAAACCCAAGAGGGTGGTTGCTCCTTCTCTTGAAGAGGTCCTATAATATTTATTCTTGTTCTTTCCAAGCACTTTTCAAGAGCAGCTCCACAAATAGTGTCTTTTATGTCACCATTGCAGGAATAACCAGGGCCATACAGTCACAACTGGCAAATCAATGAAACCTGGTAAAACTGTGTTCCTGGCTACTGCTGCCCTAAGGACATTCAGCACCAGGGTCAGATCCAAGAGCACCCTCAAGTTGCAAAACCTGACCCTTAAGAGTGAGTGAGGTTTCATACAGTAAAGGCTGTATGTGAACTCCAAAATCAGGCTCCACCTGTAGTAAACAAGGTCAGGCTGAAGGGTGCACATCTCTCCTCTCCTCTCCTCTTGGTGTGCAGAGATAAAACAGAAATGCCAAGAGGGAGGCATGGGCTTGATGAGGAACCAGAAAGTGGAAAGCTGAAAGAATCAGTAGAGAAGGAAATGAATTGTTGGGATGCACTTCATGTGCTTGCAGAGTGAGCAGAGATAAGAAGGTGGTGCCCTCGAGAGCAGCATCCAAAGAAAGGTGGGAAGGGGACTTGGAGCAGAGAGCTTTTGCACTTAAGAGTAAATAATAAGGGGGCAAGAAATAGAGGAAATGAAATCAGGGTCTAGGAGAGAAAGGCCCAGTGGTGAGCTCATAACAGAAGATTGTAGGGTCATAAGGCAAAATAGGGGTGGGAAGCAGGATAATAGTTACACAGGTAGAAAACGAGCAGGGCTTTCCAGTCATTGTGCTGTGTGTCACATGCATGACTATCTGCCAGCTGGGCAGAAGTGTAGACCTATGTATGCCAGGTCCAATGAGCTCCTGGTGTGATTCTTAACCTTTGTACAGTAGCCATGTAAAAGTCACAGTTGTTTTGCTCCATCTAGGCAAACAAGAGACACGATCACATTCCAGTCATGCAAAAGCATTCAAGAAGGGCCTAGAACAGGATTGGTGTGGGGGTAAAGCCTGAAGAGAGTCCTGAGGGCCATACATAGAGGAGTGGAGGGCCACATTCAGTCCCAGGATCTGACATTCCCTGCTCATATCAGTCCTAAGGGTGGCATGAAACAATGACGTGGGAACACATTGAAAAGCAGAAACAATTCACTCTCCTCCATGTCATTGTTGTTGTTGTTCTTTTATTTTATTTATTGAATTTATATACTGCCCTATACCTGGAGGTCTCAGGGCAGTTCACTGGCACTGTCGAGAAAGGGATATAAATTGGAATGTGGTGGTAGCGTGCACTGACTGCATATGTGAAACACATAAAATGTTCCATGCACCTGTCTCAGAAGCCCCTGCGTGAGAATATGATTTGCTTCAGCAGCTTCAGGCAAAGTTGAGTCAAGGACTGTGATGCTGTCACAGAATCCTTAAGCGGGTAAATGAGAGAGGCAAATGTTAAATTCATTTTAAAAAAACAAACCAGCATATGGTTACATGGATCTATAATGCATGATGTGAGTATGTAATACATCTTTAGCCTTCTCTTTGAGCTTTTCTGAATTATAAGTATTAGCATGACCCCTATTGACCAGTACAGAGAAATGGTTAAAAGTATATGAAAGATAGAATCAGAAAACCTCATGAACACAGCTTAGATATGAACAAAAGTTGACTGGAGGCCCCCTGCTCAGTGGCGTAGCGTGGGGGGTGCCAGGGGTGCCGGCCGCACCGGGCGCAACATTTGGGGGGGCGCGTTTGGCCGGCCCTCCTCGAGGAAGCAGGAACCCCGCTGTCCTCGGACCTCCTCCGAAGGCTGGCGGTGGGGCGGAGAGACCTTCTCCCCGCAACAGCCTTCGGAAGGCTGCTCCGAAGCCTGGCGGTGGGGCGGAGAGACCTTCTCCCCGCGCCAGCCTTCGGATGGCTGTCCTGAAGACTTGTGGTGGGAGCAGTGGCGTAGCGTGGGGGGTGCAGGGGGGCCTGCTGCACCTGGCGCAACATCTGGGGGCGCGTGGAAGAGACTCGAGTGCTAAAATCCACGGGTTAGGGGGCGCAAATTACTTGCCTTGCCCCGGGTGCTGAGAACCCACGCTACGCCACTGCCCCTGCTCATTAAAATCGAGGACCCAATCCTTTAGGTCAGTAAGTCATGGGTCAAGGCCTATTAGACAAAATAGAAACAGAAATTATCAGGTCCGGATGGCATGCAACTGACAGTTCCTGAAGAACTCAAATGTGAAATTGCTTCTGACTTGTCCCTCAGACTTTATGTATGAAGACTGGAAAATATCCAGTGTGACATCATTTTCTAAAAGGGATCCTGGAAATTACAGGGCAGTTAACTTAACATGTGGTTTGAGAAAGCTGGTGGAAAGTATTGCTAAAGATTAAATAGCCAAGTATATAGAAGAATAAGCCTTGCTGAAGCAGAGCCAGCAGAGCTTCTGCAAGGGCAAGATGTATTACATACTCACATTAAGCAGTGAGGGGGCCAAGTTTGCTGCTGATGTTAAATTATTCAGCATCATTTAAAACAAAAATAAATTGTGAAGAGCTCCAAAAGGACATCTCCAAAATGAGTGAATGGGTGATAAAATGACAAATGCAATTCAATGTAAACAAATGTAAACTGATGAATGTGAGGAGGAAACAGGGCAAGTTCAAAAAATGACACCCTCGCCCTCCATGTCAAATGGCATAATATTCAAGAGCAGTCCAGTTTATTTTCACCAACTGGGACAGAAAATCTTACAAGAGCCTCTCCCATTCCCTGGCAGTAAAAAATACAACTATAATAAATTAAATGACTGACCATGTGATGCCCTTCCATGACACCCAAAATCAGTTGCCTGAGGTGGTTCACATCAGTAGTAGGGCCGGCCCTGGAAGAATTGTTGTTGTACTTGAGTGGATGATCAAATGTACATTACCACATGTACACGCTGCACCTTATCCATTCAAAATATAAAACATGCAAATACACACAAATGCAGATAATAAAAGATAAATACATTCATATCCAAACCCATTAAAAGTTGCTCTATATTACTACATGATGCATTTATAAAATACAATAAGGGAAGACAAGATCCCGCAATATCTATTATTCTTGCAACTGTGTTCCTGTCTCCCATTCCCCCCCCCCCCCATTTCTTCCTTTAGTTAGCAAAAATCAATTTATAATGCTTAAGCCATGGTAGATGAATTTTTGTGGGATAAATGCAACACTTTGCTTTTGAGATCAGAACACACTATTGAGGCACTCAGGCTTTTATTACTATTAGGGCTGGCTGTCAATGCCTATTATATAGCTCTCCTAAAAGCTAGATGCAAGATTGCCTGACTGTGTAGTGATGATTTTCTCCTCCCTTTTATTTTGCAAGTATTCTTTGGCCCCAGATTTTTTGGACTGCAACTCACAGCATCCCTGAATGTTTGCCGTGCTGACTGGGGCTAATGGGAATATGGAAAAATGAAAGGGAAAGGAAGTGGGGCAATACCTTCAATGAGAAAATCACATGTTCAAAATACTAGAGGTGAGCTTCTGAATTACACAGAAGTCTTCCTCTGCAGTAGAGGTTTAAGTCAAAATTTATTTTAAAAAATGTAAAATAAAAGACACTATGTGTTTGGTGTGCCACATCTTAACCCACTGATATTGTTCTCTAGAACAACGGAACTGGGAGGTTTCTGTTAATGGAGTTAATTGCTGAGTAGAAGCTTTGACTTTGATGAATCCCTATTTCAATCAGGCACATACATACATATTTGGCTCTGTGGAAAGAGAGTTGGTTTTTCCACAACTTCCACCTGGTGAACATTGAAGGCCACCATTAGGTAATCGCTTGTTTGTGTGAGTCATGCCTTGGGTGCCACATTGCTTGTGAACCACTGCTTTAACTTCAAACAATGCAGTGCTGCCTTCCTCTTGGGGGGAAAAGGCATAGCTCAGTTGCAGAGCATCTTTTGAATGCAGAAGGTTCAAGGTTCAATCCCTGGCACTTCCTCGTGGGACTTGAGATGTTGCCTGCCTGAAACCCTGGAAAGCCTTTGCCAGTCAGTGTAAACCAGTGGTAAGGAAAGCCTTTCAGCCTAAGGGCCAGAGAAATAGTAGGCAGAGCAATGAATGTGAAATGTACCTTTTTACAGTTAGTTTCTACATATACTCATAGCTGTCAACTTTTCCCTTTTTTAAAGGAAATTCCCTTATTCGGAATAGGATTCCTCGCAAGAAAAGGGAAAAGTTGACAGCTATGCATATACTCTCACACCTCTTTGCTTCCTCCATCCAGGTGAACAAGAAGCATTCTCAGAATTCAAGGATACTTTCCAGCTAGGCAAAAACCTTTGAGAAACAGGTCAGGTAAGGGGTGTGGCTCTGGAAATGCCAAAGGGCTACACAGAGAAGCCTGGATAGCTGCATTTGTCTCCCAGTCCTGAGGTTCCCCACCCCTGGTGTAAACTATACTGAGATGGGCAGAGCAAGGATCCTATGTTCTTGCATTTGTCTCAGGGACAGGGGTGGGGTGGGGAATGTGGTTTCATCTTTCATGAATGGCAGGCTTCCTTCTCTCTTGAGAGAAGATCAGCAAGTGTATCTGATCTGCCGAAATTATCTCTTCTATAATCTGACACTCGTGTAACTCTGCCTGGGAGGATATTATGGCTCATCAAATGAAACCTAAGACTCTTAATTTTTGTTAAATGTGCCTAGCAATTTATGCAAATTGGTACATAAAGCTTTTACACTGCTACAGAGATGTCTTAAAAATAACCTTGCATATTTCTTTGATGTAATTAAATGCACCTGGATCCGCCTGTAGGTGATTGGGAGGGGGGGGGTTTCCCCAGTGCTTCATTTTCCAAGATCCTATTTACAAATTAATAACTCAAGTACCAACAGTTTAAAAATAAAATAAAATTCCCTGATGAGAAATATTGATAGAAAACAGGTATTGTAGGAGAGCAGGATTTCATTGTAATGCAGGAACTCAGGTGCTTTTTGTAGCAGGGGGGGTGGGCGGTTAGGGGAACACTTCAAAACTAATTTAAATGAAGAAATGGTAACAGAGAAAGACAGTGTCTGTTTTGCTTATTTTATGGTTTGGTTACAGAAAGCTTTGCATACAAAAGCCCTTCCAATTTATAGGTATCAAAGGGAATTAGAGCTGAAGAGCGCTGAGCTTCTGCCTTATTAAGTACGCTCGGTGGTGTCTCTGTCCTGCCTCTCTCTTTATAATGCAGACCAGAAGACTCTTCGTGTACAATGCACACAGCATATCTCTTCATTGAATGCAGCACTTTGCCATTACAGTATTACCTGGCATTTATTTCTGCCATCTAGGACTGGGGAAAGGGATCAGCTAATTCCCACTGGCATGCTGAAGATGCCACATTCTGATAATTTCCTTGGGGAAGGATTGCTGTTCAGCGGCAGAGCACATGCTTGGCATCCAGAAGGTTCAGTCCCTGACGTCGCCTTTTAAAAAGATCTCAGGCGGCAGCAGGAGATGCCCAAGACCTCTGCTTGAGACCTTGGCTTCCAGTCTGGATAGAAAAATAGTATAAGGAAGCTCTGTATGTGTCGGTGACTGGACTGAAGGGGATGAGATTGAGGAGGAGGAATAGTGAAGATCACCCCACCCCCCTTCTCCTGAAGCTTCCAGAAAAGAGGAAGGCAGCATTGAATTACAGCAGTGGTTTGAGGAAGGTCACAGAGCAGAGACAGGCAAACAGAAGAGTTGGGAGGTGTTGGGAGAAGAGAAGGGGGAGACAGAGATGGAACAGCCATCTGACACGTTATCACTGGAGAGTATTTCTGACCCACCCCCCTTCTCCCAGAACCCGAACTCCATTGAGGGTACAAGAGCAAAGGACTCAGAGACAATTAGCCCTTGGCAGCCACCGTAAGGGGAAGTGGTGTTGCTAGGAAGAGAGGGGGGAGGAGATCAGTTGGAGCAACATCATTAATGGGAAATAGACTGCTTTCCAGGTCTCTCGTTGTGTTGATTTAATAAACTCATAAGTAAGAACTCTTTGTTTTTCTCTGCTCCTTGTGGCCACCGAGGGAGGGAGAGAATTCCCTGGAGCCTGACAGTATGTGACTCTTCTGGAAATCAAAGGGATGGCCAACCGAAAAATTTATGATATATTAAATCAATAATTATAGTCTATACCAGTAAATCTCACAGGATCATGAGGGGTCGTTTGGGGCAATGGAAAGGATGCACCCTTTCTGTTTGGAATGAAATGGTTTTTGGTCCATGGTCTGGAGCAAACTGGAAGGGTCACCAGCAGATCTTAGTGGCTCGGTTGTTTGTTGACTGAACAGTTGCTGTGTCCACACAACACTAATGTGTATATGGTGTATGTGGTTGCACAGATCAAATTTCCCCATCTGTGCTTTTGTGTGCTTTTGGCCACACCTGAGTGCTTTCAGGCTTAGGCCTCCAAAATCTGTCTCAGTGTTTCTGATCCACACTAATAGATAGTGCTTTATAGGCTGTATTTGCACTGTGTGTTATCTTAGGGCTATCTGTGATTATAGATGTAATCGTTGTGAGGACTGTACCAATTTATCATGCAAATCTCTATGTAGCTTCGAACACTACTTGCTACAGGCTGGGACTCTAGGGCATATCCTTACAAGAAATTATAACAAAAAGCTAATATGAATGCAAATATAGCATACACTTGGTGTGTTGAATTAATATCCCTTTTATTGTAACAAATGAAGATGCATGACATTTTTTTCAGAGGTTTCTCTCTTCAGTTTTATAACCATTCTATTAAAGCCAATGATTTACTAGCTAACCTGAAGTGAAATTATTGGAAATTACTGTAAACGTCCTAATTGTACCTACTCTAATTGATGGCACAAATTTATACCCACTACTATATGTATCCTTGGGAGAGGGGAGGCACATGCTATGTATTTTAAAGAGGCCATCTTTAATGATTGGACCAATTTTTTTCTATTGTAACGATAGGGAAAAGCCAGTCCCTCAAAACTGGAACCATACTTTTTTTTTGGGGGGGGAGGGGAATTCACCCTAGTTGGCAACAAATCTGGTATTCTCCTTAAATAAGGCAGATGTTAAAATTACGTAGAGTTTTCCCTGCCTTTGGGTGTTCCTATTGATGAAAATCATCCAAGAAATGTTAAGGGAAGAAAAAACAATTTTAATATGTAGCTAAATCTGTCAGAGGTTCCCTGCCCTTCCCTACCAGAGACCCACATACAGTTTGTTAAGTAAAGCTTACTATGGTAGGTAGGTAAACTCCTTCTTAGTACCACAGGATGCACGGCTGGTAGACCATGTCTGTTGAGGAAACTTTATACATTGGGGAAAAGTTTATAAGACCTATGACAAGAAGAAGAAGGAAGAAGAAGAGTTTGGATTTGATATCCTGCTTTATCACTACCCTAGGGAGTCTCAAAGCGGCTAACATTCTCCTTTCCCTTCCTCCCCCACAACAAACACTCTGTGAGGTGAGTGGGGCTGAGAGACTTCAAAGAAGTGTGACTGACCCAAGGTCACCCAGCAGCTGCATGTGGAGGAGCGGAGACGCGAACCCAGTTCCCCAGATTACAAGACTACCGCTCTTAACCACTACACTACACTGGCTCCAAGGATTGCAACCATATGTCATAGTTGTTCCAGGCACCATGAAAAGTGCTAGCCGTGAGAATGTAAGAAGAGCAGAGCTGTGTCGGGTCAAAGGCCCATCTAACATACCCTCCAACATCCCATTGATCAAAATTGGGACACTTGTGAGCTTGTTAAGTTCTGCGGTGGAGACTGTTTCATGATTCCTGTCAGTAACCTAGCTGTGCCTGACAGGGACACATAAATGATCTTTCTCTGTAGCCACAATGTCTTGAGCATTTCTCCCCCCCCCCCCAAAAAAAAAGTAGGGCAAAAGTACTTTTGAATGTAATAAGGATATATATGGCTACCTCCACAGAATAAACATCTGAGGCATTTTTAGGAAAGTAAAAGGGGTTTGATAGGGCTGGCAAAATTTCTCAGAGGAGTTAAACATGTATCCGGGTACTCAAACCCCATGGTATGGCTGTGTCCCTCACGCCTAGATTTATTCTATTCTCACAGTTAAAAGATGTAATACAAGTAATATTCCCTATCTCCTCTAGAAGTGCATCTGGAATCTATAGCAAAGGGGAAATATGTGATAACATTGCACCCTTAATACTGTAAAATTGAGCCAGTACACACAGTCTTTCATCACAACCCATCTAAGCTCAAGCATTTCCATTTGCTGCAGTACAGTCTATACATTAGGACAAACTCATAAAAAGTAAATCACATCAGATATTATAGCTAGCATTAGAGGGAGGGAGGGAAATAAGGGCAGCAAGTTATTGTGTTGATGTTTTGTTTGTCTTTGCAAGCTCATTCAGGCCTTGTCAATTTATATTCCCTGAGCCTCTGCTAACTTGATCATATTGTTCCACTAGCTGGTCTAAAGTGAATTGTTAGGCTCTAAAACCTTAAGGAGGCGCAAAGACTATTGATTGGACACGTTGCCACATTGACCTTCTCACTGAAATGCATTGAGTCCCTGGGCTATCGTTTTCCTTTTACTCTGCCACAATGGAAGTAGGCTGTAAAGAGCCATTGTCATGACAGTTGCAGTAAAAAAGAGAGGGAAGAAAGACCCTTGTGTGCCTTGCTTTGCTAGAGGACAGGAATCTGTGAAGCCCACTGCAGGGGTATTATTACTACCACTCTGTTAAAAAAGAGAATTGTCTGGGGGGTTTTGCCATTCTCATTCAAAAAGAGTGAGAAAGAAATGGCCTCCAAACATTTGTCAAAGGGGAAGCAAAATTTAGGTGAAATTATAACCTGTGGGGTGCATTTGTCTTACAAAGTAGCCAAGGGGTGTGTGAGAGGGAGGGCAATATCCATCTAATATCAGTGAAAGGATTTCCACTTGCACGATGCAACTTTCCCTATGTCTCCTCTCCCTCATATTTGCCCTCCCAAATATGTTCCAGAGGCTTGTGGGAAACTCAAAACAGATGTGGGGAGGGAGAAGAGGGGACGAGTTGTGTTAGATACAACCCAGAGTGTCCTCTTCCATTGTGCAATCTTCTTTGGGTAATTACCAGCATGTCCTCAAAGCTCCATGGCATCTTTGACTGGGCTTTCCTGAATGTGAGGGAAGGCGGGAAGGGTTACCATACATTCGGACACATGTGGGATTCAAATGATGGGATTAGCGTTCAGGGGGAATTTTGGGAAACTGGCAAAATGTCCGGGTTTCCCCCCCCAAAAAAAGCTCAACCCTACGTATCATGTAACTAGCAGCTTCACTTAAAAAGGGGGGAAGAGTGTTTTACTTATAAAGAAATTAGGCCCGTTTCTGTGGAGGTGTACAACAAGCATCTGGAGTTTCTAAAAAGCTCCAAGAGTAATAATGTCACATGATATATTGCCAAATCCAAAGGTTTAGAAAAAACTTTAGGGCACAGGCCTCCACCCTTTTACGAGGTAGTGAGCACATTTGGAAGGGCTGCAGGCTCCAGCCACAAAATAGTTGCTATGTGAGTGTGAAATATAAAAAATGGCTGCCACATCTAAAAGAGCAGAAAAGGCAACAGAGCCATAAAATGGTATGGGCACACTGCTCCACATCAGTGGAGAGAAAGGCACTTACATCAGCAACCACTGCGCTAGCTCACAGCCAGAAGTTCTTTGCACCTTTCCAGAACAGATGTGATGGTGGGGATCCTAGCCAGGCATCTAGTGACACGTGGGCATGTTTAAGGACATGTGCACAAGAGACTGTTTGGTGTTCCTGTTTGAACTGGCTTGGCCTCTTCTACAGTGGTCAGTATAAGCAGGAAAACAAATGCAACAGTCCCTTGTGCAGTGTGGATTTTTAAGGGGATATCTACCTTTCATGGTCAGGAAGTACTGACAGGAGCACTGGTGCCCATGATCACCACATTGTGGATCCCTGTTTTAATTTAATTTACTCACTATCATTTGGGTATGGGCGTGTTGAGATGGTGCTCAGCTGAGCCCTGAAGGACATGAGGTCAAGACTTAAGGTACTCATTTTAAACTCATGCCAGTGTGTACCGAATTCCTTTGCTACAAGGCCATGGAAGAGTGTGCACAGCTCATAAGTGTTCTTAGCTGTCTAATGCACTGGACGTAAAGGTTTCTGACCAGCATTAGTATTTATGGTGTCCCTGATGGTGGAGTCTGAGGAAGGGAAGCTATTTACGATGTCAGTGATTTGAGGCCATTGTCAAAGAGTTACACCATTTTACCTCCTGCAGTAAAAGGAATTTAGAGATAAGAAGAATAAATCACTCTAGGGATTAGATTTATTCAATTGGAGCTGGATTCTGAAGGGCTTCTGAAAGGTTAGATTTAGCAATAGTTAGCCCAAGGCTGCTGCAGGGAAGCATTGTGAGAAACTTCAAAGTCCTGTTTGGAATGATCCCTGTCCCAGTCACTGCACGATTTCCAAAATGCCAACATGACAGTCATTGACGTATTTCCATGCAGCCTCATTCTCTGCTTCTAAAAATACTCCCAAATACCCCTGTATGATTTGATTTTCCATTATGGTTGATATGAAATTTCATAAGTCTTTATTACTAGGCATGTGCGGGTGGTGGTGGGGTGTTCTTCTGTAATACAGGATGAAATGAGCATAGTGGTTCAGGGTTCCTCAGTTGGAGAAGCCAAGGGGGAAAAAGTTATCTTCCAAATGTCCTATCTTGTCAAGCACCATCTTCCGCTGTATGTCAGCTATATCATATCTTGACTTCTGCAAGTCAGAAACTGTCAATCTGTGTCAAATACTGATTGCTACATATCGGATATTGTCATATGTGGAGTTCTGCTGCTTGCTAGCTGTCAGAAACTGACAAATGTTGGCTACTGCATGCCAGATACCACACGTCACAGCTATCAGACGTTGTCATGTGGCAACAGAGGAACATATTTACATATTTGGTGGGAACGCTCCAGAATAATCCAATGCTGGATTAGTTTGTATGATATCTTTAGCTATATTCATTTCATTACAGGGTATTATTTATTTATTTTATTGTTTTATTTATTTCAGAAAATTTATATGCTGCTTGATTGTTTAAAAACACACACACTGAAGTGGTTTTTAAAAAGATAAAAAGATAAAATCAAGGGGGGGAATATAATTATACAAACGTTTACAACAGATTGAAATTACCTCAGCTTCTGAAACATCTGGCTAGGCAAGTGCTGAAAAGAGTACAGTGAGATGCCTGCTTGATCTCAATAGGCAAGGAGTTCCAAAGTGCAGATGCTGCCACACTAAACCATCAGGTATTACGTGGCACCTGCAGCAGTGACAATTCCACTGAATGAAGCAGTCCAGTAGGCACCTCTGGGGTAAGGAGATGATGCATTGAACATTAAAATCTACTTACCGTTCTTTTGGGTTACTTAGAGGAATAGAATATTCAGTTCCTTGCACTAATGTTAATTAATGGGCCTTTTGTTAACAATAGCCATATTTCAACTTCATGATGAAAATGCCCGCAAGGTGGTACCTATTAAAGGATGCTTTGACAAAATATGGGAATTGTTTTTGACAGGATAAAGTATCCATGCAGATTAGTACTATTTTGCACCCTAATTCCAATGATGAGTGCTTGAGAACAGGGTTCTAGTTTCTAATAAATGTACAGTGGTACCTCAGGTTAAGTACTTAATTCATTCTGGAGGACTGTTCTTAAACTGAAACTGTTCTTAACCTGAAGCACCGCTTTAGCTAATGGGGTCTCCCGCTGCCGCCGCACCGCCGGAGCACGATTTCTGTTCTCATCCTGAAGCAAAGTTCTTAACCTGAAGTACTATTTCTGGGTTAGTGGAGTCTGTAACCTGAAGCATACGTAACCTGAAGCATATGTAACCCGAGGTACCACTGTAGTTGTTAAATGGGGGGGGGGGGTTATAGCCATAGTCAGTCCTACTCAAGAGTACACCAACTACTGGTGTCAGGCTATTTTGTGCCCTAGGCAAGACTAACTCCTTGTACCCTCTAGAAAAACTCTATCAGATGTCCTGTAGAAAAAATGAAAAGCACAAAACTTGAAACCGTTAAATTTACCGTATTTTTCGCTCCATAGGACGCACTTTTTCCCTCCTAAAAAGTAAGGGGAAAAGTCTGTGCGTCTTATGGAGCGAATGTGTGTTACCTGGAGCCAAATCGCTGTTGTCCTGTGCTCCCGGGCTGCTCTTTGGGGGTGGGGGGAGGAGCCACGGTGCTCTGCCGGCAACCTCTGCTTTCCCCTGAAGTCCCGACAAGGTTTGCAAGCAGCAGGAAGGCTGTGCGCTCCCGGGCTGCTCTTTGGGGGTGGGGGGAGGAGCCACACTGCTCTGCCTACAGCCTTTGCTTTCCCCTGAAGTCCCGACAAGGTTTGCAAGGTTTGCAAGCAGAGGGAAGGCTGTGTGCTGCTGGGGTGCTTTTTGGGGGTGGGGGTGGGGAGCTACACTGCTCTGCCTACAGCCTTTGCTTTCCCCTGAAGTCCGGACAAGGTTTGCAAGGTTTGCAAGCAGAGGGAAGGCTGTGTGCTCCTGGGGTGGAGGGTGGGGGTGGGAAGCAGCAAATTGCTGTCTCTCAGTGCCTCCTAATTCAACTGCAAAGGATTGCCTAACTGGATTCTGAGCTCCATTTGAAGTTTAAAAATAGTAAGTTTGGGGATTTCTTCAAGTAGCAGTTTTGGGGAAATAGTCATAAATACATACAAAGCATCTCCACAAACCAGTAATAGTAATTTCAGCTAAAACTGAGCAGGTATCTGGCTCAGGAACAGTTTAAACTGCACAGCTATAACCAGACATCCTGTGTGTGTGTGGACCATGTTCCTAGTAGCTAATCTTTACTGCTGAAAAGAGGCTCTGATATTCCACTCCAACTCTATAATTCATTATACAAATTCTTACAAGTACAGTCCACCTATACTAAACCAAAATCATTGTGTTCTCTTGGTATTGAACGGAAGCTATTTATCTGCCCTCTTTTCCTCTTTGTTCTTTACTCAGTCACTCCATTTTGAATCTTCCTTTCAAAACAACCGTGCCTGTTTTGAGAAAACTTCAGAGATTTAGGAACTGGAGCACAATCATTTGATCTTTAGCTTCACAGTATTTTAATATTCTTTTGGAAGCCGCCCAGAGTGGCTGGGGAGGCCCAGCCAGATGGGCGGGGTATTAATAATCATCATCATCATCATCATCATCATCATCATCATCATCATCTTTTTGCTGTTTCTCCATACTCCAAGCACTTCTCATTTGCACAGCCCTGGTTTCTCTCCCTGACTATTAATATTCTTGATTAATAACAGTAAAATGCTCAAATTTTAGTTTTTGTGACTGTTGCCAATACTGACTTCCCAGTGATGATGAAAACAGCTACATTCTAATGGAATGTCTGTCCTTTTTCCATTCTCTTCATTATATACCGTGGCTCGCTTTAAAGCAGCAAAGTGGACAGGAACCACACACTTTGCTGTTTTAAATAGTTTAGTACAAAATTTGAGTCAGATTTTTTTTCTTGTTTTCCTGCTCTAAAAACTTGGTGCGTCTTTTGGTCAGGAGCGTCCTATGGAGCGAAAAATACGGTATATCAAATTGCAAGGATAAGTAATATTCTTTTATTATCTTTCCCAAATACTAAAGAAAATGTTTTAGCACACAAATACTGTGAATTGTGATGTTAAAATTTAAGTCTATTAAAAGTTTCAATTTCAGGTGCATCAAAATCTCACGTTGCGTGCCTTTTCTTTAGCAAATTTTGTCACCAGTTCCTTCAGGTCATGCTTGGGGATGTTCAAGTGATATAGTTGCCAAACCAATGAGTCTCTTTTGCAACATTGTTGAGTGTATGCCACTTTTTATAAGTTTGAGCTTTGAGAAATTGTTCAAAATATAAAATAAAAGTGAAATATTATCAGAAATGTGTAAGATATAACAAAAACTAACCTGTATAAAACTGTGCCCCTCTGTTAGATGCTGTCAAATATTCAGATGTCCAAAACTGGTGATCAGGAAGAAATATTTGGCCAAAGCACAGCCAGTGAAACATTCACAGAGAAGAATTTTGAAGAGATGGAGTGGGGGGGGGGAGTCATGTAAGCTCTGATGTTCATCTTGCTGAACTGTTTTGCTGCTGCCACCCTCTTAAAAGTATCCAGGTACAAAGGACCTTATTATTATTATTATTATTATTATTATTATTATTAAGAATGTATGAAATGAATAAACTTTGGGACGTCCTATATCTAGGAAGAAGACTATTTTACTTTTTACTTTTGCTGTCCAGACACTATCTCACCCATGAGCTCACAGACAGAAGTACTCACTCTTACAAATAGTACTTCCAGGAATGTTGCCTGTCTGCACAAGAGATAACCATCCCGGCACACTCTCAAGGATTAAGGCTCGAATCATATGTGCACCTGCTTGCAAGTACTGTAAGTTTAACTGCACTTAGTGGGACTTAGGTAAAGGTAAAAGTACCCCTGACCGTTAGGTGCAGTAGCAGATGACTCTGGGGTTGCGGCGCTCATCTCGCTCTATAGACCGAGGGGGCCGGCGTTTGTCCGTAGACAGCTTCCGGGTCATGTGGCCAGCATGACTAAGCCGCTTCTGGTGAACCAGAGCAGCACACGGAAATGCCGTTTACCTTCCCGCTGGAGCGGTACCTATTTATCTACTTGCACTTTGACGTGCTTTCGAACTGCTAGGTGGGCAGGAGCAGGGACCGAGCAACGGGTGCTCATCCCATTGTGGGGATTCGAACCACCAACCTTCTGATAGGCAAGCTCTAGGCTCTGTGGTTTAGACCACAGCACCACCTGCATCTCTTTAGTGGGACTTCCTTCTGAGTGAATATGTCCAGGAAGCTGGGGGGACTTGGGTGAATCACTAGAGATGTAAGGTGATAATAGTCCCAGTCCCAGATGGGGAAACTCATTCAAAGATATATTGAGCATCTGTACAGACTGCAAGACTAGAATGGGAACAGTATCAAGCCACATGCTTTGAGGATTAGCCTAAGCATTTGGCTATAATATGTTAGTGAGCCTGTGGATTAATGGCACAGATTACTGAGCATCTGTCTGCTATGGATTTCTTGCACCTTTCCCTGAACCATCTGGTGTTGAAAATAGGACACTGGGCTGGATGCATCAATCATAGGTGTCCCATATCCAGACAGACTGAGCAAGGCAGTTCTTCAAACCCCTCAGAAATGTTACTCCAACAATCTCAGAACTGTAGTGTGGAATCATGCTCATCTGCAGCACCTATAACATACAGTTATGAGAGTTTTATCCCGCCTCCATAATTAATTGGAAATGTGGTCTTACAAAGAGAACAGTCAGCACACTGCATGTTCAGAGGCTGTGAATGACCAGCTGTCCATTGCAATCACTAAGTGGTCACCAATGTACAATTATTCTAATGCTCCACATGTGTGCACACATATATCAATGGCTGGCCATGCACTGAACAGTTGGAATAAATGACCACTTACTTCAATTAATGATGATGACAAATTTGCAAGGCATCCAAGTTGTAATATCGTTCCCATGTTCAAAAAAACTAGAATGTCTCGGTGAAGACTGGAGGTTAAATACCCAAAGAAGGAAATGCTTTAAGAAGTCATTATTACAACGGAGTCCACTATTCATCAGAGCTTTCCTCTTCCAATAATTTCAGTAATATTTTCACCCCTCCAATCTACCCCATATGCAGAGAGCTAATACAACGCCTGTTGTGTTAAGGAATCTTTCCCTTTGTTTTCCCATCAGAATGAAAGGTCATCAGTAGAAGAAAAATTACAAATGTACTCTTTATACAGGTACTAGCAAAAGGCGTGCCCTCATGACAGGGGGCTGGATTTTGTTATGACTCTGGATGCATAGGGCTCAGCTATGGCCAGGCTAACTAGTATGCTCATTCCCAAAGAGTGCAGATTTTGACATGATGTACCTTGGGCATATCTCATATAGATTACTTCAGAACTTGGGATAAAGCTTCTAGCATATCCTTCTCCCTGAAATACTAGCTTTCCATGTGCAAGCAAATATTATTTATAGAAGCATGCTTTTATCAATCAATCTCACAGACACTAAACATATAGCCCAAGCCCGTTAGCCAATCAGTGAGAGAAGAAGACATTAGTTATATTAGAATATTGTGGACAGGCTATGGACACATTCACAGCATAGGTTTAAAGCACTGTCATCATCATCAATAGTATTTATTTGCCGCTTAATATGCAAACCCCCCTAAACAGCCTACACAAAGCACAATAAGATAATTTTTTAAAGGGTGATACTCTGATACCACTTTAAGCAGTCATAGCTTCCCCCAAAGAATTATGGGAGCTGTAGTTTGTTAAGGATGCTGGGAGTTATTAGGAGACCTCTATTCCCCTCACAGAGCTATAATTCACAGAGTTCCTTGTGAAGAGGAATTGATCGTTAAACCGCTCTGGGAATTGTGGTGTGAATGTGGCCTAATAAGCAGTTACATATCATGGACAAACTCCATATTTTGAGCATCTGAATCTTTTAACTGGCTAATGTTTCAAGATCTCAGAACACTAAGATCCACTGCAGTCAATCCTACATGCCCAGATCCTGGTCCCAGAGGAACTATTTGCGGCTGGCAAATTACTTGGCTGTATTGGGAGATATTTAAGAGACAGAGAGGGAACTAAGTGGAAAACATTTTTCAATTCTGATGTAATGTAACTGCATTCATTTTGTTTTATTTTTTAAAGCCCTAGCTTTAAAAGAAGTTTGAGAGGGATGCAATCCCAGCTTATTCAAATATCTTGCTTTGGGGAAATATACTTCACTGCACTTTTAACTTTAATATCATATTACAAACTCTTTTCCGGGAGGGTGGATATATTTTTATGAATACTTTATCACCAGACACTGAGAGCCAGTGAAGTGTTTTGGATAACAGAGATGAATAATGCATCACATTTTCAATGCCTACCAAACTGATTTGTTTACTAATAATTTGGTTTAAAGTACATTATTGTTTTACTGCTCACACATTGATTTACTCTCAAACATTTGCTGATCAGATATCATTAGAGCAGAAGAAAGTTTTCCTGAAGAAATATATTGTTTGCTGTCCCCTCCCAAATTGGAATTTGAGTCCCAAGTTACCTACATTTTTTCCCCCTTCTGTCATGCAGTACTCTCAGAAATATTGGAGATTTCACAGAGTATATCCAATTCACTATGTACTATCGTGAATCCAACCTGTGAATGCAAATGGAAAAACGTGGCTTCCTGGGATCAGCTGTACTAAGGAGTTCCCTACTGGGATTGGCGGGTCACTGCCAGCACTGGTCATCTGATTGCTGCCACTATTGAACACCACTTTGTCCATTTGCAGGTATGGTTTGGATTCAGGATAGTATTTTTTTAAAAAAAAAATTTATTAGAGTTTCCATTTTTTTTACAAACAAAAAGAAAAAAGCAAACATAAAAATATTAAAAACATAAATTTCAAAACTTATTTTCTCATAACTTATTTCCCCGACCTCTTCATACCTCCCCTTCTTGTATCCCAGTTCCAATTATTTATACAGCAAATCCTTATCTCAAAGCATTACAGCTTAAAAAGAAAAAAAGAAAGAAACACCTTATTTTCTCACCAACATCTTAAATTGTTATAACTTTAAATTCTTGCTTTAAAAAAAGAAAAAGAAAACCATTTCATCATAGTTACAGCTTGAAACCACTTACCGGTAATTTCAGTCCAACATCATTCAACATTCCTTAATTTTGCAATATTTTTGTAAATAGTCCTTAATTTTTTTCCAGTCTTCTTCTGCCGACTCTTCTCCGTGGTCACGGATTCTGCTAGTCATTTCTGCCAGTCCTATACAGTCAATCAGCTTCATCTGCCATGGATTCAGGATAGTATAAAGGAGCAGGAACATAGTTTGCATGTACTCCTGGATACATCTTTGTTACTAGAGGCTTAGGAGTGTTACTCTGTGGCTAGGAATGCCTTTTACCAGCTTCATCTGGTATGCCATATCTGAACTGGAATAATCTGGCCACTAAAGTCCATGCGTTGGAAACCCTGAGACTGGATTACTGCAATGGGCTCTATATGGGACTGCCCTTGGGTCGGGTCCAGAAGCTCCAGCTAATGCAGAACGCAGCATCTAGATTGCTCTTGCAGGCAGACATGGAACACCACTGCTAAAACATCTGCGCTGGCTGCTCATATGCTACCTGCTCAGGTTCAAGGCTCTTTTGTTAATATGCAAAGCCCCAAACAACTTGAGTCCAGCTTGAGTCAGCTAAAGATCACCTGAGCTCTCATATCCCAGCTCAATAACCAAGATCATTCAGAGAGTGCTGCTAGTTGTCCCCGGTGTTCCAGGGGGCTGGCTGGCCTCTGCTAGAAGTCAGGCATTTAGTGTTGTCAGTCTCATGCTGAGCAGTGATTTTCCAATCTTTGCTTTTGATTTTCAGGCATTTCTTAAATACCAGTTTATGTAAACAGGCCTATGAAACTGTTCATATGTTTTTTGATGAGCCAAACATTTTAATGATCATGATGTCCTGTTTTTTTCAATGGCATTTTATATTTCAATGTCCATACAGCTATAGACCACCTTGTTATATTGGCGGTATATAAATATGTTTATAAATGAAATTAATTAAGTGGTGGCTAGGATAGACCCAGTTCACACACCAGTGCTGGCAACAGACTTCTCTGTCTATCCTCAGCCATCCCCCACAAGCCTTCTCCTTTCCCCTCCAAGCAGTCCAGGGCATGGCAATTCCTCCTCAGTCTTAGGGCTCAGCTAGATTAGTCAAGAAAAAGCATTTTATATGCATTGTATATTTCATATAACACTGTGACACCAGATGGCACTGTGGAGTCCCATCTTTCCCAACCAGATGTATGAGTTTACAACACGTTTAACTGAAACGCTTAGTTGAAGTGGGTAGATCCAGCCTCAGTGTTGCCTGTGTGGTGCCACTGTGGTGTAGTGGTTAAGAGCGGTAGTCACGTAATCTGGGAAACCGGGTTCGTGTCTCCGCTCCTCCACATGCAGCTGCTGGGTGACCTTGGGCCAGTCACACTTCTCTGAAGTCTCTCAGCCCCACTCACCTCACAGAGTGCTTGTTGTGGGGGAGGAAGGGAAAGGAGAATGTTAGCCGCTTTGAGACTCCTGAAGGGGAGTGAAAGGCGGGATATCAAATCCAAAACTCTTCTTCTTCTTCTTTACAGTTGTACCTCAGGTTAAGTACTTAATTCATTCTGGAGGTCTGTTCTTAACCTGAAACTGTTCTTAACCTGAAGCAATATTTCTGGGTTAGCGGAGTCTGTAACCTGAAGCGTATGTAACCTGAAGCGTATGTAACCCAAGGTACCACTGTATAGAACTCAACAAGCAGGAGGACAGAGAAACAACTAAAGTTAGCTGGCTCTGCCTGTTCTTGGCTCTGGCTCCATCCAGTGTTGGACTCCTTGCCTTCCATCTCACCATCACAATGGGCACCAGCCACCACTGTCTGTTCCAACTAAATCTCTGGCCTCAGGAAGGGGCCCAGGGCAGGTGCCAGTGCAGCACCCTGCTAGGATACCAATGCCCTGGCAGCCTTCCGAGAGTGCTGGGTCCCTGCCTCTAAAGTGTGGAGTGCTAATTTATTGATTTAACTGCTTTGAATGTTACTAGGCTGCCTTTGAAGGCGCTCGAACTCAGGACGAAAGGGAGAAACGAGCTAAGAGGAAGGCACGCTTGGCAACCCCTCATCATGATCAACTCCCACCCGGAAACCTATGCCCCCACTGTGGAAGGACATGTGGATCCAGAATTGGCCTCCACAGTCACTTACGGATTCGCTGTTAAAGCTGTTAAAAAACAATCTTACTTGGCTACAGGTAATCGCCAAAAAAGAAGATGGCTGCCTTTGTAGACAAAGCCCCTTCAAGGCAGAATACACCAATACACACACTGGAAGCATATCAATGTAGCACTATGGCAATCATTCTGACCGCAGAAGCACCTCAGCTTGCCAGATGGAATGACCCCCCTTTTTTCCCCTCTACACTGTTCTGGGGGTTATCCTGACCCCCCTCAATATATTTTTTGGGGGTGCACAAAGAGGGGGAAGCCCAATTGTGCAAGTGGAAGTTATTGTTGCCACGATTGGGACTCATTGGTTGAATATGGCTCACAGTGTTTCAATAATATAGCATGTTAAAAACTTTAAAACTCCCCACAAAAACAGGGATAGACAACAACTGGGTTTTAAAATACAGTTCAGACATCACAGAGCAATTTTCACAAACCACAGCAATAAATCAGCAGCAAACCCAGCAGTGCTAAGGTCAGAGACAGAATGCCAGGCGAGACTGAAATGTTCCCACACTGAATGTCCTCATTTTTTAATGTCCACTCATCCCTTCTACTGAGATTTGAAAGACGGGTATACATCTGATGGAGTAAACTTCAACACGTTGAGCTTTCATATCTTGAGCATCGTCCTATTGAAATCCCAGTCGATTCATTATGGTTTACTTTTCTTGATGCAATAAAATCTAAACGTTTATGTTGATGTATAAAGATAGCAACATTGATTTTTTATTTTTGCTTTCTTTCTGCAGTTGATTTGATTACCCCCAAGCAGCCAGAGCCTTGCTCGTGTCTTTTGATTTTACCACAGAATCTTATCACACTTGCCGCTTTTCCTAATTGCATTTTCTGCTGAGAGAAGCAAGTGGAAGGATTTTGAGAGGATGCAGGTGAGCTCCCAAGAGGCTCTTTGCAGCTCATTAAAACCTGGTAACTCACAATTATTGTGATTTCAGATAGATTGCTCCCCTCCATCTCTACGGCTCCGTGACTCTCTATTAAATAGCATATACACTATGTGTGTATGCTGAACTCCAACTCATATTTTTCTGAAGCCTATTGGAATGCTGTTAGACTTGAGCTTCCTATCCCACTGCTACTTTCAGTGTCAGCTCCAGGTTTTGGAAAGCTTTGGAGCAAAGCGCCTTCCAACAGTCAGGGCTTATCCACACCTTCATTTGCCCTATTGCTTTCCCCCAGGGAAATTCACTCTTTAGGGTTAAATTGGAACAAACAGCAATCGGGTTTTCTGCAGATTACCATTTGTTCTTATTCATCACTAAAGAGAAGGTTTTCTGGAGGAAAGCAGTAGGGCGATAGCAAAACCTGTGCTTTCTAGGCACAGGAAACCCAGAAGTGTGGAGAAGCCCACAGTCTAGCTTATTAGTAGAATGGAAAGAGTGGTTGGTGACAGTGGCGTAGTGTGGGGGGTAGCAGGGGCTGGGGCCCTGGGTACATTTTGGGGAGGGGGCACATTTGGGGGGCCCTCCATTGACCAATGCTCCTTGCGGGGCTGATGGAGATTGTTCCTCTATGTGCTTGGCACACCGAGGGATAAACGAGCTCCCTTGGCCACAGTGCCTTGTGGCAAGGGATGGGGCTAATGGAACTCTGCACTCCAAGCTGAGGAAAGCTGGGCAGCTGAGAGATAAAGCCATGCCTGATTTCTGTTGTAATCCACAGCGGAAGCTATGGTAGAAACAAAACCCTCTTGGGGTGTTTGGGCTGTGAACCCCTTTATTGTGGGCTCAAGTATATTGTTTATATGTATAAACAAACCATATATCACAGTCTCTGCTGTCCCTCATTATGAGGAAACTGAACCCTGGGTAAGTACCTGGAACCCCTGAAATCTTACCCCGTTCAGAGATTGGGGTGGCATGCAACAATATGTTGTGTCGCCAGTGGTCATGGCAGAGGTGGGCTGTGAACTGAGACAGAATCCCATATTCCCAGCTTATTTTCCTTCCCATCATCTCTTGCCTCCCTTTCTGTTACAAGAATCTTGAACTAGGTACTCTAGATATGACTGCATGATGAAGATCTCTTGAAAGGATCCCTTAGTGGGAGTTCTAGACACAGTCAGGCATTGTGGCCCATGTAAACTTGGAGACTTATTGGGAAAGGTTTGGTCTCCGAACAGGTCTCCTAGTACATCCCAATATTCAAGCTATATTATCTGTCACCAACAGCAATAAGCTGTTCATTTCTAATACTGAGCTGCTACCAGCAGGCTACCTTCAAGGATCTATTCCCAGTTCCTAAGGCAAATCATCTCCTAGTTAAGAAGCTTATACGTGTTTGATCTATTTAGGCAGTATGTTAATCACCACTGAATCCATGGAAATCCTTGATTTTGTTTTTAAGTAACTGTGTTCATTAATTAATCTTAGCTTTAAGCTATACGTAAATGTGGGAAAGATTATTCTAACCAGCCAGGAAATGGATTTTTCAGATTCTGTTGTGTACTTAGTCCAATCCAACTCTGGCAATTTCTGGATTGCTAAACAAACAAGAAAACAAGCAGGCACAGCTAGATTGCTGAAAATGGAATGTGAGTGGTGGTTGTTTGGTTTATTTCCCCCAAAAAATACAGTGGTTTAGAACTTTCCATAAATATTAAGAGTAAAACATTGTCCAGAAGAAGCCAGTTGCATAGATTCGCTATCCCACCTAACCAGGGATCATATAGTTAACAGGATGATACTACATCAAATATGATTATAATAATGGATATTAGTATCCACAAAAACACAACCATTTAGATTTATATTCTTATAGGTTTGGGTGGGTCAGTCATCTGTGTGTCTCTTTCTGGCCTCAAGGAGGTTTAGAATCTAGGAAAAGAAACCAGTGAACCAGTCAGACCAGCCTCTTTGTACGATAA
The DNA here is from genome assembly GCF_964188305.1 of Podarcis bocagei. Lineage (NCBI taxonomy): Eukaryota > Metazoa > Chordata > Lepidosauria > Squamata > Lacertidae > Podarcis > Podarcis bocagei. Next base: position 30,803,762 of record NC_138129.1, read on the forward strand.
TGGCCTTAGCTGGCCAGGTAAGTACTGCTATTTACATGTGTAAAGAGGGTGCCCTCTATTCATCGAGACAAATGGCAACCTGGCTGGATGCCATTTCATCCTAGCATGGAGAACAAAAAGCCAAGGGTGGCTGTGTGTACATGTCAATTTTGACTGCTGTTGGAAGCTGGAGACACAGAGGCTTAGGAATGTAGAAAGCTCCGTTATACTGGCACAGACCTTTGATCTATCTAGCTCAGCATTGTCTACACTGACGACAACAACAACAACAACAGCTTATTTATTTATTTATACCCCACCCATCTGGCTGGGTTTCCCCAGCCACTCTGGGCAGCTCCCAACAGAATATTAAAAACACAATAAAACATCAAATATGAAAAACTTCCCTAAACATCTGGTGGGAGGGCGTTCCACAGGGCGGGTGCCACTACCAGGAAGGCCCTCTGCCTGGTTCCCTGTAACCTCACTTCTCGCAGTGAGGGAACCACCAGAAGGCCCTTGAAGCTGGACCTCAGTGTCTGGGCAGAACGATGGGAGTGGAGACGCTTCTTGAGGTAGTGGACCCGGCAGTGGATTTCAAGGTTTTCAGAGTGGAGACATTCCCAGCCCTATCTGGAGATGCCAGAGATTGAACCTGAGACTGTCTACATGCAAGGCAGATGCTCTACCATTGAGCTATAGCCCTTCCACAAGGTTTGTCTTACGTTGTGAAGGACAAAAGGCTATGGTTTGGGGATCTCACTGGAAATCTAACAAAGAGGCAAGATATGCCGGATTGTTAATGCTTTGACCTCCTCTGTCCCATGCTCAGGTTGTATACCTGTGTAAATACAAACATATATCCAAAAGACACCACAGTCTCCACTGACCTTCACTCCAGGTATACTGGACCCTGGGGGAGCACAGGAACCCCTGAAGTCTCTTGCCATTGGGAGATTGGGATATGTACAACATGATCACTGAAAGCACATGAGGGCAATTGAGAGTGTGAGGAAATGAAGCCAGCAAATGTTTTTGCAAGTCTTACAGAAATATCACTGAAAAGGGAGGGGACATTTTTCAGCACTGCTTAAACTGCACATGAAAAGTAGTGAGTCACTTCACCAGAGCTCTGTGGAGAGAAAGTCTTTTCAGACGGAAGGAATTAACTTGCCTGACATGTGCAAGCCTCATTGGGCTTGGTGACAGCCCCATGCCAAGTTCTGCTTGTTCAAGTGAACTAACAGAATCAGTGCCAGTGTCACAGCAGTAACTATAGCACCAAATGCCAGCATTGGTTGGCTCTTTAGCTGACATTCCACCTTAGCTGGGAAGAGATTTTAAAACATCATGAAATTGGCCCAGGCTGTTTTTCAAAAGGTGGCAGCTATCTCCATTCGATTCTGAATAATTATTTAATGAATGTCTCAGGTGCTTTGCAAAAGGATGATTCTGACTATTTTGTAGTACAGTGGTACCTCAGGTTAAGAACTTAATTTGTTCTGGAGGTCTGTTCTTAACCTGAAACTGTTCTTAACCTGAAGCACCACTTTAGCTAATGGGGCCTCCTGCTGCCGCTGCTGCAGAATTTCTGTTCTCCTGAAGCAAAGTTCTTAACCCGAGGTACTATTTCTGGGTTAGCGGAGTCTGTAACCTGAAGCGTATGTAACCTGAAGCGTATGTAACCCAAGGTACCACTGTACTTAGGTACTACAATTCCAGAACATCACCCCTATCTGTGATAATATAAAAAACCAATTGTCGACTGTCACCTTAAAAATAAACAGATTTATGGAGTTGTGAGCTTTCATAGGCAAGATCTTAGAATGGTAAAGGTGGGGCCTGCCTACAGAAGTTTGTGCCCACAAACTAGAGTCTTTCTGGTCACACAAGACAAGTATCGGACAGCATGGTGGAGCAGCAACAGTCACCTGACCTCTAGTCAGTTGCATTATCACTGCGTTCCAAGAGGTATAGCAGGACAGGTGAGGCAGCAATGCAGGTGGTGTGGTGCAAACACGCTGGTGGAATCATTAGAGTTACCCCACAAGCAGCAATCCATTACTGCATGAGACATTGTGTAGGGTTTTTTTGTTTGTTTTGTTTTTGCTGTGATCTTGACCATCAAATGCAGGTCAGTCTGAGCAGTGTCTCCAAAACTGGCAAATAGTACTGGGGAGCCTGCTGTGCAAGAAACTAAAGGAAGCACAGGTTCCAGGACAAGGGTTCTGAAGAAAGAAAACTCCATTTAATAAAATATTCAGCGATCTTTTCAGTGCACAGCATTTCTAAATAAAGGAACCCAGTGGGACATACGCTGAGTTGTTAAGCCTGGATAAGTTACCCATGTCCCGAAATTAGTTAATAAAATAATAATAATAATAATAATAATAATAATAATAATAATAATAATAATAATAATTTATACCCCACCCATCTGGCTGGGTTTCCCCAGCCACTCTGGGTGGCTTCCAACAAAATATTAAAATACAGTAGTCCATCAAACATTAAAAGCTTCCCTAAGCAGGACTGCCTTCAGATCTCTCCTAAAAGTCTGGAAGTTGTTCTTCTCTTTGACATCTGGTGGGAGGGTGTTCCACAGGGTGGGTGCCACTACCGAGAAGGCCCTCTGCCTGGTTCCCTGTAACTTGGCTTCTCGCAGTGAGGAAACCGACAGAAGGCCCTTGGCACTGGACCTCAGTGTCCGGGCTGGATGATGGGGGTGGAGACGCTCCTTCAGGTATACTGGACTGAGGCCATTTAGGGCTTTAAAGGTCAGCACCAACACTTTGAATTGTGCTCGGAAACGTACTGGGAGCCAATGTAGGTCTTTCAAGACCGGTGTTATGTGGTCTTGGTGGCCGCTCCCAGTGACCAGTCTAGCTGCTGCATTCTGAATTAGTTGTAGTTTCCAGGTCACCTTCAAAGGTAGCCCCACATAGAGCACATTGCAGTAGTCCAAGCGGGAGATAACTAGAGCATGCACCACTCTGGCAAGACAGTCCACGGGCAGATAGGGTCTCAGCCTGTGTACCAGATGGAGCTGATAAACAGCTGCCCTGGACACAGAATTGACTTGCACCTCCATGGACAGCAGTGAGGCTGCGCACCTGCTCCTTCAGGGTCACAGTTACCCCATTCAGGACCAGGGAGTCCTCCACACCTGTCTGCCTCCTGTCCCCCAAAAACAGTACTTCTGTCTTGTCAGGATTCAACCTCAATCTGTTAGCTGCCATCCATCCTCCAACCACCTCCAGACACTCACACAGGACCTTCACCGCCTTCACTGGTTTTGATTTGAAAGAGAGGTAGAGCTGGGTATCATCTGCATACTAATGAACACCCAGCCCAAACCCCCTGATGATCTCTCCCAGAGGCTGCATGTAGATGTTGAAAAGCATGGGGGAGAGGACAGAACCCTGAGGCACCCCACAAGTGAGAGCCCAGGGACTGAACACTCATCTCCCACCACCACTTTCTGAACACGGCCCAGGAGGAAGGAGCGGAACCAGGGGTGGGGCTGCTGCCAGTTGAGCCAGCCCAAGCCCAGCAGAGGAGAAGCAAGACTTTAAAACAGAGTTTGCTTTATACCACCCTTTTTTGCCAGTGTAAGTTCCACTGAGTTGTCAGGTACCTGAACAGAAAGAGGTTCAGAATTGGCACAAGTCCCTCCTTTCCCTGCCTCACCCCATGTCCAGTTTTTTGGGATTTATTATGGTGTAAATTTTGCCAGTTTACATTCTGCCAGCTGAGCCCAGACTAAGCCAACACAGACTCACCTTAGCTGGGACAGCCCAAGAGTCACCTATTCACTCATCTTGGGGCACTTGAATTCTACTATTAGGTAAAGGTAAAGGGACCCCTGACCATTAGGTCCAGTCGTGGCCGACTCTGGGGTTGCGGCGCTCATCTCTCTTTATTGGCCGAGGGAGCCGGCGTACAGCTTCTGGGTCATGTGGCCAGCATAAATAAGCTGCTTCTGGCAAACCAGAGCAGCGCAGGGAAATGCTGTTTACCTTCCCGCTGGAGCGGTACCTATTTATCAACTTGCACTTTGACATGTTTTTGAACTGCTAGGTTGGCAGGAGCTGGGACCGAGCAATGGGAGCTCACCCCGTCGCGGGGATTTGAACTGCCAACCTTAATGCAGTGTTTGGAGAGCAATAAATCTTTTTGTAAGTGCACGATTAAAATACGTAAGAAGTGGCCCTGGGAAATTCCCCTGATGTACTTTCTTCAAATTACCTAGTGCCAATGTTAGTCATGCCTCCTACTTCCTATCAGTAGCAACAGCTTAACTGATACCATTGGGAGAAGGTCTTTCTATTTGGAATGAAGTAGAAACACCTTGAAGTTTGATTTCAGGTCTGCACTTCGATGGCACCACGACAGTTAGAAGGGTGTTCAGAAAGAATACCTCTAAATGACTAACATATTTGCAGAACAAATTCAAGCAACAAAAAGATTTAGCAATACAGCAAGCGTGTACTTTTCTTCACCCCTTCTGGTGTAAAGTAAATTCCATATCACCATTAGATTTGAACTGTGTCCTAAGCATCTCTACTCTGAACTAAATCCCATTGAATGCAATGGTATTTACCCCCTGTAAAGTCTTATGATATTTGTGGTGGCAAACTTTATGAAATGATGGCAGTGAAGGGTGATGGATACAAGCTCTACTTCACAGCTCATATTGCAATGGATCTTAAATGGCTACTGACCTAGATTTCAGTACTCTGTTGATGTTCCCTAGAACCGCTCCCTCTTTGCAACCACTCATGGAAACACTTTTCTTCCTGTTATAATTACATGTGGTGCCATTATTTTACTTACATATCTTGCTGGATGTAAAGGGACAATAACCAAAAGAGACTTCACTGTATACAGTGTAGCTTGAAATAGCTTCACTGTGGGTGTGAGTCAAGAATATTTTTTGACTTGGACAGTCTTCTAATGTTCCCAATATTTTCCTTTCTTCTTCCTCAGCCACACTTAAGTTATAAAAGAGTTAGATAAGTGTCAGTCTCAGCTCTCCAGAATCTCTTTCTCCCCCCCCCCCTCACCTTCAAATTCCCCTGTCATAAAAATTTTCAGGAGGGTATGGTGCTTGGCTTTCCTTAGTATAAGACCAGATAGACAATCAGGGATTTTTTCATCAAGAACTTACTGAAACTCAGTTCCAGCACCTCTCAGCTGGGTGCCTTTACCATTATAGGGGAACAAGGGAGAAGTTCATGGTGAGTTATGGCACCTCTTTTTCTAGAAAAATAGTACTGCCAATGGTTCCTTCCCTCCTCTCCTGCTTTCTCTCACCCACTCTCACCTCACATAAGTGAGGCGGTTCTGCACAGTATCCTTCATTTCCTGGGGCCTGGCCAAAAGAATATGCCTGAGAATCAATCATCTAATAGACGTTGCCATGTCATAAATTAAAAACCCTTATTTCGAAAAATAATAATAATTGGGGCCATACAAACAGTGCTTCAGGTAGTATTGTGCCTCCAGTGGCCCCAAACTGGCAGCAACCCTGAAAGAAGAGCTATGAACAGAGGCTACATACATTGAAATAATAAGAACAAACAATTACTGCTTATCCTACATCCCTTGAAGCATGTTTTTTAGACATCACTTGATATTTCACTGGGCATAAAAATTGACCATTCTTACTGCTTCAGTTCACAGCTTTTGAGGGATAATGTGCATATTTCTTGCAGAATTAATAATGGCTAATAGACTGGATAATAGCTCCATCAAGACTGCAGCCTTCCAAGAATGAGGCTGCATCACTTGACTCTATGAAAAGCTTTCATGAGCATTACTAAGACATAGGGGGATTATATGATATTTACTATTTCCCATGGCCAGCCTGATGAGCTGCCAAATTTAATTGCACTCATCTTAAGTATATCATTGTTTCGAAAGGGAGTTGAGCAAAATATGCATCACAAAGAAATATTGATAGATTAAATAGATTCTGTAATGGGCACTGGAGGATTACTTGTTTAAGAGCGTATTATGCAATTATCAAATTAACACAGGGAAAGTTTCTCAGAGCTTTTGAGCAAATGTTACACTGTACAATGCAACACAAGGCAAATCAGGATGAAATTCAGTTACAAACTAATTCAGTCTCTAGAAACCCTCCAATTTTGCTGAATTTAGCAATAGTGTTTAATAACCACTCCAAATATGTTGCCCTGTTCTCAGGCAGTGAATTTTGAGTTGATTAAAAAGCAAAGTAACTTTTGGAGAACTTACTGAGAGAGGCAACAGGAACAGTTTTTTCTTAATTTTGCTTTACCGCAATTGCAAGCAATTATGGCAGCAACATTTAGGAAAGGGCTATCATTTAGTGGAGCCATTGTTATGCTTTTCTGAATGTTTGCAATGTAGTTCTCCTGCACAAAAATGCACATGCTGAGAAGTGTGCATAAAAACATGTGCTGGTGAAAATAGCATACAAGAATGCATTATATTGGGGATAATATGCTTTGCAAAACTATTATGAAAAATTCATAATAAAATGTTGATGAATTTTCATGAAGATTAACAAAAAAAAAGTATTTCAAACTGATGTGGAAAACTGGAGAACTGAATTGAAAAGAATAGAAAATGAAAGAAACTGAAAATGATAGATTCACCCATCTCCAGCTGCTGGGCAGCTGACCAGCAATTTCTCCTTATTTCCCAGTTGTATTTCATTCTGACTGCGTTAGAACCTGAATGCTCCTCCATTCTTTTTCCCCTTCATCTGCCTGTCTTTTCCTCTATGTTTGCCAGGTCTGATTGCCCTTACTTATCCTTATTATGCCCAGACTTATACATTCAACCTTCCAATCCAGCTACATTATCCAACATCCCTCATATCATGTTCCAAATTCAATGCCAAATGAACTCAATTGTGTCTTTTTCACCCAGATTGCATGCGAAGATGCCAGGTAGTCACCTTTTGTCATGAAACTCCCATGAGTCTCCTTTGAATGACTGGGACAACAGAAAAGTGAAGCAGAGTAGAATAAAGCAATGCCAATATGTTTGCTTAGCCTGTCTTTTCCATGCTTAAACTAGTTTATGGCTGAAGCTGAAGCCCTGAGGTGCTTCTGAAATGGAGACTATTCTCTTTACATTCAGTGTGTTCCCGGTGTGTTCCCAGTGTGTTCCCACAATCCTAACCGTGCCTACTCAAAAGTAATCCCTCTTGAATTCGGGGGGGGGTTACTCCTGGGAAAATTGGATTAGAATTGTAGCCTTCCTCCCCAAAAAGTGAGAATATAGGATACAGGGAAGGGCCAGATTCAAGACAGGCTATGAATTATTAGACAGACAAACTATCCAGTTCAACATCCCAGGGAAAATTAAATCGCTCTTTATATTTGGAAAATAACCAATAGTACATTTTAACAGCACCATAAGCTACATATAGACATTTCTCTTCAAAAACGATTTGATAGATACAGTGTATAATATGCTGTTCTTTGCAAATAAAAATTATTTATTTTATATAAAAATCAGAAACTCTGCATGTACACTTTTAGTACTATCTTCACTGAAATTGTATCATATGCTGCCCGTCTGAGGTTCCTTGATTTTCTGGACCTTGCACTAGATGTGCGTGGAGAGAGAACATTAAGCAGGTGGGGACAGGTACTGCTTCTGAAAGCCATAAACGCACTCAACATCCCTGATTTGCACATCCATTCAATCTAGTGTAAATTTAGCCATGGATCCAGCCTGATGGAAAACCTAGAGAAAACAGACATTGTTTCTGTCCCGGTCAAAGGTCCTAAATTCACTTTGGGTGACATTCCTGTAATATGTGTTCATCTTGCAACAACAGCCAGCCCAGGCTGGCTGGCTGGCTGACAAGCAATGGCATGAAAGTTGGGTTAATTATCCTGAAGCTGACACCATTGCTGGCACAGCTGAGAGCCATATGCATGGAAGCATCTCTTATGAATTGTTTAAGCCTCTTGTGCCCCAGTATATCCCTAACAATGAGAAATGAACTCCTTTCAATGATTTTTCAATTTGAAAAATCCATTCTCATTTCAGAAATCATCTTGCTCAGAGTTCATGCATTTGTCATCTGTTACAAGGCAGAGCCGTGGCTCTAGACCGCACTTTAACATCCCTGTTAAAGTGGGAAGGAAAATGCTTGTAGAAAAATCAGTAAATGAACACTGTGGTGTAAGAGAGAAGAGGAAATGTTCACTTTCCACCAATTCAAAGGACAAGTGACTGCTTTCTTCAATAGGATCATTACCCAGAGGGAAGGCTCCAGGTCAGAAATGAGTCAAATATTGTCGTATTATGAAGTGTCAGTAGCTATTATTTAGTCATGTGGCAGCTCCTTAGGAAAGGTTCTTTGAAATACCGTGCTTGGTCTGGTGAATCAAGGCATCCAGAATCCTCTAATACATGGCTCCCAGTGCATAAAATGACCCAAAGCAAGAAAAATCTCAAGTCCCTTGAAAGTCATCCCCAAATATAATTTTGTATTCTATTTTATATTAATTTGGACTGACTAATAATAGATCTGCATGGCCATGATTTGCCAGCTTAATTAGCAGCTGGACAGAATCTAGGTCTTGATGCAAATTTAGTTAAGAGCACAATCCAACTCTTCCCTGGCTGGGGACACTCTCTGCTTGCATAGTGTAATGCACTTGGCCATTACCTACAGTTAGAGATATGTACACACCTCCAATTCCCAGCACTCCTCTCCCTGGCAATGCAGAGCAATGCAAGCAGGCTCTCCATGTTTGGACTTTGCATCACTGCAGCTGCTCAGACCAAAACCTTCAGGACCGGCTCTCCTCTGGCTAACCCTTGGCTCCTCCTCTCAATTTTACTTTGCCTGAGCAAGAAGGTCTATCTGACTTCAGGTGCTTCTTGTGTTTCTAACCTTTCAAATACAGGAGGGGCTTAGCCCCTCTCTCTAGAGGAGAGAGACAATCTGGCTGCCATTCAGAGCCTCCTACCTCCCTTGCCCCACCCCTCAGCTCCAGGAGCCTTCAAGCGGAAGTTGCTTCTGAAAGTATCTGCCAGGGGCCAGGGGGACATTCATTCATTCATTCTCACTGCCGTAAAACAGATGGTGAAGATGCCATCCCATTTAGTCTAGGAAATGGAGGGCTAATTAGTTAATACTTTGAGAATGCCCTTGCGGTGAGTTAGAGGGCATAGTGTGCAATTTTATCCCAGTTGGAGGAAAGGTAACCTGAGCGTAAGGCAGGCTGCCAAGATGTTTGGGTTTTTAAAATAAAACTGTAATGGTTTAATATAGAGTAGGCAGAAATGAAACTTTGGCAATGCGAGGCACAGTTAGACAATAATCCATGTGGTGAGAATGGGGAGGGGGACGGTGTTAGAGACACAAGTGTCTCTGTCTTCATAACAGAAATGTTGGTGAGTATTCTTTAGTTCTGACTCACGGCTCTGTTCTCTGATTCTGCTTTCTCTGATCTTTATTGCTCTTCACTCTTGAATTCCAAGCTCCTGACTCAGAATAGATGGCTGCTCATGGGCCAATCCTGGCAACCTGTGCTGGATGCCTTGCATGATCAATGCCAAACTTAATTTTTAATGAACATTGATCCGAAAATCAGTTTCTTTAAAATGAATTAAAGTGTCATAGTCGTGGGAGACCCAGAGGAAGCATGTTCATTTCAAAGGCTTTTCTAGGTTTGGGTCTGGTATCTCTGCCCACTCTTTTTTCAATTAGATTTTCAAGCTGATTAATACACTCGGCAAACCTTAAACCTTTAGACTCAGGCATGTAGGTGTTGGGATGCTACAGTGGGTATTTGAAATTGGCTTATCTGCCCCTCCAGAGCTTGTAAAGTGAATTAAAGTTGGCCTGCATTGATCTCTGGCCGCTTGATTGGAAATATCTACAGGTTTCTTGCACCTTGAACAGTGGAGCGTAGGATGCCTTGACAAGGAACCCAAGGCAGATGATGAATCACCTGTCATGCTGCTAACCTGCTTACAAGGTACTGCAGAGCTTGGGCTTTCCACATCACAACAACCAATAAAGGGAACTGAAATCAAAAGCCACTCCAGATTCCCCCTCCGCCCCCAGCAGCATTGGATAATCTCTGCTGATTTATAAATGCATCCAATAAATCATATTGGTGACCAAAAGCTACTTAATTAACTCATTTCCCTCCCCCCGCAATAATGTTTTTTTCCGGTTTTCTTGCAAATCAAAAAGAGGGCCTAGCTTGCTACAGAATTACTAGGGGTGCATGCAAAGCTTTAATAGCTAGAAGTGTAAAATATATATTCTGTCAATCATAAAGGAAAGCAGAACATTCTTGATCTCCCCCAGGATCCACCTTGTCTCCTGATAAGCATATTGTTTCTCATTGAATTTATCCATTTGCATTTGTATAAGCCTATCAGATGTATAGAATGATGTTGGAAATGAAACTGTGATTTATTCGTTTGTATATGGCTTACATTTCTTTCCCCTGGAATATAAGGTTTTGTGCCAAACATTTCCTTTGTAGTTCTAATCTGTGAAAAAGAAGGGCTACTCACAAAAATACAGATACTAGGATACAAATACTAGTCATGCTGTTAAAAATGCGCTAAGGTATTTAGTAAGAGAGAGATTAATCTGGCACCTTAAATAAGAACACTGCAACTTAAAAAAAATGAATGAAATATATTGTTTTAGGTCAGGCAAGTCCAAGATCTCATAAGACACTATTTGCCGTGAACATGGGAAATAGAGGTGCTGGGTGTGTGTGCTCACAGCTGTCTCCTCAATGGGAACAGGAAATGTGTTCAGCATCTGGCACTTCCTCCCAATCTTCCCCCTCTGACTTCTCCTTGGTATCCCACCACCAATGCACTGGCTCTGAGCCTTCCTCCTCTGGGGTTTCCCTTGGGGCTCCCCAGTTAGTGCCTCTTTGTCCACCCAGTCCCTGACATCTAGGCTCCTCTAGGTGTGTGCGTGAGAGAGAGAGAGAGAGAGAGAGAGAGAGAGAGAGAGAGAGAGAGAGAGAGAGAGAGACATTGCCTGCTGTCAAGAGCCTACCTGCCTTGCCTCACCCCTCAGTTCCAGGAGCCTTTAAGAAAGAAACTGCAAGCGGAGAGAGACATTTTGGCTGCCATCCCGTTTAGTTTAGGAAAGGGAGGGTTAATTGGTTAACACTTTGAGAATGCTCTTGGGGTAAAGTAGAGGGCATGGTCAGTGTCCAATATTATTTGAGCTGATGGCTGGTGGGAGATAACTTGAGTGTGCAGCATTACAAAAATATGTACGATTGAAATGTGACTTGTGTGTCTCTTTGTGTGTGTGCAATTTGTATGGTGATTTGTATGGTGTGTGTGTGTGTGTGTTTTTAAAAAATAATAATAACCTCAACAGAAAAGGGAATGGACTGGACTCATGTATGAGTTTTCCTTTGTTTTAGTCTATTCTATTAGACTAACTTTTTGCATGCTTTAATTTATGGCTGTAAATCTTTTTGTGATTTTTAAAATTGTTATTATTATTTTGTAAACCGCTTTGAGGTCATCGTCCACCTACAATCAAGCAATATAGAAACTTTTTAAGGTGAACAAATGAATAATGGCTTGAATGCACATGAAGCTGACATGGAATGCAAATGGTCTGATCCACCCAGGAGGGTTCTGCTTCCTTCTGTGCTGTAGTTGCTTCCCCATGTCTTTGTCTCTAAGGAGCCACATTTAATCGCAGGCTGAACCCATGTCAGCCCTACAGCACTGAATCCTGCAGCCACTTTGGCCTGTACTTGTTCAGTAGCACTTTGATGGTTTAAGAAGAATTCTTCCTTTGCTTGTTAACGCAGGCTAGCCTCTTCCTAGCCATTATCTGACAGTAGGCCACCAAAGCTTAACCCCTAATTAGGGTGAAGAAGCAAAATTGGAGATGTCCACTAATGGCTACCAAGAGCTGGAGGAAATTACTGAGAAATTGCTGCAATTTCTTTCTTCCTCTCCCCTCGCTCTCAGGCCAGAGGGCATTATCAGAATCAGTGGTTTCATTTTTTGAAAGTCCCTTCTCCTTCTCACTCCCCCACCCCCACCCACCCGGCAAACATTAAAGCTGGCAGCAGTGATGGGGAAAAAGGAATCTATGGCTATGTTCTTTTCTGATCTGGATTACGAGGCATTGCACTCTTCCTTGCTTTTATTCAGTCCTGCTTTCAACTCCCTAGAAAAATGAAACTAATGATGTAACAAGCTAATGAGTTCATCGGATGTTAAATACCCCTTCCAAGATGAAACAAACAGCTGCCACCAACGCTTTCATAATCGGGGCGGAACTGGAAGCACCATAGCTGGTTCTCTTTTCAAAATCAAATGATTCTAGCTCCTTAATTATTATTATTATTTTGCATGTTGTACGGGACTGCCATTTTCTAATTACCAGCAAACGAGCTGAAGGCACATGGCGCAGTTACACTGCTGAAGCGAAGCAAGTTTTGGCTTGGCCTAGATAGGAAATCCCCTGAGGAGTGGATGGATGCTACTCAGAGGATGGGCTGGTGTACAGAAAGCAGGGCTCAGGGGCAGATGTCCAGGGCTCAGCTCAACAGGGCCCACAATCCCAGCAGAGCAGGATTACCATATTTTGAGGAAAGTGAAGTAATACGTATTGCCAAGCTATTGACTGCCAGAGGTCTATAAAACTATGTAGTGAATTTTTGGCACAGGCAAGATTTGAATCTGATTCATAGCTCAGTTTTTTACAGTGCAGTCCCACATGTCTACCCAGAGTCAGTGGTGAAGCTGCATGCTCCAGCACCGGGGGTGGAGAGCAGGCGGGGGTGTGGCTGGTACGCATCCCGGGGGCATGGCACATCGCCCGCAGGGGTGTGGTGTGTAACCTGGGGACGTGGCGCACCTCCTGTGGGGGTGTGGTGCCCGGTGCAGTGTAGGAGTGCGTGACGCGTGTCTGGGGGCGGCCGCGATGGTACCCCCCTCCCCAACGGTGCCAGGGGCGGTGCATTCCCCCTGCCCACCCGTTCCTCCACAAGTGCCCAGAGTTAAATCCCACTGAGTCCAACGAGACTTAATCCCAGATATGTGGGTATAGGATTGCAGCCTTTGCTACCATGCCACACCAGCTTTCAGAAATCTACTTGCATCGCAGTTTCATCTCTTCACCAGTGAAGCATATCATCTGACTAGAATTAAATTTTAAAAATGTGTTTCTGAGTTGAAGCCAATGACTGACCCAACTGAAGAATGTTGCAAGCATCCCTCCTGTTTTATTCCACGAAGAAACAATTATTTTGCCTCTTTCAGGCACCAATTTCCTCTAATTAAAGCCCTTCTTAGACTGCAGCTGAACCAAACAGACTTTGCTACAGATACTCTGGATTCCTTGGGGATATCTAATGCTGTGGAGGGGAAATTAGGCACACAAAGCCATTGTGTAATCTGCTCTGCAAAGTATTGATTATTTACCCGGCAGCTTGTTTGAAGCCTGATCTGATTCCTTAGGGAATATTTCATTTGCACATATGAGGATCTGTGCGTATCTTTCAGATTTACCTTTCCTTAAATATAGGCTGTATCTTGGCATTTGGCAGTGGAACTATATGCTTTTAAAAAACACAAAAATTGGCAGTTCTTCCCTCCTTCTGATCCTTAACATCTAGTACAACTTCCTCCATGCCCTGATGTGATTTCCCTAGCATAAATTGTAATACATGCTTTGGAGCAGGTTTTCTGACACAAGGCCACCATTTTGGGTGTTATCCCCACAGGTTCCCAATTTGCCTCAGGGATTTTCCGCCCAGCACGCACACACTCCACCTTGGTGGAATTTGTTGCCCATTCCTGTGTGCTCCTGGTGTTTTCAAAATTGGTAAAAGCATCTCATAGCTACTTAATTTACTTGTTTTGTAGGGGGTGTTTTCATTTTTCACTGTTTCTGTCACCTTAATGATTGAGATTGAAATGCCACACATTTTATTCTTGTTCAAGCAAAATTCAAAATGAATTTGGAAGTTCTTTTTTTTTCCCCTCAGGTGAAACACATGAGGAAATCTAAGGGAAGGTGGCAAAGAATTTTCAGTAAGATGAGCCAAAATCCTCAGAACGATCCTCCAGACATCTCTGCCAAACTTTCCCACAGCAGGAAATTCTGCATCTGCACCCTTGTAAGTTGTCAATAGCTTTACATTATATATACCCAGTAAATTCATTATCCGAGGACAAGTCATAAGATTTCCAGTAGAAAATGAACAGAGGAGTGAATTATTCACAGAAGCTGCAGAGGCTCCACAAAATTACATCTTGAAGAAACAGAAGAGGAAAACAACTGTTATAAAAAATATTTCTTCTTTCATGCAGCATCATGGAGTGTGAAGCTCGTGGGAAGGACAATTACTTCCAGTGGGTGGGAATCAGTGCTTCTTCTTCACAATCAAGGGCTGTGGCACTTTTAAAAGTTATCATTGAAGAATACCCGAACAGACTTGACTATTTCCATTTAAGCAGCAAAGCTTTGATGAGGTTTGCAATTTGTTTAGTAAACCTCACATTTTCAGCGATAATTACCCTATCAAGGTAGCAAAAGGAAAAGGACCGTCTGAAGTGACCCTTCAAGTCTGCAGCTGCAGCCGCCAATCCTGCTGTGGAAGGTGGTGTGGCAATGGAAAGGTGAGAGGTTCAGTAGGGAAATGAGAAGCAGATGTTCCAGAGAAATCAGTGTACTTTGCAAGGAGACTGGAGGAATTCATTACTGAGGGCCAAACTAAGCGCTGTTTTAATTGCACAGTTAGCAACTACAGCTGAGTTTTTTAAATAATAAGAATAAAAAATAAGAATAAAAATATTAACACTAAGTACCAGGGGAGGGGGGCAGTGGTTTTCATTGGGACCACAGTTGATGGGAAACGGAGGTTTAACCCTTCACTCCCCAGCTGCAGTCTTGACACAAATCTCCTCTGGTGGCACCAAGAGGTCAGGATTGTGAGGGAAGGGTAAAGTATTCGCTCCCCATGTGCGATTATCCTGATGAAAATTACCATCACCCCATGCATGTTGTTGTTATTTTGAAACTGACGTGATTGCTACCCGCATGAAACAATGTCTGATTTGACCCTGAGAGAGTGAAAAAACAATTCTTTGTTTAAGAAGCTGTAAAGCTATGAATGGTGTTCGCATCGGTAGCTATCAACTAGAAAAGTCAATATAGTAATATACCTAAAAGGATGGATTAATTGTTACAAAATATGTTGTAGAGTCTCAATGAAATTGGGGTCCCTACTGTTGTGTAATTATCCATTTTTAAATCTTCATTTGTTGTTTGGTATTCGGCAATGGTTGTGTGTGAGTTCCCCCAAGGAGGAAAATGCATGAATTCATGAACTTATGCACATGTTTAGGCACTCTTTGCAAGTGTTGTACAAATTTTTATATGGACAGAGGGGTGGGGGTTAAAAATGATAATGCTGCCAACTCAAAAAGGCATCCTCTACCCCTGAGTAAACAGCCAACGTTTTTGTCACGTCCTTAGCACAAGATGAGGGCGAAGGGTTCAGAACGAATTCTCCTGACCAGAATTGAGGTAGGGGTGGGGCTTCTATCTGCACCACCCTGTACAAGTCCTTTTTCTTGAGAATTTCAGTGCCAAGATGCCATCCCACTTCTGAATTCAGCAAACACACCCCGCTCAAACAGAGAGTGGCAGGTCGATACTGCAAACAAGCTGCTTCTGCAAACGTATTTTAATTACCTCAGTGGCAGTCCCTGAAGCTCCGAGACCAGCAAAAGCAGCATAATTAATTACTCAGTGACTGTATATTCACTATACACGCCAAAGGTACTTTGCCTAGTTCGTAACGTTAAAGGACAACAAAGGTATTGATCGTGCCAGACATCCGTCCCACCCTTAAGGGGATTGGTAATTTTAACAAGCCACACAAAAGCCATATTGGACTTGTCACGGTTTCGTGCTTTGTTTGTAAGCAGAGCTAAAGCAGATTAACTGAAACCCCATTCACTGGGGATGGGGAAAACAATGTGAAGCAGAACTGGCTCTCCAAATCCCCATTAAAGCTCCGTGGGCTTTTGGCCCAGTGTTCATTCAGCTGGAACTTTTCCACTCAGCGTTGCTCTGTTTAATTGATGCCCAGAGGTCTCCTCACAGGCTGTGGGCATTTGGGGACATAAGGCTGCTTTTCCCTCTTAACGGTGAATTGGGCAGGCAGGGAGGGAGAGAATGAGCAATTCACCCAGCAAATATAGGACCTAGAACAATGCAATAGCAGATAATTAGGAGTACAGGGACACCCCAGGGTTAAAGGTTTTAAATTCTCCTTTCCCCTCAAAACACACACACACACATTCACAGCTTCTGGAATCAGCATCACTTGTTGAAATTAATATATCAAACTATCCATTTATGCTGCTGCATGTGACTCAGGCACAAAAAGGGGGGGGAGACTAGTGTTTCAGTGAGGGCGAAAGTACATGATTTATTTATTTATTTTTAAGGCATCAAAGCATAACATAATCCAAATTGGGTTAGGGCAACAGTAGTGTGGAAGGGCTATTTTCCTAAACAAACACACTCCACACCATTAGGAAGAGTGAGGTAGCTGCCTCAGGCACCATGTGCTGAGCAAGGAAAAGTGGAATGAGCTGTGTGTGTCATGTGAGCTGCCCTGCACTTAGCCTTCTGCCTTCATGTGCAGTAGAGGATACTGGAGTAAAATTCAACTAATAATCTGGTTGGCTTCTGTATATGGGCTGGGGGAGTAGGTGCCATCTTGTCCTTTGCCCAAGGCAGCAAAATATCTTGAGACTTCTTTGCCCTAATATCAGTTGGAGGGGGAGAAAGGTTTAAATGTCCCCACCCTGAGAGTCACTGCTCAGCTTCTCTGATCTGATCCAGTTTGGAACCCTGTGGCTTCTTTCAAGAATTAAAAAAAGAAAGAAATTCTGAGGGTTTCCTTTTGGGAAATACAGGGGTAGAACAACCTAAACAGTATAGAAAATTATTCATGTAGGAGACTACAGCGGCAATAATATTATTTGCCCAAAAATGAAAAGAAGAAGAAGTCCAAGAAGAATGCATACAAAAACTTATGTAATATGCAGAAATGGTGAAACTTACTGGGGGGAAAAGAAATCAAGATAAACTTTATATATATATATAAAAGAATGGAAATGGCTTATTGAATATTTACAAACAAACTGTAAAAAGGACATTGGCAGGATTATTGTAAAAACCTGCAGTTTCATACAAGTATATATTTAAAGTAGGGGGGAGAATAAGTTAAGTTAATTTAGAATGTGCAGGAAATGTAAAAAATAAATTTAAGGAACCACAGAAAGAGGAGGAAGGAAGTCCAGTTTTGAAATGTTAGAATGATTGTAAAATTATTGAAATGTATATAACTGAAAATCATAAATTAAAAAAATAATAATTCTCAGGAGATCCGTGAGATTAAATGGGCCTCAGAGAGATGTCAGGCTTCTAGCTTGTCTCACATCACTGGAAATAAATAGGTAGGGGCACTGTGTGGCAGAGGCATAGATATGTTATCTTCCTGTGCTTCAGATGAGACTGCGATCCTGAACTCAGTTTGATTGTCAATGTGGGCCACCATCATCCTTCTGAATGCAATGTTGTGCTGGTGGGAAAGTAGAGAAGGGAACATGCGGAGGTGATGTGAACAAGAGGGAGCATAGCTCTGTGGCAGAGCACATGCTCTGCATGCAGGTCTCAGGTGCACCCATGGCTTCTCCAAGGAAAACAGATCAAGTAACAGGTACTGGCAAAGAGACAGCCTGAGACCTCAGAATGCCACTTCCAGTCATGTGGGCAGTACTGGGAATAGTCTGACCTGGTAAAAGGCAAGTTTTCTTACAATTCCTTAAATTCCAATGGAAGAGAAATGAGTGTGAAAGGAAATGGAGTCCTCTGCCATGAACCCCCCTTAATGGCTTGGGTCAAAAGAGCTGCTTTGGGTCATGCAAGGGTTTTTTGCTACCAGCTGAATTTGCTCTCTTAAAACAGAACAGAGTGCTTTTGAAACTTCCCTTGTTGGTCTGTGACAATGGGGAGACTAGTATTCATTGTAAAGTTGGTTTTAGCTGTGATACTCTGTATACCTATGCATTTTGATCACTTTGAAGAAGGAAAACCAGCAACCAGGCGAGAAGGAAGTAAAATTTCACGGCTAGAGACTGGTCTGTTGTCCTTCATAGCTTTTCAACAGTTTACAGAAAACAAGGATAGAAGAGGTGAAATATGATTGTGCAGTGTTTTTCCATGAGGTAAACAAAGAATATACCAAACCCCGCCAGGTGTGCTGTGAAAATATTGTTTTGCTTTTTCCAAAGCCATCCTTTGTCCTCCCGTCAGGAAGGAGGGTGTGTCAGAATATATCTGTGGCTGGTAAGCGCTCTTGATGAGGAGCCCTGCAGCTCTTCTCTTGATGGAAAGGCAGCAAGACTCAAAACTATTGCTGGGGCTTTGAAAATTCTTTTCCCCCCCCCAAGCAGAGAGAGTCAAACACTGGCATCATTTTATAAGCAGCTACCTCCGTAAAATGCCTGCTTTTTACTTATGCACCTAGCATTTCTTTCCCCACCCCTACCCCCCAAAATCTCTGCCTCTTTGTTTGTCTCCACAACTGATTTTGAGTATATGCAATAGAAAAATGTTAGCTCGCAGAGTAAGCCATAATTATTATAGCCTCCAAAAAAAGAGGTCAAACAGGTGACTTTGTATGGAATCTTCAGTGGTGCTAACGCATCACCTTCCATCCGCCTGACTCAAGCTACGCTGTTGATTGCTTCGCTTTGTCAATGAACTGTTGAAAATGTTATAAATGCTAAATGTCCACCATCTGTATAAGCAAAAGTAGAATCCAAATGAAGCATAAAAGCATCTGGCCCAAACTGTAAAAGGGGCTCAGTGGCAACTTGGATTTGTCTTGCTTAACACTTGTGATGGGCTTTCACTCTGCCTCAGTGATTTCATAGCCGACTGAAGCCTCCTTGGTAAGCAGGATAAATTTTGTGCTTGTTTCAAATAAATAGGATCCATACCACTACCCCTCAGAATGGGAGGCTTGGATTGAGTAAAGGGAAGAAGAAGAAGAAGAAGAAGAAGAAGAAGAAGAAGAAGAAGAAGAAGAAGAAGAAGAAGAAGAAGAAGAAGAAGAAGAAGAAGAAGAAGAAGAAGAAAACACACACACATGTTTGGCAGAGTATTGTGCAGAGGATTCATTCCTCTTTGAATGTTTCTCATACAAAGGTTTTAAAGTCTTGCTAGAAGCAAAACACACACCAAAGTCTTTCTTTGTTCTTTGCCTTTGTTCTTTCTTCCAGCTCTGAAGGAAGGTGGACTTCCATGACTTTCAGTTGGACAACCAAGCAGATTTGGACTCGATTGGATTATGAGTCCAAGGTTGTTGCTTAACACCACAGAATATTTAGACCTATCTCTAGGCTTTGGATAATGCCTCAGTCCAGCTGCTTCTTATCTCTGATCCAAACCCCAAGGCAGGTGCAGGCGATTTGTTCTGTTTTGCAAAGCCAGACGGGCTGTTAGCAGCCAGTGCCTTCTGCGGGCTTTTTTTACTTTTTGAGCTGTTTTGGATTTGTGAGCTGAGTTGGTGCCTTCCTGCTGAGTGAGATTTTGTGCTCTCTGATCTAGGATTGCAAGTTAACCTTGTATATGTGCTGCAGTGCATTCTGCTTCTCAGGAAGCAATTGAAAATTAGCTGTTCCTCTGCTCAAAAGCTGTTGGAGTGACTATGATTCTGAACAACACCACTAGACACTGAACTGGGAAGAGAGGTACAGGAGTGGAGATTTAAGGGAGACACCCTGCTACTGAAGTAGAGGCTGACTGTGTTGAATGGGGGTGGGGGGGAGTTAGGAAACAATTATATGCTTGAGCAACACTGACCTGCATCTTAGGGCTCGTTTGTTACTTACTGCATCCCATGGTGACACTGAAAAGCCTGTCTCCATGTAGAAGATCTACAACTCAGGTTTAAGTGTGGGAGGGGTGGGGGGAAGGGAGGTTATTATTTTGTTTTGCTCTTGTTTTTATTATGTATTATTATGTATTTTGTGTTTATTATCTTGTATTTTGATGTTGTGAGATGCCTTGAGATCTAAGGATACAGAGAAGTATACAGATTTAATAAATAAAAATAACTCCTGGAATGCTCGCTGGTATGTTTTTGTGAAACTTGCAAAAATATTTTTAATGTGTCAGCTGGTATATATGGAAGAGGCCCTTCACTGATATAATAATAATAATAATAATAATAATAATAGTTAAATAATAATAATTTATTTATACCACACCCATCTGGCTGGGTTTCCCTAGCCACTCTGGGAAACTCCCAACAGAATATTATTATTAATAATAATAAAGTGACAAAACATAAAACATTAAAAGCTTCCCTAAACAGGGCTGCCTTCAGATGTCTTCTAAAAGTCAGGTTGTTGTTCTTCTCTTTGACATTTGATGGGAGGGCGTTCCATAGGGCAGGCACAACTACTGAGAAGGCCCTCTGCCTGGTTCTCTGTAACCTCACTTCTCGCAGTGAGGGAACTGCCAGAAGGCCCTTGGAGCTGGACCTCAGTGTCCGGGCTGAACAATGGTTGATTGATTGATATTTATTTTAGATATTGTTCAGGGCTGCTTACACACAAACAAACAAACAAACAAACAAACAAACACCCTGCCCATTTTTATCACACCCACAGGGAAGGGTTTGTTGACTACAGAGTGCCCCCCACTTGTCAATCTAAAATGCCTAAAGCAGTCCTCACTTGTCAGCTCCATGGACCAAATTAGACACGACGTCACTAGCCATGTGTGTTGCTCACGTCTGCCCTCTTCACACACAAAGCAGGGAGTGAGATGAGTCTGATTTTTGTATCAAAAGGAGAATCTGGGCAAGTGAAACAGAACCTCTCCCTGCTCCTACTTCCCCACGGTCCATTGCTTCAAATGCTTTTTAACCAGACCAAAGGGAAAGTGCCAGAGGAACATAAGGAAAACCTGGCCTGCTCAGGCCAAAGGACCATTTGGCCCATCAACATGTTCTCACAGTGGCCAAGCAGATGCCTTTGGGATGTACAGACAAGCAAATTCTGAGGGCAACAGCACTGTCCCCATTTGTGATGCCAAGCAACTAGCGGTGAAGGTAGAACTTTGTAGGCATGACTAGTAGCCATTGATAGCTCTGTCCTCCATGGATTTGTTGGGAACCTCTTTTAAGGACATCCAAGCTGGTGGGCATCACTAAATCAGGAAGAAGGGTAGGACAGAGGTCAGCTCTCCTCATCCATGAACCTTTTAATTCACACACAGGCCCATCCATTAACTACTTGAACAAGCAAATGCCACCAAAGCCATCACATCTAGTTTTGCCAGTAGCAACTCCTTAAGTCATTTATAACTTTGTTCTGTCTAGAATACTAATGGTAGTGTTAGATACAAAATGATCTCACTCTTTTCCTCTGAAGCGCTTCCCGGTTTAGTATCGGCAACTTGTGTTTTTCTGCGCAACTGAGAGGAATGGAAAATCCCAGTGCAGAGAGCCTGAGAAGAAGAAATAAAATCGCCATTTTCTTTTGAATCGGTTTTAGCCAATGTCTTGCCTGCTCTAGCATTTGTTGAGCTTTTGAGTTGCCTTTTCAGAAGCAGAGGGTTAACTGTATTTGGGGAGGGTTACATTCATGTTCCTTCATTTTCGTTTAAATGAGTGTCTGTTCCAAAGTTCGGTCTCAGGTTTTACTGAAAATAATTAAGATGTAAGTACAGGGGGTGGGGGCACATCTTAACATTTGTTCTGTAGAATGGCTCACTTTAACTACACAGCATGTTACCAGCTCTGCATATATTTTGATTATTCTGCCATGCTCTTTGAGACGTATCCAAGCTTCAGAGATCCCGGTCTGTAAAATAGGCAAATGTCTTTAATGCCCAGTTCCTTAATAATAAGATACATGTATGATGTTCACCTGGACCTGCAAAGGAGGGCACACTCTAGCCTCTAGCACTAGCTGCAAGACCTGAGGTTACTGGGGAACGGCAGCCCCTGCCTCCCCAGCAGGCATCATGGTGAGGAAGGAGGCCAGCCTGACGCCTTCCATCTGCCAGCATTGTATATTAGATTGTGAGCCTCAGGTAGGGACTTCTGCATCTTTTAACATGTGTATAGCACTTAGAATAATGTGTGACTTGATACATCATCTGTTGCAGACCTTACCTGCATGGCTTATCTGTCCTGCACGCAGTTTTAGTGTGGTAGCAGGGGACTTGTAAGTACATTAATTAAAACGTTAGATTAATAGTGTTTTCTGTTCCCTTCACCCACCACCTGCAAGCTCTAAGATTCAGTTCAGTCCAGAGGCTTTTCTCTCTGGCCATTCATCACAGGAAAGTGGTCTTCACTGCTCCTGATTTTCACATGCCAGGTATTATTTTATGCATTTGCTTCTGATCATCCTTAGTGCTGCTGTTATGCTTGCCAAAGTGGTTTGTATGTATTTTCCAGGTACATTTAGGGTTGCTGCCATTTTATTTTATTTTATTTTATTTTATTTTATTTTATTTATTTATAGGCATGCATAAGCTAGCCTTTTTATTTAAAGCAATGGTTCCCAAACTCCCAACCACAGACTACTTAAGAATTGTTAAGGGTCTTGATGGTAGTCAAGTAATGGTTTGACAGTGCAATTCTATACATGTCTACTCAGAAGAAAGCCCCATTGAGTTCATTTGGACTTACTCTTGGGTAAAGGAGACTAGAATTTCAGCCTGAATTGAAGCTTTGCATTCACAGATAGGCATTTAGTAGAAAAGAATGGTATAGTGATCTAAATATCATAAGAGGAAGCCCAAGTCTGATTCCAGCACATCACTGGAAATGCAGAATTGAGCACCGACAGCCTCTCACAGCAAATGAGTTATGAAGTTGAAAGCAAATCTCATTGTTAAGAAGCAGAGGCAGAACCAGGGAGAAAGTTTCAGTATACTGAAAAAGAAGGAGATTGTGGCTGCACATCAGATAGTGAGCTGAGTAAAAATGCTACTAGCTCATAGTATGTTGCTTGCATGTGTGCTAACAAGATCTGCTACAGCAGTTGTGTACAGTATTTAGTTCCAATGATCCATCATTCAGCAGGATAGATGCTCTTTCTCTAGAGCCCAAAGGTAAAATGAAGCAGCCATTTGACCTTTAAAAAGGAATCATTTTCTGTGCAACAAAAGCAAGATAGCCACAAAGGCATTATTCTGAAGGCAGCGGGTAAATCAGGACATATATTATATCAAAATCCCCACCTTTCAAGTAGCACTTGCTATTGATCTGCTTCAGCTTAGATGCATTCCGTACAATTTCATTGATGAGTTTATTTTTAGAGGCTTGTAACTCAGGGTTGTGTGTATTTAAGGAGGAAAAAAATATAGCAATACATAAAACAGCTGCAAGTTTGCTAGCAAAGCCTTATCAGCAACAAAGACTTCTTGAATTGACACATCATAATTCTAACTCTCAGTAGAGCAGGATCCAGGAAAAAAAACCCTTCCAGTAGTTTCCCAGGCTTTGCATTCAAACAAATTTAGCATGGATTTATGCAGGCATATGTTTATGTGAATCAGTCTAGCCCACTTGGCTAGACTGACATGACACTTAAAATCAGGGCTGGGCAGAACCTGTGGCTTCCAGATGTTGCTGCAACTCCCATTGACTCTGACCACTGGTCATGCTTGCTGGTGCTGATGGGAGTTGGAATTCAACAACATCTGGGGGGTCTCTGGTTCCCCATCCCTGCTGGAACACTCAGCTGTACCTTTGCAGTTTTCTGTTCCTCAGAAGCCTCTTTTCATGATCCTGTTGCCATTGCCATATATGCACTCAAGTGCTGATGCTGTCCTAAGATTAGTCAGTCATTGGATAGCTTGTCATATGAGCATAGTTGTTTCCTTTCTAGTGTCTATTAAAACAGGAAAGTTGAGACTCATTACATAGATTGTTCTTGGTACAGGACTGATGCTCCCATTCTTCAAATATATATCTGTGCCAGCCAGGGATGGGGAAATATGTCAATTTTGGTTTCTCTCAGCTTCTCATTTGGTCCAGTCTTAAGTTCACTTCTCTACCTTTGCACACTAATGAATGAATTTTGATTTTAAGTTCTCATGAGAATTCATGAGCATTTTATGGAGGATTTCTTCTAATGTGCACATTTTTGTTTGCAATTTTGCCTAATATGCAGAATTTTGCAGGGCATTTTTGCCTGATATAAAATACATTATTTTCACTAAGACATGTGTTTCATGTACTCATTAGTATACACATTTTTGTACACATTACTTGGCTGGAGAACTGCATTGCAAAATTTGGAGAAGGCTGGCTATGTTTCAGTTTGCATATTGTTGCAGAAAATGTGAATTTTTTAAGTTTTCCTTTAAATCCAAACTGAATCAAATTTACCTTGCATCCTTAGCATCCTTCCCCAAACTGATGTCCTCCAGATGATTGGGACTACATCTTCCATCAGCCTCAGGCAGCAGCAAATAGACACTTTCACCTTCCCTGGAAAGCCCCCTGGAAAGCCCCCCTCTGATTCTGAAAATCCCAACACTTTGGTTTGACTCTGAAGTTTGTCAAATAGTGTCCTCCCACCTTCATGACTTCTGGATAATGCTGCAAATGTTGGAGGGTATTTTTCTTCTAGCACCATCAGCAAGACCAGGCCCTCTTCCAGTGCTTTAGGACACAAGGAACTGCTTGTGGTTTTGACAGCATTGCTTACCAACTTTTCCATAAGGAAATAACCAGCAGCCATTATTCATGCTGCCTCCATGTTCATGAATGAGCAAAAGAATAGCCTTAATCAAAGGGAAATAGTTTCTCTTGTGTTCCACTTGGAGAACAAGAAGTTCATAGCATGGCTGTAAGAAAGCAGCAGCAACAACAATGGTAAGCAAGGATGGAATGACTAAAGGTGTTCTAAAATATTCAGAGCAAAGGCAGTTGTGCTGTTTGATCCAGAGGAGAAAACCTAAAAACCCACAGTTGGGCATAGGTCCAATCAAAGTTTCACAAAATTGTAAACAAGTTTTGAGTTCTCCAGAACTCTTTAACAGGCAAAATGGGATTGGCAGATGGGATTGGGAGAAATTTAGGGAAATGAACAAAAATTAGGCTGAATATTGCAGCCATGAGGTCAGCTTGTAGATTTGGAGTAAAGGGAAAGGGACCCCTGACCATTAGGTCCATTCGTGGCCGACTCTGGGGTTGCGGTGCTCATCTCACTTTATTGGCCGAGGGAGCCGGCGTACAGCTTTTGGGTCATGTGGCCAGCATGACTAAGCCGCTTCTGGTGAACCAGAGCAGTGCATGGAAACATCATTTACCTTCCCGCTGAAGCGGTACCTATTTATCTACTTGCACTTTGACGTGCTTTCGAACTGCTAGGTTGGCAGGAGTAGGGACCGAGCAACGGGAGCTCACCCCGTTGCGGGGACTCGAACCGCCGACCTTCTGATCAGCAAGTCCTAGGCTCTGTGGTTTAACCCACAGCGCCACCCGCGTCTCAGATTTGGAGTAGTATCCAACAAAATATTTCTACTGGTGCAACTACTTTTGGCTGTCCAATGGAACTTCACCTCCTGCTTATCTCCCTGCATGTCCCCTAAAACTCTTCTGGAGGATCTCCCAACCCTCTAGAGAAGATTTGGGGACATGTGGTAAGAGGAGAGGGAAGGGAATTTCCATTGTGTAAGTGGAATTCCTTGCACTAGCAGAAGCACTTTGCTGAATACTTCCCCCAGTTCCAATATAGAGAATAAGTCCCTCCCAGGCACATGCCTAGGATTCTGGGATAAAGAAGCAATGGCCTCTTCCAATCGCTGAGAAATTAAAGTCTGGCGTGCAACCCAGATTTGCTCCTTGGCACCTAACTAATTTATTTTAAAATAAATATTTAGATCAACTAATATATTTTGTTTGCCACCAGGGATCACTCTCAAAGTTTAATATATTCAGACTCTGCCACAAGCTAGCAAAGTGGTAAGATCCAAAATTCCAAATATAGCAAATGGCATTGTGCCACCCTCAGCTCCCTGAAAAGGTAAAGGTATTAAGTTCCTCTTCAGCACAAATTAAGAAAAAGATAATGAGGGAAAATAAATACAGCACTAACAGGTAATTTGGTTTGTAAATAGTTTAAAGTTGTGGAGTATGTTTTAGTTTAGCATTTGTTTCACAGGTATAACGAGAACAAAGTTTTAACTTTAGCAGCTGCAGCAATGCTCGCTGTACTGAGATGAATAGAGGATTTTTTAAAAAAAAATCATAAAAGGATTCAACTTGTTTGCTTAGAAGATGTTTTTATCTCTGTTTTGTTTCTTCACCTACCTTATGGCTCATTTAAATAATTACAAGTAACAAAACGCCATTTTACGGGAAACGTTGGGCCAGAATAGGGCTCTGCTGTGGCTAACATCTGCTCAGGTTTATTCCTCCTGGAGCTGGAAAAGTCGAAGATAACAACCCCAATAATGTGTGTTAAAGCCTGCACTTGCAAGACTGCTGGCATTTTATGTGTTTAGGTTGCAGAAGTCCAGTAAAAAATTTAATTTTAAACAGATGCAATTCTATCAGGAGATGGAACACACAAATGATAATGTTATATAGCCCTGCATTACTGGGTCCTGTTTAGATTTATGCATGTACAGTAAAATCTATAGCTTGCTCCATGTAGATTTGTTCAAACTTACAAGTCCTGGTAGAGAGGCTTCTTTTTGAAATATATGTGAATTTGTTTATTTTAAGCATTTATGAACCGCCCTGCAGCAGATTGCCAAGTTTAAAAGCATGTATACATTATAAGACATAATTAATAAAAGAGTGAAATCGAGAGGAATAAAACCACCCCATCGGGCAAAAAACACCTGGGCAAAACTAAGGCTTTTTTTAACCTGGTGCTGCAAAGATTACGACATGCTCAGGAACAAGGGATTACTTAGTCACCAGCCACTCCCAACCTGGTGCCTTCCAGACGTGGTTAGACTCTGACTCCCATCAGCCCCAGCCAGTGATGTCAGTGGTCAGGGATGAAGCAAGCTGCAGTTTAGCACCATCCCCCATTGGGGGAAGGCAGCTGTAAAGAGCATTGAAGTGAATAAAACTGTATTTGTAAGGGGTGCATAGGTTAGTAGTGTTGGGGTCCCATAGTTAAAGCTATGGTTTTCCCAGTAGTGATGTATGGAAGTGAGAGCTGGACCATAAAGAAGGCTGATCGCCGAAGAATTGATGCTTTTGAATTATGGTGCTGGAGGAGACTCTTGAGAGTCCCATGGACTGCAAGAAGATCAAACCTATCCATTCTTAAGGAAATCAGCCCTGAGTGCTCACTGGAAGGACAGATTGTGAAGCTGAGGCTCCAATACTTTGGCCACCTCATGAGAAGAGAAGACTCCCTGGAAAAGACCCTGATGTTGGGAAAGATGGAGGGCACAAGGAGAAGGGGACGACAGAGGACGAGATGGCTGGACAGTGTTCTTGAAGCTACCAGCATGAGTTTGACCAAACTGCGGGAGGCAGTGGAAGACAGGAGTGCCTGGCGTGCTCTGGTCCATGGGGTCACAAAGAGTCAGACACGACTAAACGACTAAACAACAACAACAACCTTACCTTTACCTTAGTATGTATATTTGAGCTCATGCAGAATTTTGGACCAAGATGATAGATGGATCTGAACCAGACTAAGTCTGCAGTCTGCACACTTGCCTGAGGATAAGCTCCATTAAACACAGTGGGTTTACACCTGTGTAAATATGCACTGTGAGCCTGCAATCCTATGGGACGAGGCTCTTTTTAAATCAGAGAGACTTGTGAGCGACCATGCAAAGGACTGTGTGCTGCATATTTAATAAGTCGAATCAAGCTCGTTAGCTTAAATTGGAGCACAGATCAATTTCTCTCCTCCCAGCTGTCCTTTGTTAAATATTCAATATCAAATATTGTCAAATATTTGATGTCAGCATTTGACATGCAATTATATCTGAAATTTCATTTCAGCGTTTGATATTGGACAATATTTTATAGTTTGACAATTATTGCCAGGACTGTTAATAGTTTATCAGACGTGATAATTGACCTTTGATAGTTGCTATCACTAGGCAGTATTGCATGTCTAATATTCAGCTTCCAATGTTTGATTTGATATTTGAGGGTCAGTTTGCAATCACTCTTCTATAAACAATGTTTGAGTCACTTCGTCATTTGCTCATTGGAATTCATTATTTGAGAGCTTATAATTTCAGAAATTGTCTGAAGCGTAGTTTCAAAAAAGAGAAATTTCACTGCTCAAGGCTAGGAACTTGAAGCTCTGGCCTCAAACCTGGCTATTTAGGTGCCTTTGTGGCTTTCCTGAGGAGACAGACTATTCACATATCCGGAAAGCCCCCTTATTATGAATCCATCTATTCCAGGGCTGAGCCAGGACTGAGAATTGATCTTTGGAGACACCTGGCTCAGTATGAGTCAAGGTAGATCAGGCTTCCTCAACCTCGGCCCTCCAGATGTTTTGAGACTACAGTTCCCATCATCCCTGACCACTGGTCCTGCTAGCTAGGAATCATGGGAGTCGTGGGCCAAAAACATCCGGAGGGCCGAGGTTGAGGAAGCCTGAGGTAGATGGTTTAGTCTGTGGCATACATAAAGGTAAAGGTACCCCTGCCCGTACTGGCCAGTCTTGACAGACTCTAGGGTTGTGCGCTCATCTCACTCTAGAGGCCGGGAGCCAGCGCTGTCCACAGACACTTCTGGGTCACGTGGCCAGCGTGATGAAGCTGCTCTGGCGAGCCAGCACAGCACACGGAAACGCTGTTTGCCTTCCCGCTAGTAAGCGGTCCCTATTTATCTACTTGCACTTTGGCGTGCTTTCAAACTGCTAGGTTGGCAGGCGCTGGGACCGAGCAACGGGAGCGCACCCCGCCACGGGGATTCGAACCGCCGACCATACGATCAGCAAGTCCTAGGCGCTGAGGTTTTACCCACAGCGCCACCCGCGTCCCGTGGCATACATACTTTGAATCAAAAGAATGTTTAACAATTGTCCCCAGTCTCTTTATCTATTTACAACCAAGAAATGATAGTTTCAAAAGGTGGCTCATAGTTGCTGTCCGATGGTGGGTCCTGAAAGGGTGCTGGAGCTCTGGCCACAGGTGGTGGTGACACCAGCCTTGCCTCTATGAAATGATACACTTCAGAACCTCGCTCAGTATAAGGTGTAGAATGGCTCCTAATATGGTATAAAAAAGGATGGAGAGTTTGCAGCCCTCCCAGGGTTTGTGGACTACAGCTCCCATCATTTGCAACTATGGGACATCCTGGCTGTGGGTAAGTTAGAGTCCAACAACTTCTGAAAAGGTTCCTCATCTCTGAGACTTTAAGGGACTCTATGCAAATTGGAGACGTAACGTGCAGGTGCTTCATCACTTAAGTAGTTTCTCTCATAGACTTTAAGGGAATAAATGGTTGGTAGATTGCCAGCCATTTTGTTTAATTAATGAGTATGTGCAAATAATTATTTTTCTAAAGTGGCTAATATAATTTCCCAAACTATGTTTTCCCGTTAAAAAACAACAACCTATTCATTTTGCCTTGGTTTAAGTCAAGGCCGTTTATTCAGAATGAATTAGTCTTTCATTTTATAGAGCTGTGCTTTTGGCAGATAATACATCCAGAAATCATATAATAGGTTTAAACTTCAAAACTTCATTAATCTAAATATGCTCAACAACTTCAAAAACAAGCCAATTATGTGTACATTTCCTCTCACGACTATCTCACTTTGTGCCATTAACAGTTCAATCATATAAACATTACCAGAGGTAGTCAGTGCTGCTCTTCAGAAGTTGTTGGACCCCATCAGCTCCAGCTATGTGACCAATGGTCAGGGGTTATGGGAATTGTAGTAGAACTTCATCTAATAAGTGCCACTGAGTTCAATGGGTCATACACCCACATAAGTGAGTATAGGATTACAGTCTGAATGGAAGTTCCCAGTTTGTGCAGCAAAAGATAAGCCTATGACCTTTGTTTTGAATCTACACTGATGAAAACCCCTGGTACTCACCTACCATTCACCCTCACTGGATACCCCTAAGCACAGCTCACAGCAACACAGAACAGGTGGAGTATGGATAGCTCACTTGGTAGAGCATGAGACTTTTAATCTCAGGGTCAAGGGTTCAAGCCCTACGTTGGGCAAAATATTCCTGCATTGCAGGGGATTGGACTCATGACCCTCGTGGCCCCTTCTATGATTCTATGAGTAATACAGAACAGAGTGACAGGGCCAGTCCTGGCCTGCCAGGGGTTCCATGTTATCCTGCAAGGGCATTTTTCCTAAATAATGCCCACCTGTCAATCAGGTGATGTCACCCCAATGGGCAGGTGACATCACCTGATGGGCAGGGAGGGTCAAATCTGTTTTTTGTTTGACTGTGCATGCTAGTTCCTTGCAGGCAACTGGTATGGTCAGCCCATCCTCACAAATTTTTTTTCTCTTTCGTCCCCTGTTACCTAGCCATGATGCTACAAGCTATTGGCAAACACATTGAGAGATTATGCAGTACTAGTATCACTTTAATACAGTATGAATAAAGTGGTTACAAAGGCAACAAGCGAGATCTAACGAGGGACATAAAGCTCACAGGGAACAGATAACAGACCTCAAAGAGCCTCTAGTGTTGAAGATATGAAATCAGTCCATCGTTCTATCTCAGTACCATCTGAACCAGCTTTCCCCATTCTCTGCCCTCCAGATATTTTGGGCTACAATCCCATCAGGCCCAGCCAGCAGGGTCAATTTATTGTATTTAATTTTATGTTATTGGTTGCATTTATATCCCACCTGTTATAAGGTATGAAAACTCAGGGTGGGTTGTCCTAGTTTGTCCTTCTGGAATTTCCATAGAGGCTTGTTATGTGAGCCATAAAACAGCCACACACAGAGCTCAAGGTCCTGTACATTGTTCTCTCTCACCTCATTTTATCCTCACAACAATCCTGTGCAGTTGGTTAGGTTGGCCCAAGTTCACCTAGTGAGTATCATGGCTGAGTTGGGATTTGAACCCTGATCTCCAAGGTCCCAATTGAACACTCTAACCACTACACCACACTGGTCAGGGATGATGGATGTCACAATCAAAAGGCTAGTCTACCTGGAATGGCAACAGCTTTCCAGGGTTTCAGATGGCCTTTTCCAGCCCTCCGTGGTGATGCCAGAGATTGAGTTTTGCACCTTCTGCATGCAAAGCATATAATCCACCACTGAGCCATAGCCTCTTCACCTTTCTACTGCTTCTCCATTTTTTACCCACTGCAATTTGGTTCGTGTTGGATCATGGTACTTTATTTCTTTGGGCTAACTCATTGGTGATACTGAAAAGACAGACACTGCCTCACTTCAGAAGCCTGAACAAGACAATCTTTGTTTTTATGAGTTAGCTTCAAAATTTGGCTTCCAGGGTTCTGATCTTTTGCATCAAAAGCCTTTGGCTTAATTGCCTTTTCAGTAAAATGTCATATAGCAGCACAACTTTCAAAATAAAAAAAAATATTGAGGAAATTGTTGAGCCATAATCAATGTGCTTCAGCCTGGCAGAGTGAAGCTATCAGAGAGTTTGATGAGTCTGTGAATTTCTGCTGAATCATCCCATCAGTTAATGTCACGTTCAGCTCTTCCTTGTTTTCCAGTGCTTGCACATAGCTCATAAAGATGCATTTTGTATTTTTTTAATTTCCATTTGTTTCAGAGCATCTGTCTTCTCCATTATTTGGATTGGAACCATGCACTAAATTGAGTTTCTGCAAAGACTTCTCCATTTGCCAAATTTAAAGCTTCTGGACCATATGAAACCCTTCCACTTTCCCCAGCTGCTTACATGCAGCTTTAAATTCCTAGTAAAGAAGCCATACCAATTATGTGGAAAGGCACTACTCTCTTTCTCTCAAGGCACAACCACCAGCAGTTTATTGTCTTCACATGCTTCACTGAAATGAACTGAAGCTGTGCAAGAGTATAGCAGCATTACCATTCATTTAGGCTGCAATCATTTTCCCACTTAACTTGGAGAAACCCCATGGAACTCACTGTGAGGTGATGGTAGTTGAAGGACTTGAGAAAGGTGAAGTTAAAGCATAAGGTGAGTGGGTTAGCAAGGAGGTAAGGGTATTGGCAGGGGTGGGGTTGGCGAGCAACATGATCGGGGATGGCGGCAGCCCACTGTGCCATAATAAATTAGCAAGTGTTTAAGGTTCCGCAAAACAAGTCAGCCTCTTGTGATCTTTCAGATCGACAGAGAGTTGCTTCCTACATATATTATTTCATATGTGGGTGGCGCTGTGGGTTAAACCACAGAGCCTAGGGCTTGATGATCAGAAGGTCAGCGGTTCGTTGCTTGGTCCCTGCTCCTGCCAACCTAGCAGTTTGAAAGCATGAAGTGCAAGTAGATAAATAGGCGGGAAGGTAAATGGCGTTTCCATGTGCTGCTCTGGTTCACCAGAAGTGGCTTAGTCATGCTGGCCACATGACCCGGAAGCTGTACGCCGGCTCCCTCAGCCAATAAAGCGAGATGAGTGCCGCAACCCCAGAGTAGTCCACGACTGGACCAAATGGTCAGGGGTCCCTTTACCTTTTTACTGGTGGTCAACAGAAGAGGTTTAAAGACTCTCTCAAGGCAAATCTAAAAAAAATGTAGTATAAACACCAACAACTAGGAAACACTGGCCTGTGAGCGCTCTAGTCGAAGAACAGCCTTTACCAAAGGTGTCAGGGGCTTTGAAGACACTCAAACGCAGGACAAAAGGGAGAAACATGCTAAGACGGGCATAGGTAAACTTGGCCCTCCAGTTGTTGGTTTTTTTGGACTACAACCCCCATCATCCCTAGCTAACAGGACCAGTGGTCAGGGATGATGGGAGTTGTAGTTCCAAAACAGCTGGAGGGCCGAGCCTGTGCTAAGAGGAAGACACGCGTGGCAAACCCTCACCATGGCCAATCCCCACCCATAAATCTATGTCCCCACTGTGGAAAGACATGTGGATTCAGAATTGACCTCCGCAATCACTTACGGACTCATTGTTAAAACTGTGTTTATGGAAGACAATCTTACTGTGCTACAAGTGATCGCCAAATAAGAAGAAGGCATATATCACACAAATAGGAGATTCAAACCCTAAAGAGGACTTGGAGATGTGGTGCCTCCTCCTTAGTTCTGGAAATTCTCCTTTTTTCAGGCTTGCCAAAGCCTGCATCCATTGTGGTTTGGGCTCCTGTGTGCGTGTTGAATGCCTGCTTTTAAATTATTTAAAATGCCCACCACTGTAAATCTTTTCATATATAATATATCTCACTTATCTCACTCTTCCTCCAAGGAGATTTCAGGAACAGATCAGGCTGAGAATTGTTCATTGTGAAACAATAGATGTCTGTTCTTCTTCCAAACCATTCCCAGGGGCCAATGTTGCAAACTTGTTACGTACCTTGACACAGTAATCTTGCTGAGTGTCTCTGCCTAGAGCACGATATAAATCTCAGAGAGGTATCCATTGTCCAGTGGTAGAGACATGCCTTGAATTCAGAGTCCTGGGTACCACTGAGGAATTCTTCAGCTACTAAGGACCAGGTTAAGAGTGGTTGGGAAAACCTCTAAGAGCCACTGCCAGACAGAGCAGGCAGTACTCAGTGCTATTTTTCTAGAAAAAGAGGCGCAGGAACTCACTATGAATGCTTCCATTGTTCTCTTACAATGGCAATGGTGCCTGGCTGAGAGGTGCTGGAACTGAGTTCTGGCAAGTTCCGGTTGAAAAAAAGCCCTGGCAGTACTGGGCTAGAAGGACAAAGAGCTTGATCTGGCATAGGGCAGCTTTCTACGTATATTCCTAAACTGTATGTGCACTCAGAGAAGGACCTCAACATAACATGAGTCATATCAAGTAATCCAAAAACAGCTGAACAACAACTCCTTGTTTTATATGAGAACACAATTTCTGTTTCTACCTCACTTGAGCTGTCTGCTCGAAGCTTAAACACCACTTAGCTCTTATTGGCACTTTTAAAAAAGCACATCACTGCTCACAAGCCAGCGCTAAACTATTACAGGGCCAGGCTACAGTGCCAATGAGATCCTGCTTGTCACACAGCTCACATTTAACATCCCTTGTGTCTGTCACCAGATCTGGCAAGCTGTTCAGAGGGAATGGCATTGATAATGCACTGAAGACCTCAAACTAAGCTGGCATGTTTCTGCACAATTATAACCAAAGGCTTCTTTATTTACTGGCAGTGATTGGTAATATGTGCTGCTTTTTTTTTCAACCCTCTGAACTGTGTGTGAAAAAAGCAACTATTTGCTACAACCATCATGTCCACTGAACAGTATTTCTAAGGAAAATAGACAAAGTAGATTCAGCTTGATTTTTTAATTGCATTTCATTTTTCTCCAGTCCTTTGCACACAGTCCTTTCTTTACTTTATTGTCACATTAACCCTGTGAGGTAGGTTAGGCTGAGATAGTGTGACTGGTCCAAGGTCACCCGATGCCCGTGGCTGAGGGGAGATTTGAACCCAGATCTCCCCACCCTTGGTCCAACACTCTAACCACTATGATACACCAACTCTCCTGCTGGCACTATATCAACTTCACATGAAACATATTCAGTAGTCAAAGTCTTCATTTCTCTCCTGCTACAAAAACACAGGGCATACCACAGGTAGTATTTAACACCCACCAGATTGGCAAAAATGTCTAAAAAAAGAAAAAAGGTATATGCTGGAAGTATAATGAAATTGAGGGATCTTTTTTTCACATGTGGTGGGCCTGTACAATAATTAAGGAATATTGGGAAAGTCTATATAATGACTTAAAAAAAGATAATTTTAAAAAAATTTCCCCAAAACACCTGAGATTTTTCTCTTGGAGATGGTAACAACGGAGGTCCCCCCCCCAAAAAAAGTGTGTATTGCCATATGCCACTGCCACAGCTAGAACCTTATGGGCACAAAGGTAGAGAACAGTGGTATCTCGGGTTAAGAACTTAATTCGTTCTGGAGGTCCGTACTTAACCTGAAACTGTTCTTAACCACCACTTTAGCTAATGGGGCCTCCTGCTGCTGCTGCACTGCCGATGCACGATTTCTGTCCTCATCCTGAAGCAAAGTTCTTAACCCGAGGTACCATTTCTCGGTTAGCGGAGTCTGTAACCTGAAGCGTCTGTAACCCGAGGTACCACTGTAGTACCTACTAAGGAAGAATGGCAGTGTAAAACATTCAAATATGCTGAACTAGCTGGTCTGACGAACAGGATAAGAGAAAATGAAGATCAGGAATATAAGGAGGAATAGACACTGTTTATTGAATATTTTAAGAACCAGTATAAACAAATATATAGCGCAGTAGGTCTCGAGTAAATCCAGCAGAGTTGAAATAGATAGAATATTTAATGGATAACAAATTGGATGATTAAAAAGATGTGGATTACACGGAGTAGTAGAAAAGCAAAGGAACCAGGAAAAGTATGGAAAGGAAGTCAGATGGTATATGCAGTGCTTTTTTTCTGTGGAGACTCAGGGGTACACATACCCCTAAATATTTTGTGAATCTTTGTACTTTTGTCCATTTGCTGTATTTATTTTTCCCAATTTCAATTATAAAATGGTAATTTTCTTGAGTCAAAATGAGAGTACCCCTAAACATTTTTTTAGAAAGAAAGAAAAAAGCACTGGATATATGTATACATGCTGTTTTTGGTACAAAATTATAAGTGGGACGGGGGAGGGGATTAAATATGCTCTCTGTTCCTGTTTTTGAAAATGCTAATAATTTTTTAAAACAACAACAACACAGGGCATCAGTTTATCATGATTTGCAACAGCTGAGTCTTATGTACATTTACCCAGAGGTAAGTCCCATTGAGTCCGAAGTATGTATGGGGTAGCAGACCAGAGCTGCAATGTTTAGCACACTCCAGAGTAAGTCCCATGAGTAAAGGTACTTAGGATTTTGCTCTAAATCTCAGTGAAATCAGGGGGTGTTTAGTTAAGTGTGAAAAGTCCCATCAAAATTGACTTTTGCTAAATTATGCCTGGTGCATGCTCTAGGGCTGTGATTTTTCAATCTCCCTACCTTCAGGGACTCCCTAACAATCTCCCTTCAACATTAATGATGGAACAGAATGCAAACTTAGATGGGGGGGGGCAGCCTTTGTGGCATACAAAGCTCTTCCATCCAACACCTCAGCACTACAGTGGTGCCTCACAAGACGAAATTAATTCGTTCCGCAAGTTTTTTCTTCTTGCGAGTTTTTCGTCTTGCGATGCACGGTTTCCCATAGGAATGCATTGAAAATCAATTAATGCGTTCCTATGGAAACCGCCTTCAGACCAGGTCCGGGGACAGTCTGTCCCCCGACCTCTTCTGAAGGCTGGGGGGGGACAAGGGCTTTTCTTCCCACCCCCAGCATTTTAAAAAACCCCGGGACAGCGGAGGACTTCTCCGCTGTCCGGGGCGATGTAAAAGCCCCTGGGAAGGCAGGCAGGGGGGACAAAGACTTTTGCCCCCCGCCCGCCTTCAGAAGAGGTCCTGGACCTCTTCTGAAGGTGGGCGGGGGGCGAAAGTCTTTGCTCCCCACCGCCTGCCTTCAAAAGCCGCCCGGGACAGCGGAGAAACGCGCTGCCTTTCTCCGCTCTCCCAGAAAGGCAGGCGGGAGCAAAGACTTTCGCCCCCCGCCCGCCTTCAGAAGAGGTCCAGGACTTTGCTCCCCCCCGCCTGCCTTCAAAAGCCGTCCGCGATAGCGGGAAGCACTTCCCTGCTATCCCGGACTGCTTTTAAAATGCTGGCGGTGGGGAGCAAAGCCTTTCGGCCCCCGCCAGCCTTCCTGGACCTCTTCTGAAGGCCAGAGGGGGGGGAAAGGCTTTGCTCCCCACCACCAGCATTTAAAAGAGGTCCCCGGAGATTTCCCTATGGGCTTTCTTCTTGCGAAGCAAGCCCATAGGGAAATTCGTCTTGCGAAGCGCCTCCAAAACAGAAAACCCTTTCGTCTTGCGGGTTTTCCGTCTTGCGAGGCATTCGTCTTGCGAGGTACCACTGTACTTAAATAGGGATGGAGGAGAAATTTGATTCAGTTCTCATATAATGACCTAAATTTGCACTTGCCAAAATAGTTTGAGAACTGAAGCACAAACATCTTTTGAAAATTGCACTTCTCCGAATTTTGCAGTGCTGTTCTCCAGCCAAGTATTGTGTGCAAAAGTGCATATACTATGTTAAAGTGTGCATATATTAGTGAAAATAACAAGCAAAAAATGAATTCTTGGGGGAAATTGCTTTGCAAAAAAAATATGTATGCATTGTGCAAAATTGCAGACAAAATTCACACTGATGAATTTCCATGTGCACTTTTTAAATACAGTCGTACCTTGGGTTAAGAACTTAATTCGTTCTGGAGGTCCATTCTGAACCTGAAACTGTTCTTAACCTGAGGTACCACTTTAGCCAATGGGGCCTCCCGCTGCCACCACACGATTTCTGTTCTCATCCTGAAGCAAAGTTCTTAACCCAAGGTAATATTTCTGGGTTAGTGGAGTCTGTAACCTGAAGCGTCTGTAACATGAAGTGTCTATAACCCGAGGTACCACTGTAATGATAATAAAAAAAAATCATGAACTGATGTGGTAATGTGGAGAACTGAACTTAAGACTGGAAATATGAGAAACAGAGAGAAGCAAAAATGGCCAGATTCGCCCATGTCTAGCTTCAAGCTTCCCAGGCATCAGCTACCTGTGGTGGCAACGTCATTCTGCCCAATGGTAAGGCCAACCCTGAGGCATTCAAGCGTTGCAACTTTTGTTGTTGTTTTTTCAGATGATCTTTATTGAATTTTTAGTTAAATACTGTACATACACATACATTATATTTCACATTTGTTCTTGCTCTCCCGAGCTGACTTCCCTCCTTCCTTCTTCTGGCTTTTTTGTGTCCTCTTTGACTTTTCGCATTGTCTTTGTCCATTTTCCACAAGATTGTTCTTCTTCATTTTTTCCATTAAATGTCCGTAAACAAATCTTTCTATATATACAAATCTTTCTATATATACAAATTCTTGCTGTCTGTCTATATTCATTTACAAATATTGTTCAATAATAATCCTAATATACATTTTTAATTCATTTTGATATTATTATCCAGTAAATTTCTTGTATTTTCCCGTTATGAGATATTATTTTAATTATACTGGTTTCCCTATTTCACATCATCTTCTCTATATATAACATAAATTTTCCCCATTCTTTTTGATATGTTTCATCCCCCTGATGTTGAATTTTTGTTGTTAATTTGGCTATTTCTGCGTACTCCATAACCTTGTACTGCCATTCTTCTATTGTAGGCAATTTTTGCTGTTTCCATACCTGGAAGCCTAGCAACTTTTGAAGTTAAATATTCTTTCTGTGATCCAGCCTCATGTCAACCAGCAGTGGCCATTGTGCAGAGTCGCAGAGACATCTTCCCAACACCCGGTGGCTACAGTTTACCTGGATGGCTCTGGGGTGGGACTGGATGCCAGTGAGGTTAGGGCTGCACAAACACACCTGAAAGATCACCAGATTGCCTCCACCAGTGCATTTGCACAGACCCAACCTTTCCATCACCCTCTCCTGTAGGGATGCCAGTATAGGGTGTGTGGCTCCTCAGATCTGCTCCACCACACCACGGCTGCTGAAATTCCCAGCCCTACAAACCAAGCACACACACCACAATAGCCGATTTGATCCTGACATGGCTGCCTCTTTTGGTGTAGGGAAGAAAATGGTTCTGGGTCCTCTGTTCCCTTATTAACTCAGCCCTATCTGTGGGGATTCCAAAAGCATTTTTCTTCCCTTTGTCTTTCTTCTGGAGACGATCTCAGTGGGAGAGAAAAATCAGCAGTAGCTTCTGTCAGTTGTTTGACACCAGCACCATCTGCCCACTGTCCTCGCTTGTCTTAAATTAAGGCCTAGAAAGCTTTTATGAAATCAGTGGAAAAATGAGTGATCTGGCATCTGGATTTCCCACTGTTTGCCAGTAATTAAGTTTGTCACAATCTTGACAGAGCTGGGAACAATGGAAAGAAGAAGAAAGGGAGGACAGAGGGAGGGGAAATATAATAACAGTCTCTCCTGAGCGGTTTCACTTTGATTCTTCTACAAAAGAAGTGATTAAAAGAAATAATAGCCTTTCCAGGGCATTCCCTCCCTCACTTCCACTCCTGATGTAAATTAAACCTAACAATTTGTAAGTGATTATTTTATAAGGCCAGGTAGTGCCATTCCAATATTTACTGGGCTGCGTGCCAAGTTCTGATCTACTATATCAATTCCGATTGAGTCTCCAATGGTTTCTGTTTCCTTAACTTTAAAGAAGGGAAAGAAAGTGATACATCAGTAAAGGTATCCCTGGATAACAAAGTAGAGAACACTGTCCTTTCTGAGGAATCCTTTCATCACAATATCAGTGAAGAATCTGTTTCTTTAAAATAAAATAAAAATACAGTCCCTCCTAGACATCTGGTTCTAAGGCCCCTCACACTGTGCAGTGGGCAGGAATGTTGGATAATTCCACTAACAACTGAAACAGGAGCAGAACTTACTGCATTTCTCATATTCACCAAAGTCAGGAACTGAAATCTTGCAAACGAACTTGAGCAGTATTCACTATTCTCTCTCTCTCTCTCTCAGTTAGCAAACATTATGTAAATAATTATGTTATTTTATGCATGATTGTTTACATTCCCTTTTCACTGAAACACATTGAAATTAATTATGTAATTAATTGTGTTAATAGTGAGACAAATAGTGCAAAATTGTTTTCCTTGACAAGCCTAATCAAGAGGCCTGATTATAGAGACTGTTATTATGGGACATTAAGATTCCGTAGGTTAAAGTTTGCACTTTCAATTATCCTTCCAGCAGAGTGTCTCTTATGGGGTTTCTGCCCAAATGGGAAAAGATTTTTTCCTGTTTCAGATGTAGCAGTAAGAGCCAAGCATCCTGATTTTTCAAACACGAAAAGAAATAGGAAGAAACTTTGTTCTCTAAAATAAAGAAATATTTCAAAAGAAAAATGTGATTTAAAGAGCTCAAATTGTTTCATGTTTAAAAGTCTACAGAAAGAAAAATGAAATAATCTCAAAATGAAGATGTGAGTGGTCCCCCCCCCCCTTTGCCATTCACCATTTAATAATGAATAGAACTGATTGATTTCTGTCTCCCTGCTTTGCTAACCAAGAGGAACCTGTTTTAAGATGAAAGTCCCACTTTCAAGCCAAGGTGTAATAAGAAGATATCTGCATTTATTGTTTCACAGTAGGTACAGGGCAGAAGGGGGGGGGAGAGAAAGTAACTTACAGAATCCATCAGCCCAGAATATTGAGATGGCCCCTAACACAGAATACAGCTTTCAAAAGGAATTTTAAAAATACATATGATTAGGTCTATCCATGGCTAAAAGTGGATCCCTGTCCCATATTGAGAAGTAAACCTCTGATGACCAGATTGTGCTCACCATCAACAGGTAAAACCATCACCATCGTATCCTCTTTGGCAGCTTTGGTTGTCTATTCAGAATACTGAACAAGATGGGCCTTTGTGCTGCACTAAGGAAGTTCTTATGTTCTTTCTGAACTAAACTTTTAAAACAATTTTGATTAGTTTACAACAGAGGTTCCCAAACTTATTTGGCCTACCGCCCTCTTTTCTGAAATAAATACTCAACAGCCCCCCGGAAACCTACCTTCTTTGAGTGAAGGAGCAGGGCCAGCGCCTCAGCCTACCTGCCATTGGCCAAATAGGCACGTAAGCTGTGATCCACTTCTCAAGCCTGGGAGAAGCCGAAAAGTGTTTACCCAAGCCCAGAAAAACTCCTTACTGTTGGTGTACCGCGCTGGGCTTTGTAACCAACTTGGGAAAACACCAGGCAGAAGAAGAAGAAGAAGAAGAGGAGGAGGAGGAGTTTGGATTTGATACCCCGCTTTATCACTACCCGAAGGAGTCTCAAAGCGACTAACATTTTTTTCCCCTTCCTCCCCCACAACAAACACTCTGTGAGGTGAGTGGGGCTGAGAG
This sequence comes from Podarcis bocagei, assembly GCF_964188305.1. Classification (NCBI taxonomy): domain Eukaryota; kingdom Metazoa; phylum Chordata; class Lepidosauria; order Squamata; family Lacertidae; genus Podarcis; species Podarcis bocagei. The sequence goes on from NC_138129.1 coordinate 30,844,895, forward strand.
ACTTCAAAGAAGTGTGACTAGCCCAAGGTCACCCAGCAGCTGCATGTGGAGGAGCAGAGACCCAAACCCGGTTCCCCAGATTACGAGTCCACCGCTCTTAACCACTACACCACACTGGCTCTTCTTCCCTGTGTTCTTCACCTTCAAGCGCCCCTCAGGATGATCCATCGAATCTCTGTCCCGATGCGCTTCTGCGACACATCTGAAGATATATGTACACAATACTGTAGCAGAGTTCAAGCCGAAACTAGGCATAGAGGTGTGGAATCTAAGCTAATTTATTATGTACAAGATCAAGTGTTACAGAACAAAGGAAACATGGCTCCTCTCTCCTTCTTCTCTGAGAGAGAACAGAAAATGCAAAAGTACAACAATAACGGAACAGTGTAACTGAACTTCCGTTCTCATGACTCCAATAGTATGGAATGTCAACACAGACATGTGATGAAAATAATCACACATCAGCAGTGGAGAGAATGAAATCCCAACACTCACCTCCAGCATGACCGCTGGGCCATGGGGAGGTTTTGTCGCCATCCTACAACGGTGCCCGACCTGGCAGTACCCAGCATTACACAACAGATGAAACATGTAGAAATAGTTTTCAAAATTTCCTTTCCCTTTCTTCTTTTTTATGCTTCCTCTGCCCCCTTATTTTTATTCAATGCCTCCCACTTGCACCCAAGGCTACTACCACCCCCTGGATCATTCCAGCGCCACCAGGGGGCAGCATCACTGGTCTACAAGATGGTCTACAAGATGGCAGTTGGTCCAGTGCTGTTGGATATTTCCTGCTGAGTCTTTCTCTTCCTTTTGATAAACAATTTGTTTGCCTATTGTTTTCAGCTTTCTCTGTATAAATTGTCCCCCGCCTCTCCAAGATTAATGCCACCTTTGAACCTGAGTTCCAGAGTGGCAATAGCTGCAGGCAATGGAAGCTGCCAATCAACGACTGAAGTGAGCTGTATTATCCATGCTGCAGCACTGTCTACTTACTAAGCTAACAAGCTGGGAGCTTAACAGGATTATATTTAAGCATGTCAGAGAAATGTTCACACTGGCCTAGGTACGTTTGGTCAGGAGGGCCTTCAAAATACAATTGGACTCATTCCCTAGTAATAGAGGTTATATGTATTAGCGGCTATTAGCCATCATGGCTTTGTGGAAGCTTTATGTTCAGAGACGGCATTCTTTTGAATACCAGTTGCAGGGGAACGAACAGTGTATCTGAATAAGTGTGCATGCACACAAAAGCTTATACTCAGAAGAAACTTAGTTGGTCTCTAAGGTGAGTGTGGAAATGTTATTGACTTCTTTTTTTGTCAATGGGCTTCCAGCTTTGGACAGTCACGTTTGGAAAATGGGTAATGAGCTTGGTAGTAGGAACCAGCTAGGTACTTTTTTAAAATCTTAAATGTGTTTTGGATTTCAGCCACTGTCTATTTTCCAGCTGACTCTTCTGCAGGGCTGCTGGCCTAGGGCAGGGGTAGAAAACCAGTGGGTCTCCAGATGTTGCTGAACTATAGCTCCATCAGCCACTGCATGGATGGCCAATGGCCAAGGATGGTGGGAGTTATATTTCAGCAACATCTGGAGAGAGCAAAAGGTTCCCCTGCTTGCCCTAAGAATTTGTTGTTGTTGTTGTTTAGTCGTTTAGTTGTGTCTGACTCTTCGTGACCCCATGGACCAGAGCACGCCAGGCACTCCTGTCTTCCACTGCCTCCTGCAGTTTGGCCAAACTCATGCTGGTAGCTTCGAGAACACTATCCAACCATCTCATCCTCTATCGTCCCCTTCTCCTTGTGCCCTCCATCTTTCCCAACATCAGGGTCTTTTCCAGGGAGTCTTCTCTTCTCATGAGGTAGCCAAAGTATTGGAGCCTCAGCTTCAGGATCTATCCTTCCAGTGAGCACTCAGGGCTGATTTCCTTCAGAATGGATAGGTTTGATCTTCTTGCAGTCCATGGGACTCTCAAGAGTCTCCTCCAGCACCATAATTCAAAAGCATCAATTCTTCGGCAATCAGCCTTCTTTATGGTTCAGCTTTCACTTCCATACATCACTACTGGGAAAACCATAGCTTTAACTATACGGGTCTTTGTTGGCAAGGTGATGTGTCTGCTTTTTAAGATCCTGTCTATTATATGCCTGTTGTCTTTGTCCATGGAGTTTTCTTGGCAGGGATACTGGAGTGGCTTGCCGGTTCCTGCTTCAGGTGGATCACATTTGGTCAAAACTCTCCACTATGACCTGTCCATCTTGGGTGGCCCTGCACGGCATAGCTCATAGCTTCTCTGAGTTATTCAAGCCCCTTTGCCACGGCGAGGCAGTGATCCATGAAGGGGTGAACTAAGAAACAGCATCACTAATTCACCACTAATTATGAATTGACCACATTTTAGTGATAAGGATATACATCACAGCAGAAACATTAAATGTTTGTACTACTGTGAAAGCTATACCAGGGGAGTGATTCATGGAGAACTGGAAATCAAAGTAAAAAAATTCCTTCCAGTAGCACCTTAAAGACCAACTAAGTTAGTTCTTAGTTAGTTGGTCTTTAAGGTGCTACTGGAAGGAATTTTTTTATTTTGACTATGGCAGACCAACACGGCTACCTATCTGTAACTGGAAATCAAAGGTTTGTGCCCACATTGCAGCCAGCCAGCCCGAGGCCCTTCTATAAGTACCTCCTTTAACAAAGGCATGATTAAAAAGGAGAGGGTGGCAATTTTGACTTTGGAATGCCCTCCCCAGGGAAAAAGACAAGCTGTTCTTGAGATGGGACAAAATCAATTCTAAGCAGCCTGTCAAGAGTTTTGACATGAAAACTGCGATGGCAAGCGGATGAAGAATCCTAGTCCCCGTTGATTTATGGCATCAATACCCTATAAAGCAGTCTTACTTGTATATATTTAAGATGTAGAACTGTCACTTCAAAACCACTGCATGGTTTTGCTTTCCAAACTTTTTTCTGGGTCTATTTGTGCTGTCTTCAAAAGAAAGGAGACCTAGGCTGGATCTAGACACATCAAAGAAGCGTTTCAGTTAAATGCATTGTAAATTAAAACAGGGGGAACAGGTAGAGAAAAACTGGACTCCGCAGTGCCATCAAGTGGCACAATGTTATATCGCATATACAACACATATAAATCGCTTTTTTGTTGTTGCCAATCTAGCTGAGTCCCTAGATAATAATATAAGGCGGTCACTCACTGAACAGCAACATCTGAGAGCAATCCTGGATTTTGCCTTGAAGTGAAACTATAGCAAGAGTTAAAGTCTCTCCTCACTGATCAACGCCCTGCTCTAAGGATGCCGCTGACACATCTCTGTCTAATACAGAGTTGACACAAATATTTATTTTGCTTATCTATGACTTCCTAGCTCCAGAAATGGTGATTTGTTCTCCTAGGAGGAAACATAATCCTTAGTTAAATGGCAGTGGAGGGAAGACACACCAGAAAGCCAACTCCTCTGACATAAATCTTGCTGAGCCCTCCACTCTTTTGACTTTGGAGTATCCGTGGAAAATGATGAGAGCGGAGCCTTTGGAGGGTCACAAGGAGAGATTTACTTTGGAATATTTACACTTGTCATTCTAATTATTCTCCAGGAGCCAGCAATAAATAGTGGGTGTCAGCCTAAAAAATGAGAGTTTTTAAAGATGATACAAGAATATGGCTTACTGTGAAGGGAAAGCAGGGGAAAGTTAAGTTAAGTACCACTTGCAGACACTTCAAGGTAAAGGATGGATACAGAAAGCTGGCCAGAGGAGTGGAAGAAAGGACAGCGCAGGCAATATCTGATGGGGATTGGGAAATGGCAATTTTTCTGATGTGGGTGCATGTGGTTTGCTTCCAAAATGATCCCTGGTAGATCAGGGGAATTCTTCTGTTTGTAACCCTATGAGAGCTGCTGCCAGTCGTAGATGAGGGGCAGTCAACATGGTGCCCTCCAAGTGTCTTGGACTTCAGCTGCCATCAGCCCCAGCCAGTGTCAGGGATGATGGGAGTTGGTCCAAAACATTTGGATGGCACCATGTTGGCTACTCCAGTGTAGTAAATACTAATTTGGTGCAAGGCACCATCCTACCGTGGCTGGCTACACCATGAGACAACCCCCTCCTGTTAAATATTAGACAGGCACCATCTTTGTTGTCATTTTGGTGCATAATGAAGACCTTCCTCTTTCAACAAACTTTTAAAGTTGCGAACTTTATTCCGGTCTGCATCTGTGTTGGAACTATTCCATATATGGCACGGTTTTAAAGGTTTGAGGTGTGTGGGGGGGTGTTAAACTGCTTTTTCACTGTTTATTTGTTTCTATAACTGTGTTATATATTCAGTGGTCTGTGTTCGCCTGAGCTTGAGTCTGGACTAAGCATTCTGAGCTCCTGTTTTCTGATTTGATACATGATGTCCAGTCACAGAACATTTCATGGTTTGAGCCTCTGTCATTGGCCCTGGAACTCTGAGTTGTGATTTGCAGCTTGGAAGTTTAGACAGCCAATCACGTTGGGAGTGGGAGTGACCTAGGCTTTTAGGAATGTATATAAGCAGTTGCTTTGCCCCTGTTTCTCAGTTATGTAGTCTAATAAAGGTTTTTGCTGTTATCACTGTGTCTTTCCTCATGGGAACCCACCTACACTTCAACTGTACATTTTACTGTTGCAACCCAGACTCAGAAACTATGGTAAAGGGCAGGTAAGACATCAAATGAATGAATGAATGAACCTTGTGAAAGCGTCTCATCCAGATCTGAACTTTTCATTCACCCATTTAGCATAGCTTCTTTCTTCACATGTGTTTGTATGGTACCTTTATTTCAGACAGAGAGACGAGCATCCTCTTAAATATTCTCTAGATGGGTGAATTATCCATCAGGGATACAAACTGGAGAGGGAAGGAGTTGGATGGTTATCGATTGCTCTGTTGCAAACACTCAGATTGTATTTATGCTTAATAATTAAAAATCACCATAGAAGCTTTCCTGGGTGAAGTGAACCATTAAATTGCAGGGGTGGGCCTAAACCTTTTTACACTGGGGGGAAGTTTGCTCATGTGGAAATTCCCAGCTGCATCCTTCACTGGACACATTTATGATGCAATAAAGGTGAATGGGCAGTCATTTTATGACAGTGATTAAAAACGTTTCCATTCCTTGGCTGACTGCAAATGAGTTCCTGTTTGTTTACTCCTGACTCTGTTTTTTGGCATAAATAAATGCATTGTCCCTTCTGCCTCAGTGACTACTGACATGTTGAGGCTATTACCCGGTTCCTGGAAGTGATTTGAAGAGGACCAAACGTCCTGAAATGACCAATGGAGAAACAGGTCTCTTTTTTTTCTTGGAGAAAAAGTGATACCAAACCTCAGCAAAAGCTGGCAGTCAATTTAATGTGGATTCCACCCCACCCGAGGGCATTCAACTCCAAGGCCACTAGATTTTCCAGCACCGTAGTCAGGTTTAATGCTATCAGGTTTGCAACCCCATCCACAGTATGGGGAGGTACAAACATACTATTTCACGCCACCCCAATCTTTGAGAAGTGTCGGATACGAGGGGTTCCAGGTGTTCTGCCAGAGTTTGTGTTTCCTTTTGGAATGAGGCACAGTGGAGATTGTGGTGTCTTTAAGATATATGGTTTATTTACACACAGTGCTGTTCTTCTAAAAAATTGTTTAGGGGTACTCGCAATTTCCTACTCATGTTGAAATACTGCCCCTCAATGAGGCCAAACTTAGATTCACAAAATGTTTAGGGGTATGTGTACCCCTGCAACACCTCCCCCAGAAAAAAGCACTGTTTACACATATACGCAACCTGAACCTACAATGCAGGGGTTCACAACATGAACACCCAAAAAGAGTCTTGTTTTTCCTATAGCTGCAGCCTTGGAGCCAAATAGAAATCAAACATTGCTCTCAAGCATTGCTCTGACTCTCTCTCCAGCTTGCTGCTTTCCTTCTAGATCACATCACTGCAAAAGAAAAAGAAGGGGGAAAACCTCTCCTCCAAACTTTGGCCTTGTCTGTTGTGGGAGTGGGCCCTGCCCATTTGCCATTTCACACCAAGACCCTTAATCCTCCTTAATGGTTCATCACCCAAGCTATCACTGTACTAGGAGCCTAGCCTGGCTATTTCAAGAATTAGAAGCCTTGATTAAATTCTAACACTTGCTGGATCCAGGGATTCAAGGGGGGCTAGCACACAGCATAACATCCCAAACTCAAAGCAAGTGTTCTTGCTTTAATTCAACAGCGAAATGCCATTGTGTTCATACACTGCAGTTCTGTCCATTCAAAAATACAAATTCCAAATTAAAGGGTGGTGTGTATGTTTTCAATAACCCCATTTCAGTAGCTAATATCAAGTATAGCCAGGCTTTCCAAGGGTTTACGGCTGACCTGCCTCAGAATATACAGTGTTAACAAACTTACATAAGCAGCATACACTTAATGAGAATGAAACACAGCCTCTTGCACTTCCAAATTGGGCAAGTCATCTTCCAAGTTTTCCACTCCCCACACCAGATGGTTTTGTGGAAATTGTAGTATGGCACAGAGACACCTAGTGGCTGAATGTCACAGCTGCAAGCACATATAGCTAGTGCAGAAAGAGGACAAATCATGCAAACAACCATTCCCATAACCACAATATCCTTCCAGCTCATCTGCATAAGCAAAATGAACATATTGCATCAATTCCATCTCTCTCATTCACCAAACCAGCTACCCTAACTACGAAGGGGAGGTAGTTTTAGTACAATTTGTTCTTAACAAATCCACATCGACCTGCTGTGAGCACAACTCTCTTTTTCAAATAAATGCTCTTAAATAGCTTGGGTTTATAAATTTGTTCCATAACAAATATATTATTTATAAATATTTATATCTGCATAAATATATGGAATGAAACCTGTGATTTCTGATGTCTGCTTTAAAAGAAAGGCAACGTCCCATATTCAAATGTCGGCAAGCACAGGAGTTGCCAGGAATAGACTCTGGAGCATTTTGGAGTGCTATCTTCAGTCATTCCCACAAGATTCATTTAAAGCGCTGTGCTGCCTTTTTAGCAGTCCTGGTTTGCCCCAAGGAATCTTGAGAACTGCAGTTTATTAAGGGTACTGAACATTTTTAGGAGATCTCTATTCCCCTCCTAGAGTGGTTTAATACTCAATCCCTCTTCCCAGGAAACTCTGAGAATTATATCTCTGTAAGGGGGGAGAGTGGTCTCCTAACAACTTTCTTTCGGGGGAGACATGGCTGTTTGAGTGCCATAATAGTGCTTTAAATGTTAGGTGCAGACACAGCCTTTCTTTCATGATGTTACTTTGCCACAGTATGTTAAATCATTATCTGCCAATGCCAATGTGCCGTCATTTTCATTACATTGTAAATTACTTTTGAACATTAAAACAGAAAGTGCTATGTCGGATACACATGTGCTCCAATCGCTTGGAAAAAATTGCATTAGAATTCATGAAATCATAATGTAAATATTAATTAATGTACAGGTTTCCTCACTAAATTTTGCATAACTATAAAAGGTCATATAAATAATGAATGCCTTGGAATAATTTATGTGGGCTGTGACTCTCTTTCCGCATGTTATAATTACCATTACGGATACACCTCTATGAATTATTAACACTTACAGAATAAATAGTATTAAAATTAATTTGTCACCAGTAAACATATGAATAGCCGAGTTCAAATGGATGTTTAGTTTGGCTAACACATTGCATTTTAGTAATGTTTGTTTTCCCCCACCATCAACGGCAAAAAATACTGTATCATCTGAATCATCAGTGGATGCAATGAGAATGATTGAAATGATGGTTTGCACCGTCCAGAGACCATAAAGAAGTACAGCGGCAGTAACTGAGCTGCTCCCGCAAATACTCTGCAGTCCTTGCAATCTTCTCCCCTTCTTGATGTTCCTATGAAAATGGGCAGCCATCATTGGAATGAGATTTTCCCACTGGAACAATAGCAAACTTCCTAACCAAGGATGTGGGAAGAAACCTGATGGATTATACCAAAAGTCCATCTGTTCCAGAATCCTATTTTCCCCAGCAGCTTCTCTAGGGAAGAAGTCCACAAGCAGGGCATGAAGGCAATAGTCTTTCTTCACTGTTGCTTTCCAGCAACCAGTATTCAGGGTCACACTATCTTTAACCAGAGGTTGCAAATGCATATCAATATCAGGGGGGCTGCTGCCTAGAGGCAGGGAGCTGGTTCAGTTGCTTGGAGGCAGGGAATAAGATTCAACTGCTAGGCTGAGTTGGCTTTTGTACACTGCAATGAAAGAGTGCTATGTTGTCCTTTCTCTCAAGACAGCAACTTTTTTGGGGGGGCTGCCCCTGAATTATCTCCCCAGTCCTACGCAGGCACTTCCAAACACTTCATGGATTGCTAATAGTGGCACACAGAATGGAACATGGCCTGGTATCCTTGTCATACATTCTGATCTTGCTCCAGGCTTAAGTCTTGACTCGATTTTGGGGATGAGTCTTAGCTCATTGGTTTGGCTTGGCTTGGCTTGGCTTGGCATATTTCAGGCATTTATGTACCTTACATAATTTCTAAGAGGTGCAACCCACACTTGGCTCCTTGGTCTCCAGTACAGTCCCTGGCATATCTAATTTTTGTTTTCTTAAAAGGATCAGACAACCACAGGTATCAAAGACCTCTGCCTATGACTGCCTCTGCCTGTCAGAGTAGACGATACTGAGCTAAATAGACCAAAAAATCTGACAAATGAGGCAACTTCCGATGTTCCTTTTATTGAAGCCAAGAAAGTTGTCTCTTATCGTCCCAAGCAATCCTAAATCATCTCCCACCCTGCCACCCAGAATCTACTAATATATCAAGGTTCTTACCTGATTAATCTTCCGAAGTCCTGTAGCATAAATTGATTAATCAGTAAGAGAAGATTTATTCCAGGCCTTAGTGGTCAAGATTACATTGATTTCAATACAGGCCAGTTGGGAGAAATTTCATCACATGCTATAGCAACAGGTTACCCCATTGCTAGCTGGAATGGTGCCTAGGTAAAGGTAAAGGGACCCCTGACCATTAGGTCCAGTCATGGCCGACTCTGGGGTTGCGGTGCTCATCTCGCTTTATTGGCCGAGGGAACTGGCATACAGCTTCCAGGTCATGTGGCCAGCATGACTCAGCTGCTTCTGGCGAACCAGAGCAGTGCACGGAAACGCCGTTTACCTTCCCGCCAGAGCGGTTCCTATTTATCTACTTGCACTTTGATGTGCTTTCGACCTGCAAGGTTGGCAGGAGCAGGGACCGAGCAATGGGAGCTCACCCCATCACGGGAATTCAAACCACCGACCTTCTGATCAGCAAGTCCTAGGCTCTGTGATTTAACCCACAGCACCACCCGCATCCCGGAATGGTGCCTACTGGCTACCAAAAGGTAAATAAAGCAGATACAAGATTAATTGGGAGGCTTCTTGCTTGCCATTGTCAATGCAACACTGCATATTGGCATGTTTTCTCTATTATTGTCATATTAGTAACTAAACATTCCCTTCAGTTCATCTTTCACAAAGGCAGGGACCCAGCAAATCACAAGAACTTTGCACATGGCATATATTCACAGGTGCTTACCTGACCCATTCCTGCCTATTTGAACTGCACTCAAAATATGCAAGGATAAACGGCAGGTGTGTTTGTTGCTGCAATTCTCTTCCCTGGTCATCATCACATTGCAGGTATCAGTGTCTTTCTTCTGCATTGTGCTCACACTCCACAAAGAACTGCTGGATTGCAGACATGTGAAAAACCTCTTTGGATTCAGACTGCCAATGAATCATAGAATCATAGAATCATAGAGTTGGAAGAGACCACAAGGGCCATCGAGTCCAACCCCCTGCCAAGCAGGAAACACCATCAGAGCACTCCTGACATATGGTTGTCAAGCCTCTGCTTAAAGACCTCCAAAGTAGGAGACTCCACCATACTCCTTGGCAGCAAATTCCACTGTCGAACAGCTCTTACTGTCAGGAAGTTCTTCCTAATGTTTAGGTGGAATCTTCTTTCTTGTAGTTTGGATCCATTGCTCCGTGTCCGCTTCCCTGGAGCAGCAGAAAACAACCTTTCTCCCTCCTCTATGTGACATCCTTTTATATATTTGAACATGGCTATCATATCACCCCTTAACCTCCTCTTCTCCAGGCTAAACATGCCCAGCTCCCTTAGCCGTTCCTCATAAGGCATCGTTTCCAGGCCTTTGACCATTTTGGTTGCCCTCCTCTGGACACGTTCCAGTTTGTCAGTGTCCTTCCTGAACTGTTCCGGTCAGTAGTGGACAGTGTGGGGCTCACGTGACCTCTGGTCAGCTGTATCACTGCTGCCTACTGGGAGGTAGAGGGGCAGGGGTGAAGCACACTTGGTGTGGTGCAGACACACCAGTGAATTCAGTCTGGTGCTCCTGCCAATGTGTTTGCACCACGGCAACCTTGCTGATCCCTTTTATCTCTATATGAAGGTCCATGGGGTGGCAATGGGGGAACAGCCCTTTTCTTTAGCAGCTCTCTGCCCGCTGGATGCTCTGTCTAGGGAGGCCCATCTGGCACCAACTTTATCATTGTTTTGACACTAGGCAAAGGTGTTTTGGGGAAATCCCAACCACTGGATGCTTTTACCCCGATCACACTCACACACACACACTCTTATTTATTTGGTTTTTCAGATTAAAGTTTTACAATCACATATCCAACATACATAAAAACAAGATTCCAAAAATTCTCCTGGACTTCCCTCCTCCCTTTTGTGGGTCCTATTGTTAATCATTTCCTCCTGCATCTTTTATGATAACCCACATCTTTTACATTTCCATTATGTCCAAAATTCACCATTAAACTACAAGTGTTATTCCAATGCTACTAACGATTTTAGCTGTTTACAATGGTTTTTAAGATAAATTATAAATTTTCCCCATTTCTTGTTAAAATTTTGGTCTTCCTGATTTCTGATTCTTCCAGTCATTTTTGCCATTTTGCAGTAATCCATCAACTTGATCTGCCATTCTTCTCTGGTTGGGACATTATCTTCTTTCCATCTGTGGGCCAATAATATTCGCACAGCTGTGGCCGCATACATAAATAGACTTTTCTGCTCCATTGGGATTTCTGCACCTAGAATTCTTAAAAGAAAGGCTTCAAGTTTTTAAAGAAAAAGTTATTTTAAACATCTTTTTCAATTCATTATATATCATTTCCCAAAATTCTTTTACTACCTTACATGTCCATCACATATGATAAAAGGTGCCTTCTTTTTCCTTACATTTCCAACATTTATTTGACAGCTCTTATGTTTTTAATATGTTCATGTACTTTTAAAATTGTATTTCATACTTGTTATAACTTACTTTGTTGTGGAAAGCAAAGCATAAATGTAGTGGATTGTATCCATATTTGATCATGCTTAGAGTAGACCCATTGAAGTTAAGTAGCATGACTAATGGGTTTAGTGGGTCTACTCTGAGTAAGATAAGTATTGGATACAAACCAAACCCATCCACATTCTACAATACTGTAATGGCTGAGAATGGGAACTGAGAAGTCTTTCATTCAAATCCCATCTCACCCACAAACTCACTGAGTGAGCATGGTCCTCGTACCTTCAGGAGTGCATTCCCATCTGTGACATGGGGAGAATAATCCTGCCATGCAGGGTTGTTGAAGGATTGCTGGGAAATGAGTCTGGACTGCTTTGAATTAACATTGAAAACATTCCATGTAAAACCTAAGCATTATTAACATTTCAACGCCTTCACTTCTTCCATGAAGCAAAGCACCACTTCGCAGAAGCGACAAGGAAGCTGGTTGTGTGTTTTGCTCCCTGGACAACTGCAAACATGGAATGAAATGAGAAACAGAAACTCATCCCTGCCCTGAGTTTCTCTGGGAATGAAGCTAATCAAGAGACAGCTTGTACACTGAATTTTTAACCAGCACGTTCAACATGAAGTTTGTTGTGCCAATGATAAATCGAACATCTTTGCAAAATCCATGCCTTCCACAGTCTCTCCCATGGTGCACTTTGAAGGCGCAGGAATTATTATTTGGCACATATTGCATACATAATGAATTTTCGGGCATGCTTGTTTGATCTATAGCGACGGAATAATTGGTAAGCTTGTTAGACTAATGGAAATCTCTTTTTGTTTAGATCATTGAGCCCATTTTAGTGAAAAAAGTTATATGAAATTGAAATTGAATGAGGAACGTGGTAATTCATTGTGGCATAAAGTAGAAATAATTTGAGAACACAGTTTTTAAATAAGAGCGTTTTACACAATGGGTGCAATGCTGTTAAAAGTGAAGGGTTGGAAAGGCTCGCAATCCTATGGACACTCTCTTGGATATAAGTCACATTGAAATCAGTGGGACTTACTTCTGAGTCGACACAAATAGGATGTTATGCGGTGTCTCACAGTGAATGTCTTCCTTTATTCCATTTAAAATATTGATATCACATCTTTCCACTAGAAATGCGCCCAGCCCATTACAAACAATACTATCACAAAACAGCAGATAACAAAATGCTACTTCTAGAAAATATGGAAATACCATGCGACAAAGCAGGCTCCTTAAGTCATCTTATTTACCCTCATCCTATCGCTCAATCATATATGATAGAAAATACTCGGATTTAAAAAATAGGGCAGGGCTGAAACTGGGGCGCTTTCATGGACATCTTTGGGCCTCTGCCGAAGTAGCCCCTTCCAGCATTTGATTTCTTGATGTCATCATCAAATCTGATTGGTTGTGTGGTGTCTTGATGCCCCCTCAATTATTATATCCAGAAGAATAGCTATGCTGGCCAGCTGCAGCAAACCCAACAGAGAGCTCCCCCATTCTGGACAGAAGAAGTGGCATTGCCACCCTCAGACTCAGAAAGCTCCATGGAGGAACCAGTGGAACCAGAGTGTGCCCCACTCCAATACATCATCATCATCATCATCAAACCTTTTATTGGCATCACATCCAAACATCCAAAACAAACCAATACAGAATTAGCACTTCCCCAGTGGCACAAAACATTTGCTAAAAGAAAGGAGGCAGAGCAGTCTATCGTCACATCTCTAGGTCTCCAGGGTGATCAGACGTCTGCAGTGTATTTCAACAACAAAAAAAACCAAATAGAGATATTTAGCCACTAACTTAGTGAACTCCTGATCATTCCCCAGTAATAGAAAATGTATGACCTCCAACTCTGGTTTCCATTTGGGGATGCAGAGTTGATCTAGAAATTGCTGACAGAGATCAGCATATAGTTTACAATTAAGAACCATATGTGTAAGGGTTTCCAAAACAGCAAGAGACTGATGGAGAAGGCTGGATCTCTTGAATCAAAGCAACATCTTCCAGTATCGGTGAGGCTGCTCGTATATAGAACTGACTTACTTCCTATTGATGCCTTGTGGTTGCATAGCCTGAGCCCCTACATTCAGCCAGAACCCCCCTACACCCAGTCTTGCCTTGTACCTAGCTTGAAACACACCCTGCACCTCACCTGGGTTTTCACCTTGCCTGAGCAAAACATAGAGTAGGGAAACAAGCAGCCATGATCCATGAACAAGTAGAAAAGAGGAGGTGCTCCCTGGTGAGAACAGAAAGCTCCTGGGGTGAAGAGTGGTCGTCTGGTTGCATCTTAAGTTGGGAAGATAGAGTGAAATCCTAACTCCTTCCCACCCACAGTGTGGGGTTTGAAGAGTGGTGGAACATGCCTGCTGCATGTTGAGGAAGCAAGAGACTGCTCTTTGTGGCAAGGGGAGTGATTGCATAAGGGGGTGGGATTTAATTGCTCTATAAGGTAAAAAAAAGGACATAAGAATCGAAGAGGAGCCTGCAGGATCAAGCTAGAGGCCCATTTAGTCCAGCATCCTGTTCTGTGATCAATCCTCAAGCAGCAGCTGAGCACAAGAGCAATTTCCCCTCCAGTTATTAGCCCAAAGATGGAAAGAAGAAAAAATCCTGACTAGGAAAGAATGGCAAGCCAAACTGCAGGACTCTGACGAAATGGCAAAAGTAATCGGGAGACTCAGGAATTAAGAAGACAAGGACTTTAAAAAAGAATGGGGGAAATTTATAATTTACCAAGAAGACCATTTTAAACAAATTAAAGCTTTAGCTGGACTTTAAAACTCACTTGTAATGTAACAGAAATTATGGACAATTCGGGAATATAAAAACTATGGAGAATAGACTGATATGTAGTTGTAAATATTGCTACAAGGACCCATGTAGGGGGTGGAGGGAAGTCTGGAGATTCAGAGACTCTCAGAGTACAGTGGTAACTCGGGTTAAGAACTTAATTCGTTCTGGAGGTCCGTTCTTAACCTGAAACTGTTCTTAACCTGAGGTGCCACTTTAGCCAATGGGGCCTCCCGCTGCCACCGCACGATTTCTGTTCTCATCCTGAAGCAAAGTTCTTAACCCGAGGTACTATTTCTGGGTTAGCGGAGTCTGTAACCTGATACGTCTGTAACCCGAGGTACCACTGTATGGTTATTTTTTAAAAAAATTGTTATAAATTTGTACTTGTAAAAACAAAACAAAAAATTACATAAAAAATAACTATTTGCCCTCCTGTGGAATTCAAAAGCAATTACTGCCTCCAACTAGCAGTTCCAACAGGGGTTCAGGAAACCCACTCATCCCAAAAGCTTCTCTTTCATGCCAGAAATGCTCACACCCACACATTCAGTATAGCCATAAAAAAAACAGCAAGAAACCTAAGCATGGATGCAAGAACATCCATCTGTATATTAGTTACGATGGCCAATAAAGACTGCAAGAAGCATCATATCTTATCCTTGACCTACCGGGATTATCATAAAGCTTTTGAATTGGTGCCATCCTCTTGGCTTTTAAAGGCTTTGAAGCTTTATAAGATTTTACCAGTTATTTATAAATGTCTATCTGCAGCAAGGACTCCCTGGGATGCACTGTGATATTTAAAAGACATTGTGTAGTGCTAAGATTAAAAAATAAACAGTGATATCTGTTCAGATGATCCTCTAAGCTCATTATGGTTCTGTTTGGCTTTAAATCCACTTCATGCTTTACTGAATGAAACAAAAGATGGCCATAAATTAAACGGAAATAGAAAAACCCTGAGAATCACACATCTATTATACAGGAGTTTGAACTTAAAAGCTTTATGTTGAGAGCAATTGGGTGGGGTGGGGGAATCTAAACAATCTGCTTGGTGCAGCACATATATTATATTGAGGCATATATTTGGATGTCAGGATTCATAAATGTGTCGTTATCAGAATCAAGAGGCGTAAACTGAGCTCTTCAGAGGGCTTCATAGTAAATGATGCAGAATCTGTAGTGGCAATGGAAAAGAAAGAACTGTGTAAATATCTTGGAATTCAACGAAATAGGCTAATTCATCTCACTCAGCTGAGTCCTGCATGTGCACTGATGCAAAACTGCTGCAGGAGTGGACTTCCTTGTTCATGGGAGCCAGTGTGGTGTAGTGGTTAAGAGCGGTAGACTCGTAATCTGGTGAACCGGGTTCGATTCCCCGCTCCTCCACATGCAGCTGCTGGGTGACCTTGGCTAGTCACACTTCTTTGAAGTCTCTCAGCCCCACTCACCTCACAGGGTGTTTGTTGTGGGGGAGGAAGGGAAAGAAGAATGTTAGCCACTTTGAGACTCCTTCGGGTAGTGATAACGCGGGATATCAAATCCAAACTCTTCTTCTTCTTCTTCTTCATTTCAGCAAAGAAGAAAATTCCACCCAGTGCTGTTTTATCCATTGAAGTTAATGGGAAATCACTGCATCCATGGGGAGTCAGTGTGTCATTGGCGATTTACACTTTTATATCCCGTCTTTTTTCCGCCACAGAACTCAAATCAGCATGCATGGGGTTCCCTGGCTGTCTCCCATCCATATCTAGAACTGCTTAGCTCTTTTATGCCACATCATGGACCTTTGGACAATATCCTGGGATCATGTACACAGTCCTGGCCTACTTTGAGGAAGGACAGGATAAAAAGTAGCACACGTTTTTAACCCAAGATCCTTTAAACCACAATTATTATTATTTTGCTGTAAACTGATTAGAAGTTCTTGAAAACCGCTTAGTGGTTTTACTACAGGCAAGTAGTATATGAATTTTGTTAAATAAATAAATATTTTTGCGGTGCCCTTTAACAAACCGAGCAGTTCCATGTCTGCTGGCCCCACCTCCAATGCCACCATATCCTGCTGGCTTTTCCTTCAAAGCCCAGTGCGTTCAAGAGAAGGTCTGAATGTGGCAGCCACACATACTCGGTGGAATGTGCAAAGGTTCTCCCTTCAGGCCTGTTGAATACACAGTGGTTGAAGTGGTGAGCCTCATGAGGGCAGTGACATTGGCTGGATGCCAATGTCCTTCCTTCGCACAGTCATGAACATGTCAAGGAGGACTGTAAAGGAAATTTATGCAGCAGATGTTTTGACATCAGCTGTGACCTGGCAGCAGCTATTCCATCAGAGGGAGGAAGAGAGGAGAAGCAGGGCCACTCCCTAGACTCAGCTAAGAGAACATTAACTTTGGCCTCCTCCTCTCTTTGAATTGTTTCCCATACCTGCTGGTCATGGTAAGACCTATGTAACTAAGATTTTGTACCTGAGTTGGCTTTATCCTAATCCCCGTTTCCACAACACACACACACACCCTTGCACTGGGCTGGTTGTGTGTGGATTGGGTGGAGGTGTCTCTCAGTCTAGGCCTTGTGGCCTCCACCAGTTTCCGCCTGGGAAATGAAGGCAGCATCACTCTGCTGATGTGTACTTCCCTGCTTCACCCACTGAACATGTGATTGGGAGGAAGTGCCAGCAGAAAGTCCTGAAACGGGGTGTTCCAGGAAGTGAGATGATCTGGGATCCATTGGTTCCTAGCTGGTCTCACTTCCATCACATGATTCCTCCAATCATTAAATATCAGTGGTCTGCAAAAAAAAAAGTAGAATTTTGAGAGGTGGTTTTCAACTGTATTTTCAAAAGCAACTTCTCACTCCTTGTCTTTGAAACTTTTGGATTGACGGGATGAGCCCAGTGGGTCTACTCTAAATAACATTAAAAAATCGCAGAGCAAGGTTATATCTGTCACAGATGAAAATAGGATATTTATGTCCCACTGTAATCTATTCACTAGTTTATGGAGCCCAGATCCTCCAAGGAGGGTTACAAATCTAGGTGAAGTCCCTGAGTGCTGGAGGGTTTTGCATTTGGATCTCCTCTTTCGCTGAAAGATGTTTAAAATTACATGAAGATGGACTGCTCCCTGTTGACCATCCATCTATCGAAGCTCAAGAACTTGCATTATTTCACCATGAGTATGGAATAAATTGACAGGAACTCTCAGCCAGTGGAACGGGTGTAATTTACTAGCCAGAAGTTTCTTATTTGTGGCAGGATCAGTGGAGTAGGGTGCTGGTGTGTTGAAGACGCAGCTCTGAGTCAACTAGTTTGACCTGATGACCTTCCAGCTATTAGCGAAAGCTGTAAATAAAACATGGACAAACATGGGAATGGGAAATTCCTGTAAGATCAAGAAGATATGATTCACATCTTCTTCTTCTACATAGTAAGGTGTGCTCCCTATCAGGTAAATCCCAGGAAGCCTGGACACTTTTCTGAAGCATATTTAAACACGCTGAGAGTAATATGCAACCTTTTGCAGCCTATCACCTTCTGGCATTGACCCAATAGGAAGAAAGGAATCTGTGCATTTTTGTGGGGTTGGGGTGGCATTCTGGGATTTGAGGGGCAGGGGACTTATGGTGTTGGGGCTAGTGGGAGTTGTGGTCAAAAACATCTGAAAGGCACAGAATAAGGAGAGGGTTTCTGTGGCTACACTGAATTCTTCATATCCTCCCCTATATACACACTGATTCAGTAGCACCCATTTTTTAATTTTGGAATTTTACTGATGGTATTTATTTTGGAATTTTTTAAAAAGTGCCTGTTTTCTTTAATGTGTTGTGGCATTTTATAACCATTTTATGGGTTGCGTTTGAATGCTTTCTAAATGGAATCTTGAAACAAACAGAGGATGCAAACACTCCCTTCACTGGGGCAAATTCTCCCACTAGCTCTAACTTTCTGCTGTGTTCTGAAAGCACGTTTCTCAAGAGGCCCCATTCATATTACATCTGAGCCATCAGAAACAGGCGTTCATCCCCATCCCTTGAAGTGCAGTGCTGCTCCTTCGGGAAACATCATAAAATGCATTGAATCCTTAATCCCATGCGCTCCCTGGTTTATGGTTTTAACCATACCCAAGCAGCAAATACATCTTTGAGACAGCAATTGCATCTTCATTCGCTGAGTCACTTCCTCCAGCAAAAAGAGCAAGGATCCAATTTCCTTGGTTTGTTTACATGTTCTCTACTTTAATGGTATGTTTGGAGAAGGACATGGGAGCTAACAGGACTCAGGAACAGATGGGTGTTTCTGGGCCCCCACACTCACGCTGGTAAGGAAAGTCATGGAGCTCCAGGAATGTGTGCAATTAGGGATATTATTAATGACCTGAAATAATTGGGGTGTTGGCATTATCAGTGACAAATTCCAAGCTGCACCAGACTAAGCACAGGTTGAAGATGACAAGAGCATAGCTTCCGCCAGTGAAACTCCGACTAATGGCTGGAGAAGCAGCTATAAACAGAATTGCACAAACTGAAGGCTTGGATAGGAACCAAGAGGAGGACTTCCAGCAGTATTGAGGATGATAAGGACCAAGTAAATATGTTTGGATTTGGCAGTGAGAGGATAAACTTAAAGGGACATTTCAGTGGAGTGCAGAGGACAGAAGCTGAATTAGAAGGAAACTAGAATGGAGTGGATGGGGAGGACTTTTCTCATGACACTTTACAATAACTCAGTCGGTAGAGCATGAGACTCTTAATCTCAGGGTCGTGGGTTCGAGCCCCACATTGAGCAAAAGATTCCTGCATTGCAAGAGATTGGCCTAGATGAGCCTCATGGTCCCTTCCTACTCTACAGTTCTATGTAAGTTTCTAACATACTATGAGAAAAGGGATAGGGGTGAGAGAGAAATTTGTGGTATTGGTTGAGAAGACATTGCAGAAATTGTCCTTGCAGCATATAGATGCTCATGGAATATCTCCACAATGAGAGTGGGCTTATGCCTCTCAGCAGTGGGTGAGAACCTGTGGCCCTCCAGGTGCTCCATTATCTTTCATTGCCCCTGGTCGTTGGCCATGTGGGCTGGAGCTGCTGGAAGTTGGAGTCTAACAACATCTGGAGGGCCACAAGTTCTCCAAGCTACGTGTATTTTCAGAAATGGAGAATTAGAGTTGGTTTTCATAAATGGGTATCTCCACTCCCTCTCCATCTGGAAATGGGGTTGTGCATGCATAGAATAAGGGGCCTCATCAGGTTGAAATATATTGGGAGTTTGGGCAAGGTATCCCAGAAGCCTTCCCTGTATCTTGCCTTATGCCTCTAGTGCCATGATTATGAGAACCCATTTTTACAGCTCCAAGGCAACGTTTGGAGAGCTGCCACGGGCAGCCTCAGCTCAGTGCAGCCTGTTGTATGCAGAGTTTTTGGGAGGGAGTCACTGTGGTTTAATTGCAAGCGCACAGTGCAGTTTTAACTGCAGAAGGCCAAAAAGTGCAGTCAAAGCGCACTCCGTTGCGGTGACTAATGACTGTCAGAATGGAATCTGGCAGGAGTTAAACGGACTTTTATGTGCAGTTCCTCTACATTGAATTCTAATTCAGGTTGGGGTTGCTGTGAATAAAACCTAACTGATAAGCATGGCCCCCACTGAAATCACTTCATCATGAAAAATGGGATACTTTTCCTTAGAAAGAATGTAAACAGGGATGCTGAGTAATGAGCTCTTCCTCAAATTGTGTCTTTGGTTATCCCAAATACTAACTGAGCTTTGTGAGGGATGAACTCACTTATTTCCGCGTCACAAGGTATTTTTCTGTATACAAATTAAGCTACTCGGTGCTCCTGAACCTTATTATTATATAGAAGCATGGAAGAACCACCTGGGTAGTGTCAGTTATGCAGGTTTACAGTACAATTTACCGTTGCTTCCACAGCCAAAAGAGAATTAGAGCCATCCTCAGAATTGTCAGATTCCAAACAAAACAATGCAGGAAGAAAAGGGAAACTGACCTAACAGCACTTGCCACCAGGCCTGCCATTTTCCACTCAGTAGATACTAATTTTATGAACCCTGGATGCTTCTTGAATAGCAGGTGGCACCCTGCTCCCACCGCCACCACGAAACCTATTATTTACAAGTGTTCGGGTTGAGAGGATATTACCATGGCAGAAAAGCAAAACCACACAGCCATTCTGTTGGCCATTCTGTCCCAATATGAAGGATGGATCCTATTTAAGCTTTGGTATTCCATCATTGTGTCATTTTTCATGGGACATAGTGGACACTAATGGCCAGTTGGCTGCAGCAAAAATCCAAAACCCTTTGCTCTAAGCAAGCGGATGAATGTACCTTGAAGGCCAAACAGCACATTAAGCAAGAGATCTCAAATGATTGATATCTTGCCTTTTCTCTTTCTCCCTCCTTCTTACTCCAGACAAATTTTCTAACAGCTTGGTAGCTCCCTATATCTATATATTTCCTGGTGAAAGGCAGCGCACAGCCTTCCCAGGTTGCCTTCTCGGGCACCTCAACACTGGAGAGCATGTCCGCCAGCAAGTTTTCCTGCTTGATCATTGCCACTACACCGGGGACCATGGTGGTGGGGGAGGCAGAGGACATTTTCTACCATTCCTCCCTTGTTTTGGAGTTGCCGGGAGGGGGCACCGGAGGGATCTTTGCACCACGGTGCCGGATATGCTTAAAACGGCCCTGGATGTAGTTGCTCTACTACTGTAAATTCTCTGAAATCCTCGCTCTTTGAGGGTGAGGATCAGGGCTGGATTAACCATTAAGCAAAATACACATGTGCTTAGGGCAGTGGTTTTCAACCAGTGTGCCATGACATCCTGGGGTGTCTGGGGTGCTGCGGACAACACTGGTCTCTGTCCTCTGTCCCTCTTTCTTTCCTTCCCTCTCTCCTCTGATGCCCTCTTGCGTCTCTGCCTCCCCAAGGCTTGTGTGGCTGTTTGTTGCAGCAGCCCTGGCTACAAGCTTCACAGGTGAATGGTGCCTCTGAGGCAGGCCAGGGGGTACTGAATGCCAAGAGCTGAGGTGGCACCATAATAAGCAAGCAAGCAAGCAAGTGGATGAGGGAGGCCAGCCATTCCACCAGCCCTTTTTGTTGGGAATGGACAGACAAGTGGGAGGCCAGGGAGGCAGGTGCTCTGCTGGCCTTTCTTGTGCTTGCTGTGTGCATTGTCTGCCTGGGAACTGAGTGTCTGGTGCTGAAGGGGAGGTTCCCAACAATGCAGCAGCAGCCGCTGCTGCCTCCCAAGGTCATATTCACCTTTGGCCACTCTCCATTGTGCCACTAAGTCTGGGGTATCCTTTTCCAAGGCCCCTGTGGGGCAGTGTGAGGAGGCACCTCTCATTGGGGTGGGAGGGGACCGCTCAGAGACCAGGGATGGCAGCAGCGGCTCCCAAAGGAGAGAGGAGAGGAGAGGAGAGGAGGCTGAGGGAACACTCCACAAGAAAGGGTGTTTGAAAAAAAGGGTTAGAGGCTGCCAGCTCTGCAGGCAAGGGGTGACATAAATGGGCTCCTGAGCCCCAGAGGGGTGCCACAGAAAGAAGGTACTTGGTCAAGGGAGCCATGGACTCAAAAAAGGTTGAAAACTTATGGCTCAGGGAATCAAGGGAAACAGGGCACTACAGAAATTTTCCATTGCTGGATTTTTAACATTAATGGTCATACAACTTGCTCAGCTGAGCATTCATTTTTCTCATTGGGGTATATTAAAACCCCAACAGAACAACTCTGCAACTACCAAGCATAGAAGCAGGTGTGTTATGTAAGATTCGTTTTGAGGATCTGATCAAATACTTTGCCATTAGAAAAAGTAGGAGAAAATTGTTCAAATATAAATTAAGTAGATGCATTCAAAAATAAACATTATTTTCCATCTTACTATAGGTTTTGTTTCATTTCAAAAAACTTTTTTTGCAGTTTATTGTTGTTTATATTTTAAATCAGATATATATGAGGGCACCAAAATCTTTTTAGTCATTAGGGCCTCTAAAGGTCTTAATCTGGCCCTGGTGAGAGTGAAACAAGATGGTCATAGAATGTCAGTCCTTTGGTAATCAAAAGCAACCCACAACCTGATGTCAATTTTATAGGGAATGAAATTAAGTCTCAGAGCAGCAAATGGTAAAAAAGGTAAAGGACCCCTAGACAGTTAAGTCCAGTCAAAGGTGACTATGGGATTGCGGCGCCCATATCACTTTCAGGACAAGAGAGTCGGTGTTTGTCCACAGACAACTTTCCGGGTCATGTGGCAAGCATGACTAAACCGCTTCTGGTGCAACGGAACACCATGACTGAAGCCAGAGCGCATGGAAACACTGTTTACCTTCCCGCTACAGCAGTACCTATTTATCTACTTGCACTGGTGTGCTTTTGAACTGCTAGGTTGGCAGAAGCTGGGACAGAGCAACAGGAGCTCACTCCATCGCAGGGATTCGAACCACCAGCCTTCCAATTGGCAAGCCCAAGAGGCTCAGTGGTTTAGACCACAGCACCACCCGTGTCCCCTCACAGCAGCAAAACCTCTAATTAGATACATGGACATCAATGTCAGAAAGGAATGACTGGCAACAGTGATTGGGAACCAGATGTTGTTGGACTTCAACTCCCATCCTCCCTGACCACTGGCCCTGCTGGGTCTGATGGAAGCCAGAGTTCAACAATTCCTGGAGAGCCATGCGTTCTCCATCCTTGGTTTGGAGACACGAAACAGCAGATTTAACAAAGGCAACTCAGCCTTGACTGCTATGTGATGTATATGTTTCTCTGCATAAATGACCCTCTTATGAAACTGAATATGGAGTCGAGGCACAGCTAAATTGTTTTTCCAGTGATCACAATTAAGTTGTTTGAAATAAAAAGTGGCTGAAAAGCCAATCCATAATATTGCTGGCACTGCAAGGCAACTGCTATTAACAGGAAGAAAATGTATCAGGGAAATTTGTTGTTGTTTTCTTCATTGAAACTGTAATTAATGTGCATCCTATGTACTAAGCAAAAGGGGAAATACAGTCCTTGCAGCAGTTAGCATGCATCTCATTAGCACTGAAACTCCTGTGTCGTCAAAATACATTATGTTCTGCTTTAAAAAAAAAAAGTGTAATTGAATTCCCATCAAAGCATAGTTCATCTAAATCAAATCAGACTACACTCAGGCTGCAGCTCATTTGAGCTATGGATGGAAATTAGGATTCATTAAGATACCTTCTAGTAATTTGAACAAATACAAAGGCAGGTTTGAAGCTGAAGGCGGGGGGAGAGGAGTAGAAGGAGGGGTTGGAGACCCTACCACTGGATCCTATGCATATGGTTGCAACTACAGCTGTGGTAATGAACAGTACTTGGGAGAGAAAGTAAGATGGGAACCACTGGGGAGACAGTAAGTTCTGTAGGAGGGCTCCAGTATGAAAACTTACTGACAGCAAGTGGCAGGTATGTGCACAGCACAGCCCATGAGTGAAGGTTTCAAATGGGGCCTGTGGGAGCATTTCTCATTTTCTCGACTCCAGTTTGTCCAAATCTATCAATCTGTCTCCTTAATTCACTGCACATCTATTGTGCACAGTATTGTGTCGTGAGAACAGCAGGAAGCAATTGGAGACTCGTCAGTGTTTAACTGGGAATGATCTGACACAATCTAAAACAACCGTACACTTAGTTTGGCTTTCCTGAGTCCATCAGATGATGATGATGTATACAGCCCAAAAGAAGTGTGTGCATGTTATGGAATCAAAGTATGGCAAAACTACAGCAGAATTGCTTGAACACAGTGGTTCTGCCCTAACACATTCTCCCATAAAGTACCACAGCTGAAGAATGCTGTAAGATGCGATTCATACTGTGCTTTGTTACGGAATGAGCTTTTCGCTTTGTCCTGCATGTGCACTGATGCAAAACTGCTGCAGGAGTGGACTTCCTTGTTCATGGGAGCCAGTGTGGTGTAGTGGTTAAGAGCGGTAGACTCGTAATCTGGTGAACCGGGTTCGATTCCCCGCTCCTCCACATGCAGCTGCTGGGTGACCTTGGCTAGTCACACTTCTCTGAAGTCTCTCAGCCCCACTCACCTCACAGCGTGTTTGTTGTGGGGGAGGAAGGGAAAGGAGAATGTTAGCCGCTTTGAGACTCCTTCGGGTAGTGATAAAGCAGGATATCAAATCCAAATCCAAAGTACTCCAAAACTCTGAACGACCCCACTTAGTGATTTCATGTCAATGTTAAACAGCATAAGGGATAAAATTGAACCCTGAGGAACCCCACGTTGAAGGCTGAAGAGCACTTCCTAAGCATCGCCCTCTAGAAACAACCATCTAAGAAGCATCAGAACCACTTCAAAGCAGTGTTTACCACCACACCCGCTCCAGAAGGATACCATGGTCAATGGTATCGAAAGCCACTGAGAGGTCAAAAAAAATTTCAGGGACACATTTTCCCCATCTCTCTCCAGACAAAAGTCATCATGTGGGGCAAACAAAGCAGTTTCTGTGCCAAAATCAGGCCTAAACCCTGAATGAAATGGATCTAAAACAATAAGTTTCCTCCTAGAGCGAACTAGGAATCTGTTTTCATTATTTTCATTATCTTGTTATAAGTTTTGTGGGAGCAAGACTCCCCTAAATTCCTGGAACCAGGAAAGGGTTAGAGGGTTGCCATATGTCCTCTTTTTCCAGAACAAGTCCTGTGTTTCATGGGTAGAGTGGTCATAGTGATCCGTAGTTAAAAGTCAGCAAATTTGTCCTGTAGTTTGCTCTTCAAAATATGGCAACCCTACCATGAATCCTCAGTGATTCAATTGCTAAGAGTGGCCGAGTTGTTAAGCAACAAAGGTAGGGATATGTGCCATTAGCAGAGACTCTGTCCCAGGCAGCAGAGGGGTGGAGCCTCTCCTCCAGCTCTGTGTTAGTTTGCAGAGTTGTGTTTAGGATTTCAGTTTGTCTGATGCAAACTGGGGAGGGAGGGAGGTATCAGTATGCAAATGGCAGTAGGCTGGGAATGGGGGGGGGGGTCAGAGCACCATGTTTGAATCCAGGACTGTGGCGATGGGAGGAGGAGGACTCTCTTGGGAGTGTAATGCTGGAAGCCCCTCCATTGTAGGCTCAGGTTGTATATATGTGTAAGTAAACCATATATCATAAAGACACTACAGCCTCCACTGTGCCTCATTTCCAAAGTAAATTTGAACTCTTGCCTGGAACCCTGGAATCTCGCACTGCTGTGGAGACTGGGGTGGCATGTAACAGTATCGTTAAAACTATAATGCATATACAGTGAAAAACAAAAATGCTCGAAAATATATATTCACCAGTTTCTAAAAAGAGCCCGGGTGTTTCCTGGGGAAGCATGTTCCATAGGTCCAAAAGCAATACGGAAATAGACATACAGAAAGCTGGCTTCTACCACCTAGCCCAATGCTGGTCCATATAGCTCAATACAAGCAGCAGCTGTCTAGGTTTTCAGGCAAGAGTCTTTGCCAGCCCTGCCTGGAGACTGCAGAGATTAAAGCTGGAACCTTTGCAATGCAGAGCATGTCCGCCATCGCTGAGCTATCGCTCCTAATGAACGACAGACTTACTCACTTGAGGATGGAACCTTGAGTGGATATTAAAAACTTGTTATTGTACTTAGCACGCTACATTATCTGCGCTGACCTTACGAGGGGGGTAATAATTTTTGTGGGATCAGTTTCTTTTAGAGAAGAAAGCCCCGGAGACTTCGTAACAACCTCCTTACAAGTGTACAGGTTAAGTATATATTTTAGAAATGCAGTGCAACCATTAAGTGATGGCCTTTCCTTGCAGTTGCAGTGCAATGTCACTTTGGAGATCTGGCTACGTAGCCACAGTTGCCATGCAAAAAAGTTAGTGGCGAGGGGCAGTGGCACATACACAGCCTCCCAGCTGTGGTGTCACTACCAGGGGTATCAACTTGAATAAAATATGGGGGAGTTGAGGCAGGTAAACCCTGACCCACATAATCGATCACATGCTGCAGCAAATGTGCACTATTTGAATGGCAATGTCCATCAACGGGGGGGGGAGTCGCTTCAAATATTTTAGGGGGGGACAAAAGGACCTTGGCTCCTTTGTTCACTACTACTTACAAGGAGTGAGCAGTGGAGGCCGGACACATCAGCAGAACCACTCCAGCCCTCCCACTGTTAGGGCCACCCTGTACCACCCTGTCTCCCCAGCATCTTGCCAGTCCCCCTTTCCTTCTCAGAAAGTGGCAGCAATGTCACTGCCACAAGAACAGGTGTGTGCTGCCACATCACCCCACTCCACCCCTGCGCCATGCTTACAAAAATATATGTGAGATGGCAATCTCTCCTTACAGGCAAGGTGTCTTTCTAATTTGGCCGGGGACTTGCAGTACAGAATCCTTAGCATAACGTCATGCATAATAACCCTGGGTGGACAAACAAAGGCTGGAGTAGCCAAGTGACAGGAACCAGCTGCGGAAGACCAGCAAACGAAGGAGGAGGAACACATGAATGGATGGGAAACCTTCAAGAAGGAGTGAGACAGGGCCCATTTACCCATAGATTTATGACATCTGTGGGAGTTAAGTTCTCTACCGTGTGGCAATAATTTGGAATGCTTGACCTTTCCAAGGAGCGATGCGTTCATTGAAGCCTCTTCGTGAGCAATTTTGCATTCAGCCGGCATATCCGTCATCTGCCTGGAGGCGCCGGCCTGTTCCCTCAACAACTGGCGGGGAGACAACAATATCACCTTATTAAATGGTGATTAGACAAGGAGCGTCCATCACCCTCTGATATGCGCGAGAGAGGATTTCATTACACTGACAGGGAGCCTTCAGCAAGCCCTGAAACATGATCTTAATTGGCAGTGCATCGGAATGGCAGAGTAGGGACACTGTGTCAAAGGAGGCCTAAACCAGGGGTTTGGAAGGGGAGGAGATTTCTCATAACAGTTACTGACGGAATAAATCAAAGAAGTAAGAGGTAGATTGGGTAGGACAGAGATTGGCAAACACTATTTCCATGACAGCCTCTGGTCTTTAACAATAGGGTTATTATTTGTCTCACCAATGTGCAAAACTCCTGGGGAATTTCACTAATTTTATTGAGAATCTTTCTTCCCTACATCCCTCCCACTCTTGTCTATCTCTGTTGTATTTACCTGTCTCCATCCTAACTTAGCTACCTATCCCCTCTTTGATTTATTCAGCATTGTTGTTGTTGTTGTTTAGTCGTGTCCGACTCTTCGTGACCCCATGGACCAGAGCATGTCAGGCACTCCTGTCTTCCACTACCTCCCACAGTTTGGTCAAACTCATGCTGGTAGCTTCGAGAACACTATCCAACCATCTTGTCCTCTGTCGTCCCCTTCTCCTTGTGCCCTCAATCTTTCCCAACATCAGGGTCTTTTCCAGGGAGTCTTCTCTTCTCATGAAGTGGCCAAAGTATTGGAGCCTCAGCTTCAGGATCTGTCCTTCCAGTGAGCACTCACAGCTGATTTCCTTAAAAATGGATCGGTTTGATCTTCTTGCAGTCCATGGGGATCTCAAGAGTCTCCTCCAGCACCATAATTCAAAAGCATCAATTCTTCGGTGATCAGCCTTCTTTATGGTCCAGCTCTCACTTCCATACATCACTAATTCAGCATTATAGAATCCGAATTGTAGAGCTGGAAGGATCATCGAATCCAACCCCCTGCAATGCAAGAATCTTTCACCCAATGTGGGGTTCAAACCAACAACCCTGAGATTAAGAAACTCTACCAACTGAGCTATCAAAAGGTGTTATGAGTACTCCCCATCCACCCCACACTAGTTTCCTTCTAATTCAGCTTCTGTCCTTTGTATTCCATTGAAATGTCTCTCTTTAAGTTGATCCTCTCACTGCCAAATCTAAAGGACATTACTTGGTCCTTATCATCCTCAATGCAAAGGATACAGCTGGACACCCACCTCTTCCTGGTTCCCTTCAAGTCTTTGTGCAACTCGTTCATAGCTCGTTCTCCAGCCGTTAGCCAGAGTTTAATCTTTTCACTGTGGAAAGCTATGCCGTGACTCTCTATTTGGGGTGTTCAAGGTTCTGTTCTTTGATCCCTCTCTTCCCCCCTCCCCCCCTCTCTGTAGCTCTCCCTCTCTCCTCTTGTTGGGTGTCTCCAAATATCACCAGCATGCTGATGACACAGGCTTTCCATGTCCCACTATAGTCAATGCTAACTCATTGTCCTTGCTTTGAAAGCTCTCTACAGCCTTGCTGCATCCCAACTCCACCCATTCCCTCTTTCCACTACCTGTTCATGGAACTCCCTCCTTGAAGAGATACAGTGTTCCTCCTACTCTCTCTTCCTTCAAGTCTCACCTTGAACGCCCCACCTTTCCCTGTGGCTGTATCACCTTAATCCTTGATCCCAACTGTTGCCAAGTTCCAGGTATCTGTAGCTGCAGCTGCCCACATTCATTGATCCCTCTCTTCCCCTCTCCCTCTGTGGATGGTTCCTTGATAATGTAACAGTAGTAGAGAAGCATGATTTCCCTAGGGATGATTATGGGCAGCTACTTGTGCTCATTCAGATTTGCTGCAAGACATTTGCCACCAGTGCTTCAGTCATAAGCATGGCTGCTTCACCAGCTGGAGCTCCCCAGAAATCCAGGGAGCCTCCAGGCTCTGTAATCCCAGAGAAGGTGCTTAGGAGCAATTGTTTCATCTCACCATTCCACAGCAAGACCAAGGTCTTGACAGAAACAACCATCATATGAGAGAAGGAGAACATACACTTCATGTTTTTTGCCTTTGACTCATGAGAGCTTGTTGAATTCATTCATCATGTGTGGAATGACAATGGAAGTTCAGAAGTTCTGGCTGCACATGCACCAAACAACTGAGGTTCTTTTCCACTACATTATTGAAGGCCGTTTCTCCCAAGTCCTCAGTAAATTTGCAACCTGCTCCTTTGCATCCACACTCAGAAATGAACTCCATTGATTTCAGCAAGGCCTACTTCTAGATAAGTGTCTTTAGACATGCAGCCTTGAAATGGAAATTGAGCTTCTCTGCGGTTGAACTCTTCTTTTGCTGACACAGCTTTGGGAAGATTTTTGAAATAGTAACCAACACCTTTCAGATGTTCTTTCAATAATTCAGCTTTATAAATAAAAAAAATACAATATCCTATACTAAATCTTGCGGGGGGGAGAGAAAAACAAGTCAATAAGGAAACAAAAAATAATTGGTGGGGGGAGAGAGACTTGCAAGGTGAACAAGTAACCCACAGCTGTTCAAGCAGCTCCAGTTAAGTCCAGGATGAAGAATGACTTTCTCTTTTTTTTAAAAAAAAAAAGATTTTTATTGGTTTTACAAATTTTAAAAAACAGACAAACACTTAAGAAAACAAACATACACGTATAAATTCATAACATATTTTCATAAACCTCTTTTCTGGGACTTCCCCATACCCCCCCTTTCTGCATCCCAATGTCTATAATTTTATAGCAACTCCCAATTGTTACTTTCCAACCTCAGTCATCTTAGTCATCTCTATATTCTAAGCTTATGTCACTGTATCCCTTTGCTCCTAAGAACCAAAACACTCTAACATTCATTGAGTTTATAATAGTCCTTAAGGTAACTTTTGAATTTTCTCCATTCTTCTTCCGCTGTCTCTTTTCCTTGGTCACGGATTCTGCATGTCATCTCAGCCAATGTCATATAGTCCATCACTTTCATCTGCCATTCTTCCAGAGTGGGTAGATCTTGTGTCTTCCAATGCTTTGCGATGAGTATTCTAGCTGCTGTTGTAGCGTACATGAAAAAAGCTCTATCCTTCTTTGACACCAATTGGCCGACAATGCCCAAGAGAAAGGCCTCTGGTTTTTTAGGAAAGGTACATTTAAGTACCTTTTTCATTTCATTATAGATCATTTCCCAGAAAGCCTTAATCTTCGGGCATGTCCACCAAAGGTGGTAGAAGGTACCTTCAGTCTCTTTGCATTTCCAACATTTGTTATCGGGCAAATGATAATTTTTTGCCAGCTTGACTGGGGTCATGTACCACCTGTATACCATTTTCATAATGTTTTCCTTTAAGGCATTACATGCCGTAAATTTGATACCGGTGTTCCATAACCATTCCCAGTCATCTGACATGATGTTATGACCAACATCCTGTGCCCACTTAATCATAGCTGATTTGACTGTTTCCTCCTGTGTGTTCCACTTCAGCAACAAGTTATACATTCTAGATAAATTCTTAGTAGTAGGTTCTAACAATTCAGTTTCTAGTTTTGATTTTTCCATCTGGAAGCCAATTTTCCTGTCCTGTTTGAAAAATTCCACTATTTGATGGTATTGAAACCAATTTTGTACCTTATGCTTCAGTTTCTCATAACTTTGCAATTTCAACTTATCTCCATCCTGTTCCAAAATTTCCCAATACTTCGGCCATCCGACCTCCATATTGAGTTTCTTCACTGCCTTGGCCTCCACTGGTGAGACCCATCTAGGGGTTTTGTTTTCCAACAGATCTTTATATCTTCTCCAAACATTAAACAGTGCTTTTTCTAACAATGTGATTCTTAAAGACACTATTAACTTTGTCATACCATAGATATGCATGCCAACCAAAAGCATTGTTAAAACCTTCCAGATCTAAGATGTCCGTATTTTCGAGGAGCATCCATTCTTTCAGCCAGCAAAATGCTGCTGCCTCATAGTACAATTTCAAGTCCGGCAGGGCAAAACCCCCTCTTTCTTTAGCATCTGTCAATATTTTAAATTTAATCCTGGGCTTTTTGCCCTGCCAGACAAATTTCGAAATATCTTTCTGCCACCTCTTGAAACATTCCATCTTATCAAGAATCTGCAAGGTCTGAAACAAGAATAACATTCTAGGCAATACATTCATTTTGATCACAGCAATTCGGCCTAACATTGACAATTTCAGATTTGACCATATTTCTAGATCTTTTTTAATTTCCGACCAGCATTTTTCATAGTTGTCTTTATACAAATTCACATTTTTAGATGTCAAATAAACCCCTAGATATTTCACCTTCTTAACCAGTGTCAACCCTGTCTCCTCTTGAAACTTCTCCTTTTCTGCCTCTGTTAAGTTTTTTCCTAAGACTTTGGTTTTTTGTTTATTCAGCTTAAATCCAGCTACCTGGCCAAACTGTTGTATTATTTCTAAAACCTTTTTCGTACTAGTGTTTGGCTCTTGCAAAGTCAATGCTAGGTCATCTGCAAACGCTCTTAGCTTGTAATGTTTGGCTCCAACCTGCACTCCCTTAACCTGCTGGTCTTCCCTTATCATATTCAGCAACACCTCCAGAACCGTGATAAAAAGTAATGGGGAAATTGGACACCCCTGTCGTGTTCCTTTTTCTATCTTAAGTTCCTCCGTCACTACATTATTTACAATCAATTTGGCTTTTTGTTCAGAATATATTGCGGCCATACCATTCTCAAAACCTTGACCTACCCCCATCCCATGGAGATTCTTTATCATGAAGCTCCAAGAAATATTGTCAAAGGCTTTCTCCGCGTCCACAAAGATCAATACTGCTTTAGTGTTTATATTCACCTCTAGCTTTTCCAAAATATCTATCACATTCCTTACATTGTCTGCTAGGTGTCTTTTAGGGAGAAAGCCTGCTTGGTCCCCATGAATCTTCTCCATCAGCACTCTTTTAAATCTTTTTGCCAAAATGTCTGCAAAGATTTTGTAATCCACATTAAGTAGTGATATTGGGCGGTAGTTCTTCAGTTGAGTCTTTTCAGTCTCTGTCTTTGGTATGAGTGAAATATATGCTTCTTTCCACGATTCAGGTGTCTTTTTTCCTTCAAGGATCTCATTGCAGACTTCTTTCAGTGGTTGAATCAGCCATTCCTTCAGCGATTTGTAGTATCTTGAAGTCAATCCATCTGGTCCTGGGGACTTGCCCAGTTGCATATTCTGAATGGCAGCCTCTATCTCTTGTTCTGTTATTCTCTGGTTCAAATCCATCTTGTTTTGATGAGAGATTTTTTGTAATCCATATTTATCAAGGAATTTATCTATATCTTCTTCATTTTGCGGGCCTTGAGTATAAAGCTTTTTAAAATAACTCAGGAAGCAATTTCTAATTTCATTAGGTTTAGATATATTCTTTCCATCCACTTCTAAGCTTGTGACTGTATTTAGTTTCTGCCTTTTCTTCAGTTGCCAAGCCAGAAGTTTACCACATTTATTTGCTGATTCAAATGTCTTTTGCTTCATCTGCTTTATCTTCCATTCAATCTCCAAGTTCATCTGTTCCATATATTGTGATTGATATAACTTGATCTCTCTTAAAATCTCCTGGGACTTTGGTTTTACTCTTAGTTTTTTCTCTGCTTCTTTTATCTTTTCCAAAATCTTTTCTTTTTTCTCATTTTGTTTTTTTCTCATTATTGAGTTTTGTTGAATCAAGAAACCTCGCATCACCGCTTTACTTGCGTCCCAGATCACTCTTTTCTCAACGTCAGCCCTCAAATTTATTTCAAAATAGTCTTTTAAGGTTTTTTGGGCCTTCATCAGGATTTCCTTGTCTCGAAAGAGGGCGTCATTCATTCTCCATCTAAATTGACCAGTTGTTGTTAGTTTCATTTCCATCTTCACGGCGTTATGGTCGGAGCAAGTTTTTGGGCAGATTTCTACCTTCTTAATCTTTGGGGCCATGCCACTAGTAATCCAAATTTGATCAATTCTGGTCCAGGTCAACATTGCTTGGGAGAAAAAGGTTCCCTCTCTCTCCAGAGGGTTCCTTGTTCTCCATATATCTATCAAGTCCATGTTTTCAGTCATTTCAAAAAAAGTCTTAGGAAGTCTCCCTTCCTTACTGATTGTTAGTCTTTGTGCCTTATCCATATTAGTGGAGACCACGCCATTCATATCTCCCATAATTATCATATTGTAATCCAGGTAGTCCGTCAGGGTTTCATGAAGTCTCTTAAAGAAGTCAGATTTGCCTTCATTTGGTGCATAAATTCCAACAACTAAAAGTTTTTCTCCTTGTACTTGTATCTCCACTGCCAAGTATCTCCCTTGTTCATCTTTAAATATCATTTTTGGAGCCCATTTTTCTTTCACATATATTACAACTCCTCTTTTCTTAACTTTGTCTGATGAAACAAATTCTTGTCCTAGCCTTTTATTCGTAAGTAGTCTCCTGTGGGCTCTAGTTATGTGCGTTTCTTGTAGGCATATCAAGTCCAATTGTTCTCTGTTCAAAATATGAAATACTTGTCTTCTCTTCAATGGCCCATTCAGTCCATTACAATTCCAGCTAAGGAATTGCAAAGCCATCTTGTTATTTTCTTAAGACTCCTCCAACAGCTCCAAGTTGTTGCTCTTCTTCTGATGGTGGTGGTTTTTGTCCAATCGAGAGATTCAGGATATCTAGTGCTCTCCTCTGTTCTGCCAGTACATCCACAGTCCCCTTCTGTAAGTCCTCCTGATTTCTTGCCAAAAATTTGTCTTTATCTTGAATTGTCTTTATTTTCACCTTTTTTGCCTTGTAATCAAATGACAGTCCTTGTGGAAATTCCCACCTAAAGCGGATGGAATTTTTCTTTAACAGAAGAGCCAGGTCCTTGTAGAAGTTTCTTAAGTCCAAGATATATTTTGGGATATCTTTGAAAATCTGTACAGTTGAGTTGCCAATTTGCAGGGCCTTTTCAAAGTGGAGTCCTAATATTTTGTCTCTTTCCTCCTTGGATCTGAATGTAATCAGGCAGTCTCTCGGGGTCTTTCTGTCCTGTTTTTTACCCAGTCTAAAAGCTGTTGTAATTTTAAATTCGTCTTCCTCCAGATCCCAGCAGTCCGCAAACTCCCGTGTCAGGTATTCCGCAAGGTTGTCTCTCTCGTTCTCCGGGATTGATCTTAATTTCAGATTTCTCTCTTTTCTCTGTAACTCCCACAAGGCCAGAGTTGCATCATGCTCATAGACCTTCTTGGCAATCGGCTCTAATTTCTCTTGCGTCTCTCCAGCAACAGCTTTGGCATCTTCGGCAATTTGGCGTGTAGTAGCGTTTTCCTCGACCAATTTATTAATGGATTCTGTGTTCTGGTTTAATCTTACTGATATTTCTGTTAATTTTTGTGTATTTTCTGAAGTCTGTTTTGTCAAAGACTCCAGAGTTTGATTTATCTTAAGCAGAGCGTCTGTCACAGCTTCCATAGAGGCAGCTGCTCCTTTTTCCTGTTCTGTTGATCCTGCTGGTCCTGGAGTTGCAGCTGAAATTGAGCCTCTTTTCTTTGTCTGTTGCTGTTGCAGCTGTTGTTGTTGTTGCCTAATTTTGGCTCTTGTGACAATCTCTTCTTGTGCGCCACTCATGTCAAGGTCACTTCCCACGGGAGCTGTTTCCTGTTGGAAAATTCCACTGTCCTAGGCCGTGTCGAACTTTACTTACCCTCTAGGGGGAGCAAATCAAAATGGCCATAAAATAAAATGTCCAAATACAAGAACAAAGGAGAATATCCAAAGGTATAGAAGAAAGAGATTAACCCAGTCAAAGTCAATATTGCTATAAGCTTGTAGCTATAAATTGCCACAGTTTCCCAGTCTATGCTGTTTCTCCTTGTAATACACTGTAGCCAGTCACTATGTGGACTTTGTATCACAGTATCACTTTGCAGGCAAAAGTCAGTTCAGTGACCTATTGTTCTGAGAAGGCAGACCGTTTCGTGCTTTCAATAGATGAGACAGCAGAGGATTTTACTTCAGGTAAATCATGCAGTTTTTAAAGTCTTATTCACCTCCCCTCTGCCCTGCTAGCTAGAGGGGAGATCCGAAGTCTCAGTGCCCGGTTAAGTTAATTAAAAAGCAAGTTTCATCAGATGCAAGTTTAAAGTTCCGTTGCTTTCACTTTCATGCAGTCGGGGGGAGGCAGACTTCCTTGATTTAATCCCCCGCTTTCGGCTCAATTTTCAAGATTTAAAAGGGTCCCAATTGTTTTTCAAATCTTACTCACGGGAATTCCGTCCAGAATTCTTTTCAGGAAGAAATCGGCGCTCTCCGCTTATGGCGACGCGGCTTCACTTCGCAGGCTGGGTAACGACTCTCAGCACCGCGCTCACCCCGATGTCGATCCGTAGCCTTTAAAAAGGCTCTTTCACGGTACCGGGGGGCGCAAAGGTGCCCACCGAGTCTCCTTGTTCTCAGGCTTCAGCGCCTGAGATTTTAGGGGTCCCCCGCTCGCCGTAGCGGGTAAGACCCGAACTTGCGAAGCAGTCCTTCTCCGGAGCTCGGAGGCAGGACCGCCATTAAGCGCTGGCACCGACCGGAAGTCCTCTGAAGAATGACTTTCTCAGCATGTGAAATTCACAGTAGCAGGAAGGGCTGGTCACCAAAGAGTTAAGTAAACTCTCGGCAGAATGCCATGACATGGCAACTGAGCTTGATGGAAATGTGGGATAAAAGAATCACCATTTAGCAAGAAGCATAGAAACCTAGAAGCTAGTCAAATAATGGCTTCTGCTTTATTTTACTTGCAATGGTAGCAGCAGTTTATTCATTTATACCATCTTATCTGGGGTTGGTTTTTTTTAAAGGTAAGTCATAAGACAAACCCTGCCTTCAGGTTTACCATCTACAAGACACAGTGCCAAGGGAAAGGGCAGTGGGAGTGAAGAAGAAAAAGGCAAATTCAACGACTATAAATAATATAATAATAGTAATAATAATAATTTTTTATTTATACCCCACCTATCTGGCCTGGTTTCCCCAGCCACTCTGGGTGGCTTCCAACAGAATATATTAAAAACACGATAAAACATCAAACATTAAAACCTTCCCTAAACAGGGCTGCCTTCAGGTGTCTTCTAAAAGTCAGATAGTTGTTTATTTCCTTGACATCTGATGGGAGGGCGTTCCACAGGGCAGGTGCCACTACCGAGAAGCTTCCCTGTAGTTTCACTTCTCGCAGTGGGGGAACTGCCAGAAGGCCCTCGGAGCTGGACCTCAGTGTCCGGGCTGAATGATGGAGGTAGAGATGCTCCTTCAGGTATCCTGGGCTGAGGCTGTATACCTAGTTCTTAGGGACACTCTAAATCCAGATCAGAACTTCACCCTTCTGCTGAAGGCAAGTCAGGTGAGCCAACAGTCTTCTCAAAAAAGTGCAATGGGTCATGGCAAACACATAGCATTAGCCTGATTCAGCAGTCTCTTCTTATGTTCTCATGTTCTTATCTGATGATGCTAGGATGATACTTGCCAGCTCTTAAATGATGTGACCATTTAAGGACACGAATACTTCAGTAATAATTGATGAATGAATAATTGCCGTGGTTGTGCAATTATTTTAAGCTACGTGGCAACATGTTGATAAGACCTACATTAACTCAATTGATGTTCTGCGCTGAACAAGTGCTCTGTAATATGCACAAATCTACCAGCTAATAAATATTAGAAAAATAACATGCACAGGGGTTTCTGCAGCACATTTGGTAATAATTAATGGAATCCAGGACACTCCTCTAAGGAACATAACTTTCCTGCACCATTTACAGCATTAGCAAAAGTTTTGGGTCAGATCAAGAAGATGATGCATCCAGCGCCTATCGAAGACATTTTGATGTCTGTGAAGGAGCAGTAAATGGTGCCTCTCACCTCCAAGTCGAAGTGTATCGTAGTCAAGACTGACCAACTTATTTGAGACAAAAAAAGGGCCTCCTATCAGGCAGGAAAAAATACAGCAGTAATAAACTAATAATTTGCTGACCTGTCATGACACTCTCCAGGAGGTGACTGCTTTCATTTGCCCAATAGTAGAGCCGGTCTAGCCCAGACTAATGCAAGGATTTTCATGTTCTCCCTTCCCTGACTGCTGTTAGAAAACATCTACCTGATGTTTGAGCACTAGTAGATGTCATGGTGGGATCTTCAGTCGGTCCCATTGCTGCTGCTTATTGGGAGGTAGAGGGGTAGGGGCAAAGCAGTGAGGAGGTTAGTGCAGTGCAAACACACAAGTGGGAACACTGGGTTGAAGTGCAGCCCTGTAGCAAGACGTTTTCAGTGTTTGATGTTTTTATATGTGTTGGAAACTGCCCAGAGTGGCTGGGGTATCCCAGAGTATAAATAATATTGTTATTACTATTTTACTGGGTTGACATTTGCACTGCAGCTATCACTGCTATGCCTCTGGAAATCTCCCACTGAGTACATGCAATACTCCCCACATCTGAAGCCAGCTTTAAGCCCCAGAACCTCTCATTTGAGATAATGAATCTTAGCCATTGGTGTCTTTCCCAAGTAGGAAGTTTCTAGAAATGTGCTCTGTTATGGAAGAGGTGAAATAATAGCAATAGGGAGCCTCTAGTCAATAGGCCTAGTTAAGTCCATCAGGTTTCCCCATTTGACCTGCCAGGCCACTTTGGACAGGTCATGCTCACCTGCCCTATACCTAATGACAGGTGTGGGGTGGCTGGTCAGTGGTGACTGCCAAGCCCCAGGGAGGCAAAGGAACAGCCCTTTGCAAGCACCAAAAGTGAGCTAAAGAACTTAAAGTATATCAAAAGTTATGGGGAATCTCACTGAGCCGCATAGGACCAACACATTCCGCCAGCTTTCATCTTCTAGCGTTGGCCATGTTTACTTATTTATTCCTCTCCTCTGGTATGACGTGGGTGCTCCCCACACACCCAACCACCATTCATCATTGCTAGAACTCAAATCCCATTATTCGGTTCTGGTGAGAAAACAATTTTAATTAACTCAATTAAAAATTTATTGGAATCAGAATTTTAAATACAGATTAATTTGAAGTCACTGGAAGGAGCCCTCTGGCTCTATCAAGATTCATTTGTCTCTGCAAGGCAAGAGAAGGATGAGAAAGCAAACTACCTGGGAAACACATGCCCGGGGGTGCAATGGAAACCAGCCTCAGTCAGCATTAATGGACGTGCCATGGACATCAGTGTGTCAGGCAGAACCACAGGAGTCTTCTTCTTGAATGAAGAGGTGGACGCTTTCATTATTGGGGTCAGCTAAGCATCGCTCCATCCATTCTTTCTGCCATAGCAGCAGCGCATGGCTGATCCTCATGGCATTGTGAGAAAACTATGCCATCTACTTACATCCCAAAGTCACAATAAATCTATTCATTCATTCATTCATTCATTCATTCATTCATTCATTTGTATTGCACCTCTCTTCCAAGTACCTTAACCTAGCATATTTTATCCACACATCAACCTTGTGAGGTAGGTTTGGGTGAGAGACAATGACTTGTCCAAGGTCACACAGTGAGTTTCATAGTCCTAGTCCAACGCTCTTAACATTTATACCACACTGGCTCTAATACAATTTCTTTTTCTTCTTCCCCCATTCCCCCTGCCACCTCAAATCATAAAACTCATCAATGAGTTGCCCCTTTCAGAGATAGAGATGAATTCCCCAAGCTGCTTTTCTGGTTTTTATAATCTCTAAGCATTGGGTGAGATGGGTTATTTCATTCTAGAGTAGGTGGAACCAGAGGTGAATTGGGCCAGTAGCACCTTCTAAGTATTTCATTTAGGACTGCAATAAGTTCTAAAGACATAGATATTCACATCCTGAAGATAAGAACGCAACATTGAGTGGTGACTTGCTTGTGTGAATGTGCCATCCCAGGTCCAGGAGATCTTTCATACCATTTGATGTCACCTGAAAACATAATCAGTTGTCTCCAACTATGTTCTACTCAGAGTAGATCCATTGAAATTAATGGGACCAAGCCTGTCACATCCATTAATTTCAATGGGTCTGCTCTGAGTAGAATTCACAGTGGTTACAGCCCAATGCTTTTCAGTGCAGTTCATATACTCAGCCACCATGCTGGTCAGCAAAGTCCTTTTTTAAGACATCAATCAATATGCAGAGAATAAATATTCATGAAGTGGCAGACTCAACCCCCCCTTTTTAATCTATGTGCATTCTTTCAAACATTTGAATAGAACCTTATATAGACAACTGTCTGGCCAAGGGATCAGGTCAGGCATTCTAGTAATAAAAATGCTTCCATCCAAAGACGAACCATGATGCCACAAACTTCATCCATGTTCTTCCTAGGTATGGTTTGCATTTGCCTTAGAATCAAAGGATTGTAGTGTAGGAAAGGACCACAAAGGGTCTCTGGTCCAACCACCTGTAATGCAGGAATCTTTTTTGCCCAACATGGGGCTCAAACCTTGAGATTAAGAGTCTAATTCTCTACCAACTGAGCTATCCTTGTCTCATATTTTGAGTAATCAAGTGATAAGAAATCAGGCCATGTACAGATAGTGTTTTGTGGGGTTCTTTGGTTAAAAAAAATGAGTTGCCAGTATTTGTTACGTTGTTAAAAATGCTGTGGGTGCCAGCACACAATGCCTGCTATAAGAAACAACAAAAAAGAGGTGACGGGTGTCTGGTGAGCTCCATAACGAAAAAGCATATGCCAACCAGTCCATAACCTGCCATCAGACAAGTTGCCAGGAATGGATAAGACAAGGAAAAGTCCTTACCATCTGCTTTTTATTCAATATTTACAGAGAGAAGCTTGAGAAGGCCACCTATTGGAATAATGGCGTTGTCCTGAGTAAATCTCCACACACACACACTTTTCTCCCACTTCCTCATTTGTCAACAGCACCACCCCCTCTATGGTTGCCGCTTAGAGTCATCTGTCTCCAAACTCTTTGCTCTCCTGCTTTTAAGGCTCGCCAGGTTATGGGAGATGGCGAGTCTGGAATGCTTTCTAGTGATAATGTGTCAACCAGCTGCTCTGGCTCTGCCTCCTCCTCCTCTCCCATTATTTCCCAACTTTCCCCCTCATCTTCCTCTGAGCTGTGACTCCCCGCAAACCCCTGTTGTAATTCTGAACTGTCTTCTTCTTCTCTGGGAGGGTCAGGCTGGGGAGGCCATTGTGATGTTAATATAAAGAGTGCTGGAGGTGAAATAGTTAAACAGGTTACCCAATCAGGACCCAGGGGGTGGAGTCAGAGGGACTATAAAACCAGCTCTGGGCGGGGCAAAGAGAGGAGTTCATTGGGAATTGGGTGGTTGGTTGGAGTGGGAGTGAATTGGGATAGAGTTTGCGGGTAGGTTGAGTTAGTGTAGCAAAATAAGCTGAGTCAGGAATAGTTAGAGGCTAGGAAGACAAGTAAATATCTGAGAGGTGGTTTAGTGAGTGAGATAGGTAGTGGAAGTTATGGGTCTGGATAGGCACCCCATGTTTGTAATTGACCGATACCGTTGATGAAACCACATGCTTGTTAAACTGCAAAAAACACACAAAAGTTTATGTTCCAATTTAACCCTGACTGGACGACTCATTATTGCACCAGCTAGGGCCTGGGTGGTGGCAGCAAGAAATAAAGTGGTGGCACAGGGATCAAACGTCCAGGGACCCTGTGTGATCGCCACAGCGGTCTCCACCATTCCTCCTCTGCCCAGTCCCTGACACCTGCCATTCAAACATCTCCCGCACTGATCAATGTGCTAGTTTATATAACATTTATTCAACAATCAGTTTCATTGCGCATGGATTTTCCTCACCATTGCTGGGTACCATTCCCTAGTGACAAAAGGCTCGTGCAATCAGCTTCCCATTTGCAGTAGTGGCTTTTCCATGGCACTCATGTTAAGCTGATGGCAAAACCAAGTTATTAGCCTCTGGATAATTTCCACTGCCTTTCTGCTTTTGAATGCAGGACTGCCATCCAATGCACCCTTGTTTGACACAGGCTTCTTCAAAATGTGCCGCATTATTAGATTCTCGTTATTCAGTAATCTTTCTAGGCGGCCAGCAAACATGATTCTGGATCACATAAACCCCAAAGTAAACACATCGTTTAATGAAGCCTCTCTATAAAATCCCGGTCCGTGTTGGAGTCCTTGCAGATGGGTATTGAAAAGTCCACCCTGATATCTGGGAAGGTTTATTTTGTAAAACTCAATGAGGCAGGGTGAAAAGGTTCCATTATAAATCTTGGGATTCAATCCTATAATTAAGCAGTGTGTATGGTAGACCAGCAGGGGGCAAAGCAAGGACGGAGTTCTCCTCAAATTACTGTTACAAATAGCTACAGAACAGTTTGATCAGCTAACCGCAGGCAGCAATGCTGAAAAACAGAACTGTTGAGTGCAAGCTAAAAGCAAAAATTAGGAATCATAAAGGTTCAAACTGAGACAGATGCAGCTGCGAAGTCAATGTGCCCAATGGAAAACGGAGAGAAGGACGTATTTCATAATCTAATATCTGAACTACAAAGAAAGGAAAGGAAAAAAGAAATCTCTTTTTAGACTACCTGGGAACATGAAAGGCATATAACAAAGAAATTGACGAGGCCACACTTTGCTTGTCCTAAGGGGAGAGGCAGGTGGTGGTGGTAGGGAAAACTGAAGAGACTGTCTCCTTTGCAGTAAATATTTGAGTTGGCACAAGCCTTGCCGGTGTGGTGTGGTGGTGTTTATTTTTATTTATTATTATTATTTTATACCCCAACTTTTCCCTTGATTGGACTCAAGGTGGTTTACAGATAAAAACCAGAATCGCTAGAAACATAGAAAAAACAGCCATTAAAAAAATGGATACAATTAAAACTATATAAATATATAAGATCTGTTTAAAACATACAAATAATTACAATAAAAACAGCATTTCATTAAAAGCAGCCATTTCTCAAAAGCCTGTTTGAACAAGGTCTTCACATGCTGACAGAAGGACAAGGAGGGAGCCAGTCTAGCTTCTCCAGGGAGGAAATTCCAGAGTCTGGGAGCAACCACCAAGGAGGCCCTTTCCTGAATGCCTGTGAGGGTGGCATGACCAACTTCTGCTGCCAGGTAAGCCAACCAGGGCTCAGATATCAGAGGAAGAGAGGGCCCCACCAGAGACTCTTTTATCAGGGTCCCTAAAACCTGAAGCTGCCCTTGACATGGAGTTTGGGGCAGAGACAGTGGTCTCCCCCTCCCCACCTCCATAGTCATCTGTGCAAGAAAATCCTGAACAGAGCTATACTGTTAACGCTGGCAAAGAAAACCTTACAACGCCAGTATTA
Organism: Podarcis bocagei; assembly: GCF_964188305.1. Taxonomy (NCBI): domain Eukaryota; kingdom Metazoa; phylum Chordata; class Lepidosauria; order Squamata; family Lacertidae; genus Podarcis; species Podarcis bocagei. The sequence goes on from NC_138129.1 coordinate 30,887,104, forward strand.
TTATACCTCCTACCAAGGTTGAGAGTCAGGCTAGCCGAAATGCATTTTGGGCAAAGAATTTCATCTCCCTTTATCCTTTCTAGTGGAAGGTCGGGAAAGAGGAGATGAAATGGGGTAAAGTTAATTGTACACGCTGCGGTTGAATCACGGCCTCCTTTAAAACTGTAGCTAATTAGTTGAGTAATATCCAAATGTTATTAATTCTGCAGTTCCTTAAGTAGCAATCGCCCATTTATTTATAATAGCATTTCCACTGTAATTACAAGCATCATAATGAATTTATGGGGGGATTAATGGGGATGGGATATTTATATCCCTTAGGAATTCCATTTGACAACCACCCTACTTAATGTGAAGATTTTATTGTTTAAATTTGTAATGTCTCGTTCATTAATCTGGCTTTCTACCATTCCATGCGGCATATCTTTTGGCAACTGAAAACCACAAAAATTGTAATTACATTTCCTCTATCGGCGAGTGTCTCAAGAACAAGCATTTAGCAGGAACCACAGAAGTCCCTTCAGGAGATGGCTCATTTGGGCGCTTCTCCTCTCTGGAGCATTTGTTTCAAACCAAATCACTGTTGCATATGAGTTTTATTATGAGTTTCCGTGCGCTCTGATTTCCTTCACAGTGTTCCGTTGCGCCAGAAGCGGTTTAGTCATGCAGGTCACATGACCTGGAAAGCAGTCTGTGGACAAACGCCTGCTCCCTCAGCCTGAAAGCGAGATGAGTGCCACAACCCCAGAGTCGCCTTTGACTGGGCTTAACCGTCCAGGGGTCCTTTACCTTTACCTTTTTATTATAATATTATTCTCATAATATTATTGTACATGATGTCTCACAGCACATCTTCTCTTGATTTAAAAGGAAATTTCACTTCAGCTTAAAAACAAAAAAGCTGAGTTTTTGTGACTGTGTGGAACCCAGTTCAGCTACTGATTCATTGATTGGTTGGTTGGTTGTGTGACTGCAGTACATTGTTTATTGCTTTCATTTTCAATGGTCTTGATAGATAGTAAAATTCACATCAAATTCCTGTTTTAGGGGTTGTTTTTAAAAGTCTGGAACAGATTAATCCATTTTGCAATACTTTCTATGGGAAAGTGTACCTTGGTTTTGGAACGCTTTGGTTTCAGAATGGACCTCTGGAACAGATTAAGTTTGAGAACTTTACTATACTTTACTCACCTGCAAGGATAATGAAACCTCAACAACTGCTTGTATTAGTGCAAAGCAATATCAGAAAGAGGTCATTTGAAGTAGAGGCCTGGTAAGAGGAAAGAGATACTTACCCTCCCACCACCATCATCACTTTCCCCATCACTGGCTTCCAGATGCAACATGGTGAAGGGGTGAGTTTTTCTCCCATTGCAAATACAAAGCTTGTTGTGCATGGGGCAGGGCACTTCTGATCAGGATCACAGCCGGGGCAAACCCTCTTCCCCCGTGTCATGGGCATGCAATAGGATGCAAAACAAAATTAAATAACTTTGGTTGTAGGCCCAGTGTCGTAACAAAGGGTTTGTCTCCTCTTTATTCCGTTTCTGGAATGTGGAAAAAAGGTATCACCTCCATAACACTGGAAATAGCCTGGATATCCCAGGGTATAGTTTTGGCAAGGGCATGGAGGCCAGCAGATCTTTGCTGTTTTAAAGTTTCTGGAATGAACCCAGGTTCTTGTAAGAATATGCAAAGCCCTGGACAACTTCAGTCCAGCATACCTTGAATACCACCTGAGCCCTTATATCCTAGCTTGGTCACTGAGATATTCTGAGCATTGTTCATTGTTCCGTGTTCCTGACTGGTTTCAACTAGATGTTGGACACTGCGTGTCACCAGTCCCATCCTATGGGATACCCTTCCAGGAGAGATTCAGAAGGCATCCTCCCTGCTAATTTTCAGTTGTCTCTAGAAGAAGAAGCTTGTGATAGACATTTGGCTCCCCTTGGTCAGTACAGCAGAACTTTGGATTCTTATTTAATTCTCAGAAGATTTCAATTATTTAGAAGCTAGCAGCTTCTATATGTGAACGTTCTGTTTGTAAACATATTTTTTAAAGAATCACACTGATTTTCACGATGATGTACATTTTTATTACAGTACTTGCATTTAACTTTAATTTTACATTTTTAAATGGGCAAAATAGGTATAGTAATATATCTGAAGGAAGATTTTGTGTAGTTTTATGCTGAAGTTCCAATTATTTAATGTCTGTACCATCTATGGATACACAATAAATTAAATTTATCTACTAATACTACATGAACTGAGACCTATTTCCTTATGTGGCTGTACGAGACATGGGCTTTGGTGAATGAGTTTTAGGGAAGGATTAATTCCCTTGTACAGATAATTTCCTTCACAATTGATGTTGTGCATTAATGTTTTATTAGGGGCTTCCTTTCTGAAGCCAATTTTATAAAACTGATTTATTGCCAGTTCCAGTGATATTCAACTCAAGACTTTATGGAGAGGTCAGCATTATCTGATTTAGTTTATGGAGGTTCATAAAAACAATGAGAATTCTTAATGTGGTCTGTGTTAAAACCAAGATGTACTTTATCAAGAGTACAATAATGCTGCATGCTTATCCTAGGGGCCTGTGTTAGCCCCTGGCATCCTTGGGCCAGGTCCTCACCATCTGGAATGGTTCACTGCTAACACCTGGCCTGGACCCTTTTATTTTAAAAGATGAATATGCCCTGGTCCTATGAGACCACCTGGTGGCTGGGTCTCACTTCGTTCTAATTTCCCAATATGCATTCAATATAGTACTACATATTAGGGCATTGTGGATAATTTAAATAGTGGTACTCAACGATGCTTAGGGACGCGGGTGGCGCTGTGGGTAAAACCTCAGTGCCTAGGACTTGCCAATCGTCAGGTCAGCGGTTCGAATCCCCGCGGCAGGGTGCGCTCCCATTGCTCCCGTTGCTCGGTCCCAGCGCCTGCCAACCTAACAGTTCAAAAGCACCCCCGGGTGCAAGTAGATAAATAGGGACCGCTTTCTAGTGGGAAGGTAAACGGCGTTTCCGTGTGCTGCACTGGCTCGCCAGATGCAGCTTGTCACGCTGGCCACGTGACCCGGACGTGTCTCCGGACAGCGCTGGCCCCCAGCCTCTTAAGTGAGATGGGCGCACAACCCTAGAGTCGGACACGACTGGCCCACACGGGCAGGGGTACCTTTACCTTTACTTTACTTTACCTTTACTTACTCAACGATGCTTGGCGTTCTGCTGCCACCAGGGCCTATGAAATAGATGCGGGAGGTCACCATGTGGCACTTTGTCCTGGTCCAAGAGCAAGAGAAATGTTAGTGGTCTAAGGAAGCCATTCATGAATTAATTGAGAGGCTAGGTCCACCTCCTTAATGACTCTGCAATTACATTATACAAGGAATGGCCCATTTTTATCAGCTGAAGTATTGTGGATGAGGCATTTACCTAAAAATGTGTAGTTAGAAACAAAACACAGGGTATCTGACTGTAGAGGACACCCAAAGGAGTGTTCTGATCATAGATGATTGAGGGGGTTGCTCTGTTCAGAATACAGAATTCGTCACAGGAAGCTAGACCAAATATATATATATATTGCTTCTCTCCAATCAGGATAGTAACAGGAAACTCCTCACTCCATCTAAATACAGCTATGTCTGGTGCCACCTAATGTGTAGCCATGTAATGACACTATCCACAAACCACAGAAGGCACTGATAACCACACCACTACTTAGCTGGTTGCATAAAACCCTCTATAATAACCCTTTAAGATTTCAGGCTATCCATTTATTTTTTGTGCAGTTTTAAGGATTGGGGGTTTAGGAGATATCTCCAATCAGGCCCAACTTCAACACTTGGCTAATGAACTCATGCAAGAGTATGGAGTCGATTTGTTGTCCCATATCCCTGACTTCACTCCTACAGTCCATGTTCCGTTGGTGCTCTGCTTCCCTTTCCCCCTCCCTGTCTCACAGCACAGTGTGTCTTTACTTCTAATTTGCAAAGCAGGAGTCGTAGCCTGGTTAATTAAATCTGTCTTAATTAGTATGTGCTGCCACACACCATTGTATTGCCAGAGACGGTTTTCTATGCTGCCACAGAATGCTTGCCACGTACCAAATGCCTCATTTCCATCACTGCAAGCACAGTCTGTTGAAAGAAACATTGTAACCCATCTCAATCGGGCTCCTTTCAGTGAGCCGATTAAGTACAGGGGATTTTTATGCAAACATGCATCAATAAATTATCAAGGTAATGTAGCACAACGCATGGTGGAGCTGAGCATGAAATTAACTGTGGGATCGATTTACACTGTAGCCTTAGAGTTATTGGTAAGCCTGGGAGGTGGTGTGGAAAAGAAAGAGAAAGAGAGAGCAGGGGCCAGTGAAAAAAATAATCCAGAGGGTTAAGCATAAATAAATAAATAAATAAATAAATAAATGCTTTAATAATAAAAAACTTAACATGCACATACTTTGGGCCACACTCTTCTTCAGCAATATTTAGATCAACGAACCTCAAAGAAACAGAATTATTTATATACTTCTTCATATGTAAGCAATATACCGGTATATAATATTTGTCTCCTTCAGGCTGCAAAAACCACACTTTATCAACCTTGGGTTCCCAAATGCTCTTGAACAACAGCTTCCATCATAACTGACCACTATCCATGCCAGCTAGGAATGATGGGATTTGGGAGCTGCGGTACAAGAACATCTGCGGACCCAAGGTTGAGAAAGACTAGGCTACACATTTACCTAGAAGGATGTGCCATTGTCAAGAGCTGCTGGTTCTGTATGCACATGCCCCATGTGGCGATCACAGAACTGCAGGTGGCATCTTTTCTGTGGAGAAACTTCTGGACATGGGCTGCCCATCCAGACTGGCCATGGGACCTTTCTGGATAGGAAGGGCTACTGAGTTTTGCTTGGATATTATAGTATTCCTGTGTTCTGATGTACCGCAGCCTGGATTTTTGGATAATCTTTAGTCCTGACATGCTCTTCGGACCTGCCTCCTGGTTTGACTGTTGACTCCCAGGGCACTTGTCACTCATTCCAAAGTCCGCCACCAGGAACTTTGGGAGATTTTTTTTTTTTTTCAAAATTCAAATATATATATGGTCCAAGCAAAATACATCACATTAAAATCATGCACATGGTTGCCCTTCTGAGTTGTGTATCAAATAACACAACCAACTAACTGCTAGTTAGTATATCAAATACAATTTTTAAAGCGAAGTCCAATGCAAACAAAGCTGACTTAAGCTATTGTGATTTTTATTTTTTGGTACTTTGCTTTTTGGATAATACTTTTAACAACAGAATGCTTCACTGCCTCTTTGGTATCTTCTTTCAGAAAATTAGGGTGCTTCAGTAATCTGCAAAGAAAACCATGCCTTCTCTCATTACACCATGAAAAGGACTGCTTAGGACTACTTAGAAAGTAATTTCTATCATAGTTTTGGGTCAGGGGACACAATTCAACAACATTTTTGTATTTCTGGCAATGCATCAATATACTTTCTTCTCAGTTTTTCAGTAGCCTTATCAAATATACCCATGGTTGAAAATGGCAGCTCCTACTTCAACGATCATCTTCACCAAAACCCAAGATCGTCATGGAATAATGCAATGGTTGGGGCATTCTGTGACAATAAAATGACAGCCTCCAGAAATGGCCACCGAAGTTAGCTCCATTGACCAGTGCTTGAACAACATGACTAAACAGACCATTTGTTTCTCTGGATGTTAATTTTGGGCTATACAACAATTAAGCTGAATGGGCTACATTCAATTTAGTGTTTTCATTCTTTACAAAACAAATGAATACAAAACTAGGGATGACTACAACAGGGTAAGGAAATATTATTTCTTTTTCTTCTGCTCTCATTATGAAGAGCTGTTGGCACATCCATGTATCTATTCCTTGTGGCATGTTGGAGATAGTTTATGTTTTAGAAAAGAAAATTTAACATTCAGACTCCAGGTCAGCAGCCAATCCCAAACTTAATATGCTGCTAAGAGGCAAGGAATGGATTTCAGCTGCTCTCTAAATATTTGAGACCTGACAGCCTGGAATCCTAATGACAGGATAAGCCTTCTTGGAGGGAATTAATAATGAGAGAAAATCTAAATGAAGCCCATAGTGTTTCATTACAGTAAAGAAAAGCCTGCCTGCCTGCCTGCCTACAACACACAGAGCTATGACTTGAGCTATACACAGTGTTAATTCCACATCCATCCATTAGGGCCAAAACACACCTGATGCAGAAGATCCATGATCAGATCTGACTTTTTTAAACCAAGGAGCCACAGACATCTCCAAATTTGATAGGAGCAGTAACATTGGTAGTTAGCATTCAAACCTTTCATCCAAGGCTGTGTTCCTAATTATATCCCCGCTCTCTGAAGCTGCTTTTATTCACAGAGGGTAAAAAATGCAAATAAGCAGTTTTGAGCCTGTATTTTACCTCCTGGTCACAGCTCCAATCATGCACTCTTGTAGATATTTTAAAGGCTTGTTGTTGTTGCTGTGTGAGATGGGGTCAATGGGCTGAGTTCAAACGTAACCCTAAACCATGGCTTAGTGTTATGTGAACAAGCCTCAGGCTTATGCAGTCACCCCACCTCTGTCTCTCTGTCTTTGTCTCTCTCTCTCGGTCAAAAGGCCACATTCACCCTTGACCAGCCTTCAGTAGGTTGCGCACCAGAGGTAGAAGCACTGGTGGCAGAGCATCTACTTTGCATACAGAGGGTCCCAGATCCAATCTCTGTCCGCTCCAGGTAGGCCAAGGACATACTCCTGTCTGAACAATACTGAACTAGATGGGACCAATGGTCTGACTTGGTAGAAGGAAGCATTGTTAGAATTCCTGATCTATGATTGCAGTGATAGGATTGTTGTTGTATGTTTTGACTCCATAGAGTGGGAAGTGACAGAAACAGGATGTTTGTGTTACTGTGTTCCGTGAAGTGGGACTATTGTCCTTTGTTCTTTTTCTCTTTGCTGTCTGATCCCTGAGAGAGAGGGAGCCATGTTGCAGTGCTCCGTGTGTGTTTATATGTAAATAAAGTAGATTAGCCAAAATGCTGAGTTGCTGAGGTCTGTTACGCAAGCTGCGAAGACTCTGCGGATCCCTAAGTGTGCCGATGTCTGTTGGCATTGGTCGCTGTGATGTTTGGGCAGAAGATAGCTTTTGAAGCTCCCGAACGATTGACCAGGAGGGAGAGAGCATGCCAGTCGGGCATGTGTCTCTGCCAGGGTCCTACTTGAGGGTTGTACTGCTGCTTGGTTTCTGCATTTTTTATTTTGCAGCTGGAAGTTTGATATGATTGATGTGGTTTTGTCCTTGCCTTTGCTTTTCTTGTTTTGGTTTCGATACTGTTTTTAAACTGTACGCTCTGCTAGCTGCTTTGAGTTATTTTACAAAGAAAAGTGGGAAAGGATCTTGTAAAATATTTATTATTATAAGAATGTTCTGAGAGCCACTCATTATTCTACCTTACAAAAAGAGGTCCCATGATGAACCAAAGTGGAGCCAACCTCAAATAAACAATTTGGTGTTGGGGAGCTCTAGGCTGTAAGGACCAGTCACACCTTTTTGTAGGACAAGTGCACACAGGAAGGCAATGCCCATTCAGCAGCCACTATGGCTATTTTACTTGCTATTTACACCTCAGGCTCCCAAAGCCATTAACACATTACCCAGCAGATGCCAGCTTCATTCTTAGTGCATTCAAGTTAATGGAACTGTGCACTGAAGTGCCATTGTGGTTATTTGTTTAACTGACAGGAGATGGGGATATTGCTTGAGACAACCTTATAAGAAGCACTCTAATTAAATTAGTGGCAAGGGAGCAGCAGCACAGGTAGAGAGTCCTCAAAGCAGGGTGGGGGAAGACTGTCCTCTTTCACAGGTTCACATGAAAATGTTGCATCATATGGTCCTTTGAGCTGATCCAGCGGGGCTACTTTCATGTTCTTATCTTCCATTTATGTAGGAGCAGCATATCCTAATCGTCCTTGCTCCCACCCAAGACTAAACCTCAAAGCAAGAAGTAAAATCTAATGGTACAAACTCGGTGCTGAGGAAAGTGCAGAATGTAGTCCAGGTACTCTTACAAGGCAACAATAAATCTGGTCCGAGAACAAGGCCAAGGTGCCTGAGTTCAATATTAGTAGCAAGAGTTCCAGGACTGCATGGGAGCGGCAAAGCTGTCCCAACAATTGCCCCACCTACCAGCCAAGCTTTTAAGCAGAGAGTCCCTCTCCCTGCAGTAATTCCTTCTCTGAAGATGCGCACTCTTCCTGATGATGGGAGTCTCTTTGCTTGGCAACACCTTTCCCTGTGAGACACCAGCAGGAGTGCTTCTGTCAGGTGTGCATGCAGGAGCCAGGCCCTGTGACTAATAGGACTTTGCAGGACTGGGGCCTTCCTAAGTTTGTTCAGGTGAGGCCAATTGGTAACTCACAGCACCTGGTAGCAAGAGCTGGGAAGGGATATAAGGTCAGCATTTCCCTTCGGTTCTTTGCCACAGCAACACGTTCCCTGCCCTGCTTTGTTTGGCTCCTTGACTCCTTGATCCTCAGACCCCTGACTTTGTGACTCCTTGCTTCTTGATCCTCGGACCCTTGACTTCTTGACTCCTTGCTTCTTGATCCTCAGACCCCTGACTTCATGACTCCCGGCTCTCTGACCCTCAGACTCTTGGCTTCCTGACTCCTGGCTTCTGGACTCCTGTTCCTGCTCCCACCCTGCCATTTTGCCCCCGGTCCCGACGTCGCCAGCTGGGACTTCGATCACCCGTGAACCGGACCGTGACAGCTTCCTTTTCTGAACTCTCCTACTCTTCCCCAGCTAGCTGGGCCCATGAGTGTCCCTCATCCTCCACAGGCTGGGAGGGGGCAGCCCCTGGGACTCCCATCTCATGTCTGGAGGTGTCTGGAGGCAGAAGGGGGCCTTAGCAAGAGGGCTTTGCAGCATAGTCTTCCCTCCCCTTCCTACTACTAATTGCCCTCATCCTTAGGTGCCTCCCACACTGGGTCTGAATCAGAAAGACCAGGGGGAAAGGGAACCATGATGCTATTACAGGGTTACAGGACTGGGGGGAAATTGCACCTGTGCAATGTTGCCCCTCTTCAGAGAAGAAGCCCTGTTGTAAAAGAAATGTGATGATCTTACTATCAGCCACAAAAATCTGCACTGTGCACAACTTCTTCCCCACTCCAAAAACAATTAGTGTATTCATAGTCCTTCCATTTCTCTCTCTCTCTCTCCTCTCTCTCTCTCTCTCTCTCTCTCTCTCTCTCTCTCTCTCTCTATATATATATATATATATATATATATATATATTTCTCCCTCTCAGTTGTGGGAAATATTCTTAGTTGCTACCCATGTCAGAGCCTTGCAGGCTGTAAAATCCAATGAGGGTGCTTTTTAAAAAGAGTGTGAGAGACAATCATTGTTAATGTCTCAAGGAGCAGAATAAGGCACTGCCATTTTATTCACAAGCCAGTTAGAGGCAGAGGCAGTGAAACTGATGGAGCTTGTTCAAGCTTTATGGGTTTGACAGGCACTGCAATCATGGCTTTAGACTCAGCAGGAGTCCAGAGTGAGAATACCTGCCAAAACAAACTTTTGTGGCTGTTTAAAGCCATTTCAAATAGCAGTACCAACCAGCCTATTAAACCTTCAACTTAAAGCAGACTGTTACTTTCATCTTCAAGGTTGTTTGTTACTTGAAGCAACCCAAAAATATGCTCTTCACTCAATAAATCATTTTTCTCAAAAGAGAACTCCACACATTCAAAAAAAAACCAGATACTACTGTGATACATCTGAAACTGCCCCTAGACCTAGCTGCACGCTCCTTGTGTAGCAAAAATGTCTTCCATAACAGCCACTGATTGCTCACTTCGACCTGAATGAGGATCTGAGCTTTATCTGAACCCAGCAAGTTTCCACTTGATTCCTCTACTCTCTTGCCTGGCAAAGTGACCAAGTCAGTCATTCCATGCTATGCTATGCATGAGCGTGTGGTTGTGACCTCGTAATGACCTCTGGGAATGAACCTGATGGAGTGCCTGAAAAATACTTGCCTCACCGACTCACATGTTGTTTACACAGAAGGCAAAGGGATGAGCACATGTTTTGAATAAAGAAAGTTCCAGTTCAGTCCTTAGACTCTCTATGTAAAGGATCTCAGTTAGCAAAGCCTTGGTGAGTCGTGTTCAAAGTCAGAGATGGCTCAATCGTCTTATTCACTATAAATACAACTTTCCAGGGGGTTATAGGTCATTGCAATGTGTGGTTGGGAGAATATCCCTTCTGTGGAGCCTGTTTCAGACAGTTGAGCAGCTACATTTGAACTACTTCCACATCCATACTTAAATCCAAAGATATACAGAGGATGTTAACACATACCATTTTATTGTGCAGAATATGATTTGATGTGTCACGCTTTTATAGAAGCTTTCCGTACAGCGTGGCCATCACTTTGAATTGCTTTGTATACCTTAAAACACATGGTGTGTGTTTTATTTTTCATATGAAAATAATCTAAAAAATGCAGAACTCTTCTGTTCCACCAAAAGATCTGTTTTTCAGGACTTCCGGGTTAGCGCCATCGGCAATGGCGGAGTTCCTCTGACCGGGAAGAACCCGCTCCGTGAAAATTGGGTCTTGCCGCCACGGCGAAGGCGGAGACCCTTTAAAAATCCAAGGCGGAGGAAGCCTGGGAACGTGGGATTCGGCTGACACCAGAAGCGCCTCCCCTACTCACAGGGAAACCCCTTTTCGGGGATCCGAAGCGACGTGGGGTGAGCGGCGCGGTGTTTTGAATCGACTGCTACTTTTACGGAGTGAAGCTGCACAGCCGTTGCCGGAGAGCGCTGACTTTTTCCTGTGGACAATTGGACTCTAAACAAGTACCCGTGAGTAAAACGGAAAATTGGATTAAGAAACATTTTAATTTGGCACCGAAGTGGGAAGGTTCTAAACAGGAAGTCCGCCTTCCGCTTTTTGTAAATAGACTGAAGCAAAAATTTGCAAGCTAAAGTCTGGAAAGTCGCATATAAAGGACTAAATTTCCTTCAGTTATAACAATCAAAACCCCTTTTGGAAGCAGGAGAAAAGGGGGGAATTTTGATTGTTCAAGCCTGCAGGAGAGAGAGTAAAGAAAGATAAATTTCCACCGTCTCAAACCTGGGAACGGGGTGCCAGAGACAGAAATTCTTGGGGGAATTCATTGGCTGTGAATGGAACGTTTTTTTTTAACAGATAGTTAAAAAAAAGAGAAACAAACTGATTCCAATGTTGCCTTTTGCAATCAAAAGATACAAAATACATGAAAAATGAAAGTAATTTTCTTTTGTTGGACCTGTTTACAAAAGATGGATACAAATAGAAATTGTCTCCTCTAGAGGGAGCTTGTTAAATTGTTGCTGGAGTCGATCTGGGGATTTTACAGCTGCAAGATTAGGATCGTGAGACTAGACTCTGGCCTTGAATAAAAATGTGTTTAGAAGAAGTTTTGGTGCTTGCTTTTTGCAAGACAAGCGCTTTGTTGGAGCAGATGCACGAGAAGATGGATTTGATGACTGTTGCAGTCAAAAACTTTGGACAAACGGCGAATACCCATATAGAAACCATCCAGGAACCAACTCAGGAACTTGTTTTGACAGGGCAAGTGCAAGTGCAGAAGATAATGAAGGAGGTCGCTGTTGAACCTCAAGTAACACAAATGGAGAGACCCGAGGCCCTGCAGGAGCATAAGCCGCTGTTCTTGAAGATTGAATCTGGAGTGGGCCAGGGGGGGTCTGGAGTTGTGGGGGCTTTTAATTTTGGAGGGTCTTTGAAATATGCTTTTAAATACTTTTTGGACTACAGTGCTGAGTGTGGGGAATGGGACTGTGGGGAATGGGCTGATCTGCTGAGGGGAGATGGAGATATCTTTGGGTCGGAGTCTCCCCGAGTCCTATTCCTCAATGAGATAGGAAAGAAACTAAGAAAAAGATCAACAGAAGACAAGGTAAAGTGCAGGTATAAACAAGAAGAAGATCTGCAGAAGGGGCATGGAAGAGACTTAAGAGCCTCGGACACAAGAGCACCAGGTTGATGGACTAGATGGAATGGACAGTAAGGACTGACATAACCCGAGACCAGGAAGAAGAGACGTTGGATGAAGATTGGAAGAAAGTTTTTTTTAAAAAAAAATTATTTTGAGAATTAGTGTAAAACTAATGAGTATTAGGGAAAATGTTGGGATGAAACTATTTGGCTTTAGTAGAAATGATATAAGGAGTTATGTATAAATAAATATTAAGTTTTAAGCTTTAAGGTATTTTATGGTAAGATAAGGTTAAAATAAATTAAGGTAAATTGAATGACAGAACATAGTGAAATAGCAAGGATTTGCTGAGTGAATTAATATGTTAGACCGTTAAGATAAATTACTTAACAAAAATTGAGAAAGATGGAAAGAATTTGCTGGAAAAATTAACTAAACTAGAATACAAAAAGGGAGGTGTGAGGAGGTAGAGGAAACAAGCAAATGAAAGATAAAGATATGGAGTATTGGATGTGTGTTTTTTATTGTTGTATTGTTGTATTGGTTTCTATGTTTTTTATTTTCCTTTTTTTATGTATTGAAATGTATGTCTTGTTGAATTTTTTGTTGTTTTCCTTTTTTCTTTTTTCTGTAATTTCTAAACCTCTAATAAATATCTTTTAAAAAAACCAAACGATCTGTTTTTCAAACCAAGCTTCACATTTCAAGGCCCTTGAGAAATCATACAATTATGGGCAAACATAAAAAAATGCGCTCAGCTTATGATCTCTTTATAAAAGGAAGAACCTTCCAATACATTCTTCCCAGAATTTTTTCCAGGATAGATAGGTAGCAAAAGTACCATATTGCCATTATAGTAGAATTGCCACACACAAAAAGATGGCATTACTGGAACGATTGTCCTATTTCCTTCCTTTTCCCATGTTTTCTTTCTTCTTGGTAAGTTGCCTGTGGGCTGGTGAGGTGAAAACAATCCGTAGAAATCTAATCAATCAAGGATTTTTTTAAAAAAACAACAACCTAGAGGTATTTTAAAACTATCATACCCGGCAAGCACAATATTCAAAAACAGAGCTAGCAGAATTATACACACATCTTATGCTACCTAACATCTTGGAGTCCAGGTTTAGCTGGCCATGTTTTCTTCACCCTTGTCCTTATTTCTGCAGAAAGCTTCACTTGCCTTGATCTTTCTGTTGCTCTGCAGGATCCACAGATAAAGGGGATGACATTCCAATAATCACTGAAAAGGTGCAGTCCATGGATGCACAACTCTCATTTTACCTTGAGTGGCAGGCAGCCCAGTCTTGAGTGAGAGTTCAGCCATCTACTGTTCCATCAGAAAGATGCATATAAGATATACCAGATCTGACTTTTATGCTCTGAAAATACAGAATGGTCTCCACTACCACCACCACCCCAGAAAAGAGAGCCCTGCATAAGACACCCATCATTTGAGCCCCTTATCACTGGTCACTGTACAAAACCTTAGCCCCCGGATGTTTGGAGGTTCCTGTCATTATCTTTCTATTAAGCATCTTTTTTTATAAAAAACAACAACACACAAAACACTTTTGTTATTGCGTTTTACTCAAATGTCATTTCTTGGAAATGTCAGACATCTTGTTTATTGGTGACATTTCAGAGGTGTCTGTCACAGCTGCTTCAGTGGGTGTCCTGAGGCAATATTTATTACTCTCATATCTATGTAGTTAGGGAATTTCATCCGTAATGCCAGGATTCTCACACCTGCTGCTCCTTTTCATAGTACATCCTTGCAAATGCTATGCATTCTCATGGGCCTCAGCCTCTCTGTTCTGGGTGAAGGAGACATTTGCCCATCAGATTGTTGAAGGGGTTCTTCATTCTGTTTTGCTTTGATGTGGCTGTTTCTACTCATAGTTCCTCTGGATTTCTTAGGCTGAATGAAGCTCCAGCTCTGGGCTCTGGGTGGCACTGTGGTCTAAACCACTGAGCCTCTTGGACTTGCCAAACAGAAGGTCAGCAGTTCAAATCCTCAGGACTGGGTGAGCTCCTGTTGCTCTGTCCCAGCTCTTGCCAACCTAGCAGTTCAAAAGCATGCCAGTGCAAGTAGATAAATAGATACTACTGCAGCAGGAACTTAAATGGCATTTCTGTGTGCTCTGGTTTCTGTCACGGTGTCCCGTTGTGCCAGAAGCGGTTTAGTCATGTTGGCCACATGACCCAGAAAGCTGTCTGTGGACAAACGCCAGCTCCCTTAGCCTAAAAGCAAGCTGAGTGCCACACAGGGCCAGATTTAGGTTTGATGAGGCCCTAAGCTACCGAAGGTAATGAGGCCCTTTATATCTCCAGCTGTCCTTTGTCAACAACAAATCGTCGCTGTTTTTTGTGTTGAATATATGCTATATGGTAATTTATGGACCTAATAGGTATCTATTACTTACATCATAGGAGCCTACACAACACAAAACACTGTTGCTGTATGTAGGTTTTATTTTATTTGTTTTTTATCTTATATTTTAGAAATGTACATCCAGGTTTTTTTTCCTTTAATTTTTTTGGGCCCCACCAAGAGAGTGGGCCCCTAAACTATAGCTTGTTTAGCTTATACATAAATCTGGCACTGGTGCCACACCCCATAGTCTCCTTTGACAGGACTTAACCGTCCAGGGGTCCTTTACCTTTTTACCTTTACCTCTGAATTTTTCCATTTCCACCCATAAACTTAAGCTATGAAATATATATATATATATATATATATATATATATATATATATATATATATATATGCTTTCGTAGATTTTCACGGGTACAGGAATGCAGGTTTTGGTGTCTTCGGGTATCTTCCCGTGTAAGAGTTGGGGTGTCTAGGCGACGTTTCGACGAGGTCTCACTCGTCATCTTCAGGCTGGTGCTTTCGGCTTCTTGTTACTAGAACAGAGCTCTGTTCTAGTAACAAGAAGCCGAAAGCACCAGCCTGAAGATGACGAGTGAGACCTCGTCGAAACGTCGCCTAGACACCCCAACTCTTACACGGGAAGATACCCGAAGACACCAAAACCTGCATATATATATATATATATATATATATATATATATATATATATATATATTGAGGAGGTGTTGATGTTGTGCAGGTCAATCAAGTCCTTCAGAATAGTGTTTGATGGTGGCTCTTTGATATCATTTCTGGAATGACTTCATACCTCTTTTACAGTATTTTATCAATCCAAGTGCATTGCAAACCACCCAGGAGCCGCATGCCCGAAGTAGGTGGGACCCAAGTTAAAAGTGGGTGGAGTTATACACACAATATGTGCATGCACGCACACACACACACACACACACACACACACACACACACACTTATATAGACAAACCACGCATATTGCACAAATGCAGTTACCATAAATATAGTGTGTGCACACATCATAGTTCTCTTTAAAGAATGTGAAACAAGAACTCATGAGAAATATCTCCTAACTATGAATTTTGTGTCAAATAGAACAATATCACTCTTACTGAGATTTGAACAATTCCTGGTATCTGTCTGCCTAAGAAGTGAAGTTTTCACAGCTAAGCACAGAGCAGTGGCTTCTCCGCTTTTATGGAACTGCATCCCAATGAAGATTTATCAGGCCTAAACTGTCATTTTTTAGGTGCTCAGTGAAAACACCAAGCCTTTTATGGTCCTTGAACTTGCCGTTTTATCTCTTTGTTGCTACTAGCAGCTTTAAATTTTGTAGTTTCCAATTGTGCTTGATTAATTGGCTTGTTTTATTTCTTTATATTTATTGATGCCCTGTTTCTCAAGGAAGGCAGCCTTCCCAAAGCAACTTGCAATATAGCCTAATCTAGTATAACAGCTAGTATAAATAAATTGTAAAGCAATTTTTAAATCATTTTAAAAACAATTCCTTGGTACTTCCAGATTTCACGGCTGAGAGAGACTGGCCGTGGCAACCTTGAAATTAGTAAGTGTGCGGATATGTGATTGCTTTTGAACGTTTAAAATGTATTTTGTTTTTATGTTAAACTAGCAGGGAGTGCCCAGTGCTTCCTGGTAATTTGTAGACATGCACAGTTTGCAAAGCTCCCAGAGCAGTCAGTGAGGATTTGTTAAGGAAGTGGGATGAGCTGTCTAGCCTTGGGAAATACAGCCCTTTCCAGTGATCTAGGACTTGGAAAACTCCAGCAGGAACCATGCACAGCCTAGTCCTCGACTGGTCTATGCACTAATCCTGGGTAGTTCAACGTGCAGCCCTCAAGGACTTTTTGGTGGCCCTCTGCACCATTTGACATCACCCCCACCTTCACACTGCCTTCCAAAGCTGCATAAGCAAAGCGCTGGGCTTTGGGAAGGAGTAGTGAGGGCTCTGGTAGGGTCCTAGAGGCTTCCTCCCTCCTTCCCAAATTCTAGTTAGTGCTTTCCCAGCTTTCAGAAGGAGGTAGGAAGGCTCTAGGATCCTGCCAGAGCCTCACACCTACTTCCTAGCTTAGCTGGCTTTGGAAAGGCAGTGTGAGGGCTGGTGGGTGTGGGTGTGGGTGTGGGTGTCAGATTTTGGCCTCACTCCCTGCAGCCCCCGTGCAGCCCCCCCCCCACACACCACATGACATGACAATGTGTGGTCCACAGGTTCCATGTCAAAGTACTCTTGTGGCCCACTGCACTAATCCAAGCACTTTGGCAGGATGAGGTCCATGTACTGTTCCTCAGGGAAAGGTAGCCCCATGTTGAACACAATGCTCTTGAGTTTCCGCCTGATCATGGCCACCTATGAAATCTTAACTGTATTGGTGCTTTACGGCATTTTTTGTTGTTGTCGTAATCTGCTTTGAGGGCCATTTGAGGTGGAAAGACGGCGTATTGATCTATCTAGCATCACGTTTGTGGCATTCCACAAGTTTGGTATGCTGATTTCAACACTGTGCTCAGTCCCTTCTTGCATAAATGGCAGCCAGCAAGCAAATCTAAGTAACAGAAATGGTAGACAAAAATCTTGGCTTTACACATTGACCGCATGCATAACTACACACCGACTGCTTCTAACTCTGCAATTCTATGATTCTATGTACTTGAACAATGATGATTGCCCTCATGTGTAGTTTTCTGAGGTCCATGACCATTACTTGTGCAACTGAGTACTGGGTACGTTTTGCTACAACCTTCCCCATAATCACTTGTCAAGATTAGACCAATGAAGAAACAGCTATACCATATGAAAAAGCAAATAAGTATAGGACTAGCCTAACTGCTTGCCTTCAGACAGGTGCCTAAAGCTTCTCATAACAAGAGAGAGCACAAAAAAACAGGAGGTGACAGGAAGTGAAACAGGAAGTAGATACATTGGAAATCTTCTTCTCAGTCCTACAGAGTTGTGGTGTGGAATAGGATGTCAAATTGTAATATGCAATCAACGTTCGTTATGAGCCAACAAGCCTCCTATGAGAATAATTAGCTGGTAGACAATTTACTCCCTGCCAAAGTCTTCCTGTGGGCTAACAGCTCTGATTAGCTCCTCATCACACGATGGATTTGCACCTGGCAGATGGCTAATATCTCATTGGTGCAAGATTATGAAAATTATTGCAAACATTTTTTGTAAATAATTTGCAAATTTTAAATGAAAATCACATCTAGTTAGCATATCAAAGTTCATTTTAATTAAGAAGATTTGAACAGCAGCTAAAACAAATAATCAAATGAGCAAATCCTTTCTCCCCCTCCCCCGGCAAAGAAAATGGCACCAAGTTAAAATGCTCCTTGAGAAAAAGATGCCCCTATTTGAATTCTCTGTTTGTAAGCAAACACATTGATTAGACAAAATGAACATTGTCCCTTAAGGCATTTTCCTCATGCATGTTAACAATGTAAAAGTTTAAAGGGCAGAAAACTTGGCAAATAGAGGAGGAGAAGGAGGAAAAGGAGAAAAAGAAACACTGATGTTAACTCTACTGAGGTGTAAACCTATTCATGGATAAAAAAGCAGGTGTTCAGTCACCCTAAGGGCCATCCTTTCAGGTGCTCCCTGGGGCTTTCTTATTCTGACACTCTTGCTGTTCAGCGTGTCTCTCCCCAGAGAGATAATGAAACACACCAGATTAGCATATCATCAGGGTAGTTTCAGCAAGGTAAAGCTGTGCCACAGTCCCACACAGTTCGTTTGGGGCAGTGATGAACATGATACATACCTGCTCGCATCATTGGCCTTTCTAGCCCCGAATGAAAGTTAGGAGGGATCTCAAAGGTCTTCTAATCCAACCCCCTGACCCGTCCAATGCAGGAAATCCATCACAGCATCTCTGAGCGGTGGCGACTCTGTTTCATCTCTCTCTCTCTCTGTACCTGCTCTGAAAGGTAGGTGGCTTATCTGTTGTCTACTCTTACTGGCAGCAGTTGTCAGATTTTATAGCATTTGATGACTGGGAGTCACTGTTTTTGGCAGCTCTTGAGATCTTGGTTGACACATCAGGTCACCCTGCCCTGAGTTGATCTGGGGACTACCACCCTGCCATAGATTCAACCCCCTGAATAAATTTGGGGGCAGCAATAATGTTTAATTGGGGTTTTTAAATGTTAATCAAACATATAGCTGGGAACTGAGACCAGAGGTCCATTCCCAATCCCAGCCAAGGCCAAGGGTGCTGAGATGCCTCCTCCTTCTCCCTCATATCAATGCCGCTGTTCAGCAGAGGGGTCAGTCCTCTGGATGTGGTCACACATCCACAGGATGTGGATGATGCTCCATGAGCAGAGGGATCGATCCTGTGTGGGTGATGGGGGTTAATCCTGAGTAGGTGATGCTCCTAAAGCAAAATCATCTGTGGACCATCACCAGCATCCCTGTAGGATCAATTCCTCCAATTAACAGCTCTTGAGTGGAGAGGGTAAATGCTGGAGAAGGAGGCTTCAGGCAGGCTGGGAGTTGGCCCTTCCGCTTCCTGGAAGATGCATGAAACAATCAGAGATAGGTCTTGGGCTTTTTGAAGGATTTTCTGCCCTTCCTATCTCTCTCCCTTCTTTATGCCCTTACCCCTGACAGCTACCGATCAATGTGAACCACCCAACTCATAGCGATCCATGGCTATCTGAACCCAACTCATTGAACATCCTAGTCACTCAGAATAGGCCTGATTTGGGTTGACACTCAGCCAGATCCGGTGCACAGCCCTAATAATGACTGGTGAGTTGTTACCCTGGGCACCTTTGGAAGGAAGAGAGGAATATGAATTGAAAAAAAGAAGCTAATTCTCCTCTGCCAGTACCCACTTTTCCTGTTTTCATCATTCTCCCAATTATTTTTTTTTTTGGGGGGGGGGCAGAGCCTCAGATGCAATGGGTTACTTGGCAGGCACAGCAGGACCAAAGCATCCCTTCCTCCTGCCAATTCTTTCTTTCCCACACATTTGGGTTGGTTTGTGACCAGGCATTTGCTGAATTAACACGCAAAGGAAGAATGCTAGAAAGGAAAGGAAAGGATGCATTAACTTGACCTGCTGCATGGGATCCATGTTAGCTCTGAAACCTCAGGTGAGGGATGACATTGTCTTAGCTCAGATAATGAAAATGACAAATAGACTCAGTTCTCTTGACAGAGCTTCCCACTATTTATTTATGAAGCAGATTTTGGGCTTGCGAAGCAAGGCGACATTTTAAGCCTTTGAGCACACATTGCTTGTTCCAGTTCCTCTCTTAATAGCAGCAAATCTTGGCACTGAGTTTAAAACTAAGTTACACTGTGGTGGGATGTTCTCCAGATCTAAATCAACATGCCAAGGAGATGTGTGTGAGCTTCTGTGTGTCTAGTTTGCTTAAACCAGTGCTGTGCAAAAACAATGTATCCTATGCTTTGTTTCTTTTTTAACCATTCTCCACCAACTAACAAGAAAAGAAATGACATTCAGAAATTATCAAGGGGGAGAGAAAATTTCAGTGAAATATTCAGGAAAGAGATCCAGGGGTTTTGTCATGCTTACTTTACTCTTGTGATGGCCAAGGAGTATTTCTGGACATCCTTGCTTTTATTCTAAAAGTATCTCTGCAGCCTTCCTGTCTTCCCACACTTTAAATTAAATCCCAGGGGAAGACATCATGAAGCCACTCTGCCCATGGCACTCTCCCCTGACAGAGGCCTTCCCAAGTTTCTCCCACCCTGTGGAGAAGCTGAGTTTCTTGTGTCCTCTCCTTGCTTCCTAGCCACCCTGCTTCAGATTAGCCTGGTTCTTCTAAATGTGTCTGCTCTGCACAAATCCTAGGAGACCTTGTGTGGCCTTGCTTCCTATTTTCCAGGGAGTAATCCAGAGCCGCACTTTAATTGCAAATGTATATCACCTCTTCCTAAGAGCAGCACTTTCTCAGCCCGCTGCAGATTTATTTGCGTTGTTCTTCTGTTTAATAGAGACAAAAGAGGGGTTGCAGTCTGCTTGTTAAAAGAGAGAACCGTACAAGGAAATACAAGGACACAGAGAGCAGCCAGTGTCAGTACATCAGGAGGACTGTTCAGATTAAATAGCTGTATCTTCAAGTACCAATGCTGGCTCTGAGCCGAGTTTTTAGCTGAAAGAAAAGCAAATTGATGCCTGGCTTGCAGTGGCCTAAAAATAAAATACTTTTATACAGGTCTTCCTTCTTTCCTTTTCTTTGAAAGGGGGACATCGGTACTCCTGTAACACTTTAGCTGTAATGGATGCAGACATCTTCTTTCCAGATCATGCCAACTTTGCTGTGGACCCAGCACTCTGCCATGATTAAATGTTGGTCAGTAATGGCAGCAATCCATTCCCCCCACCCATCCAGCCTTACTTGCCATTAAGCTGTCCTATACACCATGCAGCCTGGCTGGCCCTGAGCTTCATGCAGGCTAGGAAGGTGACTTACATGAAGTCAAACTATTGGCCCATCTGGTTCGGGATGATCAACACCAGAAGTGCAGAGCCTTTTCCAGCCCATTTCCACATCTCCCAGTTTCTCATTTTTCCAATCTGAAATCTAGTTCTTGTTACAGCAGGTTGCAATTATTATTATTTAATAAAAATCCTCATGAAGCTTCTTCATCATTTTAGTGTGCATTTTTCCTAATAAATACCTTTTCTGTGTGTGCATTTTTTTTGCAAGCGATGCCTCCTAATATAATACATGTTTGTATGTTGTTTTCACTAATGTGTTCATTTGTATGCACTTTTTAAAATTACCTAATATATGCATTTTTGTAAAACTGGAGAACCACCACAAAATCCTGACAGCTCTGAATTTCGAAGGACGGCTGCATTTGTGTTTTCATATTGTTTCAGAAGGGGCGAATGATCGATTCACCTTTAAACACAAACTGGTTTGAATTTCTCCCCCATCCCTTGTCCAAGGCTGTGTTCTGTCCGGGGCGGTTTTCCAGGGCCTGAAAGCCAGAGGTGGAGGGAGGAGGAAGATGTAATAGCTGCTTTCTATACACACTCGCACATTCCTCTCTTTCCTCCAATGAAACAAGCAAGAGGCATCATGCGAGCTCAAGGTCATATCCCAACCAGGCAAAAACTCTCAAGGAGGGTGAGGGGTGTGGCCTGGGAGTCCCACAAGGGCCAAATAGAGAGGTCTGGAGGGCCACATTCAGCTACCAGGCCTGGGGTGCCCCATTCCTAGTCTACACTGACAGACAGCAGCACTCCAAGGTTTCAAGCAGCAGTTTTTCCCAGCCCTCCTTGGAGATGCCAAGAATTGATTCTGGGACCTTCTGCATGTTCTGTGACCCAGAGCTATGGCCCTCAGGGATGTGACCAGCTGGTGCAACACTGCTGCTCCCACTGCAGTCAGTAAACAAATGGGGACTCCTGTAAAATGGGGATGCGACTCTGTGCCATCTCTTACAGGGCTGTTGCGAGGTCTAATGAGGTAACGCATTATGATATGGTGGCCTTAGGGAAAGAGCAGTAGAAATCCTAAGTAATAATATAAGTGGAGGCAGGATTAGCATTAGTCAGGAAAAAGCCAAAGGGAAAGTATCAGGGTTGCTCCTTAGAGCTGAATAGACCAGGAGGCACACAATGCGTTTGCATTTGCGAGTCTATGAGCTTCCTAATTGGGTTTGTGCCCCTGTATTGTCGCCAGAGACAACAGCATCATCTTAGCAGGCAGTGATGAATGGGAATGATCTGTGCTGCCAGCCAGCACTTTCATTTGCTTCAGCAACGTGCTGAATGGAAGATGGCAAAGAAGTTAATGCTGATGGAGAGGCAGGGTGTGGGAACAAACATATTGTTTGCTGGCGCCATGGGAGGGGAGGCGATCTCTCCCCTGCTTGCTTATTAAGTAAAAGCTTCACCTCCAATTTGAATAGCATTAAATTTCGAGCCACATAAAGGGGCAATCTGTACATTTGAATCAGGAGGACCCCTGTCCACGCTCTAATCAAATGCATTTTTCTTTCTTTTGCAAGCAGGTGTAGAAATCAAGTTATGGCAAGTGGTAAAGAACAATCAGGTTAACACACGTAATAAACTTGATACCAAGATGAAGGGCAAAATTAAAGCCCATTAAATGTGACATCGAATGTAGAGGTATATTATATATAAAACCAAAGGGAGCATAGATTTATAGGCTGCCTAACACAAGGGCTCACAGTGAGTTACATATACATCCATATATTAAATGCTGTGCTTTAAGTATCCCCAGAAGGAAAACCAGTATTGGTTCATCTAGCTCAGTATTGTCTGCTCTACGGGCAGTTACACTCCAGGGTTTGGGGCAAGTGACATTCGCAGCCCTACTTGGAGACACCAAGAATTGAACCTCGGACCTTCTGAGTGGAAGACAGATGCTCTACCACTGCACTACGGGTCCTTCACATACCACAATATCTTCCACTCACTTCCATCCTGCTTTCCTTTATGCTCAGTCCACTCCATCCCCAATGACAAGCAGAGCCAATTTATTTTACCATTGTCCCCATGCTTCTCTCTGCGGTGTTCAACAATGGCAGTGCTGAGATTGAGGAGGAGGAAGCAGATGGGTGGTGCTGCTGTGTGTGAGAATGAAGGCTGGTGGAAGGCCGGCTAAAGGCAAAACTGGTTGGTGGGGCAATGCCATATGATCCCTAATGGGTCAGCCGCCACTGAGAGCCTGTGTGATTTGTTTTAGAGTTGGAAGGCTTTTTGTATGAAACAGCACTACTCTCTCTTTATGTATGAAAGACAAGCCTGTTCATCACCACCACTGCCATCCCACCATGCATTCATATAACATATGAAAAGGGCTTTTTAAAGAACTGTTCATGGGGCCCCATGTCCAAGTGAACTATATTCTCAGCTTCACTAGCAGTTGTGATGAGTTTCCAGAAAGAGGTTTAATCTGGCAGTTCTCTGGTTTGATGCCCCATGCAAACTGCTGCTATCTCATTATTGCAATGTAATGAGATGGTTCTGGGCTGCTTTCCCCAATAAGGTCATCCCTCTACTGGACTGATTTCCACAACCTTGGCTGGCCTGGCTCAGCTCTTGCTGCCTTTTGATCATCTCACATGGGTAACTTGCAGGCTGCATTTCTACAGCTTCAGGTTTATCAGTGTTGTGGGGAAGGAGGGAATGGGAAGAGAAAATCCCGCCATCTTCTTCAACTCCAGGCCATACCTGAGATCATTGCTCTGCTCAGCCAAAAGGATGAAGCAGCTTCTGGAATGGGTTACAGGGAGGCTGTGCTTGGACAGAGGGCTGGTAGGCAAGGCATCTTCTGCCTCTGGGTTAATGTCAAAAGTCACGATTTAAAAAAATATTATTTAATCAATTTTTCAGTACAAACATCAACCACAAAAGACACATACAACAAAAACCATAATAATAGTAATAACACAATTTGACAGTTCAGATTTGGATACACTGATATACCTATGCCTACACCTTTTTTAACAATATTTTCCCACCTCTCTCTCCCCCTTCTACTTCCCACCACTATCCACCTTATCACTTAAATATTCATTCCAGATTTCTTCATATTTATCCATTCTTATTTTGCATCAACATGCAATTCGCTCGTATGTAGCTAATCTGTCCATATTATCAATCCATGTGCTCAATGGAATCTATGTCAAAAGTCACTAGTGTCTGTTCACCAGTCTGGTGCCCTCCTACAATTGGGGAGGGGGGCTGGTGAGAGTTGTGGTTCAAAAGAGCAGGGTAGCAACAGGTTGGGGAAGCTGCTCAGCTGTGAAGTCAACCCACCAAGTTCTAAAACAGAGATCACCTTCTGCAGCTCTGCTACGTAAGATCATTTAACTAAATAGAACCCCCTCTTCAAATGAACCTGGAACCTCCTGCCTACAGAGCATGTTTTCTACCACGGAGCTAAGTTATCTCCCTTGTGTATGTATACAAAGATGAGGAAAGAAGATGCATTTCAATTTTCTTACAGTGATCTTGCTAATTAGCCCCATGCAATTTAGCACAGGCTTGCTTTTATCTTTTGCAGGCTTTCTGAAGTGAGAGTTTGATCCAACACCCGTTTCTTCCATGGCATAGAATTTTACTGCCCAAAAAACTGACGAAAAACAAAACAAAACCTCCAACCCAACACTAGCAGCAAGGGAAGTTGCATTTTTCATCACATCAACTCCATTTCAAAGCATTTTCCGGTACCAGCTAATCCCAATAGTGATGCCTTGGTTGTCAATAACTTCTCAGCAGGAACCTGGCTGTGTAATTCAGGAACAAATTCCTTGGGCTATCTATCTTCCTGGGGCGTAAGAGAAGCAGTGTGAGCTTGAATTACAGAGTCTCTGGTTCTCCCCTTCACAGAACAGGAGGGGGGGGACTTCTTGTGCTCCAGGAGGAAGCAAATGGCACAGCTGTAAAGTGGGCATAACATACAGGTTCTGGCAATGGTTCCAGGTCAGGACTGTAAAGCACAATCAGAAGAGCAGAGAGTTTCCTTTTCCCTCAGGGATGGGGTGGTAAACACATGGCTGTCCAGTCTCGGTCAGTATGGCCATTGATGAGGGATGATGGGAGTTGTAGTCTTACAACATCAACAGACCTACAGGTTAAGTCACACTTGCTCCAGGGCAGGGATGAGAAACCTCTGCTTCTCCAACCAGTAGATAAGTGACAAGGAATTATGGGAGTTGTAGGCCAACAACATCTGGAAGGCCAGAGGTTCCCCATTCCTGCTCTAAGACACCTATACCCTGAAATTCAGAAGCTCCAGTTCATTACGGCACAATAATTAACAGCCTATAGACATTAAGTCCTGGACTGCTAATAACTGATGCCTTGATTTGGTACAAATGAGAAATACAGAAGCAGCTGTATTTCAACGGAACTCTACAAAAACTTTAAATCTGGATGATGACAGATTTAAGATTTTAAATGAGGAGGTAGTTGTGAAAGCACCATTCCTGCTCTGAAAACATGTATACATTTTTCTGTCTGGGGAAAAAAGTGGTTCTGCAAGTTTCCAGTATGCTGGGGAAAGTGTTGGGAAGCTTATGAAAGGTGCCAGGTTCAAACTGCAGCATCTCTGGCTAGCACCTGTCTGAAACACCTCAGAGTCTCTGTCAGTCAATGTAAACAATACTGTACTGAAAGAGATGGACATAAGGCAGCATCCTATGTGGAAAATCTTTTCCAGGAATGTGTAGGGGAGTGCATTTTGAACTCTGTCCCTTGGTTTTCTAAGTGCAGAGACTGCTTTAAAAAAGAGGGGGGAGGGAGTATTCAAAAGTGCCGGAGTTGTACACTTTTAGGGGTCAGGTATTTGGAACACAAAATAGCTATTCTGTACCAGAGATGTAGCTCAGTGGTAGGTAAAGGTAAAGGACTCCTGGATGATAAAGTCCAGTCAAAGGTGACTATGGGGTTGCGGCGCTCATCTTGCTTTCAGGCCAAGGGAGCGGGCGTTTGTCCACAGACAGCTTTCTGGGTCATGTGGCCAACATACTAAACCACTTCTGGCACAACAGAACACCGTGGCGGAAACCAGAGCGCATGGAAACGATGTTTACCTTCCCAACACAGCAGTACCTATTTATCTATTGCACTGGTGTGCTTTTGAACTGCTAGGTTGGCAGGAGCTGAGACAGAGCAACAGGAGCTCACCTCATCACGGGGATTCAAACCACTGACCTTCTGTTTGGCAAGCCCAAGAGGCCTCAGTGCCACCTGCATCTATAGCTCAGTGGTAGAACAGTTTCATGGCACACAGAAAGTCCCAGATTCTATCCCTGGAATCTCCAGGTGGGCCTGGGAGGGATTCCCTGCCTGAAACCCTATGGAGCCAGTGTAGACATAACTGAGCTAGATGGACTGATATTTTGCCTGACTTTTCCTTTATTTTGTCTGACCAAAGGTGGCAACACTGTGTCTTGGTTTTATTTTTAACTGCTATTATCTCATTCGCCCTTTTTGTTCCACTGCTTGCTCCCTTTCATGTACTTCTACAGCAGCTCCAATGAGATGCAGCAGACACAAAACTAACTCTTCATCAGGGCCTGAATTAAATCTGCTGCAGTGTTCTTGTTTGCTTTCATTTATTAAATGTTTTTATATCCTGCCCTTCCTCCATTCTGAAGCACAGGGTAATTTCAGATAACTAATCATTTAAACACCTGTTTATAACGAGGCAGGCAGTTGACAACTTTTCCTCTTATCTTCTGGAGCAGTTCTCCAGCCCTCTCCCTCCATGGTGTTCTTCCTCCAGCAGACTTTATAATAATTTAGGAAGCTGACACACAATCCAAACTTTTCTTCTGGATAATTAGTGAATCAAATGGCCGAAAGACGAAGGTAATTTTCATCCTCCTTGGAGACTTCTTTGCAACAGACATTTTATTGCATGCACAGCTCCAGTCATTACCCAGATGAGCTCTAAAATACCTGAGACAATAACAGACTCGTTGACTTGTAACAGTCTGTCAGTTACCTATAATAAGCCCCTCTGAAGTCGAGTTAGATCCCTGTGCATGAAAATGTTTGCTGATTGTGTTTGTGAATTACAGACTTCTTCCCTGAGTCTGGTCACATGTTCTACAAAGCTAAGCAGATAAGAAGAGCTCCGCTGGATGAGGCCAATGGCCCATCTAGTCCAGTGTCCTGTTATCACACTGGCCAAGCAGATGCCATTATTATTATTATTATTATTATTATTATTATTATTATTATTATTATTATTGCTACTATTATTATTCCCATTTATATACTGCCCTTTATCAAAAGATCCCGGGGTGGTGTACAACATTAGAATAATAAAAACGTAATAAAAAAGCATCATAATATACAGTATAATAATAAATTAATCATAACAACAGTCTCCCCACCCACCCACCCATAGCTTTTACAGGCCATAGTTTATTTCAAGGCCAAAGGCCTGAGTAAAGAGGAATGTTTTTGTCTGTTGCTTAAAGACCTCTAATGATGGTGCCAGGCAAGCCTCTCTGGGGAGAGCGTTCCACAGATGGGGAGCCGTCACAGGAAATGGTTCGTTCTCATGTTGTCACCCTCTGAACCTGTCAGGGATGGGGAACATAGAGAAGGGCCTCAGATGCGCTCTGGCTTCCGTCACGGTATCCTGTTGCACCAGAAGTGGTTTAGTCATGCTGGCCACATGACCCAGAAAGCTGTCTGTGGACAAACACCAGCTCCCTCGGCCGGAAGTGAGATGAGCGCTGCAACCCCATAGTCACCTTTGACTGGATTTAACCATCCAGGGGTCATTTACCTTTTTTTTTACCTAAGGTATTGAGGAAAACCAAAAGCAGATGCACCATGGCGTTTCTTCATTCCGCTTTATGGATACACAACCTGTCTGTCTATCTGTCTGCAGGCACTACAGGCATCTGCAAGGGATTCCACAATGAGGGCAATTAAATTTATCTCATTGCCCTTGGGGGCAGGCAAAATTTAAACACACCCCTGTCCTTGTGTGACTGCAAACACCTTTCAGTTCAGCAGCTTTATGGGCAGGGGAAATGCTTACCAGTGTGGAGGAGGAGGAGCCAGAAAGTAAAACTGATCCTGTTCATTTCTGCCCAGGCTGCCCAACGCATCCCAGTCTGAGATCCCTCTGGAAATGACAACCATCCTTCCATCTTCCCAGCCAATGTAGCAGCTTACAGAGAATAACAGAAATGCTAGCAGTCTTGCCACAGCCGAGAAAGGAGGAAAGCAGAAGCCTGCATACAGAAGCAAGTGCTTGGAAGGAGGGTTGCTTCTTCCAATCATTCGCTTGCTGCTTCCCTATTCCACGTGCAACATTCTATTGGCAACACTATGCTGTTTCTTCTTATTGATTGACGGGATTTCTCTGCTGCCTTTTGATACAATTGAGCTCAAGGTAATTGAGCTCAATAGCTTGTTTGGGTTTGTTTTTTTTTAAGAAAATCAAAGCATGCAATATAATATAGCATGGAGAAGAATGTGACAATTACAAAGGTTATATTGGGGAGAGGGGATTAAAAATCTACATAAGAAGCATTAAAAACAGCAGCAGCAAGGTTCCAGCTATCAAAGAGGTGACCAATCATGTTTTATAACTATGGCACCACTATGGGGGGGGAGGGGAATATATCCTGAACGGAGCATCATTTAACTCAATGAAAAGATGACACATGGAGCAGGACCCTCTTATAGCATAGGAAATCTAATGGGAAAGTAAACAAACACCTGATGTATGGATGAATCTCCAACTAGGCTTGACAGGCTCATAGGAGCCACAACAATTTTCATCCCAGTAATAAAAATGTCACTTGGCCTTTTAGAAAATGTGTGATCTCATGGTCCCTAGGAGGACATTCCAGGGGCCATCAGATATAAAGGAGCAAGCGCTCACTTTTGCTTTTGCATTCTCTCTCTCTCTCTCTCTCTCTCTCTCTCTCTCTCAGCGAAGGGGAGATCTGCTCCTGGATGCCTCCCCAGAGCAATGGGGGAAACGTCTCCTTTACCAACACAGAGAGGGGAAAGGGGGTCATTCCACAGGCAGGTTGGGGCAGATCAGGTGAGGCTCTGGATCCACTAGATCCAAACCTCTTCCTTTGCTGGAACCCCCCCACCACCACCACCACTCACACACAAAAGAAAGGGGGAGGGTATATGCCAGGTCTGAGACTGGCATATGTTACCAATAGAAGGGGAAATACGTGTTCCCCCCCAAAAAAAAACCCACCTAAAGATAAGAATGGGCAGATCAGTAAGAAACGGTGGTAGAAAAATTACAAAGTATCTGCACATAACATTTCTGCCCTGCTAAAGGGAGCCCAGATACACTTTTCATTTAGCAGTTCTTCTACTATGGATTTTCCCTCCCTTAGGATTGTTCTGTAAATATGAAGAACTTCCAGAACACCTGGTAGACTCTGATCTGCTCCTTGTACTTGCTAGCGATTCCATGTAAAGGAACTTCAGTATCAGTAGGAACAATCAGAATGACCATTCAAGTTTAAGATTCTCTTACCAGTATCTCCATAGGCAGACATTTCTTAAAATAGTGAAAATTTAGCTTACAGCTAAGGAGGGGGGAAATGCCCAGTGAAATTAACACTGGAGCTGTCCCAGCTCTGACTTACTCAATGGGTATAATTAAATGGTCTGATGAAGACATGAATTAGCTCGTCAGCCTGCACATCCGTGATGAAGTTCAGAAAGCATCAGGAAAATCTCTCAGTGGAAAGTCTATCTGCCCTGAGATTTGAAAAAGGTAGAGTGCACTCTTCTCAATCAGGCACCTGATCACCCAGTTTTCCAGGCAGTGGCCTAGGCTGATTAAACTGTCACCTCTCTAAAACTCAGTGATGAATTATTCCATCCACTCTCAGTATCAATAAAAGAAAGAACCAAAACAGGGAATTCCAAAACCCTGCAATGGGAATAGTTGTGTAGTGGCAAATTCGGAACTGCAGGGTCCCTTTGTGACAGTCACAGCCACACACCCTCATAGCCATGCCCCCTTCTAAGATTACCCAACAATTGGATAATCATACAATGATAATAATTAGGGATGCATTGCATTGCAGCCATCACTGCAGTTCGACTCTTTAGAGCTACACCAATGACTGGCAATACCCAGACAGCTTTAGCAATGGAGATGTGGGCATACCCTCATCAGTGAAAAGTCTAAAGGCAGGTCAGTTTAAAGCAGAAACTAAAGGGTTTGTCTTTGCTATCCAAAGCTCTGTACTTGCTGCCAGTGAACAATGACAATGGATACAAATACCTGCAGAAAATGCAAATATAAATCAAGAACAATAGAACATGAAGGTGTCTTATCCTGTACATTATATCTTATCAGATATACTGAGGTTGCAAAGCTCATTCCCGATCAACTGGATAGGAAGTATCAATGAATCAGTTCCTTACTATAAATAAACTCTTCAGCCTGTTTTTGAGAAAAATGGTTTCATTGTGTACTTGTATAAACCTAGCATAACAGATAAAACTATATATTACAATGGACTAGGCATAATTCTAGTGCACACCCTACCATAATAGATATTGCAATATTTGTCATACATAACATGTGGAGCCAGGAGAACACAGAGATTTCTTTTAAAAAATGAAAATATAACACTGAAGATAAAGCACACAGAGAAACTCAAGGTAATTCATATACACCTGGAATATTCTATCCAGTTCTGGGTGCCACAACTTAATACCTGTGGGTAAAGGGAGGTATACAAATTTAAGAAGGATATTGACATGCAGAAGAGGGCAACCAAGATGATCATGGATCTGCAAACTAAGCTTTATGAGGAACCATTGAGTGAGATGGAATAGAGGTGGCTGAGAGGAGATATGATAGCCATTTTCAAATATCTAAAGGGCTGCCACATGTGTTTCCTTCTGCTCCGGAGGGCAGGACTTGAACCAATGGATTCAAGATACAAGAAAGGATATTCTGACTAAATATCAGGAAGAACTTTCTGACAATGAGCTGTTTGACAGTGGAATTGACTCCTTTGGGAGGTTGTGGGTTCTCCTTCCTTGGAGGTTTTTAAGCAGAGGTTGGATGGTCATCTGTCATGGATGCTTTAGTTGAGATTCCTGCATTGCAGGGGGTTGGGTTAAAAGACCCTCGGGGTCCCTTCCAACCCTACAATTCTATGATTCTTAGGGTGCACTCTTGTCACGATGTCCTAAATTGCCACCAGGAGTTAGGCACAGAAGGAAAGGATCCAGCTGAGTTCTTCTCTTCCACATTCCCAGCAGAGAAGCAGCATCTCTAGAACGCAGAACTCTTGAACAAGAACAACCAAAGAGAGTTCCTCCCAAGCCAGACTCCACTCCAAGGAACCATGTCTCAGTATCCAAGATGTGCCTAAAAGGCTCCAGACCAAGGATCACAACTCTTGGGTCATGGGGCTGGGAGGGGGATGTCTTGGAAGAATACAAGGTGCCCTTTGAAGCTTGGATTTCATTTCCGTGCATTCCTTGCCCTCAGTGATCTGTCCATGGTCCTGCAAGCTTGATGACTGATCCACCACTTTAAGTTCTCTTACCTCTTTCCTCCTCCCAAACTACAGGGCAGATTCCCCTGCCTGCCAGGCTATCTGTTGGTCTCACCAACTCAACGCAAATCAATTATAAAGCAGTCATGGAAGCAGAGAATACTTTCCCCGCCACCATTGCAGTGCCTTCCTGTGAAGCTATTCTGAGGGCTCCAGGCCTTTTTCAAGAGAGCATGCAGCTGATCTTAAGGAAACTTCAGTGAACCCATTGTGAATTGTTTGCTAAGCACTGTGACAACACAGTTGCTTGAATCTGTCTTGACTTGCATGCCATCATGTGGGCAGAACAGCCACAGCTAAGTCATATTTCTTTGGATGAATTTCGATTATTGCAGCCTGAGGATGCAGAAAAGGTGCTTGGAAAGGAATGGCTTATTATTTGCCTGCTTGCCTACCTGACTGATAATATTGAGCAGGAAATGGATGAATAGATGGATCCAGGAAGAGATTAATACTGCATTATGAAACTGAGTAGTCCCAGCTATCTGGAAGGAGGTGATAATGATATTACTCCTGAAGAAACTCTTCTGGGACCCTAAAGATTTTTCTACTCGCTTATATCCTGTGCTTGTATAAGGTGTTCTAAAACTCTAGGCCAGTGTTTCCCAACCTTTTTTGGGCAAAGGCACACTTGTTTGATGAAAAAAATCTCGAGGCACACCACCATTACAGCCCCGTGACGTCAGCGCGCAGCGTCACTTGAGCTCCTTCTCCTGCTCGTTCAGGGCCGCAGTGGCGTAGCGTGGGTTGTCAGCACCCGGGGCAATGCAAGTAATTTGCGCCCCCTAACCCGTGGATTTGCGCCCCCTAACACTAACCCCCAGATGTTGCGCCCGGTGTGGCCGGCCCCCCCTGCACCCCCCACGCTAGGCCACTGATCCATAGCTAAAAGCAGAAGTCGACAAATGTGTCCTGTTTTTTGCTCTTCAAAATATGGCAACCCGAAGACCCCCAGGGACCGTCCAACCAGCCTTGGAAGTGTGCTCTGGTCGCGGGGGAGGAGACACGAGGCATTGCCATCCACACCTGGAATTGAGGAGGAGCTGGAAAGGTCCTTTGGTTTCACACCCAGGACCCATTTTTTCTCTCTTCTTTTGAGAAAGGGGTGGGAAACGGATTTGGAGGGCGCATGTGTGCGTGTAGCTGAGCTCCAGTTGCTCTGGGCATTTCTGGACAGCGCCGGTAGCGTCTCTCCTAACCCCTCCCCACCCCGGTCTCCAGCCCCCCCCCCCCCGCCCAAAGGCTTCCCCCTACCTGGCCAAAGTTCCACCCGAAGCTGGAGATGCGGTTCGCGCTGCCCACGAAGAGGACGCCGAACTCGGAGAGGACGTATTCCTTGCGCTCAGCGCAGCGGCGCAGCTAGCCGCTCAGGGGCCCGGGGCGGCGCGCGCGTCCTGCAACCAGGGGCGAGTGCCATGGGGGCGAGCCATGGCAGGGCGCGCTGCGTGGAGCCTCGCTGCAGCCTCCCCCTCAGCTGTAGGGAGGCTGAGGCGGTGGGCAGAGGCCAGAGCGGAGCTTGCGGGCAGTTCGCCCGCAGACGCATGGCTCAGGCACGCTGCAGACGCCGAGGTGTGGCGCCCAGTGCCCCCCGCCTCGCCTAGCTACCAGTGGCATAGGAAGGGGTCTGCGGTGGGCCCAGCTGAGGCGGCGGCGGCTGTTGTGGTGGTGGCGGCGATAGCGGG
This sequence comes from Podarcis bocagei, assembly GCF_964188305.1. NCBI lineage: Eukaryota > Metazoa > Chordata > Lepidosauria > Squamata > Lacertidae > Podarcis > Podarcis bocagei. The sequence goes on from NC_138129.1 coordinate 30,920,318, forward strand.
CGGAGGAGGGGGCGGTGGCGGGGCCGAGGTGGCCGGCGGCGGCAGGGGAGGCGGCGGCGGGTGGAGCAGGAGGGCGGCCGAGGCCGGTGAGGGAGTAGGGTTGCCCGGGGCTTGAGGAGCCGTCGCCGGGAGTTGCTGCTGCTGTTGCTGTTGCTGCTGCTGCTGCCCGGACATGCCGGCCTCCTCCTCGTCCGCTGTCTCGCGCTCCTCCCTTTTGCGCGCGCTGCCCCGCCGCCGCCCCATTGGCCGGGTCCTGTCAGCTGATCCTGTGTTATTTCCTGTGTGTGTGTGTGAGGGGAGAATGGAGAGAGAAACCTCGGCACCACCACCGCGGAGCCGCCCCCGGCTCGACGCGGATCCTCGTCGCCGCCGCGCCGCCTCTCGCCGCCCGACTCGCCCGCCTCCCTCCCACGGCACACCACGCAATCTCTCGCGGCACACTAGTGTGCCACGGAACACCGGTTGGGAAACACTGCTCTAGGCAATCTTGGGTGACCCTGATTATATACACCCATTTCAGCCTTTCTTCTATTCTGGGTTTGGCAATGAACCTATCTTGGTTGCCTGTGTTGGATCACTTATATGGGGAGAGTATAATCCTATTTGCTCACTCTCCACCTCTCAGGAGCTTTCAGTACCATTGACAAAGTTATTGTTCTGGACGATCTGTCTGGGATGGGAATTGGGAGGCATTCAAGTAAGCTTTTCTCAGAGCTGACCCACTGAAATGAATGAACCTACATTTAACAACCTAAATCAACAACTGCCTGATTTTTAGAAGACATCTGAAGGCTGCCCTCTATTGGGAAATTTTCAATGTCTGATGTTTTACAATTTTTTATATGTGCTGTAAGCTGCCTCGAGTGGCTGGGGAAACCCAGCCAGATGGGCGGGGTACAAATATCATCATCATCATCATAGGTTTGCTTTGAGTAAAAATTGGCTGAATAACTTCCACTGTGTTCCATGTGAGTTTGGGTATACTGTGTAATGTGAAACAACCAACCATCTTGCTGTCCTTCTTTGTTGGTGCTTCAAGCTGTAAGGCCATTTATTCTCCATTCGCCATTTTGTGTAAATAAACATTGTAGATTTGTTAAGATTGGTATTGGTTCTTGCCGAATTCCCCCAAATAAGCAAGGCAATGCTGGTGTTTATAAACTAGTGACCATATCCATTGCAATATCACCTGAGGCACACAATCACTTCCAGCAGTTTCCCCAAATTAGTTCCATGAGCACGTAGGCAAAACACAAGCTCATATGTTTATAGACACACATGCAGATCAGAATACAGTTGATGCTTTGTTTTATGGCATTGTTTTTGCTGCGGTTTCACTCAGTTTTGATTTGTATCTTGAAAGTGTTGTGTTTTTTTAAAAAAAATAATAATAATAATTGTAAGCCACCTAGGAAGGGGAAAGGAAATAGTGTGGAGCCTATGTTTGTAAAATACATATAATTATAAGGGGTTCTGACTCTCGCAAAACAAAATGGCTGTGTTCAATCCTTTGCATTTGTTAATTCAGTTTAATTCATATGCAGATCTGAAAGAAGTCCCATTGAAGTTAAGTGGGAGGTCAAACAAAACAAATCTCAACTTCACCCAATGCAGCAAGATTCTCTCTGTGCCCTGGTGATTAGTCAAAAGGCAAGATGGATAAACTAGATAGACAAGCTTGGCAAAACCTTGGTCCCAGAAACTGGAAATAATTGCTACTGGCTGAAAATGTTTCCTAGTGGGGCAGGTTAGCACCCCTCTTTGCCTTTCCCATCATTGCTTTAAGCTTTTCTCTCTTTTCTGAATTTGAGAGAAGGGGAAAAATGGTTTTAATTAACAGAGATGACTGGCGAATTTCTCTCCTGTAATGAGACATGTTTAAAACATTAGCCTCCAATTTATGAAAATTTAATGTGCTTTAGAAGAGACATTGAAAATATTTCACAGTTGCAAACATTGCCAGGAGCTCTCCTCAGTGAGTGGGCTCTTGCCAAAAAAGATGCTGCAACGTTCCAAGTTGGTACCACTAATAGGATTCCACCCAGATGAAAGTGTAAGGGTGGCTGAGCTCACACACTGGGTATTTACTCTGGGATTATCACTCTTTGTTTACTCACTTTCTGAGGGCATCTGTATAACATCATCCCCAAATTATTGCTGGCCTGTGTTTTCCCTGTGGTTCTTCCATATCCTTGAAACTTCTGAATGGGTTTGGGGTACAGAAAGGATTCTCCACAGGCAAAGATCGCCTGAGCCTTCTTGAAGAGGCATGGTTTTGACATGCACAGTGATGTTTCAGGCAGTTCAGCCTAATGCCTCTTCATATCAGCACAATTTTAGAGGTGTGGGGTTCTGGAAACAATTTTTAAATTTGTGCTGAAATGCTTTTCCACCTTTTTTTTTTTTTAAAAAAAATGCCCTACACCACTTAAAACAAGTACCGTATTTTTTGCACCATAACACTCACTTTTTTCCTCCTAGAAAATAAGGGGAAATGTCTGTGCGTGTTATGGAGCGAATGCCTGCGGGTGGCGGGGGGATCTGCTGCAGTCGTGAGCAGAGGATCCATGGTTCCCCTTCCGCCTCCGTGGTTACAAAGCATGGATCCTCAGGATTTTTGCATTGGGCTACTCCAAACTCACTGTCAGATCACATGTCTGTGGCCACAGCATGAACCACAAAAATCATATATCCACTATTTCGTTTAGAATATTTTTTTCCTTGTTTTCCTCCTCTAAAAACTACGTGCGTGTTATGGTCTGGTGCATGTTATAGAGCGAAAAATACGGTATTTAAAATGCAAAATTTAAAATGGCTATGCTGCTAAAATGACATACTTAGGTGCAGTGACACATGTAGAAATGTGCAAAGAAAATAGCAGGGTGGATGCTCACAATTGTACCTGGAGACACCGGGGATTGAACCTGTGGCCTTTTGCATGCAAAGGATATGTCTTACCACTAAGCTACAGCCCTTCCCTGCCTTAATGTGAGGTGTACCTGCAGAAATGCCCTCTTCTGCACAACTCCTAAAGGTGCAGCAGCCCTGCTCTCTTTTGCTTCTGCACTGCCACCACCCCAGTTGAGCCGTAATGTGCTATGGGTGGCATATATAGTAGCTTCTGTATGGATGTTATATGGCAAAATGGGATATAAGATGCTGCAGTCACTCGTACTTATAGAATCACAGAAATGAACAGTTGAGAGGGACCCCAGTGGTCAGCTAGTCCACAGTTTCTGAATCCCTGCTTGATTGTGATCTAACATCTTACTGAACCCTTCCAAAATAAGGACTTTCTCTTTCCTCCCACACCGTGGAAAGTCAGGTGCACAGCCAGGAGTCATTTTGGACTCACAGCTGTCCATGGAGGTGCAGGTCAATTCTGTGTCCAGGACAGCTGTTTACCAGCTCCATCTGGCAGGCAGGCTGAGACCCTACCTGCCTGCGAACTGTCTCGCCAGAGTGGTGCATGCTCTAGTTATCTCTCACTTGGATTACTGCAATGTGCTCTACGTGGGGCTACCTTTGAAGATGACCCAGAAACTACAACTAATCCAGAATGCAGTAGCTAGACTGGTGACTGGGGGCCGCTGAGACCACATAACACCGGTCTTGAAAGACCTACATTGGCTCCCAGTACGTTTCCGAGCACAATTCAAAGTGTTGGTGCTGATCTTTGGAGCCCTAAACAACCTCAGCCCAGTATACCTGAAGGAGCGTCTCCACACACACCCCTTTTACCCGGACACTGAGGTCCAGCGCCGAGGGTCTTTTGGCGGTTCCCTCACTGCGAGAAGCCAAGTTACAGGGAACCAGGCAGAGGGCCTTCTTGGTAGTGGCACCCGCCCTGTGGAACGCCCTCCCACCAGATGTCAAAGAGAACAACAACTACCAGACTTTTAGAAGACATCTGAAGGCAGCCATGTTTAGGGAAGCTTTTAATGTTTGATGCACTACTGTATTTTAATATTTTGTTGAAAGCCTCCCGGAGTAGCTGGAGAAGCCCAGCCAGATGGGCAGGGTATAAATAAATTATTATTATTATTATTATTATTATTATTATTATTATTATTATTATTATTCCACATGCAGCTTACAGCACCAAAGCAAGGACAGGTTAGCACTAAAGGTTGGCCACCGAAAAGCAGCCTGCAAAAGGAGGTGCTATTCAGCATCTCCAGGCATTGCCTGCAAAGTAAGCGACACAACCCCATGCCCAGGACTTATCATCTATAAATAACCATTGGGCAAAAACAAGTTCAACAAGGGAAGGGAATGCTAATCGCCAAATCTGAAATCTGAATGAGCCAAAGGGAAACGGGAATTACTGTCGGAGTTGACATTCATTTGTCTTTATCTGCTTCACTCATGGCTCTCCCTTCTCCATTTCCACTCATTGCCAGATATGGACATTGATTATGTCCTCCTTTTGTCCTCCTTTTATCACCCTGTTGTCCAAGAGACATTATTCTGAATTGTTCACCGTGAGCACATTAATTCAGCCTAACAGACCACTACAACTCTTCCTCATGTAACTTGCACAGCTGCATGACAAATCCTTATTTGTGCATGCAGTTCATTCAACACACAGCACACAGATAGTTGAGCTGTACAGTCCTAGTTATTCACAAGTAAATTCAACAAGTGCATAATCAGTGTACACAGTTGTACAAATCAACAAGTCTACACTCTGTCCCACAGACACTTGCACATGCAAGGTTGTTCGTGTGTTCAGCGTAATGTGTGAGGAAGCCTCCTGCTTGCTGCCATGTGCTATGCACAATCCAGGCTGGTGGTTTTTTATTTTTTATTTTATTTATTTAAGATTTCACATGGAGAGGTTGAGTGAATGAACCCGAAACCCCTTCTGCACCTGTCTCATCTGTCAAAATGCTTATGGGGACCAAATTCCACTGCAGTCAATGAGAATTTTGTGCCATTAAAGTCTAAGTTAATTGCTTTTCAACAGCGCTCTACTTACTGTTAAAAGAGGAAACATACCCCCCAAAGGCTACAATATTGTAGGGATGAACTTTCTGCTGACAGAAGCCTTGCTTTCACATCACTGTTCCTATAATTACCTGACTCTTGCAATAACACAACGCTACCCTGTACTGCTGGGAATGTACAGCAGTATACACAAGACAGAATCCCACTGCTAAAGTGAAGGATGCTGATATACAGCCAGGACACGAGTGGCATCTACAGGTGGTTTATCAATACTGCACATGTGCTTGTCATTACAGTAAGCCCACAACCTACACACATTTAACTCGTGCACATTCTGCTTTATGCACCAGGCAACAAAAATTAAAGAGGGGGGCGGAAAGGGAAAAAAAGACCTGCCCAACAATGCACCCAATGTGTTTTCACTATACACAATTTTGGCTTTAGGCGTGGGCTTACCATATTCTCATTTTGGTACTGCAGCAAGGATGCGAGTTACCACATGGCATGCACATTCAGATTCCATTTGTATCATGCCGATCTCTGAAACCTCCCAACAGGGATCAGACCCTATTTTAGTAGGCTGTACCAAAATCCATTAAATAAACCAGCTTCAGTGGGAGCTGATGAGCAAGAAATCTAACATGGAGGAGGATAACAGTCTGTTGGATACTGGTGTCTGGGCCAAAAATGGAGGGGTGGCTCACTCATGCATGTTTATGATTTCAGGAGCAAAGCACCAACTTGCATGTGTGAATGATGAAGGTCATACGTATAACACTAACGCAGTAGTTTGAAAAAACTTCACTATTAAGCCAGATCTTCTCAGATCCTTCTAAACATAATGCTTTTCACTGGAGTCAGTTCACACAAAAAGCTTCAAGTAATCAAGCGAGGTGTATGACTTTGAGGAGTAGCCTCAGTGCTCATTGGTAGACCAAATGTTTTGCTATCAGACAGTCCTGGGTTCAATCCTCAGCATATCCAGGTATGGCTGAACCAACTGAAACTCTGGAAAGCCATCACCAAGGACAATAGTAAGGTAGATGGAGACTGGAAGAAATTCAAAGACTACTTACGGAAACATTGTAAAATTAATGAATGTTAGAAGGATGTTGGATAGAAACTAAGCGGTTTCCAGCTGTAATGCTTTAAGAGATATGGGGGGGGGGAGAGGTTTTACAAATGGGTAAAAGTTTAATGGTAAGGATTTGCTGAACTAACAAATCAAACTGGAATACAAAGAAGGGAGGTATGAGGAGGTCCGAGGAAATAAGTGTATGGAAGTTATGTTATTGAAAATTAATGTGTGTTTTTAACTGTTTTTTATTTTGTATGTTTATTTTTTCTTTTTTCTTGTTATATCTTAAAAACTTTTAATAAATATCTTTTTAAAAAAATAAAAATAGTAAGCTAGATGGACCTGTAGTCTAACTCAGTAAAGGGCAGGATTTGTGAAGCTGCTATTTGCACAGGAAAGCAAGGAGTTTTACAGCCTAAACATGACAGTACATAGTACCATAGCTAAGCTATCCCAGTCATAGAAGGAGAATAGCTTATGAATCAGCAGACAAGGAGTGTCACTGAAGCTTCAAGAGCATTCCCAAGCTATGACCTTCAAGGGAAGGGTAACTCCATCCAAAACAGAACAGTATGGTCAAACCTTGGTTGTCGAATGTAATTCGTTAAGGAAGACCGTTTGACTTCCAAAACGTTCGACAACCAAAAACTGAAAGCGGAAGCCTCAATACAATAGGGAAACTCAAAATGGAAGCCATGTAGCATGTTCGGCTTCTGAAAATCATTCAAAAACCGAAGCAGTTACTTCTGGGTTTTCGGCATTCAGGAGCCGAAACGTTACAAAATGGAGGCATTCAGGAACCAAGGTTTGACTGTAACTCAACCCCATGGACCCAGGAAATGCTCCCCAAGAGTACCTTTGTCTTATTAGGTACTGCCTTTCATCTGGTCCATTATTGCCTCTAGACACTGGTTGAGCTCCTAAACAGCCTCTCCTGATTCAGATGGAAGAGAGAAGTTTGGTGTCATGCTGACGACACTGCATTCCAAAACCCCAGACAATTACTCCCAGTGGCTTCATATAGATATGAAACAGCATTGACAACAATATGGTATCCTGCAGGACAAGTGGCAGTGGACTGAGGAGCTTCCCAATTCTCTCTGGTATTGATGTTGTAAATAAGAGCAGAACCACCATATTACAGTGCCTCCAACGCCCAGTCCACAGAGCCTACTGGTAAAGAAAGATCAAGAACCAGCAAGGTTGCACTCCAGCCCACCTTCCAGTAAAGGTCATTTGATCAGGGCAACAAAGGGAAGGGATGCAGCTCAGTGGTAGATGCAACCGCTTTGCATGCAGAAGGTCCGAGGTTTTGACCCCTGGCATCTCTATATAAAGCTGGGAGATACTCCTTGACAAACCATGGAAAGTCATTGTCAGTCACTGTAGACTATACTGCGCCAGATGAACTAACGGTCTAATTTGGCAATAAGGCAGCTTCCTACACGCCTAGCTATTGCAGAACAGATTGAAAATGTGCAATCAGGAGAATTTAAGACTCCACTGTCAACACTATTTCTTGCGTAGGACATAAGTACATATCAATAGCACAGATCATGTGGGTTGGTTGCCCACTGGTACGAGCTCACAGTGCAGTGCAGATCATGGCAGGCAGTTGTACAAGTGCTGCAGAGGACTCAACAGATCTATAAATTAGACATGCCACTAGTCACACGTTATATTCCAGAGCGTTTCCGTGTGCTCTGGTTTCCGTCATGGTTTTTCGTTGCGCCAGAAGCGGTTTAGTCATGCTGGCCACATGACCCGGAAAGCTGTCTGTGGACAAACGCTGGCTCCCTTGGCCTGAAAGCAGAGATGAGCGCTGCACCCCAGTGTTGCCTTTGACTGGACTTAACCATCCAGGGGTCCTTTACCTTTACCTATATTCCTTGATAAAAAGTACTCCACTTAAGCTAGATTAATATACAACAGCAAATAACCTGACTGGCCATGTATAGCTAGTTCCCCTAAACTACCTATACTGAGGAACTACAGGAACATAAAAAGAAAATAATAATATATAAGCTTTCAAAATTCATCTGATTTCCCAAGGAAGGACACATTTTACATGGCATGGTGTAAGGTTGCCACCCAGTGTTCAAATACAGGAATTTCATTTCTGTGGCTCAGTTAAGTATTCCATTGATTTGTGAATGGCCAAGGCTGAAATGCAGCTACAGTGGTACCTCGGGTTACGTACTTAATTCGTTCCGGAGGTCCGTTCTTAACCTGAAACTGTTCTTAACCTGAAGCACCACTTTAGCTAATGGGGCCTCCTGCTGCTGCCGTGCCGCCGGAGCACGATTTCTGTTCTCAACCTGAAGCAAAGTTCTTAACCTGAAGCACTATTTCTGGGTTAGCGGAGTATGTAACCTGAAGCGTATGTAACCTGAGTACCACTGTACATACATGGATCATCCCACTGCATATCTCATGTGAAATCTTAAAGCTTAAGCATTACACAAACCATCCACAAATAAACATCAGTGATTACTCTGCAGGCTAAAATTCCCGATTACCAACCAGCTCTGGTAAGTAAGATAAATCAAACTCTGAAAAGTGGAGAGGCAGAGAAATAAAATGCTTGGAAGAGCATACAGTGCCACAACTATATGATATATTCTGAACAGCAATCAAATTTCAGAGTAAGGAAAGTGACTCTCAAATATGAGCATCAAACCAAGAATACTACTTTCCTGACAAAGGCATTGTAAACAGAGATCGTGTTTGGGAGAATGATTTTGTGAGTGTCTAATTATTATTATTAATTAAATTTCTATACTGCCTTCATCCAAGGATCACAGGGCGGTTTACAATATAAAACACAAAAATACATAACAAAGTAACAAATAAAAACAATATCCACCCCACACATTTTAAAAGGCCACATAGATTGTTTAAATAGCCAAAGGCCTGGGAGAAGAGGTATGTTTTTGCCTGGCGCCTGAAGATACGTAACAAAGGCACCAGGCAAGCTTTCTTGGGGAGAGCATTCTACAAACAGGGAGCCACCGCAGAAAAGGCCCCTTCTCGCGTTGTCATCCTCTGGACCTCTCATGGAGGAGACATGTGAAGAAGGGCCTCAGATGATGGTCAGAGGGTCCGCATCAGTTCATATGCAGAGAGGCAGTCCTTGAGTTATTATAAAATATTGCGGGAAATATTAAGAATCAGCATGTTCTTCTCTCTCTCTCTGTGCTGATTCTGCTTCTATACACTTCTGTGTGAGACTCACATCTAAATATACACTGGTAGGCTGTGGTAGTCTTCCATTTTTATTTTACTGTTTTAAGCATTGTATTGTATTAATATTGCGACCCTGTATACCGTATGATTCATCTGTTGCTTTGCTGAGGATGTAAGAGACCGGGGGCGGGGAGAGACTACAAATGCAAGTAACTGAGCAATAGGTAAAGGTAAAGAGACCCCTGACCATTAGGTCCAGTCGTGACCGACTCTGGGGTTGCGGCGCTCATCTCTCTTTATTGGCCGAGGGAGCTGGCGTACATGTGGCCAGCATGACAAAGCTGCTTCTGCCGAACCAGAGCAGTGCATGGAAACGCCATTTACCTTCCCACTGGAGCGGTACCTATTTATCTACTTACACTTTGACGTGCTTTTGAACTGCTAGGTTGGCAGGAGCAGGGACTGAGCAACGGGAGCTCACCCCGTCGCGGGGATTCGAACCGCGGACCTTGTGATCGGCAAGTCCTAGGCTCTGTGGTTTAACCCACAGCGCCACCCGCGTCCCTGAGCAATACTAACCGCCGATAGGACCAGCAGATTGATCACCACACCTAAAGGCCTGCTAGGGCATAGCACATATATTGCTGGTGTGTGCTCTCTATATTTTGCTGTGCAAATTCCATGCTGGCAGAGCTGAGGCACCCAAATTAGGCCCATCTCAGGGGAATGGAGTAGCTTAGGATACAGCATATTCCTTGTCAGCTGTAATTTGCCCTTGCCCCATAAAGCCTTGCTATGGAGCTGTAGGTTGGCTAACACAGGTGAAAACTCTGCAGCAGAAGTGCTCCATGCACCATGCTTTCCATAGCTGCAAGAACAGAGCCTCTCTAAGAGCAGGCAAGTATGTCTGCCACAGTCTACACCTTCCAGCAACAAAGATCAAAGGGTTGGAATTGCATTTGGATAATCTATGTTTACAGTAGCTAAAGATATATAGCACATCCCTTAAGACTAGACTACATGCATCTAAACTGTATGATTTGTTTCATACAGCTCTTGATGAAGCTGTTAACAGGATGGATCTATATTTGAGAAGTACAAAGTCACTGATGTTATAGAGATGTACATTCTAGAAATGCGAAGTTGATTTTATTAAACCGTCTTACATTTGTAATCCAGAGGGAAGAGGACATGGGATAATTTAATACATTGTGCCATTTCTGTTTTTACTGATGTTTCTCAGGAAAATCAATAAAGTTATAAATTCTTTAAAAAAAATGCTCATATCATGTACTAGGATGAAGTATATAATCCTAATGGTTGCCCTTCTACAGTCAAACCTTGGTTGTTGAACATAATGTGTTCCAGAAGCCCGTTTGACTTCCGAAACAATGGACAACCAGGGCACAGCTTCCAATTGGCTGCAAGAGCTTCCTGCACTCAAGCGGAAGCTGCGTTGGACATTCAGCTTCCAAAAACCGTTTGAAAACCAGAACATCTACTTCTGGGTTTTTGGCATTCAGGAGCCAAAACGTTCCAAAATGGAGCTGTTTGGGAACCGAGGTTTGACTGTAATAAGTTGTCTGCAAGATAACATATGAAGGGAGCTTGTAAACAAGACTTAATTTGAGAAGCCCTCCCAGCCTTTGATTGTACTTTTCCTCATAATTTTTATAATGAATTTTGTATTATTTGTAATCAAAGAGAGAGTTCCAGGTGAATACAATAGTTTAGGCAGGAAAAAGGGGAAAGGAAAAGGTAGAAGAACTGTGAAAGCCATATACAGATGTGACTCTTGGAAGCACGGAAGCAGAAATAAGGGGTTTAACATATTCATTATATTGATTAGATTTATTACAGTTCTCTGGTTCAGAAGAATCTCATTTAGGCACTCTGGCTAATTTTCTAAACCCTTGCAATCACGGTCCTCAATAGGATGATCAGCTTTAATAACAGAGTGGGGATTACTGCAAGTACAAATCTACAAAAGGGACCGGCAATGTAGTGTGTATCACTGTATTCCAGCCATCTTTGAAAGAGACAAAATTAGGCAATTTCCACTGGAAGCCACGTGACAGGGGTTCGAGATGACCAGACAAAATTGTAGCTACTTCAGAACTACATGGAAGGAATATACCGTATTTTTTGCACCATAACACTTTTTTCCTCCTAAAAAGTAAGGGGAAATGTCTGTGCGTGTTATGGAGGGAATGGCTACAGGTGGCATGCCTACGGATTTTCCTCCTCTAAAAACTATGTGCGTGTTATGGTCAGGTGCGTGTTATAGAGCGAAAAATACGGTATTTCACATTAAATCATACTGAGATAGACTAATTAAAATCAATGGACTTTAAAGTCCATTCATTTTAATGGGGCTACTCTGATCATAACTAGCATTGGAGATCAGCCCTTGACTTTTTTGGGGGGGGGGGTTGCACATCCCCTATGGTGCATGGGGGCAGGGGAATGCATGAGAACATTAATTACAATTGCATAATTTAACATTCTTGAGAAAATGGGCACACAATCCTGAGGAGCGGAACATCCATGGATATAGGAAGCACAAGGACACCATTAATAGGAAACAAGGGTATGCTGAAAACAGCAGCAACCATAATGCATATCAGACTATAATCTTCAGCTATACCCCAGGGAAATTTTCAAATGAGATTTCTACCATATTATGGAGCAGAGAAACTGCCAAGACAGCTGCCTCAGCCAGCATTTGGACTAAGCCTTTCCAAAACCAATACTAAGATAGTTACTGTGGGATGTTGTGTATTTTCAGTAGCGGTTGTCTGTTTTCTTCCTTTTATACAAATACTTGGCGGCAGAGTTCCATATAGAATGCTGAAAGGTTGCATGCTGAAAAACGTATGATGTACTTATGCAGAATGAAGAGCAAAGGCCCTTCTATTATTAACCAAGGCAATGCTTCTGGCTCTGGCACAGAGTTGTTGTTTGTAGCAAATTAATGAACACCATGTGGCAAATGGATTCAACATCAGATGGGCTGACACAGCAGTAAGCTTTCAAAAACAGGCACTGCTTAGCACTATTCAAATTCTGTTCATTTGGGGGGAGGGGAGAATGTATTAGTATTTCTAGCATATACTATTCTGAATATTCAACTTAAGAACCAAAGTGGCACATACTTGGATATCTACACTTCTGCCTCGAAGGAAGACCAAAGTACCAGAGAATACCGATGTACAAAATGGGGTGGGGGAAATCCCAACAAGGTTCTCCAAGTTTCTGTTACATACATGCATAGTGAAGACATCAGGCAGGTACGAAAATCAATCAAGGTATTTAATACAGTGCAAACCATAGATCCTTATTTAAAATAAATGTATGTTTGTGTCTGAATGGGAATTGGATATCACAGATAGCAATCAACATTCCAGGTGCTATGTAGAAAAATGTACAGCTAGTGTCAATTTCACCTACTTCCATCATAGAATTACTTCAACATTCCAAATCCACCTCACCAAATCCAACTGGGAACAGCGACCAAGTGAGTGTAATGCGGAGAGAGGAGTGTCAATGCCACCAATGGATATAAATAGAGACTTTAAAGAACTAAAAGCCTAAGTGATGCATTTGTACATCTAAGCATAATAAGCCAATAACGGCTTATGACTTTTCCTTTTGAAATACTTTACAAGACTTCTAAAAGCGTTTCCATCAAATTAAGTTACAGGCTTCGTATCCCGAGTCAGATTCAGCATGGTCAGAACTCTGAAAGATGGTGATCCAGCAGTGGCATTAGCATAGTCCAGAAGCTGAATGTTGGAATTTTGCCAGTAAGGTTTATTATTTAAAGTAAGTCAACACCCTAAACTGCAGGCAACTTTCTTTGGAAACTTTGTTTCCCTTGCTCAGACCATGCTATGCAGAATGCAATTCCCACAGCTATGGGATTAAAGAAATAAAGGCGTTGCGCTTAATGATGTCTCCCACCCATACATGCACCTGTAGCAACAGGTGAGCAGAGTCTCAATTGTTTCACCAGCTGGGCAGCTGGTGTAGTTATATGTTTTCAGCCCAGGCTTCTAGCTCTTTCATGTCATCATCCTCTTCTTCTTCTTTCTTCTTAGCTAGAAAAAGACACAACATCACAAGATTAAGCACTACATTGTGATTGTATGCAGTTGTCCAATGTATTTATTTTAGGTATTTATACACCCACTCTTCATCTGGCCAATACAAGAGCAGTTCCTGGCATGTAAACATAATAAAAAAAATAAAAACTAACATCATCAAATATTTAAAATCATAACAAAATTATGTCATACAAATATACACCCCATCCCAAGCAATTATTTTAGCAACCAACAAATACCTGAGTGAACAAGTACTAAGCATGTTCTGAAAATTCAAGAGTTGCTTGCCTTATTTCAGAAAAGAGGAAGCTCTACAAGGCAGATGCCACCAAAGACCCTCTCCCAGATTGCTGCATAATGTACATCTGTGACAGTGGCACAACCAGTGATAGCCTCTTCCAATGATCTCAGGAAATAGAGAGACCTAGATGGGAGCCTAAAAGGGATACTTTCAGGTATCCAAACCCGAGTTCTCTAGGGATTATGTCAATAGAAGCTCCTTAAATATGGCTTAGTTGCCAAATGGCAGGCAGTGTTTTAAAGTGGTGCTTGCTTCCCTGGGGTGATACGCCAGGTTATATGGAAAAATGGAGGGCATGTTTAAAAAGCTCCTTGCTGTGTTATCCACACATGGGCAACATCTGCATGCTGCCATCAGAACTGTGCAATGCTACAACACTATGGGCAAGGGATTTTAATCAGAACCACATCCATTTATTCTCACACCCAAGACAGTGATTCTCAAACTAAAGGTATGGGGGAAGAATTTTGTCACCCAAGTTCCTTTTCTTCGAGACAATTGTTCTCATCCCTGGGGGAATAAAAGTAAATGAAGTATTCCAACCTGGAAACCATTAATTAGCTGGAATAGGCGATCAGAAAACTGCTTATGGGGTCTAAGGTGTCAGAGATAGATCCTGAGGAAGCTCCCCCACCCAGCTTTGAGAACCATGACATTAGATCTGTAGATAAAGATAACTAGGGAACTTAACTGGCTTTCCTTCTGTGAAACAGATTAGTGTGTGTAAATTTTGCACAGTAGTTCAGAAATAAAACCACAAGAATGGCATATTACAATGCTTTTTTGACAAATGCACTTGTTACAAGATGCTCCTGTCTTTAGCAATTGCAAGGCACTCACCTGGTTTTGAAGGTATAGATATTGAGGGCACATTGGGAAGTGGAACTGTTTCAGGACCACTGATCTCCAGCAAGTTTTTATCCAATTCTTCCTGTTCGAGTTCCTCTAGTTCAGCCATCAGTTCATCCTATTATTGAAGGAGAGAGACACTGCAGTCACAGGTGCTAGCACCAGAAATCACTGTTGCCAATTTTGTAACATCATATACAGTGGTACCCCGCAAGACGAACGCCTCGCAAGACGGAAAACCCGCTAGACGAAAGGGTTTTCCGTTTTGGAGGCACTTCGCAAAACGAATTTCCCTATGGGCTTGCCTCGGAAGACGACAGCCCATAGGGAAATCTCCGGGACAGCGGGGAAGCGCAGCGCGTCTTCCCCACTGTCCTCGGACCTCCTCCCGCCGCGCGGCATCGGAACGAGGCTCCGATGCCGGGCGGGGGGGGAACGCCTCCTCCCGCCGCGCGGCATCGGAACGAAGCTCCGATGCTGGGCGGGGGGGACGCCTCCTCCCGCCGCGCGGCATCGGAACGAAGCTCCGGTGCCGGGCGGGGGGGGAACGCCTCCTCCCCCCCCGCGCGGCATCGGAACGAAGCTCCGATGCCGGGCGGGGGGGAACGCCTCCTCCCCCCCCCCCGCGCGGCATCGGAACGAAGCTCCGACGCCGGGCGGGGGGGAACGCCTCCTCCCCCCCCCCGCGCGGCATCGGAACGAAGCTCCGACGCCGGGCGGGGGGGGAACGCCTCCTCCCCCCCGCGCGGCATCGGAACGAAGCTCCGACGCTGGGCGGGGGGGGAACGCCTCCCCCCCCGCGCGGCATCGGAACGAAGCTCCGATGCCGGGCGGGGGGGGAAATGCCTCCTCCCCCCCCGGCATCGGAACAAAGCTCTGATGCCAGGCGGGGGGGAACGCCTCCTCCCCCCCCCCGCGCGGCATCGGAACGAAGCTCCGATGCCGGGCGGGGGGGGACGCCTCCTCCCCCCCCCGCGCGGCATCGGAACGAAGCTCCGATGCCAGGCGGGGGTGGGGAACGCCTCCTCCCGCCGCGCGGCATCGGAACGAAGCTCCGATGCCGGGCGGCGGGGGGGAATGCCTCCTCCCGCCGCGCGGCATCGGATGGCTTTCCTGAAGACTTGGGGTGGGAGGAGGGTTTTCCTTCCCACCGCCAACATTCAGAATGCTGTTCTGAATGTTGGCGGCGGGGAGGAAAAACCCTCCTCCCACGCAAGCCCCGGGAACAGAGGGAAAGCGCTGCGCGCCTTCCCCTCTGTTCCCGTACCTGCCCTGAAGGCTTGCGGTGCGGAGAAAAGCCCTTCTCCGCACCGCCAGCCTGGCAAGCGGTTTCCCTAGGAACGCATTAATTGATTTTCAATGCATTCCTATGGGAAACCGTGCATCGCAAGACGAAAAAACCGCAAGACGAAGAGACTTGCGGAACGAATTAATTTCGTCTTGCGAGGCACCACTGTAATTGTAAGAAACCTTCATGTCCAACTCAACACAACTGGGCATTCTAGGTGTCTCAAAACGTTTACATATCCAAATTATTCTGTTGTTCCCAAGCGCAAGCCAGAGTATTAAACTCACATTTCTGTTGTTATTTAAGATGGAAAAATCATGAGTCATAATATTTTGAGTCACAAGAAGTAAGTGTGTTTCAAAATCCTTAAGTTTGTATGTGTACAAACGTCATACTTGTCTTAAACTGTTTGGTACTTACCTCATCAAATTCTTCACCGATTCCCACAGGCTTGGAGATAGCTGTTGAAATTTCTTCTGCTAACTCCTGCTGTTCTGCAATGTCTTGCATTAGTTCATCTACTTTGTCAATATCCCTGTAGGAAAAGGATTTAAGTTACTTGAACCATTCACCTGTTTAGTCTTGGAGATCATTACAAGTCTCAATAGCTTTAAGGAAATATTCAGCTAACCACCAGGGCAAACTGATTCAAATCATCAAGAAAACAATACTGCTGATTTAAAACACACTTCTTCCTTTGAAATCATTATTTCCTGAGCAAGAATTCAGACTAATTTAAATAAAAATTGTAACAGTAATAACTGGTTGCTCTAATAAATTGTTTGCATCTATTCAGTTGCATAATCTGGAAGTAAAATTCAAAGACTTTAACCATGAAAGCCACATACTTTTCAAACTATATGCTGCTTACAGATAAAGCATGTCTACATGTAATGATACTGAGCATGATCAGTTACTTGAAAGCTTATACACGTCTGTACATACTTTTATAGAAACAAGTCCCGCTGCACAATGTAGAATTTGAATTACTGTGTGCAGACTGGTTTATAATAACTGTCCAGAACTATCCAAAAAAGAGAGAATATGGGCAAAGAGTGAATGTGTCCCTTTGTACTGCACTCAGTGAAAAGTTGGCCCATTCAATGAACCAATGATGAAGAGCATCTTACATGTTGTCATGAGCAGCTTTCATTGCTTTGGCAGCAAATCCCATATTCTTGAGCACTTCAGTGTTGGTGTTGGCATTTTCCAGCGCTTCCCTCTGGAATTCGATTGTGGATAATGTGCCATCGATTTGTGCAAGCTGCTTCTCATACCTCTTCTTTCGTTTTAGGGCTTGAAGTGCAGCTGGACAAAAACAAGACAAATGATGATTGATATACAATGTGCATCTAAAACTGTTTCTACAAGCATGATGTTCAGAACATAAAACCACTTAAAATTTATGCTACCAATTATGCCTCTCGCATCTTTTGTGTTCCCAGTTTAATTAACTTTTGTTACCAATAGGTGTCTTTCTCTAAGCAAATCAATTTTGTTGCTGAGTTGTTTGTCTACTCAGTATCAAACTGCAGGATCTACAGCCAAGTACTAGAAGCTTAGATGCTTAGCACACAAGGCATGACAGGCTTGTTGACAAATAAACCTTCATTCAATCTTTCTAATATGGTAGACTAGCAGGTAATGAGAGAGAAGGCTCAAAGAATTATTCAAACTACACAAGAATGTAAAGTAAAATGAACACAAGAAATGCATAAAATCTGGATGTTTTGCCTTAGTCACTATGTAAGAAATGGAAACACTTTATATGACCACCATCTAAGATACTTTGGGGGCAGGAAAGAGAAGAGAACACTCTGAGTAAGCAAGGACATTTGGTACAGGGCAGGCATAAGTAGCTGCAGGAGAACCACCCCTAGGGCACCTTCTCCTCAAGGAAAAAGTGAGGCAATGAGGATTTCCCATTTCTTGGTGTCAATTAAAACTCAGCTTGGCGGGGGCACTTCAATTTTGTTTGTCAGCATTGGAAATTTCACACACACACCCCATTCCTGCACTTCTTCAGAGGATGCTATGAAAGGAGATAAGCATGTTCAAGTACTGTATTTTCTGGCTACAGCAGCAGCTCCTGCAGCAATTCCCCACCAAAGAACAAAACGACAGCAAATTAAATCGGAGGACACCAAGCTCTCTAGATGAAGCAGAAATACACTTGGAAATTGGCCCCAGAAGCCTCCCCAATCACCAGCAACAGAATGACCCCAACCACTCTCGGTAGTAGACCATGTGGTCCAAAATGGCGGCCTTGTGTTGCCCCAGCAACTAGACATGTGGCCACTGCCTCAGCCCAAGCAGCCCCCGCAGTAAAAGGAAAGAAAAGGCTCACAACAAAGGCAGGGAACCAACAACAGCATTAAGCGCAGCAGAGTGTGGCACAGCCGAAGGGGCAAGCAAAGGTAGAAAATGGCTGGGGGAGGGGAGGGAAGCCGATTATCAAGCTGTGAGGGCAATGATGAAGGGAGCAGTTTGGGCAGGGGAAGCAGAGAGGGGGAGGTGGCTGGGAACAGAGAAACCCGGAATCTTTTTCGCCACGTGGGCGGCAAAGTTGTAAAGCGAGAGCGGCAATTGAGGGAGCACTCCCCTCAAATGCCCTGCTCCCCACGCACAGTGATGCACTCACCCACTGCCAATTGATCGGGGCGTCCGATAAAGGCTTTTTTCCAGCCACCCTGGGTTGAAATGGCGCCTGTCAGCTGTTCCACGTCCCAAGCAAATTCCACGAGAGCGGCTCAACAAAAGCAGTAAAAAAATCCCCCCAAAATGCTTCAGCAGGTCCGACAAAAGGAATAACTGAGCAAAGTTCAGCGACGTCCTAGCGATTGAGGAAGTGAGCCAAAGAGGAAGCCCTCTGGCTCGCTCCTCTGTTTAAACGGACCCGGCCACGCCCCCCCGGCCACTGGGAAGTGGAGCGGATTTCCGAGCCGGACTGGAGACTGGTTTTTCTAATTTTTATTTGGTGTGCGTTAGAAGAGGGGTAGTCTTATACGGTGAGTATATCCCAAACTCTAAATTGTAACTGGAAAAGTCGGGGGTCGTCTTATACGCCCAGTCGTCTTATACGCCGGAAAATACGGTAATCAAGCAAGGCATATGACTGTTTTGTCTTTCTTTCTCTGTTTTTGTTTTTGTTTTTATTTAGATTAGTTTCTTTTATTGTATTGTATTATGAAAAACCTTTAATAAAATCTTATATATATATATATATAAAGGAGGCAATCATCTGCATAAGTGTAGATTTTCTAGTTCACTCTAGCATGTTATCATAGCGGAGAACTGGAAAATGCAAGCAGGAATACTGAACAAGATACAAGAAACTAGGCTGCCTGGTACACATGGAAGCGGATCAGTTTGGGGCAGTTAGAACTGATGTAGTAATTGGTACTCAAGCAGAATTATAGCCAGTTGCAAAACTAAAATGGCTATACAAGACTATTCACATTAAATAGTAGGCAATCAGGTGTCCGTTTTTAATTTTGAGAGCTAAACATCTATAGCAAAGGAAATTTCATTATACCATTAAAATTAAGATGCATCAGTTACCATTTTCCACTGCCCACTGAAAGTTCCTAATTAAATGAATTTATCGTTTAAAACCTTAAACAGGAATTATACTGAGCAGGAATACAGCTCCGGCCATCTGCAGTTTGTAAAACCTTTTCAAGAAGTAAACAAAGCCTACATTTAGAAGTTTCCCTCATCTGGCTGCCCTCTATGAATGCTGGAATTTGAGCTGCTTTCCACTGTAAAACATTCAAACTGTAGGTCAAGTGTTATGGTAGAGCCACTGCACTGTTTCTGCCAGGATGAGTTACATTATCTTCTAAAAACCATCTTTTCAAAGAATCCTATGATGCTATTCTACAAATAGCAGCCCAGTTTGTTGCCTAACCCTATGCAACTTTACCTATTTTCAGCAACAACACAAGTTAAATTAACATATGACGCAGGCCAACACTGAAATAGATCTGTTCATATACCGCCTGGGCAGAGTGTTGTTTCTGGGCATTTAAGTGTCAGGTGGCAGTAAGTCATTTTGATCATCTGAATCAGGTAATTGTGAGAATAACTATAGTGTTCTGTTACAATGAAGTTTTCAGGCACTGAATTTTTTTACAAGTCATTTCCAGCAAAATTGTTCTTGTTATAAATTCCCACTGAGCTAAAAATTAATTGTATTTATTACCAGAGCATTATCTATCCAGAGGTAAAAAGATAACTTCTTAAGAGATGATAATAAAATTTAGCATCTTCTTTGCAATATTATGAATCTGAACATTTCAGTAAGCAGGGAAAACAGAAGCCTCAACATCCCAGCCGTATGAAGTTATGCTCCATTATTTACACTGTATGTTACACCAGAGATGACCCTAATCTATTATGCCTCTTAAAAGAGACTTGCAAATTAAGGAATAGCAATTCCCCTTTATAGCAAAAAATTCTTTTTAGCACTCAATAAACTTGAATCACTAACTCGCATCATCAGAAGCACTAAAGTTCACTCATTATGAACTGCATGCAGATTCTTGTGGAACTCTTAAGATTAAACTCAACGTAAACAGCAATCTGCAGTGGAAATTGGGATATTGACAACTTTAGTGCAATTCCATTCATTTTGATGGGACGTAGACAGGTTTCAAATGTGCTACGTTGCTGCTCAACAGATTCTTTCTTGCAATTGTCATTTCTGTGCAAAGGACTGAAATGCAGTTTTAAATGCACTTGTACCAAGATTTATAATCAACTGGTGACCATAAAGGAAGATCAGCTTACAGTCACATTTCAGCCTATGTTTTTTGTATCATCCTCTCTAAAAATGCATCTTTATAGTATTTGAAGAATCTTCGGTATAGAGTTGTTGCTGGCATCCATCTGTCTCAAGAAACAATGGACTGCACCTCTGGGGTGAAGTCAAACCGAGCACCAAAGTAACCTCCCCAGGGAACAAGCCTGGGCCGTATGTATGGAGGTCCTGGGCTACCCAGATGACAAGATCCTCCTCTCTGCCTTGCTGATGTGGTCCAAAGAAAAGCAGAGCAATACATTTGGCATCAGCTTGGCTGCAGGAGTAGCTGACCAGAAGAAGGCGTACAAGGTGCCATCCCACCACCTTAGGGACTCCACTCTGGATTTGTGTAGGGTTTGCTCCTTAGCCTTTTCTTCTCCGAAGTTGTCCCACAAGGCAGTGGAGATTTAGGACCAGAGTTTTCCTTCTCTTAGATGGACTACCTTACCAGGTTGATGAGCCCCATCTGCCCCTCACTTTCCTCTACAGCACGTGCAGTAACTGCCATCTTGACTGTGGGACACACTATTAGCTCAATCTGCTGCAGCTTTCTTCACATGAAGGGAAAGTCCTTACTCATCGAGAGTCTGAGAGTTGTATACATCAGGGAATAGGTTTTTCAAATTTTAACCTCCTTGACCTCACTGCAAATGTATTTTTTACTATTAGCAGATACAGTATAGTGGAGCTCTATTGCTCAACTTTCATAACGGTAGGCACTTGCAACACGCAATGTAGCATTGTACACACACACACCATGATTTCTGCTGAAACTGGCGAGTTTGGGGGGGGGACAACCATAGCAATTTTTATCTAATTCTATGCACGCTAATCAGCATGAAGGGATGCAGTAACACTTTAATTTTAAGAAGAATGACAAGATATTGCTGAAATGTACATCTGTACCTGACATTTTCCTCCTGGAGCTTAGGGAATGATTTAGATCAGGGAAATAGCATGAGATTTTTGTTTGTTTGCTTGCTTGCTTGCTCATTTTAAACACCTTTCCTAGTGTTCCTTCCCCATAGATGTTTTGAGGTTTACAAGCATACAGGAGATTCTGATCTCAGACCTTCAACATGCCCAAGCTGGCCCTCAGTCTAGTCTCAAGGTAGTATGAACTACTGTCACAGGTAAGCAAGAAGCAAGTATCTTCTCCCACACTGACTAGTGTGGTACTGTAATGAAATATTCCTATTCAGAAATTATTTTGTTGTGATCTTTACAACCATCCTGCAAAGCAGACCAGCATTATTCTACGGCTACCTAATGAACAGTAAGAGTCAAACAGGGGACATCTTGATTTGTAGCTCAATCTCTTTACCACAACACCACATCAGCTGTCAATAAATTGCATTACAGCATAAAGTGCAGCATTCTGTTGTAACTATACAACCAATCTAATTTCCCATTGATAGAATGAAGCATTTGCCAGATCAGCAAACTAAGCTTTTCCAACTAGCCAGATGATGAATTAAAGAAGTCTATAGCTTTCTCCCTTTATTTTGGCATTTTTTACAAGTCATGATTATAAAAGCTGACAACAGAAATAAATGGTAAAGAATGTACATAAATTGTATACACAGAAACATATTCTGCTGTGGAGAAAAGAAGTTCCAGTATTACTGTAAGGAGACCCTGTTGCTTCTAAATACAAGCATGCACAGCACACTAAATAGCAAAACCATGATAAGAATGAGACAGTGTCAATTAAAGGAAAATAGTCCTGAGCAACATAACATGGAACATATACTGCAGCTTCATAAATGAGATAAGATAAACAGCCTCTTGTTTAATATCTTTTCAATGTGCCTCAGGTTCAACTAATAAATAAGGAACACTGACCCTGACAAGACATTAGCTTAGAACTTAGCCTCAGTAAGAAAGCCTCAATGAGGAAATACAATGTCAGTGCTAGTTTAAAGATTACAAATCACTCTGCACAAAGTGCAGGTTCCTACTTAGGTCTAGGCTTCAAATGGATGCAGCCAGGCCCATGCAGAGCTTGTCTGAGGCCTGAGGGAGAAGTCCTGTTCTTGACATGACAGCATAAGTCTGGCAGGCCCCTAGCACCCCCCTCCCCCAGCCAGCTTAGTCCTCTGAGGCCTGGGGCAAGTGTACCCAGCTGCCTCCCTGCCCTGCACAGGTCTGGATGCAGCCCCAAGGAAGCAACCCAAAACTGAGCAGGGACATAGTAAAGATGCTGTATCTAGAGGCTAACCCTAAGGTATCTGAAGAAGTGTGCATGCACACGAAAGCTTATACCAAGAACTAACTTAGTTGGTCTTTAAGGTGCTACAGGAAGGAATTTTTTTATTTTGCCTAAGGTACTCCCTTGCAGAATCCCACTCAAACTAACCCAAGATCTGAGTGCTACAGCAGAACTTGAAGAGCAAAACTCAGAGGGATGGGGAAAGAGTAAGACCAGGATAGATGTACAGCAAATTGCTGGCGTCAAGAATTAAGTCCAAACTATAGAAACACGGCATCTGCTACCTTACACTTTTATGTCTATATAGGCCCCAAACCAAGAGAGTTCAAGATGCAAATGCTACTAATGGCCTGAGAAAAATGAAAGAGACTTTAACTGTAGGGCAGGCACGCCGAACTCCCAAGATACTGATCTACTCACAGTATAAAAAACTGGCAGTGATCTACATTGTCATTCGAGGGTGAACCAAAGTTGTCCCAAGATCGACCAGGATCAACCAGGGCCACCCCGCAATTGACCAGTAGATCACGATCAACCTGTTGGACATGCCTGCTATAGGAGATGGGCACATGGAAACAAAGCACACCATATTTTTCAGATATACTACAATAATGTTCCCATTCTGAAAACCAGCTGCCATTTATTTCACTATATTGAATAAACTTGTACGCCTCCAGTGTAGTTCACACAACAGCCCCCTTTACTTCCCCCCTCAACATCTGAAGTCTCTTTTGTGCTGAAAGCAGTGTAGAGAAAAGCCTGCAAAACTTATCTGTATGCCAAACTCACAAGAGGCCCACAAAAACAGGAATGGAGGAAGAGCTCTGGACTGGGTACTTTTAATTACGGAACTGTAGCCTTACAGTATAACAATGATCTGGTGAGACCAGGCAGGCCACCCCAATAATGGAAATGTGTTTTGCTCCTGTCTTGTGTGCCATTTCATTGATAGTTGCTGCACGTTTAGTTTATCTATTTTGCGTTCTTAGTAGGCTGAACATTACCCTGGAGGCTTTTAAGGCAAAAATGCCACTAATACCGCAATCTTAGGCACATTTAAATGAAAGTAAAAATCTACAGATTGCAAGGTGTCTTATCTCTGAGTAAACATACACAACATTGTGAAGCAAGCTCTTTTCCTACCTATTAGGCTGTGTTTTTACTTTGCTCTAACTGACCCCAGCACCATCCTTTCCTTTAGAAAGGTCCAAGCACCTTTCTGTCTCTACACTCCTCTTGCCACAGGTAGATTTTAGGCTGCTGTGGCCCCTTGGAGTATGTCCAGCACTGGTCACGTTGGTCTGCTTTATTTATTTAGGTCTACAAGCTTTTATTTTGTGCTCTGCTTGTTAAGTATCAAAACGGAGTAACTATAATAGTCCTGAAAGTCTTTATTTACGGATTTACATCTACCTATCTTGTTTTGCCTTACTTGAATGCAATTGATGTGTTCTGTAAAGTTGCTTCCCCTTCCCCGAAGATGTTACGTATTTTGACAGTGACTCCGCTAGTGGTTATTACGAGGCGCTTTGGGCGCAGTTCACTGTGTGGGTGGGAAATCAGCATATAAATAAAGGGAACTTTGAAAAGAAGTCCCACCCGAGGAAAGAAGCCACCTCTTCCTCCCCCCGCCCGCCCACCCGCCACCGCTCACCGCGCTTGTTCTTGGTGCCGTGTTTGCGGGCCGCCCCCAGCTCCTGCTCGATCTTCTTCTCCAGGAACTCCTGCTTCTTGCTCAGCATCTCCTCCGTGTCGCGAAGCCGCTGGATGGCCTCCTGGGGGGAAGGCCCCTTGCCGCCGCCCTTCCCGCCCGTCCCGAACAGCTTGCCCAGCAGCCCCGACATGGCTGGGCCGCAGGCGGAGAAAGCGGCAGCGGAGAAACGGCGGCACCCCGCGACCTCCCGGTTACGATAGGATCAACCGTGAGGGAGTGAAGCGGGGCCGGCCGAAGACCGCCGGTGCTGAGGCAAAACGCCAGGAAAGAGACACCACCTCCGCCTTCCTCCCGACCGGAGAGGCCCCTCCACCAGCAGCGGCGGCGGCGGCTGTAGGGCCTCTCACAGGCCCGAGCCCTCACGCTGACCACTCCCTGACTGACACACAGATGCCACACACGCAAAGCCCCCGCCGGCACGTCAGCCTCGGCTGCCCCTTGACTGACTCACGGCCTCCCGGTAGGACCGCCTGAGATCTCTCTCTCACGTCACTCCGGGCGCCACGGCAACGGCGGCTCCGCCCACAGCCTTCTTCCCCAGCCCTCGCTACTCAACAGGCCGCGAGTATGTAAATAACACGCAAGGGCTGCCGGGTGCCGTAGTTTTTTCACTCAGGGTTTCCTCTCGTTCTCTGAGGGGGTGACGTCACTTGGCGACGCGCGAGGAGCGCTCGCACGAGCCTGGGTGTTTTTTTGTTTTTAACACTCTCTCTCTCTCTCTCTCTCTCTCTCTCTCTCTCTCTCTCTCTCTGTGTGTGTGTGTGTGTGTGCTCAGTTGAACGCTGGGAGATGTAGTCCTGTCCTCCACCAAAGCATTAGGAGATGCCCCATACAGGGCTGGCCCTAACATGAGGGAGAGGCAGGCAGGTGCAGGGAGGGGAGAGCCATAGTTATGAGAGCCGTGTGCTGGGGAAGACACCGTCCAGTTCACCTGTATTGTAGTAAGAGTCAACCACCAGTTTGTGGCCTTGGGGAAAGGTGCCATCTCGTCCTTCACCTCAGGCAGCTGATATCTTGAGCCACCCCTGAGCCCACAGGTTGAACCTTTTTGGAGCCTCTAATAGTGACTTGCTTGAATGGTGGGTTTGGATGTGGGCTGATATTAAGTGACCTTGAGCAAGCCTAACCTACTTCATGGGGTTGTTGTGGGACTAAAATACAACTCTCAGCTCTTTGGAGGATATACTATATTGAAAAGTAATGAATGATAACAGCAGCCGAAATAAAACATCATTGTTAAAGATTGTACTTGAAATGCCAGGTGACTCGGGCTCAGGCATGAAGCTTTTCCAAATACAGTACATTTGTTTTTCTGAGGTTTGTGGTCTGAATTTAGGCAGCCTGGCTATGGCACAACTTGAAAATGTAACATCAGTGCTATGGGTGGGTGAGGATGCTGTTTTAGTGAGGATGTTAATTGATAAAATTGTTTAGTTCAACTTTCCCTGCTCTTGCCCCTGTCTCTCGCATTCCTTCTCCAATTCTTCATTAGGCATTGTTGATTACACAGAATTGAGCAAGAATTGCTCGTTATTTTTCTCTGCCCTTCTTCACAATGCAGTCACTAGCTGCCTGTACACTTGCAGCACACTTGCATTTCTAAATCATGCATTTAGGCATGTTTCCTTTTATATGAGGTTGCTGCTCATCATATGCTAATCCTAGTAAGTGCATGAGGGAAAGCTCAAATTTTAACTGGACCATGGTATTTGTGCAGAACTGCGTCCCTTTTCTACATACATCAGAGTCATGGGATGTTTCTGTTGAGAGCATTTATGAATGACATTCGAAATGGAGAACACAATGCACTTACTCCCAGTACGAAGGATTGTTTGCTTACAGCTGGAAAGACAAATTGTCCAGATACAGGGTATTGCAAATTTCAGAAAATAATTACAAATGGGATGCACTACAATTAAAAATAAATAAATCATGTCTTGTATGTTATTTCAATGTTCTGTATTGTGTTTCTCACTGGATTCAGGAATCATCATAAATTATGTTAACCAATAAGCATCTTTCAAAGAAAAGCATGCAACCATACCTTTCAGTGCTCCGCATGATTAATTCATCTGGATAAGGGAAGCTACTCTCAGTTTTATCAACAAAATTCTTTATGAATGCTGATCACTGCATCATGGCAGCTGAAACATACACTCACACATACAGTACACATACACATTTCATTCATTTCCAATCCCCTGCAGCAGCATATCTCCATCAAACAGCAGAGGAATTATTTCCCCCATTAAGTCACAGTACTATTCAGTTATTCAGTAGCCTGAATGTATACCGGAACTGCTAGCATGGCGCATGGACTCTCCGAGCCAGGCTGCAACTCGGCCAGAGCAAGGTTGGATGGAATGCCACTGCATTGGGTAGGGTTGCCAAGATCAGAGTCTGTTGCCGACACGGCTGTTGATCTGCCAACCACAATGGACAGGACTGTGTCAGACACTGGAAACTGTTCTTTATTGGGACCACCTTTCTGAGGGTTTCCTCCATCTGTACTGTCTTTCAGTTCTGTCAAGGTCAACTGAGCTGAAACAGGAAGCCCCACTTTCCGGCCACGAGTCCCCCACTTCTTCTGGGATTTTCTGACTGGCAGCTCTTTGTCCTTGGCTGAACTCAGTCTACACTTGTGGTCCTTCATGTACTTCTGGCGTGTAAAGCCTTTGCTGCATGTAGGGCAGCGGTACTTATAGTTTCCAGTGTGAGAGCGCTGGTGTTCCACCATGTGAGCTCGCCGGCTGAAGGCCTTGCTGCAGTATTGGCACTTGTGGATCTTCATCCCTAAATCAAGAAGAACACAACTTAGTTGCAAAAGGGTTCATGGACTAGGAACATAAAGAGAGCCCTGCCAGGTCAGAACAAAGGCCCAGCTAGTCCTGGATCCTGTTTCCCACAATGGCTAATCAGATTCCAATAACCAGGACAAGAGGATGATGGCAGCCTTCCACTGTAGTTTCCTAGTGACTGCTATATGGAGGAATGGTACCTCTTATCTTGAAAGTTGTACATAGCCATCATGATTAGTGGGCATTGATAGCCTTATCCTCCATGAATTTACCTAATCCCTTACTAAAGCTATACAAGTTAGTGGCTATCACCAAATTCTGTGGAAGCCACTATGTGTTCTGTGAAGTAGTTCTTTATGTCTGTCCTGAATATCCCACCATTCAACTTTATCTATCTACTTTTTATACACCAAGCATAATTTTATACACCCTTTATTTCCGCTGCCTTATTCACCTCTTTTCTAAACTGAAGAGCCTCAGACATATTCTTGAGCTACACTGTCCCCACCCTTACCTGCAGCTGAGAAACAATAAAACAAAAAGATCACTGTGGTTCAATAATTAGGTGAGTGAAGAAAATTAAATGAACCTGTTTATCTGCAGCATAGGGCAGAGCATGAGCCAGAATTTCATTTACCTGAATGGGAGAGAATATGAGCTTTCAATTTGTCCGGTCTGTTGAACTCTTTATTGCAGCCTGTATGATTTCTGTGACAAAAATTTAAAACAAATATTTAATCAGATGTTGAATGATACAGATAGGAGTCTCAGATGTAGTTCTGTTTCAGCAGTGTGCAAGTAATGCTGGGTGTTTCTTATGATTTAAAATAGCAGAACAATCATCAGAGCTTTCTGATCTCCTTGCCATGGTACAAAAAGAAGAAAAAAAGTGCCTGCATAACATTGCAGATCAAATTGGCCCGACAACTGAAAAATGCTTTTTGCTGTTTTTGCCTTTTGCATAGCTTTTGGAAAACTGGACTACTGAAAAAGAAATGCAAGTATTGTGCCAATAAAGAGCTGCAAGTTTATCCTTAATTGAAGAGTTGGAAGGAACCAAAATGACCCATCAGATCTAACCCTCCATCATCCTGCCAATTCATACCAAATATAACGCAAATACATTAAAGCTGCATTTTGTTAAGATGCCTGTGCAGCCAATGACTTAAGCAAATAAGCCAAACGAGCCACAAAAGGGAGAGGCAAAACCAAGTAAAACCCTTCTTGCTGTAAGCAGAAGTATGGATTGCATGATAACAAAGTGGGGACTGGGGAGTTTGTGAATTCATTGAATTGAGTATGGGCCGGGGGGGGGGGTGTAACCAAAAGTCTGTGTCTAACCACCCTATGCAATGTGCGATGATGTCATCCAGAAGCGCCCTTAGAATTGCAAGGCACCACCATTGTCTGCCTAGCTCTTTCATTTCTAAACTGTCTTCCAATGAACAATGAAAAGAGAGAATGTGGTTAATCAGAAGAGGTAACTACTGCACAGAGACACAAGATCCCAGAGCCAGTAAAATCAGAAGGCTTTTTTCCCTCCAAAAAAGGTTACTCCCTTACTTCAAAAGGCCCTATGTTAGCCTATAAACAGAAACTAGTCCAAGATGAATTACACTTTCCATCTAATGGCTGCAAAGCCAGTGCCATTATTGGCTGCTGTTGAAAACATGATACTTACGAGAAGGGGCATTTATATTTCTTGAAAGGCTCATGGATCAACATATGCCGTTTGAGTTTATCTTTCCTGTTGAAGGCTGAGTCACACACAGAGCATTTAAAAGGCTTTTCACCTGTGTAGGACAGAGACATAAACTCAGCAAGGGAGTTCCAGGCTAAGCTTGGCTTACAGATATTCTAATATCCCTTGCTTTGGCTGAGCTACAGAAAAGAGATGCAGCAGAACCAGGCTCTTAAGTTCCCCAAGATCTCTCATCTATCTCTCCCTGTTGGCCACAATCCTTGAGAGTCATATGCCTGGATGTTGACTACTGAGAACTGTGTAGGCAGTTGGATGCATTTTAAACTGTTTCAATACTACATCTGGTGTGAACAGAGAAGTCACATTTCTGCATAAAACTTGCCTGTTTGTTCATCCAGGTGATCAGTTGCATATACAGTGACCTCCTAACCTCCTAAGGCCCAGGGTCTGGATCTGGCCCAACTGCCTTCTAAATCCGGCCATGGACAGTCTGGGAATCAGCATGTTTTTACATAAGTAGAATGTGTGCTTTTATTTAAAATGCATCTCTGGGTTATTTATGGAGTATAGGAATTCGTTCTTCTTTTTCAAAATATAGTCCAGCCCCCCATAAGGTCTGAGAGACAGTGGACCGGTCCCCTGCTGAAAAAGTTTGCTGACCCCTGTGACCTAACCAATACTCAAAAAGATTACCAAGCTGGCTGCAACTATTCAAACAGCTAAGTGAAATGCAAACAATAAAATAATGGCTATAAGGGAGGGGGACAACCTGATCTGAATGCCTTTAAAACAATGGGCTTACATTAGGAAGCAGGTTGCTGATCATCACTAGAAATCGTAGCAGCAGACCCCAAAGAATGAATGGGTTCAACATGCAGGAAAGCAGTACTGTGCTATTGCCTACCCGAGTGAATGTGAGCGTGTAGTTTGAGGTAGTGTTCTCGGCGGAAGAATTTTTTGCAGATCTGACATTTGAATTTCCCTCCACCCCCATGTGTAGGTAGATGTCGTCGTAAGTACCTCTCACAAGGGAACACCTGGAAAAAGAAGACAACACATGACTAAGAGCACAGCCATCTGGAAGGGCAGCAGCCCTTGCTCCTGGGCTAAGGGCACACGTTTTTCTAAATGACGCTCACCATAAAAACGTGCAGTGCAACTCTCATCCGGAGAGAATGATGACTTAACAGATCTCGGAGATGCTCTTTTAGTTATAATTGCATGGTCAATTCCTGCAGGTCCAAATATGGGAGGAAGAGTCATAGGACAGAACACACCTTGTTAACCAGGGGCAATGTGGCCCATGCTTAGCTCCTGTGACAGTGCAAATATTGCACAGGTCAACTGGACATTAGCATGCATCCAATATGCAACCTCAACCTTTCAGTAGGCAGTCTTGGATAAATCTATTTTCTCAGCCTAGCAGATCTCACAAAGAGAGGGTAGAAAAGAAGCCTGGACAAATAAATAAGAGGTCATAGGGAAAATAGCTAATAAAACCACCAATGGCACAAAAGAGTAAACTGACTTCGTCAAGGCCATCATCTACCTACCTTCTGACAGTGAGGACAGGGAAAGTTGTGTGTTGCTGTCTGTAAGTGATGCTCCAGGGCTTCTGGGGTAGAATATTTATTTACACACTTGACACACCTGAAGCAGGAGGAAGAAGAAAGAATGCATTGAGTTAGAGGACTAGGGTCCAATTTTAGCATGCATTGTTATATATTATGAATATTATCAAAGAAGAAAATGAGACAATTTATAACCTTGAGTCCCTAGTGTGATGTAGTGACTAATAGTGCTTGGCTTAGGCGCAGGAGATCTGGGTTAAAATCTCTGCTCAGCCAGACATCAGTCAGTAACTAACTCTCTGCCTAACCTACTTTACAGAACTGGGAGGTTGATTGCGAGGCTAAAGGAATAGGGAAGGACCATGTGCTTTGCTTTGAAAAGTGCTGGGATTAAAACTGTAATAAACAGATAAATCACTTCCTCCTAATTTTCAGTTCTAAGCTGTCCCCCTGCTCCCGCATTGCTTAACTGAGGTAATTTAATCTTTAAAACAATAGAGGCTGATGGAGTGGATTGGGGGATGGAGAGCTTAAAGAAAACTTTTTCTTGTACCCCAAGTTGACCATTGACACCAGAGCTCCCAAAAATATCTGAGTAAAGCCTAGTCATCTTTTATAATTATCTGAGAACTTTCAAGACCTGAGGGCCACATTTTATTCTCAAAATGTTCTCTAATCTGTGACCAGTGACAATGACTTAATTCAATGGCCTAAAAATCCTTTATTTCATATGGACAGCGTGCAATTTCTGTTTTTGTAAGTGGTTTTGCTTTGAGAAACCTGTTCTAAATCACTTTGAGAGCCTCTTGGGGCAACAAAGTGAGGTGTGAGAATTTTAAATAGATAAACAAAGATGCAACAGTTTGTCAGTACAGAATTAGTACAAGCTTCAAACAACAGAGATTAATAGCTTCTGCTTCTAGTTTTTAGAAAACCAGTTTTGCCATTCCATCAGAATTGCAACAAACTATAGTTTACTTACTCTCAAACCAGAATCCCAAACCACAGTTTCATCTGATATGTTTCATCTACCTACCTAAACCATTCAATCAAAAATAGTCTCTAAGTCATCACTTGACTGCTACATACATGTTAACTGTTTGCCCTGACAAGAACAAAATTAAGCTTGAAGTCAAAAGCTATAATTGCTCCCTCCAAACATAGACAGAAAAAGCACTTTCCCAACAACTACTGTACTTGTAAATGGCAATGTCCTTCTTGGGACTGTGTTGAGGAAGCAAGCTGTGGGAATACTGATGGACACCCAGTTCATAGAGGGAGGGGAAGTCCTTGCTGCAAAGGTGACAACGGTAGCTCAGCTCCTCCTGATGGTTCTTGATGTGCTCCAAGAAGGAATCCAGCTTCTGGAATGTTTGAGCACAACTTTTCACAACACACTTGTAAACCTGCACATGAATGGTGATAGGAGAATGATTAGACCGGTAACCCTGACCGCTTATCATCATGAAAACAAGCAAACCCTAGTGTACTGTGAGAAATAAATTAATAAATGTAATTAAAGATTCTTGTACGCTCCTATAAAGGAGGTTGCCTGCTCAATCTTTGAATGATTTATTATTCTAACTTCTCTTTCCAAGCATGCTATACTGATGATAGGCAGTGGCTCGTTCAGTTAGAGAGAGCACAGAATGACCTGCCTTTAGAGGAGGCTACAGGTTGTATCTCTGTACGAGTTACTAAGTCTCGATTTGCCTCCTTCAAGTCAGGGGACATAGAAGATGCCTTCTACCAAGTCAAACCAGACTGATCTAGATTAGCATTGTCTATACTGACTGAGAGTAGTTCTTTGGGGGTTCAGACAGGGGTCTTTCCCAGCAGTACCTAGAGATGCGAGGGATTGAACCTGAGATCATCTGCATGCAAAGTATGCATGAGGACACATCCAAGACAGTGGCTCAGGCAGACATAAATGAGGTGGACCTTTTTACAGGAAGGTAATTCTTACACTAAAACAAACCTTTTTGGGAAGGGGTATCAAAAGAGACCTAAGCTATAAGAAATTTAGTGAGCAATCATTTAGTTTTACTGTGCTTTTCCTACCCAGAAGCTTGGATAGGAATAGAGTGTACTGTCTGCAGGAGGGCTGCATATCTGTTGTACAAAAACACATTTCTGTGTGCATAATGTCTCAGGTTCCATCTCTAGCATCTTTGGTTGAAGCATTTCTGAGCCTTTGCCAGCCAGGCAAGATTTTACTAGACTAGACTGATCATTGGTCTGTCTCAATAAAGAAATCAACATTCCGTGCCAAATTAGCCTGCATTTTGCACAAAGAAAAACTGGGTCCTATCACCTATGTCCTTTATGCAAATTTTGTGCATCCATTTCCTACTTCCGTAAGTCAGAGAGAATGGTAAAGAGTTTAGCAGCGCGGGGGGAAGTCATCCTTTGACCTGGCACCCACCTGTTCATGTTTGTGTTGGGTCATGTGCGATTTCAACTGGAAATATGTGCAGAATTTGTTGGGGCAGAACTGGCACTGGTAAGAACTGTCTATCAAGACCACTTGCTTAGCGTCCAGTTTGCAAGCCTCATGCTCTTCTGCAGGAGGCATGACCTGTGGCTGTGGGGGGCTGCTTCTGGGAACCGTGTTCAAACCTGGAGGAAATAGCCAAGATACATATATATTAGAGGTTCAGCTTAGGAAGTTACTAGAGTTGTTATTATTGTAATTATAAGAACAGTTTACAACCAAGGTCAGCCGTGCATTTTCCTACAATACCCTACGACTCATCTCAAATCACAGCCAACCAGCTTTCCTTTCCAAAATGCAAAGCCAGGGAGCGGGGTTTCAGCTTCTCTTTGTTTTCCCTTCCCTGTGCTTTTCACTTAATATGCATTATCATTAAGGAGTGCGATCTCCGCTCTGGGTATTTTAGAGCTTAAATGACAGAGGAACTTGCTGATCAAAGCTCTAGTTCTTGGCAAGGTTAATGTGGGCCTGAACTGTACTGCTCAAACTGCAGGTGAGAGCTCACATGATTGAATGACCCTCAATACAACAAACCTGATGCCAGGAAGGATTATTGCCTGGCCTTAGCTCTGAAATACCCATTTTCTATGTGTCATATAGAAACTGTAGTTTGAAGTGGGTATAGCCTAGATACACATTTATTGCATCAGTGATAACTAGGTCAAGATCTACCCTTGGTTGGTGAGAGGCCTTAGGCACTGTGGAGAGGAGATAGTACTGTGGGAAGCACCAAATGTCATTCTCTGCCAGCTAGTCAAATTAGCTTCGCTGTAATTTGCAGCCAGTGTTCACCGGGTTCATTCTGCATTTTCAGACTTGTTACACCTGTAGCTGATCCCTTCTGTTTTGGTAAACCCATCTATAGTTGGGATGGGAATGCCCTTCCCACCCAACCAATTAGCTGACAAGGTGGGAAAGAGATTGGCTAGACAGGCTAACAAATTGCCATCCAATGTCTGGCTCAGGGCAAAATAACTGGACCATCATGTACAAATGATTTGGAGTGCAAGGCTCAACTAATTCCTTAAGATCAACCATGGCTAGTACCAGGGATATTTAGGATGTCAGCTATGCAATACATGAAGTCACTGGCTAAACAGGCTCTGTTCCATGGATAGTTCTCACATGAAGCAACTAAATCTTAGGAATAAACCATGTGCTTTGCAAGTACAATATACTGACTAGCATCCCTTCACCTGCCCCATGTCTGGGGATTCATGATCACTAAACACATCCAAACAAGCTCAGAGACAAAGGATTATGGATTTGTCTCCTACTGCCAGATCCCACTACTGTACAAAGCTTTCAAATTAGGAGGGCTGGGGCAGGGGAGAAATAACATGGATGGAGAATACAAAATAATGGATTGTAACCCAGTTGTAGTTTGCAAACCTGGCCCCTACATTCATGATCCAACAAATTTTGAAGTTGGTAGTACACATAAATCTACTCTCCAATCCTTCCTAGTCCTAGGGACCAAGACAGGTAGAAGAAAGTGGAAGCACAATTATTCAGAGGTTTGGGGAGCAGGTCACCAGTCAACTGGCCATCCCACCAGTAAGTAATGCACCTGCATTCTCCTCATCCTCCTGCTGGTTGGGGTTGAGTGCCATGACTTGCACAGTGACAGAGCTCCGAGAGATGGTACACCCAATTCCTGGTGGCCACACCTTATGCGTCTGCATATGCTTTTTCACGTTGGACTTTTGGGCGAAGGCACGACCACATACGATGCACTGGAATGGCTTCTCCCCTGTGTGACTGAAGGAAAAAAGGAGATTGCATAAGGGAGGGTAAGGCAGAATCTCTCCACAGGGGAATAGCCACACTACTCCAGCTCCTTTTCGGCAAAGGTAACAGGTTTGATTTCCAAAATACTGTAAAGAGCTTTTTAAAAACAGTGTCAAAATGAAGTGGAATCCCTGCCAATAAGAAGTCTATCCAGGCAAGCAGGAAGTGGTACTGGGAAGCAGGAACTACTAAATGGCTACTGGCAAGAGGAGCTTGGAAGCACAAAGCAAAAACTGGAGAATTCTTATTATTATTTAGTCACTTTGTTCATAAAAATGACTCAACGCACTTACAGACACAATAAAAAATACTAAAATGAATTACAATAAACATAATAAAAACCTAACAAAGAAGCAAATTGATACAAATAAAAAGGACAGGTCCAGCAGATCCTGCTCTACCAAATACTTAAAAACCCTTCAAACCAAGGATGAAAAGCCCAGGTAAAATGGAGCATGTGGACAGACTGTTTCTAAGTGTTGGGATGCAAAACGGGAGGTGAATGTGGCAGCCTAGAAGCTATTGTTCCCAGCAGGATCACTTACGACCAGTCTGGAGAGTGACTGGCAGGCCCAATTTGGCAGGCTGCAAGACCTGGTGGCTTTATCAGCTGAGAGCTGTGGCTGAATTTAGGTTTCACAGACTACACACATTTACCCACTCAGGCCATTCTGAAGCCAATGTTGAACTTTTTGGGGACCGCACTGACCTAGCAGCAAGATAGTATTGATTTTCAAAGTCTTATCCAGCATGGAAGAATGGCTCAAATGGAAGTGACCTGTTGCTCAGAGTGTCCAGCCAATCCCTCATCCTATCCAATTAGCCATAATCTGTATGCCTCATTTGGAATGCCAACGTTACCTTCTGATATGCTGCTGCAGGTCAAAGTTCTTGGTGAATGCCTTATCGCAGTATGTGCATTTCAGTTTTGGTGACTTGGGTTTCCCTGAAATAAAGTGGTAGGAAATAATCATGAGCTCAAACTGGGGAGGCCACTTTCGTGGATTCTTACTCCCTCGCTCTCCATTGTGCTAGAACTGTAGGTAAAGGTAAAGGGACCCCTGACCATTAGGTCCAGTCGTGGCCGACTCTGGGGTTGCGGAGCTCATCTCGCTTTATTGGCCGAGGGAGCCGGCGTGCAGCTTCCGGGTCATGTGGCCAGCATGACTAACATTGGGATGAAAGTGAAGCATGAATCTTAGGTTCAAGTGATGGAAGCATGGAAACGATTATGGTGGCCAATAATCTCAGCTAAGAAGTAGGCTCCTTAGTGGGCAAAATAAGCTACCGTATTTTTCGCACCATAGGATGCACCGGACAATAGGATGCACTTTGTTTTAGAGGGGGGAGAACAAGAAAAAAAAATTCTCCCCCTCTCTGCCCAGCACCCCTTCAGTGAAGCGGCAGGAGGCGATGCACAGAGAGGGGGAGAACTTTCCCCCTCTTGTTTTCCCGCTCTAAAACAAGGTGCGGTTTTTGGAAGCCTGGAGAGCGAGAGGGGTCGGTGTGCACTGACCCCTCTCGCTCTCCAGGCTTCAGGTTCCTTTAGACCTGCTCTTTGGGGCTGACGGGGGAAGCCCACCACCAGCCCCAAAGAGCAGGTCAGGGAGCAGAGGGAAGGGGCAGCGGAGAGGCTCCTGCCATAGCCGCGGGTCACCTCTCCAGCTGGGAGAGCGCGCGCGAGGCTAAAGCAGCCCCCCGCGACCCTCTCCCGGCTGGGGAGGTGACGCGGGGATATGGCAGGAGCCTCTACAGCCCCGCGTCACCTCCCCAGCTGGGAGAGCGCGCGCGAGGCTAAAGCAGCCCCCCCGCGACCCTCTCCCGGCTGGGGAGGTAATGGCAGGAGCCTCTACAGCCCCGCGTCACCTCCCCAGCCGGGAGAGGGGGGCTGCTTTAGCCTCGCGCGCTCTCCCAGCTGGGGAGGTGACGCGGGGCTGTAAAGGCTCCTGCCATAGTCCCGCGTCACCTCCCCAGCCGGGAGAGGGTCGCGGGGGGCTGCTTTAGCCTCGGTGACGCGAGGCTGTAGAGGCGCCTGCCATAGCCCCGTGTCACCTCCCCAGCCGGAAGAGGGTCACGGGGGGCTCTCCCAGCTGGGGAGGTGACGCGGGGCTGTAGAGGCTCCTGCCATAGCCCCACGTCACCTCCCCAGCCGGGAGAGGGTCGCGGGGGGCTGCTTTAGCCTCGCGCGCGCTCTCCCAGCTGGGGAGGTGACGCGGGGCTGTAGAGGCTCCTGCCATAGCCCCGCGTCACCTCCCCAGCTGGGAGAGCGCACGCGGGGCTATGGCGTCTTCGCTCCATAGGACGCACACACATTTCCCCTTCATTTTTGAAGGGGAAAAAGTGCGTCCTATAGAGCGAAAAATACGGTACTTAGGCCCAATAATCACGTTGCCCCTTGTGCTTATGGAGCTGCTTCAACACTTCAAACTCTGCATTACTAGGGTGAGAAACCTCAAACCAGGAATTCCTACTTTGGATTTCCCCCATATCAGTGTTAATAATCTGGAAGCTGGGATAACACTGGCATGGGCTCCTCCTGTGTAGTCGGGGCTTCTCACATCATCTGGTGGCACAGAAAGGAACAGCACCACAGCAACTCCTCTACCACCAGAGTAACAAAAATGACAAGCTTTAATGAACTATAACAAACATCATAATTTCCTGAAAATACTGATGAGAAAAAAAGACATTCTGATTTTCTGTAGTGGGACATATCAGCACATGCTTAGGCAACGGCTCTGAGTTCCCACTGTGTAAATATGCACAAATCCCACCCACCACCTACCCCCACAGGATATGGAATAGCGACAGCAAACAACCCATAAGCAGACTGCAAGCTAATTCCAGCGAGGAAGGGCTTTCTGTGTAGGAATTCCGCAATGTGTGAAGCACACCTGAAAAAACACTTAGCTGCAAAAACACTCATAACAGTCCATTAAGCCCACACAAGTATTTTAATTCATTTGTCTGTGTCATCTAAAATATTGATTTGTATCTTCTATCCCCCTGCACTGTGGAGATATGAACAAGTGCCCAACATGGGGAAACTGCAGATGCATCACCTTAGAGGTAAAAACATGAAAATTATATTTCAAATGTTATGTAGAGAAGGGTGGAAAGGGAAGCGTGAGGCATTTAATATCCATTTACAAATAGACAGATTCTCAGATTCTGATGCCCACCTGTGGAAAAGGTTACAAGCAAGCACTGGTGGCGAGAAGCCTTACCTTCTAGCAGGCTGCTGTCTGTCTTAAGACGACGGTTCTTGGCAGCTGAAGCCGGATCAAAACTGGTCACATTTCCTCCGCAGGCATTGTTCAAGGGAGCAACAGTGTTGGGGCTTTTAGACTTAAAACCTTGCTTCCCTGGACTGTATACTGGGGGGGAGGGGTACACTGGGGTTTCCACACATTGATTGGGCACCTAAAATAGAAAT
This sequence comes from Podarcis bocagei, assembly GCF_964188305.1. NCBI lineage: Eukaryota > Metazoa > Chordata > Lepidosauria > Squamata > Lacertidae > Podarcis > Podarcis bocagei. Next base: position 30,958,598 of record NC_138129.1, read on the forward strand.
TATTGAGGAAAACATGCTGAAAATGTAGTGACAACATTGACAACTCTGAAAAGATGTTTCCACTTCTAAACATTTAATATTCTGCTCAACATGCTAGATCCAGCCTGGTGTAGTGGTTGGGTGTTAGACTAGGATCTGGGAAACCAGGGTTCAAATCCTCACTCAACCACAAAACTCACAGGTGACCTTGGTTCCGCCACCATCTCTCAGACTGACCTACCTCACAGGGCTAAAATGGGGTAAAATGAGAAAGGGAAGAACTCTGTATGCTACTTTGAGCTTCTTGGGGGAAAGGTGGGATATAAATGTAATAATCAATAAAAATAAATGAAGTGTGGACTCATTTCAAACATGTGGTTATCATCCTCAATGCAGTGTGGAAAGAGAAGTGAGGTGTCTTGGCTTCTGCTCACGGTCCTCTCAAAGGGCTGAGAAGTCAAAAGCAAGGCACAAGGGGAATTATCTAGTGAAGGTCATATGAATTATGACTTAACATTTAGTTGTATCAAATTACCATACTCCACCCTGCTTTACAGCTCTGTAGTGCAATGGATATTTATGTTTTCTCATGTGAAATGGAAGTGAACAGATTCCAGAGAAATGCCAAGTAGCCAGAGCAATTTCAGACGCTCTTGAAGCAGAACCAAGTCAAAACGTTTAACAATTTTGACTTCATGATTGCCTTATAGAACTTGAAGTCACTTTTTTAGAACTTGAATGCAGAAGACAGTGGGACTTTCTTTCTCAGACAAACTGAGAGCTCTTTGAGTCAAAAGGTGGGATATAAATCATATAAAGATCTATGATTAAGATTAGAGAATACATCAAATTTATTTTACATATGCAAAGTAAAACCAGTGTTATGGTATCAGATGCATAAGTAATTTAGCGCAATGGGGTGACAGTGCTTTCTAAAGAGCCAGTCCTCTTCACTGTGGCCCCTGCTTTGTCTGAGAGTATGAACTCACCAAAAACAAAATTAGGCAAAGAGTCTTGCCACATTCTTTTTTTCTGTGTAGCATCTGATTGTGCTTTTTCTATCTGCAAGATTTTCATTTTACTCCCAAATCAACAATTACATCAAAAATAAATGTTTTGAAAAGAGCTTCAGCAGTGTGTGCTCTTCAAAGATGCAATTCCGTCTTGGACTATTGTCTTAATACTCAGGCTAGGTTACTTACTAGGCTTTCCTGGCTTTGTCCTGTTACTTCATGAACTCCATCTCTTAGTAGCTTTCTAAACAAACCCTCTGCCTCCTGGTTTAGCGTTGACATTCTTCTACTTGTTAACAACTATATGATGTTCCCTCTTAATCACACTGGGCCAGCGACACACGTTTCATTCTAGCGACCTCTCCACATCCATCGATTTCTGTTGCCCATAAATCGTTTTCCTTGTTCCCTCAACTCCCTGCAGCTGGCTGACATCTTTCTGATCACTATTTTGCTCACAGAGAAAATAATCACTGATTAGAAGACAAGCTTGTTCATCTTGCTGCACCTCTAATTTCTTTGATAAATAGTATTTTGAGGCTAAGTGAATCAGAAATAGCATTTTATCACAGTCTTCTTGTAGCCAGAGATCGTGCGCCCTTCAGGGGGGGAAAGGCAGTAAGCAACACTTGGAACCATAGTGCACAATGTGGGTCAAAAAAATAAAAAATAAACTTTACCTCCATAGGTGGGTAGGGTTGCATCCCCAGATTCTGTATCTCTACTGTGCTATTCCCAGTCATGGGGGTTGATGCACTGTACACTTCCACCACTCCATTGCTGCCTGAGTTGGCCTGACCTGGTGCTCCAAGAGACTGAGGTGTGGGAGGAGGAGGCTGAGGTGGTGGTGGTGGTGGTGGTGGTGGAGGAGGAGGTGGTGGTTGAGAAAGGTAGCCAGCTCCAGTATGCATATTCAGGCTGCTCTAAAAAGATAGGATGAGAAATTAGCAAGCTTTGGAAGAGAGCATCAGATTTCCCAGACTCAATGACTCCCATTCATAAACAAAGATCACTTTTGTGGGTAAAACTACCTGTAGCACACAAGTCTCTTTCCACATTGAGTATGGTTGACATGGGATGGAAAAAAATGTTATCTGTGTTGGTATCTGCAAAGAGCCTGTTGCAACTGTAACATGAGTTTTAAAATGTTGTAATAAATTTGAATTTCCTTCTTCGTGCCTTAAATGTTGTGCTTGGTGATGTGGGCTCTGACACACAAAAGCTTGTATTGCCTCTATTCTACAGCTTTATTTTATTTTATTTCTTAAACGGAATCACTAGAATCACACATACTTGTGCTATTTGCACACCATGGATTTCTACAATCATTACTTCCCATGATTTTTACAATGCTTCATGATATTCTACTTGCCTTTTTTGCCACTGACATACACGAAGTTTACTATGCAATGGCAATAACGTATATTACCTGCTTCAACAGTTACCACTAATTTGGTACTCCACACTATGTAGATTTTGCCGTCAGTGCAGAGATGTTCTGATAAGGATGAGTCTGAAGCCAAAAGCTTAATTTTTGTGTGTCATTATCCCCACAAAATTACCTCTAACCTCTTATAATTTGCTAGAGCATGTATGCATCTTAAAGGGCATAAAAACATTCTGCTTACCTGCACAGAGGGTTGTACTGTGGACATTGGTTGGTCCAGGGTTGTAAAAGCAGACATAGCTGACATCAAGACCTCATCACTCACTAAGATATTCCCCTGGACTAATGTCTGGATCAAAGGAGAGGGTGGGACGGTAATATAGGTAGAGATCTGTTAGGAGGAAGAGATTCTTTAAAATCCTTTATGTTGGATCTCAGCTCAGAAAGAATAGCTTAGTTCTTGTGAACTGCATTAAAATAGGCTAGGAAAAAATCCATTAATCAATGCAATCTTTCTCTCTCTGCTAGAAAGAGCATAAGAAGAATGGTCTAAAAACCTTGTAACGGAAAGCAACACTTGACATTTATACCACAATCTAAGCGTACAAAGCACTTCACAAACATTGTATCATTAAACTCTTGCGAGTCCTCTGTCTCATAATGTGGATATTTTACTGTATTCAGATTATACGGCTCTACTGTGACATTCATACACTGACTTGAAATGTTTCCAGGAGAAATTTAACAGAGAACAGACAAATTTAATTAATCCAAGCCCAAAGCCATGACATTTGTAGTCAAACCTAGGTGAGATGTCTGGATCCTTAAGTTTATGCCATTGCTACACAACTGGAAGTCAGAAATCCTTGCAAATCTCCCAGCAGTTCCAAATATACTTTGTACCCTCATCTCTTCTGGACTGCTAGTGCTGGTTTAGGGTTTTATCATGCAGTTCACTGTTAATGGCACAGAGATCTCATAGAGTTCAACATCTATACCTGACGATTTGTGGTCTGAGCCTGCTGCACTGAGGTAATGGATGGTGTGTAGATGCTGTTAGTAGCCAGTGAAACTGTAGCCAACGAGGGAGTACTGCCTTGACACTGCTCTCTTTTGTGGGTCATGAATGCAGGCAGTGAGTTGAATTGCTTCTTACATTTCCCACAAAGAAACACATCTTCATCATCTGCAGTCAAAAAGAGAGAGAAGTTATTGATCCAACTCCAGAGTCCTTTTCAATTGCTGCACTCAAATAATAAAATAGAGTTTCAACAAGAGGAAGTAAATTTGCCTTTTAGGCCAGAACAGAAGCTCTCAGTCAAAGGCAAGTGAATTGTCAAACAGTGGGATTTCTCTTCATGGTTAGCTTTCTAAAAGCAGTTTCTACCTCAGGAAAAGTCACCTGTTTATACAGCAAATCACATTTTTCTGCCTATACAAATGAAAGAGCTGCATATCGTCAAATACTAGGAAATACTAAGTGGACAAGCACTTGGAAAGCAGGGTTGGCATGCCCACTGCACATTTGGAAACAACCATTCCCATTTACACTTTGTGCACAGGAAGCAAAACACAAATGCTACATAAAGTGCTACCTGAGGCAGGTGAGCTTCCCAATTGTGCTCTTACTCTGATGTAAGAGATGAAAAGACGAAAGTACAGGAAAATGCTCAAAATGGCACTGTAAATTGTTGATCAAATATTGCTGATTGTGTGCTGTGTAGCACTTGCTGATGTAAGTTTAATTGTTTTGTTACTGTTTCTATTTAAAAATAAAACCCTCTAAGCCTTGATGCAATATCATACAAGAACAGTAGGACAGCCAGATCTCACGTTTCTAATTCTAATCTAATCTAATCTATTTTAATACTATTCTAATTCTAAATTCCACCTTTATAAATTATGATGGAGCTGCAATGCAGATTTACTTGGAAGCAAGAGCCAATGGTGTTTAGGACCAAATTGTACATCACCAATCTAGAGTGAGAGGAAGAAAGCAAATCAAATTCTATAACCATTTGTAGGAGAAATTTAAAACAAGCAAAAAAAACCTAATATATTCCAAGGGCATCTAGCACCACAGCCAACCCAATAAACAGCAACATGCAAATCCAGACTTCATATCACACCCTGCAGGTAAATCTCTGTAGTCCTGGCAATTGCAGGATTCGGTCAATGGGAGGAAACCAGAGGGAGAGAAGGAAAACAGGGCTAGTCCATCAGCTCTGCTGATAGATCTTAGTTTATCTTCTCCCTCAACAATCACCTAGCAATGGCTGCATCATGCTGAACTGTTTCCATCCCAGTTGGTCATCTTAACATCATAAACTTTAAAAATTGGTGCCTAAGTTTGCTTTTCCCCCTCCTCCCGTTCCATCTCCCTTTCCTTTGGTGGTATGTCTTTTTCATTAAGGCACTATAAGAGCCCTTTTCATTGAAGTGAGGAGTAAAAATGCTTTAAATAAACAAACAAACCAAAAATGCATGCCAGTCTAAACAACAACCCTGCATCCCATATGCAAAAATGGCCAGATAAAATTAATATCCTGGAAATGCCTGCAGAAATAAAAATGCCTTCACAGCACCACAAAATCCATACAAATGTTGGCATTTAGCTATCCAGAACAATTTAAAACCAACAACTTAAAACCAGCAGCTTTGTGTAGAGACAATGCACATACTTTTGTAAACCAAAAACATGTTTAATATTTTTTTTAGAAAAACAACAACAGCTATATAAAACATTAAAAAGTACAGCATCTTAATTAAATGCAGCACAGAATTAATGGGTTTACAAAATCCATTTAAAAGTCAGCATGGAATGGAACAAGCATATGTACCCTAGGAGGGAGTTCCACATATATGGGGCTCCCACCCAAAAGTGCCAGTCTAGCACATAGGGTGGCCAATCAAAACTGGGAGCATTACAGGCGCTCCCCACCCCCATGCCAGGGTTCATAGTAACAAAATCAAGCCCCAAGAGCCTGCAGTTTGCAATTTTCCATGCTGGCTAGGGAGCAAGGGAAGTCAGCAAAGAAGCTGGGGCTGAGGAGGAGATGCCCTTCTGCATGGGCACCGTCCAAGGCCAGAGATTCTTCATCCTTGCAATAAACCAAAAGTGGGGGATGGGACCTCTGATTCTTTTCTTTCCATCTCATTTGGTATGCAGAGAAGGGCTCACCCATGGACTGGATGGTGGTGGATGTGTTGACGGTTTGTCCTGATGGATCTGTTACTGCTCCCTGGCCATCTAGCAAAGACTGAACAGCCAGAACCGTCTGATTATCCATACCTGGAGAAACAGAAATGGTGGTTAGAGGGACTGTATTCAGAAACACTCGATTTGAATTATTTTAACTATCAAGCATATCATGCATTCTGCTGCAGGACCCCCATGTCCCAACCAGATTATAATATAAACTTTTCCCTTCTTCTCTACTTTTTTTTAAACCTTTTGATTTACAGTCACCTATGATATCAATAACAACGCGGGTGGGGCAGTGGTCTAAACCACTGAGCCTCTTGGGCTTGCCAATCAGGTGGTCGGCGGTTTGAATCCCCGCAACGGGGTGAGCTCTCGTTACTCGGTCCCTGCTCCTGCCAACCTAACAGTTCAAAAGCACACCAAAAAGTGCAAGAAGATAAATAGGTACCACTCCGGTGGGAAGGTAAACGGCATTTCTGTGCGCTGCTCTGGTTTCGGTGTTCTGTTGCACCAGAAGTGGCTTAGTCATGCTGGCCACATGACCCGGAAAAACTGTCTGCGGACAAACGCCGGCTCCCTCAGCCTGTAAAGCGAGATGAGCGCCACAACCCCAGAGTCGTCTGTGACTGGACTTAACTGTCAGGGGTCCTTTACCTTTACCTTTTATGATATCAATACCCCACAATTTTTAAAACCTAACATGTTTTATTACTCTATTAAAGCAAGAAGATTGACAATATTGCTAAGGCTTTCTTTCTAAGATTCTACCAGTAAAAGCAGAATGATTATTTCTAGTACACAAGTGTAGGAATAAGTGGGTTAAAAGGCTCATCACTAAAAAGTACTAAAACAGGTGGGGAACTGGAGCAAGCCTGCTCACTTGACAATCATCTGAAAACACCATACACAGTGCTTTGAAGCCTCAACAATCTGCTGATCGTCAGTGCATGAAAAAAGCCTGGTGTGGCACTTGACATCCCAACAATGTTGATTATCAGGGCTACAAAATACCACAATCTGCTCTATGTAGACACTAATCAGCTGCTTGTCACGGCTTCAACAACCTGTGCTTGGCTATATGCAAGCCACAGTGATTGGCTGATTGTTGGGACTTCAAAGCACTGTATATGGGTATTTGCAAGTGCCATTGATCAGCTGTGTTTGCATCCCCCTTTTTAGCCCAGCTGCATCTTTATGACATCAGGTGTCAATCTCACCGGGGGGGGGGTGTTACCAAAAAGAAATGTTAGAAATGCATCATCTATACTCTTGCACACATTTAGATTGCAAAGCTAAATACACTTACTACCGTAGGTAGTGAACCCCACTTCTAAAGAAATACACATATCAATCAAGGCCAGCTAAGTTTTCTGCATGTTCATGGGAAGTATTTTACTGAATCTGAAACACGGATTAAATCTAGCAAATAAGCTGTACTGGAGAAACTTCCAAAAAATCACCATAACATATATGTTATGGTCAACAACTACACTATTATATTTGAAAGGGAAGGATGAATTTTAGGGCTAACTAAACCAATACAGAGTCTGTGTCCAGACAGGATAGGATACTGCACAGAGAAGGAAGTGATCATTGTTTTTAAATGGTTACCTTGGCCCTCTTCCATGCTTATGAAGCTATGCAGTCACAATGCAAGATTAAAAGGGGTTCTGATATAATTGGGAGTTTCCTGTGAAGATGGCTTTTAAACCACTTTGAGAGTTGCAGTTCTGTGATAGGAACAGGCTCCCAGGATTGGGAAGCCAGGACTGTTTAAAATGGTATCATAGTGCTTTAAATGTTTTGTGTGGCCTTAGAATTAAATTCAATGTCATACTCATAGTAGGCCAACTCAAATCAACAGAGTAAGGCAAGTCCAGTCACTTCAGTGGGTCTACTCTGAGTATGCCTAAGTTCACCCTTACCCCTGGTAGTTTCAGTGAGTTTCAAGCATCCTTATTTCCCATTTCTATACAAGCCGTTGAGTTCCATGATATCTTTCTTCCTGATAAATATGTTTGTGATTGCAGCTTTCATATTCTCCAAAACAGGAACCCTCTGAATTTAATTTTTGTGTTGTAAATATTACCACACAGTTTTTCTTGCTGTCTTGTCTTTCTGGCTTGCTTAAAAATGGCATTCACAAAATAAAGAGACAGAACCAGCAGAATGCATTAAAAGGTATACATCATCTAGATTCTGGACAAAGAACTACTTATTTTATTTGATGTCCACTTAAGACCTTACAGTTCTTTTTTCCATCAATAGAGGAAGTAATTCTATGATCCTGAGTTGTATATTCATCTGTATCCAGTCACAACACCCCTGTGAGGTTGCTGAAATGAAGGAAGCTAATCAGGAATGAACTTTTGTGTGAGAAGATTCAGTTCTGGTACTGAAATTAGATTCCTAAGATCAAAACATTTTCAGAGGCAACCTGTTTTTTCATTCTAACTGTATGTCCTTCACATATGATTCCAGTTCACAGATTTGGGGTTCTAGTTGAACACTAAGTAGACCCAACATGCCTGAAATCTGCCCAACCTGCTCTAAAACATCAGTACCACATAACAGCATCGCATGATCACTTAAGACAATCTGAGATAGCTTTTTAGCCCTTGTTGCTCTATTTATGAACATGTGTGATGGCAAATTGAGAACGTAATTATGCCACAGCACAGAAAAATTGAATGTTTTCACCTCTCATTATACTTGAACCCAGGGTCATCTAATTAAATTGATCAGGAAGAGATTTTGGGCAGAAAAGCACTGATTTGCAGTGTGCACAATTAATTTATAGAAATCAATGCCACAAGATGTGATGGCTACTTGTTCAGGAGGCTTAGAATTAGACAAATCCATTGAGAATAATGGCTACAAATCATGATCCTATATGCACTCTTCAGGTTCAGTGGCAGTTGCTGGGGGGCGGGGGGAGAGTAGTTAGAATTATTACTTCAGGTCTTGGATAGCCAGCTGTCATGGACACTTTGCAGAGGGTCGGGCTAGATGTCCTCAGGGTCCCTTCCAACTCTACAATTCTATGCAGTGTTTGAAACTCCCATTGTTCTAGGCATATTTTGCGACGGGGAATTTCATTAGCATGGGAGCAGTACTGCACCTAAGATTTCAGATTAAAACTGCAGAGCGGAAGGAAAGGAAGAACCTTTTTCTGCCTCCCCACTTCCAGCTACTATCTGAAAACTGGAAAAGAGACCCTCTTAATAATATTAGGGGGGTGGGCAAGGGAAGGACTAGACCATGTGAAAAATGAACATAATATTTTAGCTGCAGTTTTCATTTTCAGCTTTGTATTCTTGTTATAAAAAAGTGAAGCTAGACATTCTGTTGTTGCGCCCATAACCTAGGCTTAAGGTGCCATTTAGCCCCTTGCTTTCATATCTCTGTTTCCAACACTAATTCTATGATTCTCTGTGAGATTTCCTGAAACATCTGAACATGGTAGAAAACCAGGGTGCTGGGCGAGTCGGATGGTGTATCTGATCCAGCATGTTCTTAAAGAAGACATTTTGGCCAAGATGAAGGTATGTGAATTAAGACACTGGGAACATAAAAAAACTAATTTTAAGCACTATTTGTGTAGGAACAAGCCCTAATTTACAACTGATTAACAAGCAGCCATCCACTCTGCGGGGCAACCTATCCAAAAGCGCAATACGCTCAACCAACTTTTAAAGTTGCAGATATTGAAGGAATTCAACGTCTCTGGGAATGGTGGCTGTCATGTCCCCCAAATCACAATAAGCTCTGCATCCTGGAAGCAAGGGAGAAACCCTTAAAACGGGGTTTCCCAAACTTGGGTCTCCAGCTGTTTTTGGACTACAATCCCCATCATCTGTGACCACTATTCCTGCCAGCTAGGGATGATGGAAGTTGTAGTCCAGCTTGGAAAAGCCTCCTTTGGAAGGAAGGAGAAACTGAGGTATCGTTGGAGGGTGTAGGAAAGTCTTTTTCCTTAGATCCTGCAGTACAAAATCCCACCCAGAAGGACACCCGTCGCCTCCCTGCGCCCCACGAGTCCGGCAGCAGCGGGCAGAGCCGCGCCCGCAGGCTGGCAGCGTTTGCTGCAACTGCTGCTCCTCCGCGGGAAAGAGGCGCAGCGGGGCCGCCTGAGCGGCTGTTCCGTGAACCCTCCCTCGGCCCCCGCGCTGCCCGGGGGCGGCCCCGCGTCGTCCTCCTCACAGCCCCTGCCCCGTCCGCAGCGGCGGGAGGGGAGGCGCCCGGCGTGGAACAGCCGCGTCTGTCCTTGCGGCGCCTCGGCGCCTCCCCAACCAGCGCTAGGCCTCAGCCCGCCCGACTACACGCACACCCACCCACCCACCCCGATATCGAGATGTAGATACCTTCCAGCGCCTCGAATATCGCCTGCGCCATCTTGGAGCCGAGGCAGAGCAGCCTAAACGGGCATTGTGGGAAGGAAAAGGGAGGCTCGCTTTGCCGCCAGGGGGAGCAAGAGGGAGGGGAGGCCGGCTGAGGGAAGAGCCGCTCCGCCCGTTCTGAGGGCGCTGCTTTATGGAAGCGGGTGGGGGGCAACGTCCAAGCTCCGGGGGGGGGCAGGGAGCTGCGCCTCCGTGATGTAAATAAATGGAAATACTTAACTCAAAGTAGCTTATTTGCTCCTTTTACTACAGTAATAACTGAAAGTAGAAGGATTTCGATAGATTTTTCTGAGTCAACAGAAAGTATTTCGAAACAACTCTGTTTTTTAATTGTTTTCTTGGGTTACAGAAGTACACGCATTGCCTCTATTTTCAGGTCCTTTCAGTCCTTTGTACAGATCGGTTGTATCCGATGGGAGACTTTAATAATGTTGAGACGTGTCATTCCAAATCTGCAAGACAGAGCCAGACATAGGATGGTGGCAGGTGGGTGTCCATACATAAATCCTGGCTCCTATGCCCATGGTCAGAAGCGGCACCTGCTGCTTAAGAAAAATTTTGCACGACGCACGACAGGACAGAGTCTTAAACAGAGATGTGTTCTTCCAAGCCCACATTCCCAAGCATGTTTGCACTCCTGTCTTATTGACGTCTAGGCTGGCTTAGTAATTTTCACAGAATGGACGATGCGGGATCCTTAAGGATGTGCTCTATATGGGAACCTGGTTTCAGGCACTAGGCCTGTTGGCAGACCAACTCTGTATTACAAAGATGTCTGGAAATGTGACATAAAGGCTGGCAACATCAACCCTGCTGTGTGGGAATCCCTTGCAGACGACCACAGTGCCTGGAGAAACAAAGTCAGGTCATGCATCCATAGCAGGACCAGAGGAGGAATGGCTGCTGGGAGGGGCGCAGAGAGAAGAAATGCCATGGTTTAAGTGCAGCAGCATAACCAGACATCTTCATTTGCCTCAGCTGCAACAAAACATGTCTCTCTCCCGTATCGGTCTTGACAGCCCCCGAAGGCTCTGTAACCTTCCAACAGTTTGATTTCACCCCCAAAGGCGCACTCCTCCGTTGTCTCCTAAGACAGACGGATACCAACAGGGGAGATTCATGTGGTTGATCCTCCTGATGGCTGTGCTGGTGCAGGTTGATGCTTTTGTGTGCATGCACACTTCTTCAGATATGTACACGAAAGCTTATACCAAGAACCAGTGGCGTAGCGTGGGTTGTCAGCACCCGGGGCAAGGCAAGTAATTTGCGCCCCCTAACCCATGGATTTGCGCCTCCTAACCCGTGGATTTGCGCCCCCTAACCCCCAGATGTTGCGCCCGGTGCGGCCGGCCCCCCCTGCACCCCCCACGCTACGCCACTGCCAAGAACAAACATAGTTGGTCTCTTAAGGTGCTACTGGACAATTTTTATTATTTTTTAATATATATATTTCGACTGCATCAGACCAACACGGCTACCTACCTGAATCTAGATGCATTATAAATGTGATTTGGCTCCACACCCTCTACATCTTTTTTTTAAAATGCAGAAGCAAAATCAAGAGTTTATGCTCTTTCAAAAGCAGTAGTCTTACTGTGTGTGTAAGAAGGTAGTTCTCGAAGTTTTTGAAAATGTGCTGCAAGTGAAAATATAGTTTATTGTTATTCTATCACCAGATGTGGGGCAGATTAGGCTGGGAGTCACTTACGACAACCTTGTACACAGAATCGTTTCCCACTAGCGCTGTGTAAAATAGGGGGGGGGAGAGAAACACAGTGGGGGCTGATGCCCATTTGAGATTGGTAAGGGAGAAGGCAGAGAAAACCCAACAGTAGGTGGAGCCAGAGGCGACGAGAAGCAAAGCCGTCCCCTGACAGGTTGTAAGCAAGAAGACAAACGAAGGTTGTCTGAGGGCAAAGTGAGGTAGGTGCGGCACCGCCCCGTTCGCCCTCATCGGACCAGTGACTGAACGGAGAGAAGCCCATAGAACTTTTTTTCCCCCTAGCTGCTTGCACCCTTCCCTCGGTTGGGCGGAACTGTAGTACGTGGGTTGAGTTTTCCACACCGACGCTCTTTGCTCAAGCCCCATTTCCATGCATTCGGTGCTCTAGGCAAATCGTCCCCTCGGGTTGCGAAAACGCCGGGATCGGTGTGCGAGCGCGAGAGAGAAGGAGAGCGCGAGAGATTCTTCGGCCATGGGGGGCGAGACGATGTTGCGGACCCTGCTCTACACCGTCAACTCCCTGCTGCAGCAGCGCAGATACCAGGCGGCGTTGGCCGTCGTCAAGGGCTTCCGTAACGGAGCAGTGTAAGCCCTGGCTGGAGAGGGACCGTCTCTCCTTTCCCCCACCCACCGCATCCCTAGTCCGGGAAAGGAGGCTGAGGGGCTCCCGTGTCGGCCGTGGGCGGAGCCTTTGGGCGGGCGCCGCTCCAACGAGGAGCTCTGAGGGAGGAACCGAGCCCCGGCCGGGCGGGAAAGCCTCCCGGGTAGTTTGCAAACCACCAGCTGGGGGCAAAGGACTCTCTCCAAAAAGCCCTTTCCACGGGGAATGCCGTCTCCGTCAGTGTTAGAAACAAACACGATTCGTGTGTGTGTGGTGGTGGGAATGAAGGCTCGCTTTCTTTCTGGCGCAGGGCCGTCTTTGAATCGCCGAGGGTTTCTTCTAAGCAAAATTAACTACTGTACAGTATCTGATAGTGGACGAGTCTTTCTCTTAGAGGATTGATAGCCACGTCTTTGACGAGGTGGCAGTAGACAAGCGTGCCAACTTGAATTAAAATATTGGGAAGAAGGGGCAGGTAAGCCCCGCCCCACATAATCGATTACAAAGGCAAGCGCACGCACACCGTTTGAATGGCATTGACCATCAACTTTGGGAGGCGGCCCCCTCAAATATTTCAAGGGGGGGAGGCAATGGAACCTATCGGTCCCTAGGAGTTGGCTCCTATGGCAGTAGATATGACTGCCAGCTATTTGTTTACAGTATTTTATTACGGTTTCTATAAAATGTATACAACGCTTGATTGTAGGGGGGAACCTCGAAGCGGTTTATAAAAAAGTTAAAACAATAATAGGAAAAGTCCACAACAGTAGTAAATAAATAAGTTTACCACGTCTGTTTAATTTTCTGTGTGCACCTCACTTCAGTTGAAGCCAAAACCTGGATTTATGGTTGTTTTTCCAGTGACCTGAAATCAAGGTTGAGTTATTAAATATTAAATCCATGATGCCTCCTATTGTAGAAATAGGTTTGGATTAGTATGTGTAAACCGCACCCTTGCTATGTTCTTTTTCTTGAATGTCAGGGTGTGGCTTAAACATGCTAATCCAAAACTATTTCTACAACAAGAGGCAAAATCCATCAACATAAGCCATAGCCAATAAACTAATACTGTTGAAATATATTTAATACCTCAGAAGTTATTTGTTGCCGAATCATGTTGCTTTCTACTTTACACACATTTCTAAAATCAGGTTTACATGCAGAGTGGAGTTACGTGTAAAGCGAGGGAGGGGGACTGGGGGCTTTGAGGTATTGTTGGAACTCCAACTGCCATCAACCTCAGCGTGCATGGATGGCCAGGAATTACAAGATGACAAGAGAGTTTTAGGCCAGCAACTTCTGGAAGGCTAAAGGTTACCTATCCCCGCTGTAAAGTGAACTGAGCTGCTGTTAGTGTAATCTGCATACCTGCACATATCATACAGCCATAAATAAATGGTTCTCTCTGAAAAATTGATTACTTTATGGCTAATGAGACAAATGCAGTGCTTTTTTCTGGGGGGGACGGGGGACGACAGGGGTACGCATACCCCTAAACATTTTGTAAATCTTTGTACTTTGTAAATCTTTGTACTTTTGGCCATTTACTGTATTTATTTTTCCCAATTTGAACTATAAAATGGTGGTTTTCTTGAGTCTAAATGAGAGTACCCCTAAACATTTTTTAAGAAAAAAAAGCACTGGAGGACAAATGAATCAATAACTTGATTCAAAACAACATTTGTACATGTGTGCAGAGTTTATTATCTTCTTTCCTTTTGCCAGGTATGGAGCAAAAATACGTGCCCCCCATGCTTTAGTGATGACATTTCTTTTCAGGAGTGGAAGGTATATTTATCAGTCCCTTTCTTTTTCATATATATGTGTGTGTGATTATTTCTTTATAAGTCTATGTGATTTGATAAGGTTCAGTATTGTACAGCTATTGTCCTCTGTGCATATTAAACCCAGTGAAACAGGATCCTCCTTATTTATTTATAAGATTTATTCACCGTAAGGTCCCAGAATCAATTATAACTGTACAATCTTACAATTATAAAAAACAACTAAAAACCATTCCAACAAAAAACAGAACATTCTTTCTCTCTCTGCATTTCTTTGGAATAGAGCAACTAGATTAGAATACAAGGAGACTTGTATTGTATGCCTTCTTGGTGTTAATGAATAGTCATTTTCTTTATTTTTAATTAAAGTCTACAAATGACATGTTTAGTGCTATCCTATGAATATGCACTCAGAAGGCAGGTTTAGAATGGCAGCCCAACAGCACAGCCTGTTTACTGGGAAGAAAGTCTTGGTTGTGTCCATTGGGGCTTAAGCTGCCATTATGTCACATTTACTATGGGATCTATTCATGCCCATATTAATTTAATTATTAATAGATTGGCTAATCTGTCTTTAGATTTTATTGCTTTCTGAAACTGGGATAAATGATCACTGTGACTTCCTGAAGTAGATCATAGGTTACAACTTAGTAGTTAATTTTTATTCACTTCTCTTTTAGTTGAAGAGTGTACTATCTGTAATAACAGGTCTTCATTTTTTCTCTTAGTTTAAGGGAGAAATTGAAAGCAATTGTTCGTGCCACTTACACTCATTCCAGAAACCTGGCATACTTTGTGTTCACATACAAGGGCCTGTTGGCCCTTCAGTCGCGGATGCAGGGAAAGAAGATCCCATTTCACTCTTTCCTCGCAGCCTGCATTGGAGGCTGGTTGGTGTTTGGAGAAAATAACAATATTAACAGCCAGGTAAATGATGGTGTTGTGTGCTTCTGGGTTTATACTGCTGCCCATTTAATGCAAAGTGAAAATCAAGTGATGTTAGTGATCCAGGTTGCTTCATATTTAACTGCCCTTCAAGTTAAAACTTGAGGACAATAAAATAACTGTGCCCCAACACTTCTGCATCTTTCACTCACCGAGGTGCTCTATAGAATGGGGGAAAGGGTTGTATTAGCTCAGAATTCTATTAATTCGGTCCCATCACCAGTTTCTGCTTCTTTCAGCTGCCTGTTTTGATCAGGTTTTTAATTAAATAGAAGCATTGCTTTAACTGGTGCACCAGTGACCCATCTAGCTCAACATATTGCTTCTTCCTGGAGAAATGGTTTGCCTTTGAAAGCTGCAGTTAGTGATATTTTTTAATGTTTCACAGAATTAGAAAGCTGCAGTGGCAAGAGGTTCTACAGAAAGCTGCAGCGGGAAGAGGGCTCCCCCCCCCCCCAGTATGAAAAAACTAGGGTCTCTAGGTATATTTTTGTTTCTCCCTAGGTTTACTCTGCATCAGCTTTGAAAATAGCAATCTTTCAACTGAGCACACAAATTACTTTTTCAAGCAACTAAATTTTGCAATGCTTGATCATACACTGTTGCTAAAAACGGCAAACAGCCCAGCTGAGAGACTACAAAAGCATTATCATGTTTTAAAAAAATGATTTGACATAAAACCAACTTGGTGATTGCCTAAATTGAGGACTGTTTGAAATAATCACTTTCTAGATATGTTCCTTGCCTAATATTTGTTTACAATTTCCCCCTACAGATAAACATGTACCTATTGTCTCGTATCCTGTTTGGCTTGTCCCGACTGGCAGTGGAGAAAGGTTACATCCCAGAGCCAAAACAAGATCCCTTTCCACTCTTTGCTGCTCTGGTTTGGGGGATTGTTCTCTGGCTCTTTGAGTACCACCGACACACTCTACAGCCATCATTGCAATCATCCATGACCTACCTGTATGATGACAGTAATGTCTGGCATGATGTTTCTGACTTTCTTGTATATAACAAAAGACCTGCTACCAATCAGTCTTGAAAGATCTTTTAGTAATGGCACATTCCAACAGCAGGGCTTTTATGCTTTTATTTGAACACACTTCACTGAAAATCGTTAACATTGGATGTTGATCTCTACATGGGTCTGGCCACGTTGTTCTGTGTAGGCTTCTGGTTTCTCTGGTTAGAGCTTGAAAAGGCCATATTTCGAGCAAACCATTTTGTAATCTTTTTGTAAGGTGTTCCTCTTGTCTGTAAGAGGCTGTTTCCTCTTCAGCTGTGGGTGGAAAAAATGCACTATAAATGCACTGATTTTAAAACTTGAGAAAATAGGGTGAAAATATTTTCTTTTAATACTGAAATAACAGGTGCCATAGGTAACTTTCTGCCTACATATATGCAATACAACCTTCGCTGCTTCCACAATTAGCCATAGAAGAAATAGGACCATTCTCATCATAGTAAATACTACATAAAGCTCAAGATTAGGATCTTTGTGTGTAGATATGGTACTGGGAAACTTTACTTCTTTATGCATGTTTGTTAATTCATCTTTCTTACATTAACCACCTATAACAACATAAAACCAGTAAAAGTGCATTTAGAAAAAGAAGATGACTAAAAGGCGGGGGGGGGGGGAGTTAAGCAACTAAGAGAGGCTTTACTGCAAGCACGGTACGTCCTCTGCAGTGCAATCAATGACTTAGATAAATGCCAGTATTTATTCAAAGAGTTGAGGTTCATTCCTCTAGACTTACAGTCTAGAGAAAGCTATGAAACAAAAGAAAAAAGTGGAGTAGATGGATTGGTGAAAGGGTAGATACAGTGGCAAATGAGTGATTTGCTTCTATTTTGACATCTTCACTGTTAGGCGTATAAATACCTGAATAGCATTTTTTGGCCCTAGCCTCTTCTAGTTGGAACAGAGGGTGCAACTATACACTCTTACAACTGTGGTTGCAGTTGGCAAAATATGGTAACGCTATGTAAACAGACCTTTGATAAAAGTGTATCTGATCAAGCATCTGCTGTCATAGAAGCAAAGATGCCAATGGATTGTTGAAGGTGTTGCTTTTATGACACTGCCTTATCAGAAAACGTTAAATATAAGGTAAGCCACTTATTATAGCACAATTATAGGAAAGTGACATAAAGTCTTGCAGCCTAATCCTCTGGGCTTGCAATGGCAGCTCTTTTTGTGCTAGTTTTGCACAGGATGGGGGGAAAAGCACTTGAGTTACGAATTAAATATACATAGGCAATGGGAAAATGCTGGGTAAAGAACACGGTTTTGTTTTGTTTTTTCACTTCTTGGGGTATTGTCATTGATTTTTTATTTTATCATTGTTTGGTAACTTGTGATGGTTTATTATTTAGTCCTGTCAGTTGGAGAAGTTTTTTTAAAAGAAAAACTTATAGGGCCACAACACTGGTGTATGCTTCTTGTTCTTTTGTCACATCTTTCAGTGGTTTGCTTGTTTGGTACCAATGTATCAGCTTGTATCTGTGAGCATCTGTCTTGATCTGGCGTGTGAGCTGCCGCCTTCTTTCTCCTGAATCTTTACTACCATATGTAAAATATCCTGCAAACACCCCCCTCAAATTCCCTGTCCCATCAAGTCAGAAAAATGAAAGAACAAACCCACCAAACACCTTCAGAACATTATTGATATTTTAAGCAGTAACTATGTTTTGAGCTTTTCCGGTCTCTCCCCAACATTTGGTTGCTTCCATGCAAAGGCACTATCTTCTACCCCCCTCACCCCAAACAACAGACAGTACAGTAGCTGTTGCGAACTACAGTGTCAGCATAATCGTAACAGTGCCTGCAATATATTTCCTTAATTTACATATAACTTCTGCTGCCCTCCTGTCCCCAGAACACTAATACTAAGCTCTTCTAGCAAACTGTCTGAGTCTCTTATCTGTCTGCAGTTCAGAGCACAAAACTGCCATAAAACACATCAAACTCTGGTCCCACCACAGCAGCACCCTTTACATATCTGTCCGTGGCAATTAACTGTGCTTTTTAAAGATTGCTCTCCTGCTGTGTAAGGATAGAATGCTATGCTACAAAGTCAGTCAATTTCCCAGGGAGGTAGCTGGAATAATTTTAAACAGCATTTAACATCCACCACTGTTCCTATAGCTCGATTGGTGAGGTCGAATCCCTTCTGCCACTAATGTGATTGAACAATGCCAGTGTGTGCTGGGGAAGTGAACTAGAAGTAATGGGTCTGTCTGAAGACTCTTGGATACATAGGTTCCATTCCTCACTCTTCCAGATCGTATTGTTCGACAAGCTAAGTGTTCTGTTTGGTTTTCATGCTAATAAGAAAGAAACACAAACAGGAATAAGGAGACGGTTTGAAAATCCACCTCCCAAGCAGCCCGTCACATCAAAATTAAGCAAGTCCCAACCATCCCCACTCTGAAGATCAAAACAGACATGCATATGTGTTTACAACAGCTCAATTGTGGCTTCTCATTGAAGGCTCAGCTCTTTTGTGTTTTGTTCAAGAGGAGATCTTGGTTCCCAATGCTGGGGAAATGTCTATCCCTATCTGATTTGCCATAACTGTTGTGCTTGAATAACACTGCTTCCACAGCATAATGAAATAGTGCAAGGAACATCTACAAATGCTATGTCGACTACTTAATTATTTCAAGGAGTGGGGGAAAATTGAAATAAGCAAATAGCTGCACCATTCTAAAAGTTTAGGAAATATAATGTTGAGCTCAAATTACAAAAAAGAAAAGTTAAAAACCCTATGTATTTATGGTCCTGTATTTATTCTTAATTCAAGTCCTCTAAAAACCTGAATCTACAATAAGATATTGTTTCTCCTCCATTAATAACACTATTGGCTTGTTTTATAAAAGTTATTTACAATAGGCATCCTAACATATATTTGGAGGTCTTGATTTGTAGACATCTGCAACAGATATTTACAAGAACAACAAATAGAACCAGTGACCCCTTGACAATGCCAAGAGCCTGTTTTGTCGTTTACGGTACTTTGTTTGCTATTTTTAGTGCATACTGCTCTGATTTCCTTAGGCAGGATTAGTGGGAAATAAGTGCCTTTTTGTGAAATACATGTACACACCTTCATGTGGGTGAACATGCTTCCCCGCACCTTACTGCTGTTTTCCGAATCATTTAGATTGGTAAACAGCAAAAAGCCACTTCACACCTGCAACTTTGTCTTTGTCAGAGGGAAATGTGTGCCAACATTTATTGTTCCATTTAGTTTGCCAGCTCGAATAACCCCTCTCTCTTCCCACACACTCTGTTCTGTGGTTTCTCCTGACACCCCCAGAACCAATTTCAGTGGGCATGTCAGGAGTGGGGAACCCGCATTGCACAAGCGAAATCATTGTGCAGGTTTCTATTGACAGGGCTCCTTAGGCGAATCCTGCCCTATGCTCTCTCTACACTCATGTAGGTGTTGTGTTTGATAGGAAAGCTTGTGGTGCTGTGGTCTAAACCACCAAGCGTCTTGGGCTTGCCAATCGTAAGATCAGCAGTTCAAATCTGTGCAACAGGGTGAGCTCCCGTTGCTCTGTCCCAGCTCCTGCCAACCTAGCAGTTTGAAAGCATACTAGTGTGAGTAGATAAATTGGTACCACTGTGGTGGGAAGGTAAATGGCATTTCTGTGCACTCTGGCTTTTATCACAGTGTTTTGTTGCACTAGAAGTGATTTAGTCATGCTGGCCACATGACCCACAAAGCTGTCTGTGGACAAATGCCGGCTCCCTCAGCCTGAAAGCAGAGATAAGCGCCACACCCCATAGTCAAATTTGACTGGACTTAACCGTCCAGGGGTCCTTTTACCTGTGTTTGATATGCTTTGTAAAAAATAGATCTTTTGACTACATAACTGCAGGCTTTGCTTTTCAAAAATGTGGTGGTGACTAATTGCACATTTCTACTTTTGCCTTGTAAAAACAGTGGTGCCTCGCAAGACGAAATTAATTTGTTCCGCGAGTTTTGTCGTCTTGCGATTTTTTTCGTCTTGCAAAGCACGGTGTTGGGAAAGTTTTGGAAAAGTTTCAAAAATCACAAAAGTCTTTAAAAACCTCAAAAAAGGCTACCACACCGCGTTCAAAAAACAAAAAACCCTTTCGTCTTGCGAGTTTTTTGTCTTGCGAGGCATTCGTCTTGCGAGGTACCACTGAATATTACCTTAATTGCTGTAACTACCTTTACCTGGCACAGACTATCTTCCTATTCATGGTGCTACTTATTTCAATAATTCTCTTCCTGCCTTCTGGTAAAGCAGCCTGATGCTGTTCTCTGTGTTAAGTTTTTAACAGCAAACGTAAGATCAGAAGACATCCAGAGATGATATATTCCAACTACACTTCATTCTATGAAGCCAAAACTGCTGAAAACCCTAGGAATCATTGCACATACAAGTGATTCTTCCTGGCGAGTTATGCCAGTAGTTCTCATACAAGCAACATATAAAAATGGGCATGGCATTCAGTTTGGCTTGCTGAGTTCATAAATCACGCAGAAAGTCTTAAATCCTATTATTTGGAAATGTGTGGGTTCATACCAGGGCTTTTTGTACAGCTGGAACTCACCAGAACTCAGTTCAGGCACCTCCCAGGTGGGTGCCATTGCCATTATAAGAAAACAAAGGAGGTGAGTTCATGGTGAGTTCCAGCACCTCTTTTTCTAGAAAAATAGCACTGACTCTGATACACAAAGAGATCTGTTGAGTGTTTGGAGACTTAGGTGTGCAATACAGTATTTGGCAGCGACAATGCAGAATTTCCTAAAAGATAACAGAATGTACATTTGTAACAGACTGAAACGTTGACTTGAGTTTTTTCAGGCAATAGTGGATGCATTGAAACATACAGTTAAAGTAGCAGATTGGCCAGATTGTTTCAAATAAACTGCTATGTACTTTAACAAAATGTAGTAGAAAATTAACTTGTTAATTAGTAAGGTCTAGCTGCCAACACAGCTTTGCCACACCTTTGGTTTGATACTGAAGTATATGGAAACAAATTAAATGCAAAATATCTGCTTTAAGATGCACTTCTGTATAATGTGTTTTTTTCTCATTTTAACCTTTTTTTTTTAGGGATCCGACACGCAGCTTGTGAGAACACCTTACATTCTGACTAGATGTTTCTGTTCCTTAAGAATGTAAAGCTAAGTTTGCAATTGTGATGGAGATCACTAAAATACTGGGCAGAAAAGGTGATTTTAAAAAGAAGCCTACATGCATATATTTCTAGAATCCTTAGTCTGTAATCTCAAAATATTACGGTTTACTTAAGCTTTTCATGCTAAAAGAAATAATAATTTCCGTATAAGGATCTTGTACAAGTATAACATGCCTGTCAACTGTAATTTGGCATCTGCCAGCTTCATTAAAATGATATGCAAATTATGGGGAGCAATTAAATATGCATATTAGCTGCAGCTGTCCAAGTCATGGCTACGTTGGCAGTGTGGCCTTCACACTGACCAAGTTGTCTACCTCTGCTCTAAATGATTTATACTGTTAATTAAACTGCAGCTTAATTAAATTCATCTTCCTAACAACATGGAAATGATTAATTATAAACAAGTAATGTTGCTATTATCCAGTATTTCATATTATCACAGAAAATACAGTCATGGGTTAAACCATATAGATGTTGAAAGTATACTGGTGCCTGCCCTGGTATTTTTGACTACCTTGGTTCTAGGGGCAAGGGTGGCACTTAAAAGTATTGTGAACAGAAGAAGTATTATTATTATTATTATTATTATTTAGTTTAAAGGCCATTCAATAATTCAGAATTTTGTCATTCACAAAGCTGACCAGCTAATCCTAGCCAAACCAGTTGCTGAAACATATTGTCACAGCTATCACAAAAAGGCCACAATGGGATAAGATCTTGAGGGCTAATGACATGTTACACGTTGCCATTTTAAGGAGCTGTGCCACACTATGGAGCCATGTTGGGTACTAATTAATACATCTTTCATCTTGTCTATATGTCAGAAACACACTAGGGGAATCCCTGACTTGCCCCGGCTCCCCAGCACATGTTTTTTGCATTGTAGAAAAGACGAGAGAGAAGTCAAATATGTACTTCAAACATTAACCTGTGGAGAGATCTCTTTGATCTCCAAAGAATTCTTTTAAGAGCTGTACTAAGCATTATATACAGATGTATGTAACATTCTCCTGTGTGCGTTTTCTTCCTATTGAAGTAAGAAGCAGCTTCAGGAGGCTGCAAAGTTGAGTGTGCCTCTTTCCCATACTTGTTGCATTTCTCCTCTGCACACACACCACAACCATGACAGAAAAGATTTTGACATCCATGTGGGGAAGGAGGGGAGGTGCCAGAAAAAGCAGCCAGCACACAGAAGGGTTAAACAGCCTCCCTACTCAACATTACATCATTCCTATACTATCTATCTCTCTATATGATGGGAAGTTACCTGTATCTGTGTACATAACATCCAGTTTTTCCTTAATGGTATCTAACTAGTTTGTTTCACTTCTGCTTGCAAAGAGACTGAGAAATAAAAATGAGATGGTGACAATTATTAGGTCATGCTGCTCTTGAATCGTTGATTTGGTAAAGAAAACAGAGAGGCCTTTCCCAATATCCATTTAGGAGAAACAGAGTAATGCCCAGCCTGAACACCCAGCACTAAATTGAAATTAGTTAATTGTTCATGACTCTGTAGCTGCAGATAGGAGCCCTCCATGCCTTGTGTAGGCTATTCAGAGTCATGATGACTGGTTTGGTTTAGTACAAGAAGTGCCAATAAGCATTGGGAACCCTGGCTTTGTGCAAGCTACTTCTCGAGTGAGATGTCTTGGGGAAAGAAGTGTATATGTGAACTGGGGGAGTATCTCTGGTGGGTTGCTGTACTGAAGCTGAGTCTTGTATTCTTCTTTTCTTTTTTAGAAGTACATTCTTGAACAGCACAAAAGTAAAGGCAGTTAGTTCTGAAGAACCCCCCTCCCCCGAAGTACCTAGGAAGGATTGGCTTTGTTCATGTAAATGTCACCTCTGTCGTTGTTGTCTCCCCCCCCAACCTTTAACAGAAGGTACATCATCTTGTTATGTTAGATTGAAATACAGATTAATATTGAAAGTTGCAAATCCAAGCCTGAATATTCCCTCTTTTGGATGTGTGGATATCCTTTCCAGTGTCTGCATAATTTGCACTGCACTCTTAAACTAAGGTTACCAGATTTTTTTCAGTGAATCCAGGGACACTTTTCAACTTCCTACTAAATAGATGGATTTTGTCAGGGGACTGATTTGTAAATCCAGGGACGTCTGGTAACCTTATCTTAAACACCATTTTTAACCACCTTTGAGGCAACAGAACTGTGCGATGTTAAAGAAGAACAACCTCCGTTCCCCTGAAGTGGACAGGCGGGTGGACGGTCTGGCTACCCTTTGGGATGGAGGTGGGGGGGTTAAGCGGATCTGTTCACCCTGAATAAACTTACTCCACGGATTTGAAATTAAACTTTTTAATTCCATTTGGCATTTCTGAGCTCCCTGCCAATGGGGATCATCGCCTTGCTAATAAAAAATAAAAAATCTTTTGTGACAGTAGGAGGAACAGCTGGTGCAGCAGCTGTGTCCAAAAACTGCACACTAAGAGAGCTGCAGAGTCTCCATGGGGGAAGGGGGGAGCAGAACTCCCACAAAACTCTGCCCTACTTTCTCACAGATTGGGGGTGGGGTGGCGCGTGAATCAAACCACAGACTGCTTCCATCTGGTCTAACTGTTGCTCAGTTTGCAGTGTTACAGTAACGTTAGGATTCGATTTGGCATTTGTGAAGTATAGCAACCTTCCACTAAAGGAAGGTAAATACCTATCTCAAACTATAGTTCCCCAGAACCATGAAACCCACCAAGCTTTTCTCTCTCTGCAATTTTAACATAGTATTTTAGCACCAACAGTACGGGGATAGAATACAGAAACAAAAGGATCTCTGCCAGGAATTAGTAAGACTGAGCCTTTCACATCAGGACACAGTGGCACAGGAGTTTTTTCTCTGGCTGCATACATATCGTGCATATAAAGCACATGGCTTCCCCTCAAAGAATTCTGGGAGCTGTAGTTTACCTCTTACAGAGCCAATTCCCAGCACATTAACAAACTACAGTTCCCAGGATTCAATGGAGGAAGTCATGCTTTAAGTGTATGGGGTGTACACAGTCTTTGTGATGTGACTCCATAGTGCTGTAGGCTATGTGAGAGTAACAGAACCCTGTAAATTTTGGGGGTGGGGGGATTACACAGCCCCATCCATGCGCTGTCTCATTTGTACAGACCTGAAAGCCATGCGGGATCACACTACAATGATGCATCTCCTATGCTGCTGCCGCTAAGTGTGGATGAGGGTCTGGCACAGCAAAGGCAAAGAAGGGAGCAGATGATGCAACAGAGGAGTGAAAAGAACATGGCTGGAGGATGTAAATGTTTCCTTTACTAATACGGACAAGCAGCTTTATCTGAAAGCAGTTGCTTCTTGTTAAAAATGGATTGTTTACTCAATAGACCCCACACACTCACTACAGGGGAAAGAAATGCACAGTAGTTGCCCCAGAAGCTAATAGAGATGGTGCTTCATCTTCATGGAGATACCAGCACTTTCTGACTTCATGAAATTGCCCAAAGCTCACTCTGCGAATTGAAAGAGGGTTGTCAACACAGACACCGGGAAGTAGTTTTCAACATCATTTTGAGATAAGCTGCTTTACCCATATGACAATGCAAAAACATCTGCCATGGTAAAG
Organism: Podarcis bocagei; assembly: GCF_964188305.1. Classification (NCBI taxonomy): domain Eukaryota; kingdom Metazoa; phylum Chordata; class Lepidosauria; order Squamata; family Lacertidae; genus Podarcis; species Podarcis bocagei. The sequence continues at coordinate 30,983,429 of NC_138129.1, forward strand.
GTGGGAATCCTAAGTGGTATCCCCAAGACTTCAAAAAGAGGGTGGAATAACCAGGGTTAGCACTCATGACTGCGCCATGATGAACCCACTCTACTACCAGCATTACTTTTCAAATACTGTCCTCCTTACTGATCACAAAGCTTTAAGTGGGGATGGGGAAGACATTCAATTCAGTTCACACTTAAAGGGAAACCTACCTAATTAAAACTTTCGAAAACAAAACACAAGCCAAGACACAACCATCCTTAGAAATTTGCACTTCTCCCAATTTTGCAGTGCAGTTCTCCAGCCAAGTAATTATACAAAAATGCACATACAAGGGTAAAAATGCACATACAAGGGTAAAGTGGAAATGCATATATTCATGAAAATTATATATAAAAATGCATTGCATTAGGAAAAATTGCTTTGTAAAAATGTGTATTAGACAAAATCACGTACTAAAATGTGTATATTGGGAGAAATTTGTACAAAAATGCTAATTAATTTTCATGAGGATATTGGGTTTTTTTAAAACAAAAACAGGTAGAGATTCCAACTGAAGATTGGAAGAATGAGAAACTGAAACTGACCTATTAACTCATCCCTAGCTTTAAAGCATTATATTTATCATAAAGCAAAAGTGTCCCGTGAAGTGCATTTGCAAGCAAAGAGTTACTCAATACTTAGCACATTCTCTAACTATCTTTTCAAATGTATGAAATATTGATGTTGAACTCTTGCCTAGGGTTCCTCCTTTGGCTAAGGAGTGAGAGTACTTATTCTCTTGCTATTCTCAGTCTGCAGTAGTAAAGGAATGATTCTAACTTAGCTTCTTCTGGCTGGCAGAGTGACCCCAAGCAGTCTAGGCTTCCAACCACAGTTCCAACCTTTATGTGGCAACCATGAGGCTGTACTAGAGAAGCCGAAATACAGGTTTCATTTTAAACCTAATTAGTGTGTGCAAAACCTGTTTTATGAATGCAACCATTCCACCTATTAGGCTCTCTTATCGTGATCTGACTAACTGATCTGACTAATAGATCCTCATCCATTCTTAATGCAAACAAAATTGCCCCGCATAATATATAAACGCACCACACAAGCACACATATACAGAGAGACGTCTACTCATATTTGATTGAATCTCATGAAGCCTCTTGTTTAATCTGATTGGCTTTGTGTTTGCAGGCTTGTGTGTTTGAACAATTCTAGTGACTACTCTTCTGTTATATCCTATGGTTAAAACATTAAAGACTGACTGACTCATTTGGCAGCTACTTTCATATTAAAGGTAAAGGTACCCCTGCCCGTACGGGCCAGTCTTGTCAGACTCTGGGGTTGTGCGCCCATCTCACTCAAGAGGCCGGGGGCCAGCGCTGTCCGGAGACACTTCTGGGTCACGTGGCCAGCGTGACAAAGCTACTCTGGTGAGCCAGAGCCGCACACGGAAACGCCGTTTACCTTCCCGCTAGAAAACGGTCCCTATTTATCTACTTGCACCCGGGGGTGCTTTCAAACTGCTAGGTTGGCAGGCGCTGGGACTGAGCAACGGAAGCGCACCTCGCCGCGGGGATTCGAAGCACTGACCTTTCGATCGGCAAGCCCTAGGCGCTGAGGCTTTTACCCACAGCGCCACCCGCGTGCATATTTTCATATTAATTTTCATATTAATGAAATTTCACTTTCATATTAATGAAGTCTTAAATCGCATTGGCTTTTTTTGCAGTCACAATACACTGCTAACTTATGTTTAGCCTGGGTCATAGAGTTGTAGAGTCTGAAGGGTCTCTGAGGGTCATCTAGTGCAGTCCCTTCCAAAGCAGGAATCTCTATTAGAGCATCCTAGACAGGCAGCCATCTAACCTAACTACTACTACTTCTTCTTCTTCTTCTTCTTCCCTCTGCTTGCACTTTCCAAGGGAGTGCAGTCCACCATCAAACAGCTCTTACCATCAGAAAAATCTTCCTTGTTTAGTTGGATTCTCCTTTCTTGGAACTTGAAGCCGTTGGTTTGGTTCCTACCCTCCAGAGAGGAGAAAACAAGCTTGCTCCATCTTCCATGTGACAGCCCTTTAGATATTTGAAGGTGGCTATCATATCTTTTTTTTGGAAGAAGAGAAATGATGGCCTTTAAAATCTCCCCTGCAGTTTCATAAGGAAATTCCTAACAAGTGCTAACAAAGGGGATAGTTAATAAAGCTGCCTCCTGAGCCCCTCCAAGCAGGGCTTTTGTGCCTATAACATGCAGAAATCCATCAGGTGAAACTTTTCCTTTCCTGTCTCCATCATGGGAAAGGCTCTTTGGTTGGCACTTGTGTTCACCATAAAGCTGTAAAAAGCACAAGAGCCCTACCTCTAAAAAGCTACCATGTACCACATTTCAGAATAAGCCAAACCATTTCAGGGCTGAGTTGTATGGCAAGTTGTATTTGATGTCGAAAGCCTTGGTTTGGTGGGAAGGAAAACTGTCCTATCACATTTAGGGCTTACATAACACAAAAGTGATCCAGACTGATTCCCTTCATCAATGCAGGATGCCAGCATGTCTAACACATTTACATTTTATTTTATCTAGTACACTAGTTTATCACTTGCAAGAAAAAACAAAACAAAGTATGCAACACTATGTAACTTTTGCTGCCTGAATAAAAAGCAAGATGGCACCTATGGAAACCAATCAAAGTGGCAGTTGAACTTTAGTTCAGCACTGGCAATGGAACAGTGCCCTCCTCTGCATGTGAAGGTAACAGGCAGGTATAGGGCAGGCAGCATGGCACACCTGGCTCTTTCCTTGGAACAGTTTGCTTCCACCACCCTCCTCTCTGTTACCCGAAACAGCTGCCTCACTCTGCCTAATGGCAGGATGGGCCCCAGCACTACAGGGCAATCAGGCCTTATGCACGAAAGCAGAACCGGTTCACAATCAAACCTACACTCTACCATTTATTATACCAGAATCTATATTTCAATTTTTGCGAGAATCTTGTGTGGCATATCATCACAATGCACATGGAAGGGACTCCACAATCTAGACCATATTTTGTGGGTGTTCCACTGTTATCTTCTACTGTTCTGTCTTTTAAATGCTGGCTTGCTTCTTTTTCTTTTTGTCATGTGCAGCAGGAGCCTAGCATGTTTACTCAGGGCCACCCTTTTCAACAAGGTTTAACCCAAAGTGAGCGTGCACAAGGGTTCTAGCCGTGGTGACTATTTCATGGAAATAAAAGCATAGTACATGCAGTACAGTGGTGATTACAGAAATAACAAAGGGGACAATAATAGAAACTGAAACAGAGGTATTAATATAATACATCAATGAGGCCAATTATTTTCACTGTTGCAATAGTAATACTGTACAATGCAATGACAAAGAAAATATTACAGTCTTATATTTAACAACTACTTGTGTTGCATAAGCCACCTTATCTTACAGTCCTACCTAGGTGGCCAACACTTACACCATTGCTTGTGCTACTCATGAATTTGTAGTTGTTTAATTACTCATTCCCATCTGTCCAGAATTATGGTTTTATGAATGTGTATCTAAACATGTATTTTAAAAACTTGAATCTGGTGCACTCAAACATGCTTTACTTGATTTTTCTACAGAGTGTCTATTGTTTCCCTCCTATTTTTGTATGTTCCATGTTGTTTTCTCTCTACTTCACGCTAAGCAAATAATGGTTTCAGTGGCCATTCCACGGGCAGAGTGGCAGCATATATCTGGATTTGACAAAATATAAATATAGGATCACTCATCCCTGAATGTTTTCAGGTTTCCCATTTAAATCAGCGGTGTTTTAATGTGCTTCACTTTAGCAGGATCATGTAATAAATAAAAACTGAATGTATGCATGTGGTGAACACACTTATTATGCAGATTCACTTGCCAGGGCTACAAGGTTGACTTCAGTTTCTTTCTGCATGTAGATGTAGGGGCAAACATACATCTTACGCTGCTTAATAAATGAAGAAAACTTTACAGCACCTGAACTTTTATCTGTAAGTTGGCTTGAGTTCCATCAGGGAAAAAGGCGGGGTATAAATTTTTATTATTATTATTATTTCAAAGACTATGGGAAGTCTCCAGTGGAAGTTCTACAAACATGGAGCAAATACCCCAAGTACTCCTCTCAGGGTGCTTTTAACAGTATTTTCACATTTAGTAGAAGGCAACACCTGCAGGGTATACTAACTTTTGGAGGGTCCAGAAAACCAAGCTCTGGTGCAAACCTTAATCCATCCTCTCTAAGCCACTGTTCCAGTGTTCATGAAATCATTGGGTTGTGTGGATTGAAGATAACAGAATCACCCAAGTCATCATGTTTTGTTGGGAAAAGGACAACTGTCTAGGTCCAATGCTCTATTGCAAAGGAAGGGAACGTGTGGACCTCCAGTTGTTGTTGGACACCAACCTACTCCATCAACCTCAGTCAACATGGGCAATAATCAGAGATGGTGGAATTTAAAGTCCAGCAAGATCTGGAGCACAACAGGTTCTTCACTGCTGCCTAACTGCATCCAGACGTTGGTTCCGATGCAAGCATGCCATTCATAACAGAAGCGGTTCTTGAGGGCACAAGAAACTGATAGGGAAAACGGATTGTGAAAGTTGGCAAGAAATGGCGGGGTAAGGAAAAGAGGCATATTTCCTGAAGGCCAACAAACATCACTGTTAATCTTATTATTAATGTAACTATTCTTCAATATCATCAATGCAGACTTCTTTACAAAGACAGAAAAGAAATTATCCTGTGGTACCTTACCAACTAACACATCACAGCATACACTACCGAGCACCAAAGCTTCAGATTTGTTGGATATGGCTACCCTTCTGGAATATGATAGATCCCTTCCCCAAGGAGTTTGCAAACTAATATTTGGAACACAAGAGACAAAAGTGGAAGAGGAGAGAATGGGGGTTAGAATATGTGGTTGGCCTCAGTGGGGGGTGAGTACTAAGATCCTTTCAGTAGAGCTTGAAGCTGCTTTAAGCAGCAGGACTAACTCAGTTCGTGTGAATTAGTCCTAGCACGAGCAAAGTTCCTTTTCATCTTTGCCAAGGCTCAGCAATCACAACCAGCCCCCACAAGCCTGGGATTCCGAGATAAAAGGCTTGTAGGCCAGAAGGTCTGACTCTGCATGCATCCTTGAAGCTCTGCCCCAGCTCCCGCCAACTGAGAAATTAAAGGTGCACAGACCACAGCTTGGGAAACTCGCTGCACGCAGGAAAGCCAGCGCTGCCACGCCATGCATCCTTAGGTTAGGTGAGAGTAAAATCCCATTTACCGTGTGTGTGTGTGTGTGTGTGTGTGTGTGTGTGTGTATGCGTTACTTCCGAGTAAATGTGCCATTTACCGTGTGTGTGTGTGTGTGTGTGTGTGTGTGTGTATGCGTTACTTCCGAGTAAATGTGCCTGGAACCGACCTGAGCGTTCAGAGAAAAGTCGGAGAAGCTACGCTGCGAAATGAGAAGAAAGTTGGTACAACGCAGGGCAGCTGGGGTGCAGGAAAGCGGGAGAAACTAGCGAAGGATGCGCCTTCAGAAAACAAGCACTTACTCCGCAGCAGCAACAAGCGCCACTGACGCGCCTTGCGCGGTCACCGAGGTTCCCCTCACAACTCGCTGGGCAACACCGACTCCTCTCCCACGTGCCCCGCCGCAGCGTCTCCCGTCCCTTCCCCCGCTCTGATTGGCTGAGCTCCGTTCCCCCTTCCGCAACTCGGGCCCTCGCCATTGGGCGGCTGTCAGAACGTTCGGGCCGTCACGACGGCGCTCCGGCGTCCTCCCTCTCGCAGCCAACGAGGCGGCGGCGTGGCGTATCAATCACGGCGCAGCGTCCAATGGGGAGGCGGCGTCTGCTCTTCCCCCCGCCCCCTCGCCCACCCGGAGCCGAATGTTGATGCGGGCGAGCCGACCAATGGGAACGACGGCGCCCTGCTCGTGCTGCTTTCGCGGCAAAAAGGATTTGGCGCGCAAACGTGTGCGGGGCCGGGACCAGCTGGGAACAATAACAGTGCCTGGAGCGGAGCGCGAGCGGAGCGGACGGGTCCGGCCGAGCGCGGGAGAGAAGGGCGAGAGGAGCCCGGCTCCGCGCGGGGCCACCACACAGCCGAGCGGGGCAGGGCAGGGCGGCTGGGAAGTCGGCGCTGACCGGCCGAGCGTAGGCGGAAGGGAGCCCTGCTGTGCGCCGTAGCGCCCTGCCCTTCCCCGCGGAGACCCGCGCCTTTGTGGGGGCCTCGCAGATGACCCGGGAAGCAGCCTCGGCGCCCTCCGCTCTCGGCCTGGCAGCCGCCGCCTCCTTTCCGCTCGCGGCCCTGGCCGGCTGCACCTCCGCGGGACACCATTTCCCGGGCCTCTGCCCTTAAAGGAGGATGGGGCGTGTTCCTGGCTCCCGGCCCCTGCCATCCGGCGTCTCCCTGCACCCCCGCGGCCAGGACGGTGGCCCCGGCCCACTGACACGGCTCTGATTCCCGGGAAGGGGGACTCAAGACGGCGGGGTGGGGTGGGGGTGGGGGAAGAGGGATCCTCCGGATTTCCTGCGGTGCGTGGGGGAAGGGAGGCAGAGGAGCGGGCAGGATCAGGCCTTTCCCTCACCCCTACCCACCCCACCCAGTCTCCTGCGAGGCATGTGAGTGCCAGCGTTTTGTACCATGTCTCTGGAGGGCCTGGGGGTGACCCAGAATGTGGCGGACCTGGAAGCCCTCTTGAGGGGCGCGGAAGCCATCCATGTGATGGAGCAGCAGATCGTGATCATTTCCACCCCAGACCAGCTCTCCGCGCCCGGAGGAGAGAGCGACGCCGAGCTGCTGCTGTTCGCCACTCCGCAGCCCGCCAGATTGGAAACGGCGACGCAGAGGCCTGCTCTGGAGCGCCCGCCGGTAATGCCACCCGCTTCCCCGCTGCTGCTGCTGCTGCTGGCTCCTAGGAGAGCAGCAAGCTTTGCCAGCAACGAAATGTTTTGAAGCGTAACTTGTGTATCACGTTTATATATATATGCACCCGATGTTCTAGGACGCTACGGAGATGGGCTATATAATATAGATGCCCTTTGTTTACCACTGAATCGTGCTCCATCCTCCACCGGGGGCATGGTGCAAAAATGTAAAAACTCTTGTGACCAACAGCAATGTGGCAATCTTTAGACTTTACACTCAGGGTAATGGAACAAGTTGCAATCTCCATAAGACCTTGTAGTTGGTTTTGCCCATATGTTGGGGAATAAGTGGTTAACTTCTCAGATTGCCTCCCGGCCACCAAATATATATATTTGGAATATATATACTTTCAACTTGTTGCTTCTGTCCAGGATCAGCTACCTAGCAAATTCCAGCACTGCTAAATAATATGAGAGCCAATGTGTTAGAGGCCTTTCTGATCCTTTTCTAGATTGCTTATATCAGTAGAAGGACACAGTTATATCTGTGAGTTGATACAGTTTTCTTTTAATCCCATGTGGCTTTGTAAAGGCTTTCCCTGTGCCTGTAATTACAGGAGAGATGTGGGGAGAGTTTCAAGACTGTGACTGAAATAGTGCCTCTTAAACGTGGCATATGTAGCAATCTCGTAAGAAGGGCAGAGTGCTCATGAAGGCATGCAGAGAAATCATTAACTAGAAGGTCTAGGCTTCAAAATGTTACATTGTCGAACTTAACGCTGCAAGGTTGTCCTGTCTGACCTAGATAGATAGACACCCGGTTGTTGTTTTTTTCTGAGCCTGGCTGCAGAACTTGCTGAATTGTGTCCAGTCTCTTCTTTCAGTGCAAGCAGCCTGCAAATGTTGTTAGTGAAGCAGCTTAACTTCCTGTTACAGGATGTCAAGGCCCAGAGTTCTGTGCAACTTGTTCTTAACAAAGACAAATGTTTGGCTTTGGCTTTGTTGTGCAGTCGCTTTCTTTAGAGCTACATACTCTGAGGTATGCAGTGCCCAGCCTGATGTTAAACAAAAGGAAGACCTACCAAAGGGAAAGCTATTGGTAATAGATTTGCCACCGCATTGCAAAGGAAGGAAGTGGCAGGAACTGTGCAACTTTGGTTTCTGTTCTATCAGGCTAGTGTCTTTAAATGTGTGTGAGAGAAGGCGACGTATGTTGTGCCCCTAAGGATGGGCAGACCAGTCTATTTCCAGTCCATGTCAGTTGGGCATGAATTAACATGTAAGTCTGTCTCTGCATTCATCATTGCATTTCTTTCTCTTAAAAAATCTGCACAAGTTTTTAAATGCATATTTTATCACAAAACAAGCTACTTAAATAATGTTTCTATTTCAATGTAGGCATTTGCAAACCTATTTTATAATAAAATGCAGTTCTAATGCATTTCTGTACATTGTTTGAGCCAATAAGTATTGCAGAAGTGTGCAATCTGAAGGATAATTATGCTCTGATCCACACATTAATCCAAGAGGTTTGGATCAAATTAGTTTGCACAGGAATTCACAGAATATCTCAAGCATTTCTATATGTCCCTTTATTTATGTTAGGGAGCATATGCATTTACATATATACAAGAACCAATCTTAAATTAGTTTGTGGCTAACAGTTTTAGCACTGACTGACTGTGCTGTTTTCTTACTATTGTGTATACTGGAAAAAGAGACATGAACGCTGCAATAAAATGACACAGTTTAGGAATATTGGAACATAGTGTGTACAGAGAAATAGGCAGATCTTCAAATGGTACTGGAGATGTTGTTGTGTGAATCAGTATATACACTCTATAGTAAGGAGCTTCTATGTGCTGCATTGTTTATAGTATGACTATTGACTATAGGACTTAGAGGGTTAGTGATGAAGCATGTCTAACTAGTTGGAAGTGACAAGCACAGTTTTGTCTCTGTGTTTCTAATATATAGCATAATCACTAGTTGTAGCATGTACTAGATGTTAATAAGAAGCTAGAGGTCCTGTTGGAAAACTGAAGGCCAAAAAAACCCCACCAAACCCTTGCAAGAATGCTGAAATTGTCAGAAATTTATATAAACATGTTTGGTTTAAAAGAATTTGCTGGATCCTGAGACCCAAAACATGGGGCAAGCACATTTTCTAGTAGAGACAGTGTCAACAGAAGTTTTAAAAAGGAGCAAAACATTCAGCAAAGTGAAGCATGGGAATTTAGGCTGCTAGACCCTTTTAAGATCATGTTTAGTCTGCTTACAGCAATCTTCCATTTCTCTCCCTCTCTCAATGAACAGACCACACCATTAGTAAGTTTAAATGCTTTACCTACAAACTCCAAAGATTGGATTGTTCCATGTAGCAGCACAAAGAACAGATGTAGAAAATTATTGGGTTTAAAAATACTTCTGAGCATACAGCCTGGGCTTGAAGCGAGCAAGCTCAGATGCGCTGCCTGGTCTGCTTCAGATGGTGGAAGAGAATGAACAAAGACACTTCACTTCACCAGACTCGGGCCTAACTGAGTCTAGGCATACAATTCTATGGTCTTAACCCCTTCATGTGTTAACTACCCCAAGCTTCCTAGTTACATTTGATTGCAGTTTCCCACAGGATTCACTCTTCCAGATTGGTTCACTTACATTCTAAGTGTAGGAGCAGCAATTGGCAAAGAGAGGAACCTTCTTCAGGCCTTCTCCTCTGCACATATACTTCCACATTGAAGAGAGGATGGGCAGAGCCTGCTGGCCCTGTCCCAACATCCACATGTTCAGTGTGACGTATGACATGGGTAGCCTACACACCTGCATTTGTTATCAATTGCATGGAGGTGCAACTGTGTATACATAGGCCCCTGTTTGCAGACATTGCTTTGAACCCATGGGTGTTTGGGGGTGGGGTACCAAATGTGGGCAAAACCGGCAGTCACTGTCCCACTTCTCCATGTGTTAGTATACATTTAGAGCATAAAGTGCTTAACGTAACCCTGCATAATAATAAAAGTAGTTTACTAATGTATATCTGTCCGCCCAAACACTTTCAGTGCATGTTTGTTACTTACTTTGTCTCTCTCCTTGGAGCTTTTTGTGAACCAACATAGCAGCAATTCAACAAGCAGAGTTTCTCCATCAACGCATCTCCATGTTGCAGGAAAATGCTGGTCAAGGAACCACATCTGTAAGGGCAACGGGAAGGTGACAGTGTAGAAAGTAGGAGAAGCCTGCACAAGGAGTTTAACTAGGGCAATAGTGCTTTCCCCCCATGTCCCCCGTGGTAAAGGTAAAGGGACCCCTGACCATTAGGTCCAGTTGTGGCTGACTCTGGGGTTGCGGTGCTCATCTCGCTTTATTGGCCGAGGGAGCCGGCGTACAGCTTCTGGGTCATGTGGCCAGCATGACTAAGCCATTTCTGGCAAACCAGAGCAGCACACGGAAACGCCGTTTACCTTCCCACCGGAGCAGTACCTATTTATCTACTTGTGCTTTGACGTGCTTTCGAACTGCTAGGTTGGCAGGAGCAGGGACCGAGCAACGGGAGCTCACCCCGTCGCGGGGATTCAAACCACTGACCTTCTGATCGGCAAGTCCTAGGCTCTGTGGTTTAACCCACAGCGCCACCCACGTCCCTTGTCCCCCGTGGTAGTTGGGGTCAAAAGAACCCCCAGAACAACATACAGGGAGGAGAACAGGGGTGTTGGTTCTTTCTGGCCAGCTGAAATGCTTGTGCTGAGGCAACGATTGCCATGGCACTATGTTGAATTCCTACCATATACTGGTGCTTATACAAATAAACACACAGGGGAGCAGGGACTACCTGCCCCTCCAATCCCAGTTGAAAGACATGAGGTTCTAAACCTGGTCTCTTTCCCTGCCTTCTCGTTGGGTTGGCTTGTCAGAGATTAAGTGAATGGAGCCAGATGCTTAAGGGACTTACTGTCCTCTGTAATGAGACAGTTGGCAACAAAACATGGAGCCATGGTTGCCCTTGGCTATATTGTGTGGGATCCTGCTCCTACAACTGTCTGCTCCTGGAGAACTGAAGCTGTTGCTGGAGTTGGCCAGTGCAAGGGAGTTGATGGTTGCAATTCCTGTTGCTCTTTCCCAGCAGGCAGAGCAAGGGAGGTGATGCTCACAAAAGCTGCCTGCATCCTCCTCCCACAGAGGCCCTTTTCTGTTGAGAGGGGCCTGCAGTGGGCGGCCGCTTTACAGTCGGTTCTTTGTTTTAAATGTTTGGGTCGGGAATCTGTAATGAGCCTTCACTTTGTGTTGTCTCATTGGGGTGCCTGTTGTTCAGGGCAGGACTGAAGATGTCTGGTTTCCCCGCCCTGTTGGTGCTGCTGTATTCAAGCCATGTAGTAGGTTTGAGGGCATGACCTTTGTGGTTGCATGGAGGATGCCAGCACCCCCAGAACCTGGATTTGCTCAGTTTGCAGGGATCTGTCATTTTGGAATGGAAGCGAGAAAGGAAAGGCTATTTTTTAAAGAGTATTCCAAGTCAAATCTTGACAAATATTTCAGATCCCAAGGTGTCCAGCTTTTCAGTTTTGGAGAACCAACATTAGGCTTTCTAGGCCCTCAGATTCGTTCAGGGTTTTTAGATGCCACACCTTCTAAGTTTGCAGAAACTCAGATATAATAGGCGCCAGAGGCTTTTCAGCTTTGCTAGGCTGGAATCTCATGGACACTTTGACTTTAGCGCCTCTCTTTACAGTGGGCAGAGACAAATGGGTTGTATACAACGCTAGACCTACTCAGAGTAGACCTGTTGAGGTTAATGAAGCTAAATTAGCTGTGTCCTTTAATGTCAGTTGGTCTACTCTAAGTCAGACTAGAATTGGCTACAAACCATGGCCTTGTAATTGATTTGTGTCACCTTGAGGTTATTTTTCTGGGTTCCCTACTATATGTCATTGCTGATGTCATTGTTTGATTTGAACCCTAAATTTGTGTCGCTTAAAAAAAAGCCCAACATCATACAAAAGTATTTATTTCGTATTAATAGTCTCTTGCTACAAAAAAGTGTCAAAGTAATATACTCTTCCCGGCAAAGCACACAATATCAAATTTAAAATAAACTGGAAAATAAAAAGAACATTAGTAACTAAAAGTGCAAATCCTGGAACAAAGCCTTGGCAAAAAAGCCAGTGCTATAAAACATTTCCTAGCAATGCAGTTAATGATCAATACGAAATCTTTAAAGTAATATATTGGTAGGCAACCAGGGGATAATAAACCCACATTTTAGCACAAAATGCACACTTATGCCCACCCTCCAGCAACTGATATACAAAACCATGTGGATATGACATAAAGGATGGCAAATCCACCACAGAGTCAGCATAAGCCAAGGGAAGAACTAACCATTTCCATTTCATACGGTAATAGCAAAGGATACGTTACAAAAAAGGCCACGGTGCACCAAGACCTGCTTATGGCCACACTGTTGATGTTAATGCAGTAGCAAAAAAAAGAGGAGACAGCCTACACTGCTCTCTCATCAAACTGCCAGCGGTTGTGGCTTTGTAATGCATCCTGAAGCACACTCACCTGGCAACAGTGACGCAGCGCACTAAATCCTCTGGGTTGTGCAGCACCAAAGTCTCAGCCACTCACTAGGCTTGATGTTTCAGGCATCTTCTCCAAGTGGTTGGAGAAGACGCTCCTCTATCGCCCTTTCTCTCCAGCTGTTCTCCCATTTCTGCCCTGTGCACTGGTGATGCACCAACCTTGGCTGTATGTGTTAGTAGTAATAATAATAATAACAACAACAAGAAGAAGAAGTTTAGTAATATGTTTCCTGTTAACATAAAAATACTATGGACACGGCAATCTAGAAAGGGGAATGCCTGGGTGCAAGATTTCATTATGACATAAATGTGCTTCAGGTTGACAGGAACAGGAAAGCACATTCCCAAGACCAACCAGGTCATGCACATTAAACAGAGTATTCTTTGGGACAGAATTAAAAATTAAGCTCCCTTGCTGAAAGCGCAAGTTCCAACTCTCACCCCATTTAAAAGGCATTCTTGGCATCACATGTGAAGGCATCTACAGGGCATGTCTACTCTGCAGACCTAAACTGGTTTAATTGCTATAGCTTCCCACCCAGGGCCCCTAGAAATTCTGGTTTTGCAACGAGACAAAAGAATTTCTAATTCATGCCGGATTCATGCTTCCATTTAAAGTGCCTGTACCTGAGGGATTCATTCAGGTATGGCCAACATTTACTCCTTAAAGCATTTTTAACATGCTGCGAGTACTTTTGCAGTTAATTGTAAATGACTCTATAGAAAGTATTTACTTGCAGGATGCATGAGAATATACTTCCTTTAGTAAGTAACACCTTCGCCCCCACCTTCGTCTCGTCATTTGGTCTTAGCTGATGGGAAAGAAGCAGTCTCTTTCTTTCATCAGTAGTTGGACAAGTGGAAGCAGTGGAATTTGACCTGATGATTGCTTTAGATCCTGGAATTGCCAGGTGAGATCTCTCAGCATTGCTGCTCCCCGTAGCCAAGAAGCAAGCTGCTCACAAGTGTTTCAGGCCTTCATCATTGACAGAATAGTGCTGGGGTGAGCCTCGATCCCGTTACTAGCCTCCCATGTTGAAGGGAAGAAAACAGAGAGACCATTCCTGGACAGTAAAATGGAACAATTAATAAATTGAAGCCTTCAGCCGGAGTTCAGTTTGGAAAAGAATTATATCTCTCTTCCCATGGGGTGGTTCTCGGCAAACACCAGCACTGGAAAACGAAAGAAAAAACTAGATGGTAGGGTTATGTTTGCAGCTATGCCTAGTGTATTTCAGTCATTGGCAAAAAAATGCAGATGGTATTTTATATTTAAAACTTCGTCTATCAAGCCTGTCTTGTTAACTGTCCACAGGCATTGCAGATTTCCTAATGCTTCCTTTCAGAAGAAGCAAATAGGCTTCCAGAAAGCGGAATGTCCAGGCTTGCATTTGCTTTGCTCTCCAGCTGTTATAATCTCTGGGAATCGATAGACCTGAGGATGCAATCTTGTTGTGTGGGGACCTATGAGCTGTGCAGAAATTGTACCCACAGAATAAACTAAAAGATGGGCTGAAAGGAATGGAGAAATCATTCTGTCCTTATGGTTGCAGACTGGCAACCCATTTCAATCTAATGTACCAATTTATCATCTTCTTGATAGTTACTCTTCTTAATCTTTTATCTACCTATACTTGCTGCAAAGCTTTTCTTTGTAGTGGTCATCCTTTGTAGTTTCTCCGCTACCTCCTAACTAATTTCCATCTACCTCCTTACTAATTTCCATCTATGTTAGCAATCATTTAATAAGGTTGAGTTGGAAAAACAGGATAATGTTGTAGGATGTTATCTTAACTTAATGACAACTTAATTTGTTGAAGCTTTGTGTCTGAATCACCGATTAAAGAGAATATGACTTGTTGCTTCTCCCAGTTTTAGGGTTGCCTGTGGAAATGTCTGCTACCTCTATTATGGGACTGAGGAGCTTTTGGCCCTCCAGATGTTGTTGGACTGTAACTCCCAGTAGTTTCATCCAGTATGTGCAATAATCAGGGATGACAGGAGCTGTAGTTCAGCAATATCTGGAGTATCAAAAGGTTCCTAGCTCTGCTCTGCTAGTATGACTTCTGGTCTTCTTCTTCTTCTTCAACACATCAGGTTGGAGCAACTTCTCTCTCCCTCACTGAAACATCCCAACCAAGTTGGTTGCTCTGTAAATAGTAACTAAAGTGGGATTCTCAAACCAACATATTGCAATTGTGCTGTCCTTATTGGATTTTTGTTTGTATAAAAAGTCCTGCATCTTTTGCTCATTGCTAGGCAACCTCATGGAGATTTGTTGTTTGTGGAACTCTAGTGGATTATGTGATCAACTTCTATTAGGTCAGTACTTCAGGTCTCTGTGGCCCAAGATCTTGCCATCTCTTACTCTTCTGCTTCAGGCAAGAGGTATGGAGTTACGAGAGCTTAAAGGTTTATCAGTTGTTGGTGTTGATGACTGAAATATCACTGATGCTTAGGTTCATTGAAATAATACCTGAGACTTGCAAAATATAAGCTCTCCTTACTCCACACTGAAAAGAAGCTGCACAGAAGAAAAACTAAAAATACGCCATGACCAGAAGGCCCTATGTTGCTGAGTTGTTGATCATGAGCAGTGAATAGTTTGGACAGCTTCCTAAGCTTTTCCTTATTCTGGGCAATAGTAGCTAGAGTGCTTGTGGATGGTTCTTGGTAAGCAAGCTTCTTGTCTATGAAAAAAATAGCAATTCCAATTGCACAATTTCTTCACACATTACTTTCTGCTATGGTTTTAGACAGTTTTGGTGATGTCTTAGGGCTCTGTTTACAGTTGCAGAGAAACTATATGATACAGCCTTTGCTGTATCACTTCTGTTTGGAAGTGGGAGACTCTCATAATAAGAGCCCAGCTGGATCAGGCCAAAGGACTAAGTAGCCTAGCATCCTTTTTCCCACACTGGTCAGCCAGATGTCCCTGGGAAGCTCACAGGGAGGACAGGAAGTCAGTCGCTCTCTCCCAAAAACTGATAATTCAGATTGTTAATTCATAGTGCCTTTGAACATGGAGATAGCACATAGCCATATAGATTTCGTCCTGTTTTTCAAAGTACTCTTGGGCTCTTTCTGCTTCACAAACTCTTCCTTGTTTCACTGCATAGCTGAAATGAAATTACAACTATCCACCAACCTATTGTAAATCTCTCTCTCTTCTGTTCCAGGTAAAACGGAAGCTGAACTTGGAGACTGACCACCAGTACATTGCAGAGAGTGTTCATGCAGCCCGAGGAAAAGCGAAAAACCCTGTCAAAGGTGCTAGTGGCCAGAAGGGAACCCTGTTGCTTTTAATCAGTCCACACATTTTTCAAGATTTCATTTTCCCAGTAGTTAAACAGGGCAGGACTTCCTGTTAATAGAGCAGCCTGAGCCTAGAAGGTGGCTGTGGTGCTTTTGGGGGGGGGGGGGAATAAGCAATTACAAGCCTTGTACATCATTGGGGGGGAGGTTGGGGGGTAGCCATTGGAAACAAAAATGAAGTGATTCCCTCCCTTTAAAAAATAGTTATTTTTATTTTGGCAACTTACATACCCCTTAGTTACAATCTTCTCTAAGCAATGTACAGGTAACCCAGGTAACCCAGCCATACATTAACGGTAGAGACATCAATTACAACTATACAATCAGATTTCGGTTAAAATGGTACAGAAATAAGTGCAAAGAGACAAACGGCTGAAAGACAGAAGTGAAAGAACCACTACAAAAGAGACAAATGGAGTCAGGGGAAAATAGGAAACCAACTATGTCGCTGTAAAAATCTGAAAATCCTAATAATAGTAAGTGCTAAAGCTGATGTTTGGCACTAGATTTAGAATCCCAGAAATCTGAGCATTCTTGGGGTTGTTGTTTTTTTTTAAAAAAAAAAGTGAAAAAAGAGCAAGTTTCTCACAGAACTGCAGTTCTGGAAGGGACCCTAGTCCAACCCCCTGCAATGCAGAAATCTTAGCTAGATCTTATATGGCAGGTGGCCATCCAACCTCTGCTTCAAAACCTCCAAGGAAGGAGATTCCACCACCTTCCCAGAGAGACTGTTCCACTGTTGAACAGTTCTTACTGTCAGAAAATTATTCCTGATGTTTAGTCAAAATCTCCTTCCTTGTAACTTGAAGCCATTGGTTTGGTTCCTAGCCTCCAGAGCAGGAGAAAACAGGCTTGCTCCATCTTCCATGTG
This sequence comes from Podarcis bocagei, assembly GCF_964188305.1. Classification (NCBI taxonomy): domain Eukaryota; kingdom Metazoa; phylum Chordata; class Lepidosauria; order Squamata; family Lacertidae; genus Podarcis; species Podarcis bocagei. The sequence goes on from NC_138129.1 coordinate 31,000,059, forward strand.
GCAGCCCTTGAGATATTTGAAGATGGCTGTCATAGCTCCTCTTTTCCAGGCTAAACATATCCAGTTCCCTCAACTGTTCCTCATAAGGCTTGCTTTCCAGACCTTTGATCATCTTGGTCTTCCTCCTCTGCACATGCTACAGCTTGTCAACATCCTGATTAAACTGTGGTGCCCAAAACTGGACACAGTATTCCGGGTGTGTTCTGACCAAGGCAGAATAGAGTGGTACATCCCTTGACCTGGACACTGTGCTTCTGTTGATGCAGCCTAGAAGACCATTCACTCTGTTTTTGCTGCTGCATCACCCTGTTGACTCATGTTAAGCTTGTGGTCCACCAAGACCCTTAGATCCTTTTCTTGTACTGTACCTAAAAAGCTGTGAAGATAGACATGAAACTATGTTGGCCCAGGCATCTGACGTCGCTGAAGCTGAAGGGAAACTGGGTAGGATGCTACAGGGGACTGCAAAACTCTTTGCTTGCCTTACCTAAGGAAGTTTTCTGCTCCTGCTAGCAAGAGACAAAAACTTGTGCAAATCAACCAGAAGACATGGCCAGTTCCTCTTTTGGTTGCAGTGTAATTGGTGGATGAATATCTTTCAGACTGTAGACTGATTTTTATAATGCACCTTAATGGGTCTGCAAATCTTTGCTTTTCACCATGAGCCCCTGCCGCCTCCTCTGCAAAACCCTTGGGTTAACGGGGAGGTCTTGCTGGAGCCCTCTTTGAGAAGCCACGATCTTTATATTTTATCTGGTGCCTCGGATAGCAGAATTCAAGGCATTGGGGGTTTAAATTCTGAGCCAAACAGCAGTAACTTGGGGAAATGCTGCTTGATTTGCGATGCAGCCAAGCATCATGAGCTGGACAAGTTCACATATTCCAAGCCATGCAGTGGCAAACCTTCAACAACGTTGCTAGTTGTAATGAAGTCATCATTGATCCTCAGGGGTGAAGTCTCCTGGAGAGAAATCCCGCTATGAAACCTCCCTGAATCTGACCACCAAACGTTTCCTGGAGCTGCTGAGCCAATCGCCTGATGGTGTTGTGGATCTCAACTGGGCTGCAGAGGTGTTGAAGGTGCAGAAGAGGCGGATCTATGACATCACAAATGTCCTGGAAGGTATCCAGCTGATCACCAAGAAGTCCAAAAACCATATCCAGTGGTTGTAAGTAGAATGTCACCTGTTCCTTTGGGTTGCCCTATTCTGATTACATTGGTTTTCCGAATTTCTCCTGGCCTTAGGAAGTAACCAACTTCTTGCATTTGCTGTAGGAGACTTGCCTGGTTGTCCTTTTGGAATGTGTCTCTTAGGAGAAAAGCCTTTGTCTTCATTTCTGTTGTATGAAATGAAGTTTGGCATGGATAAGGCTTTCTGTGTTGTGCAAAATTAATAGGGTAACACTTGAAGATGAGAGTGATAACTGTACTGGACTTAATACAGCTCCTTTTGTTAATAGTTCTCATTTACAAGCATTCTTCTGTGAGTGAATGTCATCACAAGGACTATATATGGAGTCAAAGGCTTAAAGAAACAAAAGACTACATCAAGAAAACTTGAACATGGTGCCAGAAAAACTGAATTCGGCTATCTATGTAAACTACAAAATGAAATGTACATACTTTATGGAATGTGCGTAAAATGTGCTGCTTGTCATAAGGATGGGCAAACAGCTTCCCCATCTCCTGAACAACTGGGAGTCCTGCTGTAGAGTGTACTTGCACCTCTGCTCCATCCGTGCTTTTGAAGCTGCACCAGTATTTATTATTATTATTATTTGAATAAAATGTGCTTTCCTAGATATGTTTATTGAGAACCTAGCCTCTCACTACAGAAAGGTCCTAGCTCAATATTGGAGCATCTGCTTTGCATGCAGAAAACCCCAGGTTCAATCTGTGACATCTCCAGGTAGCACTGGAAGAGGTGTCTGTCTGAAACCCTGGAGAGCCACTGCCAGACATTGTAGACCAAACCGAGCAAGATGGACTAATGGTCTGATGATTTAAGGCAGCTTCCTATGATCTTATGACAAAATGAAATGAGGCTTAACTCCCAAGTAAGTGTGCACAGGATTGCAGCAAACCCCATGGAATAAAATAGGACTACCTTATGAGTAAATGTGGCTAAGATTATGCTGTTAAGCCTGACTTAAGCTAAAAAAAACCCTGCTCTTCTGTCCTTTTGAATATTTTATTCCCCTCCTGCACGGAAGAGATGATCTTACAAAAAAGTCTGCGTATATAATGTAATGCAAGAAGTGTGGTATGAATGTGTTCATCTGCAATGTATGCTTGATCCATGCCATGCTGTAGGAAAAATGTGCACCACATCCCATCCTGATGTGGGGATTATTTGAAAGTGTAGAGATGGTTGTATATAAACATTCACCAACGTTAAATGAATAGCAGATGAAAAGTAGTATCGGATAGAGTTGACCAACTTTCAGAGTTGGCCCAATGTGACTTCCATGATGCTGCACCATAAAACTTCTAATATAAGTACCTGGGCATTCACTAACCCTGCACTGGATCAGTTTTGACAACAACAACAACAACAATTTATTATTTGTACCCCGCCCATCTGGCTGGCTTTCCCCAGCCACTCTGGGCGGCTTCCACAAAGACCAAAAATACACTAAGATGTCACACATTAAAAACTTCCCTGAACAGGGCTGCCAGGTCAGGTAGTTGTTTAAAAGTGAATGTCAGGTAGTAGTTTATCTCTTTTGACATCTGATGGGAGGGCGTTCCACAGGGCAGGCGCCACTACCGAGAAGGCCCTCTGCCTGGTTCCCTGTAGCTTTGCTACTTGCAATGAGGGAACTGCCAGAAGGCCCTCAGTGCTGGACCTCAGTGTCCGGACAGAATGATGGGGGTGGAGACGCTCCTTCAGGTATACTGGGCCGAGGCCGTTTAGGGCTTTAAAGGTCAACACCAACACTTTGAATTGTGCTCGGAAACATACTGGGAGCCAATGTAGGTCTTTCAAGACCAGTGTTATGTGGTCTCAGTGGCCGCCACCAGTCTAGCTGCCGCTTTATGGATTAATTTTAGTTTCCGGATCACCTTCAAAGGTAGCCCCACGTAGAGCGCATTGCAGTAGTCCCATGTGGGACCATAGAACATGCTGTCTGTTCCTCTTTTTAATATGCCCCCTGATGTTAGGAGACAGCAGGTCGCTGATGAGACCATTCCATCTTGACTTGCCCTGTTTCCTTTAGGGGAAGCCGGACTGCTGTGGGGAGCGCCAGCAAGAGCCAGGGGTTGGTGAAGGAACTCCAGGATCTTCAGGCAGCAGAACAGCAACTGGACAGCCTCATCCAGATGTGTACTACACAGTTCAAGCACCTCACGGAGGACCCAGAAAACAAGCAATATCCTTGTGTGGAAGGTGGAGGGGGGGTTGGGTGCTTTTAGCAGACCGGAAGATGCAGAGTTGGGCTCCTAGCAAGCAAGTCCTAAAGCACTAACCAGGTGCAGCAAGAGTGCCTTCTTCCAAAGAGGTAGTTGCACCCCTGACATTCCAGGACTGGGTGTTGGTGTTTTAATTTGTACTTCCCCACCCTGTGAGCTAATGGAAAATCCCTACCTGGCTGCTGGTTAAGACTGTGCATTGTCAGTGGAACGGAGAGCTGTGTGAGAGTGAGAGAAGGGTGGCGTTGAGTCAGTCAGATGTTGCTAGTTGATTTTTGCCCGGCAGCTCTGTAGCCGAGCCTCTTCCTGATAATGCGACTTGGATCCCACCCTCTGTGACGGGTGCAGTGCCGTAAATGTGTCACAACTGTCACATTTAACTCAGTTTCAACGTATTCCTTTGCAATCCATTGAAGTTTGACCAGGAGGCACACAGCTCATCACCAACACAGCCCACGCTTTATATATAAGCAAGTGGCTTTTCTTCAGGGTGTCTGGTGGAAGTAGTTGAAATGATTATCTTCATGGTCCTAAGGATTAGGCTGATGGGCTTGTTGTCCATTTTGAATCATCCAAGTGATATCAGAGAACAATGTGGAGCAGAAAATTGCCCCTCACTGTCTCCCAAAGTGTTAGCATTTTTCTCCAAGAATGTATACAGTTAACAAGGAATTGATTGTAATGGAGGCTGACACCTGTGCGAAGCCATTATAGTGCAGAATCCACTGGGAAATTGCACAGGCGGACTCTGTGATGCTGATCCATGGATGTACAATGTCCATGTTTGGGAGGCAGAGGAAAAGGTGCCCAAATGTTAATGATGCTTTTTAAAAATAATAATAATGCAGTTTTATGGGGGGGGGGTTTCTATTGCAATAACAAATGATTTCTTGCTGTGTGGAAAAGCTATACGTGGAAGTCTTTGTTTCCCAAAAGCTAGTGATTTGGGCTTGGTAACTTAGTGCTTACCATGTAGTCTGTCATCCTTCTCCTGGCAAAACTTAACTGGGCACACCTCAGCTTACGTGACATGCCAAGATCTGCGCAGCATTGCAGACCCTTCTGAACAACTGGTGATGGTGATCAAAGCACCCCAGGAGACGCAGATGCAAGTCTCTGACCCGGCAGAGGTAACTCTTCCTGGTCGCTATAGGGCCATTGTGCACAGAATGCTTTCTGCACCAGCTCCTACCAGCTGAACCGGTCACTCCCTTTGCAGGAGTCTGTGGTGACTGATCCAGCTGTAGCCAACCCTGAACCAATGGTATGGCTAAGAAATCCAGTCTTCAAGAATCATAGGCCAATAAGGATCCTTTCTTGCTTGCCTATCCAAGGCAGGATTCTCCATGCATCATACTGATCCAAATTATGTCATCTCCAGTAGACAGATCTGGAGGCAAGAATTAGAAAAACATTAGATAGCTCATGCAGCTACAAACTGTATGGAAGGGTGGAGAGGGGGTAGCCAGTAGCTTCACTTTAACTGGATTAGCTGATAATGGTGAGTAAGAATCAACATTCATTCACCCACGGAGCCTTGTTGATACAGTGGTACCTCGGGTTATGAACTTAATTCGTTCCGGAGGTCCATTCTTAACCCGAAACCGTTCTTAACCTGAGGCGCACTTTCACTAATGGGGCCTCCTGGGCTGCCAGTGTGTGATTTCCGTTCTCATCCTGGGGCAAAGTTCGCAACCCGAGGTACTACTTCCGGGTTAGCGGAGTTTGTAACCCAAAGCGTTTGTAACCCAAGGTACCACTGTAATAAATCGTTGACCACCAGAAAAAGGCAGCTCAGGCAATGTCTCCGTCCTTCCAAATACAATTGGTGAGCTAAGGGGGAAATTCCCATGGACGTAGTAGACGATGTGAAGCTAATGCTGCACATTTGGGGAGTAGCCCCCCCAATCCAATCCAGGTTTTGTAAAACCCTAATTAATCCTAATGTCCACCCGTTAATCCCCACATCACTGGAATATAGGTTAAGTTCCCACCATGTTTTGACCATAATCTCTTCTTCAGGGGAACAAGCTGGTAGGGAGATTTTCCATTACAGAAAACTATTCAGTTGTGTAAATGTCTCCTTAGATGTCCACCTCTTCTTCTTTTCCAGGCTTTCCAAATTGCTGTGAAGAGCACCCAGGGCCCGATAGATGTGTTCCTGTGCCCAGAAGAGAGCTCTGGAGTCTGCAGCCCCACCAAGAGTCCATTGAAGGTGGCTTCCGAGGAACCTTCCCCAGGGTCTTCGCAAGCAGCAGCAGCTCCTGCACTTCTGCACCCCTCCCAGGAAATGAGCTCACCATTGCTGAGTGCAGACCAAGGTATGTGGATGGGGGAACAGGGCACCTGAAGGTCCCTTTGGAGCATGTTGTGATTAGAGGCTGTATCAAAGCAGGTCAGGATCTGAGCCTATAACGTCTCCTATAAGAGTGCGAGAATTGCCTTGCTTGGTCTGACCATGGCCCATCTAGTCTGGGTTTCTGTGTACAGCTGCGCCCAACCAGGTACATTGAGAAGCTTGCAAGAAATCCATGGTTGTGCTGGATGTCCCTTGATTTTGTCTGCAGCAGCTGATGCTCCAGCCCCATCGCACCATAGGTCATAGAACAGGATGCAGAGTGGAGTGTGGGAGCAGTTTGGGGGCTTGCAAGGGCAGGCTTGGTTTGTGGACTGTGGACAGATCATTGGTACACAAACACAGAAGATATTGTATTTTCTCCATATGAACCGACCTAGACCCTGCGCCCAGCAACTTGAGAACGGGACTTTTCTGCAATGGCTCTCTGCTTGTGCTCTCCCCAGGAAGGCTTTCCTAGCCTCTTTGTTACATATCTTTAGGTGCCAGGCAAAAACATTCCTCCCCTCTCAGGCCTTTGGCTAATTAAACAAGACCATAAACTGGTGTGGGTGGGTGTGTAATTGTTTTTGTTTGTTACTATGTTATGTATTTTTGTGTTTTTATGCTGTAAACCACCCTGTGATCCTTGGATGAAGGGCGGTATAGAAGTTTATTATTATTATTATTATTATTATTATTATTATTATTATTATTATTATTATTAGTCCCCCTCCCCCTTAGATACATCTTTGTGCTGAAAGCTGTAATAGGATGTAAGATTTAATTAAAAGGAATGTATTTTCAGACCTCCAGTAAAAGCAGCCTAGATCTCCACCAGGGATAGGAAACCAGTAGCTCTCCAGATGTTGCTGAACTCACAACTCACACCAGCTCCGCAATGATCAAAGGTTAGGGATGATGGGATTTGTAGTCCAGAAACATCAGGAGGGCCACAGGTTCCCCTTCCCTGATCTAGACTGAAACCCAATCGCTTGAGAACGATATGCTAGGATCAGAAGCATCATTTTTGTGTGGACTTTCATCTTTTTGTGCCGTGTGTTGTAAGCCAGTGGGAGGGAATTGATTCCTGCGCTCCCCATCTTAGCATTCCCTTCTCATAACTCAATAGATTTCAGCCACTCTGGTTTTCTGATGAAAAAACCCAGAAGGGTCTGCCTAGTGTAAACTCTGTTAGCAGCAAGAGATCCAAGAATTCCTCTCTGTCCAGTTGTTTAATCTAAAACCTGCTCACCCCAACTTAATGGGTGGAGTTGCGTGGAAAATATGTATTTTGTGCCTACTGAAGTCTCCGTATAATCAGATCAGGAATGTTAGGTAGGGCTTCAAGTGGCCAAAGGGGAAACATTCTGTTCTTCCTCTTTCCCTCCTGGCCCTACCCAAGCATTACTGCACACACTCCTAATGCTGGGCTTTCCTTTCCATCACCCAGATATAGGAAGCTGCCTTATACCAAATCTAACTCTGTACTGTCTACACCGACTGGAAGCATACCACCAGGGTTTCCGGCAGGGGCTTCTTCCTAGCACACCTGGAGAAGCTGGGCATTGAGCTCTGGCCATTCCCTATGAGAGGCTAATCTCAACAGGTTCCTTGTGCTTTAGGCCTGATGGTTCACTGTGGCTCCTAGTGATGGTTGACAGGCACTACTAGGGCAGTTGTGCTTAAAGGAGGAAGTATCCACCCTAACTTTTCTTCTAAACCTGGCTTTTGCCCACACTTTCCCTACTTTTCCTTGCCTAAACTGACCTGTGGCATTTTGGAATAGATTTCTGCCTCGAAAGAGCAGAACACAGTCTTAAACATGCCCTTTTCTGTCACGGTGGCCTCTCTTAAGAAGCTACCATAATCTCATCTGCTTTGTTGCTGGGCTCCAGGTTTCCTTTTTCCTTTTCTTTCTTTGCTGAGCCACCTGCCTTCCCCATGGCAGTGACAAAGCACAATACTTAGCATTGCTTGGGATGCTGCATGCAGCAGCCTGGGCTGGGGTTCCCTGCCTATGGGCTGAGTAGAAGTAAGACCGCAGGCTGAATTTCTGGGGAGGCACATGGAGAGACAGTGTGGCAAGGAGGTCAGTGTCATGACTCAGCAGTTGTGCCTGGTGCCTTTGTTTCATGCATTGCCGCTGCTCGGGAGGGCTAGGTAAGGAGTCCATAGGCATGTTAGGCGTATCGGAAAGGTACTGACAAGGTTGGGAGTCAAGGTTGTTCATCTTTTGCAAGTCTCTGACAAGGGAGACTGCAAGTTAATTTGGCTGCGTACACACACACACACACACACACACACACACACACACACGGAAAGGGGTGGAAGATGCACTGCCAAACTTGAGTACCAGATGATCAATGGCCACAATGGTTGTGTTCTGTCTCCACTGAATACCAGTGACTGGGGCAAATGTTATGGCACTCAGGTTTTGCTTACAGGCTTCCCATAGGCATTTCCATGGGAAATGAGCATCATTGGCAAGAGTAAAAGCTTTTAATTTACTCAGGCCTTTGGGATATAGGGAGCATTATCACCGACTCTGCTGCTGTCAGTTGTTCAAACTGCTGCTGCTGGTGTTCAATTCAGTTCTTGTTTTATTATTGCATTTATGTTGTTAGCCACCTTGTGCTCCTTCAGGAGGAAGGGAAAGATATAAAACTGATGAGTGGGAGTCCAGTAAGTTGCTGCATGCATGGAACAAGTTCTGTTCATGCAGCGACACTCTCCATGCCCCTAAATATTCTCTGGAGGGTTGGAGGAACCCTAGAACAGGTTTAGGGTGAATGCAAGAAGTGCACGGCGAGGGAGGAAAAGAGTGGGGTAGGAAACATCCCACTGCATGAGCAAACTTTGTTCCTCACACACATACCCCACTTAGCGCTATGTTGAATTTCGTTCAGTGTAATGAAATGAAATAAACGGTGGGCAGGCACCATGTGTTGCCTGAACTGACCTGTGGCATTTTAAATGCACGCTTTAAAAGTTCATTGTTCATTACCCAGAGAAGTTGACTGTGGCGTGATTAAAAAATAGAAGTAATGAATGAAACCCATGCGTTTTGTCTTTTGCAGAGCCCCTGTTGTCTAGAGAGAGCGCGTTGCCACTGAAGTGCCCTGCGGATGACGTGAACCTCTCACCACTGGCGTCCGTGGATGCTTTGCTCCAGCAGGGCAAGGAGGACTTCTCAAGCTTCCTACCTGCCGAATTCATTGCGCTTTCGCCGACCCAGGACTATCACTTTGGGCTCGAGGAGGGCGAGGGCATCAGCGAGCTCTTTGACTGTGATTTCGGAGACTTGACTTCCTTGGATTTCTGAGCGTCCTCAGGTGGGGTGGGGTGTGGAGCGCCACTCAGCTGGCCCTGCCCCACCACGGGGCATCCTCTCAGAGCTGACGTCTGAATGTAGTCACAAGGCCAGCTGCAGCCGCCTTGGCCGATGTGCTGCAGAGAGGACTCCAGGGGGGAAACAGAAGGCAGCAGTGGCCGGGGTGTGATTCAGTTCTTGGCTTCCTGTCGCCAGCCGCCTCGCTGCGTCTGAAGAAGGTGGCTGTGAAGCTAATGGCTGCTGTGAATGTTGCAGGCCCCTTTCTGTGGCCTTCCAGTGGGCCTGATGCGTCCAGGCCCATAGTAGTAGTGTCCAGGGCCATCTTGATTCTCTGGTGCCATGTTTTGACTCTATAGGGGCAGTCCTAGTAGTTAATGCTGTTGCCCTAGCAACAGCTAACTTAACTCTCGCTCAACCACTCATTTCCCCAATTCCTCTAAACTGAATTTTGCTGTGGGCAAACCACCCTACCCCGTGCCAGCTGTTTGTCGCTCCTTACTGTGAACAATTTCTTCTCTTGCCTTGGAAACCGTGGCGGTCAGAAGAGTTTCTGAGAACACGCGCTCCTCCTCCCCTTCTGTCAGCAAAGTCTCTGGGGTGTAGGGCAGTAATGGCCTGGATATTCATTGCGAGAGGGGCATCTCTCTCTGCCAGCCAGCTGTGGAAGAAAAAAAGGCAAGAACAGTACTTCTAAGTAATAATTGGTGATAACCTGACACCCCATTGTCCTACAGACCAGGTCATTCTGGTTGGCTGGCACTGAGACACCAACAATTTGCAGTTTGAGGATCAGAGGTGATGGGGGGGGTAGGGGGAGTTATTTTTGCCGGCAAGGTGTAAACCTGAGATTTGTAATCCTGAGGTGAAATAATGGCCATTTTGAGGAAAGGAAGCCAAGTGTCTAGAATTGTGCTGGATGGAGCTGAGGGAACCTTTCAGTAATTCTTTTTTGGGCGGGGGGGGGGGGAGCTGCTCAAAGCTAGTGAAACAAAATAGATAATCAGATGTGCCTGAAGAGTTGCTTCTCCCCCATAGTTGTTTATATATATATATATACTGGTTGAAAAAGAAAAGTGAATATAAGGAAGCCAGGAATGATGGGCTGAGTTGTTTCTGGATATTAGCCTGGGGCATGAGGTCCTACTCATGATAAAGCTTTAAGGAGGATTCTATATAGATTATTTATTTATTTTGGGCTCCCCTCACCTCACCTTTTTATTTTTTATTTTTATTTTATTTTTTGGAAGGCCTCTGAGTCTCCCCACCTTTGTGTGTAGAAGAAGTTCATTTCTGGGGGTGGGTTCGGTGCGACTTTTTTTAAAAAAGAAGAAGTAGTGGGCTAGATGGCCATTGAATTTAGCTGTCGCTTCTCTTTTGATGCGCACAAGGCAGGAGGGGATGGTGATTAAGGTGAGGTCAGCCAAGAACGTTTTGCTTCATCAGGAGGGAAGCAAAATGTGGCTTGTTAGTCTCCAGAAAGGCAAGGAATTCTGTTTCCTGGCTGTGGTGCAGTTAATAATGTAAAGCCGTATATGACAAATGCCTTTTTCTTCTTCTTCTTTTTTTTTTTTCCTTGGAGACCTGTTTGACCCTCCCCTGCGAAGCAAAAGGCGTGAATACTGACTGACCTTTAGTCTGTGCACTGCCCGAACATCCCCCCTCCCCCTGTGCTAAGCACTATGGGGTTTTCTCCAGAAATCATGAATTCATACTATTTATTTATTATTTATGTGGGCTCCATCCAGTGTTTCTGGAAGGTTAAAGGGCAAGTGAAGAGGAGACTGCATGAAGTGGACCTCTGCATGTCCAGGCATGCAGGGAAAGAGGCCATATTGTATCCTGGTAGAATAGCTAGCCTAGAAAAATGAGGAATGGAGAAAAGAGAGTTTGAGAAATGAGTAGCCGGCGTGTTGTAGATGAGCTGTTGGGGTCTGGTAGGACGAGGTTGCTCTTGTGTCCCATCCGTGTGGTGGGAGGTGTGGCTGGTCAATATTGTTGTCCTGAAATGCTATTTATTGGTAGAAAAATGAACGGCAGGTTCATCTTGTACAGGAATACTCCGTGTTGAGGAGGAAGGGAAGGGAGAGAGACACATACAGCGTTAGTTACAGGGGTCTGAGGAAGGACAAGCATCATCCTGGGCTTGTCCATTTTGGTAAGTACCTTCAGTTGTTGGGAAGCAAGGATAAATCGAGTGAAACCTTATAAAGAGTGTGAATGTTGCCGGCTGGATAGCATATGACAAGGCAGCTCTCAGTGCTGTCCCCTAGGTGCCTTCCTTTTTCATTAGCCTAGCAAATTTCAATTACTAGGACTCACCAAAGTGTGCCCCTGCTTTGTAAGAGTCCCTTGCTTCACAAAAAGGCAGCTGGGTGGGTGGGTGTGTTTGTGTGCAAAGCTTTATTACTCAGCAACGTGGTGCCTGTAGGCATTCTTTGTGGTGTCAGTACATTTGTGGAACAGCCCTATCCATTTGGGCTAGTTTTATAAGAAAAAGAAACTGTGTATGCCTGTTAGAATGAGAGGGCTACAGACCCCGGAATGCATCATGGCACTGGGTCGCACATAGCCTAAAACCATGCTGGAAGTTCTTCTTCTGTCCGAGGGGGAAAGTAAGAACAATGCCTTTTTGAATTAGGCTTTTCCTGGCTGTCATATACAGAAAGGTTCTTTAGCCCTCCTTAGGTGTTTGGATTGGGAGTATTTAGGTCACATTCACGCCATGTTTTTAAAGTACCACAATACTACTTTGCATAGTCATGGCTTCCCGCAAAGAATTCTGGGAGCTGTTTAAAGTTACTGAGGAGACCCTCCTTATTCCCTTCCCATGACTACAATTCACAGAGTCCCCTTCGAAGAGGGATTGAGTGTTAAACCCCACTCTGAGAACTGCAGTTGTGTGAGGGGAATAGGGGTCACCTAGCAACTCTCAGCGCCCTTAACAAACTGCAACTCCCAGAATTCTTTGGGGGAAGCCAGGACGGTTTAAAGTGGTATCATACTGCATTAAATGTATGGTGTGAATCTGGCATTAAGCTTTGTAGGGGCTGTGAGTGTTGCCCTCTCCTCTTGCAGCCATTGTTCATTCAGAGTTAAGGTGTGCAGGGATTCTAACAGTGGGATGCAGTTCGAATACCTTCCATTGGTATTTCTGATTTCCTAGGGTTCCCAGTTGCCTGGAGGTTGTAGCTGTGTCCTACTGAACATGGTTAGAATCCCCCCTCAGGCCCTCTGTGCAAAAATGCACAAAGAGTAGATGAGGAAAGGGCAGAGGCAACATGTACATACCTCTTGGACGTTCATCCACGTGCCTGAAGATCCCTTTGCTGGAATTGGACAGCCCATGATTTTATAAAGGTGGAGACACATACTGCCAGTCAGGCAAATATTATGCCTGCAACATGTGTTCTTCCCTCCTACTGTGTAGGTCATAGTAAAGCTGAAACAACCAATACTTCAGAGTAACCATCCTGTGCCTAGGCTCTGTAGTCATTGCAAAAGGAGAAGCAGCTAACTCTCCTAGCCGTCTGGTCCCTTGCAAGTAGTCCGTCTTGAAGCAAATGTTAGGAGTTATATTTTCCACAGAAAATGCACACAAACACAGACACACGGGTGCCATGGTGTGGTATTTTAAATATCTACCATTTTCTAGTTCAGATCAGAACTAGCATTGCAGGACTTGGATCGCTTGAGCTTGAGCTACTTTCCTGTGCTACAGCTGTCCACAACCTGTCGCCTTTTAGACGCTTTTGGACTACAACTCCCACCGTCCATGGCTATGAGGATGATGGGAGTTGTAGTCCAAAATGTCCCCAAGGCAACAGGTTGTGGGAAGGCTGCTCTATTAGGTTAGGTGCAGAAGACTGAGGTCTGATTATCTCTCTTCATTAAGACGTGGATACCTTCTAGGGAATTCTGTTCCTTCTCAGCAAAGGCCAGTGCTTAGACCAACAAGCTGTTGCCATAATGTGCCACTGCTTCCAAATGGCTTGTTGAGATGAGCTGTTCCTCTTGGTGTGCCTGTTCCATGTGCTGCTTTGCTGTTCTTGGTGGGGACGGTCCTTTTCCAAGGGTTTGCCCTGTTCCTGACTCAGAGCATGTTCCCTGATTCCTACAAAGTGCCTGATGTTTCCATACCATAGCACGTTTCAGAGGCCTTTTGAGGTTTTGATACACTTAATAAACTTTTCCCCAAACCGGTGATTGCAAAAGCCAGGAACAAATCAGTATCATAAAGCATCCTTCTGTTTTATTTATTAACCTTACATCCATTCTTCCACCCAACATTTGCCCTGTTGACACTTCTTGGTTTTGCTGATGGAACCCATTTGTTGTTGCCTGGCGAAAAGTTACGATGAGTACCACAAAGGAACAGCACCTCACAGCCTGTGAGATGTTGGTGTGTGCCGTGCAAGTTGATCTTGCATGGTGGAAGAGTCAGACTGTGTGTGTGTGTGTGTGTGTGTAATATTTGCATAAAGTTCAGCAGAGCCTCTTTGGTTGGAATGGTGGCCTATAGGCCTACAGAACTTTCAAGGAGTTGACAAGGGGGAAACCAGCCACTTAACTGTAATGCTTTATATGTATTTTGGGGGATCCAGGTAAACTCACGAATAAAAGAGCTAATGAATCAGGGAGCTGTTTTGAGAAAAGCCCTATATCTGGTATTCCAGGTATCTTGAATTTAAGCATGGATGTCTAGCTACAGAAAGTTCTACTGGTATCGACCCGCGAACCTGTTGTGAGAAGTGGCAGCAGATTGGGGAGGGGGAGGAGGATGGGAGCAGGCTCTCTCCCTCCCTGTTTTTTTTCTAACCCAGATGAGAGCACTTATAGAACACATATACCAATAGCTTTGAAAAGCCTTTATTTACTGGAGCAAAGAAGTAAAAGCCTAGATTGTGTATGATTCTTCTCCTTCCAGTACGTCTCAGTTACTACTTCCAGTGAAGAGTATGGGCAAGTTCAAGTAGAGATTGGCTTTTGTCATGTTGTTTTATTAAAATTGGAAGCACAGCAGAGGAGAGAGGGTGTCTTCTGCCTCGACAAGAAGGTGTGTGTAGTTTGTCTTGGAGGTGGGTGCTTAATGCATTTTCAGAAAGTGATGCCATTCAGTTTGGGCGGCTAAAGGTTGCTGGGATATTGTGGTGGTTCTTAAGGATTGCACCTTTTCCTGTAAGTGCCAAGCCAGGAACTCTGGGTCCTTCAGCAGCCAAGCACCTAAGTGCATTGCAAAAACTCCAGCAAATCCCAGTGCCTGAACATTGAGGCCAATGCACCTCTGTGTGCCTTGTTCATTATCTGTGCTTTTAGTTTTAATAAATACTTCTACTTCATTTTCTCTTTGCTCTGCAGTGTCTCTTGTTGTGATTTTTAGAACCCTTGGTGACCTCTGTGGGGGTATTTTAAATAAAGCCTTTTGTCTCAAGAGAGGGCTCCACTGTTCTGAACACCTCTGGGTTCTCTGCTGCATTCAAAAGTTCATCTGTGGAGTGGGATGTCCAAACACAGATTCAAAAGATGCGCACCTGGAAAGCCCACAAACAAGTTCCTTTAGGACTGTTTTCAGCAGGAGAAAGGTTTTGCAATTTCACATACATTTATTTGCCCAATATTGTGATAGTCACAGAGCTGGGTAAAGAGCATTGCAGAATCCTGAAACTATATCACTAGCAATCATATTCTGGGGCCCTTGCTTCTGTCTCCTGAACTTTTCACCAGTCATTCCCCTCATATTTTCAAGTTCTCCTCACAGACTTAACAGCTAGATGCTTGCTTTCCCCACCTTTTTTTTTTTAAAGCCTGACATTTTGGGGATATTTCCTGTCTTCTGCTTTGTCCTGTAAAACTCAACATTTTAACTGCTGCTGTCTTCCACTCCAGGTCACCCTTTTTAATTGCTAATTCTCATTCTGACTTAATCAATGTTCCTAACTTAAATATCTCAGCTGGGAATGAGCCACTAACGATTCTGGGAAGCTTCATAGCAGAGTGGATTATTTTCAGAATCTTGTATGTACAGTTTTGTTGGCTTAATTCCCCTTGGAAAGTAAGCATTTGGTTGATCAGGTAGGTACTCAGAAACACACTTGCCGCTGCTTGATAGCTTTCTGCTAAATCTGTGACAATGCCGAAGCTACGAGGAATAATCTACATTTCACCTTTCAGTTCATGAGCATGTGATACTGCCTTATAATAATTCAGAGCTGTGCTTCATCTTTCCCAGGGGTACACACCTCAAACCACTCTGAAGGCCTGTCAGGGATGCCAGTTCCCTCAGCCTCCCCTGGGCAACCACAAGTTTAGGTAACACTGCTTTAAATTTTTTTGCTCCCACCAATTTACTCAGAATGTTTTAAAGGCCTCCTAGCAGCTGATACAGGAGGCTTAGGTGTGAGATGAACACAAGCCGTAGAGACGGGATGAATTTTAAGATTATTGATTTATTAAAGAGTTGCTATGCACATGTGGACTTATACCGAGGTCTTAAATGTGGTGGTTGACTGGTTCTGAAGCTTCAAGTGACATTGTCACTAGCCCTATCCTCTAAGTGGCTTTTACCTCAGGCCAAATCCCCCAAACTTCCACCCCAACCAGTTAGTTCCACAGCTCAGTCCATCTAGTGGGAACAATCTGCCACTTTACCTCAAAGCTCCTCTAGTTGTACCAGAGGTGAGAAACAGGAGTCGGGTATCTTTGGTCAAATATGAAATAAAGTAAGCAGCTGAATGAAAGAATGTTGTAGCTGTTATATTTACAGTATATAAATGCTTGAATAGTTCCTGTTATGCACGCATCTCAAGGCGATGTGCAAAAGATCATAACATACAGGTCAAATAATCAAATACAGTAAATAAAATGAAGTGGTTAAAAACAAAACACTTAAAGTTCTACAGTGGCAGACTATCCATAGCCAGCAAAGACTTGGAACTTGCACCAGGATTACGTACTGGGGGATTTCATTTAAAGTGTAGAGTCAGAATCGCTTCCATGTGACCATCCCTATCTTTCCAAAGATAATTTGTGTGATTTCAGCTGGCCAGCCGTCAAGCTACGATCCCACAAGTTTCAGGTCGGCTGTTCTTACTCGTTCTGTCCTCCTAATGTAATTAATGCACTTCTCAGGGTGGCTTGCCTCTTACTCAATATAACTTCATGCAAACAACATAAACAGTTACAAAAATACAAGAGAGCGAGGTGTAGGCACATTTTCAGGCTGACCATGGATGACTAGGCAACACAAGTTTTCCCCAGGCATCAATCAGGTTCTTAAATAAGAGTTGCCTACTCTACAAACGCAAGATTTGTAATGAAACGAAGGTGCAGTATGTGTGCAGCTCCAGCAGATGTCAGCATTTGGAAGCGAGGGAAATCAGCAAAGGGGAGAAATGGGTTTAAAGTACTGCGGCGAGCCTAAACCACAGCATTCATTGAATGTCTTCTAATGCTTGGTGGACTCAAGGCTGGGCTTTTTGTGGGCTCTGTGCTTTTAATTTGATTCCCAAGTGCCAACTTCTGGTGGGAGTTTTCTGAACCACAGGTCAAAATACAGACTTGTAAATCGAAGCTGTAAGATTCCTAAAAGACCTGCCCTAAGCATTTTTGAACTTTAAGAAGTGCCCTTTGTCAGACCGTTTGCCCATCTAGCTCAGTATTGTCTATTTTGACTGGCAACAACTGCTGAGGAGGTCTGGGACACTCAGAGGTCTTTTCCATTGGAAGGGCCATAGCTCAGTAGCAGAGCAGCTGTTTTAAACACAGAAGGTTCCATGTTCAATCCCTGGCGTCTCCATGTAAGGCTGGGAGAAACCAAGGAGAGCAGCTGCCAGTCAGTGTAGATAATACTGAGCTATATGTAGGGCCGGGCAATATCTGGTTTTCAACATTGCAATATATCACCATCTAAACATCGCAATATATTGATATATAACAAAAGGATGGAGCTATGTAGAGACATTGGCTGGCTTCAGGGTTTTTCCCACATTGTGATTTTTGCATAGTGCACTCACACACACACACACATCATGACTGGCAATATATTGCCGGGTCAAAAATTATGAAACCGATATTACAATATGGACTTCAAAGTGGTTTTGGATTATATATTGATACATCGCCTAGCCCTAGCTCTATGCACTGCTTGTCTGAGTCAAGCTGTGTACATGCCAGAATGTTAATGTGCACATGGACCACACTAAACAGATTGTTCCATGTTTTCTTTTGTGCACACGTGTATCTCAATGTTTCCAGTCCACACTAGTAGTGGTGCTTTATGAGATGAAGTTGCACTTTGTGGTGCTGTCCCCTCCTCTCAGGTACAGTCGTACCTTGGAAGTCGAACAGAGTCCATTCCGGAAGTTCATTCGACTTCCAAAATGTTCAGAAACCAAAGCGCGGCTTCTGATTGGCTGCACCATGGACTGCACCAAAGCCACTTAAACTGCCGTGTGTACACAACCACTATAAGGCAGTTCCCTCTGTTCAGCACCTGCTAGTTGAGCCTTTTAACTAGAGATGCCAAAGATTAAACCTGGAACCTTCTGCAAGCAAAGTGCATGTCCTACCAGCAACCCCTCCTTTTCTACATTTGCATTCATGAATTTTCAACTATGCACCTTTAGGTAGGAGAAAAAAACACAGAAATTCACTGGTGCATCTTTTTAGTTTAGGGATACTGGGATGGGGAAAGCTTCATTCTATGTTTTTTGGCAGGGCTAGCAAGCCTTACCCTATTTGAATACAATTCAATAGGTGTTCTAACATTTTTTATTATTATTACAATTTATTGCCCACCCTTTACCTCAAGGTGTCAGGGTGGATTACAACAATTAAAACAGCTTAATGCAAGCATTCTCCATTGTATAGTTGACCTGCAGGATCTCCAAACCAGACCTGTGCTTAGATTTGACAGCCACGTTTGCAATAACAGTTGAATTTTTGGACTGAATATTTGCGATTCCAGAACTTCTGAATCTTGCCCTGATGCCTGTCAATCAATCTGAAAGACACTGTACTTTTAATTAATCTGCTACGCATTCATTGTGAGCCAGGATGTGTTTATTGCTGTCAAGGCTTGCGCTAATGAGCACAATTCATCTGTATTCAAGTGTTTTCATGCCAAATCATCTTCTTTAATCAGTGAGGCTTAAAGTAAAATATACATGTGCAAGATTAAGGCTGAACTTCAAAGCACGCTTCGAAGGAAGCCCTGAGTTGGGCTTGCTGCTTAGTAAATATGGTCAGTTAGGGTCACAGTGTAAACTAGGTTAGGATTGGAACCTTAAAACTACAAATGCAAAGGTGTATCATGTCTGCAAACAAAAAAAAAAGCATGCATATGCATGAAGATGGTTGGGGCATTCAGCTGGTGTGGACAACTGATGTATTAATGGCCTGGCAATGCAAACAGAACCAGCAGAAGTTGATATTAGAAGGTTAATGGCTGTGGTGGAGGAGCCCTCATATTGCTTCTGTTGAAGTATGGCAACTGCACCAATGTGCGGCAACTGAAGATAATAGAGGGGAAATCCAGTTTTATTTTCTGCCTGGAGAAAGCGTGTCACTCCAATATAGGGGGTTGTCAATAATAAAACCATGGCTTTTGCCGTAAGAAGAGCCCTCCTCGATGAGACCAAAGGCCAATCCAATTAAGTATTCTGTTCTTACAGTGGCCATCCAGATGCCCATGGGAAGCCAGCAAACATGACATGAGCATGGCAGCACTCTTCACGTTTGTACTCCCCAGCTCCAGAGTAGATCAGGCACTTCTCTCACCTGGCAGAATATGAATATATTTTGAATTGTGCCAGCCTTTGGAAGGGAATAGGTACATTTAGGCACATTGTCATTATTGGATACGGTTTTGTTGGGTTTTATGTTGTTGGCCTCCCTGCGCACTCTTTGGGGAGAAAGGGCAGGATAGAAATTTAATAAATAAACACTAGTCTCTGGTTTGAATCACTAGCAAAGCCAGATACTTGTGATGTCTCAAGATAGCCACACAGCACCATAGAAAGAAAAGGCTAAGCAGTAAACCCTACAGAAATTAGTGGAGTCCCTAAGACAGTTGGATGGTCCCCTGTATGCCTCCCTGCTGGTGCCAAATGTATTGCTCTGCTTCCTTTTGGACCACATCAGCAAGGCCAAGAGGGGTTGCGCCAGTCATCTGAGCAGCCCAGGACCTCCCTACGCACTGTTCAGGCTTGCAACGCAGAGAGGTCACTTTGGTGCTGCTAATGCAGCAAAAACTAGGGAGGCAGCGGTTATGAGTGACTGGTCTCTGCAGCCACAGCAGGTGCTGTGATTCTCCAGCAGTTTGACTTCACCCATAGAGACGCACTCCATTGTCTCTTGAGAAGGATAGATGCCAACAATAAAAAGAACAAGCAACTGGTATTCAAAGCCTGCAACACTGGAACCACCTAGGAAGTTACCATTGGTTCATCTAGCTCAGTATTGTCTACAATGCAGTAGCTCTCCAAAGTTTCAAACAGAACAGCTGGAGATGTCCTGGAGAAGTTGAGGATTGATGCTCTACCACTGAACTACAGCCCCTCCCTAAAGGTAGCACATAGCCGTCTTGACTCATAGTCACTGATGGCTTTATCCACCATGAATTTCAGACATGGAAGAATTCAGCACCATCCTTATCTTCAGAGCTCTTTATTGTCCATGAAACACGGACAAGGCATGGACTTAGATTTCATAACATGACATGGCATGGACTTAGATTTCATAAAGAAAAGTAAACAAGCTACAGTGGATGCTTGGGTTGCGAACGTGATCCATGTGGGAGGCACGTTTGCAACCCACAGCGCCACATCTGCGCATGTGTGGGTCATGATTCAGCGCTTCTGCGCATGCACAAAGCGCCGAAACCTGGAAGTAACCCGTTCTGGTACTTCGGGGTTTGGCGCAGTGCACAACCCGAAAACGCACAACCTGAAACGTCTGTAACCCGAAGTATGACTTATTTGATTTTCTGAAATTCATCTTCAAGATGTTGCAAGACTTTTAGTAGTCTTCTCTAACTCTTCTATTTCATAGTTACCATTCTGGTCACTGGCAGACCATTGCAATTGGGGAGGTAGTTTTCTGTGTTCTCTGTATCCCGTGACTTTCACAGAAGGATCCTGTGGTATGTTCAAAAGGCACACTATGAAATGTGGTCATCAATAATGAAAGCTAAAAGACAGCTGAGATAATGAATAAACCACGAGTGCTTTGTGATGTACACTCCTTGCTGCACTGCTCTGTCTGATAGCCTCCCACAATTTTGCCTATGCTCCTGTGGAAAAAAAAGGATATTGCTGAAGTATCTGAGAGCATTTAGCCTTACATGAGAATAAGTGCATCTTTTGTTCTCTGTGTTATGTCAGAAAGGAATTTGTTCTATCCATAAAAGAACTGAAGGGTGAAAAGTGATTTCCTCGGGCATGTATGCAAGGTGTGTGGCAGAATAACATTTAAAGAGCTTCTCCAATGGTTGGGAAACATTTTTTTTAGGTCATGGACCACATTCCCTTCTGGGCAGTTTTCTGAGGGCCACATGCCAGTGAGCAGCAGGGCCAGAGGTAAAAGTGGGTGGAGCGACCTTTGTACAATAGGCTAATTTCTACATACACTTGCATGCGCAGCTCTGTCCTCCAGACAAGCAAAAGTCATTGTCAAGGACACATTCCAGCCAGGCAAAGGCACTCAAGGATGATGAGAGGCAATGCTGGTGAGGAGTGGCCCCTTTAGGAGAATTCCGTGGGTGCCTAGATCCAAGTTTGGGGCAAGGACTCTTTGGTGAGACAGCCCCAGCAGAGATTTAAAATCACAAAACATGCAGCAAAGTAAAATGTGGAAAAGTAGGCTGCTAGACCTTTAAAATATCCTCTTCTAAGTATCCTCCAAACATAGAAAGTTCGGTAAGTTTAAGAAAATGGTTTACTTACAAACTCTTCACAAGGTCAGATTCATGTGCTTTCCCATACAGCAGCAAGCAAAGGCAGGCAGTTCAACTTAGTTTCAAAAATGTTTCTAAATTATTTGTATAGGAAACCAAAGATGGCTTGCTAAGGCCACATGATCTGGGCTTGGAGCAACTAGCCCAGGCATCCTTACTGGCTGGTTCACACAGTAAAAAAAGGGGTCTTGGTGGAAAGAACAAAGAGTTTGGTAATCCTACCTCCCAATGTGAGGGTATGTGGCCTAGTTAAGCCTGGCAGGAGTGCATACTCTATGGTCTTAACCTCTTCATGCCTTAGTTGTTAGTCATGTTGGTTATATGAGGCTGATTTATATCACATAGGCAGCACCACTTGCTCCCCCAAGCCTGAGGTTCCGCATCCTGGTTCTACATTGTCAAAACTTTCCACATTCTAAGAGATAAAGCTCATCCTCAGCCATGCACATGAAATCACAGAACGACTTTCATTTTTTTTTTTTTTATAAAATTTTTATTGGGTTTTCACATTTTGATAGACATACAAACATAAAAAGACACAATAAAACACGTATAATTTCATAAACTTACTTTCATTCCCTTCTTTCCTTGACTTCCCCACACCCCCCTTTCCACCTTCCAATTTCCTTAATTGTCTCAGCAAATTATTTTCTCCCGTCTCTTAAATGTTATTCTTATCTTTTCTTAAAGTTTATTACTTTTTCTTGGCCCAATTTTGCTTATCCAGCTTTATACATTAAATACTTTCTCTAGAGTCGGCCTAAGTTCTCTCCCACAAATTCCCTCCTTAAAATGTTAAACCAAAAATCATATATTCCCTTTCTAAATCTCAGATTTTCACTACTCTACTCTCCCCTCCCCCCTTCCCCGGTTTCCGTCCCTTCCCAAACCAATGTCCTTAAAGAAAAGAAACCATTTTAGCCCGGATTTCTCACATCCGAGGCCCTTAAGCCCCAGTTGGTCTCTCTCCACCAGTTTTGTTGGCAGTCCATTTTGTTGACCTTCTCTTCTCGAGGGGGTTCTGCCATCCACCCCTCGTATTTCCCTCTTTCCAAGTCAACCCAGAGCAATTTCTGGCCAGGATCAATCAGCCTCCCATACTCCAACCTAAAGAAGAAGTCCCGATCATAAATGTCTGTTTTTTTATAATCCAATATTCGAGTTATTCCAGGGGCTTCTTCCTTTATCTTTCTCTCCTTCTGCAGATTTGTAATCCACTGGTCATCTTCTTTACTTCCCTTGTTTCCAAAAGTTACAGGCTCTTGGTTGGTTTTTTCCACTTGCATTTCCTCTCCTCTCTCTTCTTCTTTTTCCCCCAGCTCCAAGATTATCTTTTCTTCTGCAGCTGCAGAGTTTTTTTCCATCCACTTTGTGTCATCGACAGAGTTGTTTAGTTCAAGATTGAAGGTCATCAATTGTTCAGTCATGAGAGTACTGTGCTCTTGTAGAGTTCCCACAAGACAAAACATTCTTTTTATCTCCGCCCATACTTTTCCTTCTGCAGCCATTGCAATGTCTTTAGTTCCCTCCAGGGGGATTTCCATCAATTCCTTTCCAACAGTCCGTTACTTTGTTGTTCACAGTCACCTTGTTTCCAATCAGTTCATTTTTAATGTAGCACTTTTAATCCAAAAAGATATTATTAACACAGTTCCAATCTTTAATCTCCCGTTTGACAGCTCTTTTGACAGCTGTCAAACTCCTTGTTCTTTTTCTCGGGCTCACACACAGGGCACTTCCCGGGTCTAGGGGGGGGGGGTCAACCCAAAAAGAAGACCTCTGAAATTCCTCTCTTTTCCTCTCCAGCGCAAATACTTCTTAATCCAATTTATGAAAGTTATCTATTTAAACACCAGCGTCTTTTCCGACCTAGTGATCTCTCTTTGCTTTAGGTCCTTTAGTGGGGGGGGGGGGAGTGTGGACTTCCTTTTTAGCACGTCCCCCCGATCGTACTTAAATTCAAAAATAAAGTCTTTTAGTGCCGAAATTTCCTTCTACTCACGGGTTACATTTTCCAGTCCAATTTCAGGAAGAAAGATAGCGCTCTTCGGTCCTGGCTCGCGGCTTCGCTCCGCCGAGGTAGCGATGGACTCTCAGCACCACGCCGCTCCCCAGTCCACTCCGCAGCCTTTAAAAAGGCTCTTCGCGGGTCGGGGAGGGCGCTTAAGGTGCCCACCGAGTCACGAAGTCCGCAGGCTTCCGCGCCTGCGGTTTTTAAGGGTCCCCGTGTCGCCGGCACGGCAAGACCCGTCCTCGACGGAGCCGATTCCCTCCGGAGCTCGGAGAGAATCCGCCATTACCCGTTCGCGCTATCCCGGAAGTCCCAGAACGACTTTCATCATATGGAAATTCACCTGACATGGAGGGATGGGGATGCAATGCAGGGAATGAGCAGGTGGACTTATATGCTCTGGACTTTTGTCAGTCCCATTCAGTTGTTTCTCTGTATCTGATTGCTCTATTTACCTATGTTGTCCCATGCTTCCTTAATTCATATATTCCAATGCTGGCCCTAGAAAAACTAGTGCTAGGTCAGATTTAGACCAGCTTTACTATGTGTGACAATATTTGTTCCCGAGTGCAATCAACCAGCCACACTAAATCAAATTATTATTATGTTTTTCCCTACTAGAAAAAAAGGAAGGGGAGAGAAAACTACCCATAAATGTTTAGTAACTCAGTTGACTGCATCTGCAGATGGTACAATGATGCACACAGAATTCTAATGAATTTTATATAAATGATGGAGTTTCCTCTCTCTGGTTGTTTTAAAAGCCACAATATTTAAGGTTGTGGAGGAGGAAAAGCTCTCAGCATTTGCACCCTTAGTTATGGGGGAAACTACTGGTGAGAAAGCATCACCCAAAACATTCAGTGGCCAAGTAAGTTATTACATTCAGGGTAATCATATATATATATTAATTAATTAATAGGCATTTCACGTTTGGACTCCCATTTCTACCTGGTCACCTATGGCAAGAGAAAACTGCTTCCAGGAGACCAAATAGAGGCACTTGACAAAGGTTGATCTCTTTCTTTTACTCACACAAATGAGTGTCAGGGGTATAAGCAGGCAGACAGGCTACTGCTACACTTTTGTGGTCATATTTTCAAAGCTGAACTGACCAAACAGCAGTTGCACAGAACACACGGCGAGCTCATTGGCAGTCTGGCCATTCCTCTTCTCTCATGCTGAAGAGTCGAAGGAATACCTGAGAGCTTTTAGAGTTCTGTCATCCCTTACTCAGGAGGACTTCAGTCTCTGTGGCTGAGTGCTTTCTATGCTTCTGTTAGCACTGGGGCAGCTATCTGCTTGTTTGCATACGACTTTCCGCTTGTTATTATTTAATCAATCTGATGAATATTTCACTCCCGGCTCACTTATGTAAGATTCCTAGTGGTGCTTCAGGTTTCACATCTAGTTGGGAGTCCTAATTTTTTTATTGCAAGCTGTTATTGGGTGGCCTATAACTGTCACAAACAAACAATTTTCTGTCTGTGTGGAAAAGAGCTTAAGTGTGTCCAGCGCAGTCTCAGGAAGGAAGCCAGAGGAAACTCAGCAGAGGAGTTCTCTCAAGTGCCATTGTGGCAGAAATAGAAGGAAACATCTACTACATTAGCTAGAGCTAGTCTAGATGGAGCTTTTCGGGGGGGGGGGGAGGTGCTGGCTGTATGCCTGAGACCTAATTCCTGGACCCAGCATGGATCAAACTCTTGGAATAGCCAGACTAGTTTCCTGGTGAGGTAGTGGCCTAAGTATGGGTCATTAAGGTAAAAAAGGAAGTGACTCTGTGCAAGAAAGCCAATAGCTGGGGACCCCTCCCTCAGCTGTCTGGTAGTTAGAAAGACAAAGGTGAGAGTTGTGTGGAAGCTCGCAGGCTGGGCAGCTTGGAGCCAGAGCTATGTCCGATTGCTGTTGGAATTTAAGGGTGTGGCTATGGGACAAGCAAGATTAGTTGTTCATTATGGTTGCTAGTTTAACAATCTAAAGCCTTTTAAACGAAGAGGGGTATTGTTTTGTTTGTTATTATGTTATGTGTCTTTGAGTTTTTTTATTGCAAGCTGTCCGGCGATCCTCAGAAATTTAGTATAGAAATTGGTATAGAAATTTAATAAATAAAATCAATACATTTTTTCCATCACACCCACTGATCTGAAATAATCTCTGTCACACTTCTGGAAGCAGATATTCAAACTTAGAAATTTTGTTATTAAAAGCACTGAATTTGTGCAGTTCCACCCAAGCATGCCCGCTAGCCTTTCCAATACATTTTATTCCGGTGTACTGAAAAACCAGGGAAACCGATTGCCGGGGATCGAGAAGTAGCCAAGGAAACAAGAGAAATATGCTACTGCCACAAATTTTGTAGGGCAGTGAAGTGTTTGAGAGATTTGATCTCTACCATCAGTTTTCCCATATTGTCCTTGACAGCTTGCAACCATGTCTAAAGAAACAGGCTACTTGCACGTGTGAATTTCTGTGAACCAGCCTGAACATTGCCCCTTTTTTTAGGTGTACACCCAATACATGTGTAAATGCAGCAACCGGGTGGTTGAAAATGCATGCATTGTGCAAGTATGCATGTCAGAGATATGGGGCTGGATGTGGCTCCACACTGAGCATACAGTTGCTGGCAAAGCTGCAATTGCTGCCATGCATTGTGCGCAGGAGTTGACAAATTTTGGCTGGCCTTGGTAGCCAACCCAAAATGTGTGGTTACCTGAATCCTGCAGAAGATCAAGGGCAATTCCCTCTCCCCAGCTCCCAGGGGGTTGGAGGCTGTAAGTGAGGCTTCCTCAACCTTGGCCTTCCAGATGTTTTGAGACTACAATTCCCATCTCCCTGACCACTGGTCCTGCTAGCTAGGGATCATGGGAGTTGTAGGCCAAAAACATCTAGAGGGCCAAGGTTGAGGAAGCCTGCTGTAAGTGAACATCTGCTCCTGAGGTGCTCAGAGGGCTTCAGTAGCACAGTGCAACTGCAGGGGTGATGGTAACTCCCCCCCCCCCAGCTTCACAGTCAGGGAATAAGTCTGAGACTTGTACCAGGGGCACATGGCATACCGAGTGTGGCAAATGGAATTGCAGACCCTTGTTGATATGTAAAACAGCCCTGAGGACCAAGTGTCTTAGACCAGCGCAGTGGTAAATTACCTCTTCCTCCACCCCACCCAGAGTATCCTGCATCCTTAATGTGCTTATCCTCCTCTGTTGCAGAGGTCTGCCTGACATATGCGATTGACTGCTGATTGTCAGTCTCCAGAGCCTACGGTCTGACACTTTTCATCAGCAGTCAATCCGCTTAATTTCAGTTTCCAAAATGTGTCTCAATTTTCTCCAGCGTGTTGGACACAGTTGACAGAGCCTGCTCTGTTTGCTTGAGGCTTGGCAAGTAATTAAAACAGGGAATGTGATAAAAAGGGATTTGAGCATTGGCTCAGAATTATGAGGAAGTACTAGAGGGGGCAGCCCTGCCAGCTACAGGAAGCAGAGGAGATAGGCTCTGGGCTTTTGGTATTTGTTATGCAATAGAAGCTGGCCCAGTGCAAAATGCAGACTGAGGGTTTTATTTCCACTTCTCCTGAACGGCGTGAGCACAATTACTTTAGCCACATAAACTTTAGTCTCAAAAAGGTGTTTATCCTGCAGATAATGCAGAATCAAGACAGACTTATGAACAAACGTAGGCATGGGCTGAAAATAAACTGATCCATCCAGCCCTGTCTATCACTAATATTATTAACAGTGTTTGCCTTTGCTGTTTGAACGCTATCCTTGTTTCGATTTAACAATATTTGTAATGCTTTGTTCCTTAAGAGCCCTTGTAAGTGTAGTGAGCAGGAGATGCATTTCTAAATGAATAAAACAAGTTCTGCAAGTACAATTCTGCCTTGGAGGCTGATCGGTTGGTGGGTTTTGCTTACCAGCTATCTATTCTGTGCATTGCAGAGAAGTCTCTACACACCCACTTCCTCATTGTACTGAATTTGGGGATCTAGTGCTGGTCAGAGACTGGTATAACAGCAAGGAATTAGCCATGAAGCAGCTGAGATGGGCAAACAAATAACAAGCTTTGAGCAGACTCTGAGCAATAATATTGTTCCCCTCCAGCGCACTCTATAAATCAAATATTTAAACTGTCAAGACAAATTTGGTTCGATGCTGATCTCCTAAGCCGCTAATAGAGGGATTTACAATTGAATTCCATGCTCCTGTGAGAGATGCTATAGCACAATGGATGTTGGCGATATAAAGAATCAAGGCTTCTCTTTTTGGCGAATATTTCTTTCTCTAATAATCTGCTTTTTTAAAAAATGTAACCAGAGTTGCAGATCTTTTGAACAAGACTAATGCCCTTCTGTTTCCATCATGCAGGGACCACAAACTACGCATAATACAGGTGCATCTGTTTTATGCATAGTCATATGTTTTCTTTTGTACATGTGAAATCCTTTCCTACTATTCTCTGGCTATGCTAGCAGTGGTGATTACCGCTGTGTCTTTTGTGTAGTACAGTGTTGGTTCACTTTGCTTGTACAGTGCTTTTGTATCTAATGATCTGCTTTTTCCAGGATTCTCATGTTAGAAGCACATATTTTTGTGCATATGCTTACTTATTCTGGGGTCACTGAGGAGCCCTTAGAGAAATCTATGAAGCAGTCTTGTTACCATTCCTCTGTCTGTGGCCTGCTCTACACATACAGCAGACTGAAGAGGTACAATCCTGAAAAGGTAGAATGCTCTCTATCACCTCAGATCATGGTTGGAGGAATGTCAAAGTTTAATGTTCCCTACAAGTAAAAGATTAGCACATCAGGGAGAGAGTTGGTCTAGACCCTTCTTTCTGGAAGTGCTAAATTTCTACTCACAGAGCTTTCGAAATGGATCCACAAATCAACAGTTAACAATGTCCATTTTAGACTTCCGGGGTGGCGCCTCCGGTGATGGCGGACTCCCTCTGAACTGGAGGGACAAGCTCCGCAAGAAACGGGTCTTTCCCGCTGCGGCGTAGCGGGGACCCTTTTGAAAATCACAGGCGGATGAAGCCTGTGGCCGTGGGACTCGGCGGGCACCTTTAGCGCCCCCCCAACCCACTAAGGAACCCAGAAACGGGCTCCGAAGTGAAGAGGGGGAAGTGGCGCTGTGCTGTGAGTCGACTGCTTTTTCTGCGGAGCGAAGCCGCACAGCCGTTGCCGGAGAGCGCTGCCTTTTTCCTGGGACAATTTGGCATTGAAATAACCAACCGTGAGTACTGGAACATCAAATAACTGGATTTTAAACAAGTATTGGTGAAATAAAAGGAACTTGGACTCTAAAATTTACCCTAATTTGGTACTGTAACGGAAAGGGGTAAACAGGAAGTCACCCTTCCGTTTTCTTGTAGTTATAACAAAGCAAAGACAAAGTAAACTAGAGCCTTAAAAATCACTTTTAAAGGATCGTCTTTCACCATTCAAAACTGCGGAACCCCCCTTCGGAAGCAGGAAAAGAAGGGGGATTGTTACTGAGTTGTTTAAACCTGCGGAAACAAAGTTAAAGCAAAGTATCTACAACTACCAGACTTTTAGAAGACATCTGAAGGCAGCCCTGTTTAGGGAAGCTTTTAATGTTTGATGTATGACAGCATTTTAATATTCTTTTGGAAGCCGCCCAGAGTGACTGGGGAAACCCAGCCAGATGGGCGGGGTATAAATAATAAATTATTATTATTATTATATATTATATCTTTCCACCATCCTGACCCTGGAGCGGGGTGTCAGATTTGGCGTTTGAAGCTCACTGACCAGAAATAAATGCTTTGACAGATAGTCAAAAGGAGGGAAACATTGTGATTCCATTGTTTCCTTTCGCTTTTTTAAAAAAGGACAAATATGGACAGAATATCTTTAAAGAAGAAACTTTGTTGCTATTGTGCTTAAGGAAAAGAACAATCAGAAGTTTCTCCCCCTAGAGGGGAACTATGAAATTGTAACTAAATCCTGGGAACTTGTGGCTGTTTACTGATTACAACTGTGGGAAAGAGTTCGGTGACCTTGCAGGACAATGCCTTCAGAAGCACTGTTGGGTGCTTTCTGTAACATAAGTGCCCTATTGGACCAGTTAAGCCAGAAGATGGATTTTATGACAAAAGCTGCTAGCGCCTTTGATCAGGCAGTGGAAAATTATATGGAGCCCATTCAGGAACCAAAACAGGAGTGTGTCATGACAGAACAACAGAAAGAGGAGGACCCTGCTGAATCTGGGACGCCAGGGACGGAGGGACTCTTGGCCCAGCAGGAAAGTGAGCTTTTGGATTTGGCTAATGAACTCGGAAAGAACCAGACTTGGAAAGATGAAGTTTGGACTGAACTGGAAATGGGGGGTTGGATTGACCACCCTATGCAGGGATGTTTGGACTTTCCGAGTCTGGAAATGGGTCGTCAGAGGTTTGGAGTTGTTGGGACTTCCAATTTTGGAGGGAATCTGAAACATGCTCTAAAACATCATATGGAGCTCAGTTTGGACTATGAGAAAGGGGCTGATTTGTTGAAAAGGGTCAAAAACACTACAAAGCCGGAGTTCCCGCGAGTGAAAGGAAAATACGAAGAAGAGCTGCGAAAGGGACATGGAAGAGATTTGAAGGCCTCGGATATTAGGGCACCAGGTTAATGTGCCAGACTAAAGGGAAACAGAAAGGACTGACAACCCCGGGACCGGGGGAAGGGGACGCTGGAAGAAGATTGGATTGCTTTTATTCTATTGTATTTTCTTTTTTGTATTATTATTATTAGAAATGTTTGATGAATGTTGGGAAAATGCTGAAATGAAAGTACTTGGCTCTTGTTAAAATGTTTAAAGAATATGGTAAAAAGGTAATGGTTATGAGAAGTTGGTAAAAAAGATTTAAGTTTTAAGCTCTAAGATTATTATCATAAGATAAAACGAGAATAGAGTAAGGTAATGTAATGATTAAATATTATGAATCATGGATTTAAGTTTTAAGCATCAAGGATTTTTATAAGATAGGATGATAATAGAGTAAGGTAAAGTAATGATGGAATATTATGAACTTTGAAAAGGATTTGCTGTGACAATTACTAATCAAGATACAAGAGATGAGAGGAGGAGGAGGTCGTGGAAAGAAGGTAATGGAAATTGGAGAATTTGAAAAGGATGGTTTTATTTTTGTTTTTTTTCTTATGTTTTTTTGTTTTTTGTTTTTTGTAATGTTGTCTTTTTTGTGTATTCTTTTTTTAAAAAATTCTTCTGTCTCAATAAATATCATTTTAAAAAAAATGTCCATTTTACCTGCTCAGGAAGTCACCACTGCTTGATGCGTAAATCAGACATAAGATCTTCTCACTTATGGTGGACAGAGCTGTACAATGATTGGGCCAGCTGCAAAATCAACATCAATTGTATTTCCCATTATAGACATGGTCAAACTTCATCTCAAAAAGCATTCAATGTTACGCAACTTACACAATGTATCGAACAGAAAAGACTGCCATATTCCTCTCTGTTTAAACCACAAGAAAATGAATGGCATGATTCAGGAGGTATTTGTCCACAATGTTCAGAAGTCCTGCTAAACCATAGTTTAGTGTGGCATAGATAGGCCACAGTGAGTCTTGGACTTGCACCCACATCCTCCCCTCCTCTGGAACAGCTGTAAAGTGGTGGGCCAGGGGGGAAGGGAAGGAGCTCAAGAACCCAAGGTTCACTGCAGCTTGTTCATGATGTGCTAACCCAGGGGCAGAGAACTTCAGACCCAGGGGGCAAATTTGGCTCTCTTTCTGGCTCTCAAAACTTTCCGTCTGTTAAGGTTACCAGACATCCCCGTTTCCTGGGGACAGTCCCCAGATTTACAAATCAGTCCTCTGACAAAATCCATCTATTTAGTAGGAAGTTGAAAAGTGTCCCCAGATTCAGTGGAAAAAAATCTGGTAACCTTACCTTATCTCATATCCCCTCCTCAGGCCACACTTCTCACTGGCCCTACTCCATCCCCTCCTCAAACGCTTTTGCCTGGCTGAAACATGCCCTTGAACTGTGGTAATGTGTCTTGCTTGCCTATCTGGAGGTTATGTGCACACATTTGAACCTCTCATTTTTGTGTGGCTGTAGCCTACTGTAATAAAGGTAAGTATGGTAGCCTTGTTGCTGAGCAACAGCACGCAGAGCTCAGTGAAGCGGAAGGCCAGCGAACTGGAAGAGTCTCTGAGGTGTACTTGCCTGGAGGCTGAGTCAACATCCAAAGTCAGGTCCAGTCCTAAGGTTGGGCAAACAGCAATTCCAGGGGTCAGGGAATCCAATGATCGTGGGTTCAAAAGTCAAGATGAGCAGGAAGCAGTAAGGTCAGACCAGGAACTACAAGCATTGTTGC
Source organism: Podarcis bocagei (assembly GCF_964188305.1). Taxonomy (NCBI): domain Eukaryota; kingdom Metazoa; phylum Chordata; class Lepidosauria; order Squamata; family Lacertidae; genus Podarcis; species Podarcis bocagei. The sequence goes on from NC_138129.1 coordinate 31,031,459, forward strand.
CAGCATCTGACTGCTGCTGGAAGCTTTGCTTAAGAAGGCTGCAGTCAGCTGGTTCTCCTCAGTGCCTTCTCCTCTGTATCCTTGAAGGCTGATCAACTGCAAGCGGAGTCACTCTGGCTTCTCCCCCTTCAGGCTGCTGTTCAGCAGGTGAACACCCATCACTGGCCACACCCATTGCTGTCACGTGTCCACTAGAAGGTTCCTCATGTGAGGGATTGTGGCCCTTGGGCAGAAAAGGACTCCCCACTCCTGTGCCACCCTATCCAAAAGTGGCCAGTTTCTAACTCAATGGGGTGAGGGTGTCTACTACATGACAGCAATAGTTTACTACAGAAGTGAATGTGAAAACTCAACACTTTCTATCCATGCAACAGGCCCTGTTGTTCCTGCTGTACCCAAATGGAAAGTAGAGGCTGCCTATATTCTCCCATAATGAGTAAGTATTGGCATGCAGGAGATGCTGTTTTTGCAAAGAGCACTCTATCCAACCATTTCTTCTTAGGAGGACAAAGGCAGAACCAGCCCTACCATTAGGCAGACTGTAGTGGCTGCCTCAGGCAGCTTTTGTTGGGTGTCATGAACTGACAACCAATTGTGAGTTATGTAATGTATTTACAGTAGTAACTCAGGTTAAGTACTTAATTTGTTCTGGAGGTCCATACTTAACCTGAAACTGTTCTTAACCTGAAGCAGCACTTTAGCTAATGGGGCCTCCTGCTGCTGCCGCTGCGCTGCTGGAGCACGATTTCTGTTCTCATCCTGAAGCAAAGTGCTTAACCTGAAGCACTATTTCTGGGTTAACAGAGTCTGTAACCTGAAGCGTATGTAACCCGAGGTACCACTGTATTATTGTTGCATTTTTACTCCCAGGGAGAAATGCTTCTGAGATTTCTGACCTCAGATTACAAAATAATTTGGCCAGCCTATGGCACAATGTAGCTTGACAGAAGATTTGTTTCACTGAATGCTGCAATGATTTCCAAACTGCTTACATTATACCTGTTGCCCACACAGGAGTACTTATAATCTAGTGTTGCAAGGGACTTCACAGACGGAGTGTGCAGTTGAAAAAGTGCAGTGATGAGAGGCTCTATGAGAGCATGCCTTGGTGGAAAATAGAATTTAAAAATAGCTTTTGCATGGAATTGATTTGCATAGTGTGATAAGAATTTTAAGGTCTCAGATATATATTACATGTTCATAAGTGTACCAACCAAGCACGTACATAGATCAGCACAGGAAGGCCGACCTGAAACCATTTTTGATTCCCAAACTAACCAGATGTTTTCTCTACAAGGTCAAAGGAAAATGGAAAAGCCTCCCCATTGTCTTTTCCTTCACAAATCCTGTCTTAAAAGGTATGTCTGTGTTTGAATAGGGTGAGCCTGTGACTTGGCTCAGGAACTAAGTATTTATCATTACTAAGTATTTATCATTACAAAAGACTGGCCAGGCTCCCCAGGGTATCCAATCAAGTAAGCAGGGTATCCAATCAAGTAACCTGCCAGACAGGAGATAAACAGCGCACTCAGATTTCTGCTGTAGACCGCCCTTTCTGTGATGTAGGTATGATGTGTCTGGGGAGTGGTCTTGAACTACACCCCTTCTGTGATGTATGTATGATGTTTCTGGGGGTGGTCTTGAGCTCAAGAGCAGGGAATTTAAATATATAAGGGCTTGTCCGCATGGCTCGGGGTCCCTCCCCCCCTCCTGTGTGTGTGAGGGGAGCACCCTGTTGCAACAGATCAATAAAGATCAGGCTTACTAGCTGCTTTGCTTCTCAATATTCTCTGGTTGGCCTCTGTTATTTTCTCCTACCAATAGGGAACCTATGTAAGGACTCTATATGGGCTCTTGGATACCCCATAAGGGGAAAAGGGATGATTTTGTTTACAACAGTAGATGCATATGGCAAGACAGGTGTTCCATCCATGAGTAATCGCGTTACAGATATCACATTTCATGCAACAGGACATTGTATCCTTGTGAACATGCTGTGGTCTGATAAAAGTGGAATCCAAACAGAAGGTGAATTAGTTTCAGGTTCTGAATTGCATTGTTGTGGATGATGCGCAGACACCCTACATTATGTCTCGGTATAATCCATCACCTCTTTGCCATGCCACTTAATCCGCCTGCTTTTTAATCTATGAAAACTGAGTGCAGCAAAGAAAACTGATCAACTCCTGTAAAAGACAGTGAATTTAATGTTGCTGATGCACAAGGGGTGCTTCCAGATGGATGCTTATTATGGCATGCATATTGCTTGTGCATGCAAACTTTTCCACAGTATGCCAGCTCATTCCCCGCTTCAAATCTGGATTTACCCTTTTTTTTGGGGGGGGGGATCTGATAATTATTTTTTGCCAATGACACATTTGTGATATCAGAATGGCCCATTTACAATATTAAGTCCCTGATCTTAATATTAAGTAGCCTTCATATTAAGGCTTCTGGGTTTTTCCTATAGCAAGATTGCCCATCCTTTCTGTATTCATTTTGCTAATGTGGGTGCCTCCTCAAGCTTCTGGTAGACACTGCATTTTAAAGGGCATTTTCAGCACCCACCCACACCTAACTATGCTTTTTGCTTTAGGTTGGTGCTTAATACAAATGTAAAGCCTGCATTTATTAACATGAACAGTCTCTTTTGTACACTCTCTCCTGCATCCGTACAAGACACATGTGCACGAAGCACCCAACTCAGTCCTGAGTAAATGTGCACACTGAACCTAGATATATCACTGAGCCCTATTTGCTGTCATGGACTGGCTGGATGCAGAGGAGGGCTGGGAAGCACCAGTTGGGGAATTCCTAAGGGGAAAAGGCTCAGAGCCAGGGGATTGGTGATGGGATGATGATGAGTGGCCAGAGGGAGAAGACGGAGCAGACTGGGAGGAGGTGGTGTTGGAAGCTGAAGAGGTAACAGGCTTTAGTGAGCAGGAAGAGGCTGTGGCAGAGAGCAGTTCAGAATCAGAGGCTGGAGAGGAGGGACGCAATGAATCGGGCTGGTGAGGCAGCCAGGCTGTTTCCTCCTGCTGCTGTGACCAGCTCCCCTTCCCACTATTCTCCCAGAACCCAAAGAAGCATGAAGAGGGTGGAGCAAAGACAAACAAGGTGATGGAGTCTCCGATTGCTTGGGAAGGAACCAGGGGAGGAGACTTGGGGAGTTGCGGGAAGGCAGGGACCTTCAGTCCTCACCACTTCCTCATAGGAGCAGGTACTACTGGGAAGAGTTGCTGTGCTCACTAGGCATGGCCTCCTGGGCTGTCTTGTTTCTTTGAACAGAATTAACTTCACTGAAGTCACGTGAGTTATCGTTGACCTGTCCCTGTCATTTGGGCTGGCTACACTGCAGCATATCCCTCTGAAGTCTGGAAACGCAGATGAAATTTGAGCTAGTGTGGTGTAGTCAACAAATTCCTTTGGAGAAGCCAAGTTGACATCCACATTCACCCATAAAGTTCACTGGGGTGACTGTAGGCCAGTTGTTCTTTCTCCCTTAGCCAAACCTCCCACACCTGACCGTTTAGTTTATTCCTAAAACGGGGTGGGGGGGGATTAAACCCCTCTGATTATTCAGGGCATGTGTTTGCTGCATCACAGGGGAATATCAGCTAGGGAAAGAAGTTGTAGGGTAACAGCAGAAAGTGGGAGAAAAATCAAAGATATTGCACCACTTCTCTGCTACAAACTGCATACCAACCCCGCTGTTTAGCTGGTGTTGAACCAGGTTCTCAGGTCCAATGCTGCTCTCAGTTCAAATGCGTAGTTAGATCCTAGCTGCATGAATGAACCTTCTCTCAAATAACATTTTAATTCCTCCTTAGTAAGGCATGAACTGCTCCATCACACCATCATTCTAGGGCAAAGAATTTCAGTTGAGATTATTAGCTTTCATTCACAAAGCTCTCCACTGTATTGGGTATCACTGTATGTCTTTCCATGCTCTAGAATCATTTCTGTGCTTTTTACTGCTGAAAACGCATCTCCCACGCTTTTGAAACTGCTGAGAATGTTAATTAATCAGCCAGGCAATGGAACACATCCCTTTCTATTTGTAGATAGAAAGGATTTATCATTCACATGCAAAGAATCTTGAATGTAAGTCATATATAGCAACACGTCTGCTGCTAGATCACAGGTGGATGCTCATCACTTAGCATGTGATCATCCTTAATAATCTTTTATTTATTTATTTTTATTAAACATTTCAACATGACAATTTATCATAAACATATCAACCTCATTTCCCCCCAATAAATTTCTCTCCCCCTCCCTAAAAAGAACCCACCCTCCCACCCCCTCCCGGACTTCCCTCAGCTCCTCTCTCTGGTTTTTAAACACATTTTACTCTCTGCATGTTCCCAAGTTTTAATGATCCTTAATTTATCTGTCTATATGTTGCCAATAATAAATTTGTGTCTGTTTATTCAAAACCTGCCAAGGAGATCAGTTCATTTTGTTGTTTCTTTAAGTACTTTGTAAAAGGTTCCCATTCTTCTTTAAAGTCACAGTTGTCCTTGTCATGTAATTTATGTGTCAGTTTCACCAGTTCCACATAGTCCATCAGTTTCCCTTGCCACTACTCTTTTGTCAGGATTTCTTCATTCTTCCATCCTTGTGCTATTAAGACTCTTGCCGCCGTTGTCGCATACATGAATATGTTCTTCAATTTCCTTGGCAGGCCTTTTCCTACATCCCTAAAAGATCAGCCTTATTAATCTAACACTCTTGCCTATTCTCTTGACTTCATCCTGTGCTGAATCACTGGATATTACCTGGGGAATTCAGTCCCCTTTTTTATTGCATGGAAATGCATTAGCTGGTGTTAAGAGGCATATATATGATTTTTTTCTTCTTCGCTTTACTCTGTGGTCCCCTAGCCTTGTGCTATGCCCCCCCCCCATTTACACATTTTTCACCTGTGGCCCCCTTGGAATATCCACAAGAGGCCACATGGCCCTTGATTGGGAAACGCTGGTCTACACTGACTAGCAGAGGCCTCTCCCAGCCTTGCCTGGGACAGCCAGAGATTAAACCTGAGACTTCCTGTGTGCAAATCAGGTGGCCTATCCCCAAACGTAATTATTTTCGCACTGACAGCCACGTGGACAGATAGGCCACATCCATTCACATACATTCAAAGCACATTTGTATCACTTTAGCAGTCATGGCTTCTCCCAAAGAATCCCAGGATCCGTAGTTCACCCACCACCGAGCTACAGCTTCCAGAATCCTTAACAAACAACAGCTCCCGGGATTCTTTTGAGGAAGCCATGCACTTCAAGTGTATAGTCATACCCAACAGAAGTTGGACCAGACTTCCATTGAAAGCCTCCAAGGAAGAAGATTCCACATTCTCCGTGTGGTTTGGAAGCTTCTTCCAACAGGCAACCTGAATCTGCTTTCTTGCAGAGGAAAGGGCCTCCCTGTTTAAGAGCAGAAACAGCTGCATTGGCACCTGTTCTGGAAACAACAGTGGCTATGCTGTGTTAACCAGTATGTTTCCGACCACAATTCAAAGTGTTGCTGCTGACCTTTAAAGCCCTAAAAGGCCTCGGCCCAGTATACCTGAAGGAGCATCTCCACCCCCATCATTCAGCCCGGACACTGAGATCCAGCGCCGAGGGCCTTCTGGTAGTTCCCTCATTGCGAGAAGTGAGGTTACAGACAGAGGGCCTTCTCGGTAGTGGCACCCACCCTGTGGAACACCCTCCCTTCAGATGAGAAGGAAATAAGCAGCTTTCCTATCTTTAAAAGACATCTGAAGGCAGCCCTGTTCAGGGAAGTTTTTAATATTTAATGCTGTAGTGTTTTTAACACTTGATTGGAAGCTGCCCAGAGTGGCTGGGGAAATTCAGCCAGATGGGCGGGGTATAAATAATAAATTATTATTATTATTAACCTTCCCCAACCTGGTGCCCTCCAGAGTTTTGGGACTACAACTCCCATCATTCCCAGCCAGTACTGCTGTGCCACGTTAGACAAAGCTAAGCATAACGTGACATCTGAACATTCCATCTTCCACACTTTCCCCCCTCCTTTTTAAAAACTTTCACTCGAAGAGGGAACACATATAAGAATTGCTCTTGTGGATACCTCTTACACCCTTCCCCCCTGAAACTGTTATATCTTCCTATGATGTTCACATTTGATGCTAGCTAGTATACCTTTGGCAAGATGAATGCAGGCTGAATTTCAGCAGTGGTAGCCTGAGTCGGGAGCTTCTTTCGGAATGTCTTGTGTCTCTGCTGTTTCACACAAGCAGCTTCCAAGCGGCAGCACTGGAGGCATCTAGCATTCTTATCACTTCCGCTTATTTGCAGGTACCGGTATGTGTAACAGTCAAGCTGGCAAGCACACAGATACACACTATTAGTCTTTAAAGCAAACTTAGTTCTTCTTAAAGCAAATGACCTGGATCTGAAACCCTCCCTCCACTTTCTGGTAGCTACAAACCTCAGGGTCAGAAAAACCCCCACTATATTTTGGTTTGAAATGTTGACTTAGAACAGGGTGGCTAACAGGTGACTCTCCATAGAGAGCCAGTGTGGTGTAGTGGTTAAGAGCGGTAGTCTCGTAATCTGGGGAACTGGGTTCGCATCTCCGCTCCTCCACATGCAGCTGCTGGGTGACCTTGGGCCAGTCACACTTCTCTGAAGTCTCTCAGCCCCACTCACCTCACAGAGTGTTTGTTGTGGGGGAGGAAGGGAAAGGAGAATGTTAGCTGCTTTGAGACTCCTTCGGGTAGTGATAAAGCAGAATGTCAAATCCAAACTCTTCTTCTTCTTCATCATCATATGTTGCTGGACTCCAGCTCTCACCAGCCGCAGCCAGCAAGGCCAAGAGATGATGAAGGTTGTAGTCCAGGCATGGGGGACCCTTTGCAGCCCAAGGACCACATTCACTTCTGGGTAATGTCTAAGAAGCTGCATACTAGTGGCAGGTGGGGTCAGAGGGAATGTACACTTCACTTTCATGAAGTATGCTAGTTTCTACACATCTCTCTTAATTCTCCATCCAGTCAAGCAAGAAACATTTATCAGAGTTCCAGTGACCCGTTCCAGCCTGGTGGAAACACTCAAGGAGAATGCAAAGCTACAGAGGGTGTGTAGCCTGGAGAGAGTCCCAGGGCCTGATAGAGAGATCATGAGGGCCATATATGGTCTCCTGGCATGAGGCTCCCCATCCCTCTGGTAGTCTAACAACATCTAGAAGGCCACCACAGGCTACCCACTCCTTAGAAAGTAGAGTCCTAATCCAACCCACTTGTGAATTAATGCTATTCTATTCAGCAACTTTTAATTACGGATTGTATGGCTCAAGAACACCCCATACTGAAGCTGCCTGGCCTAGCCAGTGTAAACCAATGTCCTGCTTATAATGAGAACAATTTTGGAACTCTCTGGGGGCTACTCTGAGAGTGTCTCCAGCATGCAACTCTCTGTGAAATAAGGAGAAATGGTCACTCACTGTGATGAGCTTGCATTTTAAACACATCACACCTGAAGCCCTTGAGATTGATTCTGTTCAGATGAATTTGGCTAACTGTCGCAGCAAGTGCTAGCATTCAGAGCAGCTTAAGCCTGTGATTGGATTTCCATGGGGAAAGAGAGCAATGTCACGCAGCACTCTTTGTCCTCTTCTGGCTAAAGAATATATACACACCACCTTTCCTAAAATAGCTTTATGGTTCTATTGCTCTTTGTTTCATCACTTTGCTTTTCTGGGAAGGTGGCGTGAAGAAGACAGTTGAAAACCCTCTTTCTCCAGTGCCGTGTTCCAATTCCAGCCCTCTTTCCTGAACTTGCTGCCTTTAAATGGTGGGAGTTTCTAAATGCAGATCTCCAGGGTCTTGCATGATGGGCTGCTTAGCCCTGGGACTGGGTTTCAGAGCAGCCACTGGAAGCAAAGACTCCAGAGATAGCTTTCCAACTCCTTCTGCCCTAAAACTTAAATGTGTTAATGAAATGCATTGTAGGAGAAGTAGAAGTGGATTGGGCATCACTTGACTAGCACAGAGCAATAGGCTTTGAAGCTGGCAGGCTCAAGGTAAACGATTTGGATTCTGGGACTTCTAATCACCCTCCCAAAGGGAATTCTTGTCAGTGATGAGCTTTGCTTTTTCTGACATTCATCACTTAACTGTTGAAAATGATGACATTTCATTAAAAAATGATGGCACTAAGCATATCTCCTCAGGGCTGCCCTTTCCCCCCAGGTAAGTGGTCCTGTGAGAAAACGGGCCAGCAGAGCCATGGGCAAGCCTTCAAATAAAGGTGAGAAGGATCCTGCCATTCCTTTTATTCTCAACTTTTATAGCATCATGAATATCATGAAGCGTGACTTCTCCAGCTTTGTGTGAGAATTGTTTCCAGGACTGCTGGGGCAAACCAGTTGCCTCAGGGAGGAGATGAGACAGACTAAGACCAGCTGGTCCCACAGGAGCCCGGCTAAAGTGTGTTTGCCGTATTCCTATATTCAACTATAGTCACTCTTTCCAGGAGCTATTGTCCAGAGCAGGGTTTCTTTTCGCTATACTGTAAAAATATTATTGTCTTAAAATAGGTAATCCATCAGCCAAAACAGACCTCTGCAACTGCAGAAATGGCAGGCTGTGCATTGCATTTTCTATGGTGTTGTACAGCAAATATTTGTGCCTGCTTACTCTTAAGTAAGTCCGACTGAGTTCAATAGAGCCTACTCCGAAGTAAGTGTGAAAAGATGGCAGCCTTTTTATTTTATGTACATGTGTCTGGCCTGTAAGTGGATTCAAGGTGGGGTGCATCCAACCCCCCCCCCCATCACCCCAGAAGACACAATGAAAAATTGTTGGGATACTGCCAGGGAGATAAAGTCCATCATGGCCCCAAGCCGTCTGCCGGATGATCCATCGATCTCCCGTAGGCACGAAGTATCAGCAATTAGCGACATGAGTTTCTAGAAAAAAGTTTGCCACATTCTAGAGCTCATGCACACTCTATCAGCAGATAATTCACAGCAGAAGTTGCACGCAGGAGAGCATTATTTACAAGTTTTATTCAGCGTTGATCAGAACAAAGAAAGACATGACTGCCTGCATCAGTGTCTCCGACACAGAGAGAGAAAATGAAAGCAACAGAAAACATAAACATCCTGTGAACAGGAAATACGCAGACTCTGTGACACACAGCCTGCTCCCTTTTAAGGTGGAACGGAAATATCCTAACAAAAATTGGGTGAACGTTTTTTCTAATCACAGGTGGAGGCCCACCAGTTAGGACTGGGACCAGTGCCTACTGTTTGCCTACAAAAAAAAGCTCCCATTTCCAGAGGACTCTCTCCAATGCAAATAGCAGGTGCTTAGACCCCTCCTAGTTTGGATCCAGACCACAGAGGGGGACAATTGGTTAAAGACCCCCACCCCCACCATGGCTGTGATCTAGATTGCCCCTCCTGCACCTAATATGCACTTTAAAAAAGTAATTAGAACCACTGTTCCTTGTGTGAATATCATCTTATCCAGATTTGGCTTGAGATGTAAGTACTAGGGACTCTGGGAAGGGTGATTCTAATGACTCATGCTAAACAGATCAACAAGGCATGTTATGCCTAATGATTGAAATTTGGGAATGATTTAGCAGCGACAATACCAGAAAACAGGGATTGCCCCCTGTAAATAGAGACAGTTGGTGGTGCAGATGGCAAAAGAACAACTCTGTCTCCTGAAAAAACATCACAACCAGAGCTTGTTATTTGAACTGAGCAATTAAGGTACCCCTCCCTGCCTCAGAAGCTGCAAAAGGTCACTACAGCTGGATCTAGACACATCAAAAAAGCATTTCAGGAAAACCCGTTGTGAACTTTATTATGGGAAATCACGTTGGCAAAAGTTGGGACTCCACAGCGCCATCTGGTGTCATTGTGTTATAATGCATATAAAACGTTTTTTCCTTACTATTGTAGCTGAGTCCTAAGAGCAACATAGGGAAACTCCTGATAGACCAGACCAAACGGCCCAGCCAGTCTACCATCTTGCACTCACAGTGGCCAGCCAGATGCCTATAGCACTCTCCCCACTTGTGATTCCCAGCAACTGGCGTTCAGAGACATGCCAACATATCCAGTACTGGAGGCAGCACACAGCTATCGTGATTAGCAGCTGCTGATAGCCAAGACTTTGTCTAATTCCCTTTTAGGGTGTCTGAATGGGTGGCTATCAGTAGATCTTGTGGCAGCAAATTCCATAGTTTAAGTACACACTAGGTAAAGAAATGCTTCCTTTTGTCCGCCCTGAACCTTCCAGTGCCCAGCTTCATTTGAGAAAAAAAATTGGGAACCACTGGCATAAAGGAGGCTGGAGAACAAGGCCAGCTTACTATTCTGTATCAGCTGGTCCTTATACAGAAGGGACCAGTGCTTTTTTCCTAGAAAAAGCTTGTAACCTGACATGTGTGCAACCAGAAGCGTTCATATCCAGAGGTACCTCTGTACTGCACTGCTTGCCACCACCCAGCAGCTTTCCTGCCAGAATGATTGGCGGAAAGGGGAAGAAAAGGCTCCCTCTGTGCACAGGATAGAAATCCTGAAGGAACAGCCCTCGGGAATCCTGCTTGCTCTCTCGCTCCTCCTTTCCCCAGATAATGCTTTTTCTCTCTTTTCCTGAGCTCCAGCTGCCACTTGACAAAACATTCTGAATTCTGCAAAAAGCCAAAGAAACCCCAACAACCCTTAAATATTGGCCGCAGCTTGCTGGGGGAGAACCGGCTTTCACACCTTCCCCATCACAGGACATCTTCACTTTCCATGCTAGTGATAAAATGATGGCTCACTTTGCATAATGCTGAAAGCATTTGCTAAGGTTATGAAGAGGCCTCTGGCTCCTTGGGGATGGCAGAGATGAAAAGATGAGGCTGTTATTAGAGTTCTGTTGACTTACAGTAGCATGAAAAAAAACAGCATCAGGCGTCTAGGGTGATTTGGGCATTGGCCACATGCGCCTGACCTGAACATAAGATAAGACCAAAGGCCTATCCAATCCGGCATTCTGCTCTCACAATGGACAATCATCAGATGTTCCTTGGAAAGCCCATCTACTGCTGCTCTCTTTCTCTGTGTGTGTGTAATTTACTGACAGTAGCTGAGGATCCGCATAGGCACAAAGTGCCTTATAGTCAACAACTTGCCTGGCTGCCATAGGCAACAAGAGAATGCGTGCATGTAAGTGCTGGGAATTGCATGCCCGTGAGTGAGTGAGTGAGTGAGTGAGTGAGTGAGTGGGCTGGCAGACAAGTGGGGTTCCTCAGTGGTGGATGTTATGTACTGAAGTTCTCACCCTGGGCCAGCAGGGGAATACTGTAGATAGTTTTCACTCAGGTCCACATATGCAAATAAGGGATTGAAAGTGACGTTCAGCAATTGGATAGTTACAGAAAGTTGTTACAGTTGTGTGGTAGTGGAGCGCTATATAAGCAGGCTGGCTGAACCCTTCAGTTCAGTTCTGTTCTGGCCTGTGAATAAACAAGAGCTGTTTGAAGAATCACTGTGTCGTCTGATATGTTCACCCACAACTTAACAGTGGAACATCTGCTTTGCATTCAGAAGGCCCCAGGTTCATTCCCTGTCATCTCCAGGTGGGTCTGTGATAGTGTTATCTGTTGATTGCCTCTTTATCCTGTGCTTCTTACATTTTCATCCTGCCTCACCGTGTACATGAAGTGGCGTGCAACAGAATAAATAAACAGCACCTTTGAATTTAAAATGCAACACTGGAAACAAGCTGATTTGCTGGGGGGCAACTGTTCGTTTGGATTCAGAGGCAAGTTTTATTAGCTGCACAGCAAGTGTTGTCCTTAAATGCACATACATAGTCACTAAGGCAAACAACTAAGCATTTAAGCACTATCATAATAAAAAAAACATTTTCAGACTATTTCATTCTTACATTCTATCTGCTGTTGGAAGAATCCTTAGACACAACTGCAAATGATAGCCCTAGAGCCAGTTGGTGCATCGCACGTCCTGGTCTGTGCTGGCTTCTCTGCATCTGTGTAACAGTAACAGTGCTCTAGTCTATCATATTTATACTGTTATAGCCAGGAAGATGGCGGACAGCTATGCTCCTGTGGTCATCCAGGGGAAGTACTGATGGTGCCATCCCATTCCCATGTAGGTCCAAGGGTTGGCAAGCTGCCCTCTTCTACTAGGTTCTCCTAGTCACCACGATTCCCATGACCTTAAAGAGTTAACCATGAAAAAATGGCAATCAGCCAAGAGATGATATGTACTTGTGATGCAAAGCTATGTCAATGGCTTATCATGTGGGCCTGAAGGTTAAGCCCACATTCACTCTTATGACACAATACATTCTCATATAAAATTAAATGACGAAGCCAAAAAGGACCAAAATACTCAGCAATAGCGGAGTATTAAGCAGATTCAGTCCCCCTAACAAACCCTAAATACGGTATCATTGAGGCAATAGTTGGATGTCACTAATCGCCTCATGATCACAGTATTCTTCTAAACGTTTCCAATACACAAACAAAAACTGTTTTCTTTAGTTCATGGGTAGGCAAACAAAGGCCCGGGGGCCGGATCCGGCCCAATCACCCTCTAAATCTGGACCACAGACAGTCCAGAAATCAGCGTGTTTTTACATGAGTAGAATGTGTCCTTTTATTTAAAATGCATCTCTGGGTTATTTGTGGGGCATAGGAATTCGTTCATCCCCCCCCCCAAATATAGTCCGCCCCCCCACAAGGTCTGAGGGACAGTGGACTGGCCCCCTGCTGAAAAAGTTTGCTGATCCCTGGCCTAGAAACACCCCTTCCTGATGTTGCTCAGTGTTGCTCTCCTGAAGCAGCTTCTTACAAGGCTCCCAAGGGCAAAGGGTGGGGTAGCTGAAAACACCTCTCCCATGATGTTGTTTCCCCTCTTCTTTCTCCTTTCCTTCTTTTTCCAGGCCCTTCCAAGTTCTACAGCACTTTGAATCCAACAGAGCCCAATCTATCCATGCCCTGCCCTGCCCCCAAGCACCCTGTTTTGAGGATTTTCCATAAGCTACCACTGATGGTCATAGGCGCCGACTCCATGGGGCTTGAGGGGGCTCGAGCCCCCTCAAAAAATTTTTTGGGGGGGCTCAGCCCCCCCAATAATCTCAGGCGGGCGCCCTTCCAGCAGAGCGCCGCCGCCGTCCCCCGCCTCCTCCTTCGCCAGCCAGCCAGCCGCGCGCCCTAATCGGAGAGCCCCGGCCGGAAATCCCGCGAGAACAGGGGAATCCCGACTGGCCACACCTCCCAGCCAGCCAATCGGCTGGCTGGGGGGCGTGGCTTGCCCTATTTAGGGCCGGAGCCACTTTATTTGCATATTCATGAGCTTATTTATTATTCATGAGCTTTCCCGGGCCCCCCCCCAATATTTTTTCTAAGTCCGCGTCCCTGCTGATGGTTAAACCACAGAGCCTAGGACTTGCTGATCAGAAGGCTGGTGGTTCGAATCCCCGCAACAGGGTGAGCTCCCATTGCTCGGTCCCTGCTCCTGCCAACCTAGCAGTTCGAAAGCACGTCAAAAGTGCAAGTAGATAAATAGGTACCGCTCCGGTGGGAAGGTAAACGGCGTTTCAGTGTGCTGTTCTGGTTCGCCAGAAGCGGCTTAGTTATGCTGGCCACATGACCTGGAAGCTGTACACGAGCTCCCTTGGCCAATAAAGCAAGATGAGTGCCACAACCCCAGAGTCGGTCACGACCTTTACCTTTTACCACTGATGAGAGAGACTCCTTAGGTGCAGTGGCAGAGCCCGACCCCCAAAAAACCCCACAATGTAGGGTCACCTTCACTTTACCCTAATCCCTTCAAGTGGCATAGATCAGGAGGTTGAGGTCGCATGGTTCATTGGTTGATCTACTGGTTTAAAATACAATCCCACGGCCACTTACGGTAAATGGGAGAAAGACTGACTGAACTCAGGATCAGGCTACTAATGGCTGCCAGTTTGCTGCTGATCTCATCGCTTTATTGCTATTGTGACACGGTTTGAACTTTGTCAGTGGTCGCTCTGTGTTGATTGTTATGCACTAATAACCTCTTGGGGATTCAGTAGTCTGGAGGGAATAGCACTGGGTGCCTGAGTCCCTGTAGTTGCTGCTATTGTCATAACAAAAACAAGTGCTGTATGCCAGGTGTGTGTGGAGCGGGGAACAGCCACACACTTTGGAGAAACAGCCTCTATAGTTTCCTGTAAATAATCCATATGGCTGTTATTGCAAGGACAGCTGGAAACAGAAGTGTGAAAAATGTTAAGTGTTTGTTAAGGCCCTGTGCTACACAGAAACAATTTGTCAAAGACTCCAGCTTTTGTCTTGCTATTCCTTTTTGTGTTAGATAACAAGAGTTAAAATTGATTTCACCCCACTTCCTTTCCAAGAGGACACAACACATGGTGAAAGGATCCCCTGCTGCTACCAAGTGCATTTGAAGGACCTCGTGGTTATTCTCTTCTCTGTTACTGATTTTGGAAACATTCCAAATTTAATTCATCTAGAGTAAAAAGGAGCCATTTAACATGCCAGGTTGAGGAATCTCCCAGGAAAAAGGGAGAAATGATTCTTGGCTCACTTGTTGTGTGCTGTTGTGTACTTTGGTTATCTCCCGCTTGGACTACTACAATGCGCCCTACGTGGGGCTATCTTTGAAGGTGACTCAGAAACTACAACTAATCCAGAATGCAGCTGCCAAACTAATGACTGGGAGTGGTTGCCAGGACCATATAACACCAGTCCAAAAAGATCTACATTGGCTCCCAGTACATTTCCAAGCACAATTCAAAATCTTGGTACTGACCTTTAATGCCCTAAATGGTTTTGGACCTGTATACCTAAAGGAGCATCTCCTCCCCCATTGTTCAGCCTAGACACTGAGATCCAGCACCAAGGGCCTTATGGCAGTTCCCTCACAGTGAGAAGTGAAATTGCAGGGAACCAGGCAGAGCGCCTTCTTGGTAGTGGCACCCACACTGTGGAACCCAGTCAGATGGGCAGGGTATAAATAATTTGTTGTTGTAACAAAGGTCCCATCTGCACTATACATTTAAAGCAGTACCATACCACTTTAAACAGCCGTGTCGTCTACCAAAGAATCCTGGGAACTGTTGTTTGTTAACAGGGCTGAGAGTTGTTAGGAAACCCCTATTCCCTTCACAGAGCAACACTTCCCTGGGAAGAGGAACTGACTGTTTAATCACTCTGGGAACTGCAGTGACTAATTTGGGGAAAGGTTACCATCAAGAGGGATGCTGGTGGCACTGTGGGTTAAACCACAGAGCCTAGGACTTGCCAATCAGAAGGTTGGCAGTAGGAATCCCCGCGACGGGGTAAGCTCCCGTTGCTCGGTCCCTGCTCCTGCCAACCTAGCAGTTTGAAAGCACATCAAAGTGCAAGTAGATAAATAGGTACCGCTCCAGCGGGAAGGTAAATGGCGTTTCTGTGTGCTGCTCTGGTTTGCCAGAAGTGGCTTAGTCATGCTGGCCACATGACCCAGAAGCTGTACGCCGGCTTCCTCGGCCAATAAAGCGAGATGAGCGCCGCAACCCCAGAGTCGGTCACAACTGGACCTAATCGTCAGGGGTCTCTTTACCTTTACCCTCAAGAATAGCTCCAATCTGTTTTGAGAAATAGCTGTCCTGTTGACGCTGCTGTGGCAATAATTTCTGTTAAAAATCTGGCTGTCTTTTTTGAGGAACGGTTCTTCTTCTACTGTGAGACACTAGGAAATGAAGAGCTTGCTCACTCTCTGAGAACATTTTGTACAGAATACCAGAGCAAAATGAATTGCTTATCAAAGTGCATTTATGCTCAAGATCTGAACCTGAGCAAGTTGCTGTTTACAGTCTTGACTCAGCAGTCTACTTCTACATAAAGTACTATCCTGTCTCCAGCCAACAGCACATGGGAGCTATGGCACACAGGTGAACTAGGTGGCTACCATGGGTGACAACATTTTAGGGGCCCCAACTGTCAAGGTTGAGAATTGTGGTAGGTGGGAAAATGATTTCTTAATGACTCTCACAGCATTTGTTTGCTCTCCCTCCCAGAGAAAATTCTAGCACCTTTGAGTCTTGAAGCGGACTTGTGCCTGTTTACTCAGAAGTAAATCCCACTGTGTTCATGGCAAAGATGCTTTCAGGGACGCGGACTTAGAAAAAATATTGGGGGGGGGGGCCGGGAAAGCTCATGAATAATAAATAAGCTCATGAATATGCAAATAAAGTGGCTCCGGCCCTAAATAGGGCAAGCCACGCCCCCCAGCCAGCCGATTGGCTGGCTGGGAGGTGTGGCCAGTCGGGATTCCCCTGTTCTCGCGGGATTTCCGGCCGGGGCTCTCCGATTAGGGCGCGCGGCTGGCTGGCTGGCGAAGGAGGAGGCGGGGGACGGCGGCGGCGCTCTGCTGGAAGGGCGCCCGCCTGAGATTATTGGGGGGGCTGAGCCCCCCCCAAAATTTTTTTGAGGGGGCTCGAGCCCCCTCAAGCCCCATGGAGTCGGCGCCTATGGATGCTTTCCCTTTTCCAAAACAAAGGATGCTTTGGGTTGCAGCCTCAC
Source organism: Podarcis bocagei (assembly GCF_964188305.1). Lineage (NCBI taxonomy): Eukaryota > Metazoa > Chordata > Lepidosauria > Squamata > Lacertidae > Podarcis > Podarcis bocagei. The sequence continues at coordinate 31,048,036 of NC_138129.1, forward strand.
AGGCTGGTCCAACCTTTTTACAGCTTCTGTGAAGCAGGGACAGCTAACTAGAGTGGTTGCATTGTGAAGCCTGTGGAACTCAGCGAGACTTGCTTATAGGTGCTTAGGTGAATGCAGCCAGTGGTTGCAGCCTGGCTGGCCCAGCAGTTTTTGGGGGGAGAGCCATCTCTGCAGGAAGGGATATCATTCCTCAAGCCAGCTCTGTCACACTGGACCAGCTCCAGTTCCTCTCCCTTTGCTTCATTGTTCTAGGGAGGGAAAGTTGTGTGCCACTGCCAGTCAGTGTAGACAGTACTGAGTTAGATGAACTAAAGATCTGACCCAGTAGAAGACAGCTTCCTATGTAACTAACTGCTTGGGCACTTGTTATTCTAACAGCCTCCTAGGCCTTCCTTCTGACATTCTTTCCAAATGCTCCTAGTTGTCAATACACACACACACACCACTTTATTCTTCTTCCCTACCCAGTTCCTTCAGCAGTTCTTTTCTGACTCCTTTCCTGCACCTCAATCAATCAATCAATCAATCAATCAATCAATCCTCTTCAGACTGACTGGTGTGACCCAGTGCACTGCCAGGAATCAAGGATCTGCACTCATTCCTGCTTACAGAAGTGCAGCCTGCAATCCTCGAAGTCAGTCCTCCTCTCTGAAGAGGAATCTCTTGCTGACTTTGCCGCTCTGAGGTGATGACGAGAGTCTAATAACAAATCCTGCCACTCAAAGGCCCTGACCAATCGGTGCAGCCAAGGGGAGGGCATTGAGACAGATACACCTACACTGAATGTTGCCGAGTGGCTGGCAAGAGCATCTCTCAGTGCACAGTAGTTGCTGCTTTCAACAACTGCAGAGCAGGCTTGTTCGCTGACAGTCACTGAAACCAGGGCATTCAGCGTGCCAAGCAATCCGGGAAGGCTAGGGTAACTGAAGGACCAGCCTCCCAGCATCTGTGAAAAAAGAACCCAGCAATCTTCAGCGAGAAGATGATGGCATGTACAGAGATGCTGACAATGTGCTTGCTCTCTGCCAAGCACGCTTACAGCCCTGAAGCCAAAGACAGCCTGCAGAACTATGGCAAGGGACTAGCAATCTTCCACGATGTAAGTAGCTGCATGGCACATGTTTTCCCTATGTTGTAAATGGAGAGTGGTTTGTAGAGCAGTACTATGAATGTTTGATTTACCCGTTGCTTCACCTCCCGTTTCAAGCTTTCTGGATTTCATATCTTCCTGCTTCCACCTCCCCTTGGTATGCTCAGAGGTCTGGTTTGAAAAACTTGCCAAGTCCCAAGGAGCAAGGCAAATACAAAGCCCTCGAGTTTCTGCGCTGAAAGCCTTCATGCTACACTTTTGCAGAGAAATGTGTATGTGTGTGTCTTGGAGAGCCAGGGATGTAGTAGAGAGAAAATTGTTTCATGGTATGATTTCAGAACAAGATTAGAAAGAGTTGGGCTCTTGTTCCACCTCTGCAAAGGTATCCCATGATCTCCGGCAAATTGTGGTGGATCAGTAAGTTGCCCAACTCTAGCATAGGAATAAGAGCGCACTGCATGCAGACCAGTACTTGCAGTAATATTTCTGCTCCATTCACTTTTCAGTCCTCTTCCTATCCTCAAACTAATTTGTATGTATTTCTTCCTGCTGGAATTGTGAGCTTAGTTTTCAAGCTTGCCAAAGTTGAAATTTCACCTGTGTACCCTTAATCTCACCAATAAATTATACGGAAGATGTAAAAAGGGAAGGATCTTATACAGGCCGTGAAGTAACCTGGTACAGTTTATACTTAAGAAATTAGCAGTGGAAAATTAACAAAATGTCCAGGCGAATGAATGTTTTGCACATTGACTAAAGGGTCCACTGTCGAAAGAGAAAGAGACCGCAGAATGGCAAGGAAGAAAAGAAGTGTGAGATTTCTGCCTAGAGAAATTGTGGAATAGTTTCCAGAGCACCATTAGTCCGTTGCAGCAAAATGAAGGGAGAGTCTTGCAGCATGTTAATAATAATAATAATAATAATAATAATAATAATAATAATAATAATAATAATAATAAATAATTTATTATTTATACCCCGCCCATCTGGCTGAGTTTCCCCAGCCACTCTGGGTGGCTCCCAATCGAGTGTTAAAAACAATACGGCATTAAATATTAAAAACTTCCCTAAACAGGGCTTAAATACAAACGTTCCTATTTTTAAATAAACATTTAAACAGGTTTTTTTAAAAAAAGTCTTTAATATAAAATATTTCATTGTTTGTAAATATATATATATATATATATATATATATATATATATATATATATAAAGAACACAGTCTGAACCAGAATTGTAACTCCATTTTTTTAAAAAAGGAACTCCTCTTCATTGGTTTTTCCTATATTAATAAAAAGAGGCAAGGGAAGGGTGGCTGTTAAGGCATTAAGGCCAGATCCTAAGTTTTGCTCTGCTGGTGAATAAGTGTGCAAGATGGAACATACTGACTGCTGCATCCAAACGCCACTAACAATGTTTATTTTGGCATAAGGTTTTGTGGACTAGAGTCCACTTCAACCTAATAGTATTGCCTTAATGAAGGACAAGTAATTTCATGGGAAATGGAGCCTGATCTCCCTGTGCTCACACTGTGATCAGTGGCATTTTGTGTATGGGGGAGGGTATTGTTGGTCTGGAGACACTCTGAATGGAACAAATAATATCTTACCTGATCAATGTGCAAAGTATGAAGGAGAGTTAATGCAATGCAACTTCAAGTCTGTGAAAAGCAAGGTGTATTTTCAAGTTTGCTCATTCCTGGAAGTTGCTGTCAAAAGAGAGCTCATGCTGCCTCAGGAGTTCCCATCTCAGCTGCTACACTTTTCCAGCAAATTGATCGCCTGCAGAAGCAGCTGATGGTAGGGTTACCTCCAGCTCAGTCCTACTCAGAGTAGACCCATTGAAATTAGTTGACCTAAATTAATCACGCCCATTAATTTCAATGGGTTTGATTCGCGTGGGATACAATCCAAGGAATGAATCAAGGTTAAACTGGGGTTAAGCATCCAAAAAGAGGAAATGCGCAAACTTGGGGGTGGGGACAAAAGATGTCAGTGCTTTCGATTAAATTTGTATATACCAATCTATATGTATGGATGCAAATTTAGAAAGGATTGCTATAATTTAAATGGAATTGCAATACATTTCACCATAGTGGGGAAGACTGTGAGTGTATGCCTGCTCAGTTTCCCGTCTGGGTGCTAAGCATTGGTGGGCAACTTCAATGCCCCTTCCGCTCTTCCCATCTTGTAGTTTTTTAATCTTTAAAGCAGTCTTGGGTCAGACAGCCCTCCAAACAGAGGACTGTGTCTTCTGTAAAGTCAGACCCCTGGACGGTATAGCTCTAACAAAGGCCTCTTCTTCTGGGTTGTTGTGATCTTCGTCCTTAACTTTTTATGCTTTCGTTGTATTGTTTCATCTTGTTTTTACTGTTACACACCACTTTGATAGATTTTTGTGATATGGCGGTACATAAATATTAATTTATTTATAGCATTTATAACACCTTTCACTAAAAAAACCCACACCCACCACCTGAAGTAATTCATAATAAATTTAAAAGAAAATTTAAATTTAAAAGAAAATTTAAATTTAAAAGAAACATAAGCCCAAGCAACTGAAAACTACTGATAAGTAATAGCAAGACAGTTCTGAAAGCATGCACTTCAAAACAGTGGCCTGTGAGATACCAAAATGCATGAGTTTGTGCCCGAAGATAAAGGCCTTCTGGGAAATGATCTATAATGAAATGAAAAAGGTACTTAAATGTACATTTTCTAAAAAACCAGAGGCCTTTCTCTTGGGCATTGTCGGCCAATTGGTGACAAAGAAAGATAGAAATTTCTTTATGTATGCCACAACAGCAGCAAGAATACTCATCGCAAAGTATTGGAAGACACAAGATTTACCTACTCTGGAAGAATGGCAGATGAAAGTGATGGACTATATGACATTGGCTGAGATGACAGGCAGAATCCGTGACCAACGCAAAGAGATGGTGGAAGAAGAATGGAAAAAATTTAAAAGCTATCTTAAGGACTACTATAAACTGAACGAATGTTAAAATGTTGTGGTTGCTAGAAGTAACAGGGTACAGGGATACAAGGTTAGACAACAAAGGAGGACTAAGACGACAGAGATTAGAAAGTAACAATTGGGAGTTGCTAGTTCAAATATGGACACTGGGATGCAGAGAGGGGGGGTATGGGGAAGTCCAAGAAAAGAGGTTTATGAAAATATCTTTGAAACTATTTTGTATGTTTGTTTTGTTTTGTGTTTGTTTGTTTTTCTTAAAAATGTTGTAAAACCAATAAAAATTTATTAAAAAAAAAAAAAAACAAAATGCATGAGTTTGGAAGCCTGGATCAGTGGTTCCCAATTAGCAAAGTACCATGGACCCCCTGTTTTTCAAAAAACAAAGCAATGGTCCCCTTACTTTTGAAAAAAAAATTGATATCTCTATGGTAGTTTTTGTTGTGTTAATGGTGGCACAAACAGACCTCCTGGGTGGGTTACGCAGACCCCCTGGGTTCCGCGGACCACCATTTGGGAACCACTGGCCTAGATGATATTAATATACACACTTAGGGGTGGGTTGGTTTGTTTTTATGTGGGGGGTGAAGTCTCCATCACCTAGACTTGGAAAAACCGTTTCCCCAAGAAAAGGAAGGAATTTTATTTGTTTGATACACTTTCTCTTTAACAATGTAGCCTGGCCACTGTGTTTTTCCATACTGCAAGGTGGGTTCTGACTGGCTCATCTGAAACTAAGTGTCCTTCTGAAATGCAATCAAAAATAGATTATTTCGTTATCAATCATCAGCAATAACAGATAGGGAGGGCCTTGGGCATGTTGCATCTGCGGGAAATTATGACTGGAAAATGTTCTAGCTACTAGCCTGCGAGTTTTAAGATAACAACAAAACGAGACAGAAATGGTGGGCTTAAAATGAATTATAAAGTGCCTCTGTTTCCCTGCAGTTATATTTAAAACAGCGACTGGCAGATGGGGAATATTTGAAAACATTTGCTTTCCAAATTTATCACTGGTTTGCAGGGATTACCCAGCCATGATTGCACACACTGCATGTCTCATAAGCTTAAGAACTGGAGATGTTTTGGTGGCGACCGGAGGGCTGTGGTTTTCTGCACGCTTCTCTTGAGAGGGCATCCCATTGAACGCAAAGGGATTTCCTTTCAAGCCAATGTGCACAAGGTTTCATAAGAACTGAATGATCCAGACAGCTCAGAGCATCTATTAACACTTCCTCCACTTGTGGGCACAGAGAAGAAGGCTTCTGATTTAAAGGAGTTTAAGCATTCGAAACGGTCTTTTGTGTTTGATCCTCTATTCCTACAATGCAATACAGATGCTAGCTAAAAGCCCTGTAGCTTCCTGTGCAAAAGCAAAGCTCATAAAAATTTAAGGAGTCAAATATTTCAGCCTACTTGTGTCAGTGCTGTAATGAAGCACAAATCTTATTCTACAATAGATTGCCTTTTGGAAATGCCTAGAGCTCATTATTATTACATGTCTACTCAGAAGTAAGTCCAAGTTCAGTGCAGCTTACTCCCGGGTAAGAGGGTATAGGATTTACAGCCTTAAATATAGTTGAATTAACAAATCAAGTGCCAATTGCGGCAAAGATGCTATCATAAGCATGTTGCCATGTAAACAATTGTTTTCCCCAGGGAAAATTGCTTTTTTCATTGAAGCTGAATTGGTATACTCAGCGTAAGCGAAAAGAGAGGATGAAATCATCCAGTAATTAACCATTTTACTTATGACAATGGCCATAAATCTTATGAGTGTCTGTTGGAAATGACATAGATATTTGCTCAACTCAAAGAATAAGAATTCAAAGTAGGTCCAGAATTAGCCCTGAAATATGGTGCATTAAAATGTGGAGAAATATAGTTCTAAGTGGGTGTTTTTAAAGAAAAAAATGGGTAACAATTTTATTATTTTTAATTGTTATTATTTATTAATTTATAGGCTACTTGATACTGTCTTATTGGTGTTTTTCTTTTTAAAGGGAGGTTCCTAAATAGTTGTATTTTCATAGTTGTGCAAATCTTCTGCTTCCCCATAGCCTATGGACATCTCCCTCTTATTTCCTGGTGACTCTGTTTCGGCTGCAATTCCATGGGCATTCATTCATTCATTTATTTATTTACGGCTATTAGCCCATAAAATATGTACAAACATAAAAGCACAGGGGCATAAGGGCCGATATATTCGACCCCAGAGGGTGAACACCACGATGCAAGGGTGGGTAGATGAGCAGAGCCAAATAACAGCTTGGGGCCCGAAGAGCTCCAAGGGACAGATCACAGAAAAAGGAAAACTGAAGACGAGGACCGACACGCACTCTCATCGTAACTGTCCGGTTAGTTTCATAGAATCATAGAATCATAGAATCATAGAATCATAGAATCATAGAGTTGGAAGAGACCACAAGGGCCATCGAGTCCAACCCCCTGCCAAGCAGGAAACACCATCAGAGCACTCCTGATATATGGTTGTCAAGCCTCTGCTTAAAGACCTCCAAAGTAGGAGACTCCACCACACTCCTTGGCAGCAAATTCCACTGTCGAACAGCTCTTACTGTCAGGAAGTTCTTCCTAATGTTTAGGTGGAATCTTCTTTCTTGTAGTTTGGATCCATTGCTCCGTGTCCGCTTCTCTGGAGCAGCAGAAAACAACCTTTCTCCCTCCTCTATGTGACATCCTTTTATATATTTGAACATGGCTATCATATCATCCCTTAACCTCCTCTTCTCCAGGCTAAACATGCCCAGCTCCCTTAGCCGTTCCTCATAAGGCATCGTTTCCAGGCCTTTGACCATTTTGGTTGCCCTCCTCTGGACACGTTCCAGTTTGTCAGTGTCCTTCTTGAATTGTGGTGCCCAGAACTGGACACAGTACTCCAGGTGTGGTCTGACCAGAGCAGAATACAGTGGCACTATTACTTCCCTTGATCTAGATGCTATACTCCTATTGATGCAGCCCAGAATTGCATTGGCTTTTTTAGCTGCCGCGTCACACTGTTGGCTCATGTCAAGTTTGTGGTCAACCAAGACTCCTAGATCCTTTTCACATGTACTGCTCTCAAGCCAGGTGTCACCCATCTTGTATTTGTGCCTCTCATTTTTTTTGCCCAAGTGCAATACTTTACATTTCTCCCTGTTAAAATTCATCTTGTTTGTTTTGGCCCAGTTCTCTAATCTGTCAAGGTCGTTTTGAAGTGTGATCCTGTCCTCTGGGGTGTTAGCCACCCCTCCCAGTTTGGTGTCATCTGCAAATTTGATCAGGATGCACTTGAGTCCATCATCCAAACAGCAAAATCCAATAGTTTTGCTGTTGTTGTTGTTTTTTTGGTTGTTTTGTGTGTGAGATAACCGCATTCAGGAATCTCGCCACCTGCAGAGTTACCGAAGGATCTGTATCCTGCAAAAGTAGTGCGGCGTGTGACTCAACAGGCCTGCCCACCAAGCGCAGTAAAGCAGGACCTAGGAATTTAGTCCTGGCTATGCTATGTAGGGGGCAGTTGAACATTATATGTGGAAGAGATTCAACAGTTTTCCCGTCGCACCCGCATAGCGGAGACACCGAACCCCTGGAAAATCTGTGGCTCAGCAGGTTCGATGGAAGGACATTGAACCTTGCACGAATAAATGCAAGTCGGTGTGGTACAGATGAAAGAGACGACATGTATGATGGAAGGCCGAGTGATGGGGTTATTCCGTGATACCTGGGGGAGCAAACACCCCCGCCCCAGGCGAGGTTGTGTTGGTTTTCAATGTCTGCTAATCTTTGCTCTATAAGGCTTTTGGCTGAGCATAAGTTCATCTTTAGGGAGTCCGCTGGGGAAATTCCGAAGCTCAGAAGTTTGGCATGGATTTTTCCTACCCACGGATTGACAAAGTCGTCTCGCCAGAGGCACTGAAAAAGGTAATGGTCGGGAAGCCTATGCCAGCTGGACAGCCAGTAGCCGAAGACTCGCTTCCAGATGACGGTCTCCAATGATGCAATCCTTAACTCCAGACGTATGGCTGCGTTGCTCACACACATGGGGAGTTTCAGGAGGCGACGGAGGAACTGATTCTGCAACGTCTCAAGCGATGTTAAATTGGACCCTGTTTCGGCTGCAATTCCATGGGCAAACATTAGCAGAGTTTATTAGTACAGCAAGTGATGTCTTCTCATGACATCAGGTGAAAGCGATGGAAGCTAAACCATTTTGTGATAACTTCACTATGATAAAAAGTAACACAGGGACAAGACTCCAACAAGCCTTCAGCAGTATGGCCATACAGTTGCAACTTTCCCCCAATCGCCTTAAGATACCAGATACCATTTTTGACAGCTGAGCAGGGGAAGCCTTACTTTGTTGTGCCACTTTCTTTGTTTTCTCGTAATCTGGTGAACCGGGTTCGCATCTCCGCTCCTCCACATGCAGCTGCTGGGTGACCTTGGGCTATTCACCCCACTCACCTCACAGAGTGTTTGTTGTGGGGGAGGAAGGGAAAGGAGAATGTTAGCCGCTTTGAGACTCCTCAAGGGGAGTGAAAGGCAGGATATCAAGTCCAAACACTACTTCTTCTTTCTTTATTGGTATGGCATTGTGTGCCAGTGGTATTGTGGGGATGGGTGGTAAATGTCACCATATGTGGATGTTTTTTTCTGGCAACAATGCATGAAACCTCATTTACTGCGACATCTCCTTCTATGCAACTTTTAAAGGAGCATGTGTGCCAGCTGGGAAGTCAAGAGGGGATGACCATGCTTTGAATTTAAAAATACTAGTCCCTGGGACTGGTACTATACAAAAGGGTAGCCATGCCTCCTACTTTGCACCATGCCTCCCAGCTCAAGGCGTTTGGGCATTCAGTGGTGTGCTGTCCCTCCTGGTTCTAGCATGCAACATTATTTTTATCTGCTGAGAAGAATAATTTGCACACAGGGTAAGGTGGCTGTTTGTACTTCAGCAAAAAAAAGATGAACTGCATCACCAAAAAGGAGAAAATGACATTTGCAGGTCCTAATGTATATGTACAGATGCAAATTACTATAATTTAAATAAAAATTACAATACATCTCACAGTAGTGGGGGAAACTGACACAGTGACCTGTGAGTCTCCTGAGTCTATTGCCCTGGTGGTAACTGTTGATGGGCAACCTCCAAGCTCCTCCTTAGAGCCCTTCATCTTTTAACTAGACTTGGACCAAACAGCCCTTCAAATAGAAAATGGTCTTGTGTAAATATAGGACAGCTGCCCACCCCCATATGGTTGCTGAAGGGATATAGGCCACTGGATTATTCTGGGTGAGGTGTGTAGGAGGACCTTGGTAAGATGGAATGGCCAGTCCAGATTGCAGTGCATGCTGCAGAGCTTTGGCATTCCCAGTGTGGGTGAGATATGGGGTGGGAGAAGGGAAGATTTGACAGGAAGAATAAATACTCAGAGCCATTAGATTGCACCACAGCTCATCAGCTTGGTTCAGACATAGTTAATGAAGCTTGTACAATGAAAGCACTCTACTTTGTAGCAATTAATCAGTCTACAGAATTATCTTGCTAATTAGTGCCGAACATCTTGGATTTTGGCTAACTTCCCTGCCATAATGCAAATTATATTTGCTATTTGAGGAGTTAAGACATTCTAGGAAAGTAAGGCCACCATTTTGGACTGTGTGTGTGTGTGTACGTATGTTCTGTATGGGTATATGACACCTTTGCACATGTATGCACATATGTTTGACAAGGCAGAGATGAAGATGTTGATGTGTAAAGAGCACTGTAAGTGTGACAGAAATGAGAATGTTTATTGTATAGTTCCTTTGCAAGGCTCAACACATATGCCCAACAATGCATGGAAATAAGTCAGGTCTCCATGTTTAGTACTACAGCAAAGGGACTAACACCAAGTCAGGACTGCTTCTTCTTTCATAGTTTAGATGCTAACGTATTTACATATACCATGGTCTATTTGAATGATGCAAATTATTGCTGCAGTGCAGGGGGATGGACTAGATGGCTTTCAGGGTACCTTTATAGAATTTATGATTCTATATATTTATGAAATTATTGTTAGAACACTGTATAGCCAGGAGACTAAGAGGTGTGTCTATCTGTGTGTGATTTCGGGGGGGGGGGGTTGTATTATTATCTGTTGCTTGCAAGCTGCTATGGTAAATCATTTGATTGAAAAGCAAGGTCTAAAATTCCAAAAGAAACAAACAAAAGAGAGATCACCGCTTATGGTGTGTAAGCACAAAACTGGTAATGTGAGGAATGGATGCACGTGAATGAAACTGACACACTGGAAGACCAGGGACAATAAGATTGCAGTAGTCAATCAAGGCATTTACCAGTGTTTTATCTGAGGGGACATGTATTTTTGTAATAGAGAGCAATATGATTTGATAATTGACAAAAGGGGTACAAAGGAAGGGAGGAAAGTCAAAGAGAAAGCCATGACTTTCTGTGTGATCAATAGTGTTGGTGGTCTTGTTGTCAATGGATAAGAAGACAGGAATGTGATCTAGATGGTTGTAGAGCATGGGGAAAATATTGTCCAAAGCAGCAAATAGGTGAGAAAATTGAGAATTTGCAGTACCTTACTCTTCTTAACAGAACTTGACACTAGATCACACCACTGTTCACTCTTTTAACTAGGACACCATCTAAAATTAATCTATATAAATATATTAATCTTGGTAATATAAAGACTGCAAAGTTTTTCATTATTTCCTCCCACTGCCTCACAATGGATCTGTTTGTTCCTCTTAGTCCTGGAGAAAGATCTGAGTAACTGCTACATTTTATTTTTGGGGGGAAACAAAGAAATGTGGGGAACAGCCATTATTGTTTCTTTGCTCCAGAAATCCTAGGTGCAAAGTTAAATACTTTTTGCACCTAGCTGGGTCTTATCTAAATCTGTCTGACACATCAAATGCTCTATCTTAAGTCTGTTACAAACTCTAGACTTTCAGGTGTCAATGCCATGCCTGTCTCATCCCACCTGTACTCTACTTCTGATTGAAAAAAAAAAAAATAATTTTATTGTAGGGTCCAAGGGGTAAACTGAAAGTAGCTGCTAATAAAATGTTAAAAGAGTAGATTTGGCTCAACAGGGTGCAGATGACAGCTTGGTCCATCATCTCTTAACTCTTTTTATAATTTACTGAGCTAAGAAAAGTTGCCAGCTCATAATCCTGAGGAGCCTGTTTCTTTAAGAACTGTGTAAAAGAGAGACAATCTCATCATAGAATCATAGAGTTGGAAGAGAGCACAAGGGCCATCGAGTCCAACCCCCTGCCAAGCAGGAAACACCATCAGAGCACTCCTGACATATGGTTGTCAAGCCTCTGCTTAAAGACCTCCAAAGTAGGAGACTCCACCACACTCCTTGGCAGCAAATTCCACTGTCGAACAGCTCTTACTGTCAGGAAGTTCTTCCTAATGTTTAGGTGGAATCTTCTTTCTTGTAGTTTGGATCAGGTATGGATTCTTTTATCATTGCACTTCTCCATGGGGTTGTGGGGCAGCACACTGCAAATTTCTCTCTTCTAAGCAATAGTTAAAGGTGCAAGAGCTCATTCAAGGTTGCAGCCAACAATCCTAGGGGCAGTTGATGAAATACACCGACTGACTCACTTTTAAGATAATGCACCTTGGACTTTTTCCTTAGCAGTTGCTACCTTCCTGGTCCTACTTGACCTTGCCACTTCCATGGTAACTTCCTCTGCGCTTTCCTGTAATTGTGGACAAGATGCTCCTTATGCCCAGAAGCATCTGCCTGTCATCCCTTGATGCATCGGTGCTGCTTTGTGGAGAACATTATATATAGCAAACAAAAACAGCCTTATTGCTGGCAGCAGGTGTTACTACTAAGCAGCAGGAAGGTTTAGAAGAGGTAGCAGGGTTGCCAGGGGACAAAGACAGAGGTGTCTGTATTATTTAAACCTGATCTACATTGTGCTTGTAGCTCCACCATTATCGGAGTGTAAAATGCATCCTGGTCTTCTTTGTGCCAGTTTTGCAATCTAGGTGGGTCAGAATGGGATGCCAGACTGAATATGGCGCAGAGCCCCTGTTTTGCAGGAGGATTCCCCCCCTCCCACCCCCAGACATTCTACCATCATGGTACAATGTCAGGGAAAATCAGACCTGCCAAAGGTCCTCTCTTCTTCGTAGCTATTAAAGTATCCTGGTAAATAGTCCACAGAAGTTACTAGGCTGCAAAACATAAAATTAAAATAAAATCACTAGCTTGCTGGAAGCTACATACCAAAGGAAGGATGGAGGACATTACTCCTCCTGTAGCAGCCCAATTGGTTTCTTCTGGGGTAAGAATTTACCTCTATACCACAGGTCCTTGCCCAGGTGAGGGAATAAACTTTTAACAACAACAACAACAACAACAACAACAACAACAACAACAACAACAACAACAACAGGTGGCTTCCAGCAAAATATATAAAAAAAATAATTCATCAAATATTAAAAGCTTCCCTAAACAGGGCTGCCTTCAGATGTCAGCTAGTTGTTTATTTCCTTGACATTTGATGGGAGGGTGTTCCACAGGGTGGGCGCCACAACCGAGAAGGCTCTCTGCCTGGTTCCCTGTAACCTCACTTCTCGCAGGGAGGGAACCACAAGAAGGCCCTCGGAGCTGGACTTTAGTCTCCAGGCTGAACGATGGGGGTGGAGACGTTCCTTCAGGTATACTGGGCTGAGGCCGTTTAGGGCTTTAAAGGTCAGCACCAACACTTTGAATTGTGCTTGGAAAAATACTGGGAGCCAATGTAGGTCTTGAAGGACCAGTTTAATATAAGCACGAAACCAAGAGAATATCAAGCAAAGTGTCCTGTAGGGACCCTGTTTATACCGCATGCAGAGGAGGGATGGAGTGCTCTGCCCTTTCTCTCCTAGCCCATTTAGTCACATGCAGTATTCAGAGGCAGTTCCTGGGAGTTACATATGGGTAGCTCTCAGGGCTCGCTTGTGTGCTTCCCACAAACATCTACTTGGCTATATGAGAACAGGATGGTGGACTGGATGGGCCATTGGCCTTATCTAGCAGGGTCTTATGGCCTTGTGCATGAAATTCCTCCACATGCACCCTACCCACCCCTGCCGCGATTGCTGGAGAAGTGAGGAGATCTGGTCACTGCCGCTGCTTCTCCACACTTCTCCAGAGCTGACCTTGGAAAGTGAGGCTTTGGTGGTGGTGTGCTGGGATAACACCTTCTCATTTTGCCCCAGGCTGCAAAATGGAACAGGTCTCCCCCCCCCACCCCACCTGTTACTGTTTTCACAGCCTCACAAAGCTATGCTCTCCCAAGGATTTGCCCAAACTCTCAATTCAGCCACGAACTTATTGCACAGCTTTTGGCCTCAAACCTTCCACCCACTCTTTCTGCAATATGGGGTGGATAATAACGCTGGCCTATTTTGCAGGGGTGTCGAAAGGGTTACGGAGACAATATATGGTGAGCACTTTGAGCACCTAGGAAAAAACATTATGTGAATGCTAAATGCCATTGTAAATGTGTTCTGCTCTTTTTGTTTTGTTTTGTTTTAACTTTTTTTTCTTAAACATTTCTTGGTTTACAAAAGTATTTGTAATGTCTCTTTTTTCAAGTTACATTTTCTACAGGTCAGTTTCGTTTGTTGAGACATTCGTGTTACATTAGGAAGAAAAGGGGGAAAGAGGTGGAGGGGGCCATGGTGGGTGGGTGGGGAGTCGGGTGGCGATGTTTCTATTTTACTTAATGTATATGTGGGGTTTTGTGCCAGCATCGCTTGTGCAGGTTCTCTTTACTATTCGCTTGCGTTCCTTTGGTGGCGAGAGAGGTTGGGGTTGGCTTCTGCTCTTTTTGTTAACAAGAAAGCTGAACGTCTTTTATGCAACAAAATAGTTTCCAAACAGCTAGCATAATGCCATTAAAAACCTGATGCCCAAGAAATAAACAAACCCTGGGTTTCCCATGCATATCTAAGATGCTGTTGTATTTTGAAATTCTGCCACCTCATTAACCTAGCATGGTGTGAATGAGCCCTTGGGAATATCTGTCCCAATGTGCTCAGCATGAATCCTTTTGTTTCTGTCTTACTGTGTTCACTCTGCTCAGGGTGATTTTGTTAGTACTCTGCGCCATAGAGGCAAAGAGAACAAATGTGCAGGTGTAAGGCTCTGTCTTTATCGAATTGCCGTTCTGATCATTGCTACATTTTAAGGTCAGCCTTTTCCGATGGCCCCAGTGTTTGATTTGTAGTTCTAAGAAACCTGCGCTTTTACAAGAAAAATGTGAAAGGTGCCAACAGATGGAATATTTCTGCTGCTGTCTTTGAATGCTTTCAGGGTTTTCTCTTTCTTTTTTTAAAAAAAGTGTTCGGTACATTTGAGCTAAAAAGACTCAGAATGATAATGCAAAGCAGGAGCTTGCAGCAACAGAGTATGGAATGAATGTAAAATCATGGAATTTTAGAGTTAGAAGGGACGCCAAGGGTCATCTATTCCAACCCCATGCAATGCAGGAATCTCCACACATGGTCCTCCCCATCCAATTTGAAACCATACTTATTTGAAACCTCCTTAGCTTTGCAAATGTGCTGGCAGTTTTATGTGAAGGGTTGCCCTGTAGAAGGTGAGAAAGAAAATGAGGGCAGGAGAAAGGTTTCTGTATAAAGAGCTCTAATGTGCATGATGTGCGATTATACTATGCAGGCAGAGAAATTGCACAGAATGCAGCATCCTAAAAAATATCAACTTTCTACCCACAAAAGGATTAGAAAGTTATAGACAATGCCTAGCTCATCAATAGCTAGTTATTTGATATAAATATATTAATTGATACAGTACAGATCTCATAATTCAGTTTCTCTTAGAGTATTATTTACATTCGTTTGCTTCTTTTATCATAGAATGAGCATAGTCTTGCCTCTAAGCTTACAGTGACTCTTCCCAGCCTAGAATTGTGGCTTTGGTTTAATCCAAAGAGAAAACCTCTTGAAAACCTATTGAAACCTATTGAAAACCTATTAAAACTCAGAGAAAACCTATTGAAAATAATGAACATACTAACTTGGGTCCATTAATTTTACTGGGTCTACACAGAGTGAAATTTAGTTGGATACCACCCACTGCTTCTCTGAATGTGTTTGACTTTCATTTAGATATCACATTAGCTTGGGAAATAAAAACTTAGCCAGGTGATAGAAAAGCTGGGCAGCTTTGCTTAAAACAAGCCAAATGTCAACCCTATATGATATCTGGCTTTGGAAAATATTCCCACTTCTGCTCAGCCAGGAACTCATTAGCGTAATAGCATATTGTAGGCCAAATTCTTAAAAGGGATTCTCAAATTACTAGATGTTCTGCAGCTTGTGTCCAAGATAATTTATGACACCTGGAAAATATGCACGCAGAAACTGTAGATCCATAAAGTGTTTTGTAGAAAGAAAAATGAGATCCAGGTGCCTTGTGCCTTTCCCCATGTATTTATGTGCACATTTGCTTATTTTAGCAAGACCTACTTCCAACAACGTCCTTCCTTCAGAGTTCAAAGATGGCAAAGCGAGTGCCAGGGTCATGAGGATAAATCACAGCGGCATTCCAAAAATAATGCTGGGGTGGGATGGAACTGGTGCCCCATTCCCCACCCCCCACCCCCCAATGCACATTCATATTTTTTAAAAAAAAAACACTTTGAAAAGGGCTTGTGATGAGGATTTAATTTAAAAACAATTAAATAAAGATGTGCATCTTTTCCGTTTTTAAAAGTACATGAATGGATGATATCCACATATGCAGTTTTTATTTTTTATATTGCAAGCCTCTGCTGTGCTGTGTCTCACACTCATAGGCCTTTTCTGTATGGTGTTGTCCCTGGGCACAGCTTAAAGATTTTCTCTTCCTGTTAACTTGGCAAACTGAGCCTAGGAACAGAGAGTCATGCTGGGTTCTCACTGACTCATCCACCATTATCTGTACCAATAATTCTGCCTTTTGAACAGCTGCACTGACAATGAAGGGAGCTGAATAGAATCCAGCTCATCATCCCTGAGACGCGTTGGCTTCTTAGGAAGGGAAATAGCAGGAGGGGGCATGAGATGAGAATATTTGACCCAACTTAGACAGGGAAGCAGCACTTTTCAAATAATTTCCAAGGGCATTTTGGCAGTGCCTGTTTTCTTAACTGGTCGGCAAGTGAATGAACACTGTCAAATGGAAATTCTAGGTCTTAGGGACAAATACAAAAAGCAGTAGGAGGACAAAGGGTTAATCACCTCTTCCCCCTGTTGCTCCTCAGCTTGAAATAGCCCCCTCCCACAGCTGCTTTTCTTCACCTTGTCAGTATATTGCTACTTGTGTGAGGGGGCTATTTTGACTAGAGAAGCTGAGGGGTGGATAACCCTTTCCCCTCCTCCTGTTTTTGTGCTTGAAATTGTCCCCATTCCAGAAGCGCTGTTTGCTTGGAAATCCTGTAAGGGGAACAAGAAGCTGAGGGGTGGATAACCCTTTCCCCTCCTCCTGTTTTTGTGCTTGAAATTGTCCCCATTCCAGAAGCGCTGTTTGCTTGGAAATCCTGTAAGGGGAACAAGAAGCTGAGGGGTGGATAACCCTTTCCCCTCCTCCTGTTTTTGTGCTTGAAATTGTCCCCATTCCAGAAGCGCTGTTTGCTTGGAAATCCTGTAAGGGGAATTTGAATACCGAAAAAAAACTTTTGGGTCAACTTGGAGCAGAAATTACAACCTGAAAAAGAGACAATGCATGTACTTTTGTAAACAAAGAAAATCTTTAATAAAAACTATTTTTTTAAAAAAATTAAAACTCTAGCAGGTAGCGGAAAGATTAAGCACCCCTTGCTACTCCTATGTTCAAAACAGTCCCCTTCCATAGCTGCGTTTGAAGGCACTGAACATCATTAAACAACTTTCTGTGTGAAATGAATTTGCCTCTTATTAGTAAAATAAAAGTTGTCAGCATTTTAATATGAATTTCTCAAAAAAAATACATTTTGTGTGTGTGCAGCATTGCCTTAATGTACACATTTTTTGCAAGCAATTTCTCCTAATATACTGCACTTTTGCATTTTCACTACTATGTCTTTTTATTCACACTTTTAACATACACATTTTGATGCGCATTATTTGACTGACAAGATGTGGCACAAAATATGCAGAAGGGAAAAAAATGAAGGATAACTATGTTTCAGTCAGCATATTATTTTGGGAAGTGCAGATTAGGTAACCTTACTCCAAAATATGAACCAGACTGAATTCCCACCCCCTCCCCCAACCTGGTGATCGAACAGGAGTAGTCCAATGCTTTGATTGGCTGGCCCAGCAAACAAAAAAGTTAATTTTTAGGAAATACATTTAGCGACTTGTTGCTTTTTTAAAAGAAGCTACTGCAAAATCTTGGCTCTTATCATCACACAGAAAGCTAATACAGTATATTGCAACTATGTGCAAATATTTAATTGTGTAGCCAGGGGGCTAACATTGGCTGCTGTAGAGAGAGGATTGCAGCTGTCATTCAGTTGTCCATTCTTAGGCATCAAGATAGTACTAATTGTGATTGCTATTATTAGCATTCTTCGTTCTAAGGAATCTAGATAAGATAGGATGGCAGGTTATCATTTCACACGTCGAAATTTATGCTTGCATTAACTCAAGCCATGACAGCTTCCTTCTTGTTGAACTTTTTTTTCCTCCTTGTGTCACCCAGACTAACACAACTGGAAATTAGTCAGAGGGGAAATGGTAAAAAATGAGAGGCAAATGAGAAGGGGAACTTTTTCCCAATAGTCTGATACATGCAGTACTCCAAACACTTGGCACAGAATCAGAAAATGTGTCTTTTCCAAAATTTGACAACGCTACAGTCCACCACGACTTCTACCACTCACAGCAGTGCACAATGCATCCCTTATAGATTTATGAGGTTGAACAAGTAACTACTGTACATTCATCCAGTAGGTGCTCATGGTTTGAATGGCACTGGGGAGCTTTGAGACTAAGGCTGGATCTAGACACATCAAAAAACTATTTCAGTTAAACACATTGTAAACTTTATTATGGGAAATCACATTGGCAAAAGACAGGTGCCATCTGGTGTCACAGTGTTATAACATATATACAGTCAAACCTCGGTTCCCGAATGCCTCTGTTTTGGAACGTTTTGGCTCCCAAACGCCAAAAACCCGGAAGTAACTGTTGTGGTTTTCAAACAATTTTCAGAAGCCAAACATGCTACGCGACTTCCATTTTCAGTTTCCCTATTGTATTGAGACTTCCGCTTTCAGTTTCTGGTTGTCAAACGTTTCAGAAGTCGAACTGTCTTCCGGAACGGATTATGTTCGACTTCCGAGGTTTGACTGTACAACGCTTTTTCTTTACAAATGTTGCTGTTGTTTAGTCGTTTAATCATGTCCGACTCTTTGTGACCGCATGGACCAGAGCATGCCAGGCACTCCTGTCTTTCACTGCCTCCTGCAGTTTGGTCAAACTCATTCTGGTAGCTTTGACAACACTGTCCAACCATCTCGTCCTCTGTCGTCCCCTTCTCCTAGTACCCTCCATCTTTCCCAACATCAGGGTCTTTTCCAGGGAGTCTTCTCTTCTCATGAGGTGGCCAAAGTATTGGAGCCTCAGCTTCACGACCTGTCCTTTCAGTGAGCACTCAGGGCTGATTTCCTTAAGAATGGATAGGTTTGATCTTCTTGCAGTCCATGGGACTCTCAAGAGTCTCCTCCAGCACCATAATTCAAAAGCATCGATTCTTCGGCAATCAGCTTTCTTTATGGTCCAGCTCTCACTTCCATACATGTAGCTGAGTCCTAAATCTGCAATTCGTTTAGCCAAGCAGGATGGGAGAGGTGGCAGAGCAGAGTCCTTACTGGGCAATGTTTCCTGCTTCACAGCCCTTGAACCACCAAACAGTCTGTCCTAGCTTGACAGATGGTGCTTCCTCAAGAATTTACAGCGCAAGTAGGTCAGAGGGCCTTTTCCTACAAGTTGCTCAGGTTCTTAGGACAGCAACCTTGACTAGTAGCCTTGCTATTTCAAGGATTGTGAATCAAAAGGAAGAGCAGCTGTCAGGCCAATTCATATTTAATAAGAGGATGCGTGCTGCGAATGTAAAGGACAAGTGGGAGTTTGTAAGGAAATGCCATCTCTCTGCCATGTACAGCTGTAAGTGCTTCCTTTTTTGTGTATATGTGTTGCTCTTGGACATTTCAGCCTAGCCAGACAGTGTACAATAGACAGGGGTTTTTAAATTAGCAAATGAGGGATAATACATCCCACCTGCGGTCTGCAACCTCCCTGTACCCACACAGGGGATATGAAATGCCAACACACTGCAAGATACTATTATTGCCCTGCCAACAGCTGCTCTTGCAGAAAAACAACTGATGAGCAGTAATTTTACACAGGAAGAAAACAAACTCAGTGCATGAAACACTCCCTTTTTTGCATTCATTATTACATATTCGGCTACCTGCAAAGAAAGTTGAATCACCATTCGGGTAATGAACTTTTGTGCTAGGAGAGTTATTTGAGAGACTGAAGAGAATTGCACCAAAGTCTGGGTCACTTTTGAGCTTGTGAAAGTTCCAGAGTCAAGGGAAAGCAAATCCTCATTGGACAACGGTCCTCTTAAAAGCATTCACAGAAGCTGCAGTCCTATGCACACTTACTAGGAAGGAAGGCTGAGATCCTAACCCACATTACCTGGCAGTAAGCCCTATTAAATAGGACTTCAGAGTATGCATGATTAAGATTGCACTGTTAAGTTCCATTGAACTCAGTAGGGGTTTATTTCTGGGTTCATCAGATTGCACTGCAAAGGCATACTATCCATGTTATGTAACAAATTGTTTTCAGCTGGCCAGCAAATAACCCTGGGAATTCTAGTTTGGTAAAATGCTGAGAATTCGTATTTAGAGATTCCTCTCCCTCCAACCTCTACAACTGAACTAACATTCACAGGCTTTCATTAGATGAAATTAACATCATAGTTAAAGACCAGTTATGAAGTCTGTAGTGAAGATATGCTTTGCAGAAGATATTCTGTGAATAGAGAAGCAAAATTCAAGACCCCCACCCCTTTGGGGACAGAAGTTTATAACTACCAGAAATAGGGTTGCCATATTTCAAAGATCCAAAAAGAGGACATATTTGTCGGTGGGCTGGGGGGTGGGGAGAGAAAACTAGTCGTAATAGTGTGTGTGCAGTAAAAGACAAAAGGTGTATTGAAATATTTAATAAAGGTAAAGGTAAAGGTACCCCTGCCCGAACGGGCCAGTCTTGACAGACTCTGGGGTTTGTGCGCCCATCTCACATCTATAGGCCGGGGGCCAGCGCTGTCCGGAGACACTTCCGGGTCACGTGGCCAGCATGACAAAGCTGCATCTGGCGAGCCAGCGCAGCACACGGAACGCCGTTTACCTTCCCGCTGGTAAGCGGTACCTATTTATCTACTTGCACCCGGGGGTGCTTTCGAACTGCTAGGTTGGCAGGCGCTGGGACCGAGCAGCGGGAGCGCACCCCGCCGCGGGGATTCGAACCGCCGACCTTTCGATCGGCAAGCCCTAGGCGCTGAGGCTTTTACCCACAGCGCCACCCGCGTCCGCGAAATATTTAATAATGGTAATTAAAAATGAAAATGACATACCCTCCAACATTTTGTGAGAAAAATATCGGGACACCCCCCCATCCCACATCTCAATCATTCGCCCCCTCCCTGCTGCTGACCCCTTCCTCACCTGCCTGATCACCCCCTCTCCCCTCCCCTCTCTTACCTTTGCAGTCTTTGGCCTTCTGCTCATGAGATGCTGCTTGTCCAGATGACGTGAGGCTGAGCGGCCATGAGAAGGCCACGCCAGGCCTGGCGGCCGCTGGACACAATCCAAAATCACCTAGCACAGCCCCTGGAAGGCCGCTCCAGGCCTTGCGACTGCCAGAGACAACACAAGGCCTAGCGCAGCCCCCTGCCAGCTGCCCAAAATAGAGACGGATGAAGGTGGGGAAGGGGTGACATGGCTGAACTGGCATGGGGTCTGCTGGATCCTGAGCCATTCTTACTGCCATTGTGTGAAGTCATTGGACCTGATTCAGGCCTGATAGCTGTGCCAGTGATGAAACCCAGATTGGGCCCAGTCACTTTGCCTCCCTCACCTTCTGCCATGGATGCCCTGCAGATGCCACAGTGGCCCCGCCACTCCATAAAGCCCTGGTGGCAGTGGGAGGAGGTTAGGATAGCGTCCTAATAGTGCAATCTCATGCATAGCTATTCAGAAGTAACTTCTGTTGGTTTCAGAGGGGTTTACTGTCAAGAAGTAGGCATAGGATTGCAGCCTAAATGAGTGAATGGCAGTTATAATGACTCCCAAGGTGGTTTGGTTTAGTTTTGTTTGTTTGTTCTAAACCCATTTCCTATTAGAACAATGCAAGTCTTAAATCTAGAAACCGACAGGGGGAAAGTTCTAACCAAACAGCACTAACAGCAGGGCAATTGAAGCGCAATATCGGAGAAAGATATACAACAATGAAAGAGCAAAAATAAATTGCTGAATCTAATGATGGCGCTGAGAAAATTGTAGACTTGTATCGTCCACTAATTTATTTAAAAGATTTGTAACCTGTCTTTCAGTATTTCTATTCCCAGGCTGGCTCACATTTTAGCACAACTGCAAATAGTTGAAACTAATTTGAAACAAATTAAAACTGCAAAAGCAATAAAAAAGTAGGATAGCAGCAGGATAAAAGCAATTTCAACAATCCTGGGAAAATTAAAAAAGGTATTTACTTTGTGCCCCAAAGGCAACTGAGCTGGCGGCAAGCAAGCTTCCTTGGGAGGGAGGGGGCAGGTATTTCAGAGGTGGGTTCTGCACAACCTTATTTCTTCTTTGGCGATCACTCATAGCTGAGTAAGCTTGTCTTCCATGAACACGGTCTTAGCAGTGAGTCCATAAGTGGCTGTGGAGGCCAATTCTGGATCCACACGACCTTCCACATTGGGGACATAGGTTTCTGGGCAGGAGTTGACCATGGTGAGGGTTTGCCAAATGTGCCTTCCTCTTAGCTCATTTCTCCCTTTCGTCCTGAGTTTAAGTATCTTCAAAGTCCATGACACCTTTGGTAAAGGCTGTTCTCCAACTGGAGCTCTTGCAGGCCAGTGTTTCCCAATTGTCAGTGTTTATTCTACATTTTTTAAGATTTGCCTTGAGAGAGTCTTCAAACCTCTTTTGCTGACCACCAACATTATGCTTTCCATGTTTAAGTTCGGAATAGAGTAGTTGCTTTGGAATATGATAACCAGGCATCCAAACAACATGACCAGTCCAATGAAGTTGATGTTGAAGAATCATTGCTTCGACACTGGTGATCTTTGCTTCTTCCAGTACACTGGCATTAGTTCACCTGTCTTCCCAAGTGATATGTAGAATTTTTCAGAGACACCGTTGATGGAATATTTCGAGGAGTTGGAGATGGTGTTTATAAGTGGTCCATGTTTCACAAGTGTACAGTAAGGTTGGTAGTACAATAGCTTTGTAAACAAGCATTTTGGTTTCCCTTGAATGTCCCGGTCCTCTCCTTAAACACTCTACACTTCAGTTGGGAGAAAGCTGTACTCGCAGAGCTCAGGTGATGCTGGATTTTGGCATCAGTGTTGGCCCTTGTGGAAAGATAATTGCCCAGGTAGGAGAAGTGATTGACACTTTCCAACGTTACACCATTGAATTGGATTTGTGGTGCTGCAGAGGGGTTGTTTTGTGCTTGTTGGATGTTGAGCAATAGGCCAAGCTTTTAATAAGCTTCTGCAAAGATATTTAGGATGGTTTGGAGGTCATCCTCTGAGTGTGCACACACTACGTTGTCACCAGCATACTGAAGCTCTATGACGGAAGTTATGGTAACCTCACTCTTTGCTTTCAGCCTACTCAGATGAAAGAGCTTCCCATCTGTTCGATATATGATATCTAATTCAGTGGGAAGTTTCCCTTTGACAATGTGTAGGATCATGGCAATGAAAATAATGAATAGAGTTGGGGCGATAACACAACCCTGTTTAACACCTGATCCCACTGTGCATGGTTCACTTTGGGAGCCATTGTTATCTGCGATTGTTGCTGTCATAGTATCATGGAGGAGCTGAATGATGTTCACAAATTTATCTGGGCAGCCGATTTTCAGAGGGACAGTCCACAGGGCATAGCTGTCAACTTTTCCCTTTTCTTGCAAGGAATCCTATTTGGAATAAGGGAATTTCCCTTTAAAAAAGGGAAACGTTGACAGCTATGCCACAGGGCTTTATGATTTACAGTGTTGAAGGCCTTAGTCAGGTCAATAAATGTCATACATAGGGGTTGGTTTTGCTTTTTGCAATTTTTCTTGAAGCTGTGAAAATCATGTCCAGTGTCCCCTAGAAGGCTGAAAACCATTTTGGGATTCAAGAAGGGTAGCCTCAGATATACATAGGAGACGGTTTGCTAAGATCCTTGCAAGAATTTTGCTGGCCACAGTTAATAAAGAGATGCATCGATAGTTTCTGCAGTCCATTCTATCACCTTTTAAAAAAGAGATTCATAATTTTGGCACCCCTAAAGTCTGCTGGGATCTCCTCTCTCTCTCAGATTTCCCCCGATGAGCTTGTGAAGTTGTTGTATAAGTTCAATTCCGCCCACTTTGAAGACTTTGGCAGGTATCCCATCAGTCCGCTGGCTTTGTTGTTTTTCAGTTGGTTAATATCTGTACACAACTCTCCGAGATTTGGCAATACTGCAAGCTCATCTCTAATTTGTTTTTGCGGAATTTGTGAGAGGACCTCGGCAGCTACAGGGGGAGTTGCAGTTAAGGCATAGCTGTCAACTTTTCCCTTTTCTTGCGAGGAATCCTATTCGGAATAAGGGAATTTCCCTTTAAAAGGGGGAAACGTTGACAGCTATGGGTTAAGGAGATGCTGGCAATGTTCTTTCCAGCGCAATGCAATAGCTTCTTTATCTTTGGCATCACTCAGTGATATCTACCTTTGCCCACTTGTGGATGTCATGATGGGGCTAACAGACTCACCTGACCACCTGATTGCAGTCATGCCATAATACCCCTCTTGGAGCATTCTTCTTTGGAGTTAATGCATTGCTGCTGCTTACTGGTATTGGGAGGGGAAGGAGGAAGGCGGTGGCAAGTTTAGTGCAAATGCACTAGTGGAGTCAATCCAATGCTCCCACCATTTGCTACCCAATGATCTGACCATCACCTTGTCCTCCCCCTCTGCCTCCCATTAAGCAATAACATGGCTGATTGGAGGTCAGGTGAGCACTGCCACTCACTAATAAAAGTGTTTCCAGCTACGAATCTCTGCTTAAATAAAAAAAAATAGTGTATGGTCCAGGATGGGCTTTGTTAATTGTTCAATGACTGCACTGTCTAATGAATTTAAGAGTTTTAAAATCACAGGTGCTTTAAGTGAGCAGATATATGCAACAATAAGCAGACCACGACTAAAAACATAACAGAGCAGGGAAAGAATTAAACTAAAAGGGGGAGGGGAGACTTTGATACACCAAAAAACTGTAACTGAAGAATCCCCAACGAATCCATACCTCATTAAAACCTCAGAAACTGCAGAAACTGCAGTGACCCACTTATTAGCACCCCCTCCTTGCTAAGCGCGTCTTAGTAGCTGATGTCCCACGAAGTTCTTTGCGTGGTTCTTCACAAAAGGAGAAAGGGAGCTTTGAAAAGATCAAACATGGGGACAGGGCGGCTGTGTGCTGTGTTCCTGTGCCATTCGCTTACCCCCTGTTTCCCGACCATATTTCTTAACATTAAAGCTACACTTTTGATTCACCTCAGGCTCAGGACGTTCATATCGCTTTCAGTAACGAACAGTTGTTGCCTCTCTGAGCAATTTCCTGAAACTTTGTGTTTCTCATTTAAACACCAACACACAAACGGCTGCAAAATGCACAACTAGGTAATGGAATGTGCTGAGTAATAATTACTGGTGAGAAACCAATCTTGCAGATATCCAGAGATCAGCAGATCTGGGGCTTTGTTGAGCAGTGGAGAAGAAATGAACCTGAGAAAGAAAGGGCTTGGTGGAAAGGAGTTTGTTACTGTTGTTTTGATTGCAAGGAAGCAGGGGAAGAGAAGGAGACACCTTTCCGTGGGCTGCTACTAGCCTCTGCTTGTAGAGTTGTTATTTGTTCATAATGTTGCTTCTGAGCTTGGCCAGCCCAGGGTATTCTGCTGCCTGAGCCAGAGCAGAAAATGCCCCCCCCCAACAAGATGCATGGTATCGAAGGCCAGATAAACTTATGCCAGAAAATCCCACAAGCGCCTCTCCTTTTCCCTGGCTGAAACATTTAATAATAATAAATTAAACAATTAAAAGTTTGCTGCCTCTTCATGACACTCAAAATCAGCTGCCTGAAGCAGTCACCTCACCCTGCCTAATAGCAAGGCCAGCCCTGACCATGTGCATGCATGCGCACACCACCCCGCACTTCACAGTTCCTATAATTGAACTGCAATCTACCACCCACGCTCACTTGTCACTTGGGCACCAAAAGGTACATGCCTCCCTCTTACACTTGTCACATACCCTCTAACACTTCCCAAATGGAAATGTGACCTGCGTGTCACTCTGCTATTCTCGTACCAAGGAATGATGCGGAAGCTCCACACACACTTCACATCGCATATGATGAAAACGGCCCATCTGCTCTTTGCTGTATAAATTTTCTCAGCAGTAACCTGACCTATGTGCCCTCTCGTTTTTAACAGTTTTTTCTCTTTTGTATAAAGAGATGCTGCTGGGGCTGGGTGGGAGGGATGTCATTGTCATAGGAACGGAGGAAGCTGCCTTATATTGAGTGAGACCATTGGTCTATTTAGCTCAGTATTCTTGACCCTGATTGGCAGTGGCTCTGCAGGGGTTCAGAGAAGACACTCTCCCAGCCTTACCTGGCAAAACAGGGGATTGGTTACTGAGGATTGCAAATCAGGGTTTCTACCACTCACTGGGGTGTGCACTACATGGCATGTAAATATTGATTAAAGTACATAGCAGTGTATGTGTATTAGAGTCAAGCTACATCTTCCTCAGCCTTTGCCCCCAAATGCAAGAGATTTAACTTGTATAAGTTAGGGAAGGATGGCTGGGTACCATGTAGAATGGTAGATATAGTAACCCACACTAACCAAACTTGGGCATCCACTCTCAAAAAGGGGGGAAATGATAGTGACTCTACTAGGCACACCCCAACTCTCATAGATCCCCACAGGGAAATTTCAATCCTGCACACATAGGGCATGTAAGTCCAGCCCTTAGATCTTGAGAGCAAATCATTAAGAAATAAACACTCAAGGAAGCAAACCCACTGAGAAATTCATTTTGCATGGGGAATGTTTTCTTCTAAAACTTAGAAAGATCCCTAGTGGATAAAAAAGTTTCCTTATTTAGATGCAAAACTCTCTTAAATCTGGCTAATGGACTCTTTGAGAATGCAGATTGATATTTTTGTGCTAAGATAGCATTGCTGGTTGTCTCCCCCAGGAAGCCATTACCTAACACTGGCAAGATGAGAACAGATTTATTTTCCTGCAGCAGCTTCAAAGGTTGCGCTGAGTTGTTCCTTGGACTGGAAAAGTCTTTAACTCCAAATTAAATAAACCAATCAGAAGGCATTTGAAATGGAGCACTTCATGAGTGTCAAGATCCTAACAAAAGTTCTAGCATAGGAAACAAAAGCATGTTGAGGATAAAACCACTTGCATCCACCACAATTTAGATTCTGTAGTTTTGGCAGTCAGTCTGTGAAGGTGTTCTAAAGGACTGCCTGGTCCTGTGATGATGGATGAACTTCAGCTGATAGGGCCCAAGAATGTGGACAAAGTGTTTGGAAGGGTTAATTTGACTGCTTGTAAGCTTGTCCACTCTGAATCTTTTCCTTCTAGCAGGGAGGGAATAACTGGCTAATATGTCAACTATGACTCTATCTGATGGGGATAGCCTTACTATTCTTGTAAGGGATGGAGGCTAGATTTGATCCAGTTCACACTTAAAGCTGAACTTACCTACTTTGCACTTTCTGATAAACTATATGAATTGGGGGGAAACATCCATCCTCTGAAATTCACACTTTTCTGAACTTTACAATGCAGTTCTCTAGCCAAATAATGTGTACAAAAATGCATATCCTACAGTAAAGTGTGTCTAAGAATGCTTATACTCCCAAAAAATGACATATTAATTCCATACACAAATGTGTATATTAGGAGAAATTTGCAATAGAATGCTGGTGAATTTCCAGGAAGACTGGATATATATTGTGGTAGAGTGGATTATATTGTGATATAAAGATACATATATCACAAACAAATGTAGAAATGTAGAGAAGACTGGAAAGATGAGAAACTAAGAGCAACTGAAATTGACAGATTTGACTCTGGTAACCTCCCATCTGGACTACTAAAGCATGTTGTATGTGGGGCTGCTTTTGCAGATAGCCCAGAAACATCGTTTAGTGCAGAGTATAGTGGTAAGAGTTCCAGCTGCAACTGGGCATTACAAACATATTACACCAATGCTAAAACCTTCACTGCCTCTTGATCAGTTAAAAGTTATGGTTCTAACCTATAAAGCTCATGGCTTGGGACCTTGCTACAGGGCCATCTTACCCATAGGCACTAGGGGTGGGGGGCACCTGGGCACCGGGCTCTCAGGGGCGCCACACCGAGTCCGGGGCCCGAGAGTTGAGTCCATGGTGAGCTTTTCTGCCCTCCTGTGCGCATGGGACTGGGCAACTGGGGGGGGGGGTGCCTGGCGGATCTTTGCACCCCGGCGCCACATATGCTTAAGACAGCCCTGACCTGCTACCCCTGGGATTGCCTCCCATTTCCACATAATGCAACTCTTTTGTTGCATCAAGGTCTTGCCTTGCACATCCCCACATGGAAATGGAGTTGTGGAACTGATACTGTTTTTTTAAGAGCAATAAAGAAATAAAAATAATAAATGAAGAGAAGAGAAGAGAAGAGCACTTATCTGGTGATCTGCTACAGAACACCCCCACGGCAGCTCTTGTGAGTCATCCCTGAACAGCCATGACTCTGTAGGCTACAAGTCCGTCAGTGCAGCACACTGAGTCTCTTGAATGCGCACCAGCGAAAAAGCAACTTGGAAGCTTTGTCCATTATAATACTGCAGTGTCTGTGTCAGCTTTTTACAAATGAGCATGATACATTACTATCTTTTCAGTGCAACTGAAGAAAGCCAAGTGTGTCCTGATTATATCAGTCCATGCCAGCAAGTGGAGAGATAAGGGTAATATGGTCCATCTGCTTTGAAGATGTGAGAGTGAGGGAGGAGAGCCAGCCACCAAATTATTTTTAAATTCCTGTTTCTAATGATTCACATTCTTCTGACAGTCACAAAAGAGATCATTATAGATTGCAGCATGTATCATGCACGAAATGTAGAACTGGATTCTTCCATGACCCTCATTTCCCCAGAAAATTGGCTTCCTGTATTGAATGCTTTTATCATTTTAAAAACAATTTCATGAAGATACTTCTGGCAACTGGGACAAATTCAAATATTAGTATGACCTCGCAAGTGGGGAACGAGAGCAGCTAATGAGAGGGAGCTTGTCTCAGCAGGATAGATTTATATGAGTTGCTGCAGAAGAGTGGATTTTAATTTACTGTCTCAGTAGCAGCCTATGCTGGTGGTCTGGGTCTTCCTACTGTCTCCCCCAGCAGAAAGTGAAACATCAGATGTGAAACTGTGATGGAAAGGCATGGAAAGAAGAATTTGAGAAGACTCCAGAGATTCTCCCACCTCCCCATTTTCACATTTGCAATTTAATGAGTCACCAGATATAAGGTCAGGTAAGGTAAATGACCCCTGGATGGTTAGGTCCAGTCAAAGGCAACTATGGGGTGTGGTGCTCATCTCACTTCAGGCCAAGGGAGCTGGCGTTTGTCCACAGACAGCTTTCTGTGTCATGGGGCCAGCACGACTAAACCGCTTCTGGCGCAATGGAACACTGTGACGGAAACCAGAGCGCACAGAAATGTTGTTTACCTTCCCGCCACAGCAGTACTTATTTACCTACCTGCACTGATATGCTTTCTAACTGCTTGTTTGGCAAAAGCTAGGACAGAGCAACGGGAGCTCACCCCATCGCGGGGATTCGAACTGCCGACCTTCCGATCAGCAAGCCCAAGAGGCTCAGTAGAGACCACAGCGTCACCCACGTCCCTTCACCAGATATAGGACTTGAAAGTGACCATACTTCACACAAAAGCTTCAGAGAAAGATTAATGCAAATGCTAATAGAAATATATAATATCTCCAGTGACTGCTGTTGTGAATTAGTTATTTTGTACTTATATATAATTGGACTCTGCTGCATAGCTAAACAAGTCCTTGATCAAGTGAGTGTGAATAATAGACCCCTGCAAACATTCCCCACTGAACACGGATCTTTTGGAGACTCCTGAGGGTGGGGGAGTGAAATACATTGGCTCCCAGTACGTTTCCGAGCACACTTCAAAGTGTTGGTGCTGACCTATACTAAATGGCCTCAGCCCAGTATACCTGAAGGAGCGTCTCCACCCCCATCGTCCAGCCCGGACACTGAGGTCCAGCTCCAAGGGCCTTCTGGCGGTTCCCTCACTGCAAGATGTGAGGTTACAGGGAACCAGATAGAGGGCCTTCTCGGTTGTGGTGCCTGCCCTGTGGAACGCCCTCCCATCAGATGTCAAGGAAATAAACAACTAGCTGACTTTTAGGCAGCCCTGTTTAGGGAAGTTTTTTATTACTGCTGTTTTAATGTATTTTTAATATTTTGTTGGAAGCTGCCCAGAGTGGCTGGGGAAACCCAGCCAGATGGGTGGGGTATAAATAACAAATTATTATTATTATTATTATTATTATTATTATTATTATTATTATTATTATTATTATTATACATGAGGATGTTGGAGGTGGGCACCCTGTGTGTGCCCTCCCCCCCATCCACATTTTACGAATTCACGTGTTCGGGCATGCCTTGCATTGCAGGCTGGAGGTCTTTTCACTCAATCCATTCCATTTTTATTTTATTTATTTTTTTGAAATCTCAACCAGATTCAATCCTTCTTCTGCAACTTGATCGACTGCATTTACAGCTTCTCCACTGCTTAAATCGTATTAAAGTTATGAATAAAGTTGAAGACTGAGGAAAGGGTGAACTGGATGTGAGTTTAGAACTTTCAGCCTATTCAGTGTTGAGGCCAGAAGGGTCTGAACTAAGCAAGAGTGGTGGCCTCGTACAGATGTTCTAGGAGGCAGGTACAGGTGCAAAGGGTGAGAAGGGGCAGTATTACGAGAATGGTATTTTTTTGTTTAACTAACCAGATCATTGCAATCAGTCATGTTCGATGGTACAGGTGTTGCTTTCTGTGTGGTGTAGTGGTTAAGAGCGGTAGTCTCGTAATCTGGGGGACCGGGTTCGTGTCTCCGCTCCTCCACATGCAGCTGCTGGGTGACCTTGGGCCAGTCACACTTCTCTGAAGTCTCTCAGTCTCACTCACCTCACAGAGTGTTTGTTGTGGGGGAGGAAGGGAAAGGAGAATGTTAGCCGCTTTGAGACTCCTTAAAGGGAGTGAAAGGCGGGATATCAAATCCAAACTCCTCCTCCTCCTCCTCCTCCTCCTCCTCCTCTTCTTCTTCTTCTTCTTCTTCTTCTTCTTCTTCTTCTTCACCACTACCAGCTACTGGAAAGGAGGGGGGAAAGGCAGTGGGAGGCTTGGTGTGTCACAGCTGCAGAGCCAACCCAATGTTCCTGATGCTGTGCCCACACCACGCCAAACTACCCCCCACCTTGTCCCTCTCCCAGCAGTGATGCACAGTGAAGCCAGGACAGGAACACAGTCCAACCTATGCTGCCCCAGCAGCCATTACTGATTACAATAATATAACATGAAAAAATCATAACTGAACAAAGTGTGTGTCTATATATGTATTGATGCCTACCTGCCAAATGAGGGTATCACGTTTGTTTCTGATGAAGTCAGTTGTAGTCTTTGAAACTCTATGCCAGTTAGCCTCTAAGATGCTATAGGACGATTTTCCTGTTAAAGGCATTTATGTATGGGGGAATCTCGTTTCTTTCCTGCTGTCAGATTCAGGGATGTGTTCCCCTTTGACAGCAAAAGGCAATGCACTTAAAAGTTTTGTTCGGGTGCATTTTAAGCCGAATCCTCTTTTGTTTAAAGCTGCTGAAAATTTAAAGACATGAGCTGTAATGTAGCAGAGATGAAGTCTAGGTTTTTCTTTTCTTGTGAGGCTCCCTTATGCGCTCTTACCTATAAAGTGTAAAGGAGCGAAAGGATGCTCCTGAATGCCTTATGTTGAAGCACAGGCAAGCCTCCGTGGGGGCCTTGAAAATTACCGTATTTTTTGCTCTATAAGACGCACCAGACCACAAGTTTTTGGAGGAGGAAAACAAGAAAAAAAATATTCTGAATCTCAGAAGCCAGAACAGCAAGAGGGATCGCTGCGCAGTGAAAGCAGCAATCCCTCTTGCTGTTCTGGCTTCTGGGATAGCTGCGCAGCCTGCATTCGCTCCATAAGACGCACACACATATCCCCTTACTTTTTAGGAGAGAAAAAGTGAGTCTTATAGAGCAAAAAATAAGGTAAAGGCTAGAAACAGCTCTCTGAATTTGCAACTAAAAACTCTTTCCCAACCATCCCTCTAGCCACCAGGCCATATTTTTGTGGTCTTGTAAGATGAACTGTTCCATGGCAGAGCCGCCCCCCTCCCCCCATTTAGGTAGAAACAATCAGCGTGACATAGGAATGCCCAGCAACAAAACAGTGGATATATTGGTGCTGAAATAACACCAGTGATGATACCCCACAGCTCAGTTATTGATGCAGTAACTTGGATGAACATGTGGAACTCCAGTGCCTATAAATGTTGCCCATTAGTTTTGGCTTTGTTGCCTGTTCCTTTACTCCTGCTAATCTGCTACTTCCAATGAAATTAAATCCTCCACATGCTTCACCACAGCACACACAGTGCACTTGCCCTTCTGCGCCATGTTCCACATTTGTGCTAGTGTAACTGTCTATCATCCCAATATCTGTGGGGGAGTGGGTGGGCTCAGTCTGTGCTGACAGCGGAACTCCCATCTATGGTCAAATTAGCCCAGTCCTGAACTGCAATAATGCAGAAGGGAAATCATATCATAGAATCACAGAATTGTATAATTGCAGAGCTGGAAGGGACACAAGGGGCCATCTAGTCCAGCCCCCTGCAATGCAGGAATCACAGCTAAATAACAAGTATCAAACTTAAATATTTTCAACTAAACCTAACGGGCTGTGGGTGTGTAGTATAAAATCAAAGCATGCAAGTGATTGCAATAACGCACAATATTTGCAACAATCTGGTATTGCTTTATAGTGAGAAACTCATTATCAGTATGAGAGATTACAATATCCAATTCCCTCATCCTCTCAGCACAATGATTTTTGCTTGCACAATGAGATTTTGCCCCTCTTCGCCCCCTATGTACACTAGTGCAAATGGACTAATGGAAGAGGAATCTACCTCATTCTGGGGCTCTTCACTCATTTCCTGCCGTATTTTACGGTAACAAACCAAGAAAGAAGCTAACGTCTGGAGATACCTGGTAACTAGAGCTTAATTCATTAGGGCTTGGCATATGGATTGAGCTGGTTGAAGGAGTTACTAATTTTTATAGACACACATGTGTGTAAAAAGAATTTCCCACCCAAGTTTGTGTTGCTGAATGGGATTTTTTGTCTTTTCAGGTTTTTCGACGAGCTGACAAGAACGGTGAGTGACCTGCCCATGTGATTTCCTTGCCCTTCTTTTATGTTTATTTATGTTTTGTCGTTTAAATATATAACATTAGTCCATCTCAAAGACTAGGCTTGAGCAACCAAACCCTCTTACCCCACAACCACTAAGCTTACTCAGGCATCTTTGGTGGAGGACTTTATCAAAATCTTTTTAAAAGCCCTGGTACACAATATCTAGTGGATCATCCCTATCTACCGTATTTTTCGCTCTATAAGACGCACCAGACCACAAGACGCACCTAGTTTTGGGAGGAGAAAAACAAGGAAAAAAATATTCTGAATCTCAGAAGCCCGAACAGCAAGAGGGATCGCTACGCAGTGAAAGCAGCAATCCCTCTTGCTGTTCTGGCTTCTGGGATAGCTGCGCAGCCTGCATTCGCTCCATAAGATGCACACACATTTCCCATTCCTTTTTAGGAGGGAAAAAGTGAGTCTTATAGAGCAAAAAATACGGTATATGTTTGTTGATACTCCCAAAGAACTCTAAAAGATCAGTTGGGAAAGATTTACATCTGTGGAAGCCATTCTGGTTTTTCTTCAGCAAGACGTGTTCTTCTAGATGCTTTGTAATTTTATCTTTAACAAAGCTTTCCACCTGTTTTCCCAGAACTGAACTTAAGCTAATCAGCCTGTGATTTCCAAATCCTCCTGGATATATTTTTTAAAAAATTGATGCTACATTGATCACTTTCCAGTCCTCAGCTATGGTGACTGATCTTAGAGACAAGCTACATTTGTTTTTGTTAGAAACTCAGCAGCTTTAAATTTGGATTCTTAAAGAACTCTTGGGTGGATGCTATCCAAACCCAGTAACTTGTCAGCTTTTGTTTTGTCAATAAGTCCTGGAACTGTGTCTCTTGTCACTACTCTTTGCCTTAGTTCCTCAGACTCTGTTCCCAAGAAAGTTAGTTAAGAAACAGGGATTTGCCCTACATCTTCTGTGCTGAAGACAGATACAAATAATTCATTCAGCTTCTTTGCATTCTCCTTTTTTAGCAAACCTTTGGTTCCTTGTTGTCCAGGGGCTTAGCCAGCTTCCTAGCCAGTTTCCCGCTTCTAATGTTTGAAAGCCAACCAGGAAAACAGATGAGTGGAAGTTGGGACCTGGTTCTCCCCATTCCTAGTCCTGCATTCTACCACTCTAGCTTTCATAATTTCTGAGCAACCATGAGAGCTAGAAACTTTATGATAAATGAAGGCCAATGTTGTCTAGTTTCCAAGTTCTTCAACAGATAAGCAAACTCCAGGCCTCATGGGTAGTGGATACATCCAGGCTCTTCTATAGCCTTGCTGACCCAGTCTGTGGCCTATGGTTCAATTTAATCCCTGGATGTTTCTGACATTCCTGTGCCCCCTGCTGTCTATCACTTTGGCAATTGCTGTCTATTATTTCCCATGTCCATGCATCCTTGCCCTTGTCATACAAACCTGCATGTCAATCATTCTTCCTACTTAGGCCAAATCCATCTATTAATGCTGATCTTTCATTGCTA
Source organism: Podarcis bocagei (assembly GCF_964188305.1). Taxonomy (NCBI): domain Eukaryota; kingdom Metazoa; phylum Chordata; class Lepidosauria; order Squamata; family Lacertidae; genus Podarcis; species Podarcis bocagei. The sequence goes on from NC_138129.1 coordinate 31,082,469, forward strand.
TTCGGCTATCTGCTCTGACCTTTATATCCCCCGTGGCTGCTGTGTTCACACTCCTGTCACTCCCAGGAAACAGATATGAAATTTATTACTTATTTATATTTTTTATTTTTTATTATGCACATGTCTATTTGGCATTTCATTTTTCTTCCACTTTTAGAGTGTTTTGCAATTGTTTTCTCGGTGTCTCACAACACTGGCCATTTTAAGTTTTCCCGTTTACAAGTGGAAAACTGAGTCCAAATTGTATTGGCTCACTCAGATTGCACCCATGGCTGGATTTTAACCCTGGTTTCATAAGTCCATTCTTTGGGCAGCTTTCTTTATTCATAGGAAACGGCAGGCTGAAAAGAAGCAGAAGGTCTGTGCATTGGCTAACCACCACTGCCAAGATATGACTAGGGAGGAGATAATATGGATCTGACAATGATGTTCATGTAGACAGGCCCCTAGCAGGAGCAAAGACTGCGGATTGGTTCATACCTGCATGTGCTGCTAGAAGCCTCTGTGCAGGTTCAGAATCATAAGTCTTACTTCAGTAGAGCACCTGCACTTCCTCCAAGATGCAACTTGGCAGTGGTGGTCAGTTAACATGCAGAACTCTTTGGTTTTCAGTGTCTACATGTCCTACAGCTGCTCAATGGAGCATAAGCGCTTAAGAAATACCTGCTGGATCAGGCCAGTGACCCATTTAGTTCAGCATCCTGTTCACACATTGGCTACCCAGGTTCCTGTGGGAAACCCTCTAGCAAGACCTGAATACAAGAGCACACTCCCCTCCTGTGGTTTTCAGCAGCTAGTATTCAGAATCACTATTGTCTCCAACCATGGAGGCAGAGCAGAGTCATCATTTTATTTATTTATTTTATTTATTTAATGTCTATACCACCCTATACCCGAAGGTCTCAGGGCAGTTCACATAAATTATCAAATACATAAAATCAAAACAAAAATAGCAACCCAATAAATCCCTCTCCCCAAAGAGCCAGCATTTTAAAAAGGGTATAGGATATAGTCAGGCAAAGGCCTGGTTAAAAAGGAATGTTTTTGCCTGGCGCCTAAAGGTGTATAATGAAGGCGCCAGGCGAACTTCCCTGGGGAGAGCATTCCACAGACGGGGAGCCACCGCTGAGAAGGCCCGTTCTCATGTTGCCACCATCTGGACATCTCAAGGAGGAGGCACACAAAGAAGAGCCTCAGAAGATGATCTCAGGGTCCAGGTAGGTTCATATGGGAAGAGGCGGTCCAGTTAACTGATCTCCAAGTGAGTGGGAGTGATCTCCAAGCATGAACAGTGTGATATGTCAGCCAGGAACCCATGAATCTCATCTGCATCAGCCTCCGCCATCTCAGTGAAAACCTGTGTCTTCAGCACTGCTGATGTTGCTCAGCAGAGACCTATGAATTCCTAGCGGAGTAGCCCTGTTAGTCTGTCACACAACAGCAAAGAATCTTGTGGCACCTTCCTAAAGATGGCCGTAGCATATCTGGTAGTCTTCAAGGCACCACAAGATTCCTTGTTGTTTTTCTATGAATTCCTGGCTCTAGTGTTATACCATAATGTCTTCCTGTTGCACAGCTTGCTGAATTAGACAAAATAACATACAGAGACTCATGTTGCTCTCATCTCTGCAAAGGTATAATTATTCCTTCTCTTTCATTCAAATGTAGATGATGGGAAGTTGTCATTTGAAGAATTTAAGAACTGTTGTGCCGATGGCATCCTCAACTCTGAAGAACTGTGGGAGTTGTTCAGTGGCATTGACAGGCGTCAGTCAGGGTAAGGAGACGCCTGTTAAGTTAACAACAAGGAAATTTCAAGCAGAGTCAATTCCCCCTCCCAACACCCCAACACCCATTGCACTATGTCAGATTAGCATGCACTTAAAGCAAATGGGTGCGATAACAAAGATAATATTCTATGTTGGAGTTGTCAGATATACAATGCAGACATTTGCTGTAGCTCAGAGGCAGAGTATCTGCTTTGTACACAGAAAATCCCATATTCAATCCCTGGCATCTCAAGGTAGGCCTGGGCAAGATCCTTGTTTGAGACCCTGATTCAGTTTGTTTTGTTCTCATGAAAGTACCCTTAAGTAAACTGGACTTAACTGATGTGGAACCTAAAGCTTTCTCTTGGCAATACAGACTATGTAAGCATGCCAGGAGAGGATCAAGAATATGACTAAATAGATGGTGTTGCCTATTGTGTCCTGGATTGCATGTAGTGCCAAGACAAACCATGGCTTAGTGTGAATGCACAAATTTCCGGAGAGGAAATTGTGGCTGCTTAGCTCCTTCTCTCATCCTGTTGCTGCGGCACTGCTGTGAGCTACGCTATTGATTGACCATCCCAAACTGAGTTCGTGGCTTATTTACAGAGGAGGAGACTAACCACGAGCCTGGGTTTGGATGACATGCTAAACTATGGCTTAGCTCGCAACAGCAGCAGGATCAGAGGAGGAACAAAATGCCCACAATCTCCTCTCCAGGCACTGCCATGCTGGCATGTTTTCACTAAAGCAGGTTGGCTTAGTTCTACATATTAGCTAAGCCACATGAGATTTCATTCTACTTAAATTGGTTTAGTCCTATTCCATCTTGCTGTATTTTGAGCTTTGAAGTATACAATGACTGGTATATGTAGAAGAACCTGCCTTAAGTCTTGGGATTAGTCTGAATCAATCTTCCTCAGCCTGGTGCCCTCCAGTTGACATCTGAGACTAATGAAGTTGTAGTCCTATATATATGGAGAGCACCAGGCTTGGGAAGGCTTGGCTAGATGACCTTCAGTCATCCTCCAAATCATCAAGGAGTTCATCCAGTGAGACGGCAGAATAGTTTGTCTGTGAGCTACATAAGGATGCATTATGTCGATATGGGAGCATCATGGAGCTTGAAGAAGGAACTCGGTAAGCCTGGGAATTAAAAGCTGTTTTAAAAATAGTCCAGACTCTGATCATAATTAAGATAGTGTGTTAACTTCACAGCAGTATGCTTGAATTGCATGGATCAAAATCTGCTTTACTATTTTTGTCCAAGTGCAGATTTCAATGGCATGTAAACCCTCTATGAAATATGCAGGCAAGATGTTTGTTTGTTGGCTTGCTTTTAAGCACTACAGTGCGGTTTTGTCCATCACAGCGAAACTTCAATTGCACTGTAAGATAGATGGCCTTTCTGCTGCATTGTCTCAGCTTGGCCCCTTCACTTATTTTGAATAGACAGCATCCAGACAAGAAACAAACTTCCCAAAGGAAAACAGCTAGAAATGCTTCAGTCCTCCCTTCATGTGAGCCAGTAAATAAACCAGGACATCTACAGTTAACTTTCATTTTCCATTTGGTCCAAACTGGGAAACTGTGGTCAACAGCTTCAGAAGCAACCGGGATATTAAACCATTTTCAAACTGGTTTAATATCCTGTTTTGTTCCAAAGCTGGTAATCACCCCCCTGTATGGACAAAATGGGAAGCTGTGGTTAGTTAGAGATATCCTGGTCTTTTTGATGGCTTGGACGATTGTCTGAAAGTGGTGCAATGAACATGTACATGATTATCATACCTGGCCATCTCCTTGCAAATAGGATATATCTAACAAGGAAATTCTCCATGCAGTTTGTGGGGTTAGACTATACAATATTCCACAGCATGCGCTTGCTGTAACTGGTGTCATTTTACTGATCTTAACACAGATCAGCTTTTGATGCTTGATCCTTTAAAACAAAGCTACAGTTGTGTTTGGATGCCCAAAGCAAATCCATGTGTATTGCTTACTGTGGCTGTACTGCTAAACTGATAACTGGATAACTGAAAAGTGCCACTGCCACAGATAATAAAAAAAGACAAGTCATGTGAATTGACCCTGAGTGGTCACCAACATGTGCTATCTGAGATGAAGGACTCATGAGCCTGAGGGTTCAACTGTCAGGAGGATTTGGGTCTTGACCACCATTGTCCACTGGCAACATAGAATTGATTTCAGCATCTGCTCTTGTTGCTCAGTTAAGTGTGTAAATACCTGGTCTCAGGTTTATCTTTGCCAGGCAAACTAATTTCATGCCTATATAAATAAAACATGTTTCAATGAGAAAAGAAGACAGATGGAGCAAGTCAGGGTCAGATTTTGTTTTTCTTTTGTTTCTTTTAATAAAAGTTCCGAGTGACCTTGGAGAACTGGGTCAGAACAGTGTTCAAAATCTCAAAACTATCACAAATCCTGCCAGAAACAATTCAACCTGTAGGAAAGAATGGGACTTTTTATTCCTTTTAAAAAATTGTTACTTCTTTTTTTGTTCCTTTCCATGGTTTGTATTGTTAGTAGCAAACAATTATTGGCGCCACCTTTGAGATTTTCAACTATGCTTTATTAATGACATTAAATGGTTATATTCCCTGATGAAAAAGAATTAAAATGCATTAGACTGAATGCACCCAGAGGTCCCCTTGGCTCTCATCTCATCCTAAATGCCTCACCCTGATGCAAGTTGTCTTTAGTGAAATGGGTTTTTCATTTATTTATTTTTAAAGCCTACAGTTAACCAGGGGCAAAAATAGAATGAGTATATACACTGGGAGCAGCAATGCTTTTCTTTTTTCTTTTGCACTGTAATATTTTTTTTTTGAGAGTCCCATGGACTGCAAGAAGATCAAACCTATCCATTCTGAAGGAAATCAGCCCTGAGTGCTCACTGGAAGGACAGATCCTGAAGCTGAGGCTCCAATACTTTGGCCACCTCATGAGAAGAGAAGACTCCCTGGAAAAGACCCTGATGTTGGGAAAGATGGAGGGCACAAGGAGAAGGGGACGACAGAGGACAAGATGGTTGGACGGTGTTCTTGAAGCTACAAACATGAGTCTGACCAAACTGCGGGAGGCAGTGGAAGACAGGAGCACCTGGTGTGCTCTGGTCCATGGGGTCACGAAGAGTCGGACACGACTAAACGACTAAACAACAACAACAACAACAAATTTTTTTGAAACATAAATACAGCATAGAACAGATATAATCAAAACAGGTGGGCAGCTACCACCAATATATGGAGTTACATACAAATAGACCATCAGTCATACAGCATGAGACATTATTGTACTATAGGAGACCCAAACCCAACAGGCTGAGAGCTAATAGAAGAAATGAAAACAAACCGAAATATATGATTAGTAGATTCACCTCTAGCCACTCTACATGTTTGCGTGAGCTTATCTGCTAATGCTAGGGGCCATGCCTATCACACCAGTTTTGTAGGTTACAGCCATTCCCATCTTGCAGTGATGCTTTTCTTAAACCAATTTCAGCTCCCCTCCCCGCCCTTTGTTGCCTGACAAAACTACAAAGAAATGTGCATGCGGGCTTTAACCTCTGCATTCGTGTGTCCCACACCTCCCATCATCTGCCAAGCAGTTTCTCTCGTGCTAGTATTGCCATATTTCAAAAAGTAAAATTCCTGACACCCTAACCCCACTGATTTTTACACCTGAAAACCAGGACAGGTCAGGAATTTTCCTGATGTATGGCAAGCCTATCCCATACTGTCGTTTGCAGCAGGCAAAACACCAGAATCTGAGTCATGCAGAGGTTAGCAGCAAAGCAACCATCTGCAGGACAACCCATGCTTCTCTCATCCATATGCTTCTCCATGTATGCTGTTAGCAAGCTGGTAAGCAGGAACTCTCTGACCCTTGTGGTCTCGGGGTCAAGGAGGTGCTCACATTCAGCATTAAAGCAGCCATCTGCCTTCAGCTTCTTGATCTGAGTCTCACTGGCTGCTGTAATATAACAGCAACCAGTTCTGCCTTTGGGTGTTTATTGCTGCCAGAAGCCTGAGAGGCACGAGCCTCTTGATTCTGGCCTCCACATTTTCAAGATACATTAGGAATTAGCCCATTTGCGTCAACTGGTTTGGGGTTGAGATTGCTGCTGCACAGAGCAGGAGCTTTGCTGGCGCTTTATAGATGACGGTAATGAATGCGTACAAGCTCCAATGCTTGCAGTTTAAGCTGGGGAAGGAGAACCCTCTGCTTTCAGCTTAGAAATGTTTCTGGGTAGCCTCTCTCTTAAATAAGCACTGGGAAATAAAGCGGTCCTTGGTCATGACAGCATAATATAACCAGGGCTTTGCTTCAAAATTGGTGATGGTAAAAAGTTGCCTTATTTTAAGTCACGCCACTGATCCATCTAGATTAGTACTGTCTATAGCAGCTGGCAGCAGCTCTCTACAGAGTTTCACAGAAAGGTCATTTCCAATCCTAACTGGAGATCCAATGAGTGAAGCTAAGACTTTCCACTTGCAAAACTCATGCCCTACCACTGAGGTGCCACCTCTCCCCTCTGCCAAGGGACACCACTGGAATATGTGGGACAACCATAGCATACTGTAGATTACTTTTCAGTGTTCTTTATTATTTAAATTGTGTTTCTGGGTTGTATTCCACTTAACACTGCTTATTGTGGCAATCTGCCCCGTGACCTTCAGGTACAGGGTGGGAGATAATTTTTAAAATGAATACATAAATTGCTAATTGAAGGAATATTAAGAAAACAATTAAATGCATGTGTTGTAGATTAAAACAATTAAATGCATGTATTTACATATGAGGAGCTATGGGGGAAGCCTATGTTGTCATTACATGATGCAAGTGTTGCAAACAAGTATCAGGGTAGAAAGTGAATTCCTTATTCTATTCTGCATAGAAGGAACTGCCCTTTTAAAAAAGATGGCACTTGCCATCTGCAGCTTGTATAAGTTTACAGTTTGTTTGCAAGCCACTGCACAGAATTTTAAGCGGGAAAGTGGCATATGAACATTTTAAATAAAAGCAATTGAAATATGTTTTAAAATTTGCTGGCTGAGGGATCCAGGGCCTCTTTTTCTTCTTTCAGAATGGTTTAATTCCTTAACCTAGCACTGATTTATCACCTAGATGTGGCATCCCTGAATGACAGGGTGCCTGCAGCCATTCGCTGAGTGCCTTTCTCACATCTCAGGAGTAGCCCATCTTGTCTTTTGGGATTAATTCATAAAAGGTTTTCAAGCCAGAGGTCATGTAGGTGTAAAGCCTGGCCATTCCCATGTTAGAAATTCAGCACTCAACATAGCAAGCATTCTTCAAAAGTTCAGTTTGACTAGGCAAAAATGAGCTCACCAGTGGTTTACAAAACATAAAGGAAATTATTCCTTCCTAGACACCCCAGGTAGATAATGTACTCCGTCTTGACAGGTTTCCTACATATAACATCACGCTTCATGCCCCTTTCCAATTTTCAAGGGATGCCTGCAATAAGCTCAAGGGGACAGTGGCGGACCTACATTTTGGGGCCCCTTCACAACCAGCAACGAGGTCTGGGTAACCACTGTTATCTTCTTCAATGGGGTTGTTCCATGACAGATCACCATACTTCTACACCATCTGTGTTACTGACTGTATAACTCTGGGATTGTTGTGATCATAGGCGCCGACTCCATGGGGCTTGAGGGGGCCCGAGCCCCCTCAAAAATTCGTTTGGGGGGGCTCTGCCCCCACAATAATCTCCGGCGCCCCTCCAGCAGAGCGCCTTCGCCGCCCCTCCCCCAGCCCAAAATGCACAGGGTCAGGCTGCATGCCTCCTGCCCTCCCTCCCGAGCAAAAGCTCCACCCAATTTCCTTCGGAGCTGATTAATCGTCGCAGCACGCTCTCCCCTATTCGCTCACGAGGAGGCGGCACCACTTTATTTGCATATTCATGAGCTTATTTATTATTCATGAGCTTTCCCGGGCCCCCCCAATATTTTTTATAAGTCCGCGTCCCTGGTTGTGATATATAGAACAAAAAAAATTTACTAATTTGAGTCGTGCCACTCAAATGGGGTCTACCAGACCCTAAAAAAAAAAAAAGCTTCATCAGTTTCATAGCAGATTCACCCTGCATGGAGATGTGCAGATCTCTGAACCAATTAAAAAAGATGTATGGTTCGGTTATTCATTGTCCTTGAACAAACACCCATTGTGAAAAGAAGAGGGGAGGACAGAGGGGCAAGATGAGAAGCGGTACAACAATATAGTCCTCATACCCTATACAGTGATACCTTGGTTGTCGAAATTAATCAGTTCTGGGAGTCTGTTCAACTCTCGGAATGGTTCAAAAACCAAGGTGTGGCTTCTGATTGGCTGCAGGAGCTTCCTGCACTCAATCAGAAGCTGCGGAAGCCGGCAGGATGTTCGAAAAAACAATCACAAACCGGAACACTCACTTCTGGGTTTGTGGCATTTGGGAGCCAAAACGTCTGAGTACCAAGGCGTTTGACAACCAAAGTACGACTGTATACTAATAGCAAACTCGGTTCTCTGAGTGTGGATCCTTATGTAGCCCAAACAGCACCATCTGTGCACTAGAGGAAGGAATCGGCAGGCTTGGGGAAAACCCCTGTTCTGTGAAAGTACAATTTTAAAAATTGGGAGGGGGGAGACAACTGGGGGGGGGATAGCCTAATGAGAACAAAGCATGCTTAGTGGCTAAGGAATACTGCCTGCCTAGGGGCATGGGCAGGATGCAAAAGTAGCAGGGAGGCAGAATGGAATGGCATATCCTGGAAGGGGGCATGGATGGGACCCTGCACATTTCGTAGACCTCTTCACTGGAGTGTCATGGTCCCAGAGAAAGCAAAAGACACCCTGTACTCAGAGAAATAGAGTGACAGAGGAACTGGTGGGAAGCAGAATGTTGCGGTGGGAGAAATACCTGTCACAATACAGATCTAAATTTAGTCAGAATAACAGTACCTAGGACTGCTCTTTTGTAAGTGATTAGGAAGTGGAAGCAGCCGTCTCTTGCGGTACATCCTCTGAGAGCCTGGAGTTGGGGAGGTACAAACAGCACACAATGTTTTGTGCATATTTGAGAGCTGGGGTTTTTTTTGCCCCCACCCCCTGCTGTCAATGGCACCAAGAGCCGAGAGAATAATGTGCTTTACCTTCTGAAATATCACACCTTGGGCACTAGGGGGGCTTCGCTTCCCTTAACGATGCCTCAACCCGGGCCTGAAGCAATTTCCCTGAAGTGATTAAATTAACCTAGATTAATCTCAGGCAACAAAGGGTACTCTGAAAGGTAATTGAAGGTGCCTGAAGAATATGGAGGTGGTGTGGTGAGATGGCTGGCTCCGGAGGGAGTCGCCGAAGGAAATCCAAGGAAGAAGAGAGCTTGGAATTGTATTTGTGCAATGAAGATCATTCCTAATGAGTTTCTAGAGCTGGCAGGCTGCTGATTTCCTAGAATGGAACGTTAACATGTCTGAGTGACTTTTCACTGCCCTTGCCTGATGTGAAGAAAGGGCTGCACAAATGAGAATAAAAAGCATCTCTTCTGGATAAGTTATCTGATGCTGACACTGTAAGAGAGGCAATCTTCACAATCAGATTGGGCAAGGAAATTGATTTGGTCAGGTCCAGCATGATTTATCTCCTGTGTATGAACACTGTGGCTAGGTTGCTTGTGAGGACAAGCCAGTATATAATACCTTGTGTCAGAGCTGCTTGAAGATCCTAGCTCACAGAGGACCACGCTAGCCAGCGATCATTAAGTAAAAGTCTTTATTGAATTGCAGTTTCCATTCTCACGCTGCTGCGCGCAACTCTACGTCTAGTAGCTAGATCGGCGAAGCTCCGTCTGAGTCTCCGCCCCTTGTGCACCAACTTAATATCCTAGCCCTGCTCCACCTTTTCCGCCTGACTGTCCTCCTCTGGGTCCCTCTACCCCCCGGGGTTTCTTCCTTCCTGGATTCTTCTGACGCTGACCCGGACCCTCCTGCCTCCTTGCGCCGGGCTTTAGGACCTGGTTCCCTTTCCGGGCTGCTTACTGCGCCGCCTTCCTCTGCATTTGAACTTGGCGCGCGCGCCCAACCTTCCACTTTCCTCTTAACCGTTTCTTCGCTCCCCGATGGAGGTGTGGCCACTCCTGACTCATGCCCTCCCTCCTGTGGTGAGCTGCCAGCGCTTGCCCCCTGGCTCCCTTCTTCTTCCCTGCTCTCTGGCTGTGACGCTGGTCCCGATCTCCAACTGCTCTCCTCGGAGTCCCCTCTGGCTCTATCTTCCTGGGGTGCCCCCCTAGACTCCCCCCTTGCCCTGGCCACTGGTGCTCCTTTCTGTGAATCCTCTGATTCACTGGAAAGACTAGGAGATCTCGGGTCGTCGTCATCACTCATCTTTTCTTCTGCCTCCTCCCCTTCGCTCTCTGTTTCCTCCCTTGGCCTTGCCTCTGCTCCTAAACCCCTGACATCCATCCCCCCCTCGAAGCCCCCCATTCCCCCCTCCCCTCCTTCCGGTGCTGGAGCTGGGTGCTGCTGTTGCAAAGGGACGAACGTCGGATATCGTTCGCTTCCCGTGGCGGGACTCCATCTGAAGTCTCGCGGGTCTTCCTCCCTGCTCTCGTCGACGACGGTCACCTCCGCTTCCATCTCTGTGCCGCCGTGCTCGAAACCAGGGTCGTCCCCGAAAACGTCCATGTCCGTTTCTCCCTCACTTCCTCCTGGCGGCGTTGCTCGTCCTGGGCCTTCCAGCCACCTTCTGCGGAACTGCTCCTCTGGTCTATCGTCCCACCAATACGAGGGTTCTGATGCAGATCCCGAGGGTGACCCCTCCGGGGAACGGACGTCTTGTGTCGGGTCCTCTTCCGAGTTGAACCCCCGGAAAGTGCTGGCCGAAAGCGTGGGCGTGAAAAGCCAGTCGTCGAAAAAGTCTGCTGGCATAGGTCTATGTGGGAAGAGGGCATGAAACTCGTCCTTGAGTAGAGGTTCGCCCAAGGCGTAGCCCGGCACCCAGCTGTTCGCACTGGCCAGGGTGCCCTCCTTGGCGAGAAAGTATTCTACCCCCTCTTCCCCCCATCTGGAGTCCAAAATCTCCGTGACTTCGTTGATGCGCTCCTTCTGTGCCACTCCCGCGTGCCCTGTTCTGTCTCTGACTGGACTCGGCGCCGTTCCGGGTTCCTGGAACCTGTGCGGTGCCTTGTAGGGAGTGAGCACCGATCTGTGGAACACCGGATGCATTCTGGAACCCTCCGGAAGTGCCAGTCTGAAAGCAACCGGGTTGACCTGCTCTTCGACTTGGTAGGGCCCCAGTTGTTTATGCCCTAGTTTCTTCTTGGCCAACGACCTGGCCGGCACTGCGTGGGCTGCTAACCAGACCCAGTCTCCCACGTGGAGCTCTTCGCCAACCCTTCTGTGTCTGTCCGCTTGTACCTTGTATGCGTGTTTGGCCAGCTCCAGGTGGCGCCTCAGCTGATCGTGGACTTCCTGCAGCTCCGACGCGAATGCATCCGCCGTCTGCGGCTCCCCCTCCCCCATTCTTTCCAGTCCCGGGAAGGTTCTGGGGTGCCTCCCGTTGTTGGCGAAGAACGGCGTGACCCCCGTGGACACGTGCTTCGTGTTGTTGTAGGCGAACTCGGCAAGCGGCAGGTAATCCACCCACGTCGCAGGCTGTTGATTCGCATAGCATCTCAGGTACTGCTGCATGATGGCATTGACCCGCTCCGCTTGCCCGTTGGTCTGCGGGTGTCTCGCCGACGCCAGGTTGATCTTGACGTTTAGGAAGCCCATCAGCTTCTGCCAGAAATTCGAGATGAACTGCCGCCCGCGGTCGGACAGAATAGACCGTGGCAGACCGTGAACCTTGAACACGTGGTCTATGAACAGTTTGGCGGTTTGCTCCGCCGTGGCCACCTTAGCACACGGAATGAAATGGGCCATCTTGGAAAACAGGTCCACCACCACCAGCACTGCCGTCTTGCCCCTCGAGCTGGGCAGATCTGTGACAAAGTCCAGAGCCACCCTTTCCCAAGGTTCGACCAGAGTTTGCAGCGGTTCCAACAGTCCGGCCGGCGGTCTGTGCACTGGTTTGGCCCTCTGGCAGGTGTCACACCTCGCCACGTAGTCTGCGACCTCCCCTCTCATTCCAGGCCACCAGAAATCCCTGCCTACTAATTCCACCGTCTTCTCCTTGCCAAAGTGCCCGGCCGTGGGCGCGTCGTGCAGCTGCTGCAGCACCTTGGCGCGAAGGTCGTCTCCCGGCACGTAGATGGCCCCTTTACGGATGAGCAATCCATCTCGCAGCTGGAAACCGTCGGCCACAGCCTTGCCCCTTTGTACCTCTGCCATCTTTGCTTGCGCGAAGGAGTCATCCTGCAACGCTCGTCGCACCGCCTCCAGGTCCACGGTGGCCGCGGCGCACGCCCATACTGTTGGTGCGAAGATGTGCATGGCGGCCGCTGGCGTTGTGTCCTCCAGATACTGTGGCTTACGGGAGAGGGCGTCCGCCATGATGTTAGTGTCCCCCGGGACATACTCTATGCGGAAGTCGAAGTTCGCAAAAAACTCAGCCCAGCGTATCTGCCTCTGGTTTAGGAACTGTGCCGTGCGCCAGTGCTCCAGATTCTTGTGGTCCGTGCAAACCTGCACCGTGTGCTTGGCACCGATCAGGAAGTGCCTCCACGCTTTGAACGCTGCATGAATGGCCAGCAACTCCCTGTCCCAGATGGTGTAGTTCTGCTCGGACTTGCTGAGCTTCCTGGAGTAAAATGCTCCCGGTCGCCACGCCCCCTGCTGGTCCTTTTGCAGCAGGACCGCCCCCACGGCTCTGTCCGAGGCGTCTGTCTCCACCCTCATCGGCCTGCTGGGGTTGACGTGAAGCAGCTGCTCTTCCGACGCGAAGAGACGCTTGAGTGCCTGAAAGGACTGCTCCGCCTCCTCTGTCCAAACGAACTTCTTTTTCTTGGAGCTAAGCGTGTCTGTGATGGCCGCTGTCTGCATAGCGAAGCCCTTGATAAACTTGCGATAGAAGTTCGCAAAGCCGACAAACCTTTGGACCTCTTTCCGGTTGCGTGGGCTCTTCCAGTCCAATACCGCTCGAACCTTGGCGCTGTCCATGGCGAGCCCCTTGTCAGACAACTTGTAGCCCAGAAAATCCACCTCCGTCACGTCGAATTGGCACTTCTCCAGCTTGGCGTAGAGCCTATGTTGCTTTAGTCTGGTCAGCACTTCCTTGACGTGCCTGTCATGCTCCTGCTGCGATTCCGAAAAGATCAGGATGTCATCTAAGAAACAGACGCACGTCTTGTAGAGAAGTCCCGCCAACACGTGATGCATGAAAGCTTGAAAAACGTGGGAGCCATTTTGCAGTCCAAAAGGCATAACTCTGTATTCGTAGGTACCCAGTGGCGTGAACATGGCCGTCTTCCACTCATCTCCCTCCCGCATGCGAATGAGGTTGTACGCCCCTCGCAGGTCTAATTTGGTGAACACTTTTCCCTTCCGCACCTTCGCCAGGAGGTCGTCGATTCGGGGCATGGGGAAGTCCGACGGCTTGGTCACACTGTTTAAAATGCGATAGTCCACTACCAGTCTTTTTTGGGGCGTGTCTCGCTTTTTAACAAAGAATACAGGACTGCCCCCCGCTGCCTTGGACTCTCGGATGAAACCGCGTTCCAAATTATGATCGATGAACTCTTTGAGTTCCTGCAGCTCGTCCTCCGACATGGAATACAGTTTCCCTTTAGGCAGCGCCGCCCCCGGCAGCAGGTCAATTTTGCAGTCATATGGTCTGTGAGGGGGTAGCCTGTCCGCCTCCTTCTCGCAGAAAACTTCCAAAAATTCTGCGTACTTGTGGGGAATCGCTTGCAGCGTGCCTAGTAGCAGCTGTGACTCCTCTTCCTCTCCTTCCTGCCGGTGCACGATGCAGTGTTCAGCACAAAAGGAAGAGCCGAAGACCAGCTGCCTCTGGTACCAAGCCAGCGTTGGGCTGTGCTTGTCCAGCCAACTCATTCCCAATACAATGGGCGTATCCGATAGTTGAGTGACATTGAAGCTGATGATTTCTTTGTGATTCCCAAGTCGCATCGCCATTGGCGGCGTCTGCTTCACCACTTGCCCCCCTAGCAGCTCCCTGCCATCCACCGTGACAACCTGCAGGGGCAGTGTGGCCGGCAGCAACTGTATAGCGTGTTTGTCGACAAAGTCCTGCCCTATAAAGTCCGCATTGCTGCCCGAGTCCACGGTGATTGGCACGTCCATGGCGATTCCATTGGGCAGCTGGAGAGATGCGGTGAGCCTCACCACTGGTTTGGGTGGGAGGGGGTTCACGGGCTGTAAAATCTCTGGGGACTGCGGCACTAACACGTCTGGCTGGGCCCCAGGGCCTCTTCCTCCAGCCAGACTGCTTCGTTTCCCTGCTGTGTTCCTCCTTGCTGCGTTGCTGCAGTCACCATTGCCGAGGCTGCAGTGAGCTTGTGGAGCCTCTGGGGACACTCTTTCGCCATATGCCCTGGCTCCTCACAGACGTAACACTTCCTGTTCCCTCTAGGAGGCTTCGCTTTCACTGCTGCCGGTGCTAGGGCTCTGGTTGCTGACTGAGCCCTTGCACCTCCAACCTCCATAGGTTCGGCTCCTCCTCCTGGCGGAGGCGTGGATTGCGCCCGCGCTGCTTCTCTGGGAAGGAAGGAGGGGCCCCTGGCTGGTTCGCGCCCTCCACGCCCTTCGTCCCTGTTCCACGGACGTTCTTCCAGCCTCACCCCCACTGCCAGTGCCCTCTGAACGACCTCCTGGGTGGTTCGGGGTCTCTCCCCCCTCGCGATCTCATCTTTAATCGAGCTGTGCAACCCCTCCCAAAAGAGGTCTCTTACAGGGGCCGAATCTCTGTCCCATTCCAGGGCACTGACCAAGGCGAAAAAGCGGGCATGGTACTGCCTGACGCTGGCCCTCCCTTGTCTGAGCCCATGCACCTCCTTCCGGGCAAGATCCACGTCAATGCTTGATAAAAAACACCCATCCATCGCTTTAATAAAGGCATCCGCATTCTGGAGTGCCGGATCCTTATCTCTCCATAAATTGCGTAGCCATGCTTTAGCATCCCCATGCAAATGAGACATGATGAATCCCACTCTCTCTTGCTCATCTCTAAAGTCTTTATGCAGCAGTTGCAGTGCGCACAGTACGTCTGCTCTAAAGTTGGGATACTGTTGCAGGTTCCCATCGAAGTGAGAGACCAGCCCGCCTGTGCGTCTCGCCAACCCAATTCCCTCCTGCCGGGGTGTCTGCTTTGTCAGCACATCTAACCTGACCTGGAGATCCCTGCAGGCGGCAGCTGCCTCCTCCTCTCTCTTCCTGGATGCGAGAGCCTCGGCATTCAGTTGTGCCACTGCTTTTCTGAGTTCCTCTATCTGCTGCTCAGCCGTCATGTCGTCTGCCGTTCGTGAGCTCGCTAGTGGGCACCTGCTTCTCTCCCCTCCTCGAGGTTGTAGATGCCCACAATTGAGTGTGACGGAGCTTACTGTCAGAGCTGCTTGAAGATCCTAGCTCACAGAGGACCACGCTAGCCAGCGATCATTAAGTAAAAGTCTTTATTGAATTGCAGTTTCCATTCTCACGCTGCTGCGCGCAACTCTACGTCTAGTAGCTAGATCGGCGAAGCTCCGTCTGAGTCTCCGCCCCTTGTGCACCAACTTAATATCCTAGCCCTGCTCCACCTTTTCCGCCTGACTGTCCTCCTCTGGGTCCCTCTACCCCCCGGGGTTTCTTCCTTCCTGGATTCTTCTGACGCTGACCCGGACCCTCCTGCCTCCTTGCGCCGGGCTTTAGGACCTGGTTCCCTTTCCGGGCTGCTTACTGCGCCGCCTTCCTCTGCATTTGAACTTGGCGCGCGCGCCCAACCTTCCACTTTCCTCTTAACCGTTTCTTCGCTCCCCGATGGAGGTGTGGCCACTCCTGACTCATGCCCTCCCTCCTGTGGTGAGCTGCCAGCGCTTGCCCCCTGGCTCCCTTCTTCTTCCCTGCTCTCTGGCTGTGACGCTGGTCCCGATCTCCAACTGCTCTCCTCGGAGTCCCCTCTGGCTCTATCTTCCTGGGGTGCCCCCCTAGACTCCCCCCTTGCCCTGGCCACTGGTGCTCCTTTCTGTGAATCCTCTGATTCACTGGAAAGACTAGGAGATCTCGGGTCGTCGTCATCACTCATCTTTTCTTCTGCCTCCTCCCCTTTGCTCTCTGTTTCCTCCCTTGGCCTTGCCTCTGCTCCTAAACCCCTGACACCTTGCTTGTGGGATTTACAGTGTCTGCCAATTTGCTACTGGTGCAAGTTAAAGCTGCTGGTGCAAACAACTTCTTCTTCCTCCCCTTCTTCTTCTTCTTCTTCTTCTTCTTCTTCTTCTTCTTTTTATTCATACCCCACCTTTTCGCCTTGCAGGACTTAAGGTGGCTTACAGATAAAAACAAGAATCGCTAAAAATATAGAAAAACAACAACCATTAAAACAATTAAACATTAAGAGAATCAAAACTATATACATGTACAAAATTTGTTTAAAACCAGATGGAAAGGAGAAATAGAGCTGGGTGTCATCAGCATACTGGTGACACCAGACCCAAAACTCTGGACAACCTCTCCCAGCAGTTTCAAGTCCCATCCCAGCAAGGTGGCCCAGAAGGATGCTATGGCTGATGGTAACAAAAGCTTGTATTTTATGTATTTGTGCTTTTAACTGATTTTAATTATCTTAAATCACCTTGAAATTGTAGTTTTGAAGGCAATTAGTTAATTGAAATGCCAATAATAATAGGACAGGGTATACATTCTGCTGCTGGGAGGTGGAGATGGTTGGATTTTATCCTATATACTTAGTACTAATTCACACCAGGGTTTTGGTGTGTGTTTGTGGCTTTTAGACTGTGATCACAAAAGCTCATAACACATACCTGCAGTTACACTCGGGGCTGCCTCTTGTGTTTGTTTACTTAAATATTTATATCCCATCTTTCGGCCTTGAAGTTTACAAGGTAGAGAAGAACAAGAGTTTTTTTTAAAAAAAACCATCAATTAACAGTTTAGAACATTCCTCAGTGTGGATTGCCTACAGCCACCGTGCTAACAGTAAGCCAGGTCAGGCACTTCACTGGCTATGGTGTCCAAGGGGCTCAGAAGGACTCCTTTACTGGCCTGACTCAGCTGTGCCACTGCTCCCTGCCAGCCCTATGAAGCCTAGATCCAAAGCAGGGGTATTGCATTTCGGGGAAAGCAAGATGGCAGGTAGCCACAGTGGATGGGAGGTTAGCTTTTAACAGGAGCCCTCTCTGCTTCCATGGCAGCAGCAGCAGAGGTGGTGGTGGATGGGAATACTCTGTTGGTACGTTGGCGTGTGTTCATTAGCAGGTTGGGGCATCATACTGAAGGCCTCCTGAAGGCTGGTGCTGACCTGCCTCTCAAGGAAAGTATGACCAGTACCGACACTGTATTCTTTGAGTGCATTGGTTTCATTCCTCCTTAATTTATTGCGTTGCTGGTTACGCTGTATAACTGTATCTGCAGATTTTTTTTAAAGTTTTTCATGCTGCCCTGAAATCCATGTTTGAACAAAGGGCAGTTCATACATTTTAAAATGAACTTAATAAAAATGAGAAACAATTAATACAAAAAGCAATAGAATGGTTATGGTGAAAGGCAGTGCAGGGAACAGCAAAACCATCGTATGCAGGCAACACATCAATAAAACAAGGGTGCTGGCAGGGGAATAGCAATAAGAACACAGGTACAGCAATGTCTCTCCTTCCCCCTTCAGGTTTTGTAGAAATGAAATGCCTCTAGCAAGCCAATCTGGGCCTGGAAGAACGTTTAAATGTTTTGTTTTGCTTTATTTGTTTTACTGGATTTCTCAGATTTCACACAAGTACCATATATCAGACGCTTTTCGCAGTGGAGTTCCCTTACACCATTTACAACAAATAGGGCCACAGGAGAAGTGTATCCACCAGTTTATATTCCTCTAATAAAAGATTATTTGAGCAATTGAGGATGATTGATCCTTCGTGGCTTGTAAGCAGAGCTCATTAAAACAGGCTGCAATCCAGAGGCGGTTTTAGGGTCACACGACAGGTTCGGCCACAATGCAGGAGGAGCCACAACAATGCTATAGAACAGAGCATGAGAGATGAAGGAGCAAATTGTAGCATCACACAGGGCGCCTCCAAAATTTGAAAACCCAAACTTTGCCACTGCTGCAATCCTATGCATATTTACCTGGGAGTAGGCACAAATGAGCACAATGGGACTTACTCCTGAGTCAACATGCACAGGATCGAACTGTTAGTGTGACTAATTTCATAGTCTCCCACACTCTTGGCCAATCTCTAGCTATGACATCGTCTTTCCAGCGCTTATGAAACACCAGGTGAGCTGTCATTAAAAGACTGAATACGATGTCTTGAAACTCTGCTAGTATAAGACATGTAATGTAATTTAAAAGTTGGATCCATAGATATTATAATACCCAGCATTTTGTTGATTGCTCTTACCACAGTAGACCATGAATAGTCAAATGCTGTGTTGCTGAAATCCTGGAAGCTTTTTATGTCACAAATGTTCTGGTATCCTTTTGGTCCTGCTTGCTTTGAGCTTCCAGAGGGCATAATGCAATGACATTGGCTGCACTTAAGCATGGGACTTATCACACTAGTTTTCCTGATTAGAATACTTATGTCCTGCTCACATATTTTCAACAGGCATCTGGGTGGCCACTGTGAGAAGAGGATGCTAGACTAGATAGGACTTCCCCCCTGAGCTACTTTGACTCTTCTGATGTACTTATGTCCTGTGCTAGGAATGGTGTCTTCTAAAAAAACAAACTGTAAATCACTTTTTACATTGAACATGTTACAGAATTAGTATTAGTACTGAGAACAAAGTCAAAATGAAGTGAAAACCATCTTTCTGTTTAGATTCTGTTATGTTTTAAAGTCCTGGGCAAAGACCTCTCTGCCTGGTTTTTCTCAAGGTTTGCCTGTGCATTGAATAATTCAGCATTTTAATTATTAATTGGTTAATGTTTGTTACAAATTCAGAAGATGAAAAGGGCTAGATAAGTGCCGAGTGCAGTTGGCTCCCTTAGGGAAGTGGGCCTTATCAGGAGTGTTCAGTTTTTATATGTGGGGATTGTTCTGGTGTTTTACTATTAACTGGATAGCAGCCATCAGACACAATTTTAGAGGAAGCCAAAAGTCTAAGGTTAAATAATAATGTGCAACATTTTCAACAGGCATAGGATGGTCTAGGCAAAGAATGGCTCCAGCAGTGCAAATGGTGGGGGGAAGTAAATAACTTGCTCCAGTAAATACGAATAAATTATCCCTTCCTTTCCATGCATATGCTGTGTCCTCCCCAAATCAGCACCAGAGGGTTTGGGGAACCTCAAAGAACAGATTTAGGGGAGGAAGATGGGTGGGGGGAGAGGAGTTCTGTTGTGCAGGCAGAAATCCTTGCACTCATTCTGATTTGTTTGCAGGGAGATTTGATCCTGGAATGTCCCTATTTCCTTCATCAGTGCTGCCACCACCAGCTTGCGAAGGAGGATGAGCCAGCACTTGCCCTCAGTGACGGCAGCCGTGGCTGCTGCAGCTGCTGCGAGGGAGTATACCGTTGCCTCTCCACGGTCTCTCCATGACCACCATTGCAAGCCCCCCTCCCTCTCTTGGGCAGCTCAGAGCAGCTGCTGGAGAGCAGGTGAGGTGGGGGAGAGGCTGTTGCAGCCAAGGCCTAGACCCATGTGACACTGAGGGGCAGGTAGAGGACAGGGCTGCCCTGGGTAGGAGGAAAGGGAGAGCAGAGCAGAGCAGAGCGCAGGGAGTCTTGATATTTATTTTTTTTAATGCTTCATGCATCCACATCTATTCTTGCCACTTTCTATAATTTATTTATTGGTGCGTTGTTGTTTTTTAAATCTACCAACTAATAAAATAAAATAAAATAAAATAGTCCCTATTTGCATCTGAGGAATTTTGGAGGCTATGCTATTTAATGAGCACTTACAGTGGTATCTTGGATTAAGTACTTAATTCATTCCGGAGGTCCAGTGGCCTTTCTTCCCAGGTGGAAGTGCTCAGAATTGCATCCTTCATCTGTGCTCAGTGTCTTTTCAGTATATATCGCATAAGGGCTGCATGGAGTGGTTTTTATCATTATTGTTATTACTATTATGCCACTGGCTGTGCAATAAAATTCCTCCATAATGTACCTTTCTGCCCTTTTCCTTAAAAAAAAAAGCTGGCTTAAGTGAGGCATCTATTTTCATTAAAAAGAAAAGGTGGCACAATGTCATTACTGAGACAGAAGGTTGAAAGCTGCGCTGTGAAAAATGTAAAATGTAGCTCAGATGGGAGAGAAAAGATCGGTCACGTTGCATTGGCATATGAGAGCGCTGGAAGTCTTACCCTTTACAAAGCGGTCCTGTTGTGGTAAAGGTGGTGGAGATTCCTTTGAAGGAGTTACACAATGTCCTAAGCCTTGCTGGATTGCTGTGTGACCAAAGTGGGTGGTGGGTGGCTTTTCCCCACTTCGTCCATTTTTACCCCGTCCTATTGCAGTCCACGACCTGCTTAGTGCAAATGTCTGAATGTGCAAGCTGCCAGAGAGGAGAGTGTGGCCTCTTTGGTCCTCCTCTGCTGCTCTGTTGTGAGCTGAGACATGGCTTCGCTTAGAGTGCTGTCTGAAAATATGCTTCCTCTTTCATCCGATTCCAGCACCTGTTTCTCATCTAAGGTTTAGACCCATCATCTCATCTGAGTTTCTTTTTTTTCTCTCGGTCTCTTGCAGCAATTTAGAGACGGAGAAGTTCTGCGGTAAGTAGGCCATTTACTTCTTTGCTATGAAAAATGTACTTCTAGGCATGTTATTCAGTAAGTGCCCACAAAGCATGTGGCTTTTGCTCCTCTGTTGAAGTTTATTCCCCCCCCCCAAGATGGGGCACTAGACAAAAAAGAGGTTTTCTGGTGATACAATACTCCGTACTTCAGGGTAGAGAAGAGATACTTTGGGGGAGCTGATGAGGGACCCGGGTTCAATCCACATCATCTCCAGATATACCTGAGAGAGAGCCTGCCTGAATGTGTGGGAAGCTGCTGCCAGTCCGTGTAGACAATACTGAGCTAGATGGAACAATAAGTCTGACTCAGTAGAAGGCAGCTTCCTGTGTTCCCATGTACTCTATGATACTACTGGCCACTCCCCCCAGCGATGACAACACAGATGTA
The DNA here is from genome assembly GCF_964188305.1 of Podarcis bocagei. Taxonomy (NCBI): domain Eukaryota; kingdom Metazoa; phylum Chordata; class Lepidosauria; order Squamata; family Lacertidae; genus Podarcis; species Podarcis bocagei. The sequence continues at coordinate 31,103,499 of NC_138129.1, forward strand.
AATATTAGTAGAGGCAACATTTCTTTAAAAAGCAGGTGTGGGACAAAACTGGCATGCCATTTTGAAATCTTCACAAGCTGTTTCTCCTACTGCAGAGTATTTCTCGGACTACCTTGGAGAATACAGGCATGTCCTGTCTGCCTTGGAGCAACTCAACACTGCTGTCCTGTCAGCCATGGATAAAACCAAACTGGTAGGTGTGCATTCATTCTGATATGGGCATGAATGGAGCCAGTAATATATGTTTTGACACTGACAGCTTTAATTAGCCCTCAATCACTCTTTGCATCCAACTCTTTATAATGGAACATTAGTTCATGTGTGAATATCCCAGGATAAATAAGTAGGCAATAATTAGGCATCCAGTCAATGAGGCACATAGTGCAATTGTATTCCTGTGTGTATGGTTCTCATGGTTCTCAAGAGAAAAGCTGAAGTTTTTATTTCATAAACAAAAATATAGATATAATGAATTCATTTTATTTTTCTCCAAACTGGAATAAGGCCTTTAGAGACAGTCCACTTGGGTCACTGTTCTTTCCAGTGCCTCTAATGTCTGAGGACTTGTGAGTCACTTTGCCTCATATCCAGTAGAAAAACTTTCTAGGCTTGATAGTGAGTTTGTGAATAGAGTTGCCAGTTTACAACCCGAATGTTTTTTATACACCTTTAAAAGTTCTGCATCTGTAGCTGCAATCCTAACCACACTTACTAGGCATAAATTCCACTGAATAAAGTAGGACGCATTTGAGGAGATGTATATAGAAATGCACTGTAGGAGAACAGGTGCAGTCATACCTTCTCCTGCTCTGTTCCTCCATCATTCCTGTCTCCCACCCGCTCCCACTCCCAATTTTGCTTTGCAGCATGGGGGGGGTGAGCTCAGTGGAGGAACAGGTCAGTTTGGGTTCTGTCATTTCCAGCAGAACTAGGAATGTTCTCAAAAAAGGTATGAGTGCAACATCTCTAAAGGGCATTGTTTGTGGAACCTCCAGGGGTCCAAGTTCCCTTTTCAGGTGCTGATAATGTTAGGAAAGTTCAGACACTGATGTTGTTGTCAATCATTTTGAAACTCTGATTCGATCCTATTTTCTAGCTAATTAAGATGACATATTATGTCTGTTGTTTATTATTATTTGTAAATGTATTTACATTTACATTTGCTTAAATCAATTCACAACAGTATATCATACTTAATGTGTCCACACTAGTTATTTCATTAGTTTTATATTGATTCCAGTACAGAATAAATGGTGCCCAGTTCTATTGAATCGTCTTATTTTCTTCATCACCACTATATTTCATGCCTTCTTTAGCTATTGTTGGGTTGTATCAAACTTAGTTTTCGTCACAGTAAACCTACTGAAATTAGTGGACCTAAGCTAGTTGTTCATTAATTTCATTAGGTCTACTCTGAGACCCAATTGCAACATTGTCAACATCTGTGACACCAAGACATCCAATCTTTTCTCATCCTATGTTTCACGTACCCTGGAAGCATTGTAACTGGGTTCACTTGTTTGTGACATCTCATTATTTATATGATAGTATTACTAATTTTTCCCCAGTGGTTGATATTATTATGAATAACAATTTTGATTGTTCTCAGCAATGAATTCAGAAGTTGTTGCCTCCTAGGAAATGGCTGTAGTCAGACTCCACAAATCCAAACTGATTTGGTGAAAACAAAGTCATTAATTCCATAAGGATAAAAAAAATCTGTTTGAGATGAGAATCTGTTTTTCAGGGATAATCTGTGAGTGCAAGATGGGCATCTATTTAACTGAATATGCTCCTAGCAGAGAATTAATCACTGAGCTTCTTTTTGCAAGCTCCATTTCTGTAGCTAAAAGGCAGAAAGTCTTAGCAAAACCTAACACTGTGAACCCTCTTAAAACCTTCTGCCAGTGTTTTATGTTTGCAGTTGAGTGCCCTCCATGTTAAACCCGATGTGTGAGAGAAAATCTTAGAGAATAATGAACGAGAAAACTTCCTGGGAATAGTTTTGTCCCCCCCCCTTAAATGTGCAAAACAATTTCATTTTTGTGCCTAAATGCTTTCTCTCATTTAGGATGAGAGGAAATCGCAGAGACTTGGCCTTTCAGGTGAAATGTCAGGTGCGCCTGTGCCTATGCATGCATGTGAAAATATTTCTGGGTCTTTCAAGGTCAATATATAATGGTTGGAGAAGATTCATATGGCACTCCTTACCCTCAAGCATTATGTTAGCTGTAAAAAAAAGAAAAGAAAAAGACTGTGATTGGGTGTGCACACACCTGTTGACTCTGCATCCAGTGTGCTGTCATCATGGGTTTACCAAGAAGTGTACACAAGACATGAGCCACAATCCATATCTGCCCTGAAATAATGTGCATTGATGCATTTTTTTCCCCCAAACCAGCTTTGCTCTGAATTGAGATAATGAACAAAATAACTGTGTTTCAAGCCAGTAATGTCAACAGAGCCTGAAACAGCAAATGATTTTTGCTATTTCTTTTTTTCCTGGGTGAAAATGAGGTTTTAAGTAGACCTGAAATATTTCCTAAAACTACGGTGGATTTAACTGAGGACTGTGTTCTTTGTGAAGGGCAGAAGTGTTGCCAACTGTTCTTTTCCTCACAGGGCTTCTGCACTATTGTTTGCAATGCAGAAGTTCAGTTCATTGGACTTTTCATATCACCTCATCCCTATTCTAGAACAACGCTTTACCTGCTAAATTTTTGCCTGTTAAAAGTCTGGGACGGAGGGAGGGATTACAGGAAGAGAACTGGCAAAGTTGACCCTCCGGAGAGACTTTTTGGAGAAAAGAGGCTGCAAAATTTCCTTCCATGATCTTCCTTCAGTTAACGTATGAGCGACATCAATATATGTGCTTGGCTAAGCACTCTTTAAGGAGATGGGTGTCAAAAAAAATTAAATCATTTCAGAAAATTAAAAGAAAGTTCCTTAGTTGCTATAAAAAAGCCCAAATGTTTAGACCAGAAGGTTGCCAATTAAATGAAAGATTCAAAATAGGGCTGCTGACTTTTCTTCTAGAAGAGGTTGTTTAACAGCAGGATGACGGGCAAAAATTCAACAGGTGCAGCCCTCCCAGTATGGAGGTGCTTTATCTGGGAAAGTATTAATAGGCTAAGGTAGCATCAGCTTCTGCTTGCCTCAGCAGGAGTCTCAGTAGGCAGAGGAAGAGGAGAAAACGCATCTCATTATGCCAGGCTGTATGGTTGCAAAGGTTGCTCAATGTGAAAAGCTCCCAGTGCTGATGGAGAAGGAAGGAGAGACATTTGGATCCTGGAAGGATTCCATCCTGGAGAGAAAATGGCAGGGGCTGAACAATGCAACAGCAGATCAATAATGTATGCTGCTAAAGGTCCCAAATGGGGAGGCATTATATTAGGCTGTCACGCAGGCGTCCTTCTTCAGGTGGTCCTAGAGTCCTCTAAAGTGATGCATCTCAGATGGATTTTACCTGAGTTCCCTTCTATTTGTCAAAAGGGAGTTAATCCAAACCTTATTCGATATCGTGTGCATTCAAGGAAGGGCTCTAGCACAGTGGGTGAGCACCTGCCTTGCACCCAGAAAGTCCCAGGTTCAGTCCCTGGTGTCACTAGGTACAGCTGGGAAAGCATCACAGCCTGAAATCCCAGAGAGCCACTGCCAGGCTGTGTAAACAATACAGAGCTAGATGGACTATTGGTCTGGCTCTGTCCATCCCATTTCCCTTTCAATTTCTCTCTCAGGTATTTACATTGTTCAAGTTTCTTCACATATTGATGTGGCCACTTATGGATTATTCACTATAGCGGGGCTGTAGAAGGGTACGTCACATTTAGCTAGAGGGGAGTTGAGCCGTAGGGTAAGTTGCATCTCATGCTGCTCAAGTGATGTCAGAAGAACCCTGAAGATATGCTGCCTTGTTTGGAGAACCATCAAGGCTACTCTGAACTTCCACACCTCTCAGGGAAGGTTGAACAAAACAATGCTAAGACCTAACAGTTCTTTATTGATTTACATGGGGCTGCTTGTCTTCCAGCAATCCATTATGTAATACAGTGCTGAGACAGCATTGATTGCTAAGCAGGAGGTTATATTTATTACCATGTTCCCAGGATTTAGAACAACCTGGTGGCTTCTAGATGTTTTGGACTACAACTCCCATGAGTCCCTGCTAGCCACCTGGTTGGCAAAGACTGATTTGGAGCAATACCATCCAGACAAGCTTTGATAGGGGGAAACGGAAGGCCTAACTTGATGTGAGCCATGACTGGATCTCCCAGTAACTTTTTTTTCTTTTTTTCTTTTTTTGGAAGGTTGCTCAAAACACCTAACAGAGTGTCTAAACTGGGAGACAGCCATTTCTCTGGTCAAAATGACATGGAGCTAATAACCTTGCTGGAGATGGGAAAGAAAAGATATGAGGAACTTGTTTGTCCTTTTTCTTCTCCTGTGGGTGTTTTGATTGGGGGAAATGGTGCAAGGAAAAGGATTAGACCCCAAAGCATCAGGACTCAAATCTCATCTGCCCACCCCCATGTCCGCTTTTTAACTTTCAAAAAGTTATTGGGAGATCTGAATTTCCATTTGGCCCCAAACTACTTGCCTGTTTATTGAATTTTTGCCCAATCCAGCAAGTAGACATAAATTATTCTGTGCCAATCACCCTTCCCAAAGACTTGAACAAATGAATGTTGCATTTAGCTGTCGGTGAAAATATGCCAGTACGGGGAAGAGACGCAATCCCATGAGGAGAAGCATCCACAATCGGAGGGGGAGGGGCGCTACCACATAGAAGGCCCTGAAGCCATGTACAACTAAATCTCCATGGCAGGAGGGGGGAAAATTCACACATGAAAATGGCTCTTAGTGTCTTCTCTTTGAGGTCTTCAGCATTTAACAATCCTTTGTCTCTGCTCTCATGATTACAGTTCTTTTCCGTAGGAACTGAAAGCATTCAAACTCAATAATACAAGTAGTATCACTGGATTCCATTTTGGACACAAATGTATTGGAGAGATAATTCAAAGTGCTCAGCAGGAGGGGAGCATGATAGATTTCTGCTGTTTCCTGTGATTCAAATCCCCTATAGTAAAAGGCATGGCCCAAAGGTCACATCTAAGCAGGGAGCCTGGTATTTGAATGGGATGCCCACTTCTCTGACTTGATTAAGGCATATGTGCACAAAGTGGGCCTATCTCTAATCTGACTTTATGACGACAGACGTTTTGGATAGACTTGAAAATAGAAGTGGGGCTGAGAGACAGAAATGACTGTAGACTAATAAGGTAGAAAAGCTGAAGTGTAATAGGACCAAACTAGATGGAATGGGCACAGAAGCCTGCTTCTTTTCAGTTGCCCAACCCATTCACATATAAAATAGATGACAGCCAGTCATCCTGGGCTTGGGGCCTGCTGGGGAAATGGTAGCAATTGGGCGAGCAAGGCAAATCAGGACCATGGTCAGTTCCCAGTGGGCCCTGATGGCTGAGCTTTGGAAGAAGACAATTGAGGTGACTCTGGGACCCAGATGTAAATGACATGATACTTTTTGAAATAGGAAAAGGAAGCTATCTTCTGCAAGCAGAATTTTGTGTGCAAAATATCACATTCATTAAATAATTTCTGAAGAATGCTGAAGGAAGACACACCTCCTTGCCCTTGCTTTTGACACTTGAGGTATATATATATTTAGGTCCCACTTTATTTCTGTGATTCTAAGTTGGTTTAAAGTGTTTTTTGATATTGTGTTTTAATGTTCCAACCTTAGGGTGAAGGGCAGGTAATGAATAAATAATAACAAATGCTAATCACACCAAGTATAATTTTTATTTATTTATTTATTTATTTTGTTAGTTACCTAACACAGCAGACTGTCTCTAGGTGCCTTGCAGTTATGTTTGGTCCTCAGCTATCAAGTTAGGACATCTTGTGACACAGACAGATACCTTATTTTTAAAGAGACCTCTTTCTTGCAGCTGATGGGAAAGACCATGATTCTGCAATGCAATCTTCATACAAATATAAATCTAGTAGTTACATATATAAGGAGATAATATAATTAATATTATAATAATATAATATAATATAATATAATATAATATAATATAATATAATATAATATAATAATATAAATACTTTTGATTTTCTCTGCTATTGCAGAGGAGCACTACATTTATGTTGCATTTGAGTTAATGGTTCACTGTTTGATTTTGTTTTGCTTTCATTTCTTCATTTCTCTTAGAAAATTGGCAACAGGTATGAATGACCAGATAAGTAGAATGTATAATTTGTAAAGTTGGTCATGTTGGAATGAATAATAATTCCTTTTATCTCCATTTGAGTGTAGAAATGATGGGTATCCGTGCATTTTTCTCTTCTCGTAATTCCATTTCCATTTGCTAAAGAAAAACCTGTTTCCATAGAGAGTTTAGGTGCACAATCAGACCTCCATTTATTTAACTCCCATTGATTTCAAGGAGAAAGAGCTGAGAGCAGAAATCAATATGACACAAAGCACCAAATTTTGGTTGGATACAAAATACAATTGCATTTGGAAAGCCACTGTTTTCTCTCTTCCCCATTATGCTTTTGCCTTATCTTAGTTGAAGCATTTTCTTTGCCTACTTGAATTTCTCATGCACATAAGCTGCCCCATGTTCTTGATAGTCTTCTTTGTTCATCCAAAAGCCACTGAAAGAGCTGAGTGAGGCCACCAAAGAGCCCCCAAGCCATGCTGCCTTGCCTCTTGCTGGGGAAGCCAGGATTTTTATGGGGTGCCCCCTGCCATGAAGCAAGGCATGCAGTTCCTTGCACATCCTCTCTGGAAAGCCAGGAAACAATGAGGAGCCTCCTGATAATATAACATTATGCATGAGCTCTCCTTGAAACTCAGCTGGAAACTTCTGCAAACTTTGGAAAGCCAAGATATGAAGTCCCGGGGAGTTCTGGCTCAACAGATGTGGCCTGAAGAGTGGCTCTGGGCAGCAAATACGTTCTTTGTCTAACTTTAACAAGTGCCCATCAGGGATCTGAACGCTCACAGGGTCCTGGCAAGCCTTGCCTTGAAGATCCCTTTCATAGTCCATGGACACATAGCAGTACTGTTTTGTAAGCCGGGCCACCATCTTTTTATCCAAGGACCCAAGAAGCTGTGGGTCATTGGAACTGTCTAGCAGCAGGTCATGCATGTGCTTGCAGAGAGCCCTCCCAGCCACGTCTAGTCGGTAGGTGCCTTCCATCCAGGTTTGCCCAGAATAGATCGGAGTGACATGAGAAACCCCTGCCCCAGCCTCCACGCTCAGTCCAGTGACTCTACCACAGGCACAGAGGGAGAGGAATCCTGTGTTGGCCACATGTAAAGCTGGGACACCAAAGCTCTCAAAAAACACCTCTGCCATCTTCTCTCTGTTTGTAGTAGGGCAGGAGGGAGAGTCACTCATCAGCATAGGATGGTCCTCAACAGGCACTCTCAATCCACAGTAGAAGAGATGGCTCCACAGATTCTCCATAGCCTCCCAGTCCACTATGATGCCATGCCTAACTGGATGGTCTGGGGATCTTCTGGAGCTGCCTTTGGCATGGACACTACAGGAAATAGATAGATGTTTATCCTGAGCCATCCCCGGATCGGTGGGAGGCAAGTATGTTGTCTTCATGGAAATCCTTGGCTTTTCCTCTCCTGCAAAGCCTGATCGACTGAAGGCACTGCCATTGTCTACCACAATCGCAACTTTCCCCATAGTGTTGCACCTTTCCTCATGCCCTCTTCTGACTTTGTGGAAGTGGAATTATGTTGGCAGAATTGGAGAGGGATAAAAGCTCTTGTCACCCTGCCAAAAAACCAAAGCATAAGTAAAGAAGGAATGAGGCTGTGAATTCCCTTGGTAGTCGACTGCTGAAGTGAAAGTAGGATTCCTGTTGAGCATCAAAGTCAGGATATCTGAGCAATCTCACAACACAATTGTTGCTTACAGGAGTAAGTCCCTTTGGGATCCCTTTTGGTTGGAGCACTGCAGTCCATAGCGATCAGATAAAACATGGTGCTGCAATACACCAAGGTTTTGTGTTTCTTCATGGACTCAAAATAAATAACAAGTGACATGACCATCGTGACCGCTACTGGTGTATTGCTGTTTTTGTTAGCACCCTGAACCCTTAATACTGCATAGACAAGACGGAACAGATGTTAAGGACTTACATAGTGCTTGTATGTGCACTCAGTAGTAGAAACACAACCTGGTTTGCATGTGACACTAAGCCATGGTTTATAAACCCTGATTTAACTTAAGCACAGTTAAGCCTGATTGTCCATACCTGCACCTCAGCTTAACTTTGGTTTATGTATTAACCAAGGTTTGCAGCTGGTTTATAAACCTTGGTTTATGTTAACCATGGCTTAGCTTAACATGGGATGCATTCCAAAGGACATGGTATCGTGTCTACTTCAGAATTCATGGTTTATTACAGATCCCCAAGTGTGCTTACATAGGAAAGTGTTGTGGAAGTAAAGACATTGTTATTATAAGACACTGAGATAAAGCCTGTTGCCTGTTCACTGAACATTCATCCTGATATGTTTGTTTGGAGGTTAAATGTCACTAGCAACCAGTGGCTATTATCCCATGTTTTCCACTGCACTTTTTTGGGGTTTTTTTGTTTTTTGGACGTTATGGCTGTTAGAAAGGTGATGGGGGGGAAAGTGCTAGAATGTACAGGATAAGAAACATTTTTTGTGAATGAACAGCCCTACAAAAAGGCATAGCAGACACATGTGTGCAGCTTGTAGTTGCCCAGTGTGCATTTCATGCTTCCCACAGGTCTCACATCCTGATATTCCCACTCAGATAGTAGGTACCAGCACTTTTCTTGGTTGCACTTATGGTGCATCTCCATGGGTTTTGCATGGAAAGTGGGTGCCTTCTTGGCAGGGGCGCCAACTTGCCCCACACATTGAGAGGGTGTGGTCATGTGACGTTGCCCAGCATGTGGGCAATCTTTGTGCTTGCTAGGCCCAGCCTATGCCTGGCTGCTGGGCTGTCAGGCGGAGGCTGGGGCGAGCGAAGGCAAAGATTGCCCTTGCTTGTCCCAGCCCCCACCTAGCTCCTGGGTTCCTGGGTTGCTGGGCAGAGACTGGGGTGCAGGGGGTGTCAGGGGTGATGACCCCCTCAATATTGGGGGGTGCAGCCCCCTGCCCCAAAAATATTTGGGGAGCTGGAGCCCCTTGCATCCCATAAAACCAGCTTCCTTGCTTCTTGGGAGTTTTAGGTAAAGGTAAAGGCACTCCTGACCATTTGGTCCAGTCGTGGCCGACTCTGGGGTTGCGGCGCTCATCTCGCTTTATTGGCCTAGGGAGCTGGTGTACAGCTTCTGGGTCATGTGGCCAGCATGACTGCTAGGTTGGCAGGAGCAGGGACCGAGCAACGGGACCTCACCCCATCGCGGGGATTCGAACCACCGACCTTCTGATCGGCAAGTCCTAGGCTCTGTGGTTTAACCCACAGCACCACCCGTGTCCCTCTTGGGAGTTTTATTTATTTAAAATAGCTGTAACTTGCCCTTTATCCTAAGATCTCATGGCAGGGAACATACAGTACATAAAACACCATCCATTTACCAAAATAATGCAGATAAAATAAACTAGAATGTCTTCATGTAGTGCCATAGTGGACAATCAATAATAACCCTTCCTGACATTGACCATTGTTGGTTGGTTGAATCGATTTCATACCTTGTCATATGTCTCCTCCTGTTTACCTTTAACTCATCTGAGGAGCCTCTGGATATTAGAAAACTTTGGCACGACAACGGGGAGGTCCTGAATGAGATGGCCAAAGAAGGGAAATGTCCAGCTTTGATGAGAATTCTTAGAACCTGCTGTGGTTTCTCTTCCTAACATGGATTTTTTTCTCTTGTGACTTCATTGGGTTCTGTTATGTGCAGTTCCATGGCAATGCAGTTGCAATGCAGCAGTGGGTGACTTGTGGCCCTCCAGGCGTTGCTGAGCCCCAGCTCCCATTATGCCCAGGCAACATCGCCCCATTGAAAAGCTTTTGAAGGGAGTGGGCTCTGCGTTGGTGTCAAATCCAAGTAGCATTGGCTATGTTTATTCATTTGGATTGTACCCCTCCTTTTCTTCACAAAGCTCAGTGCAATGTTTGCGAAGTTTCCAGGTGGTCTCTCATCCAGAGCCAAATCTGCTTAGCTTCATTTCTGAAACATCATCATGACCTCTCAGACCATTAAAATAAACAAAAACTCCAGATGATTAGAAATAAGTATAAAGCCAATAAATCCCAGCAGAATGATACCATCAAATGAAAACCAGTTATAAAAAATGGGGAAATAACTGGGCAATTTTACTATAGGTGCCTATCCCTGAAGCCTGGAGAGCAAGAGGGGTCAATGCGCACCCACCCATCTCGCTCTCCAGGCTTCAGCGAAAGCAACGCAAAGCCTCCGGAGCGCGGAGGGAGCGCTCCCTCTGCACTTCTGAGGCTTCGCGTTGCTATCGCTGAAGCCAAGGAGCCTGCATTCACTCCATAGGACGCACACACATTTCCCCTTAATTTTTGGAGGGGGAAAAGTGCGTCCTATAGAGCAAAAAATACGGTATGTTTTGTGAAGATTACAGGCTTCTTACACATGGCATTTTTGCATATGTTGTCATTCAGCAACTTACCTGTCACAACAATATGTTTTATTTTCTGCACTTATCATTTTGAAATGATTTCCTTTTAAAAAGAGCCACACAGACAATATAAGAACGTAAGAAGAGCCTACTGGCTCAGGCCAATGGCCCGTCTAGTTCTGTATGCTGGTCTCACAGTAGCCAACCAGATGCCTTTGGGATCCCTGCAAGCAGGACATAAATGAAGTAGCCCTCTCTTGCTCCTCGCCCCTGCCAGCTCCGGCAAATGGCATACGGTGGCTTGCCACCTACGGTAGCAAAGGTAATACGTAACAATCATGAATAGCAGCCACTGATAGCCTTATCCGCCATGAATTTGTCAAATACCCTTTTAGCTTCTTCATAGAGGAAAAACGTGTGATGATTTGGCAGACCATAAGGATTGCCTAGATGGACAAAGGGTCCACCTAGTCCCCAACAAAGGCCAGCAAGATGCTTTGGGAAGCTTTCTGGGTAGCAACCATAAATCGGTGGTACAGCAAATGATTATAGTGCATAGGGCTCCATCCCTGGCATCACCAGCAAAAGCCATCAAATAGCAGATGATGGGAAAGACCTCTTCTGCCTGAAACCCTGGAGAGCCACCATCAGTCAGTAGATGGTACTAGTCTAGAATGTCAAATAGTCTGACCTGCTCTATGGCAAATTCTGTATTTCAAGCCCACAGGCCAGACATAATATAACAGGGGCACCCTGTTGTTTGTCAACAGCATCCAGAAAATCAAATATATCCCGCCTCTAACCTTGGAAGTTCTGTTTGACCTATCATGGCTAATATCCAGTAGCGTAAGAATTCCCAAACTATAAAAGCCTATGGAAATGTGAATTGATGGTATCTGAGCTATGGAAGTGGTTTTGGAGCACCGTGCCCCTGTAGTCCCAAGCTACATACCAATTTTTTTCCAGAATACATCGTTATTTCTCAAAGAATACTGTAATGAGTTGACTGGCCCTTCAGAGGATGAGAGGGAGGCCTGTTCTTAAAGTGCCTGCTAGGACTGGAGCTGAGAAACTCTTAATCTTTGACGTCCTTGCAGGTACTCTGTAAACAGGTATATGATTCTCCCTCCAAAACACCCAATAAAGCCACAGGGTGTGTGTGGAAATGCCTTTCCACTTGCCACTGAATTCTCCTCAATTGTTCGGCTGTTTTCAGGCTTTGGAACCCACAACAAACAACCTGATTCCCTCATGAGGCACCAACATGAAGACACCCAAAGGAAGCAAAATGCTCATAGCTTATAGTTAAGCATGGGAGGTGAATCAGGGCCTCTCCCTATTACACAGCACATTCCGCAATGTTACAGCTGTTAGTTCCCAATCAGCAATTGCTGGTGCAACATCTTACAGCTACTTCTCTTCTGGATTTTTTGGATGGTGTCTGCTGGGTTTTCTAGGACCACCATACCTGTTTCCTAGCTGACAGCCTCAAGGAACCTGTGTAGCTTGCCTCTTACAAAGATGGGCTTGATTGCCTGAATGATTCTAGCATGCTCATGCATTAATACTGTACAATGATAAATATCCAACCCGGGAACAGAACCTGTGTCCCTCCAGTTGTTGCTGGACTATAACTCTCATCATCCCTGACCACTGGCCATGCTGGCGACGCTGGCTGGGGCTGATGGTAGTCAGAATACAACATCTGGAAAACCCAAGGCTCCTCATCTCTGCCTTAACCCGTTAAGTCTTACTTTAACCTCACATTGCCCTTGTGATCGGCACGATAGCAGCACGTGAGAACAGACCCTTGTTCTCGCCCCACTTTCAAGCACACACTAAAGGTGACCAGCCTTTTTGAGATGCTCAGGTTGGTTTATTGCCTTCCTGTGTCCTGGAGGTTTTTGTTTCCGTACCCTTGATCTGGCAATGTCTGCTGATCACAGTCCAGGTGGTCCTCTCACGCCTACTGGATGTATGGTGTACCAATTCTTGATTTTATTTTTGGCAACCGTGGAGTCTCCTTCTGCGTTGACCCCTGTCTTTTCAGCCTCAACCAAGAAAAACATTGTGAGAATCCTCCGCAGCTGGTGGTCTCCATCTCCTCCTCCTCGTCGGGCTGCTGAAGGAAACGGCAATGAGGGGCTGCTGGGACTGTCTCCACGGTAGCCCCTTGGCTCTTGCCGGCCACAAAAATTTACCCTGCTCCCCAGGGGGAGAGTGAAGAGGGGGAGGACTTTGGAGCCATGAGACAACTTTCCAAGAGGAGGAAGCAGCACTACCTTGACCTGTAAGCAAAACAGAATCTTCCTAATAAAATGAAACTTTCCTCCCTCAAGCAAAAGAATTCTCCCTGATCCATTTCTGCAGCCTGAGTCAAGCACTTGATTGGACCTCATAGTCTCAGCTATTGCCTCCTGACAGATATTTAAACACTGTTGGCTTCCTCTCATGTGATTCTTGCAGTGGCTACCTTTGAACAGAAGAGTCTCTGGGTGCTGCAGCTGACCCAGAATGCAACAGCAAGGTTGTTAGTGGGCACCAGAGGGGCTGTGTTTGATCTATCCTGCAGCATCCTCACTGAGTGCTTTTTTGTTTCCTGGCACAATTTAAATTGTTGGCGATCAACTTTAAAGCCCTAAATGTCCAATGTACCTATGGGATTGCCACCCATGGGAAACAGATGGACGGGGCATAAATTATCATCATCTTCTTCTTCTTCTTTCCGTATCAACCTGCCCTTCTCTGGAGGTGGAGGCACAGTTGATGACAGCAAGAGATTGGGCCTTCTAAGTGACTACAGCAATATCGCACCTTGTTCTGTGAATTGTGATTTGCTAGCTAGCTGGTAAAGACATTTTATTCTGGCACATTTTTGCCTGCTAAGTACTATGAAGGTCATTTTTACCTGTTAACACTGCCATATTTTTTTTAAACAGATCTTTAATGTTGCAATATATATAGTGATTTTAAAGTTGCCCTGAGTGGGGCATGGGCCCTAGAAGGGTGGGGCAGATCTAGGGTGGGGGTGGGCAAGAGGTAGACTGGGATCTACTGGTAGATCAGTGGATGATTTGCTGTAATCAGTTGTGTTCAGTAGTACTGAAATCTAATGCACTAGTGCAGGGGTCCCCAAGCTGTGGCCCATGGGCCAGAAGTGGCCCATGGAGGCCATTTATCTGGCCCACGAGCCGCCCCCAAACTGAGCCACCTGCTCAGCGAGTCCCCATGCGCTGCACTAAACCGGCACAGCATGGTGCGGGGACTCTCTTCCACAGTTCCAGAAATCGCTTCTGTGCATGCCCAGACACTGAAAATTGCTTCTGCACAGGCATGATTTCCGGCATCTGGACATGCACAGAAGTGATTTCCGGCCCATGGAGGATCTCCACGGGAGTGATCTGGCCCATGCCCGGTAAGCCTTGCCGACCCCTGCACTAGTGGAACTGGGGAAGCTTAGTCTCAGCTTTTTATAGTGTTCCCTCTTAAGATTGATTGCATTCAAAATTTGGGAAAGAAGAGAGACTTGGAGTGAAATAGGGAATGTGGTGCTCCATGAAGAAATAGTTGCAGGAACAGCAAGGACAAAGCAGCAAAAGTGTGAAACTGCAAAACTAAATAAATTGTGTCATTAGCATCACAGGAAACTGGTGTGTGTGTGTGTGTGTGTGTGTGTGTGTGTTGTGCAGAAGAATCTGTAGGTCTCACTAGCAGGAAATCCCTGTAATCTCTATAACCCAGAGTTAGCTAACCTTCATTAGGAGCAAAGATATGTTACCATTCATATCAGGCCATTGGCCTGATCCAGCAGGCTCTTCTTAATGTTCTTACATTGTTAGCCACCTCCACATCTTGTTCAAATACACCATTTAATGAAATGCTGTGTGAAGCAGGATTTCCTTTTGTCTGTTGCAAATCTCTCATCCTTCAACTTCATTGGTTGACCATTCCTTTGGATGGTCAATAGACGTCTCTTCTCGAGAGCTGACTGAGAAGAATTAGGTCCTTTCCACACTTGCCATTTATCATAGCACTGTTGCTATTTGATCTGGCTTTTTTAAAGAGTTAATTTGTAGCTTGATTGCCTGCACTTTTGCTCACACGTCACAGTTATTAGAGAGTGACTTTGAGGTTTTGCTTTCCAACCTAAGGGTGAGTTGTGCCCTCATGAGAAAAGTGCCACTGCTGTAGTTCTATCCCTCAAGTACCCTTGTGTCCCTCAGCAAATGTCAGAGTTATGAGCGTGAGCGCTGAGGTAGCCGTTTCACAGCTTTTATCATTTTTATTTTAATGCCTGTTGTGCTGGAATATTGTGGGAAGATAGGAGATTAGAAGAGGATCTGCATGTCTGCCTGAACTATGGTGAACCTTGTTAATGTGATGGAATTTTGTCTGCAGCTAATAATTGAAGTCATGGGCAGTGCATTGACTCAGTACCATTGACTCCTTTCACCATATACAGGGTGAGTCCTTTAAAAGAGGCCCCAAGGATACAGAGTACACATGTTCCACGGGGCCTCTTTTAAAAGACTCACCCTGTATATCCCTCCTCTGAACAGAGCTTGCGTGCTGACAGCTCGCAGTGGTCAGAGGGAAGGAAAACAGGCGTCTCTCAACCCTTCCACACAAAAACTGAGGCAATGTTTACACAATGCCACACAAGTGCAAATATTGATGATCCATTCCAGATCTTTCACAATTTTTTTGTGGTACACAGGGGTGGGGATAGTACATCATTTCAAAATACTAGCTGAGTAATAATGAAGTTGCTCAGCAATATGCCAGAAAAGAAACCCTGATGGAAAGAACAGTTATGCCACCATAAATGATAAGTGCAAAAAGGCACTCTCTTGATATCTGGAAATCTCTCCAATATTTTTGAAGATTACCATCACCACTTATAGAATGTGACGCCACCAACCTACATGGAGGGGTGTGTGTGAAGGTCCACAGTTATACATTTGGGATCAGAAACAAGGCTGATGTGAAGTCTGAAAAGTCTGAAAAGGTTTCTGAAATGTCTTTCTTTGGTGCTGAATGGAAAGCAAAGTAGGCCCCGGATGGCTTTTTCCGGGGAGAGCCTTCCACAGTTGGGATGGCAGTGCTGAGAACACTCACTCCCAGATCTCTTAAGATGGTGGTGACACTGTGGTCCCTGGGTCTAGTTCACGGGTAGCCAAGATGATGCTCTCCAAGTGTTGTTGAGCAATTACTTCGATCGGTCCCAGGTAACATGGTCAAGGATGATGGGAATTGTAGTCCCGTAATATCTGGAGGGCAACACCTTCGCTACTGCTAGTCTTGTCAGCATTATGGCACAATCTCTGCATGTAGAAATAGCTTGGCAGGAGAGAAACCTTGTGTAGGGGGAGGATGTGTATTATACCCAGTTGTACAAGGCTGCAGTTGTACAAAGCTTCTGGTGTTTTTGGGGGGTGATGATATGGGGGAGCAACTAATCGACTGGTACTTACAGTGGCCTTGTCTTTTTTCAAGCAGATTAAAATTCCCCTTTTGTCCTTGTCCTGGTCTGAAGACTTATCACACTTATGTTTCTTAATTTTCCTGTGGGAGATGTTATTCCCCATCATGCCACCAGGGTAGTGGCTCTCCTCCTGGGGAAGCAGCTATGATAATGTTGCTACAAGCCCCTGTGGCTGGGAGATTGACACCAGGTGCTATTGTGATGTCATCCAAGTTCATAGGGCACTCTTACAATGGCTGAGAGATATACAGCTGAGCCCTTGCAGTCACTAGTGGCTGAGATCTTTCTTCTTCTTCTTTTGCCCTTTGTTCTCTGTCACTGAGCCACAACAACCAGGAAACAGGAATATATTTGAATTAAGCAGAACACATGGAGTTCTCCAGATGTTATTGAACTGCAACCCTATCAACCTCCATCAAGCATGGCCAGTGATAAGAGGTGATAGGAATTGTAGTCCAGTGTTTGGAGGGCACTGCATCGACCTCCTCTGGTTTAGAAGGTCTGTGTTGGGCCCTGCACCATTTCACAGTGTGTGCTGGTTTTGACCCTGAAAGCCTTACACAACTTGGGATCACCATACCTAAACAACTTCCTGTCTCCACCTGAACCTCTCTGGACCCTGAGATAATCATCTGCAGTCCTTTTCTGTGTGTGCCCTTTGAGCAGTGGCGTAGCGTGGGTTGTCAGCACCCGGGGCAAGGCAAGTAATTTGCGCCCCCTAACCCGTGGATTTGCGCCCCCTAACCCTAACCCCCAGATGTTGTGCCCGGTGCGGCCGGCCCCCCCTGCACCCCCCACACTACGCCACTGCCTTTGAGAGAGAATTGGAGGGTGGCAAGAAGAGAACGTGAATTCTCTGTAGCATTCACCCCATTTATGGAAAGCTCTCTCGTAAGCAGGTCTGTGTGGCACCAACCTTGTCATTGTTTCAGTGACAGGCAATGGCATTTTTGTTTTCTCGGACATTTGGGAGGCACTAATGATAACAGTATTGTGCTGTTGAATCTGCTTTTTGTTCTTTATTTAGGTTTTTGTTGGATTTTTTTTTACTGGTTGTAAATCGCTTTAGTGGGAAGTGATTTATAAATTGAGTAAACCTAACCTGATGTGACCAGATCTGACCTAATCACTGCAGTTTTCTTGCTTTTCATCTTCTTTGTTGCTTTATCTCCATTTATGAGGGACAGGGTCTTTCAGATGTGGTTGGCACCAAAATGCCAGCCTGCATTTCTCACCCATTTAACCTGGATGAACCCTTTCGAGCAAAAATAGGATAAGATTTTTTTTATTAAAAAAAAACAAAACCTGTTAACAATCATCCAACATCTAAATGATATCCTTGCAATATTAAGCCCCTGACTAGAAACACCCAGAGACAGATTCTACACCCCACTGCATGATTGTTTCTCCAAGATAATTTTGCAAAGCAGAGATAGCTGGAAAGTAGATTCATCATGTCTCCATGAAATGGAATTTTGAAAGAAGGAGGAATGCAGAAGAAAGGGGAAATTAGCATATTTATGAAGCGAAAAGGAACACGAGGAGGAAGCTCCTGTGGCCAGAGGATGTACACTGGAGTTTGCCTTCTAATCTGCGGTGTGCTGGCTCTTAATGAATCAAAAATCCCTCTTCCTCCCTTTCAATGGAAATGGAAGTGCATTGTTCAGAGCAGCAACCAGGCAGATGCTGTCAGCTGATGGAGTATCTCACAGAAATTGCACTGGGGTGATACTTACCTTGGTAAAATGGCCCCTCCCTTCCCCCCCCTATCAGCTTATTGTGTGCAGTTTTGGCATCTTTCCTGTTCTTTAATTTATGAGCCCCATTTTGGTATCTAATTATTCATTGCCTCCTTACGTTAGTTGGTAATTTATCTCCTACACAGAAATGGTTCTGTCTGCGTCGGCCTTCATGATGGCTCCTGTAATAAAACTTCCCGCCACCAGCGAACAGCTGAACTGGGGGTGGCAGACACAAACAGGACAATGTTTTAGGATTGGTTTCAGACAACAGTTTTGCTTTTGGTCAACCAATCGATTATAGAATTTTGTAGCACCTCAGTTAGGCATATAGTATTTTAGGAAATCTTCACTACATTGTTTGCTTCATGAGGTGTGCTGACCTGTGAGCACCTCTTAAACCTGGCCTTTGACACTTGAGATGCATATTTTAAGACTCAGCTTATTCTAGTGATTGTATTTTGTTTTAAACTGTTGTGACCCACCCTAGGACCTAAGGGGAAAAGGGTGGACCATAAATTACTATTTTTATTAGTAGTAGAATCATAGAACTGTAGAGTTGGAAGGGACCCCAACCCCCTGCAATGCAAGAATCTTTTTGCCCAGCGTGGGGCTTGAACCCCTGGCCGTGAGATTAAGAGTCTCATGCTCTACCAACTGAGTAGTGTTACATTTAATTTATTGAGGCCTTTAAACCAGAGATCACAAACCAGTGGCCCTCAAAATGTGGCTGAATTACAACTTCCATCAGCCCCAGCCAGCCTGGCCAATGGCCAGGGATGGTGGAATGTCTTTCAGCAACATTTTAAGGCTTCCATTGCGTTAGGCCTTCCATCAGCCACAACAACTCTTATTCCCATATTTACCACTGGAGGGCTCTGTAGAGGTACATTCTGCAACTCATTCCACTCAAGCTGTTCATTAGAACAACATGTAACTAAGAACTTGAACTTGAGTTTGCTTATTTCCTCCTACCTTCCAATCCATTTTCCTTTGGTGTCATGTATTTTTACACTGTAACCTCAGGGACAGGGGGTTTTGTTTTGTGATTTGTAAGCTACCCAAGGAATCCTTTTTGGTTGAAGAGCAAACATTCCCTAACATAAATAAATAAATAGCTGGCACCACCATTGAGCAACAGACAAAGAAACAGGTTGAACCAAATATGTGTGGTTCAGGAAAACAAAAAACAAAAAACTAATATATGTGTTTCAAAGGTCTAGTTTTGTCTGTGCAAGGAAATGGCATCATCGGGATATGTCAGGAAAGTCCAGTACTGAGAGCTGGTATAGTATTGTGGGCAAGGAGGCTCACTGAGAAGCCAGGAACTTCCTGCTTCAAATCTTGCCTCTGCCATGAACTCACTGGGTGGGATCCTTGGGCAAGCCTCTCTCATACTCAACCCCCCCCCCACACACATCCTGCCGCAATATGGGAATAAACAATGCTGTTTTTCTAGATAAAGAGGTGTTGGAACTCACTATGAACACCTCCCTCATTCTCTTAGAATGGCAATGGTGCCTGAGAGGTACCAGAACTGAGTTCTGGTGAGTTCCGGCTGAAAAAAGCCCTGGGAATACATACCTAATAATACCAAACTACTTTTACAGGTAGTCATGAAAGCTTTTGACTAGTCTGAAAGGCTGCTGCTGCTGCTGTTATCGCTAGTCTTCCTCTCCATCTGCTTTGTTGGACTGGCTGTAAAAAGCACACAGCCCAGTCATTCTTCAGCTTCCATTTTGTGCTGGCAAATACAGTGCAAACTTCCACAAAGGGCTTGACTGCAATACAAACAAGGAACCAAGCTCAAGACTTAGCCAAGACTGCACTATGGCAGGAGTGGAACTTCAGCCCAGCTCTCATGGATTAAAGACCTCTTCTTTAGCCACTGAGTCATAGCACTTGTCATCTGAGTGACCTTTCACAGAGGACAGAGCCCCTTAACATCCATCTAAACCTCCATAGGAACTAATCAACTAATTGCACTAATAATGTGATGCATTTGGGTCTTCTGGAGATGGATTGACACTCTCGTTCAAAATCCACCCTGCCATTTATGGATACTTGCCATCACCAGCATCTTACACAATGTACTTCCTTTTAGAGTTTCAGAGTCAGGTGGCAAATTTCAATAAGCTAAGAAATGCAAAATAAATGTGGTGCTAGAATCGAAGGCTCATATTATATTCCCCCCCCCTTCCTAATAAAATCAGATATACGTAACAAACTTTAATATCTCTCTTTTGTAAAGAGGATAGAATAAGAGAACAAGAAGAACATATGTTTAAAGAAGACTGGAAATGTTTACTGAATATATGGGGAGAAACTGTGTACACTTGAAAACGTTGGCAGCATTAAGTTAAAATCAACAGTGTAAATAAGTCTTGATGGATGTAATAAGGGAATACTGAATGGTTTGGTTTATGTAAAATATGCAGGGATTTATGATATGTAAAATGAACCATGGAAGGAGAAGAAAGAAAGTCATTGATATTTTAAGGATGTTTAAATGAATATTCTAAATTGTAGAATTTAGGACCCAGCGGCGTAGCGTGGGTTATCAGCACCCGGGGCAAGGCAAGTAATTTGCGCCCCCTAACCCGGGGCAAGGCAAGTAATTTGCGCCCCCTAACACCTAACCATGGTCATTAATACGACAAGACGCGCGTCTTTGGGCGTCGCGGCGCAGCCTTCTCGGTCTCCCTCCCCGGCCCGGCTAGTCCCGACGCGGCTTCTTTCTGGCGCGGGGAGGGGGCGGCTCTGGGGCCAGTGCATCGGCAGGCCTCCAGCGCGGGTGGGGGGGCCCCGTCGGGGCGGGTGGGCGGTCTTGGCGCGCAGGCACTAGAGCGCCGCCGATGGCGCGTTTGGCGGGCTGCGCGCGTCCAGACAGCGACCCGAGCCTGGGCGGCGTGGCGCTTGGTGCCGGAGCCTCCGCCCGCAGCGCCCCGTCGGGAGACCCGGCCGGAAGGAGCCTCGAGCCGGCTGTCGGACGGGCGGCATGGCAGGCGGCGGCGGCTCCTCGGCGACTCCACGCGGCCAGCCCAGCGCGCTGGCCGAGCCCCGCAGGCGAATGCTGCCCGTCGGTGAGGAGGGGCTGCCTGGCGCGCCCTCCGTGGCCCTGACGCGCGGGGACCGCGGCAAGCGCTGAGAGCCGCTGCCAGCTACAGCCTGCGCCCGAGGCTCTTCAGCAACTCCAGAGGCAGCGAGCGCGCCCCCCCCAGAAGTTGCGCCCGGTGCGGCTGGCACCCCTGGCACCCCCCACGCTACGCCACTGTTAGGACCAAAAGACATGGATAGCGAGGGAGCTGCTGCAGTGACCTGCAAGACCTGTGCCATGTTTGTCTCCTTCACTGGAGGTTCTTAAGCAGACGTTGGATGACCATCTGTCATGGATGCTGTAGTTGAGATTCCTGCACTGCAGGGGGTTGGACTAG
Source organism: Podarcis bocagei (assembly GCF_964188305.1). NCBI lineage: Eukaryota > Metazoa > Chordata > Lepidosauria > Squamata > Lacertidae > Podarcis > Podarcis bocagei. Next base: position 31,124,778 of record NC_138129.1, read on the forward strand.
ATGACCCTTGGGGTCCCTTCCAGCTCTATGATTCTATGAAACAACACTACCTTTATTTTGCCATTGCTTCTCTGCTTTAAACAGCACTTGCACTGTCCACTTTATACCTGTTCAGCACAACCTATGTTCCAATAATCCAAGGATCCTACAGCTGCTGTTACATCTAAGTACACCTACAACTGGATTAAAAGTATAGTCTCTCGACAGAAACTTTTCTGCCAGATGACTGAATCCACAATTATATAATCAGGTCAGGCCTAATAGATCTGTGCTCACAATAGCATTTTATCTGGGTGGATGAAGTAGCCATTTTATGTGGATCATCTTAATTGTACAGAGAAATGGAGGGGAACAGAAGCTTCACAATATTGCATTATTACCTGTGCTCTGGTAGCATGGCTAATCATATATATATATCCCTTTGTTCCATTGTGTGTGAAAACAGAGGCTCTTCATTTGCAGCGTAGCTTGGTGGATAAAGCACTTCTTATTTATTCATTTTCATTATCGTTGAACAAAGCCCACTGGTATATATATATATATATATATATATATATATATATCTTAAACTTAATTGCAGCAGGGAAGGTAACACTTCAAAAGAAAGTAACAAACAAATGTGCCTGCTAATATTTCAAAGATCTATTGATTATATGCTCCTGGTTTAATTTTATGTGAGAATGCTTTGAGCATTTATTATTTGTAATTATTATCCGCCCCCCCCCCAAAAAAAACCCCACAATAACAGTGCAGCACTTCTGTTTGTGTGGCCCCCTCTCCTCATTTATGGAAAGTAATTCTTATCTCAATGCATTTCTTTCTCTTTGTTACTGAGGGTATTGAAAACTCCCCTTTATATTTATGCATTTGGAATTCCTTGGATAAAAGATGTTAGAGTGCAGCAGCGGCGTGATACTGACTGTGTCTTCGCCGCAAGGCTCTGAACTTGCATCAGAGCTCAGGATCCTTCTGCAGGGTGGTTTCCTTGGTGAATGCAGCTGGATGGTGGAAAGAAGAGTTTCCACGGGGCATTGAACAGAGCAAGAGCAATGGTAGCGATTCTGGGGAAAGATTGCTCAGAAGTATTTTGCTGTGTCCCCCAACCCCCTGCCCTCACTCCTCCAGGTATATGAGAGCTCCTCCAAAATGGAACAGTTTGTGACCCGCTTCTTACTTCGCGAGACGATGAACCAGCTGCAGTCCCTGCAGGTCTCACTGGAATGTGCTGCAGACACCATTGAAGAACAGGCTGGCCGAGAAAGGTACAAGAAATGGCTGGGGGAGTGGGGAAGAGATGTAAAGTAAAGGTAAAGGGACCCCTGACCATTAGGTCCAGTCGTGGTCGACTCTGGGGTTGCGGCGCTCATCTCGCTTTATTGGCCAAGGGAGCTGGTGTACAGCTTCCGGGTCATGTGGACAGCATGACTAAGCCGCTTCTGGCGAACCAGAGCAGCGCACGGAAACACCGTTTACCTTCCCGCTGGAGCGGTACCTATTTATCTACTTGCACTTTGACGTGCTTTCGAACTGCTAGGTTGGCAGGAGCAAGGACTGAGCAACAGGAGCTCACCCCGTCGCGGGGATTCGAACCGCCGACCTTCTGATCGGCAAGTCCTAGGCTCTGTGATTTAACCCACAGCACCACCCGCGTCCCTAAAGAGATGTAAAGGCGCCACCAAAATCTGAGGAGAAAGGTTCTCTGGGCATGCCACTTCATGTGATAATGGCCTCAGAGCACTCCCTTCCTTCCTTCCTTCCTTCCTTCCTTCCTTCCTTCCTTCCTTCCTTCCTTCCTTCCTTCCTTCCTTCCTTTTCTTTTCTTTTCTCCACGTCTCAAACCCAGAGGGATAGGCTCCATTCACGTGTGGAATTTTATTTTGCTACTGATATTTCATCTACCCACAAAGTCAATAGGGACAGTGGCAGGACTGGAGTGGATTGTGCAGTCTACCTCCAGCATCCCATTCTGGCCCAGGGTTTCTCCCAGTCCCCACCATTTCTGGGAGCAGCTCCTGCATTTCCTGCCTGGTTGAATGCTGCAGTGCTGTTCTGGAAGTCAGAGGAGCTGTCACATAGTTCAGTTGCAGAGACAGGAATAATACGTAATTGCCACCAGGGAGAAGCAACCCACAGGAACTGAGAAGAACCAATATTTCATTCTTATTAGATCTGATCTCCCAAAGCAGATACCACTTTTCGTATCCTTGAAGTTTTCAGAATTACAGTACTAGTAAATAATACAATGCTTTAGAAAAAGCCCCCACAGATTTTAGACCAAGAGTGTGCTTAGGGTATGCCTCCTTTGTGCTCCTGCCATGAAGAATGAGGGGCCTTGTTTGCAGAAACTCACACAGCAGAAGTGACTCTTAGCCATGTATTGCTGGCTAGGATTCTCTTTAGCACTCCTATAACCCCTGTTTTAAAACAGCTGCTTTGGGTGGCAGTTTATTTTCAGGCCCAGTTTAAGGTTTAAACCCCTAAATGATTTAGGCCCCTAATATCTGAAAGACTACCTCTTTCCCTACAGTCCCTCCTGGGTGTTAAGAACAACAGAGGAGGCCCTATTCAGAGGGGGGGTTGGGGGGTGGGGGGTGTCCTGGGAGAAGACATTCTCTATGGCAGCTGTGTGTGTCTGCCACCTTCATCACACAGTTTTTGGTGAATGCTGAAGATACATCTCTTTACCCCATCTATAATTTAACTGTTTTTAATATTGAATTTTAAATTGTTGCAACCTGAACTGGGACCTGATGGTGAAGGGCAAGTAATACATTGAAAAAATAATACAGTTGTTGTTGTCGTCATCATCATCATCATCTCATTTTGTGCTTTTCAGGAACGATGTTACCAAATCAGAAGCTTTTGTGGGTCCACGCACTGCTAAAAGATGTGGCCGTAGAGCTCAGAAGAACATCTGCTTGTCTCCAACAGATCCTTATTCGGGGATGCTCACCACAGGTACTGGCAGGTTTCCCATCCCTCTTGTCAGACTTCACATTGATATGAGGCTGGCTGCTTCACTGCCAGAAGCAGAGGGTTGGCTTCTGGAAAAAATAGGGTATAAAATGTCTGAATGCAGTAAGAAAGTATTGTACAAATTCCCTGGCCACCATTAACAATGGCCTGGTGCACACAGCCATAAGCATCACCTGGTTTCTCATCACTTGAGCACTATTGACATTATTATTATTATTATTACTACTACTACTACTACTACTACTACTACTACTACTCATCCATCTAGCCACTCTGGGCTGCTTACAACACATATAAAATCATAGTAAAACGTGTTTACATGTTTACTCCCATGTAGAGTGCTCCAGCGGCGTAGCGTGGGTTGTCAGCACCCGGGGCAAGGCAAGTAATTTGCGCCCCCTAACCCCTAACCTGCCGCCGCTGCCAGCTTCTTCTTGCTGCTGCCTGGTCTGGTCTGGTGTGGTTCTCTCCCGCGCTCAGCGCTGCGCTGGGCGGCCGCTACACTGTCCCTCCCCCAGATAGTCTCTCGCTCTCTCTCCACACCGCACGCCTGGCACCCACCCCCTCCACAGTGGGCAGCGACCCAGCGGCTCGGATCGGATTCGCACAGCCAGCACTGCAGTGAGTGAGAGTGAGTGAGCCAGGTAGGGGCAGAGAGCTGCGAGTGCGAGCGTACCCCCCCCCCGATGTTGCGCCCGGTGCGGCCGGCCCCCCTGCACCCCCCACGCTACGCCACTGGAGTGCTCACATCTAGCAGCAGAGCAGGACAATGCTTCTAGTTACACCCCTCCCCACCCCACCGTTGCATCATCTTCCTATCACCAGAACTTCAGCATCTTGAGCACAGAGGTCTCATGCATATAATAGAGGCCCCTGATGCAAATGAAACATGCATAAGGACTCCACGCATCGAGAGCAGGACTTGAAGCACAGCCCCACTCCTGTTGCTACATGTTAGTGTCCTCCATGTGAAAGAACACATGAACAGAGCCTTGATTACTCAATGATCTGGCGACTTGGTGTGTGCTGTGTTTCGAAAAAAAACATGGTCATGAAAGGTTATATGGAAATTCTAGGTACAGAGTTTGATACACGGGGGCTTATTCATGCAGGTCGCCATTTGATGCTGATGTCAGCATGCGAGGGACACAAATTATTTATTTACCTATTTTAATAATTTATACAGCACTTAATACTGCCATTTCTAAGTGGTGTACATGAGGGATACAAGAGGTACACCAAAAGGTAGGCACACTTAATGCCTTCATAAGAAGAAACACTGTGCCTTTCTTTCTAATGAATTGCTGCAAATCAGGACCTAAGTAGACCTTAGACTGTGCTACAGCACTAAGATCAGAGATAAGCCTCTGCTGCTGTCTTTAGCTATCCTTTTACAGTCAAAGGAGAATCTCCGATCTTAGTGCTAATCTCCACAGCACTAGGACTGGAGACAAGCCCCCTATGTGCTCTTTGATAATAAAAAGCAGCTTATCTCTAACCTTAGCACTGTGCAGTCAGGTGACTGACAGATGGTGGCCACACCCACTTATCAAAATAGCCCACAAGGCCGGGCTAATTCTAGGTCAGGCCTTCCAGCTTGATCCTTTTCCCCACCCCACCCTACAGGGAACTGCCTCCAGCCCACATCTCCCAAGTAATGTCAAGTAAAAGAAACACCTGATGTGATATCATCACTTTCTGCATTCTCCACCCCTTTCACTCCAAATAACTGGCTACTGCTTTCAAGGGTCAGGAAATGCTGGGTGTGATGTCACACCATGCAAGTGGCAACCACTCAGTCCATGTGACATCTAGTTAGGCCCTGAGGCATTGTTCTAACAACAAGTCTGGAAGTAGCTTGAAAGCCCATTTCTGATCTGTGAGCCAACACAGGCCAGGGCTCTCCCATGTTACAGTTTTCATCACAACACCAGCAGTGTAAGAAAGTACATTCACAAATGAAAACCTGTCAGAAGTGGTCATGGCTATTTTCCAGGCAGAGGTCCCGTCTGTGTTGCAGCACAAAGCACATTATTCTTTAAGTTTGCAACCACAAGGAAACCATTATGGGGAGGGGGGAGGGGAGAGAGAGAGAGAATGGAGCATTGCCTTCCTTTGTGGGCTGGAGTGGGCAATGCCACAGGGTCAAGGAGGAGTAACAAGCAAACAAGCCTAATTTGTGCTAAAATGAAGGAGTGAAGGTTTGCCATGCCATCCATCTGTCTGCTGACACCACAGAAGTACTCCCTATCCGCTGAACTACAGGCAGGAGAAGACTCTGCATGATTTCAGCTCCTTCTTCTCCCTTTTTCCCATTGCATCCAGGTGTTTGTGTGGAAACTGACAGCCAGTGGACAGCTGAGATCGACCAACTACAGCAGCTTATTGACAAACTGGAATGTAAGGTGGGCCAACAGATGGAACTGGTAGTAATAATACATGATGGAGATTCTGTGTAGAGCAGAGATGCATTTTCCCAAGATCCTGGCTGCTTCTCAGGGCATTTGGATCTGGTCCAAAATACAACTTAGTTCACTTTAATATCATCTCCTGTTGGGGCAGTTCAGGTTCTCCCTAGACATATCTGACTGAATTCTCCATCCTTCGACCAGGGAATCTTTGAGCATAAAACCCTATAATCAGGCACCACTTTCCCAGCCTCTCAAAGTCAACTTGCCTACCAGCAAGGGTTTGGAAGATTTGATTTTTTTTATTTTATCCATTAGGCCCCACCTTTGTACCTTTTGTTAGTAGATTATGCTTTAAACCCATCTTTAAACCAGTTTTAAACTGTCACAATTACCAGTCAAGGGACCCTAAGATATCTAGTTATAGTAAGAGGGGAAAGTACAGAAGCCAAGTGTCAATAGAAATTTTGCAACCTTTCTTTTAAGGTTTATTGCATCAACCAAAGCAACCAATATTAACCAACCAAGTCTGAAATGTAAATGGCTTATATATGGTGGGCCCCATTTTGTGACTCTGATGTGTTTCAAATATATGTACATGCAATGCCTGCCTAATACATTATGAGTTGGAGATCCAGACATTGCTCCTGCTAGTAGAAGAGGGTAGGTGACTCCTGGCCACCCCCCTGTAACCCACAGCACCACCTCCCACACTGTTTCAGAGGCTTGGGTGAACCCTGGAGGACTGAGTGACTTGGCAAATGTTGCCTCCCTCCACCTCCCAGCAAAATCCTTCTGTTGAACCACAAAGGCTGAAAGGAGCCTTTCTGTCTGTGGAAGGTGCAGTCTGGATCCAACCCAGAGTCTGTTCAATGTACAGCATCATATATATTTCAAAACAAAGTGGCAGTAAAATCCTAAATAAAGTTCTGTCCTTAAACAAAATGGTTTTCTTATGCCCTTTCCGGGATATTTTCAGGGCGAAGACAAAGGAATAAAAGTTTTTATAGAATTGTTTATGGTGCCAGGAGTCCCTTGTCTCCAGTCATGTATAAAGAATGCTTTATACTTCAGAGGGAGGTGATGCATTCTCACAGCTTATATTAAGGTCCATATTCTTTCTGCTGAAATTGAACCTAGCCAAAACCCTAGAATGAAACAGAGAACTAAGGAGCATCTCTAGAGGGTGTTTACTGTGAAATATTCCAGAACGGTAGCTGTGTTAGCCTGTTGCAAAAGGAAAAGAGAGGGGGGAAGGGGAAAGAAGGTCTTGTGGTCTTTTAAAGACTAACAAATTCATTATGGCATAAGCTCAGTGAAGTCAACCGTAGTCCACAAAAGCTTATGCCACACAATACATTAATGCATATATTAACATGTCAGAAAAAATTGTTCTTTCCACTTTCCAATCTTTCTGGGGAAGGACCATATCTTAGTAGCAGAACATCTGCTTTGCATGCAGAAGGTGCCAGGTGCAATCCCCAACCTCTACAGGTATGGCTGAGAATGTCTCCTGCCTTAAATCCCAGACAGCTTCTGCCAGTCAGTGTATACTGAGTGAGATGGGCCAGTGCTCTGACTCAGTATAAGACAGGCTTCCTAGGCTCCTATGACATAGGTTCCTATATACCATTTGACTCACTTCCTCAGGTTTTTTACCATTCTGCCTATGAAAGAAGATGGGACTTCTCTGCTGATAAGATTATGAAATATCATCCTCATTACCTTGGAGCTGATTCATAAATGCATGCTCGTCATTTGCAGCTGAAAGTGTGAACTGCCTCTGTTGAAAATCATTGCGTCCGGAGATAGGAAAGTTCTGCCTATGGCGTATGGTCTCTTAAGAGTGTTCCATACGTATGAAATACCATCTGATGTTACCCTGATTCCTACACATTACACTCATCCGTAACACATTCTGTGAGACATCAAATAACCAACTGCTAAAACTCCCACTGGTTTATGTCTGGATACCAATAAAAATGGCTGGTTTTGCTTCTGGGAAGAGCTCAGATGCACACAGGCTAGACCCTAAAGGGAGTGGGATTCCAAATCTGAAGAGTCTGTCATGCTTCTTCTCATATATTACATTGCATCAGGCCAACTTACCAGGGTTTTTGCTCTGGCATACTTCTATGTAGTGCTTTTTTCTTTAAAAAAATGTTTAGGGGTACTCTCATTTTGACTCAAGAAAATAACCATTTTATAGTTCAAATCGGGGAAAAATAAATACAGTAATTGGACAAAAGTACAAAGATTCACAAAATGTTTAGGGGTATGCGTACCCCTGCGTACCCCAGAAAGAAAGCACTGCTTCTATGGCAGCCAAGTCTTGGTTTGTAGCAACTGTGAATGCTGGCAAAAAAGGGCAGTCATTAAGTCAATTATGCATTTCACACTCTCACATTCATTTTCCTCCTTTTGCAATAATTGTGCATTTCTGTCTACTCAGAGTCCAAGACTGGAACCTCTGAAAGATGATGTGGTCTGCAAAGGAAGAGATTCTTCTGTAAGTTTAATTGTGACCGCTCCGTTTATTTGATAATCAAAATGAGCAAATCCTTCAGCCAGTGTGCTTGGGATACTATTAATATACTGATGGCTACAAAAGAAGATGATTTAACGACCAGATGGAGTAAAGGACAGGGCTCCTATGCCTTTGAGAGCTGCGTAGAGGAAGGGATTTTAGAAAGAGCAGCTTTTTATATCACAGGGCTACAAGGGTGAGAAAAGTTGCCTCCACCAGATCTTTCTCTTCTGCCCAGGGCTGCCAGTGGTGTTGCAGTCTAGTCCTCTAGGACTTGTGATCACTCAGCAAGGGAGGCTGCTAGTTCCAGCTTGTGGCGACATGTTTATATGGCAGCCTCTGCAGAAGTTTGATCAAAACTGACATTTCTAAAGCTGTCAACCTTTGAGAAAATATGTGCCATTACAAAAGGGGACTCCAGACTGTATTTTGCTGGAAGGACTCAAGCACATTCCAGGAAATGTAGGTTGGCACAATTACAGTGGATTAAAGCATTCTGTTGCTTCAGTACAACAAATTCACATCAAGAAATAAATAAATGGGCTTTTTGCCTTTAGGATAGCAATGGTGAAATGTATTGTAAAGCATGGGAATGAACAAATGAGTAATGGGGAGACATCTAAATGCCCCACAAACACATCAGGATGGATGCAGGGTGAATATTCATTGTAGTATAACCTCTCTGCAACCAAACTAGAACTAATGTGCAATAAAGACCAAAAACAATTCAGCCTCCATGTAAGTTGGATGCAAGCAAATTAGGACGAATGCTCAATAAATGGGTTGTCTGGAGGAGCCCAACAAAAATTGCAGAAGCCACAATGTGTCTTTAAATGAGCAGTTTTTTGCATGAGTTTTGAACTAAAACCATACTTAAAGTGGGTAAGTCATCTCCCAGAAACAATTGTGTCATTCCGAGAACTTTGCTCACTTTGCATTTCTCATTCATGGAGCTTAATCAATGTATGATCACAGGAAGGGCTCCAAAACATCTGCCATAGCCTTTGCACATAAGGAAGGAAAGGATGGATGGATGGATGGATGGATGGATGGATGGGCCGGCCAAATGCATGCTAAAAAGTGTTCTGTGCCAGTTAGAGATATGCTGCATATGACGGGGAGCTATAGTGCACTGTCAATGCTTCTGAGATCTCTTGTTATCTGCATGCTCTGGATCAAGACTGCTGGAGGGCACCATGCTGGGGATGGTTGCTTCTTAAGCAATAATACACACATTTTCCTGAACTATCTTTCTCTCTGTTACTCTTTGTTTGTCATTGGTTTCTTCTAGAAAGTTGCCAAATCGATATAAGTGGGTGTTGCAGAACCTGTTTGGGTGGGTGTGTTTCTAGGTGGAATGCAGTCCTTAGATACAAAGGGCTGCCTTTGATCATAGGGATATTGCATGTAGCATACTGGAACTGGGTCTATAACCCCTCATCATCTCTCTTCCCCCTCCTGCCTCTGCCACTTTCTGCAGCACATCCTGGTGGCACAGAGACAGATCTCAGTGGCAGACAGTGGATTAGAGGCATTTCGCCAAGCTCTCCAATCCTACACAGAAATCACAGCCGGACAGAGCAGCTGCCTACAGTAAGTCTTCCAGAGTTTGACTTTCATAGGCTGTTTGGATGAGAGATGTTGTTAAGAACAGCAATTGTGGCTTTTGTCGAACTCTCCATCTTCAGGCTATTAATTTTAACTCACTCTCCCAAACAGCTTAGTGGTATTATATAGAACAAAGATACAGGGTTGCTTTAGAGTTATTCCTGAAAAAAAAATCTATGAACTAAATTGCCCACCTAACATCCCCCATAAAGTAGATGAATGCTGCACTACAAGATACAGACTCATTACAGGGAAATATTATTACTCTTTTTCTGTACAGATGGCAAAACAAACAGAAGCACAGAAAGAAAATTGCACACTCAGATGATTGTGAATGCAGACTCTCCCCCCCCCCTTTCCTAGTTCTGTAATTATTTTTGCTGTTGGAAAATGCATTAAGTAATTGGAAATGTACTAGTAACCGCCTGTATTTTACTTCCAAATACTGGGGAAAAACAAAAGCATTCATCATTGAAACAGTGAGAAAGGAATTAATAAACATACAGTAATAATAATAATAAACTTTGGGAAGGTATTAGCGTTAATCAATTATCTTCGTGGGAAAGTTGGCACAATTTCATTGTTTGCTGGAATTGGCTTTGTGATGGCAGTTCTTCAAGGCAGGATATGGTCTGAAGGAGCATGAGACTATGACCTTGCTGGGTCTGAAACTATAGGAGAATCAAAACACAGTCATCTTTCAGAAGCTACACTTATATAAACTTTTCTCTGCAGTTCTCCAACCAAATAATGTTTGGAGAAATGCATATATTTGGAGGGAAGCATGCATAGAAATGAATATGTTAGTGAAAATAACAGGTAGTTGCTGTACACAAAAAATGTTTATTAGCAGAAAGGCACACCTAAAATGCTGAAGCATTTTAATGAGGATATTCAAAAAATGAAATTTGCAAAATGCTGCAGAAATGCGGAGAACCAAATCTAAGATTGGAAAAATGAGAAACTGGGAGATCTGAAATCAACAAATCGTTCGATCCCCAATCACCAGTATCCCCCAAAATGTTAGGCTGATTTATCTGTGCCTTGACCTCATCACAGTCACCCACATTCCACATCACTGGCAGCTCCCACTGGCAGGAAAACAACATGGGTAAATATGCCTTAAGACTCATAGAAGAGTGGAAGGAAACTTGACAAGGGGCTACTATTTTTGTCAGCAACCTGGTATGAAGTATAACACCCAGTTCCATTCAGAAAAGGTTCTGTAAACAGATTCTATTTAGTAGAGTTTGAGGCTAGTATCAATTCTTGTGAGTGAAGAATATCGGCTTGTCCAGCAATTTCATTAAAGTCAAGGTGACGTGGAAAGTCAAAGCATCAGATAAAAAATTCAATGTCTGCTAGTCTGCCGAATGCAGGCTGTGCAAAAAAATGGGGCTGTCACAACAAACTAAATGATCCTTTGAATAGCACTGGCAGTTCTTAAACATCCTTGTGAAGACGGTTCAAGAGCTAGGCTGGCTGTGAATCCTGGGGTCAGAGACTATACAGTGTCTGACATGTAACGATAACATTTTCCCTCATGGCCTGTCTTCTTTTCCTGTAGTGTGTCTGCCCACAAACTGTCGAGCGATGCCTGCTTCATCCTCTATGAGTTTTGGCAAGATGTGGCTTCATGGAGAAGGTTGGTGGCTCCTGACAATTCATGCAGTATTTGTGGGGAGACCGAGTGGCGGGGGGAGGCCTCAAAGTGGATGTCCAGTTAGCATGGGCCAGTACTCAGGGATGATGGGAGTTGCAGTTCAGCAACATCTGAAAGGCACCACATTGGCTACTCCTAATCTCAGAAGTCACCCATAGAAGAAGAGGTTCCATAAGACTTGCCTCTTGTTACCACCTGATATAGATATTGATATTGATATAGATACCGTCCCAACTCTACCCATTTCTTTGCAGCCACCTGCAATCAAACTACAGTAAGAAGTTTCAGCGTGCCATCATTGACTTATTGGACTCTCCAGAACTTTTGACCACCATGCTCTTTCCAGGTTGAGTACTGATCGATGTAGATTTGCAATTTTGCTTCCAATTTTGCTTTTATTGCTTTTTTTTTTAAAGTGCATCAGACCTAGAGGTGAGAAGGCCTGGGAAAAACCAGGAAAATGGGGAGGGGACCAGTTCCCCCCCTTTTTTTCCAAACTTAAAAAATGGCTTTGGAAAAGGGGGGGAAACTGGTTATTTCCCCAATTTTCCCGGGGTTTTTTCCAGGCCTTCCCATCTATAATCAGACCTCTTAACATTACATCAGAAACAGGTCACATAGTGTGTCTCTATTCTGGTCTAAAATTTATTTGGCATTTCAGAGCTGTGTTCCATACATCATGGTCCTTAGAATAAGGTGTAGTTATTCTTGCAAAAGAAATTCTTAAAAATTATTAGACTAAAATGTAGCCCAGTCTGCCCATTTGAGCAGGGCTGGTCCAAGCCATTTTGGCACCATAATGGTGCTTTGCCCTCTGCACCAGGGAAGAAGGGGTGGGGGGAGATCTATATCAGGAACAAATGGGGGTGGGAAAGAAAGATGGACATTGGGTTCTCCTGCCCCAGTGGACCCTGCTGCCTAAGGCGGTCACCTCACCATGCCTCATGGGTGGGCCGGTCCTGCATTTGAGTTATGTGAACCCCTTGTTTTTGTTTCCTCAGCTTGCTGGTGGATCATGAACAATAACTGATCTCCCCATGGCATTCCCTCAAGGCAGCCAGCATGTGGATGGAGCAAGCATTCTCTTTGCAAGACAGCCTTCCTTCCAGGGTTGTCCTCCCACCCTCTTCAGTGTTGCTTTTCTCATCTATATTAATGTGGAATGCTTTTACCTTCTTTCCTTCTGCAGCTTTGGGAATGGGGCGGCACTTTGGAATGCACCCTGCAATCCTTCCTGAACGTCGTCTTCCTGCCACCTCCTACCATTTTGACATTAGGAGTTTCACCCAGAATAATGCCATAGCCTTGCTAGCCTCTTTGACGATAAGAACAGCCTATTATTTTGGATTGTTGGTGCTACAACAGTCGGTTTGACCATCCGGCATAGCATGATGTACCTCCGCTGTCGGAGGCAGCACGGCTATGAATTCCAGTTTGCTGGGAATGACTGGTAGGAAGAGTGCTGTTGTGCTCAGGTCCTACTTGTGGGGCTTCCCATAGGCATCTGATTGTCCACCCACCATATGAACATGGGCCTTTGGCCCAATCTAGCACGCTCTTCCTGCATTCTTAGGATGGTGCCACAAAGGGAGCACAATTCATACAGATTGTTGTGGAGATGTGAGGTGCAAGGCCAATATTGGATATTGTCATCCCACAAAGCTTTGGGGATAAATTAATGAGAAGACAGAACAATTTTTAGGTCAGCTGTAACCAGCTCTTTCCTGCCCTGTGCCTGAGGTCATTGCAGAGTGCTTAGGAAACTTTGATCAAGGAGGGTAAAATTAGAAGATTCTCCAGTAAGGATCAATGTTTTCCATTAGGGTCTGTGTGCATTTTGTGATCCTGCGGAAGTGAAACAACAACAACAACACATACATACATACATACATACATACATACATACATACTTAAAGCCCGGTCTGACCTCTGAGAACTAGGTGCCATATCTGCAATGTTCAGTTCAAGTTAAATGGCAGCCCCTGACCTTTTCCAAATCTGCCTTACTTGTTAATGTGATCTTTCTGAGCATCACTTCCTCAATTTATTGATGCATTTATAGTACCCTTGACAGTGTGTTCCTTACTAACAAGCTTAAAGAAAGGTGATCCAGGTCCTAGTGCTAAAGTAGGAATGTCTGAGAGGCAAATAGGTCATAATTAGCATCAGAGCCAGAACAGACAACACATTTTGTCATCTATGGTATCACAGTACCATGAGTAGCTGACAGAGGAAATTTTGCCCTCTTGTGTTATTTGTTTCAAGATAGACATTTTGCTCAGAATCTCACCAATATACATGCAGCAAAGGAGTATGACCAGTGCTATTTTTCTAGAAAAAATGGTGCCAGAACTCACCATGAACTCCTCCTTTGTTCTCCTAAAATGGCAATGGCACCTACCTGAGAGGTGCCAGAACTGAGTTCCAGTGAGTTCCAGCTGAAAAAGGCCCTGAGTATGACTTAGGCAGCTGTGATCCTACAAACACTTATCTGAGAGAAAGTCCCATTGAACTCCATAGGAATTACTTCTGCATATACATGAATAGAATTGCACTGTTAGGCTGTAATCTTATGCATACTTTCATTGGAGAAAGCCCCAGTGGGGTGTCAGTAAATATGCTGAATTGAACTCTTAATCTTAAAAAGGGATGTCCACTGGGGTGCCCTCCAGATGTTGTGAACTACAACTCCCATCAGCCCCAGCTAGCATGGCCAATGGTCAGGGATGATGGGAGTTGTAGTGCCCAGCATTGAGGTGAGGGGAGACCCGCCAGATTGGCTATCCCTGATCTAGACTAGCCTCAACTACCTTTATGGCTTTGAGAATATTCTCAAAGAAACATTAGGAATATAGATGAGCATCACCAACAGAATTTTAATTATCTTCCTAAAAATAGAAAACTTGGTGAAAACTGTCTTTTGGTGGGTGGGTGTGTTAATTTTATGTATTTACTGAATTTCAAGATTGCTCTTCTTTATCCATAGCAATCACAAGGCCATTTCCCACCAATTTCTCCAGCAATCTTAACACACATGGTCAATAATAAAAGCACATTTTCATCTCAAAACACAGCAGTGTAGAGTAATAACCCAGGGTTTTGAACAACTAAATTACCCTCCATCAACAGAGTCCTATATAAAACACTCAATACTGTCCTTTCACATTGATTTTTTGGGTGGCTTGCAAGACTGCAAATAATATAAAACATAACAAAAAAGAGAAGAAAAACAACATCATGAAGCAACAATTAAAAGCATCATAGGACCAGCTCAGTTTTTTAAAAGCTGGCATTTGAAACATGGTCCTGAAATGTCTGTCTTTCACACATCATCTTATTAAAATCTGCAAAGAAAAGAAAAGCATCAGGGCTGAAGAGTTAAACACTCCCCTCCATCCTCTCTATTTCTTCTCTGCTTCAAACTGCCTCTCCCTACAAGTACGTTTCTCAGATGGGTGTGACGTATGGCTGTACCATGATGTGTGGTTTGTCCCTAAGCAGTGGTGCATTGATGGTGGCTGCTGCCCCTGGGCAGAAGAGATTTGCTCCACCCATTCAATAATAAATCCTACATGTCTACTCAGAAATAATTCCTGCTAGATGGAATGTGGTTTGCTCTCATGTAAAAAGTAAAGGTAAAGGGACTCCTGAAATTAAGTCCAGTCACAGGTAAGTGGGGCTAAAACTGTGCTGAATCCTGAATAGGATCAATCTGGGCTGGCTTCCTCCTCCACACAGCTTTGGTGGCAGGAGAGAGAAGCAGACTGCCTGATAAACACAAAAATCCTCCTTCTCTCTCTCTCTCTCTCTCTCTCTCTCTCTCTCACACACACACACACACACACACACACACACACACACACACAGCTCCCCCCACCAACTCAACGGTGTTGCAGCTTGGATGAAAATAATCTACTGGAGTTTCAAAGCAATTTTTTTAAAGCATTTGGACTTGGGGAAAGGGAGTGTGTAACTTGCTTTCTTTTATTTTGGGGAAACCTCATTAACAGGAGACTAACTTTCTAGAAGGCACAGGTGTGTGTGTGTGCAGGGAAGTGAAACTAAGGTGCATGTTCCAGTCAAAGATAATCAACTTTAAAACCCTATTGAAATGAATGGCATGTGAAAAATGCTTAATTTTGGCTGGATCATGTCCTGTGATTTATGCCATGGGGCAGAGATAACTGAAACTGCAGTCTATTCAGCATAGTGGACATCAAAAAGGGAGGGAAATAATCAGGGGGAGGCTAGATGCAGAGGCTAGAAATTTATTTTCTTTGATGGGGCTGCTCCTTCATGCTGCTCCATGCTATTCTCTAGGTCAGGGGTCAGCAAACTTTTTCAGCAGGGGGCCGGTCCACTTTCCCTCAGACCTTGTGGGTGGCCAGACTATATTTTGAAGTGGGGAGATGAAAGAATTCATATGCCCCACAGATAACCCAGAGATGCATTTCAAATAAAAGAACACATTCTACTCATGCAAGAACACGCTTGATTCCCGGACCGTCCGTGGGCCGGATAGAGAAGGCGATTGGGCTGGATCCAGCCCCCAGGCCTTAGTTTGCCTACCCATGCTCTAGGTCTTACTTCTGAGTAGACATGCAAATGATCTGGCTTCTCTTACAATCTGCAGTATGTGGGGAATAATTGTGACCTACTTTACCAGGGTGCTGTAAAAAGGTAAGAGACTGAGATGAAGTGTGTGGAGCATTAGAAATGATAATGTAAACATAGAAAGCATCACCTTCCTAGAGAAGAGAAACAAAGTCTGACCTGTCAGCTCAAAAGCATGGGGGACAGGAGAAAGGCCAGGCCTGCTGCTGCTGCTGCCATGTACAAGCTTCCTCCAGCACGTTGTACTTGGTGGGACAGCACTATAGGATCTCATCTCTCAAATGAAAGCAATTTAGCTCACATGTGCAGTGGCTGCTCAGCATAAAATAACCCAACATGGAATGAATCTCAGGTAATTTATGTCACCCAGTCCGTGCATGCAAGCTGAATTGCAATCGCTCCTAATCAGGAGCCTGTGGTGCATATCTTCCCATGAATCCCAAACTGACTAGCCTAGGAGCAGGGTGGTCTGCCGGACAATGATGCAAACAAACATGGCCTCCTCAAATTTGTCCCCCAGTGCAACTGCCTGGTTTCCCCTCCTGCAAATACTGGTACGTCTCTGTCCCTAAGGGAAAAAATGATTCACAGAAAGCCCTCCTGCTCCTCTCTTGTGGTTCTAGATGGTGGACCACTGCCAACAGGCAGCTCAGCAAAATTTATTCTGCTATGAATAAAGTGAACCTGAAACAAAAGCAACAACAACAAAGAAGAACAGAAAATTGCACGCTTTTCAAATCAAGACATTGATTTCTCTGAAGTGGCACTTTGCCATCTGTAGCGCGTTCTATGTTCTGTGAATATTTTTTTCCAGTAAAATAAGGAGTCGTTTTCAAAACAAGAGAGGGAGAGAGAGAGAAGCAGCTTCATTTATTTTACTAATGCCTGGTTATTTAGTATTCCTTTTGTGTATATTCAAGGCTCTGCCTGTATTCAGTAACTGACACATGGCTGTGTTATCCAGTTTTCCTCATCTCTTAATAAACAATTCCACACTCCTGGACTGGATTGGTTGAGTTTTAAGTCTGCCTCCTCTGATGAATTTTCCTAAATGCATTTGGGTGAATAACCGAAGCTAAAGAGAGAGCAGGTTCCCAGATGGAACTCTTCAGAATAAGGCCACTCAGAAACACTTATTCTCCTATAAATAAATGAACCTTAACATGCATACAAAAACCTAAAAAAAACAAGGGAAAGCATAAAATAGCGAGCTTGGGGGGGGGGGCAGAACCAAGGCATTGATTTCTCTGAAGTGGCACTTTGATGCTTTGCCATCTGTATTTTCTCTATAAATGTACAGTAGTGCCTTTGCATTCAATGATTTTTATATATATACATACATATTTTTAGCAGGTTCATTTGGAAAGTCTTGTTTATTTGAACATTTAGGGGGAAAGAACACAGGGTAGTCTTCTTTAGTAGTGGAATATGAAGGAAGGCTTTGGTAACTACAGAAGCTGGGTATTCAGTACAGGATAAGAGCTAATCCTTAGATGATATGATGGGATACTTCAATGGATTGTGAGGGCATTGCTTGTGGGCTGCCTGGGTGCCAGTAATGGATGTGAAAGATTACAGGGGCAGATGTCAGTGGATCTTCAGTGACACTTGGGCATATTTCATTATCAGCTCTAGTAAGCAAAACATCTGAGAATTCTAATGGTGGTGCTTTCACGAGGTGTCAACATTACTAATGGCTACTATTGATTCTTGCTCTCTCATAGCAGAGTTAGCACATCGGCGATTGGGTCAAGCCCATTAAAACTTGGTTAGATTTACCTCTGCCACCACCCACCTTTAAACAAATGTTCGCCACAAAAATACTTAGGCTGGACTAAATCACAGGCAGCTAGCTTTACAAACAAGTGAATATTTTACTCACAGCGTTACAGCAAAAAAAGGTTCCAAACAACTTTTAAAAAGAAAATAATTTGGTTTCTTTACAAAACCAATCTTGCAATCTTCAGGTTAGCAAAGATGCAGGCTTTAAAATGTCATTTTAGAGAGATTCAGTTCACTTGCAGGGAGCCATGGCCACATGACTCCTTGTTCATTTGTTCCAGGAAGAACGAAGCAGGGGAAACTGAGAGGATGGGGAGCAGAGGCTGCTGAGAGCCTGCTAAACCTCACCTGCTCATGTAGCTAGAGCTCAGAGCTCAAGTTGACCTTTTCACGCAGGCAAGTATGAGTCAATAACTGTATATTACAACATGGCCTCCTCCTAGGATTGTGTGTTCCCCTCTCCCTCTGTGTGGCCAGGAGGAGGAGTTCAAAAGCTTCTGCTTCCACACTGAACTCTGGTTAACGTTAATTATGGTTAGTTTAAGCAAGCTGCTTTCAGAAACCACAGTCTGAAGTTGGTTTATGTGGGAGAGCACCTGCTTTGTATGTGGAAGCTGCTGGGTTCAGACTCTCCAGAGCCAGTATGGTGTAGTGGTTAAGAGCGGTGGACTTGTAATCTGGGGAACCAGGTTCGCGTCTCCGCTTCTCCACATGCAGCTGCTGGGTGACCTTGGGCCAGTCACACTTCTCTGAAGTCTCTCAGCCCCACTCACCTCACAGAGTGTTTGTTGTGGGGGAGGAAGGAAAAGGAGAATGTTAGCCGCTTTGAGACTCCTTAAAGGGAGTGAAAGGCGGGATTATCAAATCCAAATCTCTAAGTAGGACTGGGAGGTAAGGTCGCTCATCTCACTTTACTGGCCGAGGGAGCCGGCATACAGCTTCCAGGTCATGTGGCCAGTATGACTAAGCCACTTCTGGTGAACCAGAGCCGCGCACGGAAACGCCGTTTACCTTCCCACCGGAGCAATACCTATTTATCTACTTGCACTTTGACATGCTTTTAAACTGCTAGGTTGGCAGGAGCAGGGACTGAGAAACGGGAGCTCACCCCGTCACGGGGATTCGAACCACCACCCTTCTGATCAGCAAGTCCTAGGCTCTGTGGTTTAACCCACAGCGCCACCCTTGGACTGGGAGGTACCCTGGTCTGAAACTGGCAATTAGGGCAGAGTCTACATTCCGCTGAAGCTGCTTGCCTACTCCAGCCCCCATTGCTTAGGGTGTATTTGTTTGTGTGCTGTGTATGCTCCATGAGATCATGTGCACACTAGCACGCAGCCATTGGAGGGATGGCAACTTTCATTGTTTCCAGAGCACAATATTGAGCTAGATGGGCCAGTGGTCTGGCTTAGTATGAAGTAGCTTCGTATGTTCCTATGTAAACCATTAGTATGGAGTCTTTGAGCCCAAATTTAGCAAAGATATTGCATTAAATATATTTTCAGGCATCTTGGAGTGCTTTCTTATTTGGGGTTTGTAACATAAAGACACCACCCTCCCCTGCATAATTTTGGCATCAGGTGAAGGATGCTTGAAATAGTCTCCATATGGCAGCCTTAATGTTTTGAACAGTTTGCTGGGTGGAACCACCTGTATTTTGTGGACGCTCCACATGGCACCACTGGGCATTTTTAGTCATGGCGGCCAATGGGGTTACTGAAACTCAGGGTGATCCACACGGCAAACTGCTCTACATTTTGCAGCGATCATGTGGAACAGTTGCCATGCAGAGACAACTTCAAGCAGTCCCACATGACAGCTTTAACTGACTGTCTTTGCTCTGTAATGTCCAGAAACAATTTTATCCACCTGCCTATTACTCTTCAACAACCACTGTCCTCTTGGGGCTGATTTTACAAATCATAACACTAGCCCAAAGAGGTGACTCTATTGCTTTGTGACTGACTGCACTTCACTTGTCCTTTTGTGCTAAAGTTATGTGGGGAGAGGCACCTTTAGAGATGGCAGGATTCAAATACAGACTACTGAACTTACAAAACTGTGCCCCCTCGATTGGCACTGGAATAGATACATGGTTTGCCCTTCCTTCAAAATATATCAGTTGTTCTACGAATTATCAATGTATTTGTTTGTAATGGGCCATCATCTGAGCCCCCCCCCCCCGAAGACCTACTATCCGTTTTGTGGTCTAGTCCTAAGATGGGCAGAAAAATCAATGGCTGTTACGTTAACATCAATCACCTGTCTTATTTTACCAGGCTTGTTGCTACCATTTATGCAAGCATTCTTCATCAGATAAGGTTGATTCTTGAACCTTTAACGTACTGTTCAGGATCAAGGGAAGGACTGTCCACCAGTCACAGAGTTTTAACACCCGCCACTATTTCTGCAGCACTCCTTTATCCGTCATACAAAAGGGATCTGGTGGTGGCGGTGTTTTCTTTTGCAGGGGAAATCAAAACAGGCCACATTTCCATTTGTGAAATTGCTGCAACAAGCCCCATCTGCTTTCACAAACTGACAAGAGACCTAAAGATAGAGAGCATCTGTGATTTCTCATAGGTGATTTTATGCAAACAAGGCATGCAGAAACTCAGATTTGGTCCATAATTTTGTAGATGCAGCAGGAGTCACCAGTTCTGCTTCCAATTATTGTCACTTTACACCAGTAACCAGAATTTCACCCCATCCCCAGGACTCATTTATGCCACTGCTACAGCTGGACTAACCAATGAGAATTACGGTAAACTGCAATCCTAATCTCATTTACATGGGAGCAAGCCGTATATAAATCAATGGGACTTACTTCTGGGTAAGGATGGGGGAGAAATTTGATTCAGTTTACATTTAAAGGCAAACCGACCAAATTTTTAATCTCCAAAACAGTATTAGAAATGAAACATGGCCATCCTTTAAAATTAGACGTTTTACAAATTTTCTGGTACATGTCTCCAACCAATGTTTACACAAATAGATGTATTGGGGAAAGTGTTCCTAAAATACATTAGTCAAAACTGCATACAAAACAGATATTTATTGTAAGGAATTTGCACTAACATGCTGAAAAGTTTTCATGAGGTTTGATTAAAAGTTTTGATTAAAAACATTGCAAATTGTTGCAGAAATAGGGAGAACTGAATTTACGATTGGGAAAATGAGAAATTGAGAGAACAAAAATCAACAGATCCATCCACCCTTACTTGAACAGGCATTGTTAAGATTGCAACCTTAGTTACCTTCACTTGTACTTTACAGATGCTGTTTTGAATCACTTAATACTGAATCATAGCTAGATGTGTCTCCCTTGCTTCTTTCTACTCAGTCCTGCTCAACATCCATACTTTCAAGTGTCAGTCATGCATGGTTGTACTGACATTTTATTAAATTTGTTATGGGCTAGGTTTTAACGAGATGGGGTTATGATCTTAAAGCATGTTGACCCAACATGTTGCCTCCCCAAACTGGGATGTGTGTCTTCCCAGCTGTGTTCCTGCGCAGGTCAAGTGCCCCCTAAGAGATCATGGTGCCCAAAATGGCCGCCAGCTCTCACAGGGGAAAACAACATCCCAGTTTTTCTGGGACACTTATGGGATATGTTAATGATAATCATACTTAGTTTAATTGCGATATTTTTGTAGCCCACCATGGAAATCACCCTAGAAGTATACACAATAAACATCTGAAGACACAATGGGGTTCAGAAATGTATGGGGAGCCTCCATGGATGCAAAAGGTCCCCTGCTGAAGACAGTCACCTACTAAGAGCCAGTAGGTGCCTGAAATAACAGTGGAGGGGGCTGCTCATTCCTACTAACCCACTCTCCATACTATGTGTTAAAAAGCAATTGAAAGTAACTCCTGAAAAGGGCCACTGTTGCTCCATCTGACACATCATGGGAGAAAATTGGAGATGGTGTCCAAACTGATTTTTAATAAAGTGTGTCCAAATTTTTTGCTTTCCCACCATTGAGCTATTCCTGATAAATTTCCTCAAATTCTCTTAACAAGGTTCCCCGGGACTAGAGGCAGAGCTTCATGCTCCAGCACCGAGGGACGGAGAGCAGGCGGGGCAGGGTGCCCAGTGCAGGCGGGGGGGGGGGGGGCAGCCACGATGGCACCCTTCTGGGATTGCACTACCGGGGCCAGTGCGCTCACCCCCCCACTCCTCTTCCTCCACCAGTGCTCGGGACACAGTTTGAAATCCAGTCTTCTAGAACCTTCCATATTGAACAATGTGACCGTCCACTACACCTGGCATCTGTATTATTTGCTGTTTGTGGGTTTTATATCCCAGACTGATGCACTGCCAAAAAGAGAGGAATTCACCAAGGATTCAGCAGAAGAGGGCATTTATCTGCATAAAAATTGCATAGGGTGATTTATATGCACAGATGCAAATTGGGAAACAGCTACATAGAAATACAACACACCAAAGTGGGAAAGACTGTGACCAGGTAATATGTGCCAGCTCAGTTTGCTCTTCCATGTTGTTGATGAGCTTCAAGGCTGCTGTCCTTCCTTTTCATCATTCTTTATCTTTAAAATGGAGTTAGACGGGACAACCCTTCAAAGTGAGGCAGACCCCCAGACAGACAGCACTTCAGTTTAGAGGGCTGTCCTCTGTAAAGTCAGACACATGGACACCCTACAGCTTTAGCATTTCTGTTTCCATCCCTGAGAAGGCTCTTGCCTTGTGACTCTTCTGGCACCACACTTGCATAAATCTACACATTCTCCTGGTGTCTTTGAAGCCCAGTTTTCCCTACCACAGAGCAGGAGGGCCAAAGCCAGGTCCTGCCCAGGTGGTCATCACAGCTGGGAGAGTGAGAAATTGAGTCAGAGTCAAGGAAGACACAATAGCGGGGGAAAGGCCACGGGGTTCCTTCCTGCTGTGTGCCTGACACTCCTCATCTCTCCAGCAGACCTGCCCTGTTATGTTTGCTGCATAATAGATGAGCCAGGTTTTCTATCTGGGAGTGGCAGCGAGCAGCCACCATCTCCTCCATCTGTGTAGCAGAAGGGCATCGTGTCAACACAGGAACTGTGCGGAAAGGTGCCTGGCATGCTTAATAAGGGAAGAAAGCGACTGTGCTCTGGGCAGCTCAGCATGACTTGCCAGAGAGAGCATTGCAGGACCTTTCAGGAGCACAATGGTCAGGGTCAGGTATAACAGCACTCTGGGTTAAGAGCTGTTGACCACAGGAGAAAACCTGCATTTGGTTGGGTGCAATCACAGAAGTGAAGGGAGAGGCATGAGTGATGTGGTGGTTGTGGCAACAAGACTTGCAGGAAGAGGCTGGAGGAGCCTTGGTCCTACCACAATCTGTATAGCGCCCACTAATGCATCTTTCTTGGTGGTAAAATTTCCTTACCGCCCACCAGTGCTCGATGGAAGGAGGATTCAGCTTGCGCTGTAGAACCCCTTACTGCCCACCTAGAATCCACTAGTAGGTGGTATGGACCAGGTTGACAACTCCTTGTATAGATGGAAAGGAGGACTGTGGACAGAACTTATTTCCAAATTTAAGCTTCCAATCACAGTGAACAAATCAAATAAACACAACCTTTAAATATTATGTAGCTTTCCTGGCTACTGGGAAGTTGTTCCTTTAATAAGCAGAGCCCAAAGTGTATTTCTGAGTACTGCCAATCCCTGTTGTATCATTTTGGGTTAATGACCTTTTTTGTACACTGCCCACCTGGCTTTTTTAAAAGGTACCATAAAAAGCCTCTAGTAGAAGATGAGGCAGGGAACTAACCATATCATGTATCAGGGTATGACTTCTGCACTGCAGGGTGTTGGATTGGATTGAACCCATTGGATTCCTCCCAACTGTACAATTCTATAATTCTTGCATATTTGTGTCCCTCCTACCAAGAGGTGATGTTCCCAGCCTTTACACACTTAGAGGGTCATGTGAGCCCTTTATTACAGGATATACAAGAAATGCAGTACCTACAACAAACTGAATTAACAGCCATCACCCAGAAGTTTGGCAGCTGAAATATGATAAATCCCAGAGCAATAGAACGTATAATCCAGTCAGTTTGAAATGAACATTTGATGAACTCTTTTAACATTCTGCCTCTTCAAGGTGCTGCTGATTTGATTGGTCACATTGAAATCACTAGACCATCCTAAGAAGAGAGAAGTTATAGGTGTTTAAATTATTCCTTTGAGATACCAGTATTTATTCCAATCACAGATGGAAGTACCCAGCCCAGCGCACTACCTTGAGGAGGAAACAGATGAGGAAACACAGGCAACTCCACTCAGTGGGAGCCCCTCAATGGTACGTTCCCATGGGCCTTCCCAACCTAAGGACATAGCTCTTTTGCCTCCCTCCAACTCACAGGTTGAACCCCCAATAACATCCCATCCCATCCCTTCCATATTGTAGAAGTGCAGAATTGGTGGAGGACCCTTTGAGTCAGAACAGCTAGCTCCTCAAGCAGTTGGGGCCAACTACAGTGCAGGCCTTGCCAGCCTACCTAAGGCCTCAGGTGGGCCTAGCTCTTTCCTAAGACAGCACCTTTCAGGGCTTAGCCAGCAGGATTAGTGGATGCTGCTCTTTGCATGACCTTGTTTTCGTGCTCCCACTTCCCTTGGAAATATAAGCAGGACACATACAATATACACGTGGAACCAAATAATTGGATCTAAACAAGAAAATAGGTCCCCTTCCTCCACAGTGTCCATCTTGCAATGCCAGGGTGGTGCCAGAAGGATGGCAGCCTTCCATTGCTGGGCATTTGCTATAAGGTTCTGTGTCTTTGCTGTACCTGGAAAAGGGCAGTGTTGACTTTGGTCCACTTGACATTTAGCATGGAAGGCAAGGTAATTCCTCTCCTGAGCAGGCCTAGAACAGAGAACAGCCAATGGACCTGCCTTCATAGCCATTACTTAGGTGAGCAGCCCCTCATGAAATGTTAGCTCCTGTTCCCTCAGCTGAAGCTCTCCATTTTCTGTGAAACAGCTGCCTGGCTTACCATTCATGGCTGGTAGGAAGCTGTTTGTATGAAGGTTGTTGATGTACTCATGGAGCTTCTGGGCCTGGAATATAGGACATTCTTTCAGTAGAATCATAGACAGGCCTGAGTCCCACATTTAGTGCACATTTTAAATCCATATATATCCACCACATGTACTATAAGACTTTTTAAAAGGATTGGGCTGTCTTTTAAGGACTATAATAAAACTGGATTCAAGTGATCTATTGAAATCCATGCACAGACAGCTTCATCAGGAAGCTTTTCACATAATCCATTAATAACCCATTTGCCTGGTGGCTAGGGTGTATTCAGCTTTCATTCTCAGATGTCAAACCACAAAGCTGTGCCTAAGCCAGGTAGATAAGTTTGTGCAGAATGCGCGGAACAAGAACACATGAAAGCAAAGATGCACTTGGAGTAGAGAGAGCTTTACCTCCTCCTAGAGTATCTGGCTATAAAACATGCAGTCAATATCCTCAACCCTCTTGGATCAGGTTGTGGATTGAAGGCTCAGGCTATACAGCACACCCTATTGTTTCATGCAAAATAGATTGATTTGCCTGTGGCATATTTCAGGCCTTGAAGAGAAGACTTACATTGGTAGAACCAACAGATGAGGATGCCTGAACACCATCAAAGCTACAGGGAAAGAAAGCAATCAGATTAGGAGGGTGGAAATGCAAGTCATGACTCTCTACAGCAGTGGTTTTCAACCAGTGTGCCATGGTTGTATTCCATATTTCTACTAGCTGCTCACAATCTCTCACTACTACCAGAAAACAAACCCAGTAATAAAAATACCCATACCTCTTTTGTGACAAAGAGATCAACAGTTTGCCATTAGAAGCTGAGAGCTTTGCATTGAAGATGATGAGCTGCAACAACAACAAAAATATGTATCATTGCAAATGGCTGGACTGGCACAGCCTCAATTACAGTCGTAACTGTTTTTAAAAAAGGTGTTGTGGCATCTCAAGAGCGAACATTTATTATGGCACCACAGACTAGCGTCTACGTCATCAGATGTAAACCTAATGCCATAATATATGTATTAAATTGTGGAACCTAGACTGGCACAGCAAATGCTACCTCTCTAGAAAGTCTTAGCTTTGTTGTTATTGTTGTTCTGTTTGTTGTAGATCATGTAACAAGTTTGTGCCATGGGGAGGGGCAAGAAACTGCTGGGAGTTGCATGTATAGATGCATGGATTATAGCGCACCACACACCCCTTTTCTATTTCTTTCTTCTTATTTGTAAAAGACACTGTTAATTTACTCTGGCTGCATAGGGAACATCATTCATTTCTACATACATCAAGTGACATACAACACAAGACCATCCTATTATGAGTGAACTGTTTCAAAGAGATAAACAATTATATGACTTTCCGAAGATATCTGAAGGCAGCCCTGTATCATGAAGTTTTAATGCCTGATATTTCATTATGTTTTTTATTTTCTGTTAGAAGCCACCCAGATTGGGTGGGGTATTATTATTATTATTATTATTATTATTATTATTATTATTATTATATTTTCTATTCTGTTCAACAGGAATTGGCCATTGCTTTGTCAGTGAAAATCTGGCTAGGATAATCTGACAAGTTTGCATTTACTCTATGGGGGCATGTGTATGAATCTTGCGTGTATAAGGGAGGGTTAGTTGAGGTGAACTTGGCCATTGGCAGAATATAATTAGTGTACCGTGGCCAATGTGCTGTGCAATTCTTGTTTCCCCCCCTGCATTTTGTAAAGTTTATTTAGGAACATAAGAAGAGCCTGATGGATCAGATCAATGACTCATCAAGTCCAGCATCCTGTTCTCACAGTGGCCAACCAAATGCCATGCGGTATTTATTGGTTTACACTGCTCCTGGAATCTTTTGATCAGAGATTGGGAACCTGTGGCTCTCCAATTGCTGTTTGACTCCCAACTCTCATCAGCATGGCCAATAGACAGAGGTTGTTGGAGTTGTGGCCAGTCAACATCTGAAAGGCCCAGGTTCCTATCTCTGCTTTTGATGAAGGGGAGAAATTTTTTAGATAAATAAATAAAACGGAGGTCATGCAGGTGTTTTGCTTCAATACTCACAGCTTCCCACTGCAGGACAGACTGACCACGTACAAACACATCAGAGAAAAGAGGCTGCTTCACCACAACACTCTGGCTGTCTATGGAAATGAGTGGAAAATTTGAGCCCCTTGTCTTTACCACCAAAGGCTGTGGAGCAGGGAAGCGCTCAGAAATCTGCAAGAGAAGGCAAGGTGTCATGAGCTTCTAGTATCTGTGTGTGGCTGCCACTTCTACAGACCTTCATTCCCATTAGGACAAGACACAATTTCCAGGGCTATTATCCTAAAGGACGGTCTCATGCGACAATGAGATTTAGAATGCAGACACTGTGTTCAGGTTCTGCTACCAAAAGAGCTTTTAATGCAAATATATATTCAGCAGATTCCAAGCTTAATAAGCATATAAGATTCTAATACTTAGGCAAGCATATCAGTGCATCTAGGCAGCTAATTAGTTAGACTTTGTATGCAACAACAGTGATTGCCTGCTGACTCTATTCATGCAAATTTGAATAAAGCACTTCTTTTTTTAAGCAAGCAAACTTTGGGTTGAATGGCTTAGTTATGTCCTGTGCTGCGTAAGCGGGCAATCCTATGCATGTCTTCTCAGAAATAAGCCTCACTGAGTTCAATGGAGCTTTCTGTCATGGGACTGCAGCCTTAATGACTCACAGTATACCGGTATCTTTAAAAGATGCACACATATAAGGAGAAGATCAAGTGCTTGATTTGAATGGCCTGTTGCCAGAGGAGCATAAAAAGAAAACACACTAACCTTTGTAATTGCACTTGCCAAGTCAGTTGTCATGAGTTGTTTCTGTTGATAAAAAGAATAGTAAAGTGAATCAGCTTTGGATATCTCTAATTAATTTCTGAAACACTCTCATTCAGGGCTAGCAGGCCAATAGGGGAAATCAAAAAGGCCACCCGCCAACAGCAGCTTGAGCCCACTCTTCCCTTCTCCCATGTTCGAACCATTCACTCTGTCTCTCTTCCTCTTTCCTTTCACGTTCCTTACTCTGCATACAAAAAGGGCTTGCATAGGTAGTTGGAACCAAATAACTCCAATATGAGCTAAAACACCACTTTGGAGGCAGGATGGGAAACAGCAGAAGGGACACTGTGTTGCCTTGCTTTAAAGCAGGGACAAGGAACCCTGACAAGAGAGTTTGGCTTCTGTGTTGTGCTGTGTGAAAAGGACTTCATTTCTTGTAGGGCAGCACAGAAAAGCTCCCACCTCCCCTTACTCTCTGTTTCTCCTCTCTCCCAGCCCCTTGCATTGGTCTGTCTTCGCCTCTTGGGCCTTGCTCTTTCTGCCCTCTCCTGCCACTTAACCTCTCTCTCTCTTTCTCCTGTCTCCAAGAGAACCCAACCCTTAACCGCTTTCTCCCCCACCTAACCGTCTAGCCTCATCTTTTCTTTCCCTGTCCCGCTGCTTCAATTCTGAGTGTTTTCTCTCTGTGTCAAGTGTGCTCTTCCTTCTGGGACCTCTGGCTCCACTTACCACTAGCTCTACCTGCTGTTAGTTGCCTTGGCCTCTGCTCTGTCCTTTGCCCCACTGGCTTCAGTGGTCATCGGCTGCTGTCTGTGTCCAAGCACAATTTGTTTTGGTTTTGTTTTGCCTGATTGTCATGGGTTTTAGGAGTCCAGTGTTGAGGAGACTTGCTGGAACAATCAGGATTTTTCTACTTCATACATTTTTTGATAAGCCTGGCACTAAACTTCATCCACAAAGCATAGGGAGAAGCAATCTCCCTCTCTCAAACAAGATGAAAGGTGTGTGCAAAGGCAAGGAGAAGGAGAAGCATCTGATTATGAAAGATGAGGGCAGGAATAAGGGACATTGCAAGACATATGTTCAAAGTGACCACAGAAACAATATTACTTCCTTAACAAGACAGTCTGTTTCAGAGGGAGAAGCTAGGAAGCAGAAAGCTAATTAGGGGCAATCAGTGATAGGACAGGGGATGAGGAGCAAACCATTTCCATTCATCATGCTATTTTTAGAGAAAGTGTGCTTGAAAATGATCTGGTGAAATTACAATAGAAGGAAGGAGATGCACAGCCAATTATGCATCCTCTGGATTGAGGATGACCTTTTATGTTCTATGAAGCTACGCTGTTCTAGAAATAGAAGCAATCCTCAAAACCAGGAAATGCCCAGTCATCCTGCCCTAAATCTATCAAGGATAACCTTGGAACAGTCCTCTACAGCAGGGGAGCTGGTGGTCCTTCAGCTGTTGTTGCACTCCAGCTCCTATCAGCCCCATCCAGCATGGCCAACCGTCAAGGATGATGGGCAATATATGAGGAGATTTCACCCCTCCCATTGCAAGAATCTGCTGATTTTCCAGAGAGGAGGGGGCGGATTGTGCTTGCTACTTATTCCGCTCCAGCCTCACTTCAAAGGGGGAGACTGAATGCTATCTCTGTGTAGATAAGGTCGCTGCAGAAAGCAGCTGTAACACTCAGTGCAGTCCAGCGTCTCCATTTGTATATAGTTTGCATAGTACAGTAGCTGTAGTGAATAAAAGAAGATATTCTTCAGCGCTGTCGTCTGAGTGATTTATGCTCTGCTGTACTCTGCTGTGCACAACTGTCTTCTGGAAGTGAGTTCGGTGCTCACAGCTCTGAGTTGTGAGTCCACAGCACTTAGACCTGTTCCTGCAGAAGAAGGTCTCTGGAAGTGCTGCCCCAGCTTGCCTGGCCCAGTCGGGGCTGAAATGGTTGAGCCCAGTCGATGGCACTGGCTCAAAGGCGAAGCTGACAATATAGTCCAGCAACATCTGGAGGACCATAGGTCCCCCACCTCTACTATAATATAGATTTTGTAGCTACTGTTCCATTGTTTGGGCTTGCTGCCGTTTTCTGTCTCCCTGAAGTGTTCTTCTTAGTGTTAGCTCTAAGCTTTGCATGAGGCTTTTAAATGATGGAGGGAGAACATAATCAAAGCAATTGCGGGAAACAAGCTTGTAATGAAAGTATTTCTCTGGTGCAAACTGGGTTCATTAGCAGAAATTAGCAGTAAAATGCTGGTGAATTTTCAGAAAGTATATATATATATATATATGCTGCAAATAGCTGCAGAAATGTCATAAACTGAATTTAAGACTGGAAAAATGAGAACTCAAGAGAAGCCAAAAATGACAGAGTCAACCATCCCTACCTAGCTTTAAGCAAGCGCAAGTAATAGAGACAGGGTTGCCCATTTTTCTCTTGGGCAACAGCTTAATCTACAGAAATTAGCTGTTAAATAGTTTAGGTTGATAAAAGCTTTGCCTAGTGTTTCTGTACACTAAGCTACTGTTAAAAGCACAGCCACAGAGGCCAGTGAAAAAAATTATCAACCCTTGGTAAAGAACAGATTCTAGAATGAAAAGGGGCACTTTTCATGAGAAAGTCAATGGATCCATCAGAGGATGGGGGAGGGGCATAAGAGAGGTAAAGGAAGAAAGGGGAACAAGAACATAATAGACTTGCTGGCTGATCAGAGCAAATCCTCTTTTCTACAGCAGCCAAACAGATGCCCACAAGCAAGATATGAATCCATTTCCTGTTGTTGCCCCCCATACTGCTCCTAAAATATGGAATCACCGGTGTGGGGAGTCACAGGTGCACATGTATGGCCAAGAATAGATCATTTTGGCAACATTTTGTCTACTGCCACAAAATGTATAGACCAACACTGTCATATAGAAGCACGGAAACCCAAAAGTTATGGTCACTTTACCCCTGCTCCTTTGGTAAGGTTGGCACTGCAGCCTCCAGTCAGGGCAGCAATCCCAATGCTGATGAAATCCTTGCTCAGAGTCAAGTGGAAGTTGGTGCCAGACTGTGGAGTTGCTTGGAAAAGTGTGGTGCTGGGTGGGCTTCCCGGCAGAGAAACCTGAAATGTAGCCTGGTGGGAGATCCAAGGGGGAAATGCAGGACATCTTTGTTAATCCTTTAAAGAGAGTAAGTCAACCTTAAGGTTCCTTCCCAATTGTTTGCAGGAACTCTGCTTGCTGGTTTGAGAATCTTGTATTTCAAAAACCCAGTTTATCCTCTTATCCACAACCAACCACTGCGCTCTGCAGAAGAGGGTCTCCTGCAGATAACTTCAGGATTCTGCAGGAATCAGGACTTCAGCATGCTGGTTTCCCCTCCTGTTACATATTAGACAGACCCCATCTGTTATCATTTGGGGACCTAATGAAGACCTTCCTCTTTTGGGAAGACTTTTAAGTGGAGATCTTGTCCCAATCCCCATCTGTATTGGAACTATTTTTACACGTGGAATTATCTTTAAATGTTTTAAGATCACAACTGTTTCATTTGTGTTTTGATTGTATATTTTCTTGCTTTATCCCACCCTGGGATCTTGTGGAGAAGGATGGGTAAGGAAAATACAGAACTACAGAAATAAAACCAACACTCTAACCCTCAGTCAAGTTCTGCGCTCTTTAGTCCTACAGATGTCATTAGACTTAAGGCCATGGACCCAGGTGGGGAGTTTTGCCTAAGGCTGGGCTGATTATCCTCTCACCCAACACACACACACATTCTCTCCCTCTTGTTTACCTTTCCCCTCAACCTACTAGTTTTCTTTGTGTTAGGAATTTCTGGTGTTGGGTCATGCACTTCCGCTCCCCCCACATATCCTGAAATGGTACCTTCCCAAGAGAGCTGTGTCATGTGCTTCTTCTTATAAAGGCAGGTCTTGAGAAATAAAACAGGAACAGCAGCAGAAAGCCATACCACAACTACATCTACGCCTGACTTCCATTGCCACAATCACAAGGCAAGAAAAGAGGTTATAGATATGGGGATTAGTCAGAATTTCATAACGCAACCTGTTCTCCAAAGCCAAGAATAATACTTGCCTGATAAGGAATCAGGAAATACCTATCGTTTACTTTAGGGGAACCTATTAGGTGATAATGGATGGTCCCAAGTGTCCCAACAGGAACTGCAGCTGCAGAGAAATACAAAGAGATTGTTGAATCACATGCAAAAGCCATGAAAGAGCATATGGCTATTGGGACCTGAACCACCTCTTTCAAGCTGCTCCTTTAAATTGTAATTGTAAAAGTACCGTATATTTTGCTCTATAAGACTCACTTTTTCCCTCCTAAAAAGTAAGGGGAAATGTGTGTGCGTCTTATGGAGTGAATGCAGGCTGCGCAGCTATCCCAGAAGCCAGAACAGCAAGAGGGATTGCTGCTTTCACTGCACAGCGATCCCTCTTGCTGTTCTGGCTTCTGAGATTCAGAATGTTTTTTTTCTTGTTTTCCTCCTCCAAAAACTAGGTGCATCTTGTGGTCTGGTGCATCTTATAGAGCAAAAAATACGGTACATCCAGTTCAACCATTTGCCTCAAGCCTTAGAAATAGGGCAGGCTATCAGACAAGGGCAATTGTTGCTTATGATGCTCAATGAGTTAATTGGCAGTAATTCCTGGGACCAGATAGGTGTCCCTGAATACAGACCACTTCCATTGATGGATTGACTTAATAAAACCATGGAGAATCACTGTGAGATAACCATACCTAATTTAGGGCATAGAACGCTTGGAGAGTTACCAGCTGATTTGTTATCTTCTGTTTCCGAACAAGGTTATCTGTTAGGCTCTGCTAGGCTGTTCCACAAAGTCTCCCCAGCAGAAGCAAAGGTGGTTGGAAAAAGAGGATGTCATCAGCAACTTACAAGCCAATGTACTCAGAAGTGACACATTAAGGATATCAGCCACCAATCGGATGCAGTGACGGATCTGTAAAAAAGAGTGAATGCAGAGGGCATAATAAAAAAATTCCTTCCAGTAGCACCTTAGAGACCAACTAAGTTTGTTACTGGTATGAGCTTTCATGTGCATGCACACTTCTTCAGATACCAGAGCACACAGTAAAGAATCAAACACACAAAGTCAGGAAGAGAATAATTTGGAATGGAAAGGACTGTTACCAAGTCCTCCTGAAACAAGGTGCTGAGAGACTTCTTTAAGAATCATGTAAAATGCATATTTTGGTATAGAACTACACAATGAATTAGCTATCCTAGGAATTTCTTCTGGAATTTCTGAATTTCACTCAGATCAGGGCTGAATATCTGCAGACACTTCTAGGCTGTAGCGATTTTTGGGTGGGATTCAATCACATACCAGCAAATCCAGGTTGCACAATCATAGCTGAACAGGAGGTTTTGCACAACAACCCCACTTCCCCCCAAACACTGGACTTTTTGCAAGAAGGAAAGTGTTGGGGAAATGCAATGGGAAATGTGAGATAACACTTGCTTTGACACAGCATTGTCTAGCCTCCCCACAAACAAATAGCAACAAATGCTCCTTAAATAGTCAAGGTCATCTAATCTCCCCGCAGACAAATCAGGATCCAAATGTCCTATGTGTTTGCGACACAGAAATTTCTCTGTGTATCCTGTAATAGTAAACCCAAAGCAAAGGAGACACACTTTTGTCCCCAAATAGAGAAAATGTAGTGCTGGAGAACTTTGTCAACTTTACTCCACTGTGAGTTGCACGCTCTTGATAGGGAAGAAACTCTTGTGGTTCACGTGAACCTACATAATTCACATTTCTCAAATCAATATGCAAACTTAAAGACAGCTGTCTTTTGAAATTTACACCAAATTTCATGATGCAGTTCTCCAGCAAAAAATTGGGTACAAAGATGCATTATTTCAGGGGAAATTGAGCACAAAAACACATGTATTTGTGAAAACAATGTACATAGCTGCCCAGCTTACCACATCAATCAAAATTGTCCATACCACAGATTGCATGTTGTTCTCATCTGGTCCAGCCACACTGAGCAAAAGGAATTATTGACATCACTGATTATAAGGAGCAATTATAAGCATGTAGAAATTTCAGTATTCCTATTGCTTTGCAATTCTTAGCTCACATTCTAAAGCTTAAACCTAGGTTGGTTACAAAACAGGAATACAGATATAAAGGAAGAATATCATGAAAATGTTAGAGAATATATGCTGCTGGCAAATGGCTGGGTGTATTCCACACGCCCAAACACTGAAAAATAATTTTAACTTCAGTCTTTGGAAGAGGCCTGATGGTCTTCAAGTTACACATGCAGAAACCCATAACTGAAGACAAAATACCTGTTTGACAGCAAATTAGCAAGGTTGCAGAATATAATTAGGTTGCAGCCAAAAATGTTGCCAAAAAGTTCAATCAGATTTTATCATTATCAAAATTGCTGCAGTTTTTGCCATTATTCTTCACTTTGGGTTAGACTCATGGGACAATTCAACAGACACAGGTGCATTTAAAATCTAGACTGAAACTTATCTGTTTAACGCAGAAAAATGGCACTAACAGCAAGAGCCGAGCCAGCTATTTATTTCTACTCTTTAGTTTTATCTCAGATTTGTATTTGAGATGTATCCTTCTCTGCTCATGACCTTCTTCAGTTACCAGGATATGAATTATCTTCCCCACTCACCTCTTTTGCTGTTTGACTTGAATATCGTTGATAAAGATCCTTGAAGCTTCAATGATGAATATCTGATTCTTGGAAGAATCCCAGAGTAGTTTGGATACAACATCAATCTTGACTTTCACTTCAGAACTGAAGACACCACTCTTGGTGCTAAACTCCAAAGAAAAGTAAATAAACAATTTTTCTCTTTTTTTACAAGGGCTCGGGATGTTGGCAGAACAACAATTCTTAATGACTGCATCTGCATTCCTATGAAAGCCATCACCATTCAGTTGTGTTAATAATATTCTTGTTCTTTAGAATTTCATTTCAAAGAAATTCCCAATGTAATCAGATTTGAGTTAGAGCCAAGACTATAGACATTAAGGATTAACAGATTATAGTTCTGGTCTCTGTCATTTTATCATGTTTTAACCTTAATTCTGTTCTGTTCCATCTCTGCACTTATATGAATTTATTATTATTATTAATTTAAATCATTTCAAAGTATATATTGTAATGTGCATTTTATCTCAACGTATGCATGCAAAACACTTACTTTATCTAAAAGATTAGCCTTTAAATGTGTGTTTTGATGGGAAACTATGTCACATTATTTGGAGAAGTGCAAAATGTGTTGGACAACTATTTTATTGTCTTCAAAAATAGACCTAATTCTCCAAATGCAGCTAACAAATAAAAAATAAAAAGATAAAAACCAAAACAACCCACAAATCTAATCCCAACACATAACCAGAATTTAAACATAAAATTTCCAGCAAACATAACATCTCCAACTTCATTTTTAAAAATCCAGCAACATAAAACTAAGTCTGTTAAGACTTAGAACCTATGCACACATTCGTTCAAGAAGTACTGATCACATTCTGCATAGGAATTCACAGAGAATAATTATCCCTATGGACAATTCATTTGCCCTCTAAAACATATTAAACAGTGGTAACTAGCCATTTCACAGGGGTAGCCCATTTTTATATCATACCCTGCAACCCTAAGCACATTTGCCAGAAAGTCCCCTTCAGCAAGTGCAATTTACTTTTCAATAAAGGTACTTTGTCTTGCGCGGCTAATGAGCCAACTTACAAACTATTTGGTTGATGCTTGAAAGGCAGGACTAGAACCAATGGCTGGAAATTGCAAGGGAGCAGATTTTGGTTAAGCGTCATGTGTAACTTTCTAATTGTAAGACCTGTTCAGCTGTCAAACTGAATTCCTTGGGAGGTGGTGGGCCCTTCATCTTCACTGGTGCTTTTAAATCAGAGGCTGGGTGGTCATCTGTCAGGGATGCTCTAGTAGTTGTGTCATGCATTGCATACCCCATATAAAGCGGAGGGTTGGAGTAGATGACCAGTAAGGCCACTTGCAACTCCATAATTCTATTAAACATTTTTGAACATTTATCTTGGGATGAACATTTGGTCAGAAACTTCAACGGACATCAGGGCACAATAGTACACATTGTGGATGGAAATGAGCTACTGGGCACAGGTGACACTGGGGCTCTTTGACTTCCTATTGCCAAGGTTCAGGCAAGATTTCTCTTGACATCAGCCACAGTGTAACTTCATGAAAGGGTATCTATGGAGACTGGAAGTCTTATCCAACTTCTGACTGTGCTGTTTTGCAGCTCAAGCCAGCTGTTAGAAATGGAAAAGTGTGTTTCGTGCTCTTCTGGCTGTCAGCCCAATCTTTTTGGACACTTACCTTTCACCTTTAATGGAAATTTCAACTGGAAGGGAAAGGTGGACCTTGTCACCAGATGAAAACTTCATCAAAGTTAGAAGAATTGTAATTTTTGTAATGGCCAAGCTGAAAAAAGCAGCGAGAGTATTGAGAAGAGACAGTCAAGCAGGTCTTTTACTGCAATCTCTCCTCCCCCAAGCAGACTTCTGGTGAGAAGTGAATAGTGATGAAAGAATAATTTGATTCCTTACCACAGTGTTTCCCAAACTTTTTTGGGCAACGGCACACCTGTTTACTGAAAAAAAATCTCGCGGCACACCACCATTAAAGCCCCGCCCCGTGACGTCAGCGCGCAGCGTCACGCCGGGAGGCACGCACGAAAGTGAAAGTTTTTTCCCTCCCCCCTCAGTCCCTCGCTCGGAATTCAGCTCGTTTGGGGCATCGCTCCGGCTGCTCCCTCTCCCGCCGCGCAGGAGCGATGCCTCTCTCTGGCTCTCCCTCCGCGCAGGCTGAAGGAGGGAGGGAGGTGCGCGTGTGACCCGTCTCTGCTGGGAGACCAAACCCAGCGAGGCAGAGTCGCGCGGAGGCGCCCAGGCAGCGCTGCCGGCTGCGAGGAGGAGCGCCAGGCAGCAGCAGGAGGCGCGGCCTCTCCTCGCCGCCGCCGCCCCGCCTCTCGCCGCCCGACTCGCCCGCCTCCCTCCAGGCATCTCGCGGCACACGAGGCAACGTCTCACGGCACACTCGTGTGCCGCGGAACACCGGTTGGGAAACACTGCCTTACCAGACTGAAAGACAATCAATGGCCCATTGTTGCGTCTAGCAACCACCTTCATCTGTAACTAGCTTTCTTGTAAATATAGGCCTGGGGAGGTGCCTTGGTACCCCTTGTCTAAAGCAAAGACAATGTTGCTTCCAGATAATCTATTTATCCTAATTTGTTGGTGGGTAGATAAGACAATGTTGGCTATTTATTGAGCATCCATTTTGATTGGTTTGCAGGGAGGTTAGGTGACATTGCATCAGGCAAATATTCTATCCCATGGTGCATTGCCCTAGAGCAGGTCTGGGAAACCTGCAGCCCTCCAGATGTTGCCAGACTACAGCTCCTATAATCCCCGACCATTGACCACAATGGCTGGGACTGATGGGAACTGGAATCCAAAAACATCTGGTGGGCCACAGGTTTCCCACCCCTATTGTAGGGGCATCTGAATATTTTTTAAAAGGCTTTGACGGTGGAGCATAGCCTATAATCCAACATCTGTAAAGATACTGCCCTGGTCTGGGCTATGCATGCCACTCATGATGAGAGCTGTCTGAAGAGAGTGATATACTTACTGCGTTATACTTTGTATCACTTTAAGCATCTCTGTTTCGTCAGCCTTGTTTCTCAAGCTTCCAGTCAGTTTTGTATCTTCTCTGCCTTTTAAGAGCTCACTTACATCTTTGATTGTCTTCGGCAGTGAGTTTGTTATGTCCAGTGGCAGCAGTTGCTTGATCACCTCCGACAGTAAGCCTTGTATATCTGAAAGTGGGAGGTGGTACACTGACTTCTTCACAAACCAGCTTTAAGGGAGTCAGAGAACGTGGAAGGTCACAAAATTCAAGGGCTGGGGTATCACAATGATCCATCACAGTTAAATAACCTGACAAATTCCCAGAGAAAAGGCTGACCATGATTTAAGGCATCTATTACTTTATGATAAATAGAGAATCTTTGCAAAGCAGGGAGATAAAGTGGGAAGGGGGAACTTTTGTACACGATGTTATCTCTTCTGCTTGTAAATGCTGGATTCAACCACAAACTTTTAAATTGCAAGAGAAGGTCAGCTGTTGTTGTTTTCTTGACCTGAGCAGGGCTCCTAGCACTGGGGTGGGGGAATGGCTTGTGATTATTGATGCCGTGCTTCAGGGATCCAGAATAACCTGTGAAACCACCAGATGTTTAGGAAAATAGCAACAAATGAAGTCTTATTACCTTCATCTTCTGCTTATGAACACCCAGAGGCCCATTTGACTGGCCACCATTTGCAGCAGAATGCTAGATAAAATGAATACCTGGTCCAATTGTTGTAAATAAAAATATGCCCTTTTCCCTTATGGGGTATCCAAGAGCCCATATAGAGTCCTTACATAGGTTCCCTATTGGTAGGAGAAAATAACAGAGGCCAACCAGAGAATATTGAGAAGCAAAGCAGCTAGTAAGCTTGATCTTTATTGATCTGTTGCAACAGGGTACCCCCCTCACACGCAGGAGAGGAAGAGGACCCAGAACAATGGCCTGCAAGGCCTTATAAAGACTTTTGAAATTCCCCTTCTCTAGATCAGGACCACCCCCAGAAACATTATGCATACATCACAGAAGGGGTGTAACCTAAGACCACCCCTCAGATACATCCCACCTACATCACAGAAATTTAAATGTTGTTTTTCTCTTCTCCTTGTTTATCTCCTGTCTAGCAGGTTACTTGATTGGATTTTCTGGGGAGCCTGGCCATTCTTTTGTAATGCTAAAATACTTATTTCCTGGGCCAGGTCACAGGCTCACACCTTATTCAAACACAGATTAAAGGAAGAGACAATGGGGAGGCTTTTCCATTTTTAACCTTGCAGAGAAAGGATTTGGTCAGTTTAGGAATCAAAATGGTTCCAGGTCTGCCTTCCTGTACTGATCCATGTATGTGGAGTTATGAACATTACTATATATCTAAAACCATAAAATTCCTATCACAATTTCCCCCCTTTGGGGCTAGAATTTTTCTTAAAAATTTTTGCCCCACAAATAATAACATCGTATGTTGTAAATGGATGTCTTTGTATGAATATATCATAACACATGTTGCGTTTTGCTACTAAATTACCTGTGGCATTCTAACACTTTGGGAGAGACCATTTACTCAATAGTGTTCTATGCTTTACACCTAGCAGGAAGGTAAGGTCCACTAATGACTGAAAAGTGCAGTTTGCTTCCCCCCCGCCATTTTTGTGTTCTCAGGTGTCAAGGTAGCTCTTCTGTGGTCTCACACTGACATAGTGCTACAGCAACACATCTTGTCTGTTGAATCCCCTCAGGGCTTTCATTTAACCATGTCGCCTGGCATTCACCATAGCTGGCACAGGTTTTGGGCATCTCGTGAGGGAGAGGTCTTCGCCTTGGCCTTTAGCTATGGGATTTTATTATAGGCTGTGGTCTTGGGCTCATGAGAAGTTGCTCACTTGCACTTAAAGGACCAAAAAGCTAATTGCAGCCTGGATACACTTGCCCAATTCAAACTGAGTCCAATTTGAATTTATCTTGCCTCATGGTTCTCAAGTCTTCAAACCAATCTGTTAAAAGAAAACCATTCTTAACAAGGGCAGTTGTCCAAATAAGTCAATTTAAGTCTATAAGGAATCATTCCTGCTAAACCAAAGCATATCCACCTTCATGTACCTGGTGTTTTATGGATCCAGAAGTTTGTCATTGGCAAAAAGAGGTTTAACACATATTAAAATGGATAGGGAAAGTTGGCAGAGTGCCAGGTGGAACAATGTGGTTATAAATTGATCTAAACATTGGACTACACAATAGTGTGAGCTATTAGAAAGTATAAAATGCATGAGAATTCTCCATTGGTGTGTAAGCAATAAGACATTAAATATAAAAACAGTTACGCACAATAAATTGCCCCCCTTTGTGGAAATCACACTGTCAGACACATTTCAACATTCTTACATAATAACACATAATACAAAAAAAATAATAATTAAATATCTGTTACATATCTTGACACAATTGTGATCTTTTACGTATGTATCTTTTGAATCCTGGAGCACAGTCTTAATGTTCAAGTGAAAAAATGTCCTTGCAATTCAACTCCTCCCCCCTTTGTCAGGTCCACTCCCCCCCCCCCCGGCAGTCTATATCCTTTGAAAGAGATAGCTGTGGGCACTTTGAAAACTCTGGCGTTGCAGGTCTTGTGATGGCGAAGGGGTTGTTGCTGCTTTTCATCATTGTACATCTGTAGAAGTGATATCCTGTAAGGGGGCAGGGTTTTGGGGAGACTTAAAAACACAGTTAGACAAGAAAGAGGCAAAAGGCAAAAAGGATGTCCTCCAGTTTCCATGGGAAGCTGCAAATAATAACAAATCTTAGCATATTAAGCATTTTATTTATTTCAATATTATTATCACATTTCCACATAATTACTGTTATTATCTGCTAAGTTTGTTTGCTTCCTTCACTTAATTTTTGTTGTTGTTGTTCTTTTCATATTATCAAATAAAAAATTACTCCACATGTAGAGAAAGAGAACTGTAAAAATACAAGAAAGGTTAAAAAATAAAAGGAAAGCAAAAAATTAGATTACCAGTTAGATGAAAACAAACTTGACACAAAAACATCAGATTCAGAAAAGACCTATTATTAAATATATTATCAAAACCACGCAGATTACTACTAGACTGAAAAAAAATACAAAGGTTAAAAAATACAAAAGAAAGCATAAAATTAGATTACCAGTTAGATGAAAACAGACTTGACACAAAGACATCAGATTCAGAAAATAACTATTATTAAATAGTACAAAGATATTATCAAAACCACACATATTACTACTGGACTGGAAAAAAAAATGGGAAAACAATGGGGAAAACTTAAAATTCACCATGTGCTATCCAATAAAAGAACTTCATGAGACTGACTTTCAACATGTGATGAACATGTCCCCAAAGTAAAACACAAACACACAAAATGAGCTATGAGGAACCAAAAATAAATAAATGCTAAGACACACAATTAATAAGTAACCTGAAGTAATCTGTTTTGGCATTCTAACATCCCAAATGAAAATAAAAGTGTTTCTTGATGTGACATCAGCTGTAATGTTAATAGCGGAATACTGGGAAATGAGTTAATACCAATAAAAATGAATGGCAATTTTAAAGTTGTGCAGGTACCTTGCACTAGCCAAAATGACAGAATTAGTAAGAAATGCTCAGGCCAAAGGTAAACAAGTACCATTCCACAAACAATGTTTGGTTGTGCTTCGATTAACTTCATAGACATCATGGAGAAACTGATTAAATAAATGAAAACAGATTATTTGTAACTTTAAAAAAAAATGTCAAAGGCACAAAGAGATAGAGGTCACTAATACAGCAGGGATTCAGACTTGTTTCACAGAACAGAAAGAAAGTTACTGTTTGGCTTTTAGGGAAGAAAGACAAAAGAGAAACAAATGCAATTACTTTTTATAGAGTATTTAAATCACTGTTTGCATCCCCTCATTATCATTTGTGCTGTGGGAGAAAAGAAAGGACACTCTGTTAAAAGGGAAAATTATTTCATGTGAGAGGTCTGTCAGGAAGTGCTGTTCCTAAAATGCATAGGCATATACACACACACACACCAAAAAAAAACAAAAACAAAAACAAAAACTTATAAAATTTAAATTCCATTGGGAGGCGAACCTTTTGTTAGCCCCTGGGGCAAGACATTAAGGGTGATTTCCCTCAATGGTTCCAAATTTTACATAAGGAAATTTGTATAGGTTTCAGGCTCTCCAAACCTTCTCTCTCCCCCCTCCTTTCTCTCTCTCTCTCTTTTGTAAGCTGATCTAGCCTCTGTGCATGTGCAGAGTTCATGCCTCAGCAAACCTTTTATACAATTGAAAATGTTGCATCTTTTGGCTCAATTAGAATAAGGAAGGGAAAGGTAAGGAGTAGATTTTAAAAATAGGGTTAGATTTTAAAACAAAAAAGAGAAACTCAGCAATTCAAGTATTCACCATTCGGCCCAAGCAAACTGAGACTGCTTCCTTTATGTACAGGAAAGGGCTATCATTATTGGTCATTTTATCTGGTCATTCGCGGAACAATCAACCGCTCTCTTATTTATGAGTAAAAATGGCCAGGTAAGGAGTGGTTTTTTTAAAATAGGGTTAGATTTTAAAACAAAAAAGAGAAACTCAGCAATTCAAGTATTCACCATTCAGCCCAAGCTTCCTTTATGTACAGGAAAGGGCTAATATCCCTCTGGCCATTCGTGGAACAATCAACCGCTCTCTTATTTATGAGTAAAAATGGCCAGAGCGTTAGAATTCATAGGATTTTTTAACATTCTCAGTCATTTCAGCCTTACCATTTGCAGACAAAAAATTATTATTATTATTATTAATATTATTATTTTCTGCGCCTTAATTTACAGGAATGGCCAAGGCTAATTGTACTTGATTATTCATTTGTATGTGCTTAAACTTTGAATTGACTTTTAAGTTTGATTAAAAAAAATAGTAGACAAGATGATAAATACTGTAATCACTCAAATGCTTGATATTACCAGTTGTGCTTCAAAACATCATGGCTTTTACCTCTCACCTTTTAAAACTAAAAAGCAAAGCTAGGCTGAATTTCAACTCCATTACCACACCAGAATTTAAGAATTACCCTCCAATGCTTGCAGACACATGGTCTTCCACACAGCCACAAATTGGGAGAGTTGAAAGGGACCCTGGGGTCATCTAGTCCAACCCTAAAATACAGGGTTCATAGCAAGATTTGTACTACCAGAAACACACACATTCACCTCTCACCTTTAAAAACAAAGAGCAATCTGGGCTGGATTTCAACTCATCAGCCACAAATTGGGAAAGTTGAAAGGGACCTGGGGTCATCTAGTCCAACCCTAAAATACAGGGTTCATAGCAAGATTTGTACTACCAGAAACACACACATACTTATGTACACAGACACAACTGGGGAAGAGATCACAAGCCATGCGCCTATCACAAACCATGCGCCTATCATGTACTAAGGAAAAGGAAAATAAAAGTACCCAACCCTTTTAGCAGATCTTGAAGCTAGTTTGAGTGAGAGTTTACTTCCTTAGACTAAAGAGTGCAAATTCCTATAGAAATTATCTTTAAAAGAAGATTGAAGTTAACATTTTTCCTAAGATAGGGAGAGGATCTTTTATAAAGCAAAGTTTAAACAGCCATAGATTTGATTTAAAAGGAATCCTGAACTTGCAGAGGAATAGTAAGCCTAATCTATGCCCCCCCCCTTTGCAGTTTCCTTTAAAGGAAGCTTACTCGGGAGTAAATTTACCTGGCACAGAATAAGAAGGAGAAGGGGAAAAAACCCTGAAAGAGACAGAATGAAACAAGGGGGGGGCATTTTCTAAGAAAAGAGGCCAGGACGTCTTATAGAGACTGATACCAGGAGCCTTACAATAACTCTTCTGTCCAACCAGATCAAAGTTAAAACTGGACTCAGATATTTTTCTTAGAAGGAACACCATACTTTCATAGGCATATGCTTAATGAAATACATACACTGCATTTTAGCTTGAGAGAGCAGTTGGCTCAACTAGGCTTTTGCAGCAGAAACATTAGGTTAACTTAGACTGGAACACAGGTGTACTCACAAACTCAAAAGTTACAACACATCATCATTTACCATTCACCCTCCCCACTGAAACTAGAGAAAGGAGGTGGGGTAATCCTCCTTTCAGAACACAAGTAGCACGTATACAGGATTTTACCACTTGGGAGAAAAACTCTCTTTTAGAGCCTCTCTCAAATAACAAACATTTGCACACTTCATTCTCCATTTTGTCTTGTTTTTAAGACTGATAAGGTTCAAC
Organism: Podarcis bocagei; assembly: GCF_964188305.1. NCBI lineage: Eukaryota > Metazoa > Chordata > Lepidosauria > Squamata > Lacertidae > Podarcis > Podarcis bocagei. The sequence continues at coordinate 31,168,204 of NC_138129.1, forward strand.
ATGGCTTCCTTAGATTTAGAATTTGGAGCAAGCTTGCATTTTTATTTTAGATGGCACATTTAAGATAAGCAGCTGCTGGATGTTACCTAAGTACAATTTAAACACAGGAAAAACGTTTCTTAAACACAAATTGAAGGGGACTGTCAGAGTCCAGGCAGGAAGTAAGCACCAACTGGGCTTCTTTCCCATCAGGAGTCTGTGGGTTCATTTCTTTTGATTGAGGTGCACCCATTTTCAATTAAAAAGGTTTTGGACCTGGGCAAAACTCCGAAGGGTCCGGAAAAGGGGAAACCTGGACAAAAAAACTTGGGGATACCTGGACAAATCTCCGATGGGAAAAACCTGGGGATCAGAGGGGAAAACTTGGGGAAACCTGGACAAATCTCCGAGGGGAAAACTTGGGGATCCACGGGAAAAAAACCTGGGGATACCTGGACAAATCTCCGAGGGGAAAAACCTGGGGATCCAAGGGGAAAACTTGGGGATACCTGGACAAATCTCCGAGGGGAAAACTTGGGGATCCAAGGGAAAAAACTTGGGGATACCTGGACAAATCTCCGAGGGGAAAAACCTGGGGATACCTCACTTAATCTCTATTCTACAACTCACAGCAACCTCCCTGCCTTTTACAATCTAACTCAGAGTCCCTACTGAACGCTTGCACACTTGCAATGCCAGATTGAGACTCAGAAATGACAAAGAAGGAAAGGAATCAGGTGCCCTTGCTTTCTCCGCTCACAGGTCATCTCTAACAAAGATCGCCATGGCAGAGGTGCGGCTACACCTGGGAGTTATAGTTTTGGGAATTATAGTTTTCAGTGCAGAAGAAATTGCACAACCTTTCTGGGCAAAACTCCGAAGGAATAGGTTGGCATACAGAGTTAAGTGGAAGAAATCACACACAACCTTTGCCTGGGCATACTCCGAAGGGCTAAGGCTGGTGTTGAGATCGAGGGGACAGAAAGGAGTCAAGAGTTAAAGTGAGGAAAGAAGTAAGGATTTGAGAAGTATAGGTTTGCTGTGGTTTGCAGAATCCCACCCCACTACCCATTTTTCCTACTCATACTCACTTCGCAAGCGCTGTCCTGGTGATCCCGGGATCTCTTGACTGGTTGTTTAAGGCCGGCCTGATCAAGCTTTGCTTCCCCTGGTTAGCCTCGCTGAACTCCAAGTTATTGCCAGACCCTGGGACCGATGGAAGACTGGTTATTCCTCCTGGCAAACTGCCTGGTGCGCGCTGGATAACCAGTCCTTCCTCGCTTCCAGAATCCGGGTAACCAAAAGTCCCTTCGTGGTCGCCATCTGTTGTAAATAAAAATATGCCCTTTTCCCTTATGGGGTATCCAAGAGCCCATATAGAGTCCTTACATAGGTTCCCTATTGGTAGGAGAAAATAACAGAGGCCAACCAGAGAATATTGAGAAGCAAAGCAGCTAGTAAGCTTGATCTTTATTGATCTGTTGCAACAGGGTACCCCCCTCACACGCAGGAGAGGAAGAGGACCCAGAACAATGGCCTGCAAGGCCTTATAAAGACTTTTGAAATTCCCCTTCTCTAGATCAGGACCACCCCCAGAAACATTATGCATACATCACAGAAGGGGTGTAACCTAAGACCACCCCTCAGATACATCCCACCTACATCACAGAAATTTAAATGTTGTTTTTCTCTTCTCCTTGTTTATCTCCTGTCTAGCAGGTTACTTGATTGGATTTTCTGGGGAGCCTGGCCATTCTTTTGTAGTGCTAAAATACTTATTTCCTGGGCCAGGTCACAGGCTCACACCTTATTCAAACACAGATTAAAGGAAGAGACAATGGGGAGGCTTTTCCATTTTTAACCTTGCAGAGAAAGGATTTGGTCAGTTTAGGAATCAAAATGGTTCCAGGTCTGCCTTCCTGTACTGATCCATGTATGTGGAGTTATGAACATTACTATATATCTAAAACCATAAAATTCCTATCACACAATCCAGAAAGACAATTTGCATGTTTTGATCATTAAATAAACACTCACCTTCTGCAAGAGGGAACCTTTCTCAGCCTGAGGGCTGCATTATTGAGGTTATTAATATTGTGCATATGGAAGCAAATTGGATAAATAAAAACTTGCTCTTCTTTGAAATAAAAATTCCCTAGTCCAAAAATATGGTTCAAAGGCCTTACTTACAGAACTTAACTCCAGAAAAACTTAAAACAACAAAGTTACATTCAAAAAGTTGCATAATATCATTTACTAATCCCAGCACAGGTAAAATATCTTAGAATAAAAAACCTCTTCCATCCAGAGCTAAAAATCAAAGCTCTGCATCTTCTCCAAACAGCCTCCATTAGCCTGAGGTTGTTTTCCTGGAAAGAGATTAGCAACATTCTCCTCAGCAGTTTCAGAACAAAGACTTGCTCCACCCAAGATGGAGCTCTACAAATTAGCATACGCATAGATTTATAACAGTATACTTTTCATGTGGTTGAAGTTAAACACTTTGTGACTGACCCAGCAGAGATACAGCCTCACTTAATGATCAACTGTTAGTCTCTCTACTCAGCTCCAATTTAGCGTCAGTGGAAATTTCCATGCCATGCATGCATACAGACACACCACAAGAGTTATTTTCCATTTTAATGTGCATGAAACAATTAACATGCATTCCCTTCAGGGCCTGCTTCCAAGGTCCATACACCAGCATCGGGTGAAAAGGTAAAGGTGGGCAGAGCAATGAATGAATTTTTAAAAATCTTTGTGCAGCTAGCGTCATTTCTGCACACTAACATACCCCATCTCTATCCTCCATCCTCCATCAGAATTCAATGAAACATTCCAAGCTGAACAAAATAGAACCAGTGAGGGGGGTGGCCTAGGAGGGTTCTAAGGGCCAGACAGAGGGCTGCATTCGGCCCACAGGACTGAGGTTCCCAGTCCCTGCTTGAAATGGGAGTTTAGGTGACAGAGGGAAGAAACATCAAAGAGAATAACTGCAAAAGCAATGCCACATCCCTGTTTTCACTCAGTATTTCTGATGGAAGAGTTTATTTCTGGCAGTTAGGGCAGTGTAAGCAATGGTAATATGCCCTGCTGGTTACTTACAGTCATTGAATGCAGTGTCACTGATGCCTGCTGTGATAGAGGCATAGACCGCTCTGTTTGCAAATGAACCGACTTGACTCCTCGGGGTTCTGATTAGTCTCACTGTTTTACTAGCTGGTAAGTAGCCTCCATTTCCAAACAGATACTCTCCTCCTCCTTCCCCAACAGTTGGGTCAACTATACTGGCTCTGGTTTTGCAGTAAAAGAAGATCAGAACCACATTCCAAAGGCTTTGCATCATTGCCCCTGACACATGGGGAAAGCACCTTTGCAAAGAAAGAAACAGTGATCAAATAATAATAATATGTTTTCCGTATCTTAGATTCCCAAGAAATACCAGCACAAAGAGACAATAGTTACATCTGCACCGTGATACAGGCTGTTTGAAAGGAAAGCCATCGCTTTACTTTACCTATTAAGACTGCATATGCACCATACATTTAAAGCACAGTACTTCCCCCAAAGAGTTCTGGGAACTGTAGTTTTCCCATCACAATGCTGCAGTTCCCAGCAACAATAACATGTACTACAGTTATATGACAATGAGCATCCCAATTTGCTTGTGGGATATTTACATGTCTTCCCTTTGTTTGTCCCATGTCATTTTTCAACGCATTTCCCTGTCACATTGCAAACTGCAAAAAGACAGATCATTCTCAAAAATGGGTTTGTTGTGATAGGATGGGGCAATAGAAGCATTTATTCCACTTTAAGTGCAAATTCCAAAGGTATAGTATGTTTTTGAATCCCTCCAGCAAAATACTGTCAGTCTGGATGCACAGTAAGAAAGTAAGAAATAATGTTTTACAAGTTCCTGTTATGCTCCAGTCTAGTTTCCCTTGCTGTGCTTTCTTGTGTCAGTGGTCCGTATCACTGCCTGAATTTTCTAGGAGCAACGCACAACCTAAACATTCCTAAATGGCTTCCTCATCCCTCTCCATTTCTGTTTTTCTTCTCTTCCCTGCTCTCCTAGACTTGATCTTTTATACCTCGTTGTTTCCCTCACCTATTTCTCCTCCGCTGTGGAAGTTTATTCCCTGCTCTTCACCCGCCTCCAGAGACACCCTGTGTGTCTCTCAGATCTCAGTGTGAATATTATGGCACACCTACACCCATGTGGATTCTGAGGACAAATGCAGTCTTGTTAGTCATACCAGCTATGCATATTTCCCACCACTGAATTAAATGCAAAGAAGCAAGACTGTATAAATTGAAAGCTCAATTGTAGCACACAGTAATAATGATAACAACAACAGTAATAATTTTATTATTTATACCCCAGCCACTCTGGGCAGCTTCCAACATATCTAAAACAATAATAAAAACATTAGCCCCTAAAAACTTCCATAAATAGGGCTGCCTTCAGATGTGTTCTAAAAGTCAGATAGTTGTTTCTTTCCTTGACATCTGAAGAGAGGGCATTCCACAGGGAGGGCATCGCTACCTTAAACATGTTCTATGGCAGTAGTTTTCAAATCTGGGACCCACCTTTAGCCCAAACACACATTTGGAGACCTACTTCATAACTTTTTACCAAGTCTTTGTGTGGTGGCTGTATCGGTGTTGTGACTCAACTGTTGTTAGGCTGCTGTAACTGAGTTAGTAAGTCCTGACTCACCAGTTCAAGACCAATATTTTAAAGGACAGGTGTCAGTTTCCACATTGTTCTCTGTTTTTTTTGGATAGAAAAAAAACACCAACCAGAGTATTTACATTCTTAAGAAATTTTCTTCTAAATGCCCAGTCCCCAAATAGTCTGTTTCGGTTTTGTTCTTACCAAAAGTAGATGACGTGGCAGGTAGCTTTTACCTAGTAAAGAGTTTCCAGCAATGGCTTCTCAAACTGGCTCCATCCTCTGCTCTCACTGTTATATACTAATTGAATAATATCTTAATGAAGGGGTTGTGCACTAAGATGATTGTTTGTGGGAAGCAGACCTATGTTCCTGCCAACGTTCCAAGGTAAATAATTGGGTAAAATACAATATTCTGACTGTGAGCAGTAGGTGTTATGTTTGGCTACAGACTTTGAGCCAACTTGGTTATTCCGTTCTCTTGGACTCTAGTGTTGATAAGCAACGCAGTGGGCATTAAAAGAGGCAGGAACAGTAGATGCAGACCACCCAACTTTCTTAATATTTGTTCTTTGCAGAAGTCACATAGTGAGAATCAAATGGAACTTGGTTGCCTGAAGAGCTTAGGTACACTCTCCAGTAACACTCCACCCCCACCCTGCAGTATTCCCCATGAAAACCTGCTCTTTACCACTGTTCTGATTAAAGAGTGGGTTTTCCTGGGGAGAGTGGGGGGTGGGGTGGGGTGGAGCTCTCAGACATGGACTGGGAAAGTATGGATACCTGTGCCTAGAACCCATGGGGCTAAAGGTAAATGTGGATGAGCCCTAAGTCTCATCACTGCCATTGCTTGAGAGACTTGCTAGATTTTGCTAGTATGAACCATGTGCATTGACTGTGGACTGGATTGATTCTGCAGGAGCCCAAGGTGGCATACATGTGGTTCCTAGGAGATCACCTCTCTAGGTACTGACCAGATCCAGACCTGTTTAGCTTCAGACTGTGAATAGAGACTGGAACAATGATATTATGAATTTCCTGCAGCCAATGGCTGCCTATGATCCTGATTTAACACTGCTGCATAGAACCAGGAGCTCAGAGAGGGTCCAGGTGAAACTTCTGCCATTACAGTGAGCATAGAAATCCACTCCTTAGTCCTGTTGAGCTTATTGCTGGATTCACACACAGTTCTCCATCTCTTCATGGACAAGCTGGTGGCAGACCAGCCTGTAGTATGCCATTTGTCAGCACTGTTGGGATCAGTAGAACGGAAATAGCCCCTACCTGGTTAGCCTTTTTGGACGGAGGACCTAACATGCCCGTTTTTCTTCCACCAACCCCTTAAAAGACAACAACCCTTTAAAAACACAATAGATCCAGTTGTAGGTCTCAAATCACCAGCAGATATTTCAAGAAAGATTCAAATAGACTAAACCTATCCTACATCCCTAACTAGATAGTATAATGGAGATCCATAATTACGAGATTGCTGTTCTCTAAGTTTTAGCAACAAGCAACCACAGCAAGTGGGCAAGAAGATGTTGCTGAAGGAGTCAAGATTTTCCTTGAGAGCTGCTTTCACGATGAAAATCCCAAAGTTCCACCACCAAAAAAAGCTTGTTGTACCCATTAAGTGAAATTCGCTTTGTAATTCTGTTCTCTTCTTGTGCTTCCAGAAGAGCTGCGCTTCACAAAAGCTTTAACCTTGATTTCAAAATGACAAAACTGAGCTTGTTTATCACCTGCTATTCTTTGCTAACTAATTATTGGCTCTTATTATGAGGGCTGCCATCTCTAAACCCCCTTAGTTAAAGGAGGGATGCTATTCATTTAAAGCATCAGACCATGTGAGAAATGGAAAAACATGGATTAAGAGGGGGATGTGCTTGCCAGACATCAGGATGGTCCCTCTCAAAGTGAGATTATATATATATATATATAGACACACACATACCACATTTCATATCTGTCTCCATGTAAGCATATGCAAACACACAAGGTATGGAAACAGAGCAGCAGGAAAGAAATTGCTCTAGGGGAAGATTTTCAAAGGCATCAAGAGTAGAGAGGGGATTAGGCAATGCAAAATATGTCACACAGATTTTGCCTCCCATTTTTGGTCTTTGAAAAAGAAATGTCCCCTGGCTTCACTAAAGGGACGATCAGAAACTCCTTTTATCATAACAGGAAGAACTGCAGCAAATACTTGAAAGAGATTGTGGAAGGTGGATTCAGCATGAGGCCCAGCTAACTCATAAATGGCGTCACACACAAATCTCCCAGACTGAAGGAGATGCAGGGCAGGAAAAGGAATGATGTGCCGGCCTGCCTGTATAGAGCTGCTGAGGTCAGAGCAAGGTGGGGACATTTTCATGGCTCTAAATATATACCTAATGCAGATGGGACCTACGTCTGCAGGTCAGAGGCATCTGCTGCTATTCTGAGGACACAAAGGTGGAATTGCTTGTCCATTATTTCTGGGGAGATACAGGTGCCTTTTAGACATTCTCCTAGCACCATGGGAGTTATTTGTGAACAAGCAGCTCCTGAGCATGTTTAAATTTACAGATAGAATATGTCAATGACCCAGCTGTGTGGGCCTTTCTTACTTGAAGCAGTGCCCAGTTCCATGGCTGGGTGGTTCAGAAGTTTGCCTAGACACACAGGTGCTGAATGCTAGTCAAGGGTGATTGCATTTCGAGACCAACATGTTCTGTTGCTACTGTGTGTTTGTGGTTTTTTTTTGGGGGGGGGGAGAGAGGAAACCAAGTGATTTCAGCTTGGAAGGTCTGCTTGACCATGGTGAAGTTGTTGTAAGAAACAGCAGCTGTGCAAGTAAACAGAACACCAGGAAGGGGCAGTGGGTTGCATTATGATGAAGTGGTTACCATGGTATTTCAAAGTAGTTAATGAGGTGAAACACAATGAGGACCAGGTGGGTTTTTCAAGCATACCCTATGATATTCCACAGCAGTCGATGAAACGTTACCACACCACAAGCAAGCGCATTCAACGCCTGTCCTGTGGAATATAAGTGATACATCCTCACTACCTGCGTCTACAAAGGGGCACAGGTGGGGGAAGATGTGATTCCACATAGACCTGAGCTTCTGTTCCTTCACCCGTTCCATACATGGGAGAATTTCTACAAATCTAACTCCCCCCACAAAAATTCAGTGCTATCGAATGAGAAGCTGCATGTGCCAAATGTTTCTTTTCCCTAAGACTATTTTATAAGTGATGAGTGTCTTGTCAGGAGACCTATTCCATGGATTTGACCAAACATACAATTCGTCTTTTGAACTTCTTATCATGGAAACATTAACCCTTCCATCTCACAACCCGCTTGCAAAATATCCGTTGAGAGAAAACAACAAGGAATGGAGCACTTCTTAACTGCTCTGCTTTTTAAACACTGCTTTGCTAAAGCACATAATACTGAGCCACCGTAAAGACAGGCTGAATCACGATTCACTCAAAAATTCATTTTCTTTCCTCACTCCCTTTTAAATCTGCATTTGTAATCTCATGTACAGCATTGCTTTCTTTTGTGGCCTCCAGGCTCTGCAGAAATTCTAGTAATTAACAGTAATAATGAATATTTAGCAACCAGCAAATGAATGAATGTTTAGTAATTAGCAAATGCCTACCTAAAAGGTGTTGTTGTGCATTGAGGAAATGTGGACAACAGTTTGTTGATCCTCTGCATTTATTACCAACAAGCAAATCACAGATTGCAACAAGTGTGTTTAAAAATGGTAATGGAGACATCAGTGATGATGCCCTGCTTGGTGCTTTAATTAGGCTGCCTGCCTTACATGGGAAAAGGGACGTGGTTATTTTTCAAAAACAAAACACTTTAGGCTGATGGAATGTTTAAATTTTGGGGAAATACCAACCTATTGTTTATTGTTGTTTAAAGCCCTTCTGAATGAACTGAAGGAAAAACGAGTCCTGTAGTTAGGGAGGTTCTTAGTTATCATAGCTCAAGTTATTGTGGTTCAAGACTGGGCCTTTCCCATTTTTATTTGGAAATGCGTTTGTAAATGCAAACTGTGCTCAGAGGATGCAGAAAATTCCAAATCTTTCCTCTAGTTAGTTTGTTATAGGGAAGCCATATGGCAGTTCCTTGCAATCTGCTTATCTATAAGCAAGTTCAGACAAAGGGTTGGGCTAGTCTAGAGTCCAGTTCCTAAACCATGGCTAACCAGACTCTTTCGGGAAGCTTAATCTGAATCATCCAGAGATGTACAGCGGTTAAAAACATGCATGGAAAATATCTGTGCAACCTGGGGGGGGGGGGGAGCGTGAAGCCTGTGATTCACAAAGATAGGCCACAGGCGCCACACTGTGGTAGGAGGGGGCATAGGCGTTTTTGTTCTGAACTGTTCTTCAGAATTATTCTATATGTTTGCTTTCTTATATTTATATATAGCTTGAAGTAATCGCCCTTTTTCGTTGGTTTTTCTCCCAGCTTTTCATAGACAAGCTAAATTCTATAAATTCTATAAACCTTATGGCCCATAGTAAAATTATTTATTTGGGCAATTTATATATCTCTACATGGTCGGTGGTTCGAATCCCTGCGGCGGGGTGAGCTCCTGTTGCTCGGTCCCTGCTCCTGCCAACCTAGCAGTTCGAAAGCACGTCAAAGTGCAAGTAGATAAATAGGTACCGCTCCAGCAGGCAGGTAAACAGCGTTTCCGTGCGCTGCTCTAGTTCGCCAGAAGCGGCTTAGTCATGCTGGCCAAATGACTCGGAAAAACTGTCTGCAGACAAATGCCAGCTCCCTCAGCCAGTAAAGCGAGATGAGCGCCACAACCCCAGACTTGTTTGCGACTGGACTTAACTGTCAGGGGTCCTTTACCTTTTTACATGGTTTATAACAGGAGTCAGAAAACGTTTTCCACTGTCCCTCAGACCTTGTGGGGGGCCAATTATATTTTGAAAGAAAAAAAATGAATGAATTCCTATGCCCCACAAATAACCCAGAGATGCATTTTAAATAAAAGCACACATCCTACTCATGTAAGAACACGCTGATTCCCGGACCGTCCGCGGGCCGGATAGAGAAGGCGATTGGGCTGGATCCAGCCCCGGACCTTAGTTTGCCTACCCAAGGTTTATAACATAGAACAAAGACATGTTGAATTTAAAATCAGGAGATTTTCCACATTCTATAAGAAACAATTAACAACTAAAAAGAACACTCTCTTTAGCAAGAACAAATAGCAAGTGAACTGTCAGACATGCCAGTTTCAGGAAGCCTGCAAACTTGCAGAAATATGTTTTAGAGGTGCTCACTTTCCCCGAGAATGCTAACTTTTAAAAATAAAAAAAGGATTTGCCTGCATTGTGCATAATACTTTATATTCTTTATTGGATAAATACAGCTTTAAATTTCTTGACAATGTGTAGAAACTGTGTATTTCCAAGGAAAATTTTAAACACGGCTCAGACTTTGTATCATCAACTGTGTGAAGGGGACAATGGTCTTGTACTCCTAGCTGAAGCCAGAGCAATGCATTGGATGGGTTCAAGGCCAGCGCAAGACATTTTGGCATCTGAGGAGGACCCCACAATGACTCCCCCCTCCCTGCCAGGAAAGAAGGGGTGAGGGAAGATCTACATCAGGAATAAGGGGGGTGGGGAAGAAAGATTGACATTGGGAACTGATGCCCCTGTGGATTCTGCTGCCTGAGGTAGTTGTTTCACTTTACCTCATGGGTGGGCCGGACCTGACTGGGGTTCAGCAGGCAATCTGCCAAGAGTCAGTTAATCAGTTGCTGATGCTGAAGAAAGTTGCCAGGTTTCAGTAATGGTTTTACTGTAGGAAAGGTATTTGTGTAGCAGCAAAAGCATTAAAATAAATAATAAAATAAAATAAATGTAATCATTAAATTTAAGTGTAACATCAATAAAGCAACAGTAATCCATATAAGCAAAGTATAGTTACATAACCAAATTGCAAATAAATATGTTCTTCTGTGTTTAAATTTTAATAAATCACATTTGTTTTGACTTTCAAACCCCAATTCCCCAGTCTGTCAGCCCTGTATCTAGCTAAGGTAGGTGATAAAATATGTACGGGAATATTATTATTATTATTATTTAATTAATGCTGAAGGAATAACAAAAGCAGGTACTTTTGATAGATAGTGTATGTTGCAGGGATACTGCATATAATAAAATAGTGGTGGCAATACTAAACAGCAGCAGGCCCTCTGTTGCAATATTGGGGGCCAACACTGGGCCAGGAAGCCCTAGATGGACAAGCAATATTCTATATATTGATGTGGGAGGGAGGTGGGGCTCGAGTAAACTCTGAGACTATAGAACTCCACAGCAGTGTGCTAAAGCAAAAATTCTCCAAAATCCTGCCTCACACTCAAACATGAGACCAGGGTTTCCCAAACTTGGGCCTCCAACTGTTGTTGGACCACAGCTCCCATCACTGTTGGCTGGGGCTGATGGGAGTTGGGAGTCCATCAAATATGGAGAGCCAGAAATTTCCCTGCCCCTGCACAAGACAGGCAGCCCTGATTACTAACCATTGTCTGGCTGTTAATTGCCAAGATTCCTGTCTCCCTACAGAATGGCTGGGGCAGGGGTCTGCAACCTTTAAGACAAAAAGAGCCACTTGGACCCGTTTCCAAAGAAAAAACAACTGGGAGCCGCAAAATCATTGCGACATTTAAAACTTACCTTAATGTCCGATCTGACAGCGTGCGAGAAGGTGACGTCGGGACGGTGCGTGACTAATGCACGCACCGCCCCCATGCGACGTCACAGCCAGTACAGCGCCTGCCACAGTGGGGAGTGTCGGGGTGCACAATGTGCCTCCTCCCCTCACTAGTATCCGCCCTGGAGCCGCAGCAAAGGTGTAAAAGAGCCACATGCGGCTCCCGGAGCCGCGGGTTGCAGACCCCTGGGCTGGGGGAACTTTGGCCTTTCAGATGTTGTTGGATTCCCAACTCCCACAACGAGCATGGCCTGTGCTACTGTTTTTGATTGGTTATGTTCTACTTCCACTGTCAGAATGCTTCTGAATACCAGTAGCTGGAAAACACAGGAGTGGAGGGCACTGTTGTGCTCAGATCCTGCTTGCAGTACTGTGAGTACAGGATGCTTGTCTTGATGGGTCACTGGCCTGATCCAGGAAATTAGAGATTCCGGCAACATGGAGGCCCTGCCCAAGAGGTTGCTAAATCTCACCTGCAGGTTTGGCCCCTGACCTATATTGATCTTCTCTGGCAAACCCATAAATTTTGGTAACAGTGGCAGAGACTCTGGCTTCCATCCCAAGCTACAAATTGAACCCTCACCTACTTCTCAGCTTCAAGAGGTCAGGAAATATGCAGCCACCTCAGACACTAAGAGCAACAAGTTCAATGGAAGCTGGCCTTGCATCTTCCCCAGCAAACTGTAGCCACATTCTCAAAGTAAGTAAATCACTTACCAGGTTTGGTGAAGAGCTTTTGGACTTCACTTTCTTTGTGTTTCTTGCTTTGGCCGCTGAGGCAACAGCACCATCTAAGTAGCCATGGGCTGTAGCACTCTGTACCAAAATGTATTTTTTTAAAAAAATAATTATTATTTTGTGCCAACTCCCAAGAACTTGGCAATAACTCAAATTATGAAAACTGTGTTAAATTATGCAGATATCTTACTTCTTATTCTGCTTGTGCCCAATATTATATTGTTATATATAATTAGTCAGGTCTTGAAAAATAGCCAAGGAAAATCTGCAGTAAAATGTGCATTTTATTGATGTTAAAGTAAAATATGGCACTCGTTAATGTAAATCTCTTAGAGTATTGGGTTTTTTTAACGCCCTAGGCAGCAATTTTAAACTTTTTAATTAGAAGAAAATTATTCTGCTCTCTGCCTACGAACATAGAATAAATAGTATATGTCACTTAAATATATGCTAATACCCTTTTGCTTAAACCAGGAGGTGGGAAACAGCAGCCCTTGGGAGCCTCCTTTCCTTGTCCTGGCCCCTGCAGAAAAAGAGCCTCCTATTCTGAGCCTAAGTTTGAGGGTTGTCACAGGCAAGGAGGGAAGGCTTAAACACCCCCCCAACTGCTTGACAGTGGAACCATCTCCCTCAATAGGTTGTGGACTCTCCTGCTTGGGAAGGTTTTTAAAGCAGAGGTTGGATCACCATCTGTCATAGATGCTTTCGCAGAGATTCCTGCATTGCAGGGGGTTGGGCTAAAAGACCCTCAGGGTCCCTTCCAACTCTAAATTCTATGATTCTATCCGTTTCAACCCTAACCCTGCTGAAAAAAAATAGCTGGCTGTGACAGTATGCAGCCTCTCCAGCCACATTGTGCAACAAGTTCAACATGAGCTTATCCCAGAAGGCTTGAAAACAGACTTCAGCAAGGTGTTTTTAAGCCTCGTGACTAGAACCTTTGCGGAGAGTGCAGCTGGACAGGGAAGGGTTAAGCATCCTCAGTTCCCTTGTAGATCACCCACCTTGAGCAGTTAGGCATGCAGTAAAGGCAAAATGCTCGTCTTCCAAGTTGAAATGCACTGTGCGAGAGGCTGTTTATGTCTGTGCTATATGTGTGCTGGCTCTGATTCTGCCCACTCTTGGCATAGAGCCCCAGGAAGGTCAGCTCTCTGGCTGAAAAGGCTTAAGTGCTCTCATTTTGCCTGCTGCTTTACTCTGGGGTCCAACATTTGATGAATGGTTTTCTCATGCTTGCGTCTCGCTCTTCCAACAGGAACACACAGAGCAGCAAACAATTAAATCACATGCACAACATTACACATGGAAGTAAAATAGCATTGAAAACAGTTCTATTTTGTTATCTGGGTTATATGGATAAAAATTGCTTTTTAAAAAAAAACCCAAAACTTTGTAACATAACCAGGAATGGAGCCGGAAGTGCCCTATCACACCTTGGATGGTACTTTTTATGTTCTTGGCTTTGAATCGGGCAGTTGTGTTTCACTTTGGGCCCTATGAAATTTGTAAGTGGTCTTCAGACTTTTCAGATGCAGGACCCACCTTTAACACAAACAGGTATTTTGGGACCCATTTCTTAATCTTATACCATGCATTGCAATGGTGGCTGTGCTCCTCTTGCAACCCACTTTAGGTCAGGCTGTGACCTACCAGCTGAAGACCACACAGAGGGTTCACATGTGTCGTGGTGACTCAACTCTTGAAATGGGCATATGGCTTCATTGCCCTAGAATTCCAATCACTTGCGGACATTTTGTGCATTCTATAGATTAGCTGTCAGTTTAAGCAGAATCATATTCTACAGAACAAAGCAAAGTCTGGCGTGGTAAGGTGAATATAGTCTTTTTATTGACTACTGTGAGTAGAACAAACTAAATACATCTGTAACAGTTTGGGTTCCTTTATACAGTACATTAAATAAGTTATGCACATAAAATAGGTAACAAAAACTCCTAGTATAGAATCGAATGGCAAAAATTAGATAGAAAACAGAATCCAAGGAGTCTTCCCGTAGTAGAATTCCACATACATTTTCAAAAATTGTTTTAAAATCATGAATGGTAGCATTCATTTATGTACATTGGAGTTAGTGTGTTTTCCTCTTAATACATAGCAAGCCATTGTAGTTGCATGGAAAGTTATGGAAGACTGCCTATTTACACACAATTTCAGAATGCCGTCTCACTTTCTCTCTCTCACACACACACGCAGACACCCCCCTCCCCCCCCCACACCCCTTAACTCTTTGGAGCAAATCATCTTTTCACTTCTCTGCAGAAAATAACATGGCAAGTGGGGGGTTTACAAGCCAATAAGTAATTTCAACACCACAGCTTTAATTATGATTTCCATATTTTTCTGCAAAACTGATTTATTATTCCTTGCAGTATGAGAAAAGTTTGAGATTAACAGGGCTGCCTTTTTTACTGCTTTTTTCCTTTTTCTTTTTTTGCATGTGGCAGAGAAAGGTCTGCATCCAACAGAAGTGGCCATTTTTATAATTTTAAAACCTTGATCCTCTTCACTCATCAATAAAACCGAAGACTTCCCTCTTTGGCACTGCATCACTAAGTGATAGGTCGCACGTGGAATTTTTGGCTTTTTTTCTTCAGGCAGTTTAGTATCTGGGAATGTGAATGCATGGAGATGTGTCTCATGAGCAAAACCAAACCAGCTCCCTAGCAGTGTTCTAGAAGATCAAATATTACCTTAAAAAATTGGCTACCACGGGATAGCCATTAGAAATAATGCTAAATCACATTTGGGCACTAAATGAACAAGCCCTGTTTCTCATGTGCTCCTTCATCTTCCGCACTCGCAATTTCATCTCCCACAACAACAATAGTAGCAAAATATAACCAACCTTCAAATGAGGCAAAGCTTCTGCTGCTAAACCTCAAGTGAGTTAGGAAATTAAGAGCACAGAGTTGCTTCACATGGTATACTTCTGAATTAATCCAATGTCAACCTTATCAGAATGATAACCTTTCAAACACAGAAGTCTTACACAGTCGCTTTGCTAGCAGAATGCAGCTTTGGGTATATCTACACCCGCCCCCCCAATTTTGGGGGGTGGGTGTGTTTAAGTCTTTCTCCAATCCAAATCCTTACCCCCTTGCTCTCCGGGAAAAATGAATAAGGCTTTCCGTGTGGCTGCAATTATTTATTAACTTTAATTTACTTTTTAATCTAATTCAACCATCAAGTTAACTTCAGTCTAGTTCAATCATATAATTTAATAGTTAATTTGGCATGCTCAAGATTTAGTATCACAACTTAATGGATTTAAGTTCTTAGTGGATTTGAATTCTTTTCAAGTGTCCTCCCAGTGACATGCTTTCAAATGCCCTGAAGTGAACAGGCAGGCTGCTAAAGATGCAACAGGGAGGCCTCACAACTCAGGAATGTAGCCAAATGCGTTGGTAAAGTCACATTCCTTGATTTTCAGTGCACAGGATCCCTAGCTGGAGGCATCAGTTTAAAGATATATACTGCTTAGAGAAGCAAAAAGATCCCGTTGGCCTTGCATGTTCGTGAAATCTGTTATTTGCAACTTGAACTTTATTTAACTTTGCTCACATGCACTGAGAGACCTGGTGATAGAAAACCTGTTGGAATAAACCATGTCTGGTAGGGGTCCTGTTATTTTATTTATTCAATGTATATAACATGTCAAAGCAGTTTACAAAATTTTTGTATCAATGAATCTCAAACATTAAAAGCCAACAACTTCTCTCTCTCTCTCTCTCTCTCTCTCTCTCTCTCTCTCTCTCTCTCTCTCTCTCTCTGTGTGTGTGTGTGTGTGTGTGTGTAAGTAAATAATATCTTGGTGTTACGAGACAAAGCAATTAGATCTCAGGGAAAGACCACCAATCCCTTTTGTAAAAATCTTTGGATGAAACATTTCAATCTGTTGCGGCCCATAGACAGATTCTTAAGCAGCTTGCCCATAACTGTATGGAAGTAAAATGGATCAGCAAGTGGGATGGCTGCTGAGTCATTATATGAAGTAGTTTTAAATCCTCCTTTCAGCAAACAAAAATAGCATCCTTGTACCTCCCCCCTTTTTTTCCCATGTGTCCAAATTGAGAGAGAGGTGGGGGAAATGGAAAGGGGGTGGGGGAACCAATAAATATAGTCTTAGATAGTGGGAGGAGTTGAAATAGCTAGAACTAAGAATCAAGCTTACTTACATCTCATTTCACTTGATTCACTTTTGCCTGAGAAAGAAATTTTCAAATAATGGTCAGATTGCATACCAAAGATGAGAGAAGAGGATGCCCAGGCAAGCTCTGCTTTGTAGTAAAACGAACAACCATCTTGTTAGAACCTCGGGTGAGAGTAGCATTTTGAGAAAGTTCGGATAAAATGAAACAATAGGCCAAAGTCCTCAGGGTCCCAGGCAGACCGTTCTGAGATCCCACTAAGGAAGGCTAACATGGACTCCTAAAGATGACATTATAATAGTATGGAAAATGCCCCAAAACAACATAAGCCTGAACGCCAATGTGCCGGAGTACAAACCTTCTTCAACATTTTGAGGCATCTGTTTTTTCAATGTAGAAAACTAATAAACTGTGTTGAGCGCAATCTTCTTTTTAGAGTGCGTTACTGTCTATTGCTGTCACGGAGGCTGGGGTGGAGGATCGAGAAGTGGCGGCCGATGTTTTCTCTAGAGCCGGACTTGCTACCGCATCGACTGCTTTGAGAGTGCCGGCGGCTGTGGATCGGCCTGCTGGTATAGGGGCTGGTTTGACTTGGCTGTGTAAGCCCTGCCCACAGATTCGGTGGTGCCTCTCCCAATCTTTGTGCTGGCAGAAGGAGCCACAGTAGCGGGCAATGTTGCAGCCGCTACAGGTCTCGCTGGCTTTGCGCCCACAGTTCCAGCAGCTCTGGAAAACCAAAGAACAAGCATTTCTCTTAAGCACAGCTCCGAACAAGACTGGCTATTGCCCATCCCAACTGAAGCCATCAGAGGAAGGTAACAAATGGTACCCCACACCCTAAAAAAGTGCTATCGACCGACATTTCTATAATGCAGAGATTCATAGCAATCTATGCAAGTACTACCACCCGTACCATTAAGAGAACAGCACTGCGTCGTGAGAAGCCTACAACAAATTAGCCGCACAATAGGTTTAAATGGGTTAATTTGTAAGAAGCAAGGTTTTTCTGAAAGCCCATCCAGTGTGTGGACAATCTTCCCAAGGCATGGGGGTTCCAACCTAGAAGTTGAGCAGAGCCACACAATAACTTTGCCTGCCACAACTAAGCAACATGGCAGAAAAGCAACTGGGAGAAGGGAATTCTGCCGTGACAAAGCATCTCCTAAATTTGCTTTCATTCACCTGCATTTCACTGACTGCCAACACCCTGCAAATCCAACAGATGGCCTCTCCAATATAATTGCTGACATTGTCCTCACTGCAACTGTTCCCAAACAATGGGGGACAGCAAGGTGTGCGGGGGGCGGGGAGCAAATCTCAAAGCCTCATGCAGTCACTGAAAATGACAGTGGAGATTCAATGGCAGCACCAATGAATCTGAATTAGTTGCTTGTTGGATAGAAATAAAGGTGAGGTCTAAAGGCAATAAATAAATAAACAAATAAGAGGTGTGTCAGTGCACAAACAGCCCTAGCTAACTCAGAAGAGCGAGCCAAGCTGCATATTCCCAGGCAAAATGTGTTCTTTTGGAGGGGGAGAAGCTGGAAGTGTCTCAAAACTCTAACTGACTTTAGATTTTTGCTCCGATCAGATTAATCAGAATGAAAAACAAGGATGAATCCAGAAGGATTGCCTGTCTTCTTTAAAGTTCTTGCCTTGGGACTTTTTCCATGATTGCCAGAGATATTCCCTTGGCTTCTCACCTCTGTAGACTCCTCCTGCTCGTTGATGACTAGGAAAGCGTCTTCTGTAGCCTGGCGTTTTGCATCGGCAATGGTCTGTTCCATGCGGGCTCTCTCAGATGCAATCATTTCAAATGCCTTCTGTTCGGCCTCTGCTACAGCTTTTTGGACTTCAGACATGGCCTGGCGCTTCACTTCATTCACAGCTTCTTCTGAAGGGAAACAAAAGCCTCATCAAACGGCTTCACATTGGAAGGCAAAGTATATAGCATGGAAGTACCCAGTGGTCATAGGAGTTAAGAAAGTGAAGCTTCTGCATAGCACTTTAGCCTAACTTATGGCAATACTACTGAATTGATGGTCATACTGTGATTTCTTATGCCCTCTACTGCATCACATAGGAGCAGCAGCAGACTTTTTGTATCCAAAGAATTCAGCATGCTTTGGGTTACCTTGAGCCTCTGGAACTGAGTAAACTACAAATCTAACTAAATGCATTGAGATAGTTACCCTTTTAACAAAGTTGGCAGTCCATACAGAAAGTTAGGGATGCTATTTGAGTAAACTAAGCAAGGCAGTAGAAACTCTAGCCATGAAAATTAATGCAGTCTCTTTTCCTGGGGCCATTTCACTTCTTTACTGTCCTTGACCTTGCTTGTTGGCCCATCCAGCAGTTTAATTCTACTGGCTACACAGACCCTTGTGATTCTGTTTACGAGCACCCATGACACCACATTAAGGGTGGTTTTGCTGCATCAGCATCATCAACAGAGAACTGGATTAAATGGCAGTGTCAGCAAATGAAGCAGAAGCCAATGAAAGAAGGGAGGGGGCACGAAAGGGAAGCACTAAAAAGAACAGTATCAAACAATGCAAATTTGTAGGAGACTCAGAAAGTCGCAGAGAAGTCAGGAGGTACTTTTCAACATGCACAAAAATTAACACAGAATGAAGCAAATGGTTTCATCCAGCCTCTACTTAAAGCAAACCTTCAAACATTGTTCAGAACCCCAAGATGAACCCTGTTTTTAGTAGTGTTATCCTGTTAAAATTGATAATGAAAGACAGCGGCCAAAGTCCAATGGAGCTAGGTATGCTTATGCCCATGAATTTACAGTGTGACCTATGTGTAGAACCTATATTTCCATAGTGTTTTCCCTATGGAACTATCTTTTTAACTGTTAAAAACATACTACACAGCCACACTTTTCAACATTTTTCCCCAGAGAAGAGGAAGTGGAAGGTTGTCTACCTTAGAAGCCAAACTCTCCATAAACAGAGGGACATGTCTTTTAGCTTTCTTATTTGATCTTGCCAGTTTTAAAATGGTTTGTAATGCTATATTAAAGCAGGGCTTTTAAAAAGAATTTGAAAATCACCATCTTTTCATAATTAGCAGACTGCTTTGGAAACTGCCTTTAAAAGTATCCCTGAAACATTTGCTTGCAGTTGTAGTGTGTTGTTAACAGAAACACTCCTATAATTTTTTATAAAGGGATATAGAAAGTATTCCCTTAACACAAAAAGGGATTCCTTTCCCTCTGCCCTATTTTGTCTCAAGGAGCAGGGCAAAATTCCCTTCCTTTCGTTCTGCTATGCCCTCTTCCAGCTCCTGCCAGAAAGGCAAACTGAAAAACCAAGTGAACATTGTCATTACCGCCATTTACCCAGACAACCCCCAGATTAAACACGCAAGGAGCAGTGGCACATGTGGGACTCTCTATCAGCTACCTCCAAGGAAAAGAGGCTCACGCACCCCTCTCCCCCCACTCCGTCTGGGGAAGGTGCCAGCGCTGCCTGGCTGGCTGGCTCAAATCCCTAGGTCAAATGGACAAGCAGTGATGGGTCCAGATGGGTCCATCTGCTGGAGGCCCTGGTTGGCTCTGGCCATTATCACTCTCTAGGCAGTCAGACAGCAGCATATTTATGAGGCCTTTCCCCAGCCAACCTGTGGTGCATAAGGCTTTCCATCTTCTCAAGAATCTCTTGTAACATTCCACAGCTTCTCTGTGTGGCACTTCTCTGAAGGGGGCCTCCTTACTTACCAGCCTTTTTCCATATCTCTTCGGTGACATAACCGGCTGCTCCTGACCTGCCGCTGAACTCCCGCTGAGAATCTGTAGAAGGAAGGGTGGTGTCGACAGTATTAGACACAGAAATATTCTCCCACCCAAACTCTAAGAATTGATAGGCTGCATCTGTTCAGCAAGAAGTAGCATGAAGAGAACAGGGTAGGATTAATTGCTAAAGACCAAGCCAAGAGACTTCTGCAGTTTAACAGTGTTCACCAAAAGGCAAAATGATAAATGGCCACTTTTAATTTAGTGTTCTGCATAATTTATTGGACAGCGAAGCCAATTTCCATCTTTTAATACTCTGTCATCACAGGCTACACGCTTATAAATATGTCTTGTCAGGCATCTGCTTTGCCCTACTGTAATGAGCATTAATCCTTGCTAATGGCGTCTCACGTTTTTACAGCGCGCCTTGTATTCCCAAGGATTTCAGGCCACTGGAGCACATGCTATATTTTAAGGAGTCCTTTGAGAACAGGAACTCAAAGATACACAGTGCTACACAGAAATCAAGGAAGATGAACAGTGGAAATTTTTCTCACATACATTACATTCTCACTGTCTTCGGTTGCATGGTTAGATGAGATGCTGCATACCTTCAGATTGAAAGCAATGCATTTCTCACCCCTGATGGTAAGGGTAACCTCATGCGCCAGATGGGGAAAACCAGAGGATACAGCTTTTCTCAACCCAGAAGTAAGTCTCCATTCTCATCTTGCCCCCTCCCCATAAATATAGCTCACTTACAGACATACTGCAGTATTCATTACAGAGTGTGCCTTTGTTGAATTCAACTTACTTTTTACTCAAAGTAGACGTAACTGAAATTAATGAACCTAAGTGAGTCATGTCAATGTAAAATAAAAAAAATAGAGGGTAACCAACGTAAATGAACTTAATAATCAGTCTATATAAGCACAAAATCTAACAGATGTGTTGCCTCACATTTTATTACCAAAAATGGAGTATAACCCTGAACTAAAAAGGCATATACAAATACACAAATTTAGAAAACTGAATACCAAATATAAAAGCTATGTGCTACAATAACTAAAAAAGAAAAATCTATAAACAGAACCTATATCTTCAAAACATATAACCATACCAGAAACCCTTTCTACATCGCATGGGTTATACTTCATCTGAAGGCAGCCCTGTTTAGGGAAGCTTTTAATGTTTGACAGACTATTGTATTTTAATATTTTGTTGGAAGCCACCCAGTGTGGCTAGGGAAACCCAGCCAGATGGGTGGGGTGGGTATGAATGAATGAATAAATAAATAATTTATTATTATTATTATTACTACTACTACTATTATTATTATTATTATTATTATTATTATTATTATTATTTAAAAATGCTATTCGTTATCACAGGATGTTCTTCATGTCCATCAACCAGATTTTCTGGATGACTGCAATATCAATACCATACATGTTCTGCTTACAAGCCTTCTTCAGTGGTTTATTTTGTTATGCTGCATCCTTTGTGCGTGAGCTCAGCCAAATTATGTCCAAGTGTCCCTCTTGCTTGAGTCAAGGTTACAAGCCAGTATCTCCAGTTGCAATCATCTATGTAAAAGTCTAAGGCACGACATGAAGTTTTTGGGGCTCCCCCCTCCTCCAGCATTCACCACTCAAGAGTGCTATTCCATACTTGGAATCTTCTACCTATATCTGAACAGCCAAGTTGGTTATTTTGCAAGCACACTTCCTTGTTCCAGTTGCCACTGGAACTTCCCCATTCCCCAATCCATAATTAAAGCATTTGAGATGGCAGATAAAGTACCCTGTGGCCCAACATTCTGTTTAATGCATGGTTTTGCATGCACCCTCTACTACGAAATAAAATTCATATACTTTGTTTTGAGGAAGAGGTATAGAAATGCCTCCCTGTCATATCACCAGGATATGGTGGAATACAAAAATCATTACCAAGATTTTTTTACTGTTCCCTGCCACAGGTTCACAATCCAGAAAAGACAGGACATGCAAAGAAAAAAGGACGTAGAACTTGTAGCAAAAACTACGGCATTTTCATTTTCATCTGGCGTCATTGTTTTGAAATTAAAGTCAATGGTTGCTGCATCGGTAAGGATTTAGAAGCATTGTGTAGCTGGTTTTGTACAAGCTGTAGCATCATGAAAGCAGCTGGTAGGGGAGAGGTAGGCAGAGGCCACAGAGAAAGAACTGCGAATGGAGGGGTTGCCATCTTTGGAACTCCTTGGGAAAATCACCAAAATAAATCTGCTGAAACCTGGAACTGGGTGTGTGCAGCCCAGCTGATTGACAGCTGAATGGGACACAGCTGTGAACAGCCTGAGGAAGCTCTGTCCACCTTGGTGCTGCCCATGAAAGCAAGCCTAGAGGTGAGAGACTAGGGTGATACCAGCTGGTACCAGAAACCTTCTTTGTTGTGAGATTCCGGGGAGGTTTGTGAGTTTCTTTGGGCCTTGAGTGAGAGCCAGGAGACTGAGAGATATTGAGTGGGGAAGTGTGTCGAGGAGAAAGAATTTACATGGCCTATATTTATTTGTAACTTGTATCAATTGATTTACAGTGGTACCTCGGGTTAAGTACTTAATTCATTCCGGAGGTCCATTCTTAACCTGAAACTGTTCTTAACCTGAAGCACCACTTTAGCTAACAGGGCCTCCTGCTGCTGCCGCGCCGCCGGAGTACGATTTCTGTTCTCATCCTGAAGCAAAGTTCTTAACCCGAGGTACTATTTCTGGGTTAGCAGAGTCTGCAACCTGAAGAGTATGTAACCTGAGGTATCACTGTATTCATTCTGTCTCCCTGCAATAGGCTTGTTTTTGACACTATCCTATCCACCCCAGAATTTCAGGAGATAGTTACCAAGACAAATCCTCCACCTAGATGCATGCCCCAGGTTAAATATTAATGTGTGGCAAGCATCCTGTCCCCATCCCCATTTTACAAGTGAATTTCTAATAAAGAAAGTCACTAACAGTATAATGGGAGTTTTAATTGATTTCATTGGAATGTAGTGGGGGGGGGGGAGAGACAGATTCAGTGAGAAAGAATGCATTGCATTTTTATACTTAAAATGCTAGAAGCAGCAGCAAAAGGCAAGATTTCACAAATAAAAGAAATATATGATTTCTATTTATTCCTTTTTTGTTTCTTTTGCATACAACTCTACTTGACATCCATTCAGGTTCAAACTTCTGACTATCCAAGGCACACAGGGGCAGGGAAGGCACAGCTTGCTCAATTTCAGATAGTTCTATTTTTGTGCAGAAGTTAACTCAGAAGTAAGGTGCATTGTACTTAATTAATTTGTGTATAAGTAATTTTTGTGTTGAAGATTACAGACGAAGCTGCAAAAGCAAAGGAGCCTGTTGAAAAGAATGGGAACAATCTAATACTTTGGTCTTCTGGCACACTAATAATACACTAATACACTAATATTAAAACACTAATAATACGCAGCCACTTCCACGGTTGTTAAATGTTATTCCACTTCATAACACATATGGAACATGCAGAGTTCCATAGCTTACCACTGTTAATGGAGTCTGAACTCCCTGGGCTATGTTGCCTCGTGATTAAGTCATTCCCCCCTTTCCGTGGCTCTGTGGTTTCACTGCATCGCCTCTTCCAATAGTTGAGCTCTTCTCTATCAGCCTCCTGACAACGGCGGAGAACGGCCATAGAACGCCTGGTCTTCTCGACCATTTCCATGATGCAATTCAATGCCTTCCAGAGAGAGGAAAGAACAGCGTTTGAAGAAGCTGTTAGAAAATGTATTTCCTCCTGCAACTTTAAGAAAAAGAAACTCAGGGGCAAAACTACAGTATCAAAATTAACAGGGTGAAGGTTTTTTGGTTTTGCTGCAGTAAATGGTTTCAAACTGTGACGTTGCATGTTGTAGTGACCCTCTATTTAAAAAAAGAAATCAAGCCCAAACTCCTGTATATAAAAAAATACAAGCATTATGGGAAAGGGGGCTGGTCTAGTACAGTCATTGACATGCTAGTTTTTTACATAACTGAGATTTATTTTTTTTAAGTGGAAACATTTAAATATGCAAGTCATCACATGAAATGGTACAGCCCAGTACCACATTATGATGCTGGTCACACAGCCTGGCTATTAATTAGCTGCGGAACACTGTTTTGCATGACTCTCAAACTGTACATTTATTTGTATCAAATTCCACTGGAGACACCAGGAACTGAATCTGGGACTTCCTGTATGTAAAAGGCATGTGCCCGATTACTGCATTATGGCCCATCTAGGCTAAACAATTACATTCTCTCTCTCTCTCTCTCTCTCTCTCTCTCTCTCTCTCTCTCTCTCTCTCACACACACACACACACACACACACACACACACACACACACTTGCTGCATGCACACATGCTGTTACATTTCCACTGCTCCATGGCAGAGCACACACTTTACACGCAGAAAGGCCCAGGTACAATCCATAGCATCTCTAGTTCCAAGGAACAGGCAGCAGGAAATGAGAAGAACTCAGCTGCTCCAGCTACAATACACTATACTGAGCTAGGTGGATAAACAGCCTGCCCTGGTAATTAGGTTTTATGCAGTCCAGGTTTATTTGGGGTCCCCCCCATGTCAGTCTCTCACATGATCAAGATGCTTCCATTCATCAGCCCATTCTCTCTCTGTTAGGCGATGGTCCACGGGTTCATCCTGATAGCCTCCGTTTAACCCTGTAATGCGTGGCAAGGAAAATGCTGTGTCAGAAAAAGAGCCTTAACAGTTTGATGCAATACAAAGATATGGGGCAGGGGAGAGAAGAGCTATTGCAGTGGACCCTCCAGATACGAACTTAATTTATCCCGGGGGTCCATATGTACCCCGAAAAGTCCGTATCCGGAGGCGCGCGGTGAAACCCGGAAGTATAAAGTTCTGGTTTTGCCGCGTTTGTAAATCAAAATTATGTTACCCAAAGGTAGCGTAACCCAAGGTACCACTGTATTCTATAACAGTGGCCCATGGAAAAAATCCCCTGCCTGGGAGTCAAATTTTGTCTGTAAGACTCTTCCCCCCGCCCCAAAAAAACCCCACAGCCATCTATCAATCCAGCTCAATCCTACTTGGTCACTATCTCCTCTCACCACCACCCGCCTATCAAAGTGAGCCCACAACAGGGACGAAGAGATAAAAGATCTGGATCGCCAGGCCAAAAAGGTGCCCCACTCCTGCTCCAAAAAACACAGCCCAGGCTTCTAAAATCCCAGAGGGTTACCAGATCAACGAAGGAGCTGTGTAGGTTTGTGTGCCATTGATTTTGCTTTGCAAGAACTGAATCTACGGAGATTCAAAAAGCGTTGAATTTGCAGCTTTAATGGCTAAGGGAAATGCATTTGAAAACTACATGGGACTCCTTACCAATACCATGTCTATCTCGCAATTCTCTGTGCTCCAATGCCTTGCTTGGGTCTCTGTACAAATGGGACGTTGCAATGTCTTCCAGGGTGTAATGCTGGAGTGGGGGTGGAGTAGGATGAAACTGTCCCGCTGGATTTATGACGGGCAACATCAGAGCCGGGCTGTGGCGAGGGGCTGGACTAATGGTGCACACCCTCTTGGCAGGAGGCTCTGACGGGAGCGGCTCTCTCTCGAAGCTGTTTTCTTCCCTCCTGTGAGCAAGTCAAGAAAGGAAATTTTCCATTAGTACTAAGAAACCAAATGCAGAAAAGGAGAGTAAGTAAGTTTGAAACCAGTAATTAATGGGGAAAGAGATATACGTAGAAGTGAACTCTGGAAAAGAGATCAAGTAGAAAACAATTCATGCACACTGACGGTACACAAAAATCGTGCTTCTGGATCAATCCAATGGCCCATAGTCCAGTATCCTTTTCACACAGGGAGAAACTAGATGTGATACGGAACATGAAATTCAAAACCAGGTCAGTGTTTTCAAATAGCAGGTATGGTGATCCACAAACAAAAGATGAGGGTAACTTCCCTCTCCCATTATTGAAGGGAGAGACATTAAGCTGAAAAGTGTGGCAAACAACAGATGCACCAATTCCAAAACTCTTTTTCTAAATCATGCAGGCTATACTGAAAGCCACAACAAGTCAAATATTCACAGAGCCAACCTAAAAAAGCCACACATAGGCAAGTCTTGAACTACCAGGTGCCTGAAGAGGTCACAACAAAAGGGAATTTTAATAGAAAGCAGCTTATAAGGCGCCAGGTTGTTAGGGTTTTTTTTAATGACAAATTTGTCTGTTTTGAAACCAGCTCCTGCTACCTGTCTGGACTGTGCCTCTTTCCGTTTCCATTCACTTCCATCAGCAGCTCTGAGGAGTCAGCTGGGGACGCAGTGTTGGTGTTCAGCAAGATGTGCTCATGCTGGGCCAGGTACTGGGAAGGGGTCTGTTTGGCTGCCCGCGCACAATGCAGCAGCTCCCTCTGCAGAAGGGGAAGGTTGGCCTGCAAAACAAAGGTTAGGGTTGCCATTTAGATTTATTTAGCTGCTGGGATACCCTCTTGCTGCTGACCATCTAATGAGCCATAGGAGCAAGCTACTTGTTAAAACAGGGTTCCTTTGCCACAGAGACACCCCACCCCCACCAAGAATCATTGTGAGCCTCCTCAAGAGCAAATAAGACAAAAGAAAGTAGAATTTGCGAGCAGTGCCTATATTTGTGATAGGCTGGGCTATAGCTTGCAGTACTTGATGTTTGATCTTTTACGATGTTTTTAGTATTCTGTTGGGAGCCGCTCAAAGTGGCTGGGGAAACCCAGTCTGATGGGCGGGATAATAATAATGATGATGATGATGATGATGATGATATTGTTGTTGCTGCTATTACTGTTGTTGTTGCTATTATTATTATTCCCATGTCCCAGACAATAAATGTCTTCTGGAGGGATGAGCTCTCATGCAACTCTACTATGAATAAATGGGAGATTCAGTCCCTTCAAACAGAAGGTGGGGAAAGGGCTGATTCTTTCCTATTTTTGCCAGGTCTCACAAAGTTCAGAATTCAGCTCGGCTCCCCCTCATGCTTCCCTGTGTAGAAGTATCAAGCTGGATCAATGGTTAAAAATAAACAAGGAAGGAAGGAACGCATGGGCCTGGGGCATGCTGTAATGACTGAGGCACGCTGTACAGAACACCCTCCAGACCGACTCTGGGGTTGTGGCACTCATCTCGCTTTTTTGGCCAAGGGAGCCCGCGTATAGCTTCCGGGTCATGTGGCCAGCATGACTAAGCCACTTCTGGTGAACCAGAGCAGCGCACGGAAATGGCGTTCACCTTCCCGCTGGAGCGGTACCTATTTATCTACTTGGACTTTGACGTGCTTTTGAACTGCTAGGTTGGCAGGAGCAGGGACCGAGCAATGGGAACTCACCCTGTCGCGGGGATTCGAACCGCCTACCTTCTGAACGGCAAGCTCTATGGTTTAACCCACAGCGCCACCCACGCCCCATGCACATGACATAACTTTCTCTCAAATAGTCAGAATCCTCCTCCTATCAAAAATCATTGCTTGGTGAGTCTTTCTCTAGTGTGGCAGCACACAGAATTTTTTCCTTACTGGCTCACCAGCCAATGCACAGTATTAAGCAATCACCTTCAAGAATGGAATCACAAATGGACGAAGAGGGAAATTGGTAGCCTCCTGGAGTTTGCAGTGAAATTCCTCTATTGTCACAGTAGAATTCTGTAAAGAGAAAGGGGATTGACGTGGTTATTGATTCTAATTCAACAGAAATTCTACAAGGCTTTTTCTCTCTGAGAATCTGGATTTGCATGTACCGTGTGGAAAGAACTAATATTCCTTAGTCTCCAGTCCTATCTGTTCTGCCTCATCTCACATTTGGCTAGGAACCGTGAGCTACAAATTCTCACACTCAATGCATAATTTATACATTAAGAATGTTACAGATGGGTAGCCGTGTTGGTCTGCCATAGTCAAAATAAAAAAATTCCTTCCTGTAGCACCTTAAAGACCAACTAAGTTAGTTCTTGGTATAAGCTTTCGTGTGCATGCACACTTCTTCAGGCTCATCTCAGCTATCTGCCAATCTCCGATTCCCACCACCCTTCTGAGTAATACCCCTCCCCACCTTCTCAATATATAGAAGGATCTGGCAACTTCTGTTTCAGTGTATCTGAAGAAGTGTGCATGCACACAAAAGCTTATACCAAGAACTAACTTAGTTGGTCTTTAAGGTGCTACAGGAAGGAATTTTTTTATTTTGACATTAAGAATGTATTCATTTAACTTACATGCATTTATAGGCCCCTTTCACCATGCAGTCTTAAGGTGGGTTACAAATAGATGTAGACATAGGAAGGGGGGGGGGCTGACATCCATCGACCACACTGCATTGTGATTACTTAAAAAGATAGCTACTCTGGTTTCATAAGCTGCTTCTGCACCATTTCAAAGTGTGACCACAGTCATTAGAAGTTATCTGGAATTGTAGAGTGCTAATGCTAGCTAGACAACCTCCAAAATATAAAGTAAATAAATAAAAATCTAAAACAGGAAAAATGGGTGAAATGTCACAGGTCAGTTCCTAGCACATAATCATTTTTTGGACCATGTATAATCAGGGTTTGAAAAGCCTTGCAATGTGTAAACAGAATTCTCGAGATTACACTGAGACAGAATTAGATGAAAGTGCACCCCAGTTGTGTGTATGAGTGTGATATATATGTGTCAGGGGTTCAGGAGCAGAGGCACGGGAAAGGGAGGAAATAGAGAGCGAGGGGGAGGAATCCGGAGGAAATATGAGCGATGACAACGGCCCGAGATCTCTGAGTCTTTCCAGTGAATCGGAAGATTCACAGAAAGGGGCGCCAGTGGTCAGAGCAAGGGGGGCGCCTAGGGGGACACCCCAGGAAGAAGGGACCAGAGGGGACTCAGAGAGCAGCAGTTGGAAATCGGGACCAGCTTCCCCACCAGAGCGCAGTAGGGGGGAGGGGTCCCAGGTATCGGGAGCTGGCGGCTCGCCGCAAGCGGGAGGGCATGAGTCAGGATTGGCCACACCTCCATCGGGGAGCGAGGAAACGGTCAAGAGGAAGGTTGAAGGCTGGGCGCGCGCGCCAAGTTCAAATGCACAGGAAGGCGGCACAGTAAGCAGCCCGGATAGGGAGCCAGGTCCTAAAGCCCGCCGCAAGGAAGGAAAAGAGTCCGGGGGGTCAGCTTCAGAAGAGTCCAGGAAGGAAGAGACCACGGGGGGTAGAGGGACCCAGAGGAGGAAGGAAAGGCGGAAGAGGTGGAGTAAGGCTAGAGTATTAAGTTGGTGTACAGGAGGCGGAGACTCAGACGGAGCTTCGCCGGTCTAGCTTCTAAGACGTAGAGCTGCGCGCTGCGGCTTGGAAATGGAAACTGTAACTCAATAAAGACTTTTGTACAGTACTGCCGGCTAGCGTGGTCCTCTGTGAGCTGGGACCTGGAAGCGGCTCTGACAATATGTTACACACAAACACAAATATTTCTCCTTTTAAAAACTGGTTTGAACTCAAATCAACAGCATCAGAAAATTATTAATTCACCATGCTGCAATTAATTATGACAAAATGGACACCCCAATTTCTGAAAAGTTATGCAATGAAGGTTTGGGGGGGAAGCACACTAATCCTAGAGGGGGGAGCAAATATTGTTAGAGGTTTGGCCATTTAAAGAAAGCCTACTGACGAAGTCTGAGCAGGATCAGAAGGGTCTGGAAACCAAGCCTCATGAGGAACAGTTGAAGAATTTGGGTATATTTGGCCTGGAAAAGAGGAGATATGACAGCCTTCTTCATATATATATAAAGGGCTGTTACACGGAAGATGGTGCAAGCTTGTTTTTTCCTGCTCCAGAGGGACCCAAAACAATGGATTTAAGTTACAAGAAAGGAGATTCTGACTAAACATCAGGAAGAACTTTCTGACAGTAAGAGCTACTCAACAGTGGAACAGACTCCCACAAGAGGTGGGGGACTCTTCTTCAGTGGAGTTTCTAAGCAGAGGTTGTATGGCCATCTGTCATGGGCACCTGAGTTGAGATTCCTGCATTGCAGAGGATGGGACTAGATGCCCCTCATGCTCCCCTTCCAAGCTTATGATTCTGTGATTCCATAACGAAACGCAAAAGCTTCTGCTTTTCATTTCTTTGCTGTATTTGACTTATTAATACTCACCACTAATGCCAGAACAAGGGTGCGGACTTTCTCCCCTATCTCTGGTGAAATGTCGTTGCCAAACTGCTGGAGGGTGGTCAGGAAGCGTTTGAGTTTGCTGAGCTGACGGGCCCCACAGGTAGCTGGAAGCTGCTGGTTGGTCAGTGAAGATGAAGATGATGAGGCAGGGCCATTGCTGAACCTCTGAGGGGGTGACGGTGCTCCATTCAGCGTCGGTGGAGAATGGTTCATTCCATTGGGCACTACAGTGGGGAGGGGAAGGCAAAAAGCAATGAATATGTTAGCTTTATATTTTGAGGTTTAGCCCCCAAATGCTTCTTTTTTACATAAATTTATATACCACTTAACTACAAATAGTCTCCAAGTGGTGTACAATAAATAAAATACAGAAAAGGTAAAAACCAGTTAATGCTATAAAGCAGTGGTTCTCAAACTGTGGGTCCCCAGATGTTGTTGGACTACAACTCCCATCATCCCTGAGTTCTGGCCTTGCTAGCTAGGGGATGATGGGAGTTGTAGTTCAGCAACATCTGGGGATGCACAGGTTGAGAAAGGCTGCTATAAAGTAAGTTAAAAGCTGGGATTTAAAAAGTTTTCAGTGCATGCCAGAAATTCAACAGGGAGGGGGGCCTGTCTGGTTTCAACTGGAAGGAAGTTACACAAAATAGGAAATATTGAAATGCAGGCAGAATTGCTGAGAACACAATTCAGGAGTCGACATATTTACTTTTGATACTGGGTGGTAGTGTTAAAAACTATTTAATATTTTAGGAAATAACATCTAGTGGGGTTGAGTGGTGGAGTAGAAGCTTTGCAGGTTGAAGATTCCTTGTTAATTTCCTGACCCCTCTGGTTTTTGTTTTTAAAGGGAGGAGGGTAGGGGAGCTGGTGGTGGGAAAGACGTCTATACACAGCCCTGGAGAGCTGCTGGCAGTCAGAGGGTGCATTACTGGGCTAGATTAGCATTCAACCTGACCAGCATAAGGCAGCTTACATTCCCGGGACCAGAGTGCTCTTTTTCTGTTCCTTGCAGGGTGTCTGCATTCTGTACCACCCTGTACAGTACACAATAAAATTTAAGAGACCTAAGAAAACCCTAGCACTCCAGAATCTGAGAATAAATAAAAAGTTAACACACCAGATGTGCTGACAAACACACCTCTTATTAATGAGAACAGAAAACACAGATGCAAAGAACTTGATGTTCTCGAGAAATTAAACATTTTTTAAAATCGCTTCCTAAATTAAAACCCAGCTTAAACCTATATATATATGTAAAAATCTGCATCTCAGGAAACCTGGCTGCTAATAAAGCCACAAAAGTGACCAGCTAATTAGGTACTATACCAGCCATTCACCTCCCCTGGACTGAAACAACAGTCCCTCACTTCTCTAATGTCTGCATTAGAAAGAAAGAACTCGCGGTGGCTTTTTGTTTTTCCCAGAAAGCCGAACAAGCCACAGCCTTACATGCTGCTGGGGTAAATGAGACAGGCCGAGGTCCACCAGGGTTGACAGGCGGCAATGGCGGCATGCTGGACGGCGAGGATCGTGACTGTATCTTCACTTCCACAGGGGATCCTGGCATTACTGGCACCCTCTTCTCACTCGCAACTGAAATGGAAAGTAGAAGAAAGAATGTTAGCAATCCAATGGAACTTAGCAATTACACAATTAATTCTCTCCATGGGGGATGATAGTTAAGTTTGGCCTAAAATCCAATTAGCAATTCAGTGGCAAAGGTGAGATCTAAAGGGCGGAAGGACGTCCTGGCTTATGGGTGGCTCTTGAAACATCATTTCAAGCTCAATCGTTTCAAATATTAACCAGAGTTTGTCAGTCTCCGATGACATGACAAACTCTGGTCAAGAGACGGTGGCAGCTCCTCCTTGCAGCCATGCCAGGGACGGGGGACTGTGCAAACCTGAGGCCTGTCCCAGCTTGTTTATGTCACACTAAACTATGGTTTGGCTCTATTCAAAACCATCTGCTAGTTGGCTACATTTAAACGTAACACTTAAACATGGTTTTGAAGTATGAGAATGAGCTTATCCTTATTCCTCCCCCCCCCAACCTGGTTTGCATGCTCCCACTCCCCTCTCCTGCCCAGTGAGGGTATAAGGAGGGGATCAGAAGGTTCTTGGCTTGTTCCACCAATTGTAGTATGCCTGGGATTGGATAGCATGGCAAGCTGCATATTATTATTATTATTATTATTATTATTATTATTATTCCCTGCCCATCTGGCTGGGTTTCCCCAGCCACTCTGGGTGGCTTATAGCATATCTAAAAACATAAAAATCTCCTGATATCTGCCTTCAGATGTCTTCTAAAGGTTGTGTAATTCTTTATCTTTGTGGCCCCAGATGTCATGAGCCCTGTGGGGACATCATGGCTAGGACACCAAAGGAGCACAGGGATGAGTGAGCTGGGGACGGGGGCAGGGCAGGATCCTGCATGGCCACAAAGAACGCTTTACAAAAATGGTTTTAGTTCAGAAATTACCAATATAGTTAAGTAGTGATTAGGAAGTCTACTAAGAAGTCTTTTAAAAAAATGGGTGGAACGATTTGCAATGCTTGACAATGTGGTCTGGAGAATCCCCAAATCAAGGTGGTGAGCTGTGGTACAGGATAAATGGGGAAGGGAAAGAAGCTACCTTGCAGGTGGTGTGTAAAAATGCTGAATAATTCCCAACTATGATTCTATGATTCCCTCTGCAACAGTGAAGGACAGAGAAGGAAATACTTCTAATGTAGATAATAAAATAAACAGATTACCCAAGAGTCACAAAACTGTGCAGGTGCCCAATAGGATTTTTAACCACCAGTATAATATTTTACTAAATATTTAAAATACTAAATAAAATATTTAGTTAACTATTTTACTAAAAATAAACAGGAGCTTTAAATAAATTGCTTTCATATGTGTATAAAACAACCCGCTGCAGTGCAAAACAACCTGTTGCAAGCATATATATTTTTATAAATGTTGTGGTGCAAGATATATGCTCTCCATCTCGTTGAACAACATACGGACCACTTATTAGTTCCTAAATAAAGGGGTGCCTGTCTTATTTGATTATTTCACAAGCAATCTGGGACTACACTGTAGCATGTCTCCATAAACATATTGACAGGTTTCCAACACATCCATCTGTGTCCCATCTCCGCTCGCCTCCCAACCTCTCCTTTTGTTAAGGGGGAGACAACTAGGAAGGGAAGGAACTGACAGTTGTCTTTCACGTTTGTATGTTGTGCACAGAGTGTGAAAGCCCAAAGGGAGCCCTCACTTCAGACCACCTGCTTTTTCAGTGATGGGCGCCAAGAGGCCTGGAAGAGATCTTAGCAGTTAGACACGTTGCAACCTTCAGGACTTGGCATAATGCTGGAATTCAGTACAGCTTACCAGCAGGCATGCTGAAATGCCTACTCAAAAGTTTAAACAGAAAACTCTCAGATTCTCCCTCCTGTTGAGAATTAGCAGTTCCTATGCTTCCATAACCACTGAAATAAGCTTCTGTGCAAGGCTTTGGGAGCTAAGAACAATAAGAGACTTTGAGAAGAACCCAGAATTGGACACAGTAGTAGAATAAACCTATCCCTATTAGTGCAAATAAGCTGTTACTTTCTCATTATTCTCCAACCCAGCACACTGGATGCTGCTTCATGACTGCTAACATTCAATTTTGGATTCCATGAGCATCATTACTGAGTTATCATAAAATCCCATAGACCATGTTTGGATGATCATATATCGGTTTAATAAGCAAAGATATGAGCGTGTCTTTTGGCTATGCACACAGCCCCTTTGGGCTATTGCTTTGCATGAACAAGCAAACCAAGAAGTATTTCATTGACAAAAGGTTCTTGTTTCATTCAAATTGGGAAACTATGATTCACAGATCCAGAACAAGCAAGAAGTTAACTTAATCTCCTGGTCTGTTCCAAAGTTATTATCAGAATGGGAACTCACAGTAGAAGACCTCCTTGTCTGCGTGGGTGCTCATGTGAACGGAAGCACAAAGGGGCTGCATGCGCAACATAAGACTCATTCATAGCTTGGCTTATTAAGCCCCAGATGTAGTCATTCAAATACTCCCATAATTAATGTTAAGACTTCACTGCTGTAAGATGTGGTAACTATAAATTAGAGTAGCATTTTTTCCAAAAAGAGTTAGATAAATTCATGGAGATTAGGTCTATCAGTGGCTAAACAAAAAATCCATGATTATAAAAGACAATGTGTTGGGGATCCAGGGTTAGTCATGTTTGGCACAGTGTCATAGACCATCTGAAAATCAGTGGGACTTAAGTTAGCAATGACTAATATAAGCCCATTGATATCAATGGGCATACTCTAAGCATTGCTAAATCTGGCTCCAACCCAGTGTCTCTAGGATTACTATATGGAGGGAGGCAAATATGGTTATTCCATCGTATTTGATTAG
Source organism: Podarcis bocagei (assembly GCF_964188305.1). NCBI lineage: Eukaryota > Metazoa > Chordata > Lepidosauria > Squamata > Lacertidae > Podarcis > Podarcis bocagei. The sequence continues at coordinate 31,202,864 of NC_138129.1, forward strand.
TTTCACTAAGGCCATTCTTATCTATCGGTGGTTAAAGGGAAGAATTAATGTAGCAAGAAAAAGTTCATTCTGTAATATTTATTAATAAAATGAACACAGACACACCCTGCTTATGTAGGGTAATTCTGTGTTCAGTCTCCAGAAGTGCTAAGTGTTCTTATAGATACGACTATATATTCTCATAATACTTTCTTATTCTGAATAATAAAATTTTCAGTGTCCAGTACCCTGGTACTCTTTTAAGGTGGAACAAACTTGTGGCACAATCCTATGCATGTATACTTGTTAATATCTGGCAAGTGTGCATATGAATTCAGTTTCATTCCAGTAATTCAGCTCTAATTGATGGGATTTCATTTCCCTTCTACTCATAATCTTGGGGAGTTTTCCCTTTTTTGTGGATAGATACGTGCCCATTGGTATTTTAGGATGTAGGGACACACGTGTAAATCGTTCACACTACGTGCTGAGAGCAAATGCACTCTCTGGAAAAGCAGGTGCATGGATAGCTGGCCACTGTCTCAATATGCTTGTTTCTGCAATTCTGTGCATCACTGCCAACATATTCAATGGACATATTTACTTTTATGTTAGAAAGAAACAAACTGTTAGAAAGAAAGAAACTTTTAGCACACTTGGGAGCCCTGAGCACAATTTGCAACATAAAACCATAAAATAACTAAAATAGCCAGGAAAGCAGGGATCCAAAACTAATGATACTACTGTATATCAAATCTCAAACACATCCAGAAAAAGACAACATTATCTAAAGGCTTCCATATAATCCCCCAAATAACAAGGCTCCAATTGAACTAACTCGGTGGACCACAGGAAAGGAAACAAGAAAACAACTCTTCTTTATAAGCTAAGCTTCAGAGGGCAAAAATGTCTACAGTAGGACCTCACCTGAGAATCTATGAGCTAGCAACATAAACAAATGGGCAATGCAGCTAAGAGTGTTGTATCACTTTGAATAAAGGTCAAGGGTAGCATCTACAGCACTCCTGAGATCGCCACACGTTACAATCCGGGGGCGGGGGGGAGAGAGCTCTGAAGTCTGTTAAGTGAGCAGAACAGAAGGCCTCAAGCCAAATAAAAAGGAACTTCAGGTTTTCGCTGAATTACAATGACATGTCCCCCCACCCCCCAAAAGCCACTTCTGTTGGCAATCTGTTCACCCAAGGGGGGAGGTGTTAGTGTGTTAAAACATGTGAAAATCTGAACTAGCACAGAAACCCTTCTGCACACAGTGCTGAGCCGAGCTCTGCCGTCCTTCACCTGAAATCCCCCGTGGAAATCTGAAGCACCTGTTTTTTCAGACACACTGTGCCAGAGTTGGCTGACTCAATTTCCATATTGGGGGGGGGGAGAGACCCAGAATGGATAACAAGGCAAGAAAACTTGTTTTGGTTTCTCTCCAATGACAGTATTTGCGACAACAGTATCTCATTAAGGTTGTGTCATATAACAGATGCCACACACACATATGGGGGAAACCGGTTATTTACAAAAGCACAAACAAAGAAGGGCATCTCATATCAACAGCACACTGACTGCATTAATACAACAAGCAGATCACAAGGTAGTTTACAGAAATCAAAAAATGTGGGGGGGGGGAACCCCAACAACAACAAACAGTAAACCCTATGCAGTTATTTTAAAAAAATCCAGCATTCCTTTAATTAATTGCATCTGGCCTTCCTGCAACATGGTTCTTTAAGAAAGTGGCTAGCAAACTAATGTACTTGCATGAACGAACACTGGAAAGAAAATACTGAATTTTTAAATCCCTTTGATGCCTTAAGACACAAATACATAGTGATGGCACTCTCAAACTATATAGATAGTTCCCTAACCGAAAGTAGCTGCTTGCTTACAACTGCAAACTACCCAAGAGAAACACTATTCAAGAAATCAAACCAGTTTGTTTCTCCATCTCTTCAATACATTCTGAAAAGACTAATTCTGGATCTAACAGCATCAGCTGTACCATCAAGGGCTTAGCATGGTATATGGGGTGCCTTTACTATGTTATGAGCTGCATATTTCTGTACACATTGCAGCATGCAGAACATTTATTTACCTGCATAATCACTAATTTAATATATGAAATCTGACAGCAATGCCTCCTGGCAGTGGAAATGGAAGCATGAATGATTCATTTCAAAGGAACGTAAGAACATAAATATGAAGCTGCCTTACATCAAGGCAGACCAAATGGTTCCTATAGCTCAGTACTGTCTAGACCAGAGGTTAGGGCCTATCTAGGCCTCCCATTCTGGCAAAGCCACCTGCACCTGCCCTACCCCTAGTGTCATATATGTTGTCAAGTGCTGGGCAGGTAAAAACCTGGTTCACGCGACTTCCGGTCGGTGCCAGCGCTTAATGGCGGTCCTAGCTCCGAGCTCCGGAGAAGGACTGCTTCGCAAGTTCGGGTCTTACCCGCTACGGCAAGCGGGGGACCCCTAAAATCCCAGGCGCTGAAGCCTGAGAACAAGGAGACTCGGTGGGCACCTTCGCGCCCCCCGGTACCGTGAAAGAGCCTTTTTAAAGGCTACGGATCGACATCGGGAGTGAGCGCGGTGCTGAGAGTCGCTACCCAGCCTGCGAAGTGAAGCCGCGTCGCCATAAGCGGAGAGCGCCGATTCCTTCCTGAAAAGAAATTCGGACTGATTCCCCGTGAGTAAGAACTGAAAAATAACCGGGACTCTTTCAATTTTAAAAATTGGGCTAAAAACGGGGGAGATTTAAACAAAGGAAGTCTGCCTCCCCCCGACTGCATGAAAGCGAAAGCAACGGAGCTCTAAACCTGCATCCGTTTAAATCCGTCCTTTGATCAGCTAAACCGGACATTTAAACCTTTGATCTCCCCTCTAGCAAGCAGGGCAGAGGGGAGGCGAATCTGACCATTAACTGCATGACTTATTTGGAGGAAAAAAACCTCTGCTGTCTCATCTGCTTGAAAGTACGAAACGGTCTGCCTTCTTAGTACACTGAACTGACTTTTCCCTGTGAAGTGATACTTTGATACAAAGTTTCCACACTGCCTGACTATTGCATATTATAAGAAGAAACAGTATAAATTGGGCAACTGTGGCAATTTGAAGTTACAAGTATTTAGTAACATTGACTTTGACTGTGTTAATCTCCCTTTTTCTTACTTTTTGGACTGTCTCCTTTGTTTTGGTATTTGGAAATTTCACTCTATGGCCATTTTGATTTGCTCCCTCTAGAGGATAAAGTAAAGTCCGGCACGGCTTAAGACAGTGGAATTTTTCAAGGGAGAACAAATCCCGTGGGAATTGACCTTGACATGAGTGGCCCACAAGAAGAGATAGTCACAAGAGCCAAGATCAAGCAACAACAGCAACAACAACAGTTGCAGCTGCAACAGGCAAAGAAAAGAGGCTCAATCTCAGGCGCAACAGCCGGATCAGCAGGAACAACAGGTCAAGACAAAGGAGCAGCCGTTTCTATGGAAGCTGTGACAGAGGCCCTGCTCAAGATAAACCAAACCCTGGAGTCTTTGACAAAACAGACTTCAGAGAACACACAAAAATTAACAGAAATATCAGCAAGATTAAACCAGAATACAGAATCTATAAATAGATTAGTAGAGGAGAACGCCACCACGCGCCAAATTGCCGAGGAGGCCAAAGCCACTGCCGGAGAGACACAGGAGAAGCTAGAGCCGCTTGCCAAGAAGGTCTATGAGCATGATGCAACTTTGGCCTTGTGGGAGTTACAGAGGAAAGAGAGAAATTTAAAATTAAGACTGATTCCGGAGAACGAAAGAGACAGCCTTGTGGAATACTTGACACGGGAGTTTGCGGATTGCTGGGACCTTGAGGAAGACGAATTTAAAATTACGACTGCCTTCAGATTGGGTAAAAAGCAAGATAGAAAGACACCGAGAGACTGTTTGATTACACTCAGATCCAAGGAGGAAAGAGACAAAATATTAGGATTACACTTTGAAAAGGCCCTGCAAATTGGAAATTCAGCTGTACAGATCTTTAAAGACATCCCAAAATACATTTTGGATTTAAGAAACTTTTACAAGGACTTGGTTCTCTTGCTAAAGAAGAACACTATTCGCTTTAGGTGGGAGTTTCCACAAGGACTGTCATTTGATTTCAAGGCAAAGAAAGTGAAAATAAAGACAATTCAAGATAAAGACAAATTTTTGGCAAGATACCAGGAGGATTTACAGAAGGGGACTGTGGACGTACTTGCAGAACAGAGGAGAGCACTGGACATCCTGAATCTCTCGTTTGGACAAAAACCACCACCATCAGAAGAAGAGCAACAACTTGGAGCTGTTGGAGGAGCCTTAAGAAAATAACAAGATGGCTCTGCAATTCCTTAGTTGGAATTGTAATGGGCTCAATGGGCCTTTGAAGAGAAGACAAGTATTTCATATATTGAATAAAGAACAATTGGACCTGATATGCTTACAAGAAACTCACATAACCAGAGCCCACAGGAGATTACTTTCAAATAAAAGGCTAGGACAAGAATTTATTTCATCAGACAAAGTTAAGAAGAGAGGAGTTGTAATATATGTGAAGGAGAAATGGGCTCCAAAAATGATATTCAAAGATGAACAAGGGAGATATCTGGCTGTGGAGATACAAGTACAAGGAGAAAAATTCTTAGTTGTTGGAATTTATGCACCAAATGAAGGCAAATCTGACTTCTTTAAGAGACTTCATGAAACTTTGACGGACTATTTGGATTACAATATGATAATCATGGGAGACATGAATGGCGTGGTCTCCACTAATATGGACAAGGCACAAAGACTAACAGTCACTAAAGAAGGGAGACTCCCTAAGACTTTTTTCGAAATGACAGAAAACATGGACTTGATAGACATCTGGAGAACAAGGAACCCTCTGGAGAGAGAGGGAACCTTTTTCTCCCAAGCAATGATGACCTGGACCAGAATTGACCAAATCTGGGTTACTAGTGGACTGGCTCCAAAGATTAAGAAAGTGGAAATCTGCCCAAAAACTTGCTCCGACCATAACGCCGTGAAGATGGAGATGAAACTCACAATAACTGGTCAATTTAGATGGAGAATGAATGACACCCTCTTTCGAGATAAGGAGATTCTCACGAAGGCCCAAAAGACCCTAAAAGACTATTTTGAAATAAATTTGAGGACCGACGTGGAGAAAAGAGTGATCTGGGATGCAAGTAAAGCGGTTATGAGAGGATTTTTGATTCAACAAAATTCAATAAAGAGGAAAAAACAAAATGAGAAAAAAGAGAAGATCTTGGAAATGATAAAGGAAGGAGAGAGGAAATTAAGAACAAAACCAAAGTCTCAGGACATTTTAAGAGAGATCAAGTTATATCAAACTCAATATATGGAATTGATGAACCAAGAGATTGAATGGAAGATAAAGCAAATGAAGCAAAAAACTTTTGAATCAGCAAATAAATGTGGTAAACTTTTGGCATGGCAATTGAAGAAAAGGCAGAAACTAAATACAGTTACAAGCCTAGAGGTGGATGGAAAGAACATATCTAAACCCAATGAAATCAGAAATTGCTTTTTAAGTTATTTCAAAAAACTCTACACTCAAGGCCCGCAAAATGAAGAAGATATAGACAAATTCCTTGGAAGATATGGATTACAAAACATCTCTCAGCAAAGTAAGATGGACCTGAACCAGAGAATCTCAGAACAAGAGATAGAGGCTGCCATTCAGAATATGCAACTGGGTAAATCTCCGGGACCAGATGGACTGACTTCTAGATACTACAAATCGCTGAAGGAATGGTTGATTCAACCATTAAGAGAAGTTTGTAATGAGATCCTTGAAGGAAAAAGGGCACCTGAATCGTGGAAAGAGGCATATATTTCACTCATACCAAAGTCAGAGACTGAAAAGACCCAACTCAAGAACTACCGCCCAATATCATTGCTCAATGTGGATTACAAAATTTTTGCAGACATTTTGGCAAAAAGACTTAAAAGAGTTTTGATGGAGATGATTCATAAGGACCAAGCAGGCTTTCTCCCTAAAAGACACCTGGCAGACAATGTAAGGAATGTTATAGACATTCTGGAAAAGCTAGAGGTGAATATAAACACTAAAGCAGTATTGATCTTTGTGGACGCGGAGAAAGCCTTCGACAATATTTCTTGGAGTTTTATGAAGAAGAATCTTCATAGGATGGGGGTAGGCCGGAGTTTTGAGAATGGTATGGCTGCAATATACTCTGAACAAAAAGCCAAACTGATTGTAAATAATGTTGTGACTGAGGAGCTTAAGATAGAAAAAGGAACACGACAGGGGTGCCCGATTTCCCCATTACTCTTTATTTCAGTTCTGGAGGTGTTGCTGAATATGATAAGAAATGACCAGCAGGTTAAAGGTGTGCAGGTCGGAGCTAAACATTACAAGTTAAGAGCGTTCGCAGATGACTTAGTATTGACTTTGCAAGAGCCAAACACTAGTACGAAAAAGGTATTAGAAATAATACAACAGTTTGGCCAGGTAGCTGGATTTAAGTTGAACAAGCTAAAAACCAAAGTTTTAGGGAAAAACCTAACAGATATGGAAAAGGAGAAATTTCAAGAGGAAACAGGTTTGACTGTGGTCAAGAAGGTCAAATATCTAGGGGTTTATCTAACATCCAAGAATCAGAATCTGTATAAGGACAATTATGAAAAATGTTGGTCAGAAATTAAAAAAGATTTAGAAATATGGTCAAATTTGAAACTGTCAATGTTAGGCCGAATTGCAGTAATTAAAATGAATGTATTGCCTAGAATGCTATTTTTGTTTCAGACCTTGCAGATTATTGATAAGATGGAATGTTTTAAGAGGTGGCACAAAGATATCTCGAAATTTGTCTGGCAGGGCAAAAAGCCCCGAATTAAATTTAAAATATTGACAGATGCTAAAGAAAGAGGGGGTTTTGCCCTGCCGGACCTAAAATTGTATTATGAGGCAGCAGCTTTTTGCTGGCTCAAAGAATGGATGCTCCTCGAGAATACAGACATCTTGGATCTGGAAGGTTTCAATAACGCTTTTGGTTGGCATGCATATCTTTGGTATGATAAAGTTAACAGTGCCTTCAAAAATCACATTGTCAGAAAAGCATTGTTTAATGTTTGGATAAGATATAAAGATCTATTGGAAAACAAAACCCCTAGATGGGTGTCACCAGTGGAGGCTAATGCAGTGAAAAAACTCAATATGGAGGTCGGATGGCCGAAGTATTGGGAAATTTTAGAACAGGATGGAGATAAGTTCAAATTACAAAGTCAGGAGAAATTGAAGCATAAAGTGGAAAATTGGTTCCAATATCGTCAAATAATGGAATTTTTTAAACAGGACAGGAAAGTCGGCTTCCAGGTGGAAAAATCAAAATTAGAAACCGAATTGTTAGAACCCAATACTAAGAATTTATCTAGAATGTACAACTTGTTGTTGAAATGGAACACACAGGATGAAACAGTTAAATCGGCTATGATTAAGTGGGCTCAGGATGTTGGACATAACATTATGTCAGCAGACTGGGAATGGTTATGGAACACCGGTATAAAATTTACGGCATGTAATGCCTTAAAGGAAAACATTATGAAAATGGTATACAGGTGGTACATGACCCCAGTCAAGCTGGCAAAAATCTATCATTTGCCCGACAACAAATGTTGGAAGTGTAAAGAGACTGAAGGTACTTTTTATCACCTTTGGTGGACATGCCCGAAGATTAAGGCCTTCTGGGAAATGATCTATAATGAAATGAAAAAGGTACTTAAATGTACCTTTTCTAAAAAACCAGAGGCCTTTCTCTTGGGCATTGTCGGCCAATTGGTGACAAAGAAAGATAGAGCTTTTTTCATGTATGCCACAACAGCAGCAAGAATACTCATCGCAAAGTATTGGAAGACACAGGACCTACCCACTTTGGAAGAATGGCAGATGAAAGTGATGGACTACATGACATCGGCCGAGATGACAGGCAGAATCCGTGACCAACGAAAAGAGACGGTAGAAGAAGAATGGAGAAAATTTAAAAGCTATCTTAAGGACTACTATAAACTTAATGAATGTTAAAATGTCGTAGTTTCCAGAAACAAAGGGGTACAGGGACATAAGGTCAGAGTGTAAGAGAGGACTAAGATGATAGAGATTGGAAAGTAATAACTGGGAGTTGCTAGTTGAACTATGGACATTGGGATGCAGAGAGGGGGGGTATGGGGAAGTCCTAGAAAGGAGGTTTATGAAAATATGTTTGAAACTATACGTGTATGTTTGTCATTTTTAATGTTTGTCTGTTTTTCTCAAAAATGTTGTAAAACCAATAAAAATTTTATAAAAAAAAAAAAAAACCTGGTTCACGCAAAGCAGGTAGGGGGTTGCAGACACTGCCATCAGCTGTTTGGCAGTGCCTGCAAAGCCCTGTGCCAAGTGCTGTGCAAGACAGCTGGAGGTTGAACTACCACTGAGCTACGACTCTTTTCCCATCCCTCCTGTTCTTTGCACTGGTTTGTGATATTTAAAGGGCAAGGTCTCTGTGTCCCTCTGCAGTCAGATGTGCAAGCTGCCAACGCAGGGACACATTGCACATTTGACCATGAGGAGAAAGTACATCCTTTCTTGCAATACTCAAAGAGCTTAGCAAATAATGCACATAAGCATTATTAAAGAGGACACACACTGCCCCGTGTTTCTCTTTCAAGCCTCTCTCAGGAAGCCCTGTGCCACTCAAAGCTTCAGGGGCCTACAGGGCTCCATTAGCCCCCAGCAGCCCCATCAGAGCCCACTCAAGCAGCGCAAGAGACTTGCCATCTAAAACAACCCACAAATGATCCCTCCAGAAGCCTCCATTCTCTTTTCTACTCTATTTTTCTGCCTCACTAATCCTTAAGCAAGTTGGAGCTATCCAAGAGCAGTGCCACTGTTTATTTTTTCTGAAACTTAATTCAGGCCAGCCTCCACTGTTTCCCACACATGATAGCTGGTATTAGGACCCTCCTACCTAAGACCTCCTTATAGATTTAACCCCATACTGCAGTGTAAAGAGATAAATCCTTGCCTCTTCCAGATGGATGGATGGAAGGAAGGAAGGAAGGAAGGAAGGAAGGAAGGAAGGAAGGAGGGAGACGGGGAGGGTGAAGGGAAGTAAGTGTGCCCTTTATCCTCGGCCTTACTTCTTCTCAGTGAAGCAACAATGGGAAGGATTCCCTTCTCAGGATCTCAACTGCTCCTGACTCTAGGCCCTGTACATACTTTGTCCCAGTAGCACTTTCTCCTTTGCATCTCTGTTCTTCTACCTCATATCTTCCCCCTCAGCATTGTCTGTTCGTGTTCCTCCTTTCCAGATCACTATCAACTTTCCTCCACTTCCTTTGTCTCCTGACCAGTCTCCCTAGCACTCTTTTCCTCCCACTCCACCCAAAAAGACCAAAGGTTGTAATGCACTGAAGGGTCTCTTCAGAGCCCTCTGACGATTTTCTTTTCCCTCGCAGAGACAGGACTGCGAGAGGGTTTAGAAGATGCTTAAACACTGAGCTATCAACATCAACTTATCTGATCGGTGACAGAGGCTTCACTGCTACAAACCGCAGTGACACACACACACACCCCTTTTACATAACACTATCAAAGAAAACACTGACCTAGCTAAATGTGTGTTGTTGCTTTTCAAAGCTGTCCCCTATCTTAAGAAATTCTACTCTTTGTGAAAGATACCATTCAACACCCTATCACCTAGTAAGACTACCATCTGCTTTTTTCAGGATTTGTTCTTAGGTTATTGCCACCGGAACTGTATTTTTTCCAGTAGAAAGGGAAGCAGAAACAGTCAGCGCTGCTACCTTAAATAACAGACCATTCTGCCATACGTTCTTGCCTCTATAATAATTGATTCTGCTTTAGTTTGTCCTGCAATGCTTCCCCAATCCCACCTCATTATTGCTCTCCAGAGGGACTATAGTGAAACCAATGGAACAAAAATAAATCAGAACATTTGTGGTATAAAAAGCTACAGGATTTCAGCAGGAAGATGTGGTATATGCACAGAATGGAAATGAAGCAGCGTGACTGCCCCCAAACGTTTGCATGTGCAAACAATATTGAAAGAAGGAACACGTGTGATCGTATCAATTCCATCTTGAGAACAAATCATGAATGCTCAATAAAAAGGATGTCTGGAGGGGCCCTTATATACAGTATATGAAAATGTCCATGACCTACTTAGATGATTTCATAGGAAATCATTGTAAGCACCACTTGTATTCCGGGCATGTTTATGAAGAGGTTCCTTGCTACGTTGCTATACCAGCATCCCAACCTCTAGCAGGAAGAGGCCATGCCTCCATAATGGAACACATGGATCCTACAGTTTCACTTATGGTGGTTGGTGACTCATTTCCATTAGTATGATTCTGTTTCTAGGTAAAGGAAAACTGCCTCTTTCGTGGATATTGTAATTTGAATTTTTAAAACCAATGTTCCTGTTCTAACCCACTTTGCTAAAGTACCACACCTTTATTAAGAAGGTGCATCTAGAACAGAAATCTCCTTTGAAAAACATCCTCCCATCCAAAGCCACTACAAACCAAATGACAAATTCAAGACACTCTGATCCAACTACCAGGTGCCATGGTACAGTGGTACCTCGGGTTACATAAGCTTCAGGTTACAGACTCCGCTAACCCAGAAATAGTACCTTGGGTTAAGAACTTTGCTTCAGGATGAGAACAGAAATCAGGCGGTGGCTGCGCGGTGGCAACAGGAGGCCCCATTAGCTAAAGTGGTGCTTCAGGTTAAGAACAGTTTCAGGTTAAGAACGGACCTCCGGAACAAATTAAGTACTTAACCCGAGGTACCACTGTACTAGATATGCTGGGGGGGAAGGGCACTCTGGCCCCATGCATCAGCCAAAATAATGGAGCCCCCAATTGCTATTCAAGCAAAAACCGCCAGCAACGAAGGGTCAGCCTAGACTGAGCTAGACATTAATGACAACATAAAGCTCACTACTTTATTCTGGCCTTGAAAAACTGGTGTCCCTTCTCTCCCTTCTTCCACATGCCTTCCCCTTATCTGTCTTACCTGTGTAGTTGGTATTCCTAATGGAAGGGCTAGTTTCTTGCTTTGTTTTTAATTGACGTGAGCTGCTTTGGGAGATACCTCTCTTAAAATGAAGGATCAAAATACAATGTAATACATAAAGAAGGCAAGATAAACATTTGGGGAGCAGCAAACATCAAGATGGGGGGGCATTTAACCCTTTCAAGTCTCTAAAGCAGACAACAGACTAGATCCATTTTGCCCAAAATTGTAAAGAGTCCTTCCCACATACATCGGTCAGCTTGTGTTTTCCAGGTATCCTGTGAATTAATTATTTCCATACAGCTAAAAGTAGCATCACTGTAAATGGATGAGATATTGTAAACATGGCTTTGTCACCTCCCCAGCCTGAGTAAATGCTTATTTTCAACAACACGCTTATCTACTTCAGCTGCTCGCCATCTGTTTCAGTCTCCACAAAGCTAATATTTTTCACATTGGGAACCAGAAAAGGTGGTGGTAGGGAGATTATCTCTCTTGTTTTATAATTAACAGAACTATTTCAATTTGAGGTCATCCTGCCTGAACCCCTTCTCTGCCTGACGAGTTTTTTGTTTTTTGTTTTTTTTTAATGTGCAAACCTATTCGTCTTTGCCCACATGCACTAAGGTCCTCAACTGACAGTGGAAATAATACATGCAAGCATTCACAACAGACAAGCCAACGTGGAGAGGGTTCCCCAACAACAGAACTGCCCTAGCCTGGTTAAGAGGAGAATGATATGATATAGCCATAGTCAAGGGCTGCCACATGGAGGCTGGAACATACTTATTTTCTCCTGCTCTAGAGGGTAGGACCTGAAGCAATGGATTCAAGTTACAAGAAAGGAGAGTCCAATTAAACATCAGGAAGAACTTTCTGACAGTAAGAGCTGTGTGACAGTGAAACAGACTCCCACAAGAGGTGGTGGACTCTCCTTCCTTGGAGGTTTTTAAGCAGAGGTTAGGAGGTCACCTGTCATATGTGATCTAGCTGAGATTCCTGCATTGCAGGGGGCTGGACTAGATGACCCTTGGGGTCCCTTCCAACACCACAATTCTATGATTCTATATACTCTTGACTAGTTCTGCCCTTGGGGAACTCCATTCTTCTGCAACTCTGGTGGGGGAAAGAGCAGCACTGGTGTATGCTTTATCAGAAAGTGGAAGCCACTGAGTCACATCTGGGTTATTAACATGGGGGGGGGGGGAATGGGACACTTGTGAAGCATTTTGGAAACAGCTCCCTTCTCTGAAACAAGCATTCATGTTGAAACAAAAAGATCATGTCGAAAAGACACACTCCCATTTCCTTGAATGCTTTGCCTGGGTGTACAAAACACTCAAGATGTAAATGACACCAACATTTAGATAAATGGAAGTTAAGAGTACTGATGAAAACCTGTCCTTTGGAGTTTTGATTCTGCAGAATGCAGTGGGAGTGGAAGGGATTTAACACCTCTTCTGAGCTCTCAGCAGCTTGTAGGATTGAACCCCCGAAACATGGGCCAGATACTAGATAATTCAAAAATAAATACATGCTTCTCCCACACACAGCTGTTTCATTTTATCTTCAATTTAGCAGCAAAAATAAGCACAAAGTTTGATATAACAGCGTATTTTACCATTCAAAGCCAGTTTGAAAAAGCATTTAATGCAGGGGAAATTGAATACAAAGCTTTTTCTTGCTGCAAATGGATAGCTATTGTTTGAAGGTGATCCAAGCATAGCACTGCATCCATCATTAAAGTACACTGAAAATTCACAGTCTGAACATTATGATGAGTTGACTTCTATCACAATTACGATGCATTGTCAGCTTCTGCCTGTTTTTCCTGCGAAGAGCATGGTGCAATGTCTGAGTGGCCAGCCCAAGTGGCATTGCAGTCTCACAACAATGAGCCCAAGCACAGCAAAGCCTGTCATTAAGCAACTTCTGCAGTTCAAACTGTAGTTCACTGTGAATTCAGTTTAGTGAGTCTCTCTGCAAAAGTAGAATGGATCCACATGGAAGGAATCTATGCTTCTTTTTGAGGGGGTCTAACACCAAAAGCCCCACCTGAGTTGGGGTGTTGAGAAGTGCAGGCCTTTGATGCCCCAGTAAGCCAGCTGTTCCTACTTTTAACTTCAGAAAAGGGAGAACCCTTAATCAACAAAGAGGAAGAGTGTGGGGAGTATTGAAGAAAACAGGCTCCAATGTAAAAACAAATGAAAAACTGCCTCCAAAAGCTTGGATCAAGTCCACACTGTTCTATGACTCTGCAGACTGTATTTTGACTGGGTAGGAATTCAATTTAAAAAACCAAAAAAAAACCTTCCCGGAGCAAATGGGAATCCTCCCCCCCCCAATACAAATTACAAATGTGGGGGGCTCAGTCTGGAGCAGGACCACAATGGGGTGCAAAAGATTAAAGTCCACTGCACCCCACACCTGGCCTTATTTTAAGCTAGCCATAGTTAATGTTAGCTGTAGTTCTAGGACCAAACTACACAGAATTATGTGATTATCTAAAAGCAGAAGTGGATACTTCCAAACTCTTCCAGAAAGAGGAAAGTAGGGAGGGGCTGTGCAAGCCTATGGTTCACTGTAGTTCACTCCTGGCTCCTGCACAATGCACTAAACCACCGTTTAGTGTGAACACAGGCAGTGTTTATAAAGTGCTTTTCCAGTGTGCATAAATTCCTTGACATATATTATCTCATTAACTCTTATAAACAACCCAGCATTATCCATATTAAGTGTAGTTGCAAGAGATGAGTAGAGGAAACAGTGGCTTGCCTAAAAAGCCACAATGAACTCAGTCAAGGTGAGATATAACAGGGATTTCTTGCTCACCGCTAAGTTCCAAAGAAGGGCACCTCTCTAGTATAATTAGACTTGATAGTATGACTTGAATATGCCTCCTGGAAAACACACAAAACAAATCCACGCCTAGTGCAGGAAAGAGTTTTGCAGCCAATCAAACTGTCCAGTTCCCCAGTTCTAATCATGTTTACTCAGAAGTATGAGCTGGAATACTTGGGACTATAGCTTTAACTTGTTAACATTACATACACAAACTTTTCCAGAAGTCTGCTTACTATTTCAAGAGGTCTATTAATATTCATCCTCTGGGCTACGAAAGTGTTAAGTGAAGTTAAAACTGACAAGAACAAAACATGCAGCAGTGTTAAGTTTCATGCAAAAAAGGAAGCTGGAAGGGTGTGTGTGTTCAAGGGTAGCCTTTTGCTTCAGTACTCTAAATGTTCCCGTTACAATTTAAACTATTTCACTGCAACAATGAAGCCTAGAACGAAGTTTCCAGATGTGAACATCTGTTTCTCATTTTCTTCAGCCAAGAAAACATGAGGAAGATTAACGACTCCAAGCCCAGCAGTACCCAGACATAACAAGTAAAACCTAAGAATACTCTGGAGCGATAGTTGCTCACAAACCCTCAAAAGGTGAATTCTGCCAAGTCCCTCAAGCACAGAAGTGGCACACACACACACACACACACACGGAATCCAGGTACACCTAACATGAAATTCAGTGCAACAGAATGCAAAGATCACAGTTTCTATTGTAGAACTATGTTTATGACTGAAGGAGAAAGGTGGTTAATATTAAGGGACACTACCCTGCCACACAAAAATCTAAAATTTGGTACACCTGTAGCCCAAAACTTCATGATTACAAGAAACAAATGAAAGGCAGACATCTATGCATCTTTCCCCCTAAAACACTCTGCGTGGGAGGGGGACATGAGCAGAGCTCCAAAATAGTAAAGATGCTTTCATACTAGCTAGAAAGCTAAGATCTGGTGCACATACAGTCCCACAATCCTAGGAAATGCCTGTGAATCAGTTCTTTTACAACCAACAATTAAAGCTAAAGGACATGATGCTTACGTACCTCATAATTTAGCTTACTGCTCCTGCACTGAATAAGCCAAGCCATATACAGGAAGAGTTCACTGGTCCCTTCACATACTTGAATCAGAATTGGGGGAATTTCCAGTAACAATGATATATATATTTCCAGAATGCAAGTTTGGTTTGTCCATATGCTTTATACCTCATTGTGCAACAGCGAGATTAGGACAAGAATACTCAGGAGTGCCTGCTCCAACACTGTGAAGCTCCTTGTGCACATTGGTTTTCCTTGGAGCTATGAGCAAGGAAGCAGGCTGCATGGCGAGAGAGGAAGTGGAAATGGCTTAAGGCCCAATATCAAGCTGACCAAACAGCAGTTAAGAGTGTTTAACCGTGTCATGTCATATGGTGATGAAGGTAGTGAAAAAGCCTCCATCGTGCCATGCCTAACAGAGCTCTTTCATGCAGTAAAAAAAAATTGCTAGCACCAACTGTGATAAGTTTGCTGGGCAAATGGGGGACAAAATTGTTCACCTTCAATTAACCCAAAGTGTGCTCACCAATGATTCCTCAGGCCTTGGTCACCCTGATGAATGACTCTTTCCAGGGAACACGCAACCCTGTTGTTCCTGCTGAATCTCTCAGCTTTTGACACCATTGACCATGGTCTTCTCCTCAACAATCTCTTGTGAATAGGGAGCTGTAAGTATTGTTCTATGGTGACTCTATTCCCACATTCACGCCAGGTTTCAGAGGGTAGCATTTGGGGACTCTGTGTTTATCCCCTGACAACTTAGGCGCAGTGTTGTAGATGCAAAGTGTTGTAAGGCACCATTTTAAACCCAGTGTTGTTTAACTTCTATATGAAGCCTTTGGGAGAAGTCATCAGAAGGTTTAGGGCTCTATTTCACCATTAAATCTGAGTAAAGAGAGGATATGCACAAGCTGAAACAGGACACACTGGTGGACTGGATGTGGGTCATCAGACTGAAGCTTGCTAAGATAAAGACACTGCAGGTGAATGATCCCCAGGTTCAAGAACTGAGGACTTTGCCTATTCTCAGTGGGGCTGCAGTCCCTCTGAAGGAATAGGTATGCAATTTAGGAGGGATATGGTTACCATCTTTGAACAGTACATGAGCCTTTGTGTAAAAGAGTGCCTGCCTATCATGAGCTTAAACTGGTGTGACATTTGACTGTGACATTTCCTGGACAAACATAGCCTGGTCACTGTGGTTTATGCACTGGTAATTTCATATTTAGACTACTGCAATGTGCCCTATGTGGGACTTCCCTTGCAGCTAGTATAGAGGCTACAACTGATGCAGAATGCAGTAGCCTGGGTGGTGAAGAGGGGGTGGCCTTAGTGGGCACGTATCACACCAATGCTAAGGAATCTGCACTGGCTCCCTCTTACCCACAAATCCAGTTTAAATGCATTGTTACTTAAATACAAAGCTCTAAATAAGTCTGGACCAGGTTGTCTGAAAGATTTCCCTTCCATTGCCCAGTAATGGTATTAAGATAAACAAATGGGACATGATTAGTATTAATTTAAACCAATGTGTGGGAGGACTTGTGTGCCTATGATTTTGAAGAAATTGCCAACTATTCGGTTTACGACCTCCGCAAAACCAGAAGTAGTGTTCCGGTTTGCGAACTTTACCTCGGTCTACAAACGGAAGCCAAATGGTGGAAGGGCACCGGCGGTGGAAGGCCTCATTAGGGAAAGTGTGCCTCGGTTTAAGAACAGATTTGGTTTAAGAACGGACTTCAGGTACCGATTAAGTTCATAAACTGAGGTACCACTGTAGTGGCAACTGTTCATGTGATCCAAAATTATTAAGAATGCAGATTCTATCAAATGCTAACTTTTTTAAAAAAACTATTACACCTATAAAATTTACCTGAAGATTACAGTAAAATTGAATAAAGAACCCTTTGTATATATTTAATGCTGAACTCTAGACACATGGATGATTTACTTGCATATTTAATGTTGGACACATATTGGTCTTGATGACAATTCCATGCAAAAAACAAGCCACGTCTTTTTGTACTCTCTATATATTTATAGGCAGCTTTCACATTGGCATTTTAAAGTGTTTTCTCCCTCAAATCTCAGAATGTGAGTCTCAAAAAGGGGGGGGGATAGATCAAGGTGAATGTCAAATTTGATTTTGGATGATGTCCAGTTTTCCCTTCTCAATTTCTTAACTACCATGGTTCTATAATCAGGCTCCCGTCCCACAACCAACCAATTAATTTCAGCTTACATTGCAGATTGTAGGATATAACCAAATGCACAGGGAAACAAAAGTGCACATTATCCTATACCATGTTTTGAGAGGATAAAACTGGGAGGGGAAGACTGAGCTCCCTGGAGGAAGAATGGGACAAACATTTAATAAAATAGTTCCTAATCAGTGACGTTTGTATATTGCCTCACAGTACCATGATGGCATTATTATTTACATTTTGCAGATGAGGAAGTGGAAAGAGCTGAGAAACAGTGATCTTCCCAAATTTAATGACTTTGAGACTAAGCCAAAATTTGAAAAACAGGCTTTCCTGCCTAGTGACCAAAACACTGGCTTACTTGCTTCTCTCATCCCAACTCTCGAGTGCCCTTGAGAATTGCCTGCCATCTCCAGGCGGATCTGACCAAGCAGAAGAGAAAGGGCCAGAAAAGAGGAGAGCTAAAGTGTTTAAACTCAGCTACAAATGAATGTAAGTTGTAGTGTCAGGTTGCAAGATCATGGGAGGGGGTTCAGAACTATTTCTCCATCTGTATGCTGAGTTTAATAAAGCTCTTCACTCACATGTATGTTACAAGCATGCCCAAGAGGCTTAATTAAAACACATTTATAAAGCACTTTATAACATTTTCCCAGATATGTAGGTGGTCCTCCCCTAGGCAAGGTCATGTCTCTAGCCACAGACAGACACCCCGATCCAGAAATCTTTTCCATGTGCGGAAGCACTGATGCTGAGAAAGCTCTCACCACAGCCTCTCTATTTCCTACACACACACACACACACACACACCCCAAAAGAGCCTGCTAAAGATTGCACACATAGATTGGCTCCCTCCACTGAAATAAATATGAAGCACTATGATTACAAGAGATCTATCTGAAACTGCATAGATCTCTGGGATTAGACACAGTGTACACTGTCAAAATCTAAAACTCCCAATGACACCACATCGCTTAGGCAGCCAGGATCCATTTAGGTTTTCACAATATGGCATTAATATCCTGAATTTCAATCACAGCCAACTGGGAACCAGATGTAAAACAAGGATAAGTACTTGTTGAGAATCTGGGCAAACAAGGGAAGCGATAATGAATCAAAAGGGTCAAATTTAATTTGCACATTCTAGTAGAGTTTGCAGGGCAGTAGTTGAAGAAGGAGCAAAAAGGGTTTTCTTGTGTGTGTGTTTCTTTGTGGCTGATTAGCTGTTTTCCCTGTGTAAAGGTCAGAGGGGGCAGGGTTTCTGTTGAGGCAGGGGATTAGCTGTGGGAGGAGCTTATCAGAGTTTGCAGGGCAGTAGTTGAAGAAGGAGCAAAAAGGGTTTTCTTGTGTGTGTGTGTGTGTTTCATTGTGGCTGATTAGCTGTTTTCCCTGTGTAAAGGTCAGAGGGGGCAGGGTTTCTGTTGAGGCAGGGGATTAGCTGTGGGAGGAGCTTATCAGAGTTTGCAGGGCAGTAGTTGAAGAAGGAGCAAAAAGGGTTTTATTGTGTGTGTGTGTGTGTGTTTCTTTGTGGCTGATTAGCTGTTTTCCCTGTGTAAAGGTCAGAGGGGGCAGGGTTTCTGTTGAGGCAGGGGATTAGCTGTGGGAGGAGCTTATCAGAGTTTGCAGGGCAGTAGTTGAAGAAGGAACAAAAAGGGTTTTCTTGTGTGTGTGTGTGTTTCTTTGTGGCTGATTAGCTGTTTTCCCTGTGTAAAGGTCAGAGGGGGCAGGGTTTCTGTTGAGGCAGGGGATTAGCTGTGGGAGGAGCTTATCAGAGTTTGCAGGGCAGTAGTTGAAGAAGGAGCAAAAAGGGCTTTCTTGTGTGTGTGTGTGTGTGTGTGTTTCTTTGTGGCTGATTAGCTGTTTTCCCTGTGTAAAGGTCAGAGGGGCAGCATTTATACCCATCTTTTAGATTTAGGGGAGCTAGTCTCAAACGTTTGTTGGGGGAGACCTAGGTTTTTTTTTTTGTGGGGGAAGTTATTTGTCCTGTCTTCAAGCTTTTTATGATGGAGGATCTCTGTAGCCACCCCCAACGACACGATCTCAAGATGGAAGGGGAGGGAACAGCTGCAGTCGCCTGCGATTCCTGCGAAATGTTTGCCATCTTGCCAAAGGT
The DNA here is from genome assembly GCF_964188305.1 of Podarcis bocagei. Taxonomy (NCBI): domain Eukaryota; kingdom Metazoa; phylum Chordata; class Lepidosauria; order Squamata; family Lacertidae; genus Podarcis; species Podarcis bocagei. The sequence continues at coordinate 31,222,150 of NC_138129.1, forward strand.
TGCAGGCAGCTTTACCTGCAGCAATTGCATGTTGATTGCCCTCTTAAAAGACAAAGTCCAGCAACTGGAGGAACGTGTAGCTACGCTCCAAAGAATTAGAGAGCTGGAGCTCTTCTTGGAAGCAACAGAGCACACCGTCCCCACCAAGGAGGAGACAGGGGACTCCCCTGAGAAGGAGGATAGTTCACCAACACAGGAGCCGGATATATGGAGAAACGTGACTCAAAGAAGTAGGAGGCCCAGGGTTCACTCTGATTGTTTAGAAATACACAATCGCTTTGAGGTCCTCTCCCCTAGCATGGAAGACGAAGAGCAGACTCCATTTGAGGATCTCTCCCTCATTACAGTCGATCAGGTATATGAAGACGAGCAGCAAAGTCAGTCCTCAGGGAATGTGCAGGCGACCTTGGAACGGACAGCTCACGGAAGAACCCCGACCAAACCCAAGAGGAGGCGTGTAGTGGTAATAGGGGATTCCCTACTGAGGGGAACAGAAGCAGTGATCTGTGGGCCTGACAAGATGTCTCGGGAAGTGTGCTGTCTCCCCGGGGCTAAGAACCAAGATGTAACTGAACGACTGCAAGGAATCATAAAACCCACTGACAAATACCCCTTCCTCTTGGTTCATGTGGGAACCAATGACACTGCAAGCAATAGCCTCCAGAAGATCAAAAGAGACTACGAGGCTCTCGGCAGGAAATTGAAGCAACTAAATGCACAAATTGTCATCTCGTCTGTCCTCCCAGTTGAACGACGTGGCCCAGGGAGAGAGGGGAAAATAGTGGAAGTGAACAGCTGGCTTCGCAAATGGTGTAAACAGGAACGGTTTGGATTCTTAGATCACGGACTGCAGTTTCTTGAAGATGGACTTCTGGCAAGTGATGGGCTGCACCTCACAACGGTTGGGAGAAATGTTTTTGCCAAAAATCTCGGAAACCTCATCAGTCGGGCTTTAAACTGACTAATGTGGGGGAGGGAGACAGTGCTCCTGAAGGTATGAGTCTATCAATTAATGAAGATGATCATCCAAATGTCATAGACCAAATGGAGCAAACAGCACGCGGACCTAGTGGTGGGAGGAAAAAATCCTTAAATAAGAGACACAGGGGAATGATTAATGGACTTCAATGTCTGTACACTAATGCGCAAAGCATGGGAAATAAACAAGATGAGCTTGAGCTCTTGGTACAGCAAGCTAAATATGACATAATAGGCATCACTGAAACCTGGTGGGATAAGTCCCACGATTGGAATGTAATAATGGGGGGATACAATCTATTTCAGAGAAACAGACCAGACAAGAAAGGAGGAGGAGTGGCGTTATATGTCAGGGATGTGTATACCTGTGAAGAGATCCAAGATTTAGAACCTCAAAGCCAAAGTGAGAGCATTTGGGTCAAAATTAAGGGAGAGAAGAATAACAGAGACCTCATTGTGGGAATTTACTATAGATCCCCAAGCCAAACGGAGGACATAGATGATGCCTTCCTGGAACAGATGGCCAAGCATGCAAAAGGAAGGGAGATAGTAGTAATGGGGGACTTCAATTACCCGGATATTTGTTGGACGTCAAACTCAGCCAAGAGCATAAGGTCAAACAGATTCCTCACTGGCCTTGCAGACAACTTCATTGTCCAGAAAGTGGGAGAAGCAACAAGAGGAACAGCCATTTTAGATCTGGACCTAACCAATGCTGATGACCTAGTTAGTGGGGTAGATGTGGAAGGATCATTAGGCGCGAGTGATCATGCTCTTCTGAAGTTTACTATACAGCGGAAAGGAGCAGCCAAGCATACTAGGACTCAATTTCTTGACTTTAAGAAAGCCGACTTCATAAAACTTAGGGAAGTGCTGGGTGAGATCCCATGGACAGCAATACTAAAAGGAAAGGGAGTTCATGATGGCTGGGAGTTTGTTAAGAGGGAGATAGTAAAAGCACAACGTCAGGCAATACCAATGAGACGGAAACATGGAAGGTGCCTACAGAAGCCAGGGTGGCTATCTAAAGAACTTTTAACTGAATTAAGATTAAAAAATGATGTGTACAAAAAATGGAAAAGGGGGGAAACCACCAAAGAGGAATTCAAACAAATAGCCAGCACGTGTAGACACAAAGTCAGAAAAGCTAAAGCACAGAATGAACTCAGGCTTGCTAGAGAGGTTAAAAGCAACAAAAAAGGCTTTTATGGGTATGTCCGTAGCAAAAGGAAGAACAAAGAAACAGTTGGGTCACTCAGAGGAGAAGATGGTGAAATGCAAACAGGGGACACAGAAAGGGCTGAACTCCTCAATTCCTTCTTTGCCTCAGTCTTCTCCGATAAAGAAAACAATGCCCGACCTGAAGAATTTGGAGCAAATGATTCAGCAAAGGAAACACAGCCCAGAATAACTAAGGAGATAGTACAAGAATATTTGGCTAGTTTAGATGTATTCAAGTCTCCAGGGCCAGATGAACTGCATCCAAGAGTATTAAAAGAACTGGCAGATGTGATCTCAGAACCACTGGCAGTCATCTTTGAGAATTCCTGGAGAACAGGCGAAGTCCCGGCAGACTGGAGGAGGGCAAATGTTGTCCCTATTTTCAAAAAGGGGAAAAGAGAGGACCCAAATAATTACCGCCCAGTCAGTCTGACATCAATACCAGGGAAGATTCTGGAGCAGATCATTAAGCAAACAGTCTGTGTGCACCTAGAAAGGAATGCTGTGATCACCAATAGTCAGCATGGATTTCTGAAAAATAAGTCATGTCAGACTAACCTGATCTCGTTTTTTGACAGAATTACAAGCCTGGTAGATGAAGGGAACGCAGTGGATGTAGCCTACCTTGATTTCAGCAAGGCATTTGACAAGGTGCCCCATGATATTCTTGTAAAGAAGCTGGTAAAATGCGGTCTTGACTATGCTACCACTCAGTGGATTTGTAACTGGCTGACTGACCGAACCCAAAGGGTGCTCATCAATGGTTCCTCTTCATCCTGGAGAAGAGTGACTAGTGGGGTGCCACAGGGTTCTGTCTTGGGCCCGGTCTTATTCAACATCTTTATCAATGACTTGGATGATGGACTCAAGGGCATCCTGATCAAATTTGCAGATGACACCAAACTGGGAGGGGTGGCTAACACCCCAGAGGACAGGATCACACTTCAAAACGACCTTGACAGATTAGAGAACTGGGCAAAAACAAACAAGATGAATTTTAACAGGGAGAAATGTAAAGTATTGCACTTGGGCAAAAAAAATGAGAGGCACAAATACAAGATGGGTGACACTTGGCTTGAGAGCAGTACATGTGAAAAGGATCTAGGAGTCTTGGTTGACCACAAACTTGACATGAGCCAACAGTGTGACGCGGCAGCTAAAAAAGCCAATGCAATTCTGGGCTGCATCAATAGGAGTATAGCATCTAGATCAAGGGAAGTAATAGTGCCACTGTATTCTGCTCTGGTCAGACCACACCTGGAGTACTGTGTCCAGTTCTGGGCACCACAATTCAAGAAGGACACTGACAAACTGGAACGTGTCCAGAGGAGGGCAACCAAAATGGTCAAAGGTCTGGAAACGATGCCTTATGAGGAACGGCTAAGGGAGCTGGGCATGTTTAGCCTGGAGAAGAGGAGGTTAAGGGGTGATATGATAGCCATGTTCAAATATATAAAAGGATGTCACATAGAGGAGGGAGAAAGGTTGTTTTCTGCTGCTCCAGAGAAGCGGACACGGAGCAATGGATCCAAACTACAAGAAAGAAGATTCCACCTAAACATTAGGAAGAACTTCCTGACAGTAAGAGCTGTTCGACAGTGGAATTTGCTGCCAAGGAGTGTGGTGGAGTCTCCTACTTTGGAGGTCTTTAAGCAGAGGCTTGACAACCATATGTCAGGAGTGCTCTGATGGTGTTTCCTGCTTGGCAGGGGGTTGGACTCGATGGCCCTTGTGGTCTCTTCCAACTCTATGATTCTATGATTCTATGATTCTAGTAATACTGAAAACATTGGGTCGTTTCCAATTCTAATCCTACTCAGAGTAGATTCATTGGAGCTAATGGGCATTACTAACTTAGATTAATTAATTTAAATGGGTCTACTTTGAGTAGGATTAGCATTGGTTACAGCCCATTTAACAAATTTAGACGATGCCTTATACATGTAGAAGTGGAACCAAGGTGCACATTCTCACTATTCTCAATTCACAAAACACCACCTTGAATATACTGAATTAAAATTGCCTGAGAAATCCCAAAATGAAAAGGAAGGATTTTGTATTTCCCCCCACTTAGCTCCTTATTTCTTAATCTTGCCAATTATTCCAATCATATTTTCAAAGGTGTATTTCCAAGCATGACTGTTAACAGATGAACACAGATTCTTTGGTATTCTATGAAACCCACAAGAATAGTTTTTATTTATTAAATGATTATCAGTCTGCTATTGATCAATACCAATTCCAGTGCAGAGTACAACATAAAATTATAAACAACCCAATCAATAAAAATATTCATATCCTTAAAGACATCAATGAACCGAGGTAACTAATAGTTATTTAACACAGCTGAGAAAGCTAAAAATAGTCATTCATACAAAGACGTAAAATGTGCTAAGTAAAGCAGATATGCCTTAACCTGGCACTGGAACAACAAGGACGTCACTACCAGACATGCATGTAAAAGGAAGGCATTCCATAAACAGGGTGCCAGCCACCACAAAGAAGGCTTTAGCCTCCAAACTTAGCCAAGGCCACTACCTCTCAAGCTTGACAAAACCATGCTTTCTATTTAACTCAGTCATCTGCCCCTTCTCACCCTAGATCAATTCCTCTAAAAAAAAGGATGGTCAGAAGTGAAAATGGAATCTACAGGTAGATCTTTGGGTGATTTGCAGTAGCTTGCCCTAAAGAACCTGTATTCAAAGTTGAGAAACACTATATGGAAAAGTAAACTGAAACTAACAAAAATTGTTTATTTAGGTTCTCAGGCTTCCTCAAGACTACAGAAAGCTAGCAAAATTAACAGGCAATAAAATAATATTTCATAATGGCTAGCTTGCTGGGGACCGAGGGAGGGTGGGGAACAGCAGAACACGGGCAACCCACACAAAAGTTTTAAGACAAGACAGACACAGGATGACGGAAACTTCAGTGAAGCCAGGAGAAAAGATGCTACCATTTGGTGCAATTGCAGTAGTTATGAAATAAAAGCAATTAGACACCAAATCTGGATGTTCTCCAACAGAAAATGACCTCTCCAAGTTCAAAAATGTTGGGGACAAGGTCCTCATTTAGTAGCTAGAAGAGGTATTTACCCAATTAACTATAATCTAATAACTAGGAGACTCATGAAAGAAGTCATTGCAGAGGATCTCTCAATATAGCATTGAAGTCCTCAAGTTCAGAAAGTCTGTGTGACTCATATTCAATATGGCAAGTCTCATCCCAGTCTCACCCTCGCTTTAGAATTTAAAAAAAAAGACTGAGACGGAAAGAGAACACTATAGATACTATTCAGAAAATGAGGGTAATAGCACATAGATCAGGATTTGCCAAACTTCTGAATTCTTTGACCCCTCAATGAGCTTATAAAGTTGTCATCGATCCCAACCCAGATTCTTAGGGTTGTAAATGAAAAAAATCAATAAATATCAATATATAATCAGCACTTATTGATCAGCAGTCATCATTACTAGGAATGATAAAATGTAAAAAAAAAAGTAAAACAATAAAGCAATATGGTCTGATAATACTGTTGTATTGTGGGATCCCCTTATTAAGTACAGAAATTGCTCACTGGCAAAAGAGGTATGCGCTCTGAACATGCTCGTGTCCCTTATTCTGAGCCTCATGGTTCCTAATTAAATGCTTTGCACTGTATCTTGTAAACTTCATTTCTACTACCTTTTTTACCCCCGTTCAGCCTCTAGGCAACAGCTTTTCCAACTTTTCATGTTGATGACACACTTTTTAGACATGCATCCCTTCACAACACAGTAATTCAGATTTACTAGCAAAACAGAGGTTAAACTAACGTCCTTCCAGGAGGAATACAGGTAGCGTTCGCGCAACACACCTACACACTAACGTGTGGTGACACACAGTTGGGAAAGCTCTGGTCTATTCACCCCATACACAATCCCATTGACTCAAGGGGGTCGATAACACCATTTTGTGAAACGCTGGTCTAGGTGCTATTTATTCTTTGAAGATTCAAGCTGGTATGAAAAGCTGAGAAGTAGCACATGCCCACAGAGAACGTATTCTTTTTAAAAAATGGAGAGAGAAAAAGCACAACACAGCTTTTAAATGTACAACTATTTAGAAAGTCAGGTTTAATTAACCAGAGAACACACAGTCAAGAAAATTACAGGCAAAGGTATTGACCTGGGATGAGAAAAAAGTTGCACTACAAGGTCAACTTTCCTTGATGAGAACCAGCAGAGAGTCACTAAACATCAAGGAAAAGTCGTGCTCTTTGAAAATCCCAGATGTGAAGCAAAGTGCTGCAAGCAAGTCTGCCTCCAAAATGCAGGCTGGTCCACCAGGGGAGCTTCTTCACCAAAAGTTATTTTTGGTGGTGGCCTCATGCAGCAAGCAACAAGCAAAACGTTGGAAGGTATATAAAAAAGAATATGCTTATGGAAAACGCTCTAGTGAAATGGAGGCAAAATGGAACCGCTGAGAAACAAGAGGGATATATCAGCATGCTTGGACAGAGGGGGAAAGAAGAAGGCATTCCCCCATCAAAAAGGCCCAAACAGCCCAATGGAGGAAAGTGGTGGAGGTTCCTAAGCAGAGAGTGGATGGCCATCTTTCGGGGATGCTTTAGCTGCAATTCCTGCATTGCATGGTGTTGGACTAGATGATCCTTGGGGTCGCTTCTAATTCTACAATTCTGTGGCAGCATTCTCAGTTGCCATGGACGAACAAGTGTCATTTGGGGGGGGGGATGCTAGGGAGATAGAGGTTCAAGAGGAGCATGCTTTGCTGACAGCCATTGCTGACCCCCAGTAGGGGCATTACCATTAGGGTTTTTTTTTAGTTAGCGGTTTTTAGTTTGGAGAAAAGGCAAGTAAGAGGTGAAATGACAGAAATATGTAAGATTATGCATGGCCTGGAGAAAGTGGGTGGAACAAGTACAGCTGGAATGCAGATCTGCATTGTGCTGAAGTGGCTACTTAAGTGTCACCATCAGACACTACATTAATGTGGAAAAAATTGCCTTGGGTCAGGCAGCGTTTGGCCAGAGGGTCCAATTAATTTTATTAATTAATTTCATTAATTATTACATTAATTTTATTATCTAATTTTACGGATTGCAGTCCAGGCCCGCCCCCTAGTTGGGATTAGCTGTTGCATGTCCCAATCTGATAGTGTTTTCACCACAAGCCCAAATAGTATGATAGGTACCTACCTGAAACTTGGTTTCCAATGTGGTGTGCCCTACTTAATTGTCTGCAATATAAGCTTTTCAGCTTTGCCTTCATGGCAATACAGTAGCACCTCAGTTTAAGAACAGTCCTGTTTAAGAACGATTCGGTTTACAAACTCCGCAAAACTGGAAATTGTGTCCCAATTTGAGAACTTTACCTCGGTCTAAGAACGGAATCCGAACGGTGGAAGGGCACTGGCGGCGGGAGGTCTCATTAGGGAAAGCGTGCCTCTGTTTAAGAACGGTTTCGGTTTAAGAACGGACTTCCGAAACGGATTAAGTTTGTAAACCGAGGTGCCACTGTATTAGCATCACTTCTTCTATAATACTGGGAACCAGGTTTGTGCTGTTCCTGTTGTTGAATAACTACTTGAAGGTTTCAGTGTTGCTGCTGTGCTTTAAGATATTCCCAGCATTATGACTTGAAACCATAAGCTCAAAGTCACATAGTCTACAATGCCCACTGGAGAAATCAGAGACCCCAGGTGGAAGCTATTTTGAGAACACTTTCCCCTGTTACAAGATCACTAGCAATTGCAGAGGTTGATGGTAGGCAACTTTGGATGCTACAAATAAAGTGCATAACAGAATGAACAAGTGACTTGCACTTCCTGTGTACAGTGGTACCTCAGGTTAAGTACTTAATTCGTTCCGGAGGTCCATTCTTAACCTGAAACTGTTCTTAACCTGAAGCACTTTAGCTAATGGGGACTCCTGCTGCTGCCGCACCACCGGAGCACAATTTCTGTTCTTATCCTGAAGCAAAGTTCTTAACCTGAAGCACTATTTCTGGGTTAGCGGAGTCTGTAACCTGAAGCGTATGTAACCTGAAGTGTATGTAGCCCGAGGTACCACTGTAATATAAAAGTCAGAAAATTCTCATGTCTCCTATGCAGTAAGATGCAAGAGTTCCAGCTCACTTACACCTTACATAAGCGCCACCAAAACAAAAACACAAAACTAGAGCGTCTTCTTTCTATGCTTGTTTCTAATGTCCTAATCCACTGTGTGCTATCTCCAAAATGAAACAAGTTCTACTCTTCTACAGCCCACATTAGCTAAATGATTATGTCAGCAGCTGGAAGGAAACAACTTTCCTGATCACTACCAGCTGGGAGGTTTGTCCCATTAATTTGTAAACACAGCAGGAAAAATCAATTCTGTCCCACCCACCCACACATTCAACAACAGAAGCCAGAACATTGAATTTTTTTCTCACCAAGATATGAATGCAATGAAGCTACTTCTCGTTTTGACAGGGAAGTGACCGGAGGGTGGGGGGAGAGAACTCTGAAGTGACTGTAAGTTTAACACCCAGAAGAAACAAAAATTAGAGCTTAAAGGGTCTCAATGTTTTTCTAAAACACGTTACAAAATTGGACAAGCGGAGTCCTGAGGTTTGGGGCCTCTATACGCTATCCAGAGGAGTTTCTCTCCAAGAAAGAGAAAAATCAAAACATCTGCTAGACATTGGTGGAAAACCAAAGTACAGTATTAATTGTCCACACCCCTGAAAGTTAGAGACAGGAATTAGCAGTATTTCATGGGCTGGCTAAACAGAGGAATTAAGGATTACCGAAAGTTGCAAGCCCATCTGCAAGAATAGAATGCCTACAATTTAGCTCACAGCCGGATTAACCACCAGGCAAAACTATTATATTAATATAATGTTGCTATGTGTTCAAAACACAAAGCTACCTAGTTTTTCTAAGTGGCCACTATGCTTTATAATATGCACTTAAGCACAGTACACAGGAAGTAGGTTGCTAAGTGCTACAGTGCGCGATAAAATTGAGGATCTGTATGTGTGATTTAAGATGCTCATTTTGAAGAATTAGCCTTGAACATAATGGCTCCCATTTACATGAGCCTAATCAGCTTCCTTCTTCCACCTGCTCTGCATGCAAAATACTCGTGTGTTTAAACCTCTCAGTAATTGATGTCCATTTTCTCCACAGGATCTCAAGGTACAGTTTGAATGCAAGACAGACAGATGCACCCCTCACACACCCTCTGTCTGCATCGAAGAACCAAACCCCAAACAAAGCAATAGCTAAAGCCAACCTTTCCAAGAATATCCTGCGTTACAACAATACTGAGCAAACTATTTCTCTTTGAAACTCCTAAAACATATGTGACACAACAAAATTGTTACAGAAATTGTAAGTTCTGTTTTGGCAAAGGGTACATATTTTACTTCCTTCAAGAAAAGAATATCCACCTCTTACTAATCCACGAAACTGTTAGCTGGTCATGTGAGGGATAGTGCATATTATCAGTGATATGAGTGGTTTCAGTCTTCTTCCTGCATGAAGACAATGGCTGTGATCAAAATGATTATACCTTTGCTTAATAAGCAGAGATATAAATGAACTTGGTGGCTACACCGTCTGCAGCTTTGCTACACTTGTTGCAGGAGTTTGCAGAGAAACCAGGTATTGTTTCCCATTTCATCTGAACACAGAAACTACAGATTCCCCCCCCTCCTTTTAAAAACTTGCCTCCTATGTTGTGATTGCACAGTGCTGACACACACACACAATTGAGGGGTGGGAAGAAACTTAAGATGTCAAGCTGCATAATATCTAGTGGACCAGCTATCCAGAAAAACAAGTTGGCTAGGAACCAAACAAAATGATTTCACGATCACTAGCAAATCCTGATACCACATCATTTCCTTGTTCAAATTATAGGATGCCTCTAGCTCTTTCTAAACAAAACAGAAATCCTCTTATTTATTTTTTTGTTTAACCGTGCATTTTAGCTAGGCTCCACTTTGCAAAACAGAAACATATCTAAGGGTGGGGGGCACACACAACACTTTTGATTAAATGTTAATAACTTATCTTAAGAGGAGCTCAGGCAAACCTACAGGGTTCTCCTTCAAGATCTCAGCTGAAACTCATCAGTCATTTGTTTCAATGGTGCTTGTGCTGGCAAACATCCAAGTAAATTGTGCCTTTAGATGAAGGTGGAATTTGATACGGGGAAGAATACAAATTTTCTTTCAGGCTCCACAGACTTATTTTTAGCAAACTAACAAGCCGTATGTAAACGTTACCACTTTCCTCTTGAGGCAGCACTTCCCTCATGTCATTTATAGGAGTGGTTCAACTGGACAAAAAAGTTCACTGGCTAAATACTTTCCATTGATGATCATCTAACCGCTGGCAGGGTCCTTCCAGCTAGTGAAAAATCCTCACACATTTGGCTATTTCAGAGCACTCCCTCGCTAGCCAACGCTTATTGCGCATTTGGGAAGCATTGAAGGAAGAGGGGAGGAGAGGAGAGGGTGTAATTAGCTTCACTTGTAAAATGTTTGCCGTAGTTGTAATGCTGACTGATGGGAAGCCTATGGGGGGAGCCTAATAGATTTCAGGACATTGTTCCTTGCAGATAATAAAGTGTGTGTGTTTCAGGGTGGAGAAATTGGTAAGTGGATACTACTTCCCACCACAAGCCCATATGGATGTAATCAAGCGCAAGGGTGGCAGCTGGGGCCAATAACAGTCACCTGCAGTTGAGGGACATGAGGGGCTTGGGGATCGGTTTTTAATGCTAATTTCCCCTCCAAAACAATGAGCTAGAAAGAGCAAAGTAACAGACGAGATGGGATGAATAGAGACCGGCTGGAACAATAGCTGCACCTGGTGTTAGGAGCAGAGGAACAGAGCTGGCACGCGTCAACAGCACAGGGCACATCTGTTACCCTCACAAAGTAGCCCATCCCCCTCCTTCTCCACCAGCCTGCGAAAGCCATATGAGGCCTTTAAATATTCACAGCTTGCCGTACAAGCAACAAGTTTGAGTTCTTTCAAAGGCTCCAGTGGTCCCTTCTCTGTCTAGCCTACCAGAGTGCGCCGAATGACAGAAGGCGATCGCAATTCACCTCACAGAACAGGGCAAAGAGACCCGTTGAAAAAGCAGGAGAAAGTCAAATTAAGTTAAATGGAAAGCCCAAAAGTCTGTGAATCAAGTTGCTTCCATGGTATACAGGGTGCGTGGGGTTTTTTTCAGGATCTCACAGGTTTTGTCTCTCCACCCCACCCCACACAAATCTGTGCCATTAGCCAAGCAACAGAGTGACATAGCAGAACTCTGCCCAATATGTGCCATTTCTAAAAGACTCGCTTCATATTTGGGAAGACAATCACCTACTGAGCTATCGTTAACTTGCAAAGGGACTTGGCAGCGCAACTGGACTGAACGTGTTAAGCTTCATGCTGCAAATATGCCACTCGGAGCACGAGCCTTTAGTGAGGAAATGTACACAGCAAGGGAAAGTCCACAAAAGGTCCCTTCAGAAACTTCTTTCCTGGTAGGTCTATGCTACAGTCAGGAGGCTATGAGATCTTGGGAGCATACTATTGTTAAAAGCAGAAGTGGGAATGTTTCAAGATTCAGCTCAGAAACCCACACCCATAGCCTATATTTAAATCCACTTCATCTCAGAATAGCAGAAAACTTATTCTGTGGACAGACCATCAAAGCTTTATCCAATTCCCTCTCATACAGTACAGAGATTCGAGAGGGCGAAGTCACTGCCACATCTAGCCCTTGAGAAACATGAAATATGTTAATATTTAACTTGTGGTAAAGTTAAAATATTTGGAGTGACTGAGAAAAAACTTGTTCCTAGCAGTTCCTTTTATCTTGTTGCCTTTTATTCAACTTCTAGGGTGCCTGAATCAGTACAGTTGGCTAAGTCATTTTTTCCTATTTAGTCTCAAAAGTAGTTTCTGAATGGATCATACCTTCCATTGCTGAAAGAGTGAAAAATGTAGCTGCCCAGAATGGCCCAGAAAGGTGATCCAGTCAAAAGAAACCACCTTCCTTATCCAAGGACAGCCTTCCCCACCCTGATGCTCTCTAGAAGTTTTGAACCACAACCCACATCTGGGTTGTTGTAGGCCAAACATCTAGAGGGTACCAAATTAGTGAAGGCGGGTGGCGCTGTGGGTAAAACCTCAGCGCTTAGGACCTGCCGATCACATGGTCGGCGGTTCGAATTCCCGCGGCGGGGTGCGCTCCCGCCGTTCGGTCCCAGCGCCTGCCAACCTAGCAGTTCGAAAGCACCTCCGGGTGCAAGTAGATAAATAGGGACCACTTACCAGCGGGAAGGTAAACGGCGTTCCGTGTGCTGCGCTGGCTCGCCAGATGCAGCTTGTCACGCTGGCCACATGACCCGGAAGTGTCTGCGGATAGTGCTGGCTCCCGGCCTATAGAGTGAGATGAGCGCACAACCCTAGAGTCTGGGAAGACTGGCCCGTACGGGCAGGGGTACCTTTACCTTTACCATATACAAATTGAAATTTAGCATGAAGCAATGTATTTCAATCAGCATATCTTAGACGCTGCCATTGCCCTCCACCAAAATTACACCTGGATTTATTTATTTTAACATTAAAATTTCAGATCCGGGGAGGGCACTCTTTAAGCTTGACTTCAGGTACAGAAGTACCCCAAACTGGCACAGCCCCTTTCTAATGAACACAACCAGAAGCTATACCACCTTATAAAACAAATAGTGTTAATATTTCTGTAGGATGTGCTTAATATGATTGCACTTGCAAGAAATGAATTAGCATTGGATTCAAATTATTGAGTACCAACATCAACATTTTAAGGCAACTGGGGTAGTATTCAACTACTCAGAGTAGACCCATTGAAGTTAATGAGCATGACTAACTTAGGTTCATTATTTTCAATGGGTCTACTCTGCATAGGATCTAGCTGAATACCACCCTAAGTCATCAGGAAGTTGGAAACTTTACAATTACTGGGCTGTGTAATTTCAAAATTTTGTTTGACAGCTTTAACTGTATCCATTCAGAATTCAACCAATTTCTCCATATTTAACCTCTCATCCCCATCCCCACCCCGCAAGCAGGTGGCAAAATATCTGCAAACCAACAGACATGGCACTTCTTGCATTTACAGCAGATTCACACCAATGCAAACTTGAAATAGGCTACAAACAACTTGAAAATGAATAGGAACAAAATTCAACTTTGAGTCTTTTGATATTCAACTGTGCAGAGCTAATAGCATACAATAATATGGTGTTTATGATCAGTGGACTTTGGGTTACTAATGATATCTGTCAAACAATTAGATCTGCAGAGGGAAAGGGGGCATGAGAACAACAAAAGCCACATTGGTAAGTTCTTTACAATGAGAAGTATTCATGCTGCAGCCTTTACAGTAAAGAAAATACTCAGGTCTCTTTGTTGAACTGCATTCTCTCAATTGAGCAACAGTTCTTGGCTTACTTTAATCGAGGGATGGGGAACACTTTTCAGCTTGTAGAACACACTTCCTTCTGCACAACCTTCTGGGGGTGGTATGCCACTGGTTAGCGGGGTCAGAGGCAAAAGTGCGGAGAGAAATGAATGTGAATGTTATGCGAGTTTTGATACACCCTCACGCATCCAAGCAACCATGAAGTCTTATCAGAGTTCATAGATACATTCCCGCCATGCAAAAACACCAAGAAGGGTAAAAGCTGGGCCAATGAGAGATGTGGCCTAGAGAGACCAGAAGGACCACATCTCTCTTCTTATGTTATTCAAAACAGAGTTTGAGGTCTTTCTTCTCTGAAGTCTAGCCTTTCAAGTTACGGAAATTCTTCTCAAAGCTACTGAGAAGCTCTCTGTCAATAGCTTGAGTGTCTGGAATTCTAAAAGTAGCTTTATGCTTTTAGCGTAAGAATGAGACCCCCAGTCCTATGGTCAAAAACTTACTGAAGGACCTCACCTCAAGTATTCATATCTGAAGATACTGATAAATATCTATGGGTAGACCAACATGCTTCAGTCAAATGGCTTTCTACAGGGACTTTCTAGTAAATGACATTCATCCAACCCCTAACTCTCATTGTATCTCCTAAAGATGACACACTTATCAAACTCCTGGTGCTAGATTAGGAATAGTACACCACACACAGAGACACTCACAATAAACTACTGCTGGTTTCTCTATATAGCCTCACACTTCCAAGGAGCTCATTAGCAACACTGACCACTGCATGAGCCTTTGAGGAAATCAAGCTAGAGACACAAGACATTTTATGTCATGAAGCAACACCCACTATGTTTTTTGTATGTGCATTACTGATGAGGAAAAAAGCAACACTGCCTACTTCTGTAAAATATTTCATAGCAGCACACTAACATAAATTGAAAGAAAGGACCAAAAATGAGGTGGGAGCAAAGGGTAAGCTCACAGTTGCAGTCATTGCTTTCAGCTCTGAATAACCACAACTAAGCAGAAGAGAAAGCTTGCTCAAGTCCCTATGTTTTCAGGTTTAGGAAAGCAAATGTTGTTTGGGATGCGAGCATAGGCATTGTTATAATGCAGTATGTCAGACTGGGGGATTTGGCTGTTAGCAGTGAACACATGCATAGTACTATTTATCACTTTGCTAAAAAGGGAAGCCCCACCATTTTGCATGAACCAAACAAAAGCAAGTGGGAATTAGGGAATAAACCTGCCTTGGTCTAGGTGTCCCAAAGGACGAATGCACATCTTTAAACCTTTCCAGTCTGATCTCTTAAGTAACTGGGTGAAGCATTTAATGGAAACACAGAAAAATAAAAACGATAGTGGGTCAAGAGTTTGAATCCTGTACACAAAAAACAAAACAATAATTTGGGGCAAACAATGATTTGGCACTTCCTGGGTGCGCAAAACAGAATCCAAGGTCCTGTAGCAACCCATTACACACAAATATACCTTGACAATGAAGACTTTTATAATGAGTGCACACTGCTGCACCATAAACTGCACCAAAGAGTTAAACACCGGCAGCATTAACTGCTGCTTTTTCCAGGAGAGGGAGATTGAAGTGTACGCACTGACAGGAATGCAAACAGAACAATATGCATTTTTTAAAAAAAAGCATTAAAAATTATTTGAAATGAAAACTGGAATTCACTGCTTGAGTTTATCCCATTACTGCATGACTGTCATTTTTATGCAAATAATAAAATAAATAAAATTATTGTAGTGTAAAGTCTATGGCATCATATATACTTATTTAAAAAAACATCCCATTACACTATGAATTACTGAAAGCTAGCATCCTTCCTAAGAAATAATGTTTCCTCATGACAAAAGAAAGATACGGCATTGCACTGCTATTTCTCTCAGCTACAAAAATCCATGTAGCAAATCTGCTCATCTAATGAAGTTTTGACACAGCAGAGGCACTGCAGTCAAACTGAGGGTTGGTTAGGGAGCAGGGAGGGAGCTGTAGCAAAGTACTGCATCGGTTAACATTTTCTCTTGCATACACACACAGGCACCAACCTAATGAATAAAATTGTGCTTCTGGTGCAATTTAGGCCACAAAACAGCTTTTTAAAAAAACACCAGTAAAACTGACATCAGAACAGCCTTCTTTAAAATGAGTATTATTTAGAGGAGCTCACTTACCGTATGCACCCAAAGGCCAAACAACAACAACAACAACAACCAGGCTGCTGTCCAAAAGACACCCGATTTCTTTAAAATATAAATAAAAATGGGTCTTCTTTTGCAGCTCCTAATCTTCAAGCGGAGTCTGTGACAAACCTTCCTTCTCTTTTCATTAGCTGGACATGTGTCAGCTTCCTCACATCTGCGATTTCTCACTGACTGGAGCCGCCTGTCTGATTCCAGAGAAACACAGATGGATCCCAGATGGGAAGGTCCTGCCAAACAGACCAGCTCTTTACCTTGCCAGAATACCCAGATATGCGCTCTCTCGCTCTTGCTCTCACACACGTCTCTCTCTCTCTAGTCGTCCCCCCGCCCGCCCGCCTCCCTGTCACTTGCTCTCTGTTACCAGGACTCTCTGCCAGCTGATGTCACTAAGTACACACCTACTGGTGGCTTTCACATTAAGTCTGACATTAATATGTTAAAGACTTGTAATTTGTTTATAGCCAAATCAGGGGGAGGGGGGAGACAGCGTCGTGCTAAAACTATCCAAGATCAACCCTGGTGAGTAACGGCAATGGCGATGACACTGCATGTCCAGCGGGACTGACCATGTCAAAAGCCTCATCTTTATCCTCCTCCAGCTCTTCTTGCCTTTTATGAAACATGCACACTGGAGACTAATATACTATGTCATAAGCTTCCTTGGGACAAATGGACTGGTCATCTCAATGGGTAGCAAGAGAACACAAGGTTGTTGTTTTTGCTAAGTGGGGTCCAATGAATGCAAGGAGTAGGATTTACGCCACATTACTATGCAGAGCACAAACAAATACAAAAAGCCAATCAAGTAAATATGGATCCCCATCACTGCGCTTGTATGACCTGCACCCGGCAGAGGCCACTTGTGATTAATGGCCATGAAGTAGTGTAATCAAACATCTAGAGAGGGACAATACCTTTTAGCAGTGCAAAAGCCACTCCCAATCCCTACATTGTGCAAATTCCAATGTTAAAAAATTAAAAAGCCTTCCCCCTTAATTTTGCCAAAAATACCCTTTTCTGAATAAATCAGACCTTGCCTCCTTCTTTCATGCCCTAGTTAACTCTGCGCTTAATTATCATAATGCACTCTATGTGGGGCTGCTGCATAAAGTATTCTGAAACTTCAACTGGCACAGAATGCTGCCCACAGGTTGCTGCCCAGCCTTAAGTAATCAGAACATATTAATTTTACCCCCCTCAGGTGTTCCTTAAACAATCTGTGGGAAAGTATGACAGCACAGTGGGAAAGTATGACTTTCCAAGTGGGAATATATAAAGGAAGATTATAAGTGTGAGTCCTTACAGTCCTCCCCACACATCAAGAAATCTGCATTAATCACAGTTCCCCATCATTCAACTGAATGTGTTTAGTATAGGAGGGGTACAAAGGGGGCTTCTAACTTGGGCAATTATTTCAGGAATCTGACAAAATAGGCCCTGTCTGTTGAAAGCTTATGCCATCATATTATGCTAAATCTCTAAAGCTACCACAAGACTTGTTGCTGTTGTTGCCGTTGTTGTAATATAGACCAATCTGGTTATCATCCAAACCTCTCACCGGACTACTGAAGTGTTCATCAAAAGCTTCATCTTAACTTTCAGTTTTGATTTATTTATTTTTAAACTGAATTTGGAGAAATTGTTTGATAAATTAGCACATTAATTTTCTGAAGCTTTCCAACAGCATGTAAAACTTCCCTATAAAGTGTCTCTCCTATCTTGGCCACAGGGTCTGCAACAATACAAAATGTGGCATCTGTTAGCAATTAGAAAGCAGCAGCGTGGGGGGGGGAAAGAATGATAGGTTTCTGATGTTACAGGAGTGCTAAACTAGATCTCGAATCCCCAACACAGGAAGTGCATGTTTATAAGGCAAGAATTCTCACAAGATGGAAGAAATGATCAAAGGAGGGGGGAAGCCAGTAAGAAGTCACATGGTTTTTTAAGTTATGCAAGTGTGCTTCAGATGGCAGCCTCAGAAAAGCCTTCAATTAATTGCCTAGTACATATTGCTGTGGTTCTTGAACTGTTGCAGAAAATGTGTCATGAATGAGAATGATTTGGCCTCCATATTTTTAAAGATGTATGCCAATGCTTAAAAAGTAGGTGTTTAAAATTCTCAGAGTCAAAATCATTCTACTGGGTGCTGAAGAGATTTCCAAAAGCTAAACCAGAGTGCTTAAAAACCCTGTGGACAAGCAGGAAGTGAAAAACTCCCAACAAGGTAGCAATATCCCCAAGTTCTCCAGATTTCTAGAGATCCCAGTATACATGGCATGGGGCTGAAATCCTACATTCTGTTATCTGCATTCACACACCAGTGTAATCAATGAGGCTTCATAGGAGACATGGGCACTAGCACTCACAGGCCTTTTTAAAAAAGATCTTGGATCAGAGAAATAGTATTCCCTGATAAATTACTTTCAGTGCTGTTAAGAATACTGTGTGAGAAAAATGATTAAGAGCATATTCTAAGTCAAAAAGCAGACATTAGTTATAGCTGTCGTGAACTGCATGTGAATATTTAATACATTTTTTTCAGGAAAATTGCTCATACAAGAATAAAGATGCACTCTTTTTCTGACACAAGTATTATATTCTTACACATATATGAAAAAAATATGAAGCTGCAACACACTAAGAATCTATTGGTTGGATTATTCAAGCAAACTGGGAATTACGGTATATTGCTCCTTATTAAATAGCTTAAGTAGCTACCCCCATCCAACAGTTGCTTCCATCAACATACAGCTGCAATAAAGCACTTGCATCTGTTGAATTTCTGCCTGTCAGGCAGCTTTTGAGGGTTCATGAGCAATGTTCATGTGCCCGTCAAAATGTGATGGGCTCATCTCCTTCATGATAGCTGATTCTTTGGGCGGCTTCACATACTCCTGTTTTCAAACGAACCTATAAATTACTAGACGTTTTAATTTGAGCACACACATGCACACACTGCAAATACATGCGTCTTGCAGGTACACTCATAGTGCAGCTGGTAGCGGCCACAGCTCCAAGTTGTGAAGGTGGCATACCTGAGTAACATCTGAAACAGCCTTCAGAAACAATTATGTGAGTTTACCCTTCCCTTCAAGGATTCACACTTACTTGATTACCGCAGGCTCTTTTAGTGAATAAATGTCCTTAATGTCTGGCAAGAATGGGGAGCCTGTGGCTCCTTCAGATGTTGTTGGACTATAATTCCTATAAGCCCTGGGCACTTGCCTTGCTTGTTGGGACTGATGGGGGTTGGACTCCAGCAGTTTTCTGGAGCGCTGGTATATGGCATTGCTTAGTTGCACTAGCATCAATGTTCCTCATCTATAAAATAGTAATTATTACTTGGTAGGTTACCTGTGATCACATCTTTATGTTCTTCTGGTGCCCTTTTAGGTCTGATGTTAAGATTTCTGCAGCAACTCAGAAATGAATTTGTACTTGTTATAGCAAGGTTTCCCCAATTTATGGTCTACAAGGTACAGGAATCCATTGTAATCAGCTCTTCCTCCCCTCTCCAGCTGCCATTTTTGGTACCACTTCCAATTGGCTGATCCTAGAGTTCTAGTTTGAAAAACAAAAGGTAGATCCTACAAGCTTGAGGTTGGTCCGATTCAGTCCTAAACGGTTATCCTCATCAGCAAACCTCCCACAGAGGAAACAGATTTTGGGCATTCGGCATATGAACTTTCTAAAACAGCAAGCTTTTTGACAGGGGAAAAAACGAGGCAGCAAACCAACTTGGAGGAGGAGCAGCCAATGCCAGGATTTTGCAACCCAGACAGCAGCAGCTCAGTGGAAAGAAATAATACTGCCTGCAATGACCGGGAAAATGCTTTGAAGCTGCTTTATTTTCTTCATGTAAGAAATTTCCATGCAACAAGCTAGGAAAACCAAAGTTTTGAGCACAGAAGACTATTCATATCTGCATCCTTGATGTGGTTTCTGAGTTTTAAGCCAGAATTTCTGTACCTATCACAGGCCATTTCCACAATTTCCACAGAAGTTGAACTTGTGCTGACTTTTGTTAACTGTGATGTTGTCATACAACCCTTCCCCTTTTGTTGCTAGCTTTTACCCTGGAAAGAGGTCTCTAACTATTAGCATTTATCAAAATGCTGGCCCTGGCATGGAGATTATTTAGGAATGCAATAGCAAACACTCATTGGACCTCTTCCCAGCACTTTGCCTAGCATGGGCTTGTCCTTTGCTCTCCCATGCTATAAACAGGCTGTGGGGTCTACAGGACTTTCCATATCATGAGATAAATGGTACCCACTTCCTTTCACCCCTCCCTGCCGCATCTCCCTCTCACTCTTTTTTAAAGCTAAAGCACAAGATGACCCAGTGCAGAGGCAACATTGGTGTGCCATTGATGTACTTAAGGCATTTATTAGGATCCATGCCACTCCAGTAGGGAAGTGATAGAGACGACCTTCCTGGCTGATGAGCTTTAAATACACCTTTATTGCCCTCTTTCTTTGGAATGCATGAATCATTAGTCCTCTTCGGGCAAACCCAATGGGGCAAGCATGCAAACCCCATCTCCAGAGACCCTGGCCATTCTAGTTGCACTTCAGACCTTCCTGTGTTGAGAGCGGGGGTGTGAAGGAGAGTTTTAAGAGCACTGGGTAAACATGTTTAGAAGCCTCATTGTGATAGTGAAACCCTGCAAACACAGGAAGATCTGGTGTAAGGTCATGTAAGGAATAGCTTCTCCTCACTTTCTGCCCACAAATAGAAAACACTGCCCACAAATGGTTCCCTGTGAAAGACCAGAAGTATTTTCTGCCTGGGGAAATAACTTCTATTCAGTACGAATGCCTCAGATCAGAAGACCTGTACAGGTATAATTACTCAGTATGCATGAGTCAGCATGCTATTAATATGTTAATACCAGCACAGCAGCAGTTAAGAGGAAAAAAGGCTGCAGCCCTATGCAATTACTGGAGAGTATATCCTAACTTCAAGTAAGCATGCAATGAAATCCATGCCCCATTGATTTTAACGGACTCAGACAGTGTGCAATGTAACTGAATACTCTCAACACTTTTACAACAAGCTGCTGTCAGACTGTTTCTTAAGCGATCTGATTTAGGGATGCAGGGTCAATTTTGCTGTGGTAAGATAGCCACTCCTCTCCTCATAGCATAAGCTCAAGTAGGTCTCTCCTTTATAACTTTTGTGAGTATTTAAACAACATAAATCAAATGCTGAGGGGGCATTTTTACACTTCTGACCCTGATCCAGCACCTAAAGTATAATTTGCTACACAAACTGACCTCTTCAAAAAGACTCGTGCTCTGTGCAATAGCTGGGACCATCTTGCAGTAAGAGTTCTACAAATAAATTTCTACAATTTCACTGCTTCTAAACAAAACTCCTGAATTGCCACCCCACTCTACATTTCAATTAAGATTTGGTAGGGCTACTGTTATAAGAATTTCAAGGTCATATATTAAAAAATTAAATGTTCATAACTGTATATAAAAACCACATGTCTGAAACCCCACAGATTAGGTCCTGAACAAATTGACCTCAAATATTTCTCTGCAAGGTCAAAGTGGGAAACCTCCCCATTGTCTCTTTCCTCACAAATCCTGTCTTAAGGGAACATTCAAGATATGAAGAGTGCGAGCCTCTGACCTGTGACCTAGATTCAGGAATTAAGTACAGTGGTACCTCGGGTTAAGTACTTAATTCGTTCCGGAGGTCCGTACTTAACCTGAAACTGTTCTTAACCTGAAGCCCCACTTTAGCTAATGGGGCCTCCTGCTGCCGCCGGAACACGATTTCTGTTCTCATCCTGAAGCAAAGTTCTTAACCTGAAGCACTATTTCTGGGTTAGCGGAGTGTGTAACCTGAAGCGTATGTAACCCGAGGTACCACTGTAGTTATATTAACAAGAGTGGCCAAAAATCCAGATAATGCAATCAGGTAACCTGCCAGACAGGAGATAAACAACACACTCAGATTTCTGTTGTAGACCACCTTTTCTGTGATGTGGGTATGATGTATCTGGGGGGTGGTCTTGGGCTACACCCCTTCTTTGATGTATGATGGTTCTGGGGGTGGTCTTGGACTCCAGGTTGGGCAATTTATATAAGGGCTTGCACACATGGCTCTGGGTCCTCCTCCACTCTCCTGCATGTGGGGGAGCAACCTGCTGCAACAGTTAATAAAGATCAGGCTCACTAGCTGCTTTGCTTCTCAATATTCTCTAGTTGGTCTCTGCTATTTTCTCCTACTGATAGAGAACCTACAAAAGGACTCTATATGGGCTCTTGGGTACCCCATAAGGGAAAAGGAGCAGGTTTTTTTTACTTATATCAGCTACCGAAGGCCAAATAAGGTCTAATGAATAAATGCCAACTGACCCCTCTCGCTGCAATCAGAACTGTGAAATGGGAATAAAATAATAATAATAGAAAAGAACAAAGTGCTCCCCTTGAAAGAAGCAGTTTGGAACCCTATTCTAGAATCTGCCTCCAACATGTCTGTCTCACACCTCCAGGCATTGGTTCAACATTTGAACAGTTTTAATTTGGAAATGGTCTGTCATACTGCTTAGGATATTGGATACCATCAATTAAACTGGGATCAGTTTACACTTGAAGTTTCAGCAAACAAATTAATTACTCTCGAACCTCAATACTGCCAGAGAATCGTGTCAGCTGCAGGATATGAGGGAAGAAAGCAGCCACCTCCTGAACTATTACTTGAAAAGGAGAAATATTAAAAATTGCAACCTGAATTAGATATTTATGTTCTACTCTTCTGTCCAATAAGGATCCCCAAGGAAAAAAATATTGTCACCAATTAAAAAATAAATAAGCCAGCCAACAATAAAACAGCAGAAAAAGCAAAAACAAAAAAACTGATGACCTGTAAAACTAACCACACATTAAATAAATACAGTATTGGGTTGTATCCAACTAAGTTTTACTCAGAGTAAACCGACTGAAATTGATGGACCTATCTTGTCACGCGCAACAATTACAAGTCTACGCCAAACATGGCTGAAACTGAATATAAATCACTGATCCTAAACATCCTCTGAAATAGCAGTAATGTCTAAAACTTAGCACAGAGGGAACCAAACAGCTCCACAAAGGGAGGCTTTGCAGAGCCTAGGTGCCCCTATCAAAAAGGCTTCAACTTCCAAGGACATTTACTCTATTTCAGATAAAACAAGGGAGATAAAACAGGGCCTCTTTTGATGAGCTCACAGCAAGAAAGTTCATTTCATCAGACCTGTATGCATATTCATGTAGATATATGAATAACCTATCTTCTACAACCCTTTTCAGTGTAAGCTTAAAACACTCTTCATTTAGGCAACCTTATATTTTGCTGCCAAACTTTATTTAGACAACATGCAAACATTGACATATTTTGCCCTTTTCTGCTGTTACTTTTAGTTATGTATAAATCTTTTTAACTACGATGATAGAATCGTAATTTATAAATATCTTGTAAACTGTTGAGAGGTTTTGCTACAATGGTGTGTAAATTTTGTTAAACAAAAATAACAGGGAAATGTAATATTAGAGTTTTTTTTAACTATGGTAAGTTCCAAACTTCAGTCCCACCTGTGCCTAAATCAAGCGGGGGGGGGGGGGGAGAGTGATCAGACGAACAGCTTAAGACCTTACTTGGGAGAGGATGTTAGTAGTGAGAAAGATGCTTCTGAGGTTAATTACTCCAATGCAGCAATTTGTTATGCATGACAATAGGGAGTTCATACCTTTGTGGAACTACAAAACAAGGCAACAAAAAGTCTTTGGCTGAATAGCTGTCTGAACAAGATAGGAGAGGAGTGAAGAATCAGATGTTGGTGGCACTACAACCCCTCTGAACTCTCACCACTGGACTCCTAGAATTAGAGTCCAATGACAACTGGAGGGCTTGAAGTAGGTGTTTTGAATGTACGAATTATAAAATTCTAGTTTCAAGCTGCCTTCACTACTAGCAACACAAAAACCTTGTTGCGAATCTCCAGATTTTTAGCTTTAAACCTAAATACATTTTTCACACACATTAAAAATAACACCTAAGGTTCCCTTACATTATTTTTGAGGTGTGCAGATGGTCTTCACGTGAGCTGTAATGCAGAAGAGAATCAGAATGTGTACTGGTACAAATAAGTAAACGTGCTTAGTCCTTACTGTTTTGGCTCCAGGAGACCTACAAATTTATTGCGGCATAAGCTTTTGTGGACTACAGTGGTACCTTGGGTTACAAACACCTTGGGTTACAGAATCCGCTAACCCGGAAGTAGTACCTCGGGTTAAGAACTTTATCTCAGGATGAGAACAGAAATCGTGCGGCAGTGGCGTGGCGGCAGCGGGATGCCCCATTAGCTAAAGTGGTACCTCAGGTTAAGAACGGACCTCCGGAACAAATGAAGTTCATAACCAGAGGTACCACTCTATAATCAACTTCATCGGAGGCATGAAGTGTTATCTGGTGGCAGGCACACGTATGCATGGTTGTAGGGAGGTGGGAATGATAGATAGAAAAAGTTCAGAGAAAATGAAATAAGGAAAGTAAAGATAAAGGTAGCTCTCTCTTCTCCCCCCACCACTAGGAAAAACAACCCAAATTGTGTATTCAGGGTACCGCCTCATGCATGCAGTGCTGTTCAAGAAAGCTTACTACACCATAATGAATTTGCTAATTTCTAAGGTGCCAGAAGACTGCTGTTGAATTACATCTTGATCAGTGCTTTTGTTAAGCAGATCCTGTATTTATATTTAAACAAAAACCAACTTAGGATGCAACCCTATACTGACTTACCCAGGATGAAGCCCCATTGAATTTTAAAGGACTTTAAGTACAGGATTAAACTGTTATGCTATGAGTGTGTTAGTATCGGTTTTAAGGGGCTCTTCCAACAATTTACATAGTGATCCTCCTTGCAGCCAATACTGTATTATTCAAACAAACAAAAATTAATTTGCAGGTTCAATACTGGAATGCTTCCCTCTCATCCTTTCACTGATCACAACCTTCCAATTTGTACAATATCTCCAAATATAAGTGTGCATATATATATAGAGAGAGAGAGAATGAATATGGCCAGGGGAGGAAAAAAGACAGACCTTTTTGTGCCTGGCCTGGCATTCCAAGCTCTCCACTCGTGGCTCCATGAAGTCTGATTCAGCAACAGTGCTGGGAGCTATTAGTTTACGAAGGACCAGCACGCCCACCCAAGCGCAGAGGACTGCGAGGGGCTCCTCTTACACCACCACCATGTGCCTTTCATTCTGCCTTAGAGGAGGCCTGAAAGGTTGTGGTTTTCACTTAAGACAGGAAACCAATCAAAAGCCAGAATGGCCAGGGGAGAAGGGAGCAGAGGTCAAAAGGAGAATTACAGGATCTCTTCCAGACTGCGTCGCTGGCACAGGAGATATTAATTAATGTGCAATTTATTGGGAGGATTTGGCACCATCCCCATCCATTAGCTTAGTTCAATGTAAACTAATGTGCATTTCGTCCTTCCTTCTTTGCCCTTATTCCACCTCTCCCTTCTGTTTATAGATCTGGGGATCAGCCACTCTTGTCTGCAGTCTCGCTTTTCCTCTGCAGCCATTCTCTTTCCTTTCCCCATAGGAAGTAGGTGTCAGTAACTTCATGTTGACTTTCCTTACACCATCCTGTTCCAACAACTCTTTCAATCTTTCTCTCATATATATATATTATTTAAAATATATATATAAATGAATGTTATCTGTTGACAGAACACAACAATTCTGTTGCAGCAGTGATGCAGATACCTGCAAAACAAACTACAGCACTTCTATATTTTTAAAACAAACAGCAGGTTTAAATACATATCAAACAAACTAGAAACTAGCATTTCTAGGACAAAACAACTTTCAAATGACAAGCCTCTATGGAATGTAAAACCATACAATATAACCACAACTCAGACCCATGGCAACTTGAAGACCATTTGTGACCCAGGCAACTTTGTGGCAGTATTTCCTAGATAGCCTTTTTTTAAAAAAGTGCTCCTGCACCTTCTCTCACCTTCAGTGTTTACAGCAGCATTTCCTCATTCATACCAGCCTTTTAATTATATTGGGTAAGCTGCTTTTGAGAGACAGGTTGACTTAATCAATGCTATTTCTATTTATTTCCACAAATTTATATCCTTCCTATCCTCCCAATGGGAATACAGGCCACCTAACGATGCAAATTATAAAAACAATCAAATCCACTGATATGCAAAGTAATCATAACAAGCAACAGAATGAGCATGGGGAAATTGTGCAGCCCAAGGTCATGGCAGAATAAGAAGTGTTTACAGTAAGTTTTAAAACAGCTGAAGGAAAAAAATGGGAGAGTTCCATATCTGGTAAAGTAAAGGTAAAGGGACCCCTGACCATTAGGTCCAGTCGTGGCCAACTCTGGGGTTGTGGCGCTCATCTCCCTTTATTGGTCGAGGGAGCCGACATACAGCTTCCGGGTCATGTGGCCAGCATGACTGAGCCGCTTCTGGAGAACCAGAGCAGCACACGGAAACGCCGTTTACCTTCCCGCCAGCGCAGTACCTATTTATCTACATGCACTTTGACGTGCTTTCAAACTGCTAGGTTGGCAGGAGCAGGGATCGAGCAACGGGAGCTCACCCCGTCACGGGGATTTGAACCGCCGACCTTCTGATCGGCAAGTCCTAGGCTCTGTGGTTTAACCCACAGCGCCACCCGCATCCCTTCCATATCTGGTGGCCGGTACCAAAAATGCCCTTTTGCATGCCACCATCCAGGTATCTCATAGGCAACAAGTGCAAAAATTGGAGTATCAGGGTAATAGGATCCCCACCTTGCTGCCTCTGATAACGACCAGGCAATGGCACTCTGCACGAGCTCCTGAGTGTCCTCTCTGGCATTTTGGAGCCTGAGAAGCTCCTTGGCTGGGTCAAGACAGGAGCACAAGAGGCACAAGTCTTGCTCTGAACACTGGTAAGAACATATACCGGTAATCGTCCCTACCATGTGGCAGTGGAGGCTGTGAAAAAGACTCGTCTTGCAGCTCACATTGCATCCTCTACCAGCCAGCCGTCCAATGGTCTGGAGATTACTGACTCTGAGCATGGGAGAAGGAACCTCTTGAGCACTCGAAGACCCACAGTGACCAAGAAGCTTATGCACTTTTGAGGATAAAGTTACTTGACTTCCGAGCGATTTTGCGCTCGTGGCATGCCGTTTCACTGCCTATTTCTACCTATCCTCAGTCTTTTACAAAAGTGTGCAAGGCCCACACTGCTCTCTGACAGCACAAAACGGAGCATAGCACAGTCTAGCACTGCGACGCCTCAGATGGCACCAGTAATACAGTTGGAGCGTTCTGCCTCAAGGAGCCCAAGGAGTGCCCAGCTTGAGCAGCCTAATCATCCCTGGTATCACTGCAGAGACTGCCAAGTAGGGGGACCAACTGTGGCAGGGACACCTGTCCGATAGGAAATAGACTAAAACCAGCCATTCATTTCACACAGGCCAGTAAACAGCTGTCAGATGGTAATAACTTCATCAATGCCAACCTGGGCTGCAGCTGATCCAGTGACCTCCAAGTGAAAGGCTCCATATGCCATTCCTAATCTCCTATAAGCCATTTAGCGTTTGCAAATAATTAGTCAAGCTTTTTTTCCATTTCTTGTCAAAAATGCAGTTTAAATACAGCTGGGGGGGGAGGAATTAGTCGATCAATTGCAACAACTTATCAATTGATTCATTAATGCATTACAGCGGCAGAGGCACTAATTAAAAAGCATTGTACCCTAAAGGGAGCCATATCTACAACAGTGCTCTGGTAGAAAGGGAAGCAGGGGCATGAACACTGCTGGCACTGCCATTAACAAGCTTGATGCATGTCACTTCCTTTCTCCAAAGTTAAGCAACTGGGATGCTTAACATCTGGGCCAGAAAACACAACTGGCAAGAGGAGACAGGTTTCTAGCATCTTTTTAAAAATCCTGTTTTTACTTTATTGCTTTCATTTTATTACTTACCAAGGCAGTTGTTTCTGTTCAATGTTGGGGGGTTTTTTGGTCGTATATCACCTTCTTTTCAAGAGCATGGGGGAAAGAATCTGAAGAAATTCCTGACTTCGAGAATATAACTTGTCACAGTAAAAAATCCAGTTAAGAAGCAACTCTCAAAGATTCACAGGTGTAGAAGCATTATACCTGGTTGCTCTCTGACAACACAAGTTGTTTCCCCCCCTCTTCAGCCATGAACATTAAAACCTTTTAATTAATTGCATTTAGCTCTGGAGTAGAACCAAAGGAGGAAGTTTGGAGAGGACTGTTATGTGTGAATGCTGCTGATCATCAGTTTGCTTGCCTCAAAACACTCTCAGCCTTTCTGGACAAAGAAATGACTTCTGCATGGCGTTGCTGCAAACTTAAAAACTGGCGCATGCTGAGTGTGTCAGCCTGTGTGTCAGAAGAACATGTGGCAGCCCCAGGTGGCCTCCAGCAAAATCTGCCTGCCTACAAAGAAGTTCAACAGCTTGATCTCATCTTCCTCCCTACAGTTCCCCACAAAAGATGGTTAGCATCCAGCCACATTAGCATTCAGCTACATTAATGCTAATGTAACAGCACCTCCAGAGGAAACAGGGGAGGGGAGGAACGTTTTAATGATTTCGTAAGAACACTGGGACTTCCAGATTCAGCAGACTTGAACAAAATACTAGACTTGAACAAAAATCAAGGCTTCATTAGATATAAGTCTTAGGGGCTTATTTTGCCTCAGCGGCTCAACTTAAGATGACTAGAATTCCAACAAAAGAGTTCAAACACGCTGATGTAAAAACACTCTGATTCCCGGACCATCCATGGGCTGGATTTAGAAGGCGATTGGGCCACATCCGGCCCCCCGGCCTTAGTTTGCCTACCCATGCTATACAAGCCTGGCTCTGAGAGTTGCTAAGACAGAGACCATCTGGGAATCGCATAGAAGCTGCTCCAAACAATCTGAAGTGCCACACCACACACAATGGGCAGTACACAATTTCCGTTGAAAGTAGGCAGACCTACATCTGCTAAGCAATCCCACTGAGTCTGAGTATCAAACAAATTCATGACACACTCTAGCAGTGCTATGACACAGATGCAACTATAGTTTGTCAAATACCCTGCCACACAGTTGCAAATCCTAGTTCCTATTCGCCACAGCCACAAGTGCCTTTTTCGTGGGCTTTAAAGAACTCATATAATCCTGAGAACTTTCAGATCACTGATCTTTAAAAAGTTGTGCCAAGTCAAGGGTAAATGGCCATTGACACACAAATGCTATAGAGCTCAGAAGCAAAGATACCGTTTCAGTTTTTCTGGAAGCAGCCTTGTAACATAATGTTAGCTGTTCACCAGTGAAAAACCATAAATTACATCTCAGACATAATTTAGCACTTTGGAAATATTTCCACAACACAATATCCAATCCACAGGCAAACGAGAAATAAATATATTTTCAGATGGCTGTGTTTTAATGCTGAAAACTAAGCTAAAAAAAATTACATTTTATGTATATAGGGGTTTCAAGAATTAGAGCAATTGCGAAATTTTGAGCCTTTCTTCCAAAATTCTGTGGCATCAGACACTGAGAATAGATCCAACAGAACACAACTCATGCTTGCAACCTAACATTAGCACACACCAACACCACGACCAGTCCATCATAAGTACAGGATGGCTGGCAAGAACAAAGCACAGTTATGCAGGAAGCCAGCCAGATAAGAGTACATTCCAATTCGCCCTTCCTCAAAACTCTGAGAGAGAGAAAATGCCCAGCAGGAGTTGGGTGGAGGATCTCTCCACCTGGCTCTGCCATGAGGTGACAGCCTGGAGAATCCTGTTGTTTTCAGCATAGATATATTATTTCCCCCAGTGAATTTCAGTCAAAATCCATGTCAGAATCAGAATTTGCTCCAAAGAACAAGCAACCTGTAAATGGTTCAGCAGCATAAATCTTCTCTCTAAGCTAGTTGGATGGAATCACCATCTCTTTGACCTGTTAGAAAAGGGTATATTTCCAAGGAGCCCAGGGCTCAAGAAGACCGTGACTACTTGCCCACTGTCAAACAAGCCTTGCTGAAGATTGAAAGACTGGGTTTTGTCAGATTCTAAGTGTTATGTAAAACAGGCCCACGTATTGTCTTTTACATTTCCCTTGTGGCCTGTGCAACAGTCCACTTGTAAAAAGGGGGTCTGTTGAATGAATACATGTACAGTGTACAAAGATCTTTTTTGCTCAGGACAAATTTGCTGTTCAACACATGGCCAAACTCTCACACAATAAATTAACTGTTTGGCAGCCGCTGAGCTATTTGCTGGAGCCAAACCAATTAGGCCTTTAATGTGATCCCAATTTCCTTTTTCTGAGAATAAGAGGAAAGCAGGGGAAGAGGAAAGGAGGGGAGGGTGCATAAGTAAGTAAATCCCCTCTTGCTTTATAAATCCTTGCCAATCATTCCAGATAAACCTGTCACCCACAGCTCTCAGATCTACATTCACACTCCTAAGCTCACAAACAGGGCATGGGGCTGATCACACATGGCGTTCAGCATGTCCGACTACCAACATGTGTTTTCCATAGTTTCAAAATTCAATCATTTAAAAAATATTTACTGAGCTTTGTCTTTAATCAAAAAAACATGGCCAGAGATAAAACAAGCTTAGCACAAGTTACTGTTTCGGTTTTTGGAATGCCAGAAAAGCCAGTGATGTCACCAGATAAACCTCAGTTCTGCACCCTGGAGAGTATTATGGTCTGCTCTAGGATTAAAAGAGGTGAGGCAAGACCCTTTAGGCCCCAAAGCCCAGAGACACACATGGAAATGGCTTAAGAGACAAGAGGGGGGATGAAATGGGTACTGTTACCTTTCCAAGTGTGACAGAAAAGGAAGGAAGAAGGGGGAGAATAATTATCTCTCACGCTTCCTTTGGCAAACCTAACGCAGCTTCCATGGGGTTTGTGAAAAGTCTGCCAGCCAGGAGCTAGTCTACAGCCTTGATGAGGTTCAATAAAGTGTGGAATTTGCTACCACAAGATACAGTGATAGCTGCCAACTTGGACAGTTTTCAAAAGGAATTAGCTTTATCCTCCATGAATTTGTCTATCAATAGCCACTTGTCATTTGTGGCTATATATTACCTCCAGTATCAGGGGTGTGAGGCATTACATCTCAGCATACCAGTTGCTGGGAGATGAAACTGGGAGAAGATGATTAAGCTCATGTTCTGCTTGCTCCAAAAGGCTTAGTCCAGGGCAGCAGGATCACCAGGGAGGAGCAAAGCGGCCATCACCTCCTCCCTGGGAGCCTATTCATTCAGGTTTGCAGTAAGCCATAGTTTAGCTTAGAACGGCATGTGAACCAAGTCAGTGTTTCCTGTGAAGTGTATCAAGCTCCTGTGATCCGCAGGGCAATGAAGGAGGAGTCCACCTCCTCCTAAGGGACCATAAAGAGAAACGGATTAAGCAAGGAGCAGAAGAACACACTGATGATATCGAGTGAACATATATTGTCCAATAAAGCCCAACATTAAGACGGCTCTGCTGACATTGTATCTTGGCATTTAGAGTGCCAGGAGGATTTCTCCACTGTATTTCAGATGAAACATTTCGGCTCAGTAAAGCATGCAAAACATTTACTCAAGCTAGCTACTTCTTAAAGGATCAGTGGAGAAATGGAAAATACTAACATTTTAATCTGCCAGTTAGATTTCAGATCCAACACCCAGTAAGATAATATTATGATGGCAGTAGGTGGAGTGCCAAGACCCAAAGTCAGAGCAACTGTTCATCATCATGGATGCTTTAGCTGAGATTCCTGCATTTTAGGGGGTTGGACTAGATGATTCACTTGCTCCTTTCTGTACCTCCCTGAATCAACTTTTAGTAAGAAGCCTAGGCAAATAATCTCCCACCACCACCTTGCGTCTGCTATTATTTTATACTGCTTGAAATCAATTAAGTATTTTAGAAGTACTGTAAAACCCAAACCTGCCCAATGCAGTTTGCAATTTCCAAGGAGGATAATGGCAACCGACCAGGGTTATTCAATGAACAAGAAATTGTTACCAGAGACAGGGCAGTATACAAATTAAATAAAAAGAAATGCTACATATTTCAAGACAGTTTGCCAGAAGTAGCAGGGGGGAAGTTATTACAAAAGTACTAAAAAACCTAAAATAGTGGAAATGTTTTTAAATGCTCGCATGAATAATAAAAAGTGGGTACCCAACACCTAAAAGATAGCAATGTGGTTCTGCACATACTTAATTCCATAGAGGACACACCACTACCAAAAGAGCCCCTTTTTATGCAAGCCTCATCTCCAGCAGAGATGTTTATATAGAGAAAGGCCCCATGTGTACTATACATTTAAAGCAGTATTCATATCACTTAAAACAGTCATGTCTCCCCCCCTCCCCCAAGAATCCTGGGAACTTCAGTTTATTAAGGTTGTTGAGAGCTGGTAGGCAATTCTTATTTCTTTTACAGAGCTACAATTCCCAGAGTGGTTTATCAATCAATCCCTCTTCTCAGGAAACCCTGGAAGCTGACGTTCTGCAAGGGGAAGAGGGGTCTCTTAAGAACTCTCAGCACCCTTAACAAACTGCACAGTTGCCACGATACTTTCAGGGAAGCCAGAACTGTTGAAATTAGTATGATCCTGCTTTAAATGTATAGTACAGATGGGGCCAAAGTTATTGGTCAACGACCTTAGTATGCAGGAGGGTTGGTATGGAAGGAATTGCTCCTTCAAGTACAGTGGTACCTCAGGTTACATACGCTTCAGGTTACAGACTCTGCTAGCCCAGAAATAGTACCTCGGGTTTAGAACTTTGCTTCAGGATGAGAACAGAAATCGTGTTCCGGCGGCGCGGCAGCAGCAGGAGGCCCCATTAGCTGCCGCGCCACCAGAGCACGATTTCTGTTCTCATCCTGAAGCAAAGTTCTTAACCCGAGGTACTATTTCTGGGTTAGCGGAGTCTGTAACCTGAAGCATATGTAACCTGAGGTACCACTGTACTATGGTCCCAAGCCAATTTAGGCCTTTATAGTTAAGCACCAGGCTTTGAACTGGGACCAGGAACAAATGGGCAGTCAGTGAAATTCTTTGTAAACAGGCTAGATGTGAGCCAAGCATGTAGTGCCAGTCAAAACTTGGGTGGCTGCATTCTGCACTAACTGAAGCTTCCAACCCATTTTGAGAGGGAGCCTTATATATAACACATTGCAATAACCCAGATGGACATAGCTGTCAACTTTTCCCTTTTCTTGTGAGGAATCCTATTCCGAAGAAGGGAATTTCCCTTAAAAAAAGGAAAACATTGCCAGCTATGCAGTTGGGATGTTACAAGAGGATGACTAACTTGTGGCCAGATCTTCTGTGTCCAGGAGTGGTCATAGCTGGGGAACCATAGCTAGATCAGGGAGTCCTGTTCCTTCAAGAAGAAGAATATTCCTGGATCTAAAGAATATTAATCTAGTACATATTGCTGCTCCTTTCTACAGAAGACAAGACCTTTGTACAAAATTGATATTTTGGCTCTTCGAACCTGTAAGCCAGGTTTAATTGTCCTCTTTTCCCCACCTTATCAATACCAACAAAACGTTAAAGTCAATAGGTTTATCTTAGCGCAGAACCAATATCAGCAGGTCAAGCAGCTGAACTGCATGAACTCAATGTATTGACTCTATTAGATCTTAAAAGTTGAAGCAACATCCCTACTTATAATGTACACTCACTGCATTTCTGGAGTTAGAATTATAACTTTGGCTAAACTTTATATATACTTAAAATGAGATTGCACTGACCAAAATGATCACAGTTTGGAATAAAGATCCTTCCAGAAAAAGTTACAATTTTTGGTTTAGAAAAATGGCTACCAAGAGGTAAGCAACATTTAGCCTAAAGGCTAAATGGAAAGCTCTTTGTTACTCATAGGACTTAAGCCTTCTGTTATAAAGAGTTGACAGCCTTCACAGTTTTTGGAGTGCGGATTAAAAGAAGAAGACAGCCGAAAAGCAGAAGAAATCAAATGGCTTTTCTTATAAATAATTCAACAATATGGGTTCTATCCAACTAAGGTTTACTCAGAGTAGACCCACTGAAATTCAGGGGCTTTTCGCAATTAGCATCACAGTTTCCCAACCCTGGAGACGGTCATCACCCCCCTCCCCACTCCATCCCACCCAAGAAAGGTATAATCCTGAACTCAGCATGCCACTTAAGGAACTTGCAACACCTTTTTAAAAAGTTATTGTGCTTAAGTAGCCAATCTCCTTCAATAAAGAACACAGTTAGATCCTAATGATGGTCCTGCATCTAAACCACAAATTGTTATTCAAGGGATAGGCAGGTTCGCTGAGATTCCTGCATTGTAGGGGGTTGAGTCTGACCTAGATGACCCTTCCAACTCTTTAAGTCTATGATTCTGTTTCTACAATCAGCACAACCATCACAAAGTGAGACACATTTCAACTTCCTCTATATTCCTCTGAATATTTTACAAAGGACAGTATTCTGAGCCCAGAGGCATTATCTTTTCAAGTGCATAAGGATTCATTGTAATCAAGAAGCAGATCTCCTAAGAGAATGTAATTTACTTTGTTCTTCCAAACTTACTCCCACATTCTTAAGGGAGGACAATACATTTCCATATCTCTTCCAAAATACAATGTAATAAGTCATCAGAAAAAGGCTCATAAATAAGCCAGTCTGATGAGGAGGATAGAATGTTGAGTTTTGATAGAGGAAACCGAATTTCCAATTCCCACACTGCTTTGAAGCCCATTAGATAGCGTTGGGTAAGTTTACTGTCTCTTAGCTTAACCTACCTCCCAACTTCTGTTCAGTTCAGGGTTCAGTGTGGCATAATCGTTAGAGTACTGGACTTTGACCTGGGAGACCTTGGGCCAGTCACAGTCTCTTAGCCTAACCTACCTCACAGGGTTGTTGTGAGGATGATATGGGGAGGAGAAGAATCATGTATACCACCTTGAGATCCTTGGAAGATAAAGGTGGTATATAAATGTAAATAAATAAATAGCACATTGTTTCCTTTTCCTCAGCAGGAAAACACAACGCAAAAAAGATGTCCTTTGCTGCATTACAGTGCAGTAAGATTCACTGGTTTTTCTTCTTCCCATTCCTCAAAGCAGCACAGCCCATTTGAAGAGGAGGAGGAAGGGGAGGGAAGAAAGACATTGCACAGATACAATGTGCAAACCTTACTGATCAAGGGACGCGGGTGGAGCTGTGGTCAAAACCAGAGCCTAGGGCTTGCCGATCGGAAGGCTGGCGGTTCGGATCCCCGCGACGGGGTGAGCTCCTGCTGTTCAGTCCCAGCTCCTGCCCACCTAGCAGTTCGAAAGCATGTCAAAGTGCAAGTAGATAAATAGGTACCGCTCCGACGGGAAGATAAACAGCGTTTCCGTGCGCTGCTCTGGTTCGCCAGAAGCGGCTCTGTCATGCTGGCCACATGACCCGGAAGCTGTCTGTGGAAAACACAGGCTCCCTCGGCCTACAGAGCGAGTTGAGCATCGCAACCCCAGAGTCGTCTGCAACTGGACCTAACGGTCAGAGGTACCTTTACCTTACTGATCATGGTTAGCAAAACTGTTATCCCAAAAGATGCTCCTAGCCACAGAGGCCACTTCAACCTCCAGTAATACTGCTCGATCTAGGAGTACTCCCAAACTATGCATCTGCCACTTCAGAGGCAGTGCAACCTCATGTAGAACAGCCTATGTCAGTGGTTTTCAACCAGTGTGCCTCTGCCCCTTTCCTTCCCTCCCTCCTCTGATGCCCTCTCGCATCTCTGCCTCCCAAAGGCTTGCACAGCTGTTTGTTGCACCCCAGGCAAATGGTGCCTCATGGGCTGGCCAGGGGTGCTGCCCAGGCCCCTGTGGGGCAGTGTCAGGAGGCAACTCTCTTTGGGGCAGAGGGGCAGCTCAGAGACAGGGGCGACAGCTGCGGCTGCTCAGAGGACTCCCAAGCAGAGGGGAGGCTGAGGGAAGGAAGGGTGTTCGAAAAAGGGTGAGAGGTTGCAAGCTCTGCAGGCAAGGGGTGACATAATTGGGCTCCTGAGTCCCACAGGGGTGCCGCAGAAAGAATGTAGTTGGTCAAGGGAGCCAAAAAGGTTGAAAAACCTCTGGCCAGGTTTATGAAGCCCTCAACCACAGGACCATTGACTTGTTTATTGACTTGGTTTATTGGCCCTCATCCAGCCTACCAATGTGTCCAAGCAGTAATCCGGGATGTGCCCAGCCTCACCCAACGCAGATGACACAGAGAAATAGAGCTCCACACTGGCAAACAACTCAGGGGGTTGCGGCATTTTTAAACATTATTATAATCATCACCACCACCACCAACATCTTAGAACCATTTGCAAATACACTTTTTAATATGTTGGTTAAGAAAGTAAACTAGGCTATGGTCCTTGCAGAAGATATTTCTGGGGTTATCGAAGAAGACTTGGAGCCATCTGCTAGTCAACAGGAAGGGCTGGATCAAACCCACAGTTTAAGTTCACTATCTTGTTTCCAACAGAAACAAAACACCAGAGAATAGCCAGACCTCTATGCCACAGAGAAACTGGCGCATAATCAGACCTCTGAGAGCCTCAAGCCACTCACTTATGAAAGGGGAGAGAACCGTTTTTTAACAAGAAATAAAACTGTTAGAATTCATGTGGAAAGCACACGAATATAGAAAATGCAGCCGTGGCGCAAAAAGCGTGACAAGAGGGTTACAGAGTAACATCAAATGTATGAGGGTTACAGAGTAACATCAAATGTATTTGTGCACACCTTAAGTGAAATGAATTCACTAGGATGATAATAGAAGCACCCACAAACCTGAAAAGAAAATTTGCTGATAAAAAGAGATGGTTGGATCTCTCACACTTCGTCTTTTACTACCATTCTCTGAATTCTCTTTGCACACATTTCTCCTGCATAGCATGGGGGCGGGGGGGGGGGCTATTTTAAAACATATGGATCAGAATACTGGACAAAGAAAAACACTATGGTGAAGCAAGCCACAACAGAAATGGGAATGTTTTTGTGGATGTTGGGACAGAACAGGCAAGGTAGTGAGAAACAGATGTGACTTGACTGAACTGAAAATGCATTGCAGAAAGCAGTGCTTAGGAATGTGTCTAAGAACTTCCAGAGGGGTAGCTGTGTTAAGTCTACTGTAGCAAAAACAAAGAGTAGAGCTGTACCCTTAAAGGCAAACAGATTTACTGTGGCATAAACTTGCATGGACTAGAGCTCATTCCTCAGATGTGTGAAGTGTTACCATCAACTGTCAGATAGTGTGTGTGCATGAGGGTTTATGACAATTTTATGCAACTTTAAATGTATACAAGAGGAGTGCGTGGAGAACTGGGGTCGATGTACTGGCAAATCTCTGGGCAATTTACAGTAGACAGGCAAGGATTTCTGACTCCAATGGTCTAACAAAAACTAACAAACTAAAACTTAAAAAAAAACTATTTAAAAAATTGCTGAAAGAGATAACACTTGGGGAAAACCAGGAGTGAATTCACAGGCTGAGCTTGTGTTCAGAGTCACCCTATTCCTTCATTCTTAAGAGCATGTTTGCCTGCCCAAACCACTATTTTGCACCTGGTCTACCTGGTGGATCTTACAGTTCTGGTAAAAAAAAAAAAGCCAAAGTAGATCCTGAAAGTCTAGCATGGACTCTAACCCTGGCATACAAGATATGAACAGCTACTATTTCAAAGTCATAACAGGTGATCATCCTAGATTTGTTATGCTTATTAGCACCTGTAGTGGGAGAAATAAAAGCACTCATTTGACTTGAGACCTAAGCAAACAGCTTCATGTTTACTGAGAAATTCTAGTTCAGCAATTTCCTGTAGGGGACAAAGATAAAGGATCAAGAGGAAGGCCCAAAACATATTGATGCATAGCCCCCAATTCTACACATGGGCCTTAAAACATTGAACAACATGCATGTTCCTTCCAAACCAAGGAGTATTCTTCCTACCTGCCTGTTTTCCACAACTGCTCATTCACTGACCTTCTTCGGTTCCTCAGTAGTGCAAACTCACACATACTCACTCATATACACAGAGAGCCACTAAAAAATATTTAATGTAACCATATACATCAGCAATGGGGAAGCTGTAGCCCAACATCACCTGAAGGGACACAACCATGGGCGTAGCCAGGTTTTTTGTTGGAGGGGGCAAAACAGATGTGAATTGGTCAGTTAAGTATTTCTACTGTTTTACTTTATCTAGGGGGTCAGCTGCACCCCTGACATCCCATAGACACAACTCCCAACATCCCTGACCATTGGTCAAGCTGGCTAAGGCTGATGGGACTGGGACTAGGAGTCCATCAACTGCCGGAGGACCAGAGGTTCCCCATCCCTGACATTCAAACTTTAAAAATCAGAGCCTTGGCCTAACCCATAGCATGAGATAGTGAGGTTTACAGTGTAAATTGCACTGTAAGCAGAACACATTTCTTGTGTGTGTCCCACATCCAACATCTAACACTTTACTTTTTTCTAATGACTTCTATCGCAAAGCCATTCTACAGCCTATATTAAGACAGGCAGTACAGTGATGAATATACTTTTTCTTTCCCCAAAGCACATATGCAATTTCTGTATACTAAGGATACATTTGTAAAAACATGCAGATTCTACCCACTTATGCTACCATGATTACTTTAGTTAACTACTTTGCATCGGCTGGGTCTGCACACATTGTTCCACTGAATACAGAGCTATTAGAACACCACTACATGCCAGTTTTCTAATTCTGGGATGCAATCATAGTAAAAAAGAAAAATTCATCAACAATCCTTTAAATTGCAGACAAAGTACTAAGGGGCAGCTTTACTAGTCTTTAAGAGTCAGGGGCGTGGGGAATGGTTAAGATTTCTCAAAAACATAACTTTTATTTTAACCTTACCACCACCCCTATTATGGAACGGACGGACACCACACGCACAAAGATGCACAGAGAGAGAGTGAGAGAGGGAAATGGAAAGAAATTAAAGGTCTCCTCCAGAAAGCGCCACTTCTAAATCCCAATGAAACGATCAGTACCGTACATGAAATTAAGAAAAATAAGCGAAATGCGAATAAGAGAAGCATAAGAGGCCCCAGGTTAAATACAACGGGAGTGGTGGAGAAAAAAGCATCCCGAGACCTTGCAGGAGATAAGAAGCCCACAGAGTAAGAAATGGGGAGGAGGAGAAACCACAGATGGGAAGCAAAGGAGCCTCCTGGAAAAGCGTGATAAGGAAGGGGAAGGCGAGGAGGATCTGACTTGGGAACGGGAGAAGAGTGTGCGAGGGGTAGAGGAAGCGCTTGCAAGAAGGGAGTTTGGGAGAAGGAGAAAGGGGAAAGACATAACGGAACTGTAATAGGAAAGCGCCCCATCCCTCGAAGTCCTCCTTCCCTTCCCGCCCGGGGCCCCGCGGGCAGCTCTCCCGGGTGGGACGGCGCTCGCTCGCTCGAGCCGGAGGGGCCCGCCAACCCCCGGAATGGGGAAGAAGAGGCGCGCCTTACACTGGGAGGTTCCCGGGATGCCCACCATCGCGCAGCCGGAGCGGCTCCTTCCCTTTGTTCCGTGCTACTCGGGGCGACGAAGGCGGCGCGGCCACGACGGGAGCGCAGCCGGGGAGGCGGCGAGGGCGGCCAGCGCCGCGCTAGGCCCTTCCGCTTCGGCCCCGCCCCCTGCCGTGACGTCACGCGGCTCCTCCCTCCGTAGGAACCGAAGGGGAGGAGGGCTGCCTTGGAGGAGGGAGGAGCGGGGGGGGGGCGGCCTGAGGCGGCGGGCCATGTGCGCTGCAGACGCCGCATCGGCACCACCCTTCCCTTCTTTAGGGGAGTTTTCACTGGGGCTTACCCTCAAGTAACAGCCGGAGTTTTACAGCGCGATCCGAGGCATGCTTACTCGGAAGTAAGCCCCACTGGATAGACGAAATCGGCTGCTGCTGCTGCTGCTGCTGCTGCTGGCAATCGCTAAGAAAAAGCATCCCAAATAAAACCGACCATTTCATCATCTGAGGCCCTTCTTGTGCCCGCTCCATGAGAGGTCCAGAGGGTGGCAACATGAAAACGGGGTCTTTTCTGTGGTGGCTCACCGCTTGTGGAAGGCTCTCCCCAGGAAGGCTCACCTAGTCCCTTAGTTGCATATATTTAGGCGCTAGGCAAAAGCATTCCTCTTCTCCCAGGCCTTTGGCTAATTAAACAATCCATGGCCTATTAAACTATAGGGAGAATGTTGTTTTGTTTGTTCCTATGGTATGTACAGTGGACACTCAGGTTGCGAACGTGAACACACGGGTTGCGATTTGGCACTTCTGCGCATTCGCAAAGCGCAATTTAGTGCTTTGTGCATGCGCGACCGCCGAAACCCGGAAGTAACCCATTCCGGTACTTCCAGGTTTCGGCAGTCCATATCCCAAAAAAACCGCAACCTGAAGCGTCTGTAACCTGAGGTATGACTGTATTTTTGTGTTTTTACATTGTAAAACACCCTGTGATCCTCAGATGAAAATAATAATAATTGATAAATAATATTAATGTGTGGTGGGTAGCAGCCCTGTTAGTCCAGGTAAAATTACCAAGAGCCTTGTATGGCACCTTAAAGACCTAACGTTTTCTTATGGCATAAGCCCACTTCGTCAAGCGTTATCTGTGTATGTACAGTTGTACCTCGGGTTAAGTACTTAATTCATTCCAGAGGTCCGTTCTTAACCTGAAGCACCGCTTTAGCTAATGGGGCCTCCTGCTACCACCGCGCCACCGGAGCACGATTTCTATTCTCATCTTGAAGCAAAGTTCTTAACCTGAGGTATTATTTCTGGGTTAGCGGAGTCTGTAACCTGAAGCGTATGGAACCTGAAGCGTATGGAACCCGAGGTACCACTGTACAGAAGAATGTAAGAAGAGCCTCCTGGATCAAGTCAGGGACCCATGTAGTCTAGCATCCTGTTATCACAGGAGGCCAACCAGATGCTGGTGGGAAACCATCACCTCAGGAAAGACTCGACCAGAAGAGCACTCTTACCATAGGCGCCGACTCCATGGGGCTTGAGGGGGCTCGAGCCCCCTCAAAAAAATTTTTGGGGGGGCTCAGCCCCCCCAATAATCTCGGGCGGGCGCCCTTTCAGCAGAGCGCCGCCGCCGTCCCCCGCCTCCTCCTCCCTCCGCCTGCTCCTTCGCCAGCCAGCCAGCCGCGCGCCCTAATCGGAGGCACTGCCGGAAATCCCGCGAGAACAGGGGAATCCCGACTGGCCACACCTCCCAGCCAGCCAATCGGCTGGCTGGGGGGCGTAGCTTGCCCTATTTAGGGCCGGAGCCACTTTATTTGCATATTCATGAGCTTATTTATTATTCATGAGCTTTCCCGGGCCCCCCCAATATTTTTTCTAAGTCCGCGTCCCTGACTCTTACCCTCCTGAGTTTTTCAGCAACCTGGTATTCAGAAGCACTGCAGCCTCCCAAATGTGGAGGCAGAACATATCATGGCTAGTAGCCAAGTTCCAGCAATGTACTTTCTTTTATCTGTCTTGATTCTTCCAGCATGCATGCACACATGCATGCACACAAGGTTGTAAGGAGGGGGATTGTAAGCAACTGGGGTCAGAGTTAAATTAAATGCAGGGAGGACAGTGACAATTCAATTAGAGCCAGAATGTATTGAAAATAAGCACAGAAGCAGTGTTAAGTGATAAAATAAAAATGGCAGTGCTGAGTTAGTTAACATCTTTAGAGGGGAAGGAAACCATTTGTCTGTTCAGACCGCTACATCATTATACAAAGAGTTACATGGCACAAAAGGAAAAATGATTGGGAAGGAGGAGGAAGTGAAACTTGAAGTGAAACTTCTTAGTTATGTGGCGCTTTGTTAAACTATGGAACTTCCTACCACAATATGTAGTGATAGCCACTGGCTTTGACAACTTGAAAGGGGAATTAGAAAGATAAGGCTATCCACACCTACTAGTCATAATGAATATATATTGCCACCAGTATCAGAGGCCATATGCTGCTGATCACCAGCTGCTGGGGCAGAGGGTAAACGGCAGGAGAGGGCTAATTCACTCACGTCCTGCTTGGGGCTTCCCCTAAGCAGCCCATTGGCCACTGTAGTGAAGCCGAGGACAGAATGGTGGTTTACATGGGTATATGGTCTGTTCCAGCAGAACACTTATTAGGTTCAATGTATTTAAATGTGCAGTCTTAACCAGGGGCGGATTTAGGTTTGATGAGGCCCTAAGCTACTGAAGGTAATGGAGCCCTTTATATGTCCAGCTTTCCTTTGTCAACAACAAATTGTTGCTGTTTTTTGTGTTAAATATATGCTATATGGTAATTTATGGACCTAATAGATATCTAAAGCCAGTTGCACATAACAAAATAGGTATTTTATGAAAGTACCGTATTTTTCGCCCCATAAGACGCACTTTTTCCCCTCCAAAAATGAAGGGGAAATCGGGGTGCGTCTTATGGGGCGAATGCCTGCAATCCTCGCGCGCCCGGCAGGAGGTCCCACCGGGTGCGCAAGGCTTAGGGCGGCAGCCTGTCGCCCGAAGCACGGGGAGCCCTCCGGAGGGCTCTCCCTGCTTCGGGCGAATGCCTGCAAGCCTCGCGCACCCGGCAGGAGGTCCCGCCCGGTGCGCGAGGCTTGGGGCGGCAGCCCGTCGCCCGAAGCACGGGGAGCCCTCCGGAGGGCTCTCCCTGCTTCGGGCGAATGCCTGCAAGCCTCGCGCGCCCGGCAGGAGGTCCCGCCCGGTGCGCGAGGCTTGGGGCGGCAGCCTGTCGCCCGAAGCACGGGGAGCCCTCCGGAGGGCTCTCCCTGCTTCGGGCAAGTGTCTGCAAGCCTCGCGCACCCGGCAGGAGGTCCCGCCCGGTGCGCGAGGCTTGGGGAGGCAGCCCGTCGCCCGAAGCACGGGGAGCCCTCCGGAGGGCTCTCCCTGCTTCGGGCGAGTGTCTGCAAGCCTCGCGCACCCGGCAGGAGGTCCCGCCCGGTGCGCGAGGCTTGGGGCGGCAGCCCGTCGCCCGAAGCACGGGGAGCCCTCCGGAGGGCTCTCCCTGCTTCGGGCGAGTGTCTGCAAGCTTCTCGCACCCGGCAGGAGGTCCCGCCCGGTGCGCGAGGCTTGGGGCGGCAGCCCGTCGCCCGAAGCACGGGGAGCCCTCCGGAGGGCTCTCCCTGCTTCGGGCGAGTGTCTGCAAGCCTCGCGCACCCGGCAGGAGGTCCCGCCCGGTGCGCGAGGCTTGGGGCGGCAGCCTGTCGCCCGAAGCACGGGGAGCCCTCCGGAGGGCTCTCCCTGCTTCGGGCGA
The DNA here is from genome assembly GCF_964188305.1 of Podarcis bocagei. Lineage (NCBI taxonomy): Eukaryota > Metazoa > Chordata > Lepidosauria > Squamata > Lacertidae > Podarcis > Podarcis bocagei. The sequence goes on from NC_138129.1 coordinate 31,265,390, forward strand.
GTGTCTGCAAGCCTCGCGCACCCGGCAGGAGGTCCCGCCCGGTGCGCGAGGCTTGGGGAGGCAGCCCGTCGCCCGAAGCACGGGGAGCCCTCCGGAGGGCTCTCCCTGCTTCGGGCGAGTGTCTGCAAGCCTCGCGCACCCGGCAGGAGGTCCCGCCCGGTGCGCGAGGCTTGGGGCGGCAGCCCGTCGCCCGAAGCACGGGGAGCCCTCCGGAGGGCTCTCCCTGCTTCGGGCGAGTGTCTGCAAGCCTCGCGCACCCGGCAGGAGGTCCCGCCCGGTGCGCGAGGCTTGGGGCGGCAGCCTGTCGCCCGAAGCACGGGGAGCCCTCCGGAGGGCTCTCCCTGCTTCGGGCGAGTGTCTGCAAGCCTCGCGCACCCGGCAGGAGGTCCCGCCCGGTGCGCGAGGCTTGGGGAGGCAGCCTGTCGCCCGAAGCACGGGGAGCCCTCCGGAGGGCTCTCCCTGCTTCGGGCGAGTGTCTGCAAGCCTCGCGCACCCGGCAGGAGGTCCCACCGGGTGCGCGAGGCTTAGGGCGGCAGCGGACTGCTTGCGCGCACCTAGAAGCTTGGGGCGCGCTGAGCTCAGCACGCCCCAAGCTCCTGGTGTAGCGCAGCGATCCGCTAGCCCTGGGAGAGCCCCGCGGCTATCCCAAGGATAGCGGACTGCTTGCGCGCACGCAGAAGCTTGGGGCGCGCTGAGCTCAGCACGCCCCAAGCTCCTGGTGTAGCGCAGCGATCCACTAGCCCTGGGAGAGCCCCGCGGCTATCCCAAGGATAGCGGACTGCTTGCGCGCACGCAGAAGCTTGGGGCGCGCTGACCTCAGCTCGTCCCAAGCTTCTGGATTAGCGCAGGGGTCCGCTAGCCCTGGGAGAGGCGCCCAGCTCTCCCACGCTAGCGGAGACCTTGCCTGCACGCAGAAGCTTGGGGCGCGCTGAGCTCCGCACGCCCCAAGCTCCTGGTGTAGCGCAGCGCACCTGGGGGGGAAATAAAAATTTTTTCCTTTATTTCCCCCCCAAAAAACTAGGTGCGTCTTATGGGCCGGTGCGTCTTATGGGGCGAAAAATACGGTAATTGTTGAACTGAAGTACAATTAAGAAGAAGTGTATTAATAATGAAATACAATTAAGAAGAAGTATATTGGGCATGGGGAGAGTGTGGGGCCCTAAGCTATAGCTTGTTTAGCTTATACGTAAATCCGGCACTGGTCATAACCATTAACTCCTTTTTTTGTTATTCTTGTTTCTTTCCCACCTCCAAGCCTGCCATTTCCTTTTAAAAAGTGTGTTCTGGAGAAGTCGCTGTTATGGTCACCAGTCTTGATATGCGAGTAACATTTAACTCCTTAAGGCAAACAGCTGGCATCCTTGCAGTTCAATCTTATCTTGCTTACCTGGAAGCGATTGCGCATATGATTACAGTCTTATAGCACAATCCGTTTGCCTGTTTGCTCAGAAATGTTTGCTCCAAAAGGAGCTCCTCAAAACTGAGTGAATGGGTGGTAAAATGGCAAATGCAATTCAATGTAAAGTGATGAATGTTGGTGGGGGGAAATTTCACATATATACTTGTGGGATCTGAACCAGAAGTGACTGACCAGGAACAATGTCACAGCATTGTAGTGGCTAGCTCAGTGAAGATGTCTACCCAATGTGCAGTAGGTTTTGGACTTGTTCCACTGGCCTCAGAATCTTTGGGGTGGGGCCTGACCCAGGAAAGGGCACCCTCTGCGGCATCCTCTAAGTGGCCCTCACCAGAGAGTTGTGTCTGGCCTTATACAGCTTTCTAAGAATGCTGAAGTCACCTCTTTACCCTGGCGTTTGACACTTGAAATATATATATATTAGGATGCACCCTATTTTTGATTGTAGGTTGTTTTAAACTGTTTTTAACATTGGGTTTAAATTGTTGTAACCTGCCCTGGGATCTTAAAGCACAGGGAGGGTAATTAATAATTATTAGTAACAACAACAAGCTATATCCCCCAGATTCTCCATGACTATTAAAGGAGTAAATAGTGCTTTAAACAGATGGTGTGGCTGTGACCTTTAACAATCCCTATGTTTTTTTCACTGTCAGAAAGCTTGGCCACACCTTTCCCCCCCTTCCCTTCTAACCAGGTGAATGGGGTCAAGGTGTTGGCCTCCTCTCTTTCAACTGTCTTAGCTCCCCGTAGAGACATATCAATTGAATATGATGTGCTGTTAACTCTCTTTTGTCAAGTCCTAGATACTGGCCAAGTGTCCTCTCAGGCAAGCCAAGCCACACCTGATAGCCCTGCTCTCAGAAATATAATAGAACACTAGTTTTCTGCTAGTACAAACACAGAATTTAAAATAAATAAATAAACTCACTTAAAAGGATACTCTGCCTTCATAGGAATAAGAGAGTACTATGGGGTGGGGGGAGATTTGGCCAATTGCTGGAAGTAAAAGTAACATTATATTCACTATCTGTTTTATTGCATTTTGCAGAAAGAGTCATATCAGTATGAGATTGTAAGCAAGGTATACATGTTTAAACAAATAATAATAATAGGACAGAGCTAAACATTTTCCGCTGGCTATTAAACTGATATTTTGCTGTATTGAATCAACCACATTAAATTGTTCTGCTTTGCTTGATAATGAAACCATGTTTGCCTGTTTAAACAAGGAAATGCTGGCCCACAAAAAGCTTGAGGGATGTGTTTTATTTTCATTACCATATTTTATATAAAAATATAGTTTTATAGTGTTTTTAAAATAAATAAACACATCAAAGGGATAGCGTCAATGAATTGAATTAGGGTCAGTGAAGACCAGCCTGTAATTTGCATATTTCTTCTGGACACTGTTGATAGCATTAGAAACACAGATGTAATATTAATGCAGGGGGTGGCTTCTAAATGGACTTAATTTGCTGCAAAATATCCCCCCAAAAACCCCTTGCATGAGGAGTACCAATCCCAAAGCAAACTCCCATCTCGAAGCACTGACCTTTTTATTTAGCCCGATCCATAATTATATTTAGTTCTGGCCAGCTATTCAAGCATAGTCTCTGATTGGGATTTAGAATCAGAGAATTGGAAGGGACTCTGAGAATCACTTAATACAACCCACTGCAATGCAGGAATATGCAGCTGTCCCATATGGAGATCAAACCTGCAACCTTGGCGCTATTGGCACCATGCTCTAACCAGCTGAGATATCTCCCTCCACTCAAAGTTTGTTTGAAATTATCATTAACACAGTAACCAATCAGCAGTAAATACTGGGCTGTTTTACAGTGCAATTCCTGTATGTGTCTACTCAAAATTAAGTCCTGGCATTACACCCGGGTAAGTGGGTAAAGGATCGCAGCCTCGTTTTCTTTAAAAGAGTCATAAGCCTGTTTGTACCTGCAGCTGCTAAAACCATTTATTTCAGTGACTGTAACTCTGCATTGAACTGGACAGAAAGTAATGCTCTCCGCTGGGGATGAAATCCAATAATATATTAATGCAAATCATTTGTCATGGCAGTTGCATGTTTCAGGTAGAGGCACAGACTAAAGTGCAGTGAGTAAAACAGTTTTTACTAGGCTTGGTTAAAGAGTTGGGCACTGTGTTCCTCTGGGACACCTTGCTGAATCTGGGACGCCAGGGATGGAGGGACTTTTGGCCCAGCAGGAAAATGAGCCTTTGGATCTTATAAATGAACTTGGAAAAAAACAGATTTGGAAAGATAAAGTTTGGATTGAACTGGAAATGGGGGGTTGGACTGACCCCCCTTTGCAGGGATGGTTGGACTTTCCGAGTCTGGTAATGGGCCATCAGAGGTTTGGAGTTGTTGGGACTTTCAATTTTGGAGGGAATTTGAAATATGTTTTTAAACATCACATGGAGCTTAATCTGGACTGTGAGAAAAGGGTTGATTTGCTGAAAAGGGTCAAAAACACTATTAAGCTGGAGTTCCCGCGAGTGAAAGGAAAATATGAAGAAGAGCTGCGAAAGGGACATGGAAGAGATTTAAAGGCCTCGGATATAAGAGCACCAGGTTAATGTGCCAGACTAATGGGACAAAAAAAGACTGACAATCCCGGGACCGGGGGGAGGGGACGCTGGAATAAGATTGGATTGCTTTTATTTTATTGTATCTTTTTTAAATTATTACTACTAGAAATGTTTTATGAATTTTGGGGAAATGTTGAGATGAAATTACTTGGCTCTTGTAAAAATGTCTAAAGAATTTGGCAAAAAGGTAATGGTTATGAGAAGTTGGCAAAAAAGATTTAAGTTTTAAGCTTTAAGGTCGTTTTTATAAGACAAGATGATAATAGTGTAAAGTAACGTAATGATAAAATATTATGAATTATGGAAAGGATTTGCTGTGACAATTATTAATAAGATACAAGAGATGGGAGGAGGAGGAGGTGGTCATGGAAAGAAGGTAACGGAAATTGTAGAATTTGAAAGTGATGGTTTTATTTTCTCTTTTTCTTTTTGTGTTTTTGTCTTTTTTTCTCTTTTTTGTAATGTTGTCTTTTTTCTGTGTAATTTTAAATTTTTTTGAGTTTCAATAAATATTATTTTTTAAAAAATAAAGAGTTGGGCACTGTGGTGTCTAAGAGCTGTGAACTAGGAAATACGTGCTTCAAACATCACATGACAAACTTATAGGATGGCCTTGGGCAAGTCCTTATCTCTCAGCTGTCCTCTCCTATCTGGAGTATAGAGCTAATAATACTTAGCTATCTCTCGAGATTGTTGTCCTAAAGATTACTGAGATAATCTGTGGGAAAGGCTTCCGAAAATCTCAATTCCAGTAGACAAAAAAAGCACCATCCAGACATCAGCAGGCTTCAGGGCAAACTACATTTTGCAGAATTATGACAAATCTTCAGGGTGGAACCATTGGCGGGAGAGGGGACAGACAGACCCCATGCTCAGTGAGCGGTGACAGACCTTGGAGTCCCAAATTTCAGCAGCGGCCTGTAGGACACCAAAATTGAGTGCCCTCTCCGCTTCTCCTGCAGCACCCCAAAGGCTTGGTGCTCAGTGTAACCAAATCGATCGTGCTCCCCTAAATCTGCCTCTGCGGTGAGCATAGAATGCTGAATCTTCCTGATTGTGAATCCTGCAAGAGAGTTCCATGAACAGAACTGCTCGACGCTGCAACTTTTTTGTTGCGTGTCTCATTTCAATGCCATATTTGACTTTCATAGGCAAATTGAGAGCAGAGCATGTCCGAGGACATCCACTTGAATGAGGGGTAGGCAACCTAAGGCCCGGGGGCCGGATGCGGCCCAATCGCCTTCTCAATCCAGTCCAGGAATCAGCGTGTTTTTACATGAGTAGCTTGTGCCCTTTTATTTAAAATGCATCTCTGGGTTATTTGTGGGGCATAGGAATTCGTTCATTACTATTTTTCAAAATACAGTGGTACCTCGGGTTAAGTACTTAATTCGTTCTGGAGGTCCATTCTTAACCTGAAACTGTTCTTAACCTGAAGCACCACTTTAGCTAATGGGGCCTCCTGCTGCCACCGCGCCACCAGAGCACGATTTCTGTTCTCATCCTGAAGCAAAGTTCTTAACCCGAGGTACTATTTCTGGGTTAGCGGAGTCTGTAACCTGAAGCGTATGTAACCTGAAGCGTATGTAACCCGAGGTACCACTGTATAGTCCGGCCCACCACATAGTCTGAGGGACGGTGGACCGGCCCACGGCTGAGAAAGGTTGCTGACCCCTGACTTGGATGCTCTCTCTCTGGCTAGCGAGCAATCGTGCTAGCTATAGTATGAGGGTACTTTAAAAAAAACACCCACCACCACCAAAATATCAGTAATAGTTCAGGTGACTGCTGTTTGCTAAAACAGTAATGGCACATCCGCAAGCCGCAGTACTTCACAACTACAGCCTTGGCTCTGGAAACTGCACACCTGGTTCATTATAGGGCTTGTGAAAATTCATAACTCATAATCTTAACAGGGAAGGTAAGTAGGCTAATCTTGGCAAAGATTGCTCTCCAGGGAGCGAAATGAGGCCAAGCGACCAAAGAGGAGGAGCCGATCTCTGTTGAGACTAATGTCCCTTAAGTATAGGGGTGAAAAGGTTCTGAGGGTTCCTGCCGAGAGTGGGAGACCCACAGTGGGGCTTCTTTTATTTCTGTAAGCGTGCATCTGTTCAGAATTACCCAGGAGGAGGGAAGGTAGATTGAGGATAAAAATAAAACTGAATAGAAACATTTCCAACTCTCTCTTTAAAAAACAAACCAAAAAAACCCACAAAACCCTCTCACATGTGCTCTATATTATTAACTTTTTTTTTTAACATTGACTGCAGCCAGAATATAACATTCAGCTTTTTCACAGCTTGGTTGGATGCATCTTACCCATATTCAGTTGGTCAATAATCTACATAATCAAAATAACAATGTGAAGCAAAGAGAACACTCACTGTAGAGTAGACTCCAATATTTTCATGGTGATGTGGTATATTACTGTAACTTTCTTGCTCTCGTGGTTGAATGGAAGCATTTTTGACAATTGATTCTAAGCATTCTAAATATGTGTCTCTTTCTGAGGCATTATCTTACACAGGAAATATGCAGTCTAGATTCTAGATCCTATACATGATCTCTATTCATGTGTTTTCCTGTCTGACCCACCTTCTGAATAACCCACTGAGATGCTTCTCCCTCAAGCTGTGCTACGCTCTCTAAATGTTCTAAGTTCTGCACAAATGTCACTCAGCCAACATAAAGCATGTTACTTACGCACAATATCTTGATTTGCTTGATTTATTTCTGCCAAAGGAGCACTTATAAGGCTTCAATTGATGATCTGAGTGAGATTAGAATTCCTCCTGAATTCAAGGAGGATGAAGGTGGCTTCCAAGAGACTAGCTGAACAGAAGCAGCCCATATCTGTGATTAGCTTGTGTATGGGAAATGTACCCAGAAGACAAAAATGTATTGCGGAGTTAGTGATCTGACACAGTTACCCTTCCCGCCTCTGTTCCTTCCCCCTCCCTCACTCTTGTTAAGTTCTTTGATGGTGTGAGAACAGTCTTTAATGTCCTGAGAACGTTGGGAGAAGGTGAAGCCCCCCCCCCCACAGCTGCCTTAATCAGTTGTGGATAGTGCCGGTTACCTTCTTTGATGTTGGGCATTGTTTTGAGAAAGTGAGGCATTGGGAGGGGGTGGCTAATGGATGATCTGCACGTAGCCAGCCTGGCAAGCCACATAGGCTATCTATAAAATCGGATGGTTTGGGCAGAGTTTCTTTGAAGCTTGTGCATGGACTGATTGGCTGCAGGGCCGTGCAAACTGAGGCTACCTGGGGGAGTTGCTTCACCACTTTTTGAGGGCTTCCAAGTGGCAGATGGAAGTGCTTGCTTGGTATGTACCGTATTGGCCCGAATATAAGCCACACTCCCCCCCCCCCTAAATTTGGGCCGTGAAAAGTATAGCTTATATTCGTGACTTTACTGCATGACTCCCCCCCCCCAAGGAAGCAGTCCAGGAGTGCAGGGCAGTGGCGCCCCACCCGCCCGCCACTCCCAAGCCTCCCCCAGCTGCCTAAGGTAGGGGGAAGGGGGGGAGGCCACCGGCAAAGCAACGCGGCTCCACCCCCCAGCAGCCTGGGAGCAAGGGGCAGTGGCACGCAAGCTTCTGTGAGGAAGGGGAAGGGGTTTAATTTTAAAGGTGTGGCTTATTTGCAGGTGCGTCTCATAATCGGGCCAATACAGTATTAAAATATTTAATCTTCTCACTCACCTGTGTTTTGTATTGCTTCTGAATCTCATTTTGAAAGAACCACCTTGCATTTGTCAAGACAGCTTGGAGTATGAAATTATGTCTTGAGATGATATAACAGGATCTCTGATATAGCTGACGACAAAGGTGCTGATTGGGCCCCAGCCCATGGGTGCTCAGCGGCAAGCATGCAATGTGACATCAAGGGGGAGTGGGGCCCCTTTTTTCCTGGGTGATAGTGAGCAGAGGCAAAGGCCAAGTTTAGGATTTCAGCACTGAATGACTGAGACTGGGGGGATATCCTTGGAGTCGGTTAACAGTGAGAAACTGAAGGAGGGGCAGAACTTCATGGGACCTGGCACTTACAGGCTAGAACTAAGAGACACAGGAGATTGTTTTTTTGCTGTCCTTTGAATCCAATGCTGCCCTTAAGGGGGAAGCCAGACCTGCATAGGATCTGAATGCTCTGCAATCCCTCCTTCTAGGTGCGGGTTGTATATATGTGCAAATAAAACCATAGATCATAAAGACACCACAGTCTCTGCTGTGCCTAATTTCTGAAGGAAACATGAACTCTGGATAAGCTCCTGCAACCCCTGGAATCTCACACCACTTGGAGATGGGGCAGCATGTATCAATATTCCAAGAGGCAGTATGCTTCTGAATACCAGTTGCTGGAAGCCACAGGAGGGAAGAGCAATGTTTTACCCAGGTCCTGCTCGTGGGCTTCCCTTTGGTGTCTGGTTGGCCACTGTAAGAACAAGACGCTGGATTTGATGGGCCACTAGCATGATCCAGCAGGCTCTCATTATGTTCTGATGTTCATGAGCAGACACACAGCCTTCCAGGTCTTCCTTACTATGGTGAGATAATTTATATTTTAAATTACATTAATTATCTCTAAATATGCATCAATATGTATAAATTAAAGGTAAAGGGACCCCTGACCATTAGGTCCAGTCGTGACCAACTCTGAGGTTGCAGCGCTTATCTCGCTTTATTGGCCAAGGGAGCCGGCGTACAGCTGGTCATGTGGCCAGCATGACTAAGCCGCTTCTGGAGAACCAGAGCAGTGCACGGAAACGCCGTTTACCTTCCCGCCAGAGCAGTACCTATTTATCTACTTGCACTTTAACGTGCTTTCGAACTGCTAGGTTGGCAGGAGCTGGGACCGAGCAACGGGAGCTCACCCCGTTGTGGGGATTCGAACCACTGACCTTCTGATCGGCAAGCCCTAGACTCTGTGGTTTAACCCACAGCGCCATCCGCGTCCCTATGTATAAATGAGTATAGGCCAATTTTATGCAAACCTCTCTCCTTTTCAGGTGAGGCACTTCCACTTTTTATTTAACACACGTGCCCTCCCTAATTGGTGCTAAGGGACTGTTAGAAAGATGACTCCCTTCAGACCAGACATGTGATTTTGCTTTGGACACTTGCTGAGTCTCTGAGATCAGCCTATTAGCACAGCCTGATGATTTTTAGTAATTGCCTGGACTTGGAGGTCATCCCTGCACCACGAAGATAACTGCCTTTGGCTTCCATTACCACAATCAGCAGCCTTCAGGTACCCATCTTCACATTTGCAAACAGACAGGTTTATCGGTTTTGTTCAAAAGCAGGCTGCATCCCAGTCTCTCATTTTCAGAATGGCAGCAACCTATCTCAGTGCCTAGCCTAGCAGACTGCTTGCCATCTGCCAGCAGCAAAACAACATACAGTTAAATGTTAAATACACAGCAATGCCATGTGACACCCAGAAAAGAAGGCAATGGCTTAAAGCTATATGGGCTTTGTTACATAAACAGCATCCTGAAATTAGTATTTGCTTTTTGAAAAGTAAATAGACATTCTGAGTGTTCTGCCTAGCAGATGGTGGGAACAACAGTTCTTTCCTGGGGGGAAATTTGCTTGATGACCCGAGGGGAACTGAAGTCCCTCTGCTCTCCAGATTGGGGCCCAGAGACAGTTTGTTTCATTAATCAGCTGATCAGTTTATATCCTTGCCCTCTTTGCCTGCCGGCTGAGACTTCCAAAGGGTGATGGGCAGTGAAGCTAAATAGCCAGTGAGCAAAGGTTAAAATAGTAAAAGCCAGCAAATCAGTGAGCAAGGTTATAGCTCCCTCCTGCTAGTCAATAAACCTGATTTACAAGTGTATTCTCTATTTCTGGTGATGACTGGTCATTATATTTTACATATATTTCTTTATTTCCCAGCAGTGTTTTTCCTTGCTTGATGGTGAAAGGGAAGAAACTCTTACCCAACCAAAAATTATAGAAATGCTACTACTTATTTATGCCAACACATTGGTAGATAAATGTATCTTCACTACCCACACTCATTACAAGAGGTGGGTGGTATAACCACTTGCTTGTCACTCAAATCCTAAAGGTCCGCATAGTTGTGACGGTCCTTTAAAAGAAGTCACTACCAGATATTGCATATCGTTGTTAAATTTGCAGTGTCCCAGTCCATTTGGGAAGGCCCATAAATGAATGATCCAAGAAAATAGGAATATACTGAGTCAGACAAGTGGTTCATCTAGTTCTATACTATTAATTGACTAGCAGCAGCTCTCCCTGCAGGGGCGTCTCCCAGCCCTATGTGGAGATATCAGAGATTTAAACAGAGACCTGCATGGCAAACCTGTGATCTGTCATTGTTCAACTGTCCTTCTCCTGCCTTGGCTCAGCTTTCCCCATTTCTGCGCTACTTCATGTTGTGCCCTGCCCTTGAATTCTGGGTACTGAAGGCTGTCTTTTGTAATGTGGCCATCCCATCCTGATCTGCTACCACTGGCACCAACATCCTCTGTCGACTTGCGATGGTGGCACAATGTCACAGGTCATGATGTTGCAGAGGAACAATAATATTCATATATATCCTATCAGCAATGTTGAAATAATATTCAACTGCCAATCCAGCCAGGTTTCTTTTTTTGGGGGGGGGAGAGTTTGTTTGTTTTTACTTTGTTACCAATGCTTTTAGGACTGGCCTTGGGTGTAATTATCATTTGTACTTGCTTTGTTCTTACAAGTGGAGTATATTCCATATGCAGGTCAAGATTCTGTTCATCAGTGCCAGGATATTAAAAATGAAAGCACCAATATGCCATTGTTGGCTTTATTTTTCCCTTTAAAATCTCTTTATCATCTAGGAATTGGTGCATGACCTAAGCCAGTGGTTCCCAATTAGCTAAATACTGCAGACCCCCCATTTTGCAAAGTCATGGACTTTTGAAAATTTTGATATCTCTATGGTAGTTTTTGCTATGTGAATGGTGCCATGGACCCCCTGAGTGGGTTACCCAAACTGCCTGGGGTCTGTGGACCACCAATTGGGAACCACTGGCCTAAACTATTCCAGGTTTCCTAGGCCTGTTCTAATCTGGATTTCACTGTAGTTTTTAATCCAAGAAAGTTGGCACCTCTGTCAATTCCTTCATTTTCATTATTGCTCAGCCCAGCAATGGGAAAGGTTAAGGGGGAAAGACTGACAGCCTGAGAGTATAAAGGCTTATTTGGACCTGCTTAAAAGTAAAAAACCTTGCTAGTAACAGAAAACTTCTGTCTGTGCAGTTTTGTAATTTGTTCTGTAGTTATTTGATTCATGACTTCTGTGTGAATCTCATTTCTTCTTCTTTGTCTCTTCTCACCCTTGACTCATTTTTTTTATTTTTTTTGGCCAATCATAGCCTTCTTATGTTGGCTTTCGACTATAAGATTTACGTAGGGATTCCAGAATGTAATTGTCAAATTCCAACTCTTCAATGAAATCCCAAACACTTGTTCTTTTAAAAGAGAGAGAGAGAGAGCGCAAAGCAAAACCTGGAGCAAAAAGATTCAGTAACAAGTTAAGCATCAAACAACTTATTAGGTGCAAAATTTAGTTACTGGAATTCCTTGGAAAAACATGCCTCTTAAATAGAATAAACAGACTTGGCATGAATCCAAGGTCTGGTGTCACATGATGTTTAATCCGTCAATGCAGGACATAGTGAACTCATGAGTAACCTCCTCCTCCTCCTCTCATAGTCCTGCCTCCCCTCCAATGCCTTGCCCTTGGCTGCTGGGCTGCCACCTGCTCTCTCTATCCCACCCCACAGCTGCTGGTTTAGAATAACAAATTAACACCCACTTGCAGAGACCATTACCTACTAGGCATGACAAAGTAAACCTATTAACCTGGGACAGTGTGTCAGCTGGGAGTCTGAGAGGAAATACAAGCCTTCAAGAAGTGGGCAATTTTGCTAGACCAGCTGTAATAAAATAAAATAAACACTGGACCCGGAAGCGGTTTATCTAGGCCTACAAAGTAAAGAGACGAATCCGTAAGAAAATAGGACTAAACTGCACGTCTCCCTCCTTAACTCAAAAGAGGATGGGTGGAGTTTTGTTTGGAATGAGGGGCTGTTCCTGTTGAAGTGAAGGCAGGTCTCTGGGTGGAACTGAGAATACACCCTGCCCAGAACCCTGGAAAACTCATACCAGTCGGCATAAACAGCATAGACCCTAGAGCAGGGTAGTCCAACCCCACATGCATCCCTCAATACCTGTTTTGGGTCACTGTCTCTCAGCTTGACCTATTTTATGGGGGGGGGGTGATAATGCAAGGCTGAAATGAGGAGAGGGAAAACTATGTACACCACTTTGAGCTCCTTGAAGGAAAAGTGTGATATAAATGTAATAATAAACAAACCCCTTTCCCAATACGTCACTAAAATAAAATAAAAAAGCTGGAGGCACCAGCTATTGAAGTTTATTCAAACTCATTATTCTGTTTTCTCCCCAAGTATGGAGAGGCTGCTATCAGTAAAAAGCTTTCTCTATGTTCGAGCTCTCGAACTATGAACAGTCCATATGAATTATGAATTGCTGATAACTTCACATGTGGTACAATAGCTATCCTTTGTGCAGCTCCTTGCCTTAAGCACTTTAATGGCGAAAGCCTCCCCAAGGCACTAGGGAAGGCAGTGCTGTGGAATGCATTCTCGCCCAACAAGCCAAATGATGTAAAAGCTGCCTTGGATTCCAGACAAATGAGGGGACTTGTTTCAACTGGAAATGGAATGGAATTCCCTTGCAATGCACTAAGCTCCTCTGCTCTCTTATCAGAAGAAGAGGTAGATTGATTGTGCTAAAGATCTGGTCTAAACTTAGCTCTTGGAACTGCAAATTGGTTCTTGTTGCAAAATGGGTAGGCTCTAGCTGGCAAATCCTCCTTCCAAAATTTACTAGGCTCCTAGCCTGAAAGGTAGGCAGCTAGCACATCTCCTAAAATAGGTTAAGCTTTGAATAGGCCTGCCTGAAAAATGAATAATTTATCAGAATCACTGCAACATAAGCAATTAGTTAAGAAGCCAGAGGGAGTAATACTTGCACATCATCTGTCATTCTGACTGTTTTACATAAGACACAATCCTGTACATACTCAGAATGTTGCTGGACTGCATCTCCCATCATCCCTGACTACTGCCCATGGTGACCTGGACTGATGGGAGCTGGAGTCCAGCAACATCTGAATGGCCACTGATTCCCCATTTCTGGGCGTGGCAGAAGCCCCATTCCAATGGCAGAACTTGAATTATGCCTACACACTGAAAATAAACTGATTCAACTGCATGGATGTGTTGGCACACCGCTATGCCAGTATATTGGTAGCACTGATACAACCCTGCTGCAATATGCAGCAACAACCCAAGCAGGATGGAAATTATGGTGATTGCAAATTCTATCCCGCCTTTCTCCCAAGTTGGGAGATGGGGAAGAGCAGATTAGGCCAAATCTTATAGACTCCAGCCATGTTCCTGTCAGTGGTTGCATCCCCTTTAAAGTCAAAGGTCTGAAAACAAGAATGGCATGAGATAACTGAACTATTGTTCAGTACTCTGGACAGATCCAAGAGAAGAGACAACTGGTTCTGATCAGGGTTGGTTGCTGACTGAGCTCCTAAGGAGTGCTGGTTTGGGTCCTTGGCTGAGACTGTCCTGAACCCCTGGCATACCTGATGGCCAGTCAGTATGTCAAAGTACATGCATCTAAAGTCCCATGGAGGTCCAGCAGCATCCAGCATGGGCAGTTGAGCAGACACAGCACCTCAACTCTGCTTCCCTTTTATACCTTGCTTTCTGATTGCAGCATCTGGTCTTGAGTCATGTGACCCTCACCATCAGATTCACTTGCTGCTGCTGCTGCTATTTTCATGCCTTTTTGCAATTTAAATTACTTCATTCATTTTCTGCCACAGTGCACATACGTGGTCGCACCTTAGTGGGAAGACACCTGTAATGTACTATGCAAATAATGTTCAGGAATCCAAGTGTGAGTTGCTGTATCTCCATTATGGTATATCACTTGCTTTGTATGTAGATTTTTTTCATTTTCAGTCACCGATATCTCCAAATAAAGGATCATAGGGGCCTGAAGAGACCACTGACCCAAGTCCCAGGAGAACTGTTTGTCATCTGAATAGATGATACTGGTGCAAATGCACCAACGGTCTGACTCAGAACGGACATTTTATCCTTATAAGCTTATTAACTTTTGCTTTCAGCCAGTAGTCTGCTGAGCAGAAACTGGGTTTGGGATCTCATTATTGATAATCATAGTGGCAACCAGACCTATGCTTTCTTCACCATGCTGTTTTTAGACAGCTTGCTTCGATATAGTTTGTGTTTCACGGAAGGAACACAGACTATGTTTTCTGCAATTTCTTACAAGACTTGCATATACATTTGCGGAGGCTGCAGCAAAGCATTTATTCTGCTTCATTGGTGTGACTAGGTTATTCTGGTGCAAACAAAATGTAGCAGTGATCTATCTGATCAGGCTGCCCAGTTACTCAGAGGTAACAAAGGCTGGTAGTGGGAAGGTGCGATGTTAAGCATCCAATTTCCTTTGCTGTTGGGTGCTCAAAAGGTGGCATAAATCACACTGAAACCGCAAAGCAGTACATTAGCTGGTGTCAGAGGCATCAGCACAAATAGATGGTGTAACAAGAAACAGCCTTGTTAAATCAATACTGTTTTAACAACTTGGGAGCCTCAGAATATTTTCCAGCCCGCTCTTCCTGGGGGCATCATCAGCCCATGTGGAGCTAGTTTCTGATGGTGGGATAATTACATTATTTCTTCCTTTCATCTCTTCAGTTGCTACTTCATAACTCAGATGCCTGAAAAGCTTTTTCCATATGAGATTGGATAGAATTAGATAATGTGCATATTTTGACAGCTTTTCTCTAAGCCTTCAAATAGTTTTCCCAGGAAAATTTCAGTACATTATTGTTAGGCTAATCCATCTTTCCTGATTTAGATTTTAAGGGTGCAATCTTGTACTAAAGATCCACCAGTTTGGGGGGGGGGGTCCTGGAATGTGGCAGATGCCAGCTGTGCGGGCAAAACTGGAAATAATTCCTCCATCCAAACTTCCCTAACATGTCATCCCCTAACAAACTCCATGGACAGAACTGTTCCTTACACTAGTGGAGTAGTGAGAACTGGGTAGAGACATGGGCAGAATATGGGTAGCATGGAGGAAGAGCACACTTATTCCAGACTACATTGAGAGCAGGCCTTTGCACCACCCTTGGATATGGTATAATGAATTTCCTTTTCCTTGGTTTCAATGTGAAGGGGAAATAAAAAATAGTCATCCCCCCCATCTTCCACCTCACCCCCATTGCCATGACATACTATAGGACATGGTGTGATTCAACATCCAATCACAGCACATCGCCAACAGTATATAAACCCCATATATGAAGACCACAAGTCAGATGACAGGGCACATGACACGGGGCAATATCTTGGCGTCCTCATTGCATACACACTGTATGCAAGGGGAAACCATAGAGAATGAGCACTTTACACAACAGGGAGCACTTTGTAGCTATAAAAAGAGCCTGGACTCATGACACACATGGAAACCTCAGCATATTGCCCACAATTTTGTGTCTAAAATCCTAACAGTTGCCTCACCTAGAGACTTCAGACAATGCTGTCTTCATAGACTTGCATGGGGGGAAATGAAAGTGACATCCCCAAAAATGGCTGGGGTGAGGGAGCTTCTTGTTAAGGATTCATGGGGCAATAAGGTCCTTGCTGGGGGTAAAATCCCTCCTTCCAGCCATTTTCAGGAGGATGCCGTCTTTATTTATCTACTTTGGGAGCTGTTCTGAAGCATGTCTGAAGTTTCTGGACCACTCTACTTCAACTTGGACCATTTATTTGCTTTAAATGATGTCAAAATACCTCCAAATCATCCTGCTTCAGTTCAGTATTCAAGCGTAGTGCAAAGTGGATGCAAATCTCAATTGTTTGGTTGCAGGATGGCATTCGTTTTAGTTGTACCTGGGTGGAGTAAGCAGTTTGCTGTTGCTGTTCTGTAATTGTTTCTCTAAATAAAGGGGAGGGAGAGATGTGTGGATACTGTCATTATAAGGTTTAGCCACTAGGTGCCACTGGTCAGTTTCCTGTCCCTGTTCAATTCTTGTTGAACAGAGACAATAAAGTTCTCGTTTCACTTCCTGATGGTGTGTCTTTTAAGCCTTCCACAACAGTGAAGATGTCAGCACACAGCAGCAGCCCTTCTGCTGATTAGCAGAGTCCTGCCCTCTGGCAGCTGATGAGACTGTCCAGGTTCCAATGGGCAGAAGGAGCTGCAGATGGCTGGTAAGGATGCCAGCCCCTCTCTCAAACTGCAGAGTCTTTGGATCTTGACCAGTATATTTCACACTGTAGCATGGCAGTGTAATGTTATACACACATCTACTCAGATGTAAGTGAGTATAGAACTGCAGCCTTAGACCACCAACTCTTTTACATTGCATTTTAAATGGGAAATGTTATAAGTGCCAAAAAAAATGTATTGTTTTCTTTCTTCAGATTCAAAAAATGATGCTATTTTGGAAATGGAAAATCAGCTGGGCTGGAAAAAAAAAGAAATATAACTATGGAACAACACAGCTGATCAGTGACAGATGCATACTTACATTCCTAATACTTACATTCAGGGTTTCTCAGCACTTTTTAATTGCCCAGCAGTTGCACGCATTTTCTGGTTTCCTGTGGAGGATTGTTGCCCTGAGACACAGGGTTAAGCACATGGCTTTTGGTCAAGGTAATTCCAAGAAATACAAAACCTTCTGGAAAACGTATCATGCAGAGCTGTAAAATGAACCCATTGTTGCTCCTGCACCCGGCTATCTCTTGACATCATTGCTGTGTACACAGCACTCATTAGGACCCCCTCTGGCCACTCAGAAAGAAAAGACCAAACAGGGCAAAACAGCTGGTTAGTATATGTGCAGGGGTGTGGTGCCTGTATGCAAACAGTGCTTCAAGGAGCCACAGATGAGAAGAGTGTGTTGGAATTAGTCCAGATTCAATTAAGTTAAAGGGGAAGGGGGCTAACCCTATAGACAAATATCCTGTCCTGTTTCAGTGAGGCATGCTACCTATAAAACTTATACCTACTCACTCTAGTAGCAGGCCCCCTCCTTGAAAATACACATTGAGTTGGAATCATACGGCTGCTGTTATGTGTGTTTGTGTGACGACTGCAAGTTCCAAGTGATAAATTGGCCATTTGAAGCTTCCACTGTATGGCAGCTGTCCTGAACTAAAACTTCTCCATAAATGCTGTTGATCACAATAAATTATGTTTTTTACAACTATGTATTGTTAACTGGAGCATTGTAAAAACTAGGATCAACCTCATTGTTGAGTGATAGTTTATCATTTTGATTTGGAAGTCCATCAACCTCACCATTTTGAAATGGAAGTCCATCAACCTCACCAAGAAACTTGCACAGGTACAGACTGATCTGGCAACTTCTGTTTCAGTGTATCTGAAGAAGTGTGCATGCACATGAAAGCTCATACCAAGAACTAACTTAGTTGGTCTTTAAGGTGCTACTGGAAGAAATTTTTTTATTTTATCATTTTGATTGTAAGTCACTTTGGACAGTCACTTGCCCCCCCAGAGTGACCTAATAATATTAATATTCGGGAGCAAAGAGATGATCATATCTAAGTATCCTGTCACATTGTATTTGTCATATTGGCTGACCCTGTGCTAAGGGACGTGGGTGGGGCTGTGGTCTAAACCACCGACCCTCTTGGGCTTGGTGATCAGAAGGTCGGCGGTTCGAATCCCTGCAATGGTCCCAGCTCCTGCCAACCTAGCAGGATAGAAAACATGCCAGTGCAAGTAGATAAATAGGTATCGCTGCGTTAGGAAGGTAAACAGTGTTTCCGTGCGCTCTGGTTTCCGTCACAGTGTTCCGTCGAGCCAAAAGTGGTTTAGTCATGCTGGCCACATGACATGGAAAGCTGTCTGTGGACAAACGCTGGCTCCCTCGGTCTGAAAGTGAGATGTGCTGCAACCCCATAGTCGCCTTTGACTGGACTTAACCATCCAGGGGTCCTTTACCTTTTACCTTTCTTACCTTGGGCTTTAGTTGAATTTTATTTAGTTCTTAGAACTTCCATGGGGTGAGGGCAATTTAGGCTGGGGAATCTGGCGCCGGGAAAAGAGTTACACAAACCATCCCTCCTATAGCCCAGTGCTGCAGCTTTTGATTTGATTTGGGTCTCCTCATGACTGCTTTTCACTTACAGAAAGTGAGGGCCCATCCACACTGGAGTTCAATGTGGGTTTGAATCTGCTTGTTTCTCTATTTATTTATTTTGCAGAGTCCACACAATAGCCTCCTCAGGTGACAGACAGCCCCTGCACACCACTAAATGCAGATGTCCCCAATCCGTTGAGAATCCCAAAGGAAACAAAAATCCAATATAAAATCACATGTTATCTAACTGTGGATGTGCTGGAGTGCATTGTGTGAGAGAGTTTTCTTTTTACATGTGTGGTGATGTTTCCCTGGGTATTGTCTGTTACCACACACTCCTACTTCTGGTCCATTTTAATCCTTGGCAACTCACTTGAAAACATTCTTGAAATGCAAATCTTTGTTTCTCGTTTAACCCCTAAAGTATTATTTCTCATTAGAGATAAGGTTTGGAATCATTTATCAGAGATAAGTAAAGCTCAAAAATCTATTCCCCGCTCTTTCACAAGGATTCTGAGGAATACCAACAGGTCAACATAATTTTAGCCACAAAATGATATTTAATTTTTCCAGCCCTATATACTCTGCTAGTTCTCCAAAGGCCACCTAGTGAACTTTATGGCTGCGTTAAGACATTCCAACCCTGTACTCTAACCACTGAACCTCAAATTATCCCCTTTTATTAGAAAGGGGCAGCTACAACCCCAAGAAAGAAAGAAAGAAAGAAAGAAAGAAAGAAAGAAAGAAAGAAAGAAAGAAAGAAAGAAAGAAATTTTCCTTCTAGTTTTTTTAATAAGTCCTGAAGAGTGTTGTGGTTTTTTTTTACACAGTCTTGATTACCTTGGTGATCTAACCATTTTCCAAACTGTGTTTCAGGCTGCAGTCAAGCAAATGAGATAAATGACTACTTCACGTACCATCTGGCTTCTGTTACAGATGGGTAGCCGTGTTGGTCTGCCATAGTCCAAATAAAAAAATTCCTTCCTGTAGCACCTTAAAGACCAACTAAGTTAGTTCTTGGTATAAGAATCTATAAGTATCTATACAAGATCTCAAAGTAGCTGTTTTACTACAAAGGAATTTCAGAAATAGACTGGAAAGAGAAGCTGCTGAATTACAACTCATTACCAAACTTAAAACAATGGAGCGACCTGGTCTGAATAGAGACATTGGATTCTTATCTCATTATACATGACTAAGCCATCTCTCACCTCCTCACCCCTTGCCTTTTCCTGTAAGACCTATTACAGTCGTTAAGAGTCGTCAACAGGCTCATCTCAGCTATCTGCCAATCTCCGATTCCCACCACCCTTCTGAGTAATACCCCTCCCCACCTTCTCAATATATAGAAGGATCTGGCAACTTCTGTTTCAGTGTATCTGAAGAAGTGTGCATGCACACGAAAGCTTATACCAAGAACTAACTTAGTTGGTCTTTAAGGTGCTACAGGAAGGAATTTTTTTATTTGGACATCTGGCTTCTGACAGGCTGTCGGCAGAGTTCACCAGCTCTCCTGCTGACAACACCCTCTGCATGGCAGTCTGAATTAGAGCAGTTTGGAAAATGTAGAAGCCAGGACCAAGTGCAATAGGAGAATGCTCCATTTCATGTTTATGGAGGACACTAGGGCAGTCGAGGTGTGACAGCAGAACACTTCAGATCATTCGCTACCAATTAAACACTAAGTTTGGATTTGGACGCTGATGTATATGATAAAATTGCTGTCCAACACTGCATGCTCCTTTTGATTCATGCCCAAACGAAGAGTGGAAGTCCCAGGTTGAAATCTTCTCTAGCTGGAGAGGACCTCAAGTAGGAAGGTTGAAGAAGGGGGTTACCTGGTATCTTGGAAAGCAGGTGTGAGTCACTCATACTTTCTCTGCAGCTGGTTTCTGGCGGAGGTAATAAACTGCACCATGTCCCTGCAGATCTACATGTTATGGACTCTAATCTGAGACCTCGTTCAACTGATTCCATAGTAAAAACTAGGATCAGCCCAAGTCATTTTGCAACTTAAGGAAGAACAACATTTGGCACTGCTCCTAGTTCAGGATCATAGGGTCTGAGACAACTAAGCCAGCACAATGAGTCTCTCTTGCACAAGAGCTGAGACTTTGCCACCTCTTGTTCCCCTATGTGCTCCTCTAACTTCCCCAAATGTGCTTGGAAGAGTCAAGAGAACACCTAGAACAGTATACAAGGAGGGGGAGATCATTCTGTCTGGCAAGCAATTTGTGTCCCTTCCGTGACACTCCAAATCAGTTGCCTGAAGCAACCATCTCTGTGTCCCAAATAGTAGGGCTGGCCTAAAAGTCAACACTGGTATTAACTTTGCAAATTGGCACATAGGCCCTGGCAGGCTGCTCGGAGTCTGTTATTAGTGGGAACCTGAGATGAATAGTTTCAAAATAAGGAACATCCTTTAGGACCTGTGGGAATATAACCTGAAATAAGGGCTATTTCCTCTAAATATGACTGAGATTATTACCGTGAAGCAGTTTATACAGAGGCGTAGGAAAGGGGGTGTAGGGGTGCGGTCCGCCATGGGTGTCATCCTTGAGGGGGGGTGTGACAAAATGGCACACCACAGGGGGCAGCACTTACTGTGGGGCCTGGTCTGCAGTGCGCCCAAGCCACGCGTCTTTCCTGGGAGTGACACGGTAGCTCGGGCCCACGGTGCCCAAAACTGCAGCGTGGGGCTTGCGTCTGCCAGGCGGACTCTGTGGGCAGCTTGAAGCGCCACCCTCCAGAGCGGATCACCGCCCCCATGCACAGATTGCTACCCCTGTGGGTGGATCGCCCCGCCCCCGCTGCTCCGAGTGCCAGAGCAGCTAGCTATGCCCCTGAGTTTACACACGGAGAGGTACAGTGGTACCTTGGGTTAAGAACTTAATTTGTTCTGGAGGTCTGTTCTTAACCTGAAACTGTTCTTAACCTGAGGTACCACTTTAGCTAATGGGGCCTCCTGCTGCCGCCGTGCCACTGCCACACGATTTCTGTTCTCATCCTGAAGCAAAGTTCTTAACCCGAGGTACCATTTCTGGGTTAGAGGAGACCTGAAGCATCTCTAACCTGAAGCGTCTGTAACCCGAGGTACCACTGTATCATGGAAATGAGAAATAATAGCATCAATAAAAGGTTCCCTTAAAATAAGAGGCATTTGGTAGCTTTATGCAGAAGGCACAGAGTAGTACTACTTGAGACCATGGGCTAAAGATGGCTTTAGGTGTAAAAGGTGCAGCAGTATCCATTCAGATAGTAGTCTTGTATGATTCACATCTTTATTTGCCATGTGCCATGCTTGGAGTGCTGTTTTATGATGTTGGTTTTATGGGTTTTACGCAATACTGCTGTGTTGTATTTTCACTAATTGCTTGTTTATTGCCCTGGGATCTTCCGGCTGCACAGTAGATTACAAATACTACCACTACTGCTACTACTACTAAAAATCCCTCACTTTTTAAGAGTTGGCATTTTGAGAGCCTCCAGATTCTCAGCAGAAGCTTACGGTTTAGAGAAGCATCTGACATTTACTTGCTATTCTGAGAAATGGCTAAACATCCTTCCTTCACCAAGAAGCTAGAGAGTCTCTGGGATACAATAACAACTCAGCCTTTCTCCCCTCCCCACCCACAAATTCCCTGCCCCAAATTGGTTTAATTCCTAATCCTATAAAGCTCATGCATATACCAATCTGGTAATTTGGCTCAAGTCTGCTTTGAGAGTCTCTTGATATTCTTTTATACAAAAATGATCCTTAGCAGTTGTTCCACTGTTCAATTTTACCAGATTTACCGAAAACATTTAGCTCTGTTAATTGCAACATGCTTCCTACTGTATGAAATACAGCAACAGATTGAGGGTGAATAAAGATGAAGAGAGCAGGGTTTTTTTTTAAAAAAAATTATTTTTATTCAGCAACAACCAAGTAAAAAATGATTTCCTGACAAACAGTGTGGCTTATTGTCTATTCTCATATACAAACTCCTCCACACCAACCATCTGATATCCATTATTACCATTGCAAACAACCACTAACTCCCCAGCTGGTCAGCTCCATCTCAACACTGCAATAACCATTCAGGGCTGCCATATGGTACGAGAGTTTCCTGAGCTGGGTTGTCACTCAGCTTTATACATCTCTGAATCAATTTCCTTCTGGGGATTTTGTAATATATAATTTGGAAACCCTATTTTCATGCAAGCTGAAAATTTGGTTTGAGCTCTCTCTCTCTCTCTCTCTCTCTCACACTCACACACACACACACACACACACACACACAACCTGACATTTAATCTACAGCTGTCTAAAAATGGCGGAGGGAAGTTTCTAGCTTATTGCAAAGCTGCAACTACAGCTGAAGAGGCTTCTTGACTTGGAGAGTTTATATATGTCCAGTTCTAAAATGGATGCTAAAAGAAGTTCTTCCTATGCTGCTGAAAGATCTGTTATTAGGGTGCTTCCCAAAGTCAGGGCTAGGAAGAAAGGCCCCCCCCCAAAAAAATTATCTAATGATAGAGGTTCTGGGGTAGAGGAAAGGTGAGCTACTGGTGCCATTTAAGTGCAATAGATGTTCTTTCCCAATTCTGGTTCATATGGACTAGCAGTGATAAAAATGGAGAACACCTGCTTCCTCCCCCTTCTTTTAAAATTAAATGTATAACCTGCTTTTCTAAAAAAAATAAAAATATTATTTTTTTACTCTAGATAAAATAATGAACACTTTATTTCCATTCGGTGTATTAGCACCAAGGAAGCTAAAAGGAACACTAAAACTACAACAACATTATTTTAAAATAAGTTAATAGGTACATTGGCAGGAGCGCCACTGCAACCACCTTAACGCTTCACCCTCTCCCTTCCAGTAAGCACCAGTGACACCCCGCCAGGGAAGTGAGCTTGGCGGCTTTGCCCCACCAGGCAAGACACTTCTGCAGGGGTAGGATTGCTGTGGACAACATTACGACGTTGAAAACATTTCAACTCCAGGTTCTGTATTTTTTGATGATGCAGATTATCCATGTTGCTCCAAGAAGCTCTCTTGTGTTCTGGTCTCAGGAAATCTGCAGATGCAGAGGGCGCTTGCTGATGTGCCCACATATGGGGCAATGTCACTTCAGCTCATGTCACTTTCCTGTGGGGGAGGGAGCTCGAAGTTCAACGCATCCTGTTTACCCCAGTCCTTAGCTTTGCTTCATGTGGGATGCAGCTGCCAGATGTCTGAGCAGCACATCTTTTTCTCTCTCTTTTTCTTGAGATGCACAGCTGGTATCCCTGTGGTGGAATGCAGCATATATGAAGCTGGAAGGGCTTTAGAAAAAGTCTAGTCGTCTGTCCTGCCATCTGGACCCAATGCCCATCTTGATGACCGAAGGCAGTTAAATCATCAATCACAGCTCTCACCTAAGTAGCACAACAGCAACAGGTCTCCATCTTCTAAGCTCCCTTCCTGGGAATTGCAGCAACTACAAAACACAGCCAGTGTGGTGTAGTGGTTAAGAGCAATAGACTCGTAATCTGGGGAACCGGGTTCGCTTCTCTGCTCCTCCACATGCAGCTGCTGGGTGACCTTCGGCTAGTCACACTTCTTTGAAGTCTCTCAGCCAATTTAGAAATAATTGCTAGAATTTAAATAGAAAAACAGTGCACCTCACCCTAGTGAGAAAAATTGGGACCAGGCAGCCAGCAGCTCAGTCTGCTATTGTCTGATGGGCAGCATCAATGCGTCACCTAGTTGTAAAACAATGCTGTAAGGTAAGCCATTATTATTATTATCCCTCATATTGCACATGGGGGACTGAGAGAAAGAGAGAAAACGGGCTTCCACAAGGTGGAACTCCCTCATGCGGAAACTTGGGGGGGGGGCTGCATGCCAGTGGCTAGAGGCTTTGTGGATGTGTGTGTATGCGAGCACACATTTCCTTCCTCATTTCAAGAATGCAAGAGGCATTGTCGCAGTTCAAGGACACCCCCACCAACCTAAAGTGCTGCAGGAGGACCAGGGCACAGCTGATGAGGGGTGTCGCCTGGGAGGTTGTGTGACTTAGAGAGTGTCTGGATGGCTGCATAGAGAGGCCTGGATGCCTACAATAGGAGCCAGCTCCTAGGGCCCAAGGTCCCTTCAGCTTCCCCAATAAAATATTCAAGGGGGCCACCCCCCAAGTTGATGCGCATTGCCATTCAAATGGTGTGCTTGTGCTGCATCTTGTGATCAATTATGGCAGGGCTTATCTTGGGTCCCCCAATATTTTATTCAACTTGGTACGCCTGATGCCTACATTGGATTCCCTGTGAAGTGCTAACTAGGCTTTGGGAAGAATGTAGGACTCTAGGACCCTGTCAGAACCACACACCTTCTTCCCAAAACCCAGCACTTCATTTATCAGGCTCTGAGAAGGCGCCCCCCTCAAATCAGTGCCCAGTGCATGAGCACTGCTCACACAGCTTTAAATCTGCCCCTGCCAAGGCTACCTGGTGGCATAGGTGAGCCTTGAACAGGGGACATCCTGAATCATTGCTTTAGCTAGTACACCTTTCATTACTTAAGATGTGAAACATGCATAGGATCATGGGAAGCTGCCTGCAAGGTCAACCTGTTTGTTCATCTAGCCTAGCATGGTCCACACAGGTGGGCAGCAGCTCCCCAGAGACTTGGGCAACAACCTTTCCCATCATTGGCTATTGGGTCCCTACTTTGTCTGGGGATGCCAGCAGCTTATCCTGGGACCTTCTGCAGCAAAGCAGAACCTCTGTCCCCTGTTTGCACAATCTTGCTTATGACATTACACCTGAACCAATCTCTTTAAAGTGCCCATTTGTCCTGGTTGCAAAACTGCTGTGACAAGCAGAATCAGCACAACCAATGGGCTGGGGCTGAGCTGGATGGATAAAAGTGGGGCTGGGTCAGGTCTGTGTAGGAGGCAAAATGTTTGAAGCTTGAGGGAGGAAGGCTAAGGAGGCAAGGTTTCTGTCCAGAGCCTAAGAAATCCCAGAGTCCAGGCTTTCAGCAGCCAGAATTCTGGAACTGTGCTTGGAACTGAGTGCCTAACCTTGTGAGAATTATGAGTGTCAGCGGGGAAGCCAGCTGGATAATGAAAGCACTCACAATTGAACAGGTGCTAATGAGCCCAGGCCTGCTAAAGATCAAAAGGTGAGCCAGGTGCACAGGTTTCAGAATGAGATGTTGAAGAAATACCAACTGCAGGCACAGCAGGCTTTGGAAGATGCCCTCAAGCTGAATTTATTTATTTGCAGAGTGTTCTTCTGGTACAAAGTTGTTCCTTACCACTCTGGAAAACTATGGCCGCAATGGCCATTTGTACAAGTACAGGCTTTATTATTTTCTCCAAAGATTGTTAAGATTCCTGTGAAGATTTTGGATAAATACTATTTGAAATGACTGAGGTATCTAGAGCTTTGGCCAGTCCTGCTAGCAAATGCCTGCGCTATGACTTCCACTAGCACAATAAGGCTCCTCTCTTTTCTCCCCATGCACCCACAAATTGCCTCAGGAAGGTGGATGGGATAACCCCCCCCCAAAAAAAAACCATGCAGGAGGAGGAGAAGGGAGATTGTTCTATCAGACAAGTTGAAAGATATCCCCCCTGCCCCGCTACTGCGTGTAGAGTCAGTGGCCATTTTCAGACAATTATATACTGATTTGTCGAGCTATGACAAGAACAAGCCTTTTGCCTTTGCTTTGAGTTGCAATTAAACCAGGAAGTCTATAATTAGTTTCCTGTTGCATCTCAACTGGGAAATTATGGTTACCCGCTTCAGACATGGGTAAACCATGGTGTGAAGTTGGGTAGATATTGTGGCTTGTTCCAGAGCTGGTAACCATGGCTTCCAGGCTCAGATAGAATGGGAAACCATGGTTAATTAGAAGGGACCCAGTCAGGATCAAAAGGCTTGTGCAAAGCTCAGCTTAATATGTGGATCACTCACTTGGGATAACTCTTATTTGCAAAGTTGGGTTCTATAAAATATATATGAGCAAATGGTTCACAAAACAGTTTTTCCTAGAGCTGCTGGGTGTGTGCACCCTTACAGATGATATTAATATGGCTTTGGAGTGTATGGTTTAAGAAGTCTGGGTATTTTCATGCACAGCTGGCTGTTACCATGTACAAACATTTTTTTAAAAAACAGATTGCTTTATACAGTTCATTACCATATCTGGCCATACATGAGAAGAAGAGTAGTGTCTGTGCAGCTATTGATTTTTCTAAACTGGGTTTAAATTATCTCATGGTTTGTGCGTGTTCATTCATCAGGTTTTACATATGCATGCAGGGGCACATGGGTCATGCTTATTTTGTTAGCCGAAAAGCAAGATTACGATTACTATGAACAAGGCTTTCAAACATTCACTTCTCCTAATTGTGTGGTACATGACAAAGTGCAGCCACAAAGCAAGTTTGAAAAGCACTGTATATCAAACTCAGGTTGTTTCCTTATCGGGCTTGTTCTACATTCTTGGTTTCTGCATTCATCATATACAAGAACATTTGTAACAGCAGCAGTCTCGCCCCTACAACAGCATATCCATTTCTCCAAAACAAACTAAAGAAAATCCCCGCAATACTAAACAGGTTCACACAGTCCACGCTTAAAGCATGGAAGGAAAAATAAGGCCCTGGCTTATCACCCACTATTCCAACATGCAGCACAAAACCTCCAAATAAAAACTTGGCAAGGCAAAGGTCTACACTATCTAAAAGATTTCTACAAAAACCACAAACCCACACCAACACAAGAAATACAAGACAAACTAGGGGACACCTAAATACCTTGGATAGCACACCACCAACTATACACCACCTTAAACAAACCAGCAGTAAAATCAGCAGCCGCTAGGCCCTTGACCACCTTCAGAAATCTTCTCCTGACAGCAGAGGGGCACAGCAAAGGGGTGGTATCCATAATATACAAAATACTGCTCCAGAATCCCACAAACCCCTTGAAAAAGCAATGGGAAGACAACATAGGCTATGAAATAAACCCTTCCCAATGGACCAGAATGTGGTCTAAACCTCCGTTTAAATCCATCACAGCCAAAAGAAGGGAACTCACTCAGAAACTCACCTACAGATGGTACTTAACTCCATGGAAACTCGCGATGATATGCCCAGGAACCTCACAAAATGTTGGAGAGGCTGCAGCTCCACAGGCACATACCTCCATGTGTGGTGGGAATGCCCCCAAATCCAACCCTTCTGGACAGCAGTCCTGCAAGAAATATGCAAAATAACTAAACAGCTATTAGAACTCACCCCAGAACTGGCCCTACTGAACATTTTCCAAGATCATAATGACCACTCACATTATAAAGAGCTTATAACTCACCTACTCTCAGCAGCCAGAAGCCTCATAGCCAGACACTGGAGAGACCTGACAGGAGTGAATATGGACAACTGGTACCAAATCGTATGGGGAAATCGTTGGTTAGCTTCCTAGAAAAGCTAACCAACAGACAAACTGACATGGGAACAAATAGAAGAGGACGCCTTCACCCCAGTATGGCTCCCCTTTATCACATATACAGCCCAACAAGAAAAGAACAAGAACCCACCGACAGCATACTAATCAATCTGGCTAACTTGACCAAACAATTTCTCCCCTCCACACACACACACACACACACACACACACACACACACACATCTCACTGCAGTCAACTAAACACAATCAACCACACCCTGGACCCCCAAACTCAACCTCTCTCACTACCAAGGAAATATAATAAACAGAAAGAGAACCTACCCAAATGACGCTGACATACAACCCCCACATACACACTTCTCCCACCTCCTTTTTCTCTTTCTCCAACCTTATTCTGCATACAACACCAATGTCTCTCATTGTAACTGACATATAGAAAAAAACTTTACAACCTGAGGAAAGAGACAATGCATATACTTTTGTAAACCAATAAAATTTTATTAAAAATAATTCAAAACAAAACAGCAGCAGTCTCTTGGTTTCCCAGGCATCTATCACACTTCTTTTTCTGAAATCACAGTCCCTTACCTGCGACATCAGTTTTCTGCTATAGGCATGATTAAGTTGGCACACACAATGGATTAGCTATCCAACCTGGATGAAAGTGAGATCAGATAAAGCCTTCAGAAACAGGGTCAATGATGTATGTCATACAAAGGACACTGGCAAGAATAAAAATTAGAGAAACAAATCAACCCCCTAGAAACTTGCCTGCTTTCAAAATGTCTCCTACCAAATGTGGGCAAACTACAGTTTTGAAACAAGCCTAAAATGTTCAGTTTATACATTCCATAGGCCTCTGTACACTTCCCTGTTGACTCTTCTGTCTAAGCAACAGAAGTTCAAGACACACACACACAATTTCCTGCCATAGTATAGCAGAAATGCCTTTGCTATCAATCTGGCTGCAAATGTAATTCACAAGTACTGTGTAGATTTCAGACGCATTTGGGCTGCAACGGTCCTCAGAACCTGTGTCAGGAATGTTTTTTTGTAGGCCAGCTATCAAACAGTTAAGACACAACTGTATTCTTGGAAGGATTCACTGGAGGAAGTGTAGAAAAGAGCAACTCAAATTATCTGAGGGATGGAGCACCTTTCTTATGAATAAAAAAACTTTAAAAGTTGCAATTAAAAAAAAAGGGGGGGGGGGAAATATGGCTAAGGAGGACCATGACAGATTTATAAAGTTATAAAGGTGTAGCGGGAGGGGTTGTATCCAACTAAGTCCCCTCTCTCCCCCCCTCCCAAATCTGCTCTGGGGTTTTCCTGACCCTTCAGAGCAGTTTTCGAGGGGAAGGGGGTTGACACAGGTAGAGGAATTTCTGTTGTAGGATCAGAAGTCATTTCTCTCATTACAGCAACTTAGAGATTCCAAAAAGAGTGAGCCTGACAGATCTCTCCAGGAAGGTCATTCTAGTAACACAGACTCCACTCCTTGCCTACTTTAAAGTGGACAAGCCTTTGCATGAATGGAGAGTTAAATCTGTTACTTCCCCAGGCAAGCAATTATGATGTCTTCACGGCAAGGTGGGATCCTCATCTGGCTATAATGCATCTTGCAGAGACTTATTTTGCAAGGCGCTAAAGTGGACAGAAGCAAAAGGAGGGCAGGGCTCTTCTTGTATGCACCAGAGCTGCACAGAGAATGGCATTGCAGCAAGTGCAGCTGTGCTTGCTCATGTGTGGTCACATGTGTGTGTTGTTACCAGCACACACCCTGATTGGTGCGCCGCAGAATTTTTATGGGCATTGCAGCCCTGGGTATCATTTTTATGCCATTTCTGCATTTTATGTGTTGTGTTTTTCCCTCCTGAGCAGTACACACATTGGCTACAGCAGCCACTCTTCCAGCAAATCCCTCTACAGTGTAACGGGAGTACGTATAGGATTGCTCTGCATTTGGAGCGCGTTTGGAGCCCTGTGACAGATGGAAGATGGAGGTTGGGAACAGATTGGTCCAGCTGACCCTGCTGTCACTTAAATCTGCCACTAGCCCAGATTGTTTTCTCCTTAAAAAGCATGTGTGCAGGATGAAATCCACAAAGCAAATAAATTCTTCCGGAGAGATGTGCCTGTGTTTGCACAATGTTGTCTTCTGCTGTTATTCCCGAACCAGGGTGGCATGATTAAAATGTCAAAAATGAAGGGAATTTTTGAAAAAAATGAAGGCAACTTTTGATCTAGGGAGTCTGGATCCAAATGAAGTTTGGTGGTGTTCATTAGCCCTGGGGGGCGGGAAAGCAGGTGAAAAGAAAAAAATAACATCTTTCCACTATCAGCTGTGGAACTGAATTGCTATGAAATAATGTCCAAAGTATTCAGAACTCATAGGCAAACAGTGAACTATTAGGGCAGTAGGGATAACAAATCTATGAAAATAAATAGTCAGTGGTGGGTGGTGCCCTTGGGACTGGTAGGGCAGAATTCACTGATGGTAGGTGGAGCTACAATCAATGAAAGACGGAGTCAGCTAATTCTAGTTTCACCCTCACCCTTCTCCCTGCTTAAGTTCTGCTACAAGGGGCAACACAGGGACTAAGGAGGAGGAAGCTGTCAGGCAGAGCCACCCCTTGGACTTGTTGTGTGAGACAGGAAGTTGGGGCCTGGTAAAGAGTGGAAGGACATTGGCTGGGCAATGCCCCATTGACCCAAATAAACCAGCCTCCATTTTCATCAATAACACATCAACCTTTACATCATCGTACTGTATACAAATCAATTAGGCTACAGGTATTATCTCTTGAAATAGAATTCACAGAGGCATAGACTCCAGTTGTTGTCATCCATCTGTCTCAAGAGACAATGGAGGAATGCGCCTTTCGGGGGTGACGTCAAACCGCCAGAGAGTTACAGCACCTGCTGTGGCTGTAGAGGCTGATACAGGAGACATGTTTTGTTGCAGCTTGGGCAGATGAAGGTGTCTGGTTGTGCTGCTGCAGATGTACCATGGCATTTCTTCTCTCTGTGCTCCTTCCAGTGGTCATTCCTCCGCTGGTCACTGCTGCAGATACATGACCTGACTGACTGTCTGTCTCCAGGCAGATTTCCACATCTTCAAGGGATTTCCACATGGTGCAGTTGATTTCCAGGGATGATCCCTATTCCTTGGTCCATGTCTTTGGTAAATGATTAGTGACCCTATTTTGCCCTTATTGCTGCCTTTGTGGGTGCCTTGTTTACAATTTGTTAATGTGAATTTGCTAGAATTCAATTCAATTCAGTTCAATTTCTGACCCTCCTAATGTTGTTGGATTCAGCCAAAGATGATGGAGGTTGTAGTCAAGTTATCTCTTCTTCTCTGGCAATCACTCATAATCGAGTAAGATTGTCTTTCATAAACATGGTCTTAACAGTGAGTCCGTAAGTGAATGTGGAGGCCAATTCTGAATCCACATGTCCTTCCACAGTGGGGATATAGGTTTCCTAGCGGGAGTTGATCATGGTGAGGGTTTGCCAAGTGTGCCTCCTCTTAGCATGTTCCTCCCTTTAGTCCTGATTTTGAGCATTTTCAAAGTCCATGACACCTTTAATAAAGCCTGTTCTCCAACTGGAGCACTCGCAGGCCAGTGTTTCCCAATTGTCAGTGTTTATACTACATTTTTAAAGATTTGCCTTGAGAGAGTCTTTCAACCACTTTTGTTGACCACCAGTATTGCACTTTCCATTTTTAAGTTAGGAACAGAATAGTTGTTTTGAAAGACGATAATCAGGCATCCGAACTACATGACCAAATGGTGTTTCCATGCGCTCTGGCACTTGTCATGGTGTTCTGTTGCACCAGAAGTGGTTTAGTCATGCTGGTCACATGACCCAGAAAGCAGTCTGTGGACAAATGCCTGCTCCCTCAGCCTGAAGCGCACCCCATAGTCACCTTTGACTGGACTTAACAGTCCAGGGGTCATTTGCCTTACCTTTAGTCAAGTAATATTCGGTAGGCCGACAGATTGTCCAACTCTGGAGTAGATGAATAGATGTATCTTCCTCTAGTGAACATGTAAGGAAATAGATGCACATGAACACTACAGCACCATGCAGCACACAGACTACCACTTCACATACTTGCAGGAGCTGATAACGTATTGCAGGACAATTATGGGTCTTAGGGTGCCATCAGCAAAAACACTTCTTGACTTTTAAATCAAGTCAAGTTGACACATGGCTACTATAGCATACAGCAGGTAGATGGAATAGTGGAAGGGATGAAGCTTGCAAAGTAACCCTTGGTGTGTGTGTGTGTGTGTGTGTGTGTGTGTGTGTGTGTTGGGTGGAGCGGAGGGCAGGGAGTTAAAATGCATGTCCCCATTTAGGATCATAGTGAGGAAACCCTTCTCATTCTTAAGTTTCCTACTCACAAAGAACAAATACCAGTTTAGGGATCCCATTACCAAGGAAGGATTAGCTGTTGTGAGCAGCTCTCCTCCATGATGGCTGTTTAAGAATGGTTGTAAAACAAGAGAGATTTAAAGCACATTCAAAGCACATTTCCCCCCTCAAAGTATTCCAGGCACTCTCCTTTAAGAGTGCTGGGAATTATAACTCTGTGAGGAGCAAACTGCAGTGCCTGGAATTATTTGAGGGGGGAAATATGTGCTTGAAATGTGTGTATGCAGCTTAGATGTCAAGATACTCTCCTTGTCTTTCAGACTTGATCAGCTTAAATCAGTTAGGTTCTCCAGCTTTTAGAAACTTTCCTCATGAACTTGGATTACAGTCCTAAACACTATTATAAGGGAGTTAACCCCAATGAGGTCCCTGGGACAGACTTCCGTGTGTGATCCTTAGTTTCCCCTTTCCCTCAGTATTCAGGATGTCGTCTTTACAGGTGCTGCCCCTGCTGGAAATGTTTCCATTCTCTGCAGGCTCCCTTTTAAGTGCCTGGCTAGGAAGAGCAGATCTGCTGGTATGGCAGCTGCTGCCACCTCTATCCATCGCCACTTCATTTCAAGCTCTCACTGTGAGCTCACCCCACTGCAGCTTCCCGTCCTTCTGCTTCCTGAGCCATTGCACGAGGTCCAAACAAAGCAGGCCTCAGTGACAGGCTCCCTTCTGCAGACTGACAATGGGACACTCACACTTCTCCCATGTGACTGGCTTGGCAGCTTGGAGACGGATGATTCCGGAAGACTGTGGGGGATCGCTTTGGCTTTGCTTTCATGAATAACAAATGTCCCAGATCACCGCAGTGTACTAGTAGCAGAAGTAATAATAATAATAATAATAATAATAATAATAATAATAATAATAATAATAATAATAATAAATTTCACAACAATAACAATAACTATAGCATTTTACAAAAAGAGAGAGAGTGAAGTGTACAGTCTACAGTAGACTAAGGTTAGGAAGAGATATGGAGATGGGCTAAACAATGGAAGAATACAAGACAACTTTAGTTAGTCATACTTATAGGCTAAGAATGCAATCCCAATCAGAGGATCAAGTGGAAGATGGAGAGCACCCTGGTGTGGCCATGAAAACCTCCTCAGACATAGAACTACTGCCAGTGGAGTCTTTGCCAGTATTTCACCTTGAAACAGAACATTCCAGGGATGGCCCAGAGGTGGTCTTGTATCCATGGCATCCAAAGCCCCTTTGTTTCTTCAGGAAATGTGTGGACATTTTGAAGCTATGGGGCTTTTGTGGAGGGTTGGAAATATTGGGTGGGTGGGTGCAATACTCATTTTTTTGGTATTTGTTGCATATTGACAGTCACTCGGCTACTTTACAAACAAAAGATGTATTATGTATAACTTGGTATACCATGGAAATGTCATGTCTGGTATATTAAAAGTACAGTTTATTCCTAGAATAATTACAAATTGAATTTGTAACAATAAAGAATAATAAAGAGCTGAGAAAAAGAGGCGAGGGGGGACAAAACTCAAGGAACACTACACAAAATTTAATTAGTCTCTTTTTCTAAATGATCACTATCAGTTTATTTCTTCACATTTGTCATCATATTTTTGTGGACTTCTAAAAGCTGAAGGTTTGCCTTAACTGAAACAAGCTACTAGCCTTTCACATGCCAGTTTATTTGGTGATTTGGTGTCATATTTCCAAACACCTGAAGATAATACGTATAGGTCAGTGACATCTCTTGTTAATACCGTTCTCAGCTTTCCCCAACAACTCCCAACAGGGCCAGGTGCAGGGCCAATAGTCAGGCACATTGGGAATTGTCACCAAAAGCATCTAGTGGGCACCAGGTTGGGGACAGCTGGCTTTAGCAGTTCAATAACACAGTATCACAATTATTTAGGGGGAAAGTATCAGTTTTACATGTGTACAGATGCTTGTTAAAACAAATTACAGTGGTACCTCAGGTTACATACGCTTCAGGTTACAGACTCCGCTAACCCAGAAATAGTGCTTCAGGTTAAGAACTTTGCTTCAGGATGAGAACAGAAATCGGGCTCCATCAGCGCGGCAGCAGCAGGAGGCCCCATAAGCTAAAGTGGTGCTTCAGGTTAAGAACAGCTTCAGGTTAAGAACGGACCTCCGGAACGAATTAAGTACTTAACCCGAGGTACCACTGTACATTATTACATCAATATCCTGGCTTTCTTCCAAGCAGCAATACCCGCCCTCAATAACAACAACGCCCATTTTATTCTCCCAACAAACCTGCGAAGTTGGCCTGAAAGACAGTGGCTGGTCCAAAGCCACCAAGCGAACTTCATGGCTGAGTAGGGATTTGAATCTGGGTCTCCTCTGACTTAAGTCAGGTACTCCAGACACACAGAACAAAACTGATGAAACCAGTTGCAAGGCAATGTGAATAAGGCAGAGGGTAACCACGCAGATAGTAAAGCTAAGGGAATGCAAGGCTTTCAAGACGACCTAATGAGACCGTGTCAAGTGGCAATGATAAATCTCTCTCTCTCTGCCTAGTGCTAGACAGGGTGAAGTTTAGCCATGAACTTTGGCAGAGTCAATATCTGAATGGCGGCTGTTTGGGTCTCCTGCTCCCGAAAGCCATCTTCAATAGCAAGGCAGATTGAAGGAGGGGTGGGAGGTTGCATTATACTGCTGGGGGTTAATATCATTTTCATAGAGGGCACAGGGTCTCAAACAAACAAGGGGCCATTGACCAGATGGGGAGATGTGTCTGTTTAATCATGTGATTCAGGCCCCTATTAATCACAACAAAGGAGGGTGCCTTCCTAGCAGCTGGCCCCGAGAAAGAGGTTAAAGAGACATGTGTTGGGGCAAAGCACCGAGGAAGCAGGGTGGCAGAGTGACCAGACCCTTTGTCTCCAGGGTCATTAGCCATCTGACTAGAGGAGCAGGTGGGGAGAAACCTATTCCAAGCATGATCCTCTTTAACTCCAGAAGATACCTAGAAGCTGCTGGAGCTTGGCAGGGATTTGGGAAATGCAGGATTCAATCAAGGGCTCTGGAAGTAAAGGGGTGGGGAGCAGACAGTCTCCGGGGAGGTGGGGACGTCTGGACAATCATGTTCGGTGAATGTGCTGCCTTTGTTGCCCAGGCTGATAATGAATAAATTTGTGTTAAGGAGCAGGATCTTCCCAATTATGCACACTCAGTGTCCTCTTCCTGATCCAGCTCGCAATGCCATGAGCGCTCTTATCAACCCAGGGCCCCTGGCAGAGGGCGGAAAAGCAGCGCACACAATTGCAATCAATAACCACCAGATGAATCTTTTCCTGTGAAGAATGGAGCTCTCACTTGGCTGCCCGTAAGGAGAGAGGAGAAGGAGGACACTCTTTATTCCGATTAGGCGCCAGGGCTCTTCTTCAAGCTGATAATAAATAAAAGATGTCAGCCAATGCCAGATAAAGCAGATCTTTGGCTGCAATGGCTCAAATAAAAAGGGTGGTGGTTTTGGGGTTGTTGTTTTTTAAGGAAACAAGACTTTCCTCTAGAGATGTTACAGTGAGAGCTAGTTTATAACTTTGCAAGGAAGCACGTGGAAACATTGCCAGTGTTTAGGATCTCATTAACATGTCAGCATTTTACTATGGATGTTTTTAAGCCACAAAAATAACACGATGCATGATAATAGTACCTATGTATATCTGTCTACACTCACTCACCACACTGTAATTCTATTTCCCTTTCATCTTGGAAAATAACTATTAATTATCCGTGTAGCATTAAATTCAGAAAGTCTAAAATATCTGTCTTGGGTGCCCATAGTCTGAGCCGCAGAAGAAATCTCTCCGATTAACTGGGGCTCTACCCTATAGCTATTTTATTCTGTGGTTAACCCAGCATGAGAAGCTTTATGTTAATAGCAATCACATCACCCAGATGCAAGTGACCAAAGAGGCTATTTGCAGGATGTAGTGGGGTGGCAGGCCTTGGGTGTTGAGAACTTATAACAAGGGTGTGGAACCTGTGACTTTACATAGCCTGTGAACATTAGTTATGCTGGCTGAGGCTGGTGGGAGCTGCATACCAAAAAGTCTGGAGGTTTAAAAATTCCTTGCCCTTGCCCTATAGGCTTGAGAATGTTTGGGCAACTGAATCTTGCACCTCTCTTCCTCAAATGACAAAAAGATCCTGAATACAGTAAATGAAGCATGCTCCTTGACACTCTTAACATGCAAGTGCCACTTGTACAAGTAAATGCCATGGCTAGGGAAGGAGAGGATCACGTGTGTAAGATTGGAAGTAGGCACCTTCTTGCTGCCATCCATTGATCTCTGGATGCTACCATGGGCACTCAAACCCAGGCAGTTCTTGAACCGAGAATGCTTCAAGCTGTGCAAAATACAGTTATTGCCCCAAGTCATGGATGGAGAACCCATAGGCTTCTAAACGTTGTTGGATTCCATCAGTCCTAGCCAGCATGGCCAAGGGTCAATAATGGAGTTGTCATCTATGGTGTGTTAGGGGAGGGGTGGTACCTCTGGTGGGGAACACGCCGTGCTCCTTCTGGGGTGGTTGGTCCATCTTATGGTAACTTGAAGCAATGGGCAATCAAGCCCTACACCACCTTTGATCCCCACCCTGCCCTGCACCTAGTCTGAAGGTATCCAAAACTGAGCATCCTTGGTTCCTTCTGTTTGTGCCTTTTCTGGAAGCATCTCCTAGATTAAGCTGGCTGTGGACTGAGTGAAGAAGAAAAGAGGAATATCAGGGATTCTCTTCCTCTCTCTTTGTCCCTGCCTGGACAATTTCTCACAAGCCTTCATTTATAACAGTGGTTCTCAACCTGTGAGTCCCCAGATGTTGTTAGACTACAACTCCCATCATCCCTGAGCTCTGGCCTTGCTGATGGGAGTTGTAGTTCAACAACATCTGGGGACCCACAGGTTGAGAAAGGCTGATTTATACCCTTTGAGTTCTCTTATACTTCTTAAATTCCAGCCTAGAGCAATACTCTGTTGCTTCAGTATTATAGTAACCTTGGAATGGGAAAGTCTTTTCAGCTCAAGGAGTGCATTCCCTTCTGCACAACCTTCCAGGGACCACATCCACAATCTAATAGAGGGTGGGGCCAGAGGCAAACTGGGAGCAGCAACGAATGTACATCTTACCTTTGTAAAGTTGGCTACACAGGTTCACACAACCCTCTCTATTCTCAATTGAAGCAAGCAACAGGCTTAATCCAAGTTCAAGGACACCACACAACCAGGCAAAAGCACTCAAGGAGAAAACAAAGCGATAATTGCTAAGTGTGGCCTGGGGAGGGGACCCAGAAAGAGAATCTTGGGCGAGGGTCACATTTGGACTCTAGGGCTAGGCTAGAAGTTCCTCATCTTCATGCTATTGGTTTACCTTAAACCTCCCACCCCATGTTTGTGTAAACAGACCTATGCCTAGGATGGGGAAACTTTGGCCCTCCATATGTTGTTGGACTAGAACTCCCACCAGCCTTGACTATTGGCCATGCTGGTTGGGGCTGACGGGAAATATAGTTCAGCAACATCTGGAGGGCCAAAAGATGTTTAGATGGTAAATCACTTGTTAAAAAATGGGATGGGGTGGGTAACAGCAATGGGGATTAGAGCATTGTTCTGTTTCTGTTCTGCTTGTTTAATACACAGACATTAAAGTTTTAAAACTCTCAAATGTTAGCTGATTGTGCATACTGCAGCTTTTATTCTTTTATACCACCTGCTACTAAACCAAGCCTGGAAAACTGTTATTGGTGAAAACTCAAAAGGCACCCTTAAACAAAAGTAAACATATTTTATTTTCATATATATCATTATTTAAGCCAGCCTCGTTATTTTGAGAATAGTGGCTCAAACTGTGCTAATCCCACATATCCACCCCTTTGCTTTCCCTGAAGAAGAAAGCATTTTAAAAATAATTCCCCCTCATGAAGCAGGAGACACATCACCTTCCAAGTCCCAGGCATAACCTTTCCAAGCCCTTGCTGTGTGAATAGGAGTCGACTGCAGGCTTGCAGACAGCACCTCATTATCTGGACTAAGCCTTGATTTTCAGCGCCTGCAAATCTCTCCTTAGCAAAGACAGCAGTGGGCTAATTTCAATTAGCTGCTCTGTGCCATATGAATTCTATTAATATCGAAGTAATGAGGTAATTACTGTGATTTGAAGAAATTACTAGGGAATTGCTCTGGATGAAATCTAGTGAGCAGCAAATGAAAACATCTGTTTTCAAAGGAACAAAAGAATATTTTAAGAGGGACTTTTCGCTCCCCCACCCCACCCAAATTCCATTCTTCCTTTTTAAAAGGAATAACACATTCAGCCTCTCTGATATTATCTCTGTGGAGAGTGGCACATGCTGAAGAAGGGGGAATGGTGCTGAACCCTTTGTACTCCCGTACCTGACTGGAACTGACAGTCAGCAGTGACCTGGACACCGAAGCTGAGTGGTGTTAATGCAGAAGTCACCAGGCCCAAGGGCCACCAGTGAACTGGGCACGCCCCAAGCTCCAAAAGACAGACACCACCCTGAACCAAGGTGTCAGAGACACCTTTGAGAGGGAGTTTGGGAGCACAGGTGCAGGATCCAATGCAGGCAGTGCATGCGGCATAACCTTATAAGGTAACTGTTCCCAACCTTAGTCTCTTCAGGTGTTTCAGCCTACAACTCCCATCCCATCAGCTCCTGCCACCATAGCCCAATGGTGAGGCATGATGGGAGTTGTAGTCCCAAAATATATATATATGAAGGGAGCCAGGGTAGGAGAGACTGACAGAGTAATGACAGACAGAGTGCTAGGCCAGAGGCCTAGACCTTTCATACCTTCCACTTTTCAAGGGATGGAGAAGACTGAGAGGGGCATTTGGATGTCTAGGCATAAAAGACTCCAGCCAGATCCCAGATGTTTGGGCAGCAAGTTGCTCATTAGGAGATCTCCTTGGAGCTGTGACAACTGCACTGCCTTGTTGCATAGGCTACTCTACAGGAACAGGACATGTCAAGGACAATGCAGGGATGCATCAGACAGGGCTTGGAGGACACACCAGTTAGGAAGTTAGAGGAGAACCATTTAAAGCACTGTGATGCCTCTCTTACAGTCCTAGATTCCCCCCAAGAATCCTCAGAACTATAGTTTGTTAAGGGTTGTTAGGAACCTCTGTTCCCCTCACAGAGATACAGTGTGGGAGTAGTTTAACAACCAACCCTCTTATGTATTAAAATGCTGCCATGTAAATGAGATCCTCAAGATTGTTGGTGTTTCCTTGGTCTATAGAAACTGGAATTATTGGGTGTTATCTTGGAAGTGGATGTTTCGAATCATGTTCTACACAGGCGGTGACCATTTTGCATGAGGGTTCCGTCCCGGGCCCCCAGGTGTGTCGGTAGGCCAGGTATAAGCAGGCCTCACCCCATTATGCCCCACCCCATTATGCCCCCTGTTCTGCCCCCCTTCGGCCTTCTTTCAGGTCTAAAAGGACCTGCACGTCAGCAATCATGCGTCATTTGGATGCGCCAAAATGCTCACTGCGTGTATATAGTTGACAGGTGAAGAATCAGAAATTCTTTTTTTCTTTTTTAATCCCCTTCTGTCTTTCTTCTTTCTTATTCATTTTTCTTTTCCTCCTTTCAGTTTGTGTTTTTATTTAGATTAAGTTTTGTATAATTTCGTTCAAACCTCAATGAAATTTATGGGGAGGCGGGGAGGACCGATGATGTTTCCATGCAATTTGTAGGAACTGTCATTCCTAGGATTCTTTGGGGGGCCCATGGTATAATGCTTTAAGTGTAAAGTGCGCAAGTGGCCTAATTATTATCTCCTTCTAACGAGAACTGAACGACGAGAGTAAACATCTGACTCCAATATAATTAAGTCTAGTGCAGCCTAATAACTAAGCTATATAATGACAACACCCACCCAACTCCCTTTTGCTTAAAACAGTTAAATAAATCAGCACTGTTGAAACATCTGTAGCTCAGGTAATCAGTCACTCATCTCTAAATCTGAAGGGCTTCCAAATAACTTGATTGGAACAAACGCCAATCTGAGTGGTTTAACTTTGCTGCCAGTCTTACGAGCTGTGAGACTCAGGCAGACCCTCAGAAGAGTCACTTGGGTTTTCAGCATCTGTGAACCTGATTATGTACTAAGCAGCAATGCAGACATAGGCAACCTCGGCCCTCCAGATGTTTTGGGACTACAACACCCATCACCCCTAGCTAACAGGACCAGTGGTCAGGGATGATGGGATCTGTAGTCCCAAAACATCTGGAGGGCAGAGGTTGCCTATGCCTGCTTGGTGAACTATTCTCTCACAGTTATTGTTCTCCATTTATATAACTATATAACAAAATCAATAAAAGATAGATAGATAGATAGATAGATAGATAGATAGATATTTAAAAAACTTGGGTTTTCAGCTACTAGGTGCCTTCACATTTGGTAATAGCACTTTTCAAGAACCCTGAGAAGTTGTAATCAATTTATGTTCAGTAATTAACATTCAGTCTCAGGTGTTTCAGCATCTGAAGTCTGCTGAGACTTTTCTCTTATCATTTTGATATAAATTCTGCCCCCCAGCAATAAACGTAGTATTTGTCCATCAGGGCCTGGTCCCATGACAGCAGGCTGGAGTGGATCAAGAGCTGGAACCAAAGAGGGCGAACCAGCAGAACAAGCCAAGCATAAGAACCGAAGAGCAATCAGGATCAGAGCAAGGCTAGAGACACCTAGAGCGCAGGTAGAGCTTGTTGCTCAAGCAAAGCACCTGAGCCAAGAAACCTCTTATATTCCTTCCAGCCCAGGAGGAGCCAATGACCATTGGGTGGAGTCAGTCTAGAGGGTTCTTTCCTGAGAAGCTGGAGGAGTGCTGCTCATTGCACAGGACAGCTATTGTTCTCAGAGTGGTTAAACGAGGGTCTTTGGTCTTCCAGATGTTGTTGAACTGCATCTCCCACCCTCCCCAGCCAGCATGACCAATAGTCAAGGGGGTGTAGTCCAACAACAACATCTGGAAGGCTAATGTTCCCCATCCTTGCTAAAAAAAGCCTCTGCATTATTTGGAGGTCTGTTCTAAATCTGTACTCTCTCTTCAGGAGTTGTGCACTCACAGAACTCTTCCCACATTGTTCTGTAGTAGAGTGCCCAGCAATGACAAACATCACTATTCCCAGAGGAATAGGCTCCAATCTAACACACAGGCTTTTCCCTCTTGACTCACAGAATAGCTCTTGGCCGACCTCTGCTGGCAGCCTTAAATGGTGCGCTCGATCTCTCTCTTCCTGCCTGCCTCCCTCTCGCTGCACTGATGCATTTTGGCGTGTTACATAGGTCATTTCCAAGGTACGATCCCCCTCTACTGCACCCAACCATACCTATGCACCACCCATAGGTTTTAGATCATTGTCCCTCTAGTCTCCTTAACCTCCCCATGTATTTCAACCAGGACCCTGTGATCCTGCATTGCAGGGCATTGGACTAGATGACCCTCAGGATCCCTTCCAGCTCTACAATCCTATGATTCCTTAATCATCATCTGAGGCCCTTCTTTGTGTGTCTTCTTCTGGGGTGTGGCAACAGAGGATGGGCCTTTTCTGCGGTGGCTCCCTGCTGGTGGGATGCCCTCCCCAGGGATGCTCGGCTGGTACCTTCATTCCATGTTTTTAGGTGCCATTCCTAAAAACATTCCTCTTCTCCCAGGCCTTTGGCTAATTGAACGATCTATGGCCTTTTAAACTGGGACACAGGGGGCGATATTGTTTTCATTTATCCTTATGTGGCACGTTTTCCTGCTTTTAATATTGCAAACAGCCCTGTGATCCTCAAATGAAGGGTGGTATAGAAAAAAAAAATCAGGGACGCGGGTGGCACTGTGGGTTAAACCACAGAGCCTAGGACTTGCTGATCAGAAGGTCAGCGGTTCGAATCCCTGCAACGGGGTGAGCTCCCGTTGCTCGGTCCCTGTTCCTGCCAATCTAGCAGTTCAAAAGCACATCAAAGTGCAAGTAGATAAATAGGTACCACTCTGGCAGGAAGGTAAACGGTGTTTCCGTGCGCTGCTCTGGTTAGCCAGACGTGGCTTAGTTATGCTGGCCACATGACCCGGAAGCTGTCTGCGGACAAACACTGGCTCCCTCGGCCTAAGATGAGCGCTGCAACCCCAGAGTCGGACACGACTGGACCTAATGGTCAGGGGTCCCTTTACCTTTACCTATAGAAAATTAATAAATAAACAAACCAGGGAAGGGAAGATGCAGCAGAATTCAGCTCTCTTACTCTGCCTTCGCTAGCCAGGCCCACAGGATTTCCTGGCCCTATCTGGGTTCTTTCTCTGGGATCTTAACACAGCAAAGGGGCAGGCTGCAGACAACCTCTTACACCGCTTCATGTTCTCCAAGTACCTGGTACTACCACCACCACCACTCTAGGGATCACTTACAGCCCAACATACCAAGAGTCCTACAATCTCAGTTATTACTGGAGACAAAATTAAATTTCACACAAATTCAAAATCTGGCAACATCCCAGGATTGTAATTCGGTTGTTTGAATTCTAAGAGCGATCCCATTTTGCTTCAAAGTTCTGCTTTCAAGGCAACACATGCAGGTACACACACACAAACACATATTACAGTATGTATAAGTCTTGCCAATAAACTCTACAGCATTAATGTAGGGTTGGTGAGAGCACCCTTTAATTCTCTAGCTTGCTGCTGTGAGCCCTGGGATTCTGACTGACTCAGGGCAGGGGTGGCAATTGCTCTCGTATGAGAAAGAAGAGGAGGAAAGTGTGAAGTACATAGGTGGGGAGCAGCCCAAGAGAAGGGACAGCACCTCCCCCCCCTTACCTTTAGAGAGCCACAGAGTAGACAAATTTCCTAGCAATGGGGCATCAACCAGCTGGGGGGGGGAGGCTGGGCAGCTGGAGGAGAAGGACCCTGAGGAGCTGACTCCTGTTTCATCACCAATAACTGGGTTTGCCTCTGCTCTTGGCATTGGACTCCACAGAAGTGCATGCCACCAAAAGCACAGGTCATAGTGTGCCTATCTTGTCTTTAAAAGCTGGCAGGAGGGGCATGACCAGTTGTTGAGAAATCTTTACAACTTTCATTCAACCTTAGACGCCTGATGTCCTTTTCATATACTGTCCCCACATGCTTTATATCAGGCACCCCCAAACTCGGCCCTCCAGATGTTTTGGGACTACAACTCCCATCATCCCTAGCTAACAGGACCAGTGCTCAGGGATGATGGGAGTTGTAATCCCAAAACATCCGGAGGGCCGAGTTTCAGGATGCCTGCTTTATATCAATAAAATATAAAACAATACAATCACTGCTATTTTCTAGAAAAAGAGGTGTTGGAACTTGTCATGAACACCTCCCTCGCTCTCTTAGAATGGCAAAAGTGCCCATTTGAGAGGTGCTGAAACTGTGAGCTCCCCCTGAAAAAAAGCCCTGATTACAATAGAATAAAAATCAAATGTAATACAACATGCAGGAAAAAAGGCAGAATGAAATTATCCACTGATTTCATTAAAATTTGAGTGCAAAAAAATGGCAGGTAGTAGAAGCATCAATAGTATATAACTCTACGTATTCACAGACCATAGCCTGAAAGCATATTCTTGAAACTAAGCAGGTCTAGCTTTAGTGAGTATCTGGATAGGATTCACTCTCCAAACACCAGGTGTGCCATCTTAACTTCCATGATGGAAAAAGTCAGGGCATAAAATCATAATTTTAAATGTCTCCCTCCCTGCTTTTATTCTCTTACACACACATGGAAATGGCTCCCATTTTTTTCTTACGGTAAATGTGGTTAAAAGATTATTTCC
Organism: Podarcis bocagei; assembly: GCF_964188305.1. Classification (NCBI taxonomy): domain Eukaryota; kingdom Metazoa; phylum Chordata; class Lepidosauria; order Squamata; family Lacertidae; genus Podarcis; species Podarcis bocagei. Next base: position 31,309,384 of record NC_138129.1, read on the forward strand.
TCAACATGGGAAGCATTAGAGATCCCTGAAGGGATTAGCTGGTTCTGATTCTGAACACCAGCAAATGGATCCCACTCAGTATTTATGCCAGTAATGGGATGAAGGCCTTCTAATTTAATAATCTAGATAATGTCAAATTAATCCTATCCCACAAGAGGTTATGACATCCCTCGCATTCTGACTGGTAGCTCGAAAGGGTAATTATGCCCAACAGCCATCTCTAGACAAGAAGAGAGGAAGTGCCAGTTACACACGCATGATTAGCTGTGTAAATAAATCTAAAAAGAAATTTACCAAGTCACTTGGCCATTAAACTCTGGTGTAAATGTCTGAAACATTTGCAAAGGCCACAATCCAATGCAGAATTAAGTCGACAACAGGCCCTGCTTCTTTATCCTATGAAATCCAACAACTGTGAAGTTTTTCTTATTCTTTGTGTGTGTTAACTCAAAGTGTGTGTGTTGTACAGTATTCCCTAAATGATTCCTAAAGGTTTTTCCCCCCAAGATTAAAATTAGAAACATACTTCACCCTACACACACACACACACACAGAGAGAGAGAGAGAGAGAGAGAGAGAGAGAGAGAGAGAGAGATTTATCTGGACCAAACTAAACACAAGGGGGAAAATGTGATTCTGTTTGCAGTTTTGAGAAAGTACCTAATCTGTCCTTCCCAGACTGACACAGCTTGCCCTACACAGTCATAGTCCTCTCTTCAGAAGTTCACCCAGTGTGTGGATAGCAGTGTTGGGGATGGAAGAAGACAGGGCAACAGTGATAGTACAGCCCCACCCTTCCTCACACATGGCTGTTAATCACGAGAGAAGCAAAAAGCGAACAAGGCCAGGCATGGGAATTCTGGTTTGGAGCCACACTAAGGCGGCACCATGGGATTAGTTGTTTCTTGGGAAGATGTCTCTGCTCATACCTGATATTTTGGCAGGTGATGGAGCAGAAGACTTCCCCATGCCAAAAGTATGGAGCATCCCGGACAAACTTATCATATCTCACCCCCTTCTGTGCTCTGGCATGCATTTTGTGACTCGGTGCTATAATGGTTGTGTATAAGAGGGGATTTCAAATATTTGCAAATATTCATTTTGGTTCTACTGCTTTCCTACATCCTATTGGATGAGTGGCCATTCCTTCCCCAGCAGCACAGCACAAACAATGCCAATGAGGGGAAACCACGCAAACTTCACATCTGCCACAAAGTTTCTTGGACAATTCAATTTTAGTCTGGGTTCTTTATTTGTAACAAATGCCGCCTGTTATTTTTTATATCATACCCTTCCTCCAAGAGGTTAAGGAGGTTTACATGAAACAATCCCATTTTATTTCCACTACAACCCTGTGAGGTTGGCTAGGCAGGACATACTAACAGAACAATCACCCAATAAGCTTTGTAATGGAGTGAGATTTGAACTTAGTTCTCCTTGTTTCAACCCCATCACTCTGTCCACTGAATCACACTGGCTTTTATTTAAAATACTAAATACACACTTAGAATGGGTTTTCATGTCCCTACAAAGAAAACAACATGATGTTCTGCACAAACCCCAATGGATTATTAAACTATTAGGCATGTGATGTATATATTTTATAATTGCCCAGATTTCTACCGGTATCAATTATGATGAACAACATAGGGAAAGAATCACATCCAAATCATACTGGGTAATCAATCATTCTTCTCAAGCCTATCTTTCTCTGTTAAACATTGTGTTTTTGACCAGCAGGGGGAGCCTAAAGGCTACAGCGAAACTTTATGGGTTATTGAATGCTTCCACACCTGAACATCATCCTGAACATATTTTGTCCAGAACAGAGCATGGAGACATTCCACCTGATACACAGACACTCTTTATAAAGCATCTGGATAACAATGGTCTTTCTATAGATTATGTCAATACCCTTTAAAAATGCTCCCACACTTATTAAAGGTGCCGTCAGGGTAACCCAGCCAGATAGAACCAGCCAGATAGGCAGGGTATAAATAGTAAAATCATCATCAGTGGTTCATCACACAAAATATCATGAGAATTGCCTAGCTGGGTGCCAGTAGGAAATTCACACAATGTTTTCGTTGCTCAAATTTTGTGTGTCCGTCCCACTCGTCTGTCCATTGATTAATATCAGTTTGCTTTACTATCATGTTCAGCTCACGGGTATTGAAAAGGCATGTTGGCTAACAGCTAATTTGGATATTCACAATGGTGATACTGCGAATCTGAAACCAGCACAAGTGGCCATGTTTTGGTTCAGATACTGACCCAGTGAATACTTCAACATACAGTACATCAGGAAATACATTGAGATCACTGCTCACTAGTAATGCGAAAACATCCAGACTTTGAGATGAGGTGGCACATCTTTGCCCTCACCTGTCGGAGGTAGTATGCTGCTGCACCCAGATACTGCTTGCAGGCTTCCCATAAGTAACTGGTTGGCCATTGTGAGAACAGGATTCTGGGCTACATTGCCCAACAGCCTGATCCAGCAGACACTTTTATGTTCTTATCTTCTTATGCTAATGATCTTGACACACATTGGAGCATTCACAAGAAATAATGGCAACTGATGTTGCCTTACACAAATAATAACGTGAACTGATAGCCCCACCAGGCATAAGAATACAGTAATGCAGTCCCCATCCCCTGACCTCTGGAAGAATATTTGGTCTCTGAATGCACAAAACTCCCTTGAAAGTTTTGTGACTTTTGAGAATTTCTTCTCAGTGGGAACATTTTTCCACTCTCTGATCACAAGCTCTTCATTTCATGTCAGTAGCAGTTAATTTAATTAATGTTACTAGGGGGAAATGTCTAGCCCTTTTTCTATAAATACACATGAGGTTTTGAACACAGCTCCTTCTCTATGCCTGGAGTCTTGCAAAGAAGCAAGGTGCTATAACAGATCTGGGAGTAGCAGAGTTTAGGGGTGCAAGGGCATTCATAACTGCTAGCGTTAGTGAATGTTAGAAATTAATGCAGGGTAGAATTTAGATAAGATTTGGAGTTTTGAAGGAAAAATGTCTGGCCAGAGCCTTACCTGCAATAGAAGTCATTAACAGTGACAAAAGGTGTTGGAAGCAAGTCATTAACACATCAATGAAAACCATGATGAGGGCAAGAAATTCTCTGCCTGTGGACAGAGGGGCGAGTTCCCATGGTTACTGTGGAAGGAGAAAGGTTTAGGATTTCAGCTCCAAAGTCTAGGAAAACAGGGGAGGGGGCAGGCTGAGCCCACAGGGGAAAAAGGGGTTGCATTACACAAGGCTTGGTTTTTTTCCTAGCAAGTGTTTCTGGGAAGAAGGGGGTAGAGCCAGGACTCCAGACAGAGGCCACATGAGGCAGAACCACGATCCTGGCTGGGTGGGACAGAGGCACAGAGTTGGCGTGCAGGATGCCTTGAACTCCAATGCTGCCCTGCTGTGGGGAACAAAACCCTCCTGAGATGTGATGCTCTGAACTCTCTCCAAAGAAGACCCAGGTGTAAACACGTGTGCAACAAATCATATTTCTTAAAGCCCCTGGTCTCCACTGTGCCTTGACTTCCCAACGGAAACACAACCCTGGGTGTTGTCAGGGCTTCAGGAATTCCACTCCTTCCTGTTGGCAGCAAGAAGCAGAGAAACAAGATAAAGGCCCTTTTAATGAGTTTATTCATTCATAACAGCAAGAGACAAAAGAACTCCGTCTACCCTAATCATGGCGTTGCTCCAAACTGGGCTCCTCCTCTCTCCTTCCTAGCAACAGTATCTCCCTTTATGGTGGCCACTCGTGGCCAAATGTCTCTGATTCCTTTGTTCCTGCACTCTTAACGAACGCAGAGTTCCGGGAGAAGGGGGATCAGAAATACTCTCCAGTGACAACGTGTCAGCTGGCTGCTCTGCCAGAGTTTCCACCCCTCCTTCTTCTAACACTTCCCAACTCTTCTCCTCGCCTATCTGAGCTGTGACTTCCCTCAAACCCCTGCTGTAAATCAATGCTGCATTCGCCTTCTCCAGTGGCATCAGGAAAAGGGGAGGGGGTCATCTCCACCATTCCTCCTTCTCTCTCGCCCTCTTGAATCCAATCCCTGACAGCTGTGTGCCTGGAACCCCCCGCAATCTTGCAGCCTTTGTTACAAGTACTACAATTAGCCAGAAGGTGACTCGCTTCTAGTCTAGCCCAAAAGTGACTCGCTTCTATCTATTGGCCTACTTTCCAATAGTTCCACACAGTGCTCCAGACACCAGTTTGGGGCAACTCTGCAGTTGGGTAACATTATAAGGTAAAGATAAAGGTACCCCTGACCGTTAGGTCCAGTCACGGGCAACTCTAGGGTTCACGCTCATCTCGCTCTATAGGCCAAGGGAGCTGGCATTTGTCCGTAGACAGCTTCTGGGTCATGTGGCCAGCATGACTAAGCCACTTCTGGAGAACCAGAGCAGCGGACGGAAACGCTGTTTACCTTCCCACCAGAGCGGTACCTATTTATCTACTTGCACTTTGACGTGCTTTCAAACTGCTAGGTTGGCAGGAGCAGGGACCGAGCAACGGGAGCTCACGTCATCACGGGATTAAAACCGCCGACCTGATCAGCAAGCCCTAGGCTCTGTGGTTTAGACCACAGCGCCACCCACGTCCCTTGGGTAACATTATACTCTGAGCATAATGGTTTAACAATCTTTTGATTGTAATGCTTTTGCTTCAAAATGTGGGAAGCCAGCCCTGTTCCCCTCCACCTCACCCCACTGAGCGGGGCCCTGGACCTTTGTCCTAAAGCCCTGTTCTGACGGCACCACTGGTTTATGGGGCTGAACAATCCAACCCTCTCACAGAGCACCGAGGTTTGTGTAATGAAGTTGGCAGTCAGCTAGAAGCAAAGTACACTCAGGCAGGGAGTGCAGATGTTCAGATGTTGAGAGGTTATTAATTTGTGGGGGCTAGGAATGATTGCAGGGGTACATCAAGAAGAGGCAATGTGTAGTGATCCTTTGGCTTCTCAGAATATACAATAAAACCCAAAACCAAAGGTGGTTTGAGGATCAGATCTGGGCTGTGAGCTTCCGATTAGTCACCTCTAGTCTAGCCTGAAAGAAGATGTTTTGCTCCAAGCAAAAAAACATTGGCAGGTGGGGAACAGAGCCCATGGAATAATCTTGAACTTGACAGTGGTGGTCTTGTAGATGTCAAATATAGATCTAGCCTCTTTCCTTCTTTAAGTTGTGCTTAACCACAAAAGTAACTTGTTCTATGCATTGCAGAGAATCTATCTATCTATCTATCTATCTATCATCTATCTGCAGCATTTATATTCCACCATGTGGCCAAAAAGACTCTCAGAGCTGCTTACCATTTCTGAGATGGTCCCTACCCTCAGGCTCACTATCTGAAAAGACATGACTCATGAAGAAAGAGGGAATGGGAGGGAAGAGGGATATGCTGTGGTCTTTAGCCCATGAAGTCTTATGCCTCAGTAGATATTGTTACTCTGTAAGATTCTCAAGACTCTTTGCCGTGTTTGCTTTCCGCTAATCTGTCAGCCAGCTTTGGCATTTAAATGCTCTCCCATCCTAAAAAAGATATGCATCCATTTCACTGGATTAGCGTGGCAGAGCAATTTCATGATAGGAGAGTTGGGCGGATAATACGAATAACTTATGACAAACACTTCAGCAGAGTCACCGCAATCGCATCAGAGGGCAAAAGAGCTCTGAGTTAATATGGAGAAATGGAGCTTAATGAAATGTCACTGCTGAAGTGCCTGAACGATCTTTTAGCTTGATATATAAGATACACAGCAGAAGCGAGGATGCAGAAGGGAGCCTTTCTGTTAGCAAGATGTGCTTCATGAGCATAGCCAGTTCCCCCCCTCTCCCCCAGCTTTTTAACTATAAGAGAAAGAAAAATAAAAGCTGCTTCTACGTGCAGCTGAAAGAGGATTTAGTAATTATGCATCTTTCCCATCCCGCCTGTCAAAATGGTGACAAACAGTACCTTCTAATAATGTGCTGAGCAACATGACAGCCATCTCTTGCATCTTCTTCCTCCAAGGTGACAGGAGCACAGGTCCCTTCTGTCTGGGCAAAGCAAGGGCCATTCACTCACACCTTATTCAACACTGACTTCGCCACTGAATACAGATTTGGTAGAGGAGCTGCAGCCAATGTAGATGAAACACAACTCTCCAAATACATGCCACCTGCTTTCATGAGTTCATCTAAAGCCACCTCAGGTGTGCATGATGTCTGAAATGGCCATAAGTGAGGAGAAGGCCTCCAGTGATTATTAGTCATCAAGGCCATGCTATCTCCATATCACTACCAGCAGCAGAAGTGTTGTGCTTCTGAGTACCTGTTGCTTCGAATCATGAGCAGGAAAGCATTGCTGCATTCATGCCCTGCTTTGGGGCTTCCCGCAGGCATCTGGTTGGCCACTGTAAGAACAGCCTGCTGGACTAGATATTTATTTATTTATAAAAATATTTATCTACTGCTGCATCATAAAAAATGTATCACAGCGGATTTCAACAATATAAAAACCAAAGAGAAAATGAATAAATACATTGGGTGGCAGTCCAATAAGTTTCACTCCAAAGGAGACCCATGGAAATCAACGAACATGACTAAGTTGTGTCAATTAATTCCTCTTAGTAAAATTTAGTTGAATACCACTAATTTTATCCCCATGAAACATCTTTAGGTATGTACGCTTAAATAATCTAAGGTACAAATTTGCCTGACAGCCTGAAGAACAGTTGCTCCTCACAATAGAACGAGGCTAAGGAACCTGTAGGGACGCGGGTGGCGCTGTGGAGGGATGCAGGTGGCACTGTGGGTAAAACCTCAGGGCCTAGGGCTTGCCGATCGCATGGTCGGTGGTTCAAATCCCCGCGGCAGGGTGAGCTCCCATCTTTCGGTCCCAGCTCCTGCCCACCTAGCAGTTCGAAAGCTCCCTTAAGTGCAAGTAAATAGGTACCGCTTTATAGCGGGAAGATAAACGGCGTTTCCGTGTGCTGCGCTGGTGCCAGCTCGCCAGAGCAGCTTCATCACACTGGCTACGTGACCCAGAAGTGTCTCCGGACAGCGCTGGCCCCCGGCCTCTTAAGTGAGATGGGCGCACAACCCTAGAGTCGGACACGACTGGCCCGTACAGGCAGGGGTACCTTTACCTTTACCTTTAAGGAACCTGTGGCCCTCCAGATGTTGTTGGGAGAATAACTACATCAACCCTGACCACTGACCATAGGCTTGCTGGCCTGTGGCTGTTGGAGTCCCACAACTTCTATAGGATCACAGATTCCTGCATCCCTGCAGTAGACAATATTGCGCTAGATAAACCAGTAGTTTCATTCAACGTAAGTCAGTTTCTTGTGTCAGGAGGTGGTGGTGCAATTGCCCAGTTTCATCTTCATCTTCCTCAATCTATGGCAGCAGCCTTGAAACAAAGCCAATTACTTGGAAGCAGCTCCACTGATGGTGATTTGTAATTGATAAAACAAATGGCCAAAGTACTACAGGAGTGCTTCTCTGCCCTCGTGATTTTGCTTTTTAGTTGACGTCAACAGTAATTCTTGTGAATAAGTAGTTTTCAGGGCCGCAGGGCAAATGTCTTCTGTCCTGTCCACGTGACAGCATGAAAATATATTATTTCTTTGATCTAGGGAAACTGGCATCAATCCCTGCAGTAACCGTTTCAAAAGTGTTTTAAAGTTCTGATAATTCGTTTGCATCTAACAAGGTTGTCATACTACCTGCTACCCCAGGGATGAGGAAGCTCTGGCTCTCTGGCCATAGCAAGACTACAATTCCTGTCATACCTGAACATTGGCTAGGGGCTGATGGGAATTGGAGTCCAACTTCTGAGGAGCCACACATTCCCCTTCTCTATGCTAATGAAAAAGAATGCTGGGAAATATATAGGCCAGGACCCAGCCTAGTCCTTTAGGTTGCAACCCTATCCCCATTTACCTGGGAGTAAGTACCACTGAATGTATGGAAGTGATGTATGGAAGTGAGAGCTGGACCATAAAGAAGGTTGATCGCCGAAGAATTTATGCTTTTGAATTATGGTGCTGGAGGAGACTCTTGAGAGTCCCATGGATTGCAAGAAGACCAAACCTATCCATTCTGAAGGAAATCAGCCCTGAGTGCTCACTGGAAGGGCAGATCCTGAAGCTGAGGCTCCAATACTTTGGCCACCTCATGAGAAGAGAAGACTCCCTGGAAAAGACCCTGATGTTGGGAAAGATTGAGGGCACAAGGAGAAGGGGATGACAGAGGAGGAGATGGTTGGACAGTGTTCTCGAAGCTACCAGCATGAGTTTGACCAAACTGCAGGAGACAGTGGAAGACAGGAGTGCCTGGTGTGCTCTGGTCCATGGGGTGACGAAGAGTCGGGCACGACTAAACAACAACAAGTACCACTGAAAATTATGGACATTACTTCTGAGTAGACCTGCACAGGCTTGCACTGTAGATAATAATCCAGAAGAAAAAGCGCCACCAGGACCAACAATTTCCAATGCAATAGGAATCCCCTAGCTGTTACCTTCACTATCAAAATTATTTATTCCATTTCTTGAACATTAAGAAGGCATTATCCTAAATGCTTTGCTATATGTTAGCTGACAGCCCTCTGCTTTCACCATATGAATGACAGTATTCATAGAAACATTCTTCCTTTAATGCATTGACACTAAGTCTAAAATCCCCATGGTATCAACACTTTGCAGTCATCTAAGTCCCTTTGAAAGGTCTCTTGCTGTCACCTGAGTGAGGAAGAGAGAGGGAGGTGGGACTAGATTTTCAAAAGAGATCACAGTTCAGGCTTTCAAGTGATCATCTCAACTGAAGGCAGAATTTCAAAAGAGCTTTGTGCATGTTGCACTGTTTCACACTGAACCAGTTATTTTGGCATCCCTAGTTTTCAAGAAAAGAAAAGAAAAATCACGAATCTTAAAAGCAAGCTGGTGATTTCTCAACCTCTGGATCAAAAGAGGAGGATGAATAAAAAGCAGAACCTTGTTTACTTGCAAAACAAAACTTTTTGGCTGCCTATATAGTTTGGAACGTACAGTTTTATAATATAGCTGTGTGTTACAGTGTGGAACAGGGCAGTACTTCCTAACATGTGGGCCTCAAATCCTGTGAAAGTGGGTTGTGGGATTTTTATAAGTAAACCCAAAATTATTATTTTTATCTTAATTGCTCCTAACTGGCACAAGGAATGCTTCTTAAAACTATTTGCTTTGCTGGCATATCATAATGCTGTGTTGACACTTGTAACTGAATGTCAGAAAGGCTTGAGTCTTACATATTAACACCTGGGAACTGCTCTCTGGTGACAGTTTGCCACAAGCTGTGCATACAGGGAGTTGTTTTGAGGAGCCTCTGCATCAGAGGCAAGCTGTAATAATCACCCAAAACAACTCCCTGCACAAGCACCTTGTGGCACATTGCCACTGGATCTGCTGCCAGGGTTAATAGTTAACCCACAGGAGATTTGAAGCCTGCATGGTCAAAATTTATCCATTGCATTTCAGCTTAAGGAACAGAGAAGTCTGAGTGATGGCATTCAGATTTGTTGAACTGTCTGGCCTTGACCGGATGGATACTGGAATCAACAGGGGAAACCCACATGACCTGAAGGTGTTGCTGTGTAATGCCAGGTCAATGATGAATAAAACCACTGCCATCCACGACCTGATTGTGGATGGAGGATTTGACCTGGCACGTGTGACAGAGACCTGGTTGGAGGAAGCGGATGGGCCTGTCCTTGCCGCTGCTTGCCCTCCAGGTTTCTCTTACACACAGCAACCCAGGTCATATGGGCGGGGAGGGGGGGTTGCAGTGATTTTTAGGAAGTCATTAGCTTGCATCAGGCGTCCTACTGGGAAGACCCAGTTTTCTGAGTGCATGTTCTGGAAGTTGGGCAATACGGGCAGTACAGGATTCCTTTTGGTGTACCGACCTCCCCGCTGCACCAAGGATTCCCTGTCCGAGCTGCTTCAGGTCGTGGCGGATGTTCTCCTGGAGACACCTAGTTTGGTTGTCCTAGGGGATTTTAACATCCATGCCGACACGACCTTACAAGGAGCCACTCGGGACCTCGTGGAAAGCATGGCGTCCATGGCCCAACTCATAGTCATGGACATGCCTTAGACCTGGTGTTCACCTCTAGTGATGTGGGTGATCTGACACCAAGTAAAAGTGAAACAAAAGAAGTGCCATGGTCAGATCAGTTCCTGGTGCAACTGGACTTCTCCGCGACCCTTCCCCTCTGCAGGGAGGTGGGACCAATTTGGATGGTCCGCCCCCGCAACTTAATGGATCCAAATGGTTTCCAGAGAGTGGTAGGGGATGCTTTATCCCATGTTGATGGCCTTTCAGCTGATTCCCTGGTGGCCTGCTGGAATGCGGAGTTAACCAGGGCTATCGACTGTCTGGCTCCAAAGCGCCCTCTCCGATTGCATGGAGCCTGGACAGCCCCGTGGTTTTCTTCGGAGCTGAGGGCGATGAAACAATCGCTGAGATGGCTAGAGCGTTGGTGGCAGAAAACTCATTTCGAATCTGACCGGACACAGGTTAGAGCTCAACGTCGAGCCTACCAAGTGGCGATAGCGACGGCGAAGAAGACTTTCTTCACCGCCTCTATTGCATCTGCAGAAAATAGTAGCAGGAGACTCTTTCAGGTGGTCCGCAATTTAACGGAACCACCTTTACCACCGGGGCCTTGTAAAGACCCCAAGATCTCCTGCAACGATTTTGCAAAGTTTTTTGCAGACAAAATCACTCATATTCGGAAGTAGCTAGACACCACCGTGGGAGCAGGGCTGGGGCAGGAGAGTGCTAGAGCCTGTCTGGTCAAGTTGCATGGAATCAATTTCAATCCATTACCCCCGAGGATGTGGACAGGCTGCTTGGACGCGTGAAACCAACCACCTGTCTCCTTGATCCTTGCCCATCCTGGCTAATAAAAGCTTTGCGGGGTGGTGAATGCTTCCCTCTGTGAGGGAACATTCCCAGATCCGCTGAAAGAGGCGGTTATTAAACCGCTTCTTAAAAAACCATCTTTAGACCTGGCCAGTATGGCCAACTATTGCCCAGTCTCAAATCTTCCATTCTTGGGCAAGGTGATTGAGCGAGTGGTTGCTGAACAACTCCAGGCACACCTGTTGGTTTCTGCTTTCCTTCACTGTGCAGCGAAAGGGCTTGTCACGAGACAGGTGTTTACATTCCACAGTCTGTACTGTTGGAGTTTCTCACGGGAAAGGGAAGCTGGATGTGACGTACACTGGTTTCCTGTTTTTCTCTGTGTGATTCTCTCCGAGCTGTTGAGGAGAGAGGATGCATTTTTCTGCTCCGGCAGAGGCAAGATGTCTTTCTGTAATATATCAGCTTTGAACTGTAAATAAAAGCAATATAGAGTATGCAGCACGTACTCCTCATCCTTCCGCTGGGCACAAGACTCTGCTTTAAACCAACACGTGGTTATGGGCTCCAGAAGTCGAATCGGAGTGCCGGCAAAGGATCGGAATGCAGAGGGACAGATCGGAACGGTATCTGCTCTGCGCGTAAAAGTGATTGATGAGGTATGTGCTACTGCTCCGGGCAGCCTGCCAGCTTCTAGTTAATGACTTTATGGCTGGGCTTTGAACTTTTAAAGCCGTTTTTGCCGGGAATAGGCAAAAGGCTCCCAGGCTCAAGTTACTATGCTGGGGAAATCGAAAGTAACTTTTAAGTGCGCTTTTGGAATGAAGCAGCTGCAGCAGTGACGCAGCAAGATTTAAAGCAGCATATATGACGCTGAAGGCTAATGCCAGAGTCATGATGGCACTTCAGGATGCTTGTGGGATTCCTAAGCTCAACAAGAAAAATTATGCCGACTGGGTACTGTATGCAGAGGCAATTCTGCGGAAAGAGGGTTTGTTTGAGGTGATTACAGAAACCCCCCCAGTTCCAGTTACAGATGCTTGGGAAGCTAAGGATTCGAAAGCTAGGGGAACGCTTACATTGATAGTATCCCCAGAAGAGCTCTGTCTATTGCGTGATAAGACCTCAGCCAGAGAAATTTGGGACGCTTTGAGAGAGGCTCACTTAAGGACAGAAGCTGGATCTACCATGTTTTACTTTAACAAGCTGCATATTATGGCTCTTGCTGAAGGTGCAGATGTGCGTTTACATCTGATGGAGATGCAAAATCTGAGACATGAGCTGCAACAGAGAGGACTCAACTTTCCAGAGGCTGTGTATTCTTTCATGATACTACAATCTTTGGGTTCAGGTTGGGAGTCTGTTGCAACCCAGATTGCTGTACAGCCAACCGCTCAGCTGACAGTGGACTTTGTTACTGCCGTGATCCAGAATGAAGCAGATCGCCGGGGTGCTAGCTGCATGGGCAAGGGGGAGTCTTCACAGACGTCGTCCCTTAGTGCAGTGGAACCACCAGATGGCGCCAAAGCTTTGAAGGCAGTGAAATGCTACTCTTGTGGACGTCTAGGCCATATGAAGAGGGAATGCAGATATCCCAGGGCCAAGACAGAGCAGCGCAGCGAAAGCTCATCACGTGGAAAAGGCCGAGGCAAAGGCAAAGGTCCGGTGTCTAGGACAACGCAGCACAAGGCTATGGTTTCACGCTTCACTCCAAAGGTTGCAGAGGTCCAGAAGACGTCTAGATCTTTCTTCGTTGTTGATTCAGCGGCAACCCACCACATGTGCAACGATAAGAGACTGTTTGTGTCTTTTACACCGCAGGAAGGTGCGATTCACCAGGCGGATGACCACACTATTCCCAGTAAAGGCTACGGAACTGTTGTTCTTCACAGTTTGGACTTATCGATACAGAATGTGCTTTACGTGCCAGACGCCAAACATAATCTGCTCAGCGTTGGACAGTTGAATGAGCGGAACATTGACGTGTCCTTCAAGAACAAGAAGTGCATCATCACAAAGAAAAATGATTATGTATTGCATGCTGAATATGTTGATCGTTTGTTTGTTTTGTATTATGATGATGTTGAAAAGGATGACACTTGTTGCATTGCAGGTTCTAACAAAAGTTTGCATGCAGGATGTATTCATGATTTTCATAGAAAATTTGGTCATTTACATTTTGAGGCAGTATCTAAAATGCCTGCCTTGGTTGAAGGTATGACTATTAAACCCTGCAAGTACCACATGAAGTGCAAAGCATGCGCAGCAAACAAGGTGAAAATGGCTGCGAAAGGTAAGGTGTCTAGTAGGCAAGCTACGGAACCATACCAGGTTGTTCATGCTGATTTGGTTGGACCACTAGCGCCCTCTTTGGGTGGAAATAGGTACTTCATGGTTCTCATTGATGCATTTTCTAGGTATATTTTTGTGTACAATCTCAAGCAGAAATCAGAGGCTTTTCCTAGGTTCAAGGAATTCTGTGCTTGGTTGGAAAATGTGCATGGTAAGAAGATAAAGACTCTTTTCAGTGATCGCGGGGGAGAATTCACTTCTCAGCAGTTTGAAGCTTTTCTGACTGAGAAAGGAATTCAACACGATTTGTCTAGTCCTCGCTCGCCATGGCAGAATGGACTTGCGGAACGGGCAAATCAGACATTGCTTCAAGGGTTAAAAACCTTGCTGCATGATGCCAATCTTCCAGAGAGTTATTGGGCCGAATCTCTCTCGTGTTTTGTTTACAGTTACAATCGCAGGTTATCTTCAGCGATTGGTTGTACCCCCTATGAGAAGATGTTTGGCAAGAAGCCATACATCAAACACATGAAAATTTTTGGTTCGGACATGTGGGTTCACTCACCACAAAACTCCAAGTTAGACAAGCGTGGATTGCATGGTATCTTTCTAGGTTATCAGAAAGGGTCTTACAGAATAATGATGACTGACTCCAAGACAATTAAGCTCACGAGAAGTGTTGAGTACAATGCAAAGTGGGGGGAGAATGTGGGAATTTTCCAATGTTATCCTGATGACGGTGATGAGACTGAGGATAGTCAAAAGCAACCACAACAACCCACACCCACTGATGAAGGTTCTGAGTCTGAATCTGAAACTGAATCAGGTGATTCAGAGGATTTCAAGAGTGCGAAAGCCTCTATGCGACCCTCTGAAAGCTCTGATCAAGAATTGGAGGAACCATTGTTCACAATAGGTCGTTTTTCTCCTAAGAAGGAAGAGGAGAGTGTTGAAGACTTAAGGCTAATTCGTAGGTCACAAAGAGCCACAAAAGGCAAACCTCCAAAGAGATTTGCTGATGAGTTTGCTACGATAGCAGTAACAGCTGTTAAAAGCTCCAAGAAGGTATTTGAACCTTCAAGTTTCCAAGAAATCCAGGATTTGGATTCAAAGGAAGCTGAGCCATGGTTAAATGCCATGAAGGCTGAGCTTGATTCCTTAGAAAGGAACAAAACATGGGAACTAGTTCCAGTAGTTCCAGGAATGAAACTGCTTGGAAGCAAATGGGTCTTCAAAGCGAAGACAGATCAAAATGGCAAGATAGTCAGACACAAAGCCAGATTGGTAGCCAGAGGTTTTGCACAGGTACCAGGTGAAGACTATCACGAGACCTACTCACCCACAGTGAGATATGAGAGCATTAGGCTTATGCTCAAGCTAGCTGCAGAGGAAAATCTACACATAAGTCACCATGATATCAATACAGCTTTTCTGTACGGATCTCTAGATGAATCACTTTATATGCTTCCACCTGATGGCGTACAGGTAAAACAGGGATTTGTTTGTGCTCTGAAGAAATCCCTTTATGGTCTCAAACAAAGTGCACGGTGTTGGCACACAAAACTCACTGAAGTATTGTTTTCTCTAGGTTTTCAGCAAGGGAAAGCTGATCCATGTGTATTTGTCAAAGAGGAAGGGCAAAAGAAACTGTACTGTTTGTTTTATGTTGATGATTTATTATTCTTTTGGAAAGATGTCGCAATGTACAATAACGCCCTAGCTCAACTGAAAGAGCACTTTGACATGAAAGATCTTGGTGAGGTAAACAACTACCTATCTCTGGAAATAGAGAAAGATCAAGATGGTAACATTCTAGTACACCAGTCACAGAAAATTGCTGATGTGTTAAGCAAACTAAACCTGATGGATGCTAACCCTGTAGACACACCGATGACAACAGGTTATCAGGTAGATGACACTGAAGAAGCATTTTCTGACACTACACTGTACAGAAGTGTGCTAGGCAAGCTAAACTTCATTGCCAGATGTTCAAGACCAGACATTGCTGTTAGCTGTAATTTGCTAAGCAGACAAGTCAACAATCCTAGTGTCAAGGATTGGAAAGCTCTGAAACACATAGCGAGGTATTTGAAAGGCACTATGCATTACAGACTGAGATTTAACAATCAGAAGTCTGGTGGTCTTGAGATTTTTGCAGATGCAAGTTTTGGAAGTGACACTACAGACAGGAAAAGTACGTCTGGAGTTTGCTACATGTACAATCAGGGTCTGTTTGATTGGTCATGCAAGAAGCAAACAACAGTTAGCATAAGTACTTGTGAAGCTGAACTGAATGCACTGTCTTATTCACTTAAAGATTGTGAATGGTTAGTACAATTGTGCAAAGATATGAAAATTCCTGTCAAATGTCCAATCCAGGTTTACCAGGACAACAAAGCATGTTTGGCTTTGCTGAAGTCTGAAGGTTGTAAGCAAAGCACAAAGCACTTGCAATTAAAGTTGCAACATGCTAGGGAATGTATTCAGAAGGGACTCGTAACGGTGTCCTATATGCCAGGTAATGAAATTCCTGCTGATGTATTGTCCAAGATTGTATCAAGGGATCAACACTGTACCTATGTGCAGAAGTTGGGTTTGTACTGATATTGTACGAACACGCTGCCCAGTGATGTTCACAGAAAGGGGGAGGATGTTGGTTTCTGCTTTCCTTCACTGTGCAGCGAAAGGGCTTGTCACGAGACAGGTGTTTACATTCCACAGTCTGTACTGTTGGAGTTTCTCACGGGAAAGGGAAGCTGGATGTGACGTACACTGGTTTCCTGTTTTTCTCTGTGTGATTCTCTCCGAGCTGTTGAGGAGAGAGGATGCATTTTTCTGCTCCGGCAGAGGCAAGATGTCTTTCTGTAATATATCAGCTTTGAACTGTAAATAAAAGCAATATAGAGTATGCAGCACGTACTCCTCATCCTTCCGTTGGGCACAAGACTCTGCTTTAAACCAACACTTTAGACCTGGCCAGTATGGCCAACTATTGCCCAGTCTCAAATCTTCCATTCTTGGGCAAGGTGATTGAGCGAGTGGTTGCTGAACAACTCCAGGCACACCTGGAGGATGCAGACCATTTGGATCCCTTCCAATTGGGATTCAGGCCTCATCATGGGACTGAAACTGCCTTGGTCGCGCTGGTTGATGATCTCCTGCAAGCTAGGGACAAAGGTGAGAGCTGTTTCCTAGTTCTGCTGGATCTCTCAGCGGCGTTTGATACCATCGACCATAGCATCCTTCTGGACCGTCTTGAGGGGCTGGGAGCTGGGGGCACTGTTATACAGTGGTTCCGCTCCTTCCTCCTGGGCAGTGTTCAGAAAGTGGTGGTGGGGGATGAGTGTTCAAACCCCTGGGCCCTCACTTGTGGGGTGCCTCAGGGTTCCGTCCTCTCCCCCATGCTTTTTAACATCTATATGAAGCCGCTGGGAGAGATCATCAGGGGGTTTGGACTGGGTGTCCATCAATATGCAGATGATACCCAGCTCTACCTCTCTTTCAAATCAGAACCAGTGAAGGCGGTGAAGGTCCTGTGTGAGTGCCTGGAGGCGGTTGGAGGATGGATGGTGGCTAATGGATTGAGGTTGAATCCTGACAAGACAGAAGTACTGTTTTTGGGGGACAGGGGGCGGGCTGGTGTGGAGGACTCCCTGGTCCTGAATGGGGTAACTGTGTCCCTGAAGGACCAGCTGCGCAGCCTGGGAGTCATTTTGGACTCACAGCTGTCCATGGAGGCGCAGGTTAATTCTGTATCCAGGGTAGCTGTCTACCAACTCCACCTGGTACGCAGGCTGAGACCCTACCTGCCCGCGGACTGTCTCGCCAGAGTGGTGCATGCTCTAGTTATCTCCCGCTTGGACTACCGCAATGTGCTCTACGTGGGGCTACCTTTGAAGGTGACCCGGAAACTACAACTAATCCAGAATGTGGCAGCTAGACTGGTGACTGGGAGCGGCCGCTGAGACCACATAACACCGGTCTTGAAAGACCTGCATTGGCTCCCAGTACGTTTCCGAGCACAAGTCAAAGTGTTGGTGCTGACCTTTAAAGCCCTAAACGGCCTCGGTCCAGTATACCTGAAGGAGCGTCTCCACCCCCATCGTTCTGCCTGGACGCTGAGGTCCAGCGCTGTGGGCCTTCTGGCGATTCCCTCATTGCGAGAAGCGAAGCTACAGGGAACCAGGAAGAGGGCCTTCTCAGTAGTGGCGCCCGCCCTGTGGAACGCCTTCCCATCAGATGTCAAAGCAATAAATAACTACCTGACATTCAGAAGACATCTTAAGGCAGCCCTGTTCAGGGAAGTTTTTAATGTGTGATTTTAGTGTATTCTTGGTTTCTGTGGAAGCTGCCCAGAGTGGCTGGGGAAACCCAGCCAGATGGGCGGGGTACAAATAAATAATAATAATAATAATTATTATTATTATTATTATTATTATTATTATTATTATTATTATTATTATTATTATTGTCATCGTAAGCTGCTTTGAGGTGGTTTGTTTATTATTATTATTATTATTATTATTATTATTATTATTATTATTATTAAGCTGTGTATGAATTGTGTGTGTGTGTATATAAAAGTAGTTGCCAACAAAGGTCCGTATAGTAAAAGCTATGGTTTTCCCAGTAGTGATGTATGGAAGTGAGAGCTGGACCATAAAGAAGGCTGATCGCCGAAGAATTTATGCTTTTGAATTATGGTGCTGGAGGAGACTCTTGAGAGTCCCATGGACTGCAAGAAGATCAAACCTATCCATTCTGAAGGAAATCAGCCCTGAGTGCTCACTGGAAGGACAGATCGTGAAGCTGAGGCTCCAGTACTTTGGCCACCTCATGAGAAGAGAAGATTCACTGGAAAAGACCCTGATGTTGGGAAAGATGGAGGGCACAAGGAGAAGGGGACGACAGAGGACGAGATGGTTGGATAGTGTTCTCGAAGCTACCAGCATGAGTTTGACCAAACTGCGGGAGGCAGTGGAAGACAGAAGTGCCTGGCGTGCTCTGGTCCATGGGGTCACGAAGAGTCGGACACGACCAAATGACTAAACAACAACAAAAACAACAACAGTAAATGTGTTATGCCTCTCAAAGAAAATTTTTTGGAAGTGAGTTTTTCAAATATTCAGTGACCACAGAATAGTCTGAGCTTGCTGATGAAGAAGTACCTGTGCTGCTGACATATCTTTGCAAGACGGTCTTTTCAGCAATGACTGCTATGAGGACAACATGGAAAAGCAGGCTATGTATCAATAAAAACTTGAGACTTTGTCTGACAAGCATCAAATCCCACACTTAACCTACTCGTTGGCAAAATGCAAATTCCACCATCCCACTGATACTTGCCAAAATGGACTTCCTCATGAATCAAAACATTAAAAATATCTATAGTTTGTTATATCTAGCACTGCTTGTGTAACAGTATGTTTTTGGAATAAATATTTATAGCTTATGAAGCAATACTGTGCAATTAGATGGTTGGTATTCTTCCATTCCCATAAACAAAACTGTGAATAACTTTGTAGGTACTATAAATATTTCAACAAATTCCACATTAATAGGGGTGTTAAGTAAATTTGTTCTTAAGTAAACTTGTGCTTGGTTATAAAATAGGGAAACTCGCAGTTAAAATGCATGAGGCCCCAGCAAGACCCAGAATTCACGTGACAATAAATCAATGGGTAAGCATATCAAGTAAATTTGGACTTGTGGGTTGTCATACTGAAAAGGCTGGGAATAATTGGAATAGAGGAATGTCAACTACAAGACAGAGGGGTAAGGTTAGGGGCCAATATTTCCCTATCCCATCCCACACACCTACAATTCTGTATACCTGCGTTCATCTCCTGAACCACTTCCTACAACGAATGGAGGACCACCATTGCTCTAGGACAGGGACAGAAAACGTGTGGTTCTCCAGAGGTTGTTGAACTCCAAATCCCATCAAACCCAGCAAGCCTGACCAATGGTCAGGGATGAGGTGAGCTATAGTCGAACAACACCTGGAAGGCCACAGTTTCCCCATCCTAGCTCTAGGAACCTCCATTAAATTCTGGGGTTGTAGAAACAGAGATGTTTACACCACATCTCTGAGTAGAGAAGTTCCGGGGTGCAAGGCTTACCAGATTTCGTTTTGTTTTGAAGGAGCTCACTGGAAGCTTATGTGGCATTTTTTATTTATATTTTTATCCTTAGAGAAGTGGGGCAGTCAGGGGAAGAGCTCCAGCTTTGATTTAAAATGCTAGGCCGCATCTACACCATATATTTAAAGCACATTACTTCCCCCAAAGAATCCTGGGAACGGTAATTTGTTAAGGGTGATGGGAGCTGTAACTCTGTGAGGGGTAAACTACAATCACCTGTGAAGGCAAGGCTATGTTGTGATGGCAATTCCTGTCTAAGGCTGCATTTAAAGTGCATTTAAAGGTAGGAAAGGCTGTGTAAATATGGAGGCAGCTGACTTGAGGGGCACCTAAGGTAAGAGCCTCTCCCCAGCCTATTTAGTCCCAGAGTCTAAAGTTACCTTACTGCACAATAATAGCAAATCGGTTCATGGCTCATGTTCTGCCATGACAATAAATCTATCGCCACTCTGTCATGCAATGTGAAGTGCTGAAAAGACAAAAGCAGCATATTAGTGGGCAGGCAGCAGCCATGAGGAAAGTGGCACAGAGCTTGCTCTCAGTTATGCAAACTCCACAAGTCTCCACAAAACAGGTAAGAGCAAAAAACCCCAACCCACAGCATTGGGACGGAGTGACCTGAAAAGCAGTGTCAGGGAGAACCCACATGGAGTGCAGTATTAATGGACCTTACCCCAAGACACAGATGTTCTAACTGGTCCTCTCTGCTGATGAAATTGCAGACACCACAGTTCCTATGGTGCACCTGGGCTTATGGTCTCCTGGGACCACAGAAGCTCTTTCCTGAGTGCATCGCTTTGCCTCTTGAAGTAGGAATGGCAATGCGAGATTTTTATTTCTTCATCCATTGCATTTCTAAACTGCCCATATTTTAAATTGTTGTTACTTGCCTTGGGACCTGCTGGTGTGGGTAGTAAACATATTTATTTATTGTTATAACTTAGCTCTCTGGGTGGCTTACAATCCCATTAAAAATATGAAATGTGGCCCAAGGTTTAGACAAATAATAGCAATACTGTAAAACCAATTATAAATAACAGCAAAAAATAAGATAAAAAAACTAACAACGACATAGCAGCTAAAACTGCTATGAAGCATAAAGCCAGAAAAAGGACTAAATTGGTGCAAGAATCTAAAAGCACCAGTTAAATATATCCACTGTAATTAAAATGCCTGGGACATGAATGTCTTCACAGGGCATCTGAAAGTCCATAGAGTGGGCACCAGGTGAGCTTCTCTGGAGAGAACATTCAATAACTGGGATGGCATCACCAAAAAGACACTCTCCCTGGTAACTACCGTACTTGTCACCCTTCATTAGGTAGGGTGACTTGGGAGAAAGCCCCCCAGTGAGGCTCTCTAGGGCAGGGGTCAGCAAACTTTTTCAGCAGGGGGCCAGTCCATTGTTCCTCAGATCTTGTGGAGGGGCAGACTATATTTTTTTTGGGGGGAATGAATGAATTCCTATGCCCCACAAATAATGCAGAGGTGTATTTTAAATAAAAGCACACATTCTACTCATGTAAAAACACACTGATTCCCAGACCGTCCACGGGCCAGATTGAGAAGGCGATTGGGCCTCATCCGGCCCCCGGGCCTTAGTTTGCCGAGCCATGCTCTAGGGCCATGCAGGCATATATGGGAGAAAGTGATCTTACACTATAAGTTGTCCTGTTAGAATATACCAATGAAAGCAGTGCTTTTCTGCCCCTAAGGCAAGTTTCCATGGAAACAGGTCAGGAATTACTGAACTTCCTCATATATTCTGGCACCTCTGAGTCTTGCCTCTTTTTTTCTGCTGTAGGGAAGCTTTCTCCTGACAGTGCATACAGCCTCTCACAGAGCCTAAAGAGCACCAGTTGCGGATGTATCCTGAATGTGTACCTAACACAGTGCATCACATTTTTCCATATGATGCCATCTTTCTTACTAAACATTACTAGCACGTACCGAGCCTTCAAACTCAATGTGTACAGCATGCTAAAGAACGTTATCAGTTTGTGATAAGTTAGAAACAAAACCAATGTCTTACAAGACTGCATTTTTTTATCCACCTCGAAGGAGCTCAAAGCAGCGTTTCCCCCTGCCTTTGTTATCACAATATTGTGAACTAATGACAGGACCGGGGAATCATTATCAGCCTGAGGGCCACAATCCTTTTTGGGCAACCTTTCAAGGGGCTGGGCCAGAGGCAAATGGGGGCTGGGCCAGAGGCAAGACTGGGCAGATAAATGCATGTTAACTTCACCTTTGTTTGGTAGGCTGGTTTCTACACATCCCTCTCTCTATTCTCCATCCAGGCAAGCACAAAGCATCCCAAGAGTTGAAGGACATATGTCAGGCAGGCAAAAACAGTCAGCATGGAAACAGGACCAGTGAGAGGTGTGGTCTATGGAGAAGGAGTGTGGCCACAACAATGGCTCTCAGATGTTTCTGATGTACTTTGCCCCCTATCACTGTTATTTTTTAGATGGTAAGGTAAAGGTAAAGGGACCCCTGACCATTAGGTCTAGTCATGGCCGACTCTGGGGTTGTGGCACTCATCTCACTTTATTGGCCGAGGGAGCCAGCGTACAGCTTTCGGGTCATGTGGCCAGCATGACTAAGCCGCTTCTGGTGAACCAGAGCACTGCACGGAAACACCGTTTACCTTCCTGCCGGAGCAGTACCTATTTATCTACTTGCACTTTGACATGCTTTCGAACTGCTTAGGTTGGCAGGAGCAGGCACTGAGCAACAGGAGTTCACCCCGTCGCAGGGATTTGAACCGCCAACCTTCTGATCGGCAAGTCCTAGGCTCTGTGGTTTAAGCCACAGCGCCACCCATGTCCCTTTTAGATGGTAGGGGAAAGTATATTCTGAAACTGAAAAATTCTTCAGTAGGGTGTGTCGGCCATGGGACCTGACTGAAATCACTTGCACTTGACACTTGGCTTTGGCACAGTGGAAAGCTGTTCTTGTGGTTAGTAATGTAAAACAAGTGTGCCTATTTTCATCTGACAAATGTTGAAAGAGACAGGCTTCTGCCTGCAGCAGTGTAAAGGCAACACAAAGTGTGCCAACAGTGATCTCCCTCTGCTTAGGAGGTGCTCTGTTCTGCCAGAGTAACAGGGCGTCTCTGAAAGGCTAGCATGAGAGGGATTTAAGTTCGCACCGGGAAATGTTGCTTTGCACAATTAAAGTGGATTTAAAGCTGCCACTGTGGTACAATAAGTCTGCTTTAGGAAGAAAAAAATCCAGAAGAAGAAAAAAACAGGAAATGCATGGAAAAGTGTAGCATGAAGGTTTAACGCGAAGTCGTATAAACACCACACAAATTAGATTGAACGCTTAAAATATAATCTAACCTCCGCATATGCTTTGTGCAAACAAATCAGGATACTTACAGAATAAATTAGTTATCTGGAGGAACCCTCACCAGCATGCCTTTAAAAATAAATAAATAAAAATCAACAGGTAAAGCCTTTCCCCACATGGAAATGCAAAACTGGGGGAGATGTTACCTGCTGAATTTCATCCTACCAGGCAGCTACAATGCTGGGGCGCTGCACAGTGGTGCAGTCAGGTGATTGTAGATTCCAGTCTTAAAGGCTCTTAAGGTTAGATGCTAGAGCTAAGGTTAAATCCCTTCGATTTAGCCACATATTTCAAAGGGCCAGCGCTGCTCCATTTAGGGCTCCGCACTGATCCGAAAACCCTAATGGGCAGCAGCGGAGCCTGAATTGCAGCTGATGCCCGTTATATCTGGGTCGCCTGAGAAAGCGTGCGGCGGACGGTCAGGTCTGGATCGGGGGCAGTTTTCCGAGACGCCCTCTCTCGCCTTCTCCTTTGGTCAGGGCGGCTTCCGGGCCTGCGCGAAATGAGTCTGGGGTGTTTCTCCAGACGGGGCGTCGCCAGACAAGCGCCGATGGGCCATGTGCCGGCGGGTCCCTCCCCCCTCCCGGGCTTGGAGAGGAGGGTCCGGGGGCGGCTCCGGGGGCGGGGCAGCGGCGGGCGGTGGCTGCTCGCTCGGCTGCCCGTCCACCCGGCCGGTGGCTTCTCGCTGCGCGTCCCGGCTCCACTCCAGGCAGGCAGGCAGGCGGCGGAGGCGGCGGCGCAGTAGCGGCGGCTAGCCGAGGAATGCGCTGAAGATGGCGGCTGGCCGGAGAGCTCCCAAGAGCGGCTTGCTGGAGCTGCGGGCGCCGGGCGAGCAGTGGCTGCGGGTGCTCGTCACCCTTTCCGACGACTTCTTGAGCGTCAGCCCCAGCAGCAAGGGCGCCGACGAGCCGCTGCAGCCGCCGCCCAGCCCCGTGCAGCTGAATGGCGGCGAGCCGGGCGCCCCTGTCCCGGACTCCCTCGCCAACATCAAGCGCACCGTGCGGATCGTCAAGCAGGACGTCGGAGGGCTCGGCATCAGTATCAAAGGTCAGGGGCGAGGGACGGGACGGGGGGCAAGAGCCAGAGGACCCAGGGGCTCGCCAGTTTGAGCAGTTTCGCTCTTTTCTCGCTCTCAACCTGCTGTGCGCCCCGGGCGCCCGGACAGACTTGGGAACGAACCTGCATATCTCTCCAGAGCCGAGTTTGCCTCCTCCGGCTGCGGGAGTGGCTATTTTTGGGCACTCGGCAATCGCCTTGCCCCTGCGGTGGCGGAGATGACACTGGGCAAACTTGAGCCGTGTGTTCGCCACTTCGGGGCTCTTGCAAACATGTCCTTCGAAGTCAGTTTAAAAGGAAAAAAGCTCCGAGGGACTGGGGCGCATAAGCTTCTGGGGGAAGTCTCCATTTCAGTTCTGGTGAAGCGCGAGGTATTAATTGCAACCGCTTCGGGAGCTGCTTAGCTGCCCCGAAGGAATCGGAACAGTGTTGAAGTTGGGAACGTGGTGGTAGGGACCTCGAGGAGTCTTGCATTCTTCCTGTAGGTCCAATCTAGGCATCTCACGAGCGTGCTAACTGAACGTTTTCTAAGAATTTTATTGCATAACCAAGTGGAGAAGGCATTCTGTGTTGCTCAGAGTTTGCATGCTTCATTGGGAACGCTGGTTAATTAATAAGTGACTTAAAAAAAATAAGACCCTGTGAATTTGTAGTCTGCTGGACCAACATAGCTATCTGATCCTGATACAATCAGTAGCAACATTGTAATCAACACAACATAGTATCAACACAAATGTTTCTTCTCAATTTAGATTGTTGCAGAATGCAAACAGAATTGTATTCAGTGTTACTCCTGCTCAGAGGAGATCTGTTGAAATTGATGAACATTTGTGTTAATTTCAATGAGGCTACTCTGTGTAAAACACAGTTGGAGACAACCAATTGATTAGATTTACAAGACATCAGTACTGCAAAGGCCTTTGACCATATAAGCAACAAAAATTGACTTGGCTGAGAACTGAGCTTTGAATCTCAGCCACTTAGTACTGAATTTTATGTCATATCTGAAGAGCCACTTCATAGGATGATCAGTTCCCACGCAGAGATGATTTACATGTAGGGTAAAAGAAACTTTGGGTGTGAAGTGACCCTGGCAGTGCAGTCTTATACATGTTTACCAAGAAGTAAGTTCTGTTATGCTTACTGGGACTTACTCCCAGGCAGTGGCGTAGCGTGGGTTGTCAGCACCCGGGGCAAGGCAAGTAATTTGTGCCCCCTAACCCGTAGATTTGCGCCCCTTAACCCGTGGATTTGCACCCCCTAACACTAACCCCAAGATGTTGCGCCCGGTGCGGCCGGCCCCCCTTGCACCCCCCACGCTACGCCACTGCTCCCAGGTAAGTGCGTATAGGATTGCAGCCTGAATGGCCTGAAAACTGTGTAGATTAACTTTGTGGCTGTATAAAATCCCAACTTTCTAGTAATGGGACTGCTCAGTGCTCAGGTGTGCACTTTGGCTTCAGAAACTTTCAACACCCATGTGTGTGCTTTACAGACACATTATGAACAGTCCCATCAAACGGAAGAGGTCAGTTGTCTGATAATACCAAGCAAACTGTCCACTACTTACTCGCAACTACACAAGCTCAGCTTTGTATATGCAATATTCTCTTACTAGTTATTAGTTAGGAATCTAATAACATCTAGCCAGAGGGTCCCCTACCCCACCTTAAGAACTGGGTAGTGTTCTCTGCAACCCTAGAAATGCCAGGCAAGTGGAAATTCTGGGAGGCCTGAAGTTCTGGTGGCATTTTTAGCGTAACTGACTACATGTGCCGTGTGAGTTGATGCAAAGCTTTGTCCTCCATCACATACAGCTGCCTTGTCAACCCTAGCCTCTAATAAGGATTTGGGCTGCAAATGTGAACACCCTTACTTTGGACTATGTCCCATTGTATCTCAGTGGGGCTTAACTCTTAAGTAGATGTGTACAGGATTGCACCGTCAAACAGGTAAGGCTAGATCCTGGAAAACCTCTTGTATGATAAATGATGGCGTGAAAATTGAAACTGCAGAGAGATCTAGAAACTCAGACATTTGCCATGTACATTCTTTATTTCTTAGTTGTGTTTTTACTGGTAGAATGCACTCCTGCAGTTGGGCTAGATGGAAGCATACTTTTGCATCAGAAAAGTAGGCCATGTTCTCACATACTTTTTAGTCTAGGGAGTTCATTTCTTGTAGGTCTAGAAAGCAGGACAGGGACACTTTTATAAATCAAATATGCATTCCAGTCACTGGAATTATAAATGTCAAAAATTCAAGTATCACTTGTCAAAAGTGCCAAAGATGTAACAAAGGAAATTAGCATGATAGACGATTCCGTGAGTAATGGGAGATCCATGGGGGCATAAACTTGAAGATTCAGGGCCCTCCGTTTTTTTCCTGCAATGGCAATTATATAAGAAGGAGATTTATGACTACATCCATTAGTAACATTTTTATTTGGCCTTTAAGTAGCAGTGTAAGGTGGAGGAGCCAACATTATTCAGGCTTATGCATCTGATGAAGTAGGCTCCAATCTCAAAAATTTATATGCTGCAGTAAATCTGTTTCTCTTTAAGGTGCAACAATGCATTTTGTTTTTGTTGCAACCAATGAATACAGCTGCTGCTCTGAAATCCATTTAGCAGCATTAAATGACTTGAAGATCATGCAGGTTGAACTTCATGACTGCATGAGATTTACTAATCTGGATTTCTTGGCAGTGTGGTTGCTTAATGCACAGGTGTCCTCACTTATTATGTTGATCCTTTCAATTAAAAGCTAAAATACAGTATACGTGTAAAATTTAGACATGCATTTATATCCTTTAAATTAACTTGTGGACCCCATTGTTAAATTACATTATGCATGTAAAATTAGCATGCTATCTTTCTGTCTGAGGGGAGTTTTTTTGCTTTTCAAAATGAGGGTACATTCAAAACATGTAATAACCTTGACTACTGGAGTTTGATCATTGACTCAAAGCTTGTGTTCCTTCAGATATTATTGGATGCAGCATAGTCAGAGTCCAGCAACAGCTGAAGAGCCACAGGTTTTCCACCCTGCTCTTAAAGAGCTACTATTCTGTTTAGCTGGCACAGGGTAGTGACTCTGAGCAATATTCAAGTGCATTATTCTTGAGCTTCATGTCCACAGGACACTCTTCAAATAATTTGAAACTTTTAAAATGTGTTTTTTTTTAATTGCAAATAAAAATCAGCATTTTTTCCACTGAAGCTAGTGGCTGTTAGTGTTGATTCATTGGCCCCTAATGTCTTAGGAGATGGGATATTTTGGCATATAAATCTTTGGAATAAATTCATAATTCATTTATATGTTGCCCATAGCTTGGTACATTTGATTGCTGCAAACTACAGGGCACCTGTATGCAGCTGTTGCTGATCCTTTGATCTATAAACAAAGTAATATAATTGTAGAATTGGTCCATGGAGCACAGTCTAGATCAGTGTTTTTCAACCACTGTTCTGCGGCACACTAGTGTGCCGCGAGATGTTGCCTGGTGTGCCGTGGGAAAAATTGAAAAATTCGAAAGATTTTTTTTAAAAAAATGTCAAATTTTCGCCCACTAGGCGGGCGCCGGACTGTGTCCACCCTATTTTCCATCCGTCCTGGGTGGGGATCAGATCGGATGGGATCGGATGAGAGCGGACAGGCGGTCCGCTCTCATCCGATTCCCCATAGAGAGCAGCGGGGCTCTGACATCTCCCTCTCCGCACACAGTGGTGGTGTGCCTCGTGATTTTTTTCATGAAACAAGTGTGCCTTTGCCCAAAAAAGGTTGAAAAACACTGGTCTAGATAATCTTATAAAATACTGTGCAATATGGCATATCTTAAAATGAAGCAAAAAACCGCACAGGTAACATCTCTCTTCTTTCCTTTTACTAGTGTACCAGTTGGGGGGTATGGAAGCCTTGCACACTGAATATTTTGTTAAGCCATGTGTTGCTCCTTTCTACAGCAGGACTGGGAACCTGTGGCATTCTGGATGTTGCTGGGCTCCCATCAGCCCCAGCTAGAATGGCCAATGGTTAGGGATGATGGGGAATGCATAGGGTCTCCACTCCTCATCTTCATATTCTTTGAAATGCAACACCTGACTTGTTTTCCTTTTTCTGCTTTTACTTCAAGGTGGCCGGGAAAACAAAATGCCCATTCTGATTTCCAAGATTTTTAAGGGGCTGGCTGCAGATCAGACGGAGGCCCTGTTTGTAGGAGATGCCATCCTTTCCGTCAACGGTGGTGACCTCTCTGATGCGACACATGATGAGGCAGTGCAAGCACTGAAGAAGACTGGCAAGGAAGTGGTCTTGGAAGGTAAGCAGGCTGTATTGTGGATGGGCTGAGAGGTTGAGGATCCCTGCCCTTTTCACTTCTGAACTTTTACCAGCAGGATCCTTGGTTCACTCTGTTTCTGTGCAGTGCACAGGTGAATAATCTTCCCAGTGATGCTCCCCAGGTTCACTGAAGCAAGGGCCAACCCAGAGGATGCGTGGTGGTGACTAATATTTTAAGATAGTTTAAATTACTAGAATTCTGGGACAAAACAAGTGCTCTATACTACTTGCAATCACACTAGCACATTTCTGTTCTGTGCCAGGAATGGGGAATCTCTTTCAGCCCGAGGGCCACATTCGCTTGTCGACAAGTGTCTGGGGTCCATATTCCAAAGGCAGAAAGGATGCAGAGCAATGGATGTGACTTTTGAACCTTTGAACAGGAGTCTGTATTTCAGCTAAGGAAAAGTCTGAGCCTTCTGTACACACTGCCACACATCTCTCTACCCAGACATTCAAGAGGCATTTTTCCCCATTCAGTAACATACAGTGGTACCTTGGTTCTTAAACTTAACCTGTTCCAGAAGTCTCTTCCAAAACCAACTTTCCCATAGAAAGTAATGCAAGGATTAATCCGTTCCAGAGTTTTAAAAACAACCCCTAAAACAGCAATTTAACATGGATTTTACTATCTAACGAGACCATGGATCCATAAAATGAAAGCAATAATCGATATACTGTACTATCAAATAAATAAGACAGTATTGCAGATGATTAAAAAAAATATTATTTTTTCTTACCAGCACTGGTAGTAGTCATTGTTTGGATGGGGGGCTTTTATACATTTCCGCAGTCACACAATCAATCAGTCAGTAGCTGAACTGGGTTCCACACAGTCACAAAAACAAATTAACCGAAAAAGCCTCAAAAACAAAAACGCAAAATAAATAGCAAAAACCAAAGCTCCAGATACAGTGGTACCTTGGTTCTCAAACTTAACCCATTCCAGAAGTCTGTTTGACTTCTGAAATGTTCAAAAACCAAGGTGTGGCTTCTGATTGGTGCAGGCGCCCAGGAAACAAAAGCCAACAGCCACATAAGATGTTTGGCTTCTGAAAAATGTTTGAAAACTGGAACACTTCCGTGTTTTTGGTGTTTGGGAACCAAGGCATTTGAGAACCAAGTTACCACTGTATTCCAGCCAGGTAGAAGCACCTGAACATGGCTGGTGAGGGGGGCAGAATCCCAAGGCCTGGATGGAGACTCCTGCAGAAATGCACCTGGTTCCCAGTCCTGAAGTTTCCCACTCCTGTCCTGTACTGTGGCTCCTTTCCTGGCTATGCCAATATGCTTTGCAGAGATACCAGCTGTGTTGGAACACGGAGGCACCCGGGAGAATAGTCTTCACTGGCAGCTTGCCAGGAGCCTTAGGAACAGACCTAATCTGCCTGCAGATTGGAATACTGGTCCCAGATAAAAACACACGAATGTGCCAGCCTATCTGCTCACACTAGAAATTCGTGCTTTTATCTCCCTTAACAGATTAATTGCAGGTGCTTGCTCTGTGATTCTCTCCCCGCCCTTCATTCCCTACAACAAAAATCTGCCGACTCAACATCTTTGTGAGGAAAAAGTGCAACTCTAGGCTATGTCTCTTAAGCCAACTTGAGGTGCAGCCTTTGTTAACTGCCGAAATCCAGATTTAGCTCTGGACTCACTTGACGACAGCAGATATGTATTTCTCGTCTCATTTTAGTGATGGTTTGAATCCTAATGCCGCTCTCTAGCTCTGTAACAGTACAAATCATTGTAGATTAGCGTAGCTGGTTGTCCTAAGAGGAGTGAATGGCTACAGTAAGGCGCTTCTATCTCTTTGAAGGCAGGACAAGATCCCAAGTAGAACCGAGATTACCTTTATGTAGAAACGTATTGAAAATCAGGGTCTTGGCTGCTGTTCAGAGCTTTGAAGTAATCAGAAGATTAATCTTCTAGTTAGTAACTTGATGGGGTTTGAGTGTCCGATAATGAAAAAATATATTGTAGCGTCTCTGTTCTGGACATCTGGAGTTTTATTGATTGGAGAATCTGTAATCTATAACAGTAAAGAGGTGAAGGAGAGACCCTTCTGAGTATGTGTTTTTTCCAGATGTATTAGTTTGTCTTTCCTATCGACCAGGGGGATAAGTCTGGTATTGGCTTCATTTCTGCAAAGTCCTCTTGTTACCTAAGGAAACCCAAACAGGTTATAGATCATGTTCAGTGGAGATGTGAATTGCCACAAACAGTTGCAAATATCTGAAAAATGAACTCACTGGCTCAAATATATGGGTCTGCTGTCTTTTCCCTCTCCCCTCCTTGTGTATTGCACATGCCCTTCCTTTTATTTATCACTTGAAATAAATTTTGGCCTGGTTCGCCTGTCACACTGAGCTAAACCATGACTTAGCACAAACATTCCTTGGTTGTTCCTTGAGCTAAGCTATAGTTTGGCATGGCATGTTGTCTGAACCTGGGCTTGTGGTTTAGCTCTCTCCATGCTGGCCACAAGCAGTAACTAAGGTTCATGCTTTGACTTGTTACTTGTGGTTAGTATAGAGAGAGCTAAACCACAAGCCCACAGTCAGATAATACGATAAGCCAAACCATGGCTTAGTTCAGTTTGATACGGCAACAGAACAACAATCAAGGGGCGGCCACAACCTCCTCCCTATTTAACCCCCACACTTGTATGCTTGCACTAACCCATAGTTTGGTTTAGCATAATATCCAAACCTTTGTTTAGTTGTCAGATACAGTGGTACCTTGGGTTAAGAACTTAATTCGTTCCGGAGGTCCATTCTTAACCTGAAACTGTTCTTAACCCGAGGTAGCACTTTAGCTAATGGGGCCTCTTGCTGCTGCTGCGCAGCCACCACACAATTTCTGTTCTCATCCTGAAGCAAAGTTCTTAACCTGAGGTACTATTTCTGGGTTAGTGGAGTCTGTAACCTGAAGCGTCTGTAACCCGAGGTACCACTGTATCTGGAAAAAAGTCTATGACAAGCCTGAATGCAATCAAACAAGGGAAGCACAAGCATTCTTAAGAACGACCATCGATCCTCCAAGGAGGTCAAGGCGGAATACATGGTTTCCCCCCTCCTCATTTAATCCCCTTATCAACTCTGCAAGGCAGGTTAGGCTAAGAGGCAGTGACAGGCCCCAAATCACCCTGTGAGCTTCATGGCCCAGTGTGGGTTTGAACCCTGGTCTCCCAGGTCCCAGTCTGACAGACTAGCCACTGCACCACACTGGTTTTTCATGGAGGATAAGGCTACCTGTGGCTACTAACTCTCATGGTGATGTTCTGCCACCAGTGCCAGAGGCAATATGCTTCTGAATACCAGTTGCTGGAAATCACAGGAGGGGAGAGTTCCATATCCCTCAAGTCCCGCTTGCAGGCTTCCCATAGGCATCTGGTTGGCCATTGTGAGAAGAAGATGCTGGACTAGATGGTCCATTGGCCTGATCCTGTGGGGCTCTTCTTATGTTCTTATCGCTACTGGATGGGTCTGATGTGAGTTGTAGACCAAACAATTAATGGACACTAGATTGGGGAAGGATGATATAGAATAGTTGGCTCACTCATCGTTGCTGCCCCTACAGTTGTGGACCTGAGGTTTAGAAATTGTGGCCAGCTTCAAACCATGTTTTTGAAAAGCCAACTTTCCATCGTGTATGGCTTTAGGGTGGTCTTTGGTACTCATCCTACACGAGGGGAGACCTACTGAAGTCAATGGACATGGCAAACTTAGGTTTGTTCGTTTCAGTAGGTCAACTCTTGAGTTGCAATTAGTTCATTTCCACCATAAGGTTTGTAGAGAGAGGGGAAAGTCTTTTTCTAACTTAAAGGATCGTGTTGCTTGCCATAACAGCTCTCAATATTTAGACATTTTTTTGGTTTTGATCTAATGCTGAATGGTATAATTTAAAAATTCTCAATTCAGAACCCTCTATTCCTTTTATTAGTATTCCTTACATTTAGGTGACTAGTTTATTGTTGCTATGGTGACCAGAATTGCTTAGCAATTATTGGTTTTCTTTGTAATGCTGTGTGGTGCTTGTTTGCTTATACCTCTAAATATTTAAAAAGGAGGGGGGAGTGGTCATTCAATGGATTTCCTGCTAAGCTGGGATGTGATTCTTTGTTGCCCAAGAAAAAAGGAAATTTAATGTAAGAAGAGAGAGACTGGGAAGAATTTCAGCTTGCCAGATGGAATGCTCCCCATCTCCTCTCCCTACACGCTGTTCTCGGTGTGGGGGAGTCCTCTGATTCCTTCCAGAGCCAATTTGGGGTGCATGCAGGGGGGTGAGAGGGGGAGAAAGCCCCATTGTGCTAGTGCAAGTCCTTGAATCCAGCCCATTGGATTGTTTCCAATGTTAGTCCTACTCAGAGGACATCCACTGTAATTAATGGGCGTGACTAATTAAGGTCCACTAAATTCACTGGGTCTATTCTGGGTAGAGTTTTGCTGGCATCACCCCTGGGGCTCCAGTCCTTGTTTGGCCTTGCAGCTCCTTGTGTGTCTCCCTTGCCCAAGGTTTCTCCCTTGGCCTTGCCCTTACATTTCAAGCTCACCGGGAGGGATAAAACAGTGTGTGAGAACAGGGAACACAGCGTGCCACATCCTGAACTTCTTGAAGGAAGGGTGAACAGGACAAAAATAAGACACACACTGCTAATCCCATTTCCATCAATAGAACCTTTTAATTTGAGATGTCATGTATACCTAACAGTACTTGGAGGCATTCGACAAAGCAATCTGTCTCTGCCTGTGAATATCTTGACAAGTATCTAAAACAGGTCCTTCTCCTATCACAAACCACCAGGCATAGATCCCCTTCTTCCATGGCACTGTCCACTTTGATTATGATGAATAGGCAACTGATGAATGTCCAGGGACTTGAGAGAACAGGATGCAGGACTTGGTGGAATTTGTTCTGGCAGGGCGACATGATGCTCCCTAGCTGTTGTTCAGCTCCTATCATGTCCAGCTAGCATGGCCAGTGGTCATAAGTTATGGAAGTCAGATTTCAACAACTGGAAGGCACCACGTTGGCTATTTCTGAGTTACACATTTTTGGTGCTCCCTGGGGTGTTAGTGTGAAGATCTCATAATGTTCCAGGAGGTGGGTGGAGAACTAAGAACTTGCTGTGTTTTGTTTATTTTGTTGTCTTGAAACTGAGAGCGCGAGGACTAGAAGGGGCAATTTGCAGGAAATTGATCTTTCTGTTTCCACTTAACAACCAAGAGGTTGCTCCGAAAGGGTCTGCTTTTACACGGGCTTTGAGGAAATCACAACACATTCTTTATTGTCTATTGCGTTGCGTGGTTGTGGCTCTCCCAAACACTTTCTTATTTGTTTCATTTAATGTAGATTTATGTCAGGTTTGTTATGGCCTGTGGTTGAACAAATAAACTTCTAAAAATGTAATATAATAGCAAATAGTAAAAAAAATATGTTTTATGTCTTCAGGGCTCTTTTGCTGAAAGGAAACTTAAGTCTGGGAGGCAGCTGGGAAGGTGTGATAGGTTTTATTTAACAGTACCATACTGGTAGTGGTCACTTTGCCCTGCTTCAAAAAATTATCTTGAACTACTGGGAAGATATCAGTTAGTTGGCATAATCTTGTTGCATGTAGTTAACATTCTTTGCACATCATGTTAGTTAATAAGACCACACCTACATGCAATTGTTTGCCACGTTGCATTTATTTTACTGGTAACTTTGTGAGTGTTCTCCAGGGCGAAATACCTCAAGTAAGTCTCAGAAATCTTACAGCTGAAATATCTTTTTTAAGTGGAATCCATTTCTGACCCCCCCAGCCTCCTTTTCAGTCACACTCCTGCAAAACAGACAGGCTGTTGCGTAATTACAGTAATCAGTTGCCCAGTTAAATCTGCATATAAATTAAGCTGACGATGGGGAACCAGATATCGATGGAATGCTGCTCCCATCATTCCTGACCATTGTCCATATTGGCTGGGGCTGATGGGAGTTTTCGGAAGCTGGTGAACATCTGGAGGGCTCCACGTTGACTACCCCTGATATCTCCACCAGTTTGTGTTGGGGCAAGGGGTACTGCTAGTGGGTGAGCGAAATCCTATGCACCCCAAGGGATCATCATGCCCTAAGGTCCACCTCACATGGTGGTTCCCTGCAGCAACTGCTGTTTTCCCAGAACCAGGCCTTAATTTGTGAGGGACACTTGTGGTTTTTATTCCCCTAGGCATCCATTTCAACTATTTGCAGAAGTGTTTGCAAGCAATGCTGGCTCAAAAACCTTGACCATTTTTAAGCTGGACATGGAGCTGTTTGTGCATCCCTAACAGTTACCTTGGCTGCTCATCACCCTTCCTAAAGAGATCTGTATACATTCTGGGTCTTTGCTAGACCCTTCTGTCTATTTCTCTCATTCTCCAGTTTGTAAGTTATTCCCCTCCCCACCCCTCTCCACTTTCCAGTCTCTGCTGAGTCCAAGCTGATTTTAGCTGTGCTCAGCCGTTTCAGCTGATTAGCTGCGTTTCCCCTCCTCCCTTGTTTTTGCTTCTTCTTTCCCCAAAGCCCACAGAACCACACATAGCTTTGTGGAATGTGCTGCTCTGCCCTGCCGATCTCATTGAGTTTTATAACCTAAAGGGAAACACAAAACCCCTTTCTTTCGGACCTTGCAAGCATTGCTTCGTCAAGCTGCTAGCTGGGTACAACACTTTCTTTGTTTCTCTTTTATTTCTTAGGCAAAAAGAAAAACGAACTTAAAAAAAAAGCCCCAAGTTTCTGATCCGAAAGTAAAGTAGAAGAGATTTGGCCACTTAAATAGAATTGTAGAGTTGGAAGGGACCACAAGGGTCGTCCAGTCTGACCACCTTGCAAGGCAGAAATCTTTTGCCCAATGTGGGGCTTGAACCCACAAACTTGAGATTAAGTGTCTCATGCTTTACTGACTGAGCTGTCCAGGAGGGCTTGTAGGAGGGCTTGTCCTAAATGGCTAAAAACGTCGTGAACCTAGAAAGCTGCTTTATACTGAGTAAGACCACAGCCAATCTAGCTCAGTATTGTCAGCACAGGGAGTGAGGAACCTCTGGCATGCCAGACCTCCGCATTTTGTCCGCCAGGATACCTGCCCTACACATATGATTTCAGTCTTAACACCGCAATTTTCTTGCCAACCCAACCAACCACTGCAGCAAATTTCTTGCTATCAGTATGCCCATTAGTCAGAGCCAGTGTGTGTGTACATTGCACAGTTATCCCATAGGAGATATAATTGGACACATGCCCTCATCCCTAAGTGTTGCATCCCTAGTTATGGCATAAGGAAGGAGAGCCTAAGCTGAATGTAACTGTGGTCTTTTGCAGTTCACCTATTCCCTTAGTTGGTGGTGTCTAGTAGCTGTGCCACAAATTATACACGATAGGTATGATACCTCAAGCCCAGCACAGTAAAATGAATGCTGTAAAGTGATCGCACATTCAATGGACTGTGGTGTTAGGGAGGAAACTCTTCCATTTTGCCTTTAGTTGTCTTTTGGAAACACTCAGTTATGAAACAGTTGTATCA
This sequence comes from Podarcis bocagei, assembly GCF_964188305.1. Taxonomy (NCBI): domain Eukaryota; kingdom Metazoa; phylum Chordata; class Lepidosauria; order Squamata; family Lacertidae; genus Podarcis; species Podarcis bocagei. The sequence continues at coordinate 31,345,035 of NC_138129.1, forward strand.
ACTTAAAAATGTGAAAAGCCCATCTGATCTCCTGCTATCACAGGCTGTTACATTCTTAGGTGTTGCATAAAGCTGTGTGTGTGTGTTTTATTTTTTACGTGTTTACTTGGCATGCCTCTCTGGCTGAAGACTTAAGCTCAACAACAGCCTTCTGCATCTCAAATAGTTCCAGCTGTGCAGTTTTTGCATGACTGACCTGTGTATAGTCCTTGAAAGATCCCACCAGAGAAGAGATTGGTAACAAAAGGAAGACGAGGGAAAGTAAGTTAGAGAGCTTGGATGGGAAAAAGAAATAAACAGCTGCGGGGGTTGCAGATTGGACAATCCAGGATGGCAGTAAATGGCGTCAAGCTTCCCACCTAGCTAAAGACTGGGCTGCCTTTGGGCTGGTTAACAACAGCCTGGAGTAGTTTATCAGAAGACCATTAAGAAGAGATGGAAGGACCACCTGATCCGGGATTCTGTTCCTAGAGGGACCAAGCAGATGCTTCTGGGAAGCCCACCAAGAGGAAATGGGCACTTTCCTGTTAATGCAATGGCTATTATGAGTCATACCGCCTCTGATCCTGGCAGTACTATGTATTGTGACTAGTAGCCATCAGTAGTCTTAGCTTCCACGAATTTGTCACCATGGGCATATTGATTCTTGCAGCATCTGACCACAGCACACAGCTGTACAATGATGTGTCCTTTGCTCATCATTTCCATTCAGTTGTGTGTGTAATAACATTTGCTTCACCACAGGGTTGGATGCTAGAGACAGGTGCCAGTGGGGGCGCGCACACACATACACAAAGCAGGAAATTGATTTCAAATGGTTCTAAAGTCTGGTACTCTTCAGCTATCGGCTGTTTCCAGGTGCTTCACGAGTATTCAGTAATGTTTGCCAACACTCCTAAATATAAAAGAGGAAGATCTAGGCTGAAGCCTTGACAACCCTCGGTCACGCATCAGCTCAGTTCAGGCATTGCATCCAGCCATGGCTGAGGAGGCTGAGCTATACTCTAGTAGCGTTTTGTTTGAATTGATAAAACCACAGTGTGAGCTCATCCAGCAAATCCGAATTCGAAACTATTATTTGTTCTGCCTGTGGCTTGGCATAATGTTTGAACTGATGAACTAACAGCGATCATTCTTTCTCTGGAGGCTGCAGCCTCACGGATATAGGAGCGGGGTTTTTGGGACTTATGAAGCAGAAAGCTGAGAGGAGGGGAAACTAAACCAGATAAGCAGTGCTAACCCATGATTTCCCTCTTGTATTCTTGGAAACTGGGACTGTCGTTTGCATCTTGAACAATGGCTAGTGCAATCTCAGGTTTGGTATGAGGTCTGAATTGAGTAGCCAGACACCTACACATCACTAGAGCATGTTAAAAAAGTAAAACTAATATAAAGTTAAGGTATGTTAATATCCAGATTTTCCCTGATCTGTTCTTAAATTATGTCAGAAATAAAAAGATGTGGACTTTACTATACAAGGTTAAACACTCTGTTAGAGATAGATAGATCATTTATATCCCACTCTTCCTCCCAAAGGAATCCAGTCAATACATCTTAGCCTAACTCACATCACTGGCTTGTTGTGAAGATGAATTGGGAGGGGAAGAACCACATAAACTAGTCTGAGCAACTTGAGGATGGGATATATAAATGTAATAAATCAATAGAAAAAAGGAACAATGATTTGTTGTTAAGTTGCAATTTCATAATAATAAAGCAGCACACCAGTAACACACCAGTACCAAAGTAGCTTCAGATCATGCACAAGTATGCCATTAACTCTTCTTCTCATTGATTAAAGTTTGCCATCACCCAAAGATCAGCTTGCAGACATACTTTTGGGACACAATGACTGTGCCTCCATTTGCTTTTTGTCCTGATCAGTTTACTATATAGAGTGATATTAAATGCTTAATTTCCATCCTGGGAGGTATCCGAAGCAGTTCAATTGATGCTCTTTGTGAGAGCCTGTTTGCTGTGTTAAGAGTTGTATTATCTCCAGAGCTACCCCTATTGATATCTTGGTAATTTATATGTAATCAGTTTAATTATCAGAACCATTCAATATGCCTAAATAAGAAGGCAGTGTGGGATGGAGGAAATCAGTCTTAATATTGAGGATCATTCCTGCCCCCCCAATAGCAGCTGGCTGGTCTGAACCTATGGACGTCTCTTGTGATGCTGAACCCATTGTTATGGCAAAGAAGTATGCCATTTGGAGCAAATCCTCATAAAAATGGATTTATCTAGCGATTGGTTTGAACCATGTAACAATTACCATATGAAGCCTCCTTGTGCCTGTGATTACAACAATTGCTAAAAGCAGTTATGAGGAGCCTGCGGCCCTACCACCCCCGTCACCCCTGAATGTTGGCTGTCTGTTCTTGATGGATGTTGGAATCAAATAATGTCTGAAGAGACACAGATTCCCCAGTGACTGTAATTCTGCATCCAAGGGCTTTTAGCACACAGCCACGAGTTGATAGTTCTGACAGTGCGTCTTGTAATTGGGCCATGTAGCTTGAATACAGTGTTGCTGGGCAAAGAAATATAGCGGCATGAGCCTTCCCCTTTAGCGGGAGCTGATTTGGATTTGACAGAAGCAGTGATGTGAGTCGGCCCGCACAAGATGGGTGAGAAAGTAAGTGATCGTGCCTCATCTTTTGTGAATCCGAACACGGCTGCTGAGTCTAACTTTAGGCCAAGCAGTTTCTTTCAATTTTCTATTATGGCAAAGCTGCTTCTATAATATTGCTAGAGTTAGCACAGTGGGGTGTCTGCCATCTGCTCTTTATAGCCTCTCATGCTTGTTCTCCTCCAGCCAGCCTCACCCACATGATGGTTCCCCCCCCCCACCTTAAACAAAACTGCAAGGGAAGAATATTGCATGCACAGAGAGGCACTGGGATTTGCCTCTTGGACAGCTGCTCCGGACAACTGAAAACTGGCAGTCTTCTCTGGTTTGATCTGTATTTGTGCCAAAGCTTAAAGAAAAGTGACAACACTGATACTGTACTGCCATTTGCTGATATTCCCAGTCAAAACCTCTCAGATGGAAGCTGTCTGAAGCCTTTGCAGAGTTATAGGTTGTGTGAGAGATGAAACGAGGGTTCTGTGTGCTGCTCTTGAGAAGGAAGCTCAACCTAAACAGCTCCATGACTTGGCTTTGCCAAGTGGCTTAGGAGGAGGAGGAGGAGAAGAGGAGGAGGAGGAGTAGTTTGGACTTGATATCCCGCCTTTCACTCCCCTTAAGGAGTCTCAAAGCGGCTAACATTCTCCTTTCCCTTCCTCCCCCACAACAAACACTATGTGAGGTGAGTGGGGCTGAGAGACTTCAGAGAAGTGTGACTAGCCCAAGGTCACCCAGCAGCTGCATGTCGAGGAGCGGAGACACGAACCCAGTTCGCCAGATTACGAGACTACCGCTCTTAACCACTACACCACACTGGCTCTCCAAGGAGAGTTGCCCCTTGGCTGGGGTGAAACTGTCTGGATAGGTTTAAGTTGGGGGTTTTCTGCCTCCTGTTTTCTCACTCAGCCTGTTAGTCTCTGTGTCAATTAAAGGTCAACTTGTACATGTGCATATGTTTAAATTAGTTAAACAGTGTGATCCTATCCTTGCCTATTCAAAAGTAAGCTACATTCACTTTGCATGGGTTTTATGCCCAGCTATGCCTTTTGACAGGGTTGCAGCCAAATATGGACAAGTGGGCTGCTTTATTTTTTTGCATTTACACCCCACCTTTTTCTCCAAAGAGCTGAAGGTGGTGAACATGGTTCTCCCCCTCCTCGTTTAATCCCCACAACAACCCTGTGAAGTAGGTTAGGCTGAGAAGCAGTGGTTGGCCCAACCTCACCCAGTGAGCTTCATAGCCGAGTGGGAATTGGAACCCTGGTCTCCCTAGTCCTAGTCTGACATTCTAACCATGGATGGCTGTCTGGACAAGGAGTGCCATTCATAGCCTTGAGTCATAAGTATTGAAGAAGCCGGACTGTGTTCACAGTCAGATAAGCTGGCTGGAAGGGGAATCCCAATCTCTAGTGTATAGAATCATTGAATTGTGGACTTGGAAGGGACAACAATGGACATCTCGGCCAATGCCCTACAATGCAGAAATCCTTTGCCCAACATGGGGCTTGAACCCACAACCCTGAGATAGAGAATCTCATGCTCTACCAACTGAGCTATAGAGTATAAAAGCCAGCGTATAAAACAAAGCCATTAACTAGTATGCTTTGGAGTAAATTGCCTGCTGCTCTTGCTGCAGAATGTCCTGAGGTCTTTTGAGAAATTCAGGTTGTAGTTTTTTTGTGGTTTTTAAAGCCTTTTGAAGCATAACTGTGGAATGGCCAAGGGGAAAAGCCTCTTTTGTTCAGAGGCTGTTACAAAGGAAGCTGTTTTATATGATTCCTACCATTGGCCCATATAGCTTGGTGTTGCCCACACTGACTTGCAGCAGCTGTTCCAGGGTTTCGTGCCAGAGCCCCTCCCAGTCCTGCTTGGAGATGCTGGAGATTGAGCAGGGCCTTCTGCATGCTAAGCAGGTGCTCCACTCCTGAGCTACTGTCCTTCCTCTTTAGTTTGCCCAAGAAGATGGTGCCCTTTTTTTGCACCACATTTATCTATGAATCCTGGGTGGAACATTGGACAAATGGTATTTTTATGGTTCTCTTCCACCCATTCCCTGCACAATCATAATCTGCGTAATTTTCTGTATAGGTACTGTGTGTACAGCGCAAAATCAGTATTAAGCTTAAGAAAAGCAAACACCCCCTTCAGGTGTGCAGATTAACCTGATGGTGTGGGCAGATGGTGATGGTGATGGTGGGGTTTGGGGATGAGTGTGCCAGCTCTGTTTCTCCTTGTCTTTTTCCCCATTGCCCTTCATGAGTTGGACAGTGACTGTGTGAACGGTGGAGCCTCTTGTGCTCTTGAAGGCTTCCCATGCATATTAGAGTCCTGGAAAATCAGGGTTCTAAAATGCACTGGAAGCCTAAACGAGTAGAAATGGTTCTTTGCTTCACACAAGCTGGCTTCCAACTCCAGGAAGGTGGTGAGAACCACAGCTGGGAGCAGAGCTTGTCGCCCCCTGTCTGCCCCCACAACTTGTGTGCTAAGTTAAACCAAAATCCTTTGTCTCACTGTTTCCTCTAGTCTGGAGGGGCTTGTGATTTTTATTTTTATTTTTTTATAATGCAGAGACTGTTTACCAATGACAAACGCATGCACACCAGAAGTAGCAACCACTCTTCGAAATTTCCTTGCAATGCTCTCTCAAAAAACTATTATCATTCTCCAGCCTGAAGCTCCATTGGGATCTAGCTATTATACCCAGCCTTCCTCAAGCAGGTTCTCTCCAGATGTTTTTGGACTGCAACCCCCATCAGATGGGAGTTGTAGTCCAAAACATCTGGAAGGCACTTGCTTGAGGAAAGCTGAATTAGACCATGTGAGTTTACTCAAGCATTATTTTAAAAACTGGCCTCTTAATCATATAATACCCTCCTTTTCCCCCTTTCTTTCCATTTCCATACTGCTTGGGAGGAGGAGAGAGATTCTTTCAGCAATCCCAAGCATGCTTTGCCGGTTCCTGTGACCACTGCATGTTTTTCCAATTAGCTCAAAAGTTTTCCAGATGCAGCTGAGACCTCGGCGTATCCAAAATGAAATGCACTAAGCTGAAAAATAAGGCTGAGTCAGCTCTTTCTCTCTCTGCAATGTTAATTATGTCAGCCCACACACCACGGAGCCTGACCTCTAACTAAGAGCGACCTCCTTGCCTGTCACGAACCTTATCCACTATTATAAAAACAACTCCTAATGTTCGCTCCTAAAATATCCATGTACATGGTTTGATCCTATCCATTTGCTAATTCTTTCAATAATGTGCTGTGGCACATGATCTTATTATCACCAGGTTAGGAACAAGGGTATTGCCTTTCCTGAGCTGGTCAGGTGGAAAGCCATTGATTCACATGAGCCTTGCAAAAATGTTTTCTAGAGTATTCTGGCTGTGGTGTGTGTTCTGTTGTAGTGAAATCATATTATCTGTCCTGCAGCCGTGTTTGAAATGAGCAGATCAGGCTTCTGGAATCAAGCAGCTTCAGTTCATAGTCCCAGTCATCTATTTTGCTTCACTTTCCTTTTTTAAAAAATAAAAAGATTTCCCTTTTTCACCTGTCTAGTGATGGAAATTTTTACTTCCTCCTCTATAAGCTCTTGCCTACTTCATTTGTTTTTGATTTTTTTTTTAAAAAAAACAGACTTTGAGTCAAAGATTTCATGGTTAACCAGGTTGTGTTTGGGACCTGGGGATCTGAATAATTGCCTCCTTTTCCTGAAGGCATGCTTGCACACTCAGATTTTCCCCAGAGACCCCACATCATATTCCACTTCTAGTTAAGCTGCGGTGGGTGAGCATGAGAGACAAGGAACCTTGGTGCTAGTGCTGTGTTTTAGATGCTTTACTATGGAATAGTTTGTCAGTTTCCTCCCCCACTTGTCTTCCTAGGCAGGGTGTAGGCCAGCTTTTGCCAGCTGCACCTGCTGAGGCTGATGGGAAGTGTAGTCCAAAACATCTGGAGGGCACCTGATTGGCAAAGGCAGATCGAGATGCAGTTGCTTCAGTGTGCATTAGGTCCGGGCATTAACTTTCCCCTTCATTGGATTCTGTTTCTGGTTTTGCTGCTTGCGTCTGTTGAGTTTTGCTGATCTGATGCTTTGCTTTCTTTTTAACTGATGATGTATATTTTTATGATTAATTGCTACCCTCAATGGATGGAAAGGCACGGTGAAAAACGTTTTAGCAACATAAAATAAAATGAATGCCTCGCAGGGGTCATATTGCTACACTGGAGAAAGCCCTTTTTCTGTAAAAGAGCATGTTTCAGCTACTTTTCCTCCTCGGTTTTGAACAACTGATGAACCAGCTAACAACGGCTGTGTTTATAACTGTATGTCTGCAAGAGAGCAGAACTTTGCCAAGCTTCTGAATGTTAGTCGCTTCCTAATATTCTGTTCTAATTGCGCAGTTTCCATCTCTTAAAGGTAGGTCAATGTGGGGTGGGATGTAGTTTCATGTTCCCTATATGTCTGAATTTGCATTCTTTGAATAAACTCTCTCTCTAGATATATATATTCATAAAGAACATTTCTGAATTTTGCCAAGGGTATTCCGAAGTGCTTGACCTAAGCTCGCAGAGCCTTGGTCTCAGTGACCCCATGTTATTCCAGGTATATTGTCAAACGAGGTTGGGACTTCCTGGGTTTCAATAAAGATGTGACACAAAGAGCTTAAAGTTGTAGCCCTTCTGTCAACCACTTACATTTACTTGGGTGTAGAGTTGTGTATTGGAGTGGTAGTTGCTACTCTGGTTCAAACCCCAGAGTAGACTTAGGGTCAAGCTACACATTGCACCTGTGCAGTTAGCCAGGAATTACAGCCAGCCAGGAATTGTTTTTCAGGATCCAGCATGTAAGGAAGAAAGGTTTATCCCTACCCTCCTTAGCTACAACACCCCCCCCCCAGTAGTTAGGAGGCTTAGAGTTGTATCCAATGCTAGTCCTACACAGAGTAGACCCACTGAAGCCCATTAATGTCAGTGGACCTGCTGTGTAGAAGGAGCATTGATTACAGCCCAGGGGAAAGAAAGAAATTTTAATTGGTTTTGCAGCCATGGGGAAAAGAGATTTTTGTCTAAATCGTAGCTGGGGAGGGAAGGGAATAAACCTCCTCCCTGCATGCTGTGATCCTGATAACTTTTTGTTATCTCTAATTAATTAAAGAAAAATAATATGCATAGTTTGCTGCTGCTGTGCATTAAATGCAGTGTATAGTTTCACCCTCAGTTTGTCACTCTAAAATGTTTAGTCCCTCTGGGGCTGAGCCTGAGATGTGTGTTGGCTCAACCTCCTTCCTGTCCAAAAGTGCTTTTTCCACTTTCAAGAGGACAGATCAGTTGATCTTGCTTGAAGAAGGGAGCGGGGGAAAAGGAACACCAACCCTTCTGCTTGCTGATGACTTTTCTGGCTAGGATTGTTGAAAAGAATTGTGGCATTTGTCCTGGGATTTATTCCGCTTTAATATTTTTGGTTCCTTTGAAATTAATCCATGCCTGCTGGCAAAACTAACAGTCTCTCGGTGCTCTAAAAACTTAAAAGACTTACAAAAAAACCCATGAAGTTGGAGCACTTTTAATGCCCACATTGCAGTGGGATTGCTACAAATGCATTTAAATCTCATCCACTGAAATCAAAGGGACTTAACAGTGGCTTGTACTGCTGTACTTTATATATTTTATATATAAAGAATGCATCTGTTCATTGTAAATGCTTCCACTTCTACTTGATGGGTATTTAGATACCATTTGCTGCTACAAAATATATTCTGTCTCTGAATAGTGTCTCATTTGATGCTATTTTGAACTTCTTTGTTGCTGGCTTTAGTGCCCCCTTCAATTCCCCTTTATTGTGGAACTGAGTCGGTTTAGGATGCTCAGAGACCCAGCTTTGTTGCTGGGGTGGTTTCTGTATCACAGAGCACCTTTCAGCAACTGGGTTTGTGTGCCAGCTGCATCCCCTGCTGTACAGAGAGAGAGCCTGACCACAGTTATCCATGCTCTGGTTATCTCCAGATTTGACTCTCAGTTCATGATACAAGGGGGCTGTCCTTGAAGACAGTTCAGAAACTCCTGTTGGTTCAAAATACAACCACTAGGCTGCTAACAGGGCCAAGTGCATATCTCACTAGTTGAATAAACAGGTTTGGTGCCTGCCAGTTAATTTGCAAGCGCAATTCAAAGTGTTGGTGTTTGCTCTTTTTTAAAGCCTTACGTTACTTGGGAGCTGGGTACCGGAAGAATTAACTGTAACCAAGGCAAAACATGTGCCCTGACTTCTGAATATGTGTAGGTTTGGAATGGGGCGATGGGTGATCAGTCAAAGAGCTTAGTCAAGTCTTTCCAACCTGATGCCTTCCAGTTGTTTTGAACCACAGCCCTCATTTGCCCCAGTCAGCATGGCCAGTGGTCAGGGATGATGGGAGTTGTAGTCTAACCTGGTGCTCATCAGGACCACAAAGAGCTTTCTTTTTCTCTTTCTCTCTTTCCTTCTCTCTCTCTCTCTCTCTCTCTCTCTCTCTCTCTTTCTTTCTTTCTGGTGCATCCTCTTGATTATTCCATGTGGAGGAGGATTTTTGTTCAATACCACTGACATGGATAAGTCTGCCAAGAAATAAGGAAATTGTAGAACTCTGTCATTGAGGGAAGCTGTCGTGATTGCAGGATATCATATAACGAAACCAGTAGTTTCAAAAATTAAAAAGCGAAGTGTTTCAGGTCTCCTCGTTTGGCTTTCTTGGATGCAGAAATGCAACTGATCTCTATGACAGCTATTTGGGGGAACTTTAAAAAGCTACAGCCTTGCCACAGGGAACCCAGCTTAACTGATTCCGTGTGCAACTTGCTAATAAAACGCTCACTGCTGTAATCTATACACTATTTATATCAAAGTAGTCCTTGATGTCTCATGAACGTCAGCTGCAGCTCAGTTAAGATTCCTTTAGCTTAAAGTGATTTTTTCCTCAGAGTAGTGAATTTAGCTGTTTGAGGACTTCTTTTAAAAAAACAAAAAACCCTTCCATAAATACGCAAATACTTTTAATATAATTACTGATAAAGCAGCAGCAGCAACTTCTCCCACCTTTCCCTTTCGAGGTTCTTTTATTTCTACATCCGCATCTCTTCTGTGGTGACTAGAACCTCAGGTGTGCTGCTGTAGGTGGGAAAGGGGGAGGATGAAAAAACTGGGGAAGGAATGGGCAGGAAAAGCTTTAAAGCAGGAGTCGAGAACCTCTTTTCCTACTAAGAGCCATTGGCCCAGGGAAAAATCCATTGACAAAGCCAGTGGTGGGTGGAGCCAGACACAATATTGGGTGGAGTCTTTAATATTGCAGGATTATATAACTCACTCTCTTTGTGCTATTCCATTCCTTCCTCCCTGCCCCTCACACACATGGCAGTTCTCAGAGGAACGGTCCAGAAAGCAAGAATGCAGATTTCTTACCCTGACTGTAAAGCCATATAACGTATTGCAACCTGGTGTTGCTGTTTTTGCAACCAACATGGAGCTTTCTGTATTGAATGCAAGCACCCAGACTCTTGGATCAAACAGTTTTCTAAGCAAACTGCTTTTCATTCTGAGAACAACTTTAGCTCAGTGATGATTGTCCCTTCTAAGTGAGGAACCAGGTGTTGTGTGTTATATCTTAGATGCATCCTAGGAAGCACTCTCAGCTATGTGTTAAGGATTATTATTCAGTGTTGCATAATTAGCATGACTGTTACCCTGTCTTTCATTTACTTATGTTGGGGGGGGGGGGCGGCAGGTTTCATGGAAAGCAGTAGGGAGTGACAAGACATTTGGGAGTGCAATTGCAAACACCTATATTTAATTCAATTCACATTGGCAAGCACCATCTAATCTGAAGAAAATGAGGTGCATTTAAAGTCCAACTACCGTTCAATTCACAGCCCCATTGATTTCAACACAACTCACATTGAAGGATCAACTAGACATGGGGTTGATTGTGTGAGTGACATCAATGTGTACCTCTTTTCTATGTGTAGATAGAAGCTGGTGGGGAGCCTGAGCAGCCTCAGGGAAGGAGCATTTAACTCTTTCTCTCCCTGCCTCTGTCAGACCAGAATTGCTTCTTGGAAGCTGCTCTTGCATTTCAAGGGAAACTCCCATTGGCACCAATGGTGGCTCTTCTTGAAATGCAGATGGCATCTTCCCAGGCTGCTTCGACTTTGCCAAAGCTGCTATTTGCCTAACAAGACAAGTGCACATTAATCGCATTCATGCAATTAGCACAGAATCTAGTTTGGCCCTTAGTGCACCTGCCTTTCTTTGGATTGTCCCAAAAGGGTGTACCGAATAATGCTGTATGTACCATGCTGGATCAGATTAACGCCTGCCTCTTAGTCATCCGACATTCGGTTTCAGCTACCTTTGGAAACTCACTAGCATGGAATGCACATATGTTTGTAGTTCCCTTGGCAAGGTATACAGCAATTTGGAAATGGGATACTCGGCTCTAGCAGCAAGGGAACTCACCCTAAAAATAGAGCAGAAAGTAATTGGCAGAGTGCAGTGCCCTGCTTCAACCCCCTGTCCTGGCTGTTTCTCTTTTCCTAGCTGAACATTGCTCTGAAAAAGTGCCATACTGTACTAACCTCCTCCTGGTGTGCCTGCAAACTGCATCTTACACAATATTAGAACACAGATCTGAATTTGCAGCTCAGAACTGTGAGATCCTTGACATTGTGTTGAAAACCAACCTCAGGCTTTATGATATTAAAGTCACAGTTTTTCATTGCAAACCATAACTCTGGACTGGGTTGTCTTGGGAAACGAAACTTTCCCAAGCATTTTTTTTTTCCGGGGGGTGTCTTTTGGAGGAGAGGGGGAAAGTTGTGCATAGTAGGTAGAAAATTGCTTCTGGTTCCTAAGACTAGCAAATGAGATGGCGGAAATTCTGTTTTTACAACCACAAGGTCTAGAAACTTGAAAATTTCCAGTGTTTTTAAGTGGAAAAATATGCTCAAGGCTCCATCAAAAACCTATAGAGTGCCTCTGAGTCTTCGAATGTCGTTTTCCTTTTGGGGAGTTTTCCTGAGCGTGCTCTTGCCTCTGTTTCATCAATTCTCTCCCTCTCTCTACTAACCATTAAATGTAGTTTGAAGCAGGCACAGTTGTTTTTAGGAGCCAAAGGACACTTTCAGTAAGCTGCAAAGAGTCTGTTCATCTGTTTAACAAGGCCATCTCCCTATTGATACTTTATTAATTATTGAAGATATATATGAGCTCTTTGTTGACTGTGTCATCCAAGCGAAAGTTTCATTATTAAACGGTTGGCTTGGCTTTACTAATGGCTCATTTTGGAATCCATGCATCAGTTTGTTTTATTGACTACATTTTAACTGCTGAACAAGCCATTAAAGAAGATTTAAGTGAGTCCTGTGGTTGCACGACGGTTTCCTTCCGTAGTTGTATTGAGTATCCCTGAGAGTTTAGAATCACAGATACAGACACCTCAGCTTTTTCTTCTACCTTTTCAGTAAGTTTTATACGGGGCTGGTGAAGATGTAATATTTGTCAGTCAAATAGGCTGCTAGATTTCTCCTCTAGCTCTTCTCCTTTTTGATGTCAATCTTCTTTCCCTTAACCATGGTCACGCATTATACTGGCACTATTAATGGCCCATAGTTAACAGTTTGAAACCAGGGGTTAAAAAAGATCAGCAAATACAGGATAGGAGGGAACCCACTAAGCTGGAAGCACTTGTTATGTTTCATGAGCATTTTTGGCAATGCTGAAAGGCATGACCCACCCTCTTTTTACTTTAGCAGCTCAGGAAACAATGGACTTCGCTTGCCATCAGTAGTGTCTGCATGTAGTCAAATCTGATTGGCTGTGTTGTGACTTCAAGTCATCCTGTTCACTTTGTGATCCAAACTTCATGGGGAGGGAAAATCAACCACATGACTCACCCATCAAGCATTTTGTTCACTCTTAATTGGCTTTGCTTACCCTCAGTGAGAATTTATATCCAAATCTTATTGACTGCAAAACTTCATCTTCTCATCTGGCTTATTATGGGGTTCCTAATTGGCTGGGATCAGCTAAGTAGAAGCAGCAATAATTAGAAAGGAAAACTGGCAGCAAGCAGGGTTTAAAAAAATAAACATTATCACAATTCATTTGTGGGGATGTCAGGAAATATTTCTGCTCTCTCGATGCACTGCTTTTGAGCAGACATTTGACACTGTAGAACACTGGGTGCATCTCTAGGGCTTTAATTGTCAGTATCGCAATTGGCTTTAATTGTCATTATCACTTTTTGCCTCTGTAGCTTTTAACCATTGTTAGGGGAGAGGAGAATTGGTGCCAACAGCACAGCAAGGGAGTTTGTATGCCTGAGGCCTGCTCTTTCCATGGGTAGGAATAAGTATTGTCCGCTTTGAGGTTTCCTAAAAATGTTACTGGGAAGTAAAACAAACAGTCCAAGACCTTAGATCACAGCAAGACAAAGCCAGCTTGTGGGCAAGCGAACCTAAAATAAACCACAGGAAGTTAGATCGGCCAGGTTAAAAACAGACCCTTTTTCATGAGCTTCCTTTGCAAACCAAGTTAAGCCTTGTCAAACCTGAGCTGCCAGGTAGCCAGAACCCCTCAGATCTGAGGTAACAATTCACTTGCTGGCAAGTTAAACAGGCATTACGCTGGGAATACAACAGTTAGATTTTTTATTTTTATTTTTAAAAAAAACCAGTTAGGAAAAACAGATCAGTTTTAGAAACTGCCAGGACATAAAGATAATAATCCAACTGTTTTCCCCACCATATTTAGTGTGCCACATATGTGAATGCGAGCCCTGTGATTTCACCCACTGAGCTCTTATCTCCTGACCTGTCTCCTGTAACTTCTTGGGCCTTCTGAGGGCTTAGATGTTTGCTTGAGGTAATGCCCATCTGAAGAGGTGCTGATTTATTTACTGGACTTTAGCTCTCTGAAGTACCACATGTATTAGATTAAGCAGTGGGGGAAACAGATGAAAGTGCTTCAAGCTCCCAATAGCACGAGGGCAGGGAAGTCTGATTATACAACAGATTTTCAACAGAGGAGGTTTGTGTGTTTTCCTATTTGCACACGCTTAGCAACAATATGAATTAAGGTTTTCAGAATTTCCAGTTTCTTGTTTTCCCGGTTGTCAGATATGAATACTGTGATGGGTACTGCAAAATGCACAGCATTCCCTGAGTATTCAGACAGGCCCAAGGCTAGGGGATGGGGTGGCCTCCTTTTGAGATACACCAGCCCCCCCCCCCGAATTTCTAGGGTTTTTCTTAAAAGTCTCTGGCGCTTCTCCTTGCAGAGACATAAGGGAAAATGCACAAGCAGAAATCCTCCCAGTTGACCAGTAAGGGATAGGGAGGGGGAACCTGCTCTGGAACTGGTTCTGCTCCTGATTCTGTTAAGTCATCTCCTGCCAATGTGTCCCTTTGCCCCTTTTCTTCTTCTTTCTTGTGCACATTTCCACCTTCTTAATGTCAGCAATGGGTTGAACAGGATCTAAGTGAGGGATGCTGGGGAACTTTCTTTGCAGATTCTGAATTCATTAGCATCCTTTCAGACTGGAGTGCAGGCTGGAACCTGTTGTCTGCTAGCTTCTGGAGTTCTTGCCTCTGAAAACACATCAAAATACATTGAGGAGAAGTGTATATTTTCAGAGCATATATTTAAAATTATGTATATAAGCACATATTTAACAATAAGTAGGGACATGCTTGGGACGCGGGTGGCGCTGTGGGTTAAACCACAGAGCCTAGGACTTGCCGATTAGAAGGTCGGCGGTTCGAATCCCCACGACGGGGTAAGCTCCCGTTGCTCGGTCCCTGCTCCTGCCAACCTAGCAGTTCGAAAGCACGTCAAAGTGCAAGTAGATAAATAGGCACCGCTCTGGTGGGAAGGTAAACGGTGTTTCCATGTGCTGCTCTGGTTCGCCAGAAGCAGCTTAGTCATGCTGGCCACATGACCCGGAAGCTGTACGCCAGCTCCCTCAGCCAATAAAGCGAGATGAGCGCCGCAACCCCAGAGTTGGCCACGACTGGACCTAACGGTCAGGGCTCCCTTTACCTTACCTAGGAACATGCTAAGCAGTCTTGTGCCAAGTCAGACCATTCCACCACTGGAGCTGGGGCAGTTTATTCTCATTAAACATTTGAGGAGTGCAGAGGAAAAAGGAAACTCTGCTCCTCCACTGCCTTGGCTACCGTGAGCCAGTAGGGCTTTGCATTATCAAGTGGGTCCTTACTAAAAGAGGCTTTCAGTAGTGACAAGACCAGCCATTAAATGGTTGGCAGTGCCAGACTTCCTATGAGGGGAGAAATCTCTGGTGTGCTCAGTGAAATCTGCCTCTGAATGGCATGCTTAGAATTGGACTATTAAGACAGTGATCCAGGTCTCTTCCCAATCCTGCTGTAGATACCCACAACAACTTCTAAATCTTCTTTGGCTTCCCATGCAATGGGTTTGGTAGCCATGCATATCAGGGTGAATTAAAACCAGGGAGTAAAACAGGGATATAGTTGAATTCCTTTTCCCTATGGCTGCCACAGCTCCTTGGTCTGGTGAACTGGCCATCTCAGGAATGTCTCTAGAGCCATCTCTTCCCCTTGAGGGTCTTGCTTACATGCTTGGCTGGAGTGAAGACATGCATAGAACTGGAGAAGCTCAGGTACAGTTTGATATTCTATCGCTCCAAAGGCTTATTTGGGGCTGAAGGACATGCCAGCTTCTTCAGATGCAATAGAGCTTCACATGACATCTGCAAGAACATTACTCCTCGTCTTCTACACCTCAGTAGGAAATAATAATTATAATGTTAAACCAGAACAAAACCTGTTGCAAAATCTTGATAATGTTTCATTTTGTTTTATGTACACAGAGCAGAATATAAACATTCACATAAAACGTAGAAAAATCCTTACTGAAAAATTAACTTGCAGTTCAAGCTTCATGAATCTTAATACCGTCTGGTTTCATATTCTGGAATGTGCTGGAAAGTGATACTGCAATGCAATGGAAATATTCATAAAACCCCAATCCTTTATTTTCTATGACAGTCACGCTGCAGCTTCCAGAGGCTTCCAGCTGTTCTCCAGATGTGATTCGTTGGGTTATATCTATATCCATCGACATCGAAGTATATATAGCTGTTCCATAAATGCAGTTTGTGTAGAAAAGTACTTTAAATGTTGGGGTGGCAAGTTGCTCCTTTGAGCAGTAAAAGAGTAAACATGATATTCTGATTTTCTAAAGATATTATAAAGTTTTATTTTGTGGTTTGTGTGTGTGTGTGTCACTTTTCTTCTGCAAGGCTTTAGATGACAAGTTATTGGTTTAACTTCTTAAGAAAATGGAACAAGGGGGAAAAAATACTTTGCAAGCATGTTACTTTAAAAAAAAAAAAATTCTCCCTGTTTCCACTAGGGCAAAACCCCAAGTATAGGGTCTCTGCCAGGACACATCATTTTCACTTACTTCTATGGGGTAAATGATTTTGCTGCCAGAGAAAACCATTTACACTACTAATGTGGTAGAAGTGGGAACATGATAATGGTTGGGCAGCAGTGCATCAGAAGTCTACAGAGCTTTGGCTCAAGAGACCTGGCTTTGTGCAAGATGTGACCTAAATAGTGAACGATGGATGTGACATTTCTGATTGTTCTTGACTATTCATAGCCTGGACTATCTGAACTTTCTCTAATGCTAATTAACAGAAAATAAACTCACTTCCAGAATTATGCTCATCAGCGGCAATGAGGCTACAGAGGGTACTAGAGTGTTTTAATATGCATGTAAATAATCAGCATGCAATTTCATTACAAAAATAATAGGCAAGCAAGGCTTAAGTAAGCCTTGTAAGGAAGCTCTGTGCTACAGAGCAGAGATTTTAATGTCCTATTGTTTTGGTTGTGGAGAAACAAAAACTGGCATCTCTGGTCAAACTGTGATGGCAGTGCTATGATTCATAATTTGGTGGTTCTCATCCAGCCACAGTCATGTACAACAAGTTTTTTGTGCCCATCAGAAGGCCTGAGAGAATGAATGAGAATGTGCATAAGGAGGTTGTATTCCATCAGAAGGGAGAAGCCTTTTTCACTCCAAGGGCCACATTCCCATCTTGTCAACCTTCCAGAGGGCCACATGTCAGTGGTGAGCACAGCCAGAGGGAAAAGTGGACAGAGCACCAAATGGGAATTTTACCTTTGTACAGTAATATCTGAAGGAGCGTCTCCACCCCCATCGTTCTGCCCAGACACTGAGGTCCAGCGCCGAGGGCCTTCTGGCGGTTCCCTCACTGCGAGAAGCCAAGTTACAAGGATCCAGGCAGAGGGCCTTCTTGATAGTGGCACCCGCCCTGTGGAACGCCCTCCCACCAGATGTAAAAGAGAACAACTACCAGACTTTTAGAAGACATCGGAAGGCAGCCCTGTTGAGGGAAGCTTTTAATGTTTGATGTATTACTGTGTTTTAATAGTTGGTTGGAAGTCGCCCAGGGTGGCTGGGGAAGCCCAGCCAGATGGGCGGGGTATTATTATTATTATTATTATTATTATTATTATTATTATTATTTCTATTATTTCTACAAAAACTGCCACACACGCCTCTCTATTCAGGTAAGCAAGAGACATTGATCAGAGTTCAAAGACACATTCCAGCCAGGCAAAAACACCCAAGGGGGATAACCATGACACAGCAGGCATTTTGGACATATTCTTTAAGACTTGCTTTATTTTCTTTTTTTGCTGGCTTATCCCCTATTATTAGTCTAACTTTACTGTTGGTGTAGATCTTATTCTAGTAATTCTTGGTGGGCAGTCTGTTTAATTAATTGCTGGTTTCCTAGTATTTATAAGCATTTTATTGTATTTCTGTGTTACTGTAAGGTGCTACTCATAAAGGAGGCATATATATGTTTACCAAACTGGGAATGTTAGATCTGAACTAGGGACTCAGCTACACAGCTGCAAATAAAACGTTTTAAATGTGTTGTAAAGTACAATATGCAAATGTGGCACTAGATGGCGACAGTGAGCTATGCAAAATTCAATATATTTTTCAAAACTTTTTTTTATATGCGTGTAGATTCCACCTGGGTCCCTGAGAAAGAAATTGACCCCTCTTACTTCTAAGTGTGGCCTTGCCTGCCAGCATACAATACTTGCAGATATCCTATCCCAGTTGACCTAGGTTTCCTGTGCAGAAGTCATCTAGAACAGTGTTTCCCAACCTTTTTTGGGCAAAGGCACACTTGTTTCATGGAAAAAATCTCGAGGCACACCACCATGCCAGATGGGGAAAGGTCACTTTTTACTTATGTAAAAAAAAAAAAAAAAATAGTAACAGCATAGAAGGTAGAGAAGGTAGGACTTGAACCAGTGGATTCACGTTACAATAAAGATTTTGACTAAACATGGGAAAGAACTTTCTGCTGGTAAGGGCTGTTCAACAGGGGAATGGTTTCCCTCGGGAGGTTTTTCCCTTCTTGGAGGTTTTTAAGCAGAGGTGGGATGTCTGTCTGCCATGGATGCTATGGCTGAGATTCCTGCACTGCAGGGGTTGTACAGTACTGGATAGCCCTGGGGATCCCTTCCAACTCTACGATTCTATTAGGATCCCTTTTATAAAAGAGAGAACTTTAATGGCACGGCCATTATTTATTTCGGCTTCTCCCAACGGGGCCACGAAGGATCAGAAAAGCTGAAGAAGAGACCCTTCCTCAGAGGAGGCGGGAGACCACCGGACCCGCCGAGGAGGGGAATCCGGCCGCCTTTCCCTCCAGAGCTTCGCCTTTTGCCCCGGCCAAGTTGCGCCGAGGGCGCCTTGCGGGCTCTGCGTGGCTTCAGGCGGAGCCTAGGAGCCACTTCCCAGCCTGGAGGGCAGGCTGTGCGCGGACCCCGCCACTCTCGGGGCGCGATCCAGACCCGGCTGCCTTCCACGGCCAGCAGAGGTAGGCCGCCGGCTTCTAACCCGGCGGAACTGGGGCGTCCCGGGCGCAGCGCCGCGCTCCCCGCTCCTCCCGCCCCGCCCCCTTCTCCCGGGTGCCCCTCCCTCCTTTGTTCTCCGGAGCCCCGCCTCCCCCTCTGCCCCAGCTCGCCTATTGGCTCACGCAGCCGCCACTCAGGTGGGGGCCCGCTTTGGCCCCGCTCCCCGGCCGCCGAGAGAGAGTGGGAGCGTGCGGGGCTGGGCTGGGCGGCCGGGCGTCTCCTTCCCTGCGCTGCTTCGGCCACGTCTGCAGCCGCCGCGGGACCAGGCGGGAGGCCAGTCATGCCCAGACACTGCCAGCCGCTCGGAAGGAGCCGTCGCTCCGCCGGGCAGCGCCTGCCTGCGCGCCCCTCGCTCCTTGCGCCGAGGATGGCGGGGGCGCCGGGTGCAAGGCAGCGCCGGGGCTGCTGGGCAAGCGGCAGATGCTGATGCAGTTTGGGGAATTCCTGTCACAGGGAGCAAGGCAGAAGCGGATGACGGGGCACGTTCCCCGGGGGAGCGGGGCCGGAGGATTAGCCCGACTCGCCCGCCTCCCTCCCACGGCACACTAGGCAACGTCCGGCAGCACACTAGTGTGCCGCGGAACGCCGGTTGGGAAACACTGATCTAGAACACTCCTTTTTAAAAGAGTTGCATTTGTGTCATCACCACAGAGCATTTTCAGAGATGAGGCAATGCTCTTTGCAAATGGGAGTGTGAGTGCTCAGAATCATGAGTTTTACTAGTGTGGAAGGAAATGTCTTCCAAAATAGATTGCAACCCATTTTCCATAGTTAAAACACTATACTGTATAAATAAACATTTTTGTCTCTGTTACTCCTGGCTGTGCAGACCAAGTAAGTGCTCCAGAAAACCCGTTATTCAATTCTTTTTAAGTTGCCCAAAGTGACAGCTTTCACAACTCCCCTAAGAAATTGGTTGCTTAATTTTACCATCATGAAGATGTTTCTTCTTGCTATTTGCCCTCATCTTTATTCTCTTAACTGAATCATGTTATTCTTAGCTGCGCTCAGTATAGTAATGCTAAATAATTCCTTCCCCCTCCCTTTATCAATGTTTGCCACTCCTTTATATTGCCCGGATGACTTACACTTTATATATTTGGCAATTTCTCATTGCCTCCCATTCATCATTCTAATTTCTGTGTTTCGGTAAAGTCCGGTTGACGAACGAAATATGTCCCTCACGCTTTTCAGCACCAGTATCAGATGGTGGGGATGGTTTAGTTATTGATTTTCAGTATTTCTATACTTCTTTTCAGGGCAAGCTCTCCAAAGGCAGCTTACATATCTGATTAAAAACAGGTTGGACTCTCCTTCCTTGGGGGTTTTTAAGCATCGGTTGAAAGGCCATCTGTCATGGATGCTGTAGTTGAGACTCCTGCATTGCAGGGGGTTAGACTAGATGACCCTCTGGGTCCCTTCTGACTCTACAGTCATATGATTCAGTGCTGGGGCATGTTACTCTTTGTACAAGGTAAATTGGAAATATCTGCTCTCAACGCTCTCGTATCACTGCTTTCTCAGTAGGATTTTTCATTTTGTTAAGTTTGTGTTGGGAGAGAGGTCTTCAGGTGCAGATAACTTGGAGAGATCCAAATGGCTATAACTGGCCAAGCCCAGCAACATTTGCAGAATTCTCTATCATGAATGGGTGTGTGACACCCTGACCAACTCCTTCACCTATCCGTGAGGAATGGTGATTCCATTGGATGCCCCTGGTCTCAATGGGGCATAGGCGTATCCTTAAGCATTTGCTTACAAACTGGATCCAGATTGAGCCAGGCTGCATTTCGTATCTCATTTTTAGGGGTTGGATAGATGATGCTTTCTAGGGCCAATGATTTGGCATTTTTATAGTTAGCACTGTGTCTTTACCCCCACCCCAACTTTTAACTGGCAGGGGATGGGGGGAGAATGAAGAACAGAAAATTGACTGCTAAATCCTTACCATGACTTTTTTATTCTTTATTTATTTAATAATAATAATAATAATAATAATAATAATTATTATTATTATTATTATTTATACCCCGCCCATCTGGCTTGGTTTCCCCAGCCACTCTGGGTGGCTTCCAACATAATATTAAAGTACAGTAGTCAGTTAAAGATTAAAAGCTTCCCTAAACATACTTAACATCTCCTCCTCACCTTCCCTCTTTTGTCTTTGCAACAACCATGAGCAGTAGGTTTAGCTTAAAGAGAATTATTCACCCAAGGTCACACAGTGAGTTTCATTACTAAGCAAGGAGTTGAACCCAGGCTGCCTCTGTCCAAGACCCCCTTTCTGTCTACTGCACCAAACAGTCCAGCTGAATCCATCTAAAATGTCATGTCTGTGCATTGTTCATGCTTCTGTGCTCTCTGATACGAATAATGTTCTTGCTGATAACAGAACCAGGTGCATGCCGCCTTCATAACACCTGGCTGGACTTCTCAGGTGGATAAGCTTGATGCCTCAGCCTTTCGAGGCTCCCGTGTTGGCTGCCTTCTCAGTTCACATGACAGTTTCCCTTATCCAAGCCAATCTCAATTAGTTTTTCAATTAAGATTTCATGAGACGTTGTATCGAATGCTTTGCTGAAATCCAATTACCCTGCAGCCTCCTACCATCTTCTTGTCCATTAATCTTTTAATTCCATCAGAAATGTCTGGCCAGCAGCAGCTCCACTGGGCTGCCGTAGCCTGTGGTTATATTCCATGTGCCGATTCGCAGACCCTTCAGAATCCCCACTGTGTGCAAAGCCCTCTTACCCTGCATAAGCCGATGCCCGGAGGAAAAGGTTGAACTAAGACCAGCAGGAGGTTTAGAGGGAACTCAGGTTATCTATTCCATGAGTGGGGCAGGCAGGGGGCTGGAGAAGCCATTGCACACCTGCTGTATCTACACCCCCACATGAATTCGACCCCTATCCCCTGCCATTGCTCTGCAAGTTAATAAAGGAAAGGTTTCACCTGCTGAATATACAAATATGGGTTTAGAGGTGATGGTCACTGGGTCAGCCATCTATCCCTTGAATCAGCTGAAGTCTGAATTGTGATTTGTTGTTCTGCTTAAGAGCAGGACCCTCCAGAGCCCAGATATTAGTTACAGGAGCACATTAGAGTCTGGGCCCTTCAGGTGTTTTCATGCTGACTGCTCAGAACAGATCTTTGTAGTTTTTGCTCTGTGGGGGTCTTTTTGCAGATGGCACATCTCTACGAAAAACACGCCAGCTCCTAAGCTTAGCAGGGACATTTTAGACACCTTAATGACGTTGGAGGGGAGAGAAAGAAGCCCTGCTGTGTCAGCTCAGCTGGAAATCTGCTTCCTAACGTAGTGTTCCAATGCAAGATCCAGGCAGCAGGTTTTTATTTTTGCATGGTATGCATGGTTTTCAGATCATAAAGCAAGAAACCCTGTTCTCCAGAATAGGATTTTTTTTTTTTTTTTGCATTGGGTGGAACTATGAAATCAAAATAAAGCAATAATAAACTCCAGTCCATGATTACCACCCTGCACTGTCTGTTCTAGGATGATCATTTTTAAGCAAGCTATTTTCTGTGGATTTGGATTCCCTCCAGTCATTCTCAGTGCTTTGGTCTCATCCACACCATTGCTCCCAAGAGCTCCTCAGCTCTGGGTCCATTCTTGTGCCCCAATGCTACACAGTAGCTCAACAAACCTAGGAGACTAGGCTCAGCAGTGAAGCTCCCTGGGTGACCTTGGACCAGGCACCATCTCTCAGCCCTAACTTCCCCAACAGGCTTGCTGTGAAGGCAGTGTGGAGAGGTAAGGAGAGCTACGTTTACCACCTAGATCTCCTTGGAGGGAAGATGGGGTATCATTCTAATAAAGAAGTAATTCATTACCACTGATGGGGCTTATGAAGAAGAAGAAGAGTTTGGATTTGATATCCCGCTTTATCGCTACCCGAAGGAGTCTCAAACATTCTCCTTTCCCTTCCTCCCCCACAAGAAACACTCTGTGAGGTGAGTGGGGCTGAGAGACTTCAAAGAAGTGTGACTGGCCCAAGGTCACCCAGCAGCTGCATGTGGAGGAGCGGAGACTCGAACCCGGTTCTCCAGATTACGAGACCCCTTCCCCATCTCAAGTTGGCATGCCCATTTTTCTCTCTCTTATATGTTTCATGCAGCATAGCTGTTGGAAAGAAATGTATTGGAGCAGGAAGGTGTTTGGAAGTGCACACCAATGTCCTAAAGAAGGACGTTATAGAACCATGCTCTAGCCAGGCGGAGGGGCAGCTAAGGCCATAGAACATACTGCGTTTGCATTATCTCGTTTACATACATTCTTGCTTCCTCTTGCACACTTCAGCTTGTCTTACTGCAGAAGCACAATGGATTGTTGGTTTTTAAAACTTCCCCTCCTTCATCACAGTCATCAAAACAATTCTAAGGAATGTTAGCCAATTCAGTCTCATTATGTGGGCCCAAGTAAAATTCGGTCTCTGTGTGATGTCACTGTCTCTCACTCTACAGAAGAAGTGTCAGCAGTGAGTTTATTTCAGTATTCCCAAAGACAACACTTTGATATTTTGGAAGTAATAGTCTACTAGACTTGGGGGCTTTGTGTTCACAAATGGGTGGTCCAGATCAATTTTTCCCCGTGTGTAATTGGCATGTGGCATCCACACACACTGTTTTTTAAATCTCAGTTTTTCCATAGGATTTTCTGTGGTGTGTTTGGCCCTGCTCCCAATCTCTGCCACATGCTTCCAATCTGGACATGCATGCAGGTATTTCTGCAACTAAGTGCATCTTAAAATAAAATAAAATCCACAGCAAGTGCAAAGAGCAAACCATGCCAGCTTCTAGTCATCATGTTTCACTGGGAGCAAAATGGAGGCTTGAAGGGGCTGGGGGTTAAGATGGGTCAACATTCATTTTTAGTTTTGCTTTTCCTAACAAAAGAAAAATTCATTCTTAAGTCATCTTCAGAACTGATATTCAGCTATACCAAAATTCTGATAAAGACATTTTGCAAAAGACCTCTGTATTAACTTTAAAAGAGTCCTGCAATTACAGTTTCCAAAATAAGCTGAAGCTTAATGGAACTAATTCTAGCCCAGTTTTCTCATTGGGAAGACACCTTTCCCAGCAGACCTTTGGATGAGAGGAGCTTTGACAGCATGAATTTATAAAGTATTTGCTGCTCCTGCTTTTATTATGAGCTTTATTGAGATACAGTAATTGTTTTAATTTATACATAAGTAAGTTACATTCCAACATGCCTTGTGGTGTGTGGTAGTCCTATCATTTAGGTCTCCGGAAACAAAATAGCAAGGTTGTGCTCAGGTGAGGAACAAACTGAAGAAGTGATGAGGTGGAAGGGGCCTCCAGCCGAAACATCACAGGACACATGGCAAAACACGAAGTTAACAAACATGTGCTAATGAGCTTCTACACCTGCAGAGACCAGATGTAGAATGGATTGTTTTTTACTTAGTGGATTTTCTTTGGGAAGAGGAATTGTGGAATTTTTAAAAATTATATTTAAAGAAAGACTAGCATTTTATTACGACACCATGTGGACAATGCAGAAAACTTTCATGCTTGAACACCACCAATTCCACAGCAACCCCCCTCCTGGGAGCAGCTCCAGACTTTGTGTAGGATTTGTGTAGCCTTTTCTTCTCCCAAAGATGCTTTGCAAGGCTATGGAGGTTTGCAGTCAGACTTTTCCATCTCTTAGATGGGCTACTTTCCCAGGTTGATGAGCCCTGCGTGCTACTCGTTTCCCTTGACTATTGGACCCACTACTGGTTTCATCCACTCAATCTGCCACCTGAGGAAGAGGTCAAAGTGGACCTGCCACATCTGTACACATGACTTGGAAGCTGGCAGGTTATTGTGAGAAGGCTGCCTTTCAGATACCCAGATCCCAATGTCTTTTGGGCTTTGAAGGCCAGCCTTGAACTGGGCCCAGAAGGAGACTGTTCACCAGTTATGCTCTTTAGTGGTGTAATGGGGGAAGCCAAGCAATTTCAATAAAAACGTCTCTCTTTCATAACTTTCTCTCCCCCACACTATCAATCTTCAAGAGTCAAATGAGAGCCCAACATAAGAAGCGTTCATTAAGCTTGGCAGTGATGGATCTTTCGTTCCAGCCCCCAGGCCACTAACACCTGGAGTTCCGGACATACCTTCAGCAAACAATCACTTTTGTACATTAAGGGAATTGAGTGATGACGTTCCATTTCATTGCTTGTTTACCACTGAGGTGCTCCCTTTCCATATCACCCCACTTCTGGCAGCAGATGAGAAGGATGAATAAAAGTAGTCCTTGAGAACATCCTAAACCCAGCTTTACCAGAATGATTTCAGTTTCCCATAATGCTGTGGCTATCCATGATAGAATATGAAGAAGAAACACAGTTTTTCTATGAGTGTTAGGAAGTATCGTATTTTTCGCCCTATAGGGCACACCGGCCCATAGGGCGCACTTATTTTTTTTGGGGGGGGGGAATAAAGGGGAAAAAATATTTTTCCCCCCCGAGCCCCAAAGAGCAAAGAAGCCATGACAGATCCCGCTCGCTGTCCTGGCTTCGTTTTTAGCCTCGGGGCTGGGGGTCCGGGAGCGATGGTGAGGTTGTGCAACCTCGCCGTCGCTCCCGGAGCTTGCCGGGCTGGGGGTGGGGGAAGCCTGAGCTTCCCCCAACCCCAGCCCCCAGAACGGGTCCGGGAAGTCACTCCGGGCTCTCAAGGCTTGCGGAGAGCTGCCCGAAGCCCGGGGTGCGCCCCGCTGCACTCCCCGGGTTTCGGGCTGCAGGCTGCTGTTCGCAAGCCTTGGGAGCCCAGCGGGAACTCCCGCCGGGCTCCCAAAGCTTGCGGATAGCTTCCTGAAGCCTGGAGAGCGAGAGGGGTCGGTGCGCACCGACCCCTCTCGCTCTCCAGGCTTCAGCGAAAGCCTGCATTCGCCCCATAGGACGCACACACATTTCCCCTTAATTTTTGGAGGGGAAAAAGTGCGTCCTATAGGGTGAAAAATACGGTAAATCAGTAATATTAGCAATGATGCTTCCTTTCAGGAGGGACTGATGATTAAAGTGCAGTGCTTTTTATAGTCTACTCTAAATCACTGATGTTTTCAGGAAGCCCCATGATTTAATAGCACCAGTGGATACCAGGCTTTTGGGTTTTCATACTTCAGATAGGGAAGGGACCTGTTAAGGAGCTGTCATTTGTGTAATTTCTAGCCTGCTTTGCAAAAAAAACTGCTTAAGAGATGCTGTGCGCTTGCTGATAAAATAGTGACAGACACAGAGGTTGAAATTCCCATCCATAGCACTATTCAGTTTGGTCTATCACAGCTTTTGGCAACGCTGTGAGTTTCAGTGATTTTGCTTTACAGCACAATTTCAAGATGTTGAACGTGGGTTGTTCCAGTCTGTGGTGGCTGGGTGGATGAGAAAGCCTGTAAACTGACTCCCAAAAATGGACCTAATAGCCAATAATAATAGCTAAGCAATACCTGGGGCAAATTTGGGGATACCTTTCAAGCTTCCCAGAAGAAAATGGTTACTGGTCATGGCAACCAAATGAAGCCTCCATATTTGGAGGTATATCGCCGCACAGGAGATGGCTGTCATCTTCATTCCTTACTGGTGAGCTTCCAGTGGCAAGTGGCTGGCTGTTGATGGAAACTATCATAGATTAGATGTTTTAATTCAGCAACAAGTCTTATGTTAGAATTCTAGAATCCTCCTAGATATCCAAGGGTTCCTCTGTAGATCCTTTGCATACCATGTTAGCACATGCAGCCGAGAGCTGGGATAAGCCATTGTGCCATTTTGTATTTGCAAAACCTTACCTGCACAGTTTTGCTGGGACTGATGGGCATGTGACAAACACACTACAGTGCAACCTGCGCCTCTTGTTTCTGCCTGAAAAAGCTTTTGTCTAGAGAGAGCTTGCTCTTGTCACCCCATGTGCCTGTTTTATGCTGATATATTTCTGTAGCTGTCTTTGATTTACAAGCAGAATGGAACCTGAGGTCACTCTGTAGCAGTTGAGCAATCCATTTGGAGGAAGAAGAAAAAACCTGAAAATTTTCACACATGCTTCTGATTCCATTCCATTCCGTTATTATTATTTATTTCTTTTTTTAAAAAAAATCCAATTAGTTTCTAAGCACTGTAATCATCACTGGCAAGTGCTGTCTGCCTGGATTAATGACTTGGGACGAAATCAGAAGAAATATCAAATGTCTGAAAGAGCGGGGCTGCTATTTATAGTAAGAGGCAAAGAACATGAGGATCCCTCCCCCCTGCCATCACTCCCTTCCCTCCCCCCTCCCCGTCAGCTCCTGTCCCACCCAGGCTCTGGGATTTGAGGCTTCAGTTGTGAAACTCAATCCTGCAGCAGCAGCTTTTATTTTTTTTGCAAACGGTGCCCTTACCCTTTTATAGAAGGTTCAATTCTCTGGTTAAGTGTGTGAGGTCAGCCTGTGCTTGTCGTTCCCAAAGGTGGCTTGCGTGACGGTATGCACTCAGAAGAGACTCCTGCAGTCCCAGGGAGAAAGGGTGCCTTGGGGTAAAATAAAAACCAAAACCACCTGCTCCCATGAAAACTAAAATAACAGTGTGAGTTAAGAGAATCAACCCTTTGAGGCCCACTTTTAATGTCCACATGAAAACACTCCCAAGTTGATGTTATAATTAGGGTTGTTTTCTACTATATAATAAAGTAAATATTTTACTGCTTGGAGCCATAGACCATCGCATGCAATGCAGGGGCTTTTTTTGGAGAAGAGAAGAAACTACCAAAAGTGGGTTTGTATAACTTCCAGCCCATGCATGAGCCAGATGCAGCCTTGCTTCTCAGATACCTCTCCTGCGCCACCATCAAAAAGCAAGTAGGCTTTCACATAGCCTCAATTGGTGCCAATGAAAACCACGTAAAAGCTGGCTGCTGCACGGGAGCGCCAGGATATTTTATTGCCATGATCAGGGGCTATCTGAGGAGGATCACAGATAGGGATAGAAGGGTTAAAAGGTAAAGGGACCCCTGGCCATTAGGTCCAGTCGTGACCGACTCTGGGGTTGCGGCGCTCATCTCGCTTTATTGGCCGAGGGAGCTGGTGTACAGCTAGTCAGCATGTGGCTAGTATGACTAAGCCGCTTCTGGTGAACCAGAGCAGTGCACGGAAACGCCCTTTACCTTCCCGCCGGAGCGGTGCCTATTTATCTACTTGCACTTTGACATGCTTTCGAACTGCTAGGTTGGCAGGAGCAACGGGAGCTCACCCCGTCGTGGGGATTCGAACCGCCGACCTTCTGATCGGCAAGTCCTAGGCTCTGTGGTTTAACCCACAGCGCCACCCATGTCCCTCATAGAAAGGTTAATCCCACCCTTTTCCATTTCCCCACACTTAGGCTTCTTACATGCCTCCATTGGTGCCAATGGGAGCTCTTTAAAGTGCTAGTGCTTAAGAGAGGCCAGGGAAGTATGGGGAGGAGGAATGAAATGAAGAGAGAAAGAAAGTGAAAGAACTGGATGGATGGAGAGTTTGAATGGGTGTGGGAGGAGTGGGGTGTGTGGCTTTGGTCCACCTGGGAGAAGATTCCCACTGAGGGAATGTGGCTCTCTGGCTCTACAGGGGTGCCCAAACTTTTTTCAAAGAAGGCAAGGTTTGATGAAGTGAACATGCGTGAGAGCCGTCCAGTGTTGCTGATTTTTTTTATTGTTTTTTTAGGATTTTACCCCAGGACATATACTGCCATGGGGGCTGGATTTAATTGACCGGTGGGCCAAATTAGACCCCCAAAAGGGACTTTGGACATGCCTGCTCTAAGAGGATCGCCAACCCTAGTCTAAACACAAACTTAAAGCAAGAACAATTAAGCCTCCTAACTCATTTTCACCAAACAAAAAGGCTGCCTCTGTATTGGAACTCCTCTTAGATTTTTAAAAACTGTTTTATCATTTGTGTGTTTGCTGCTCTGGGCTTCTTAGGGAGGAATGGGCGAGATATAATGTAAGAATAAATGAACAAATCCTTAATAACACTTCTGATAGTTTCTCTTTGTGCTTTTAGCAGGACCTTGATCTGCCCAAAGCAGCAGCCACAGGTTTCCTGGGCACAGAGACCGAGTCTTTACACTCGCAGGGTCAAGCTCTTTGTGAAAGTGGAAGGGGCCTGGAAAAAGGTGCCTGGTTGCTTTCCCTCTTAGGCAGCAGGTTTCATGCCTTATTCCTTAAAAGAAACCACAAAATAGTACAGCATGACATTCCCAAGGAGTTTCCTAAGATAGAGGGTAAAGGTGGAAAGCAATAACATCCATCAAACTCGGGGGAGGCAGAGGTGAAAGTAGGGCCAGTCAGGGTCAAATTGCGATGAAATACATTTCAATTTAAGTGTTGCCTCTGGACGTGGCCAGTAATTGCTGCTCAGGTTTAAGGCTGACAAAAGATGAAATACACCGGTAGCAAAGGAATGCGGGCAGGAGCGGGGCAGGTACACAGCAGAGTTTCACTGCACAGCAAATGAGCTTGAAGCACATTAAGACAACCCCCCTGGCGAACATCCCGATGTTTGAAGACACATGCCTAGTAATTATTATTATTATTATTATTATTATTATTATTATTATTATTATTATTAATTTATTATTTATACCCCACCCATTTCCCCAGCCACTCTGGGTGGCTTCCAACAAAATATTAAAATGCAATGGTCTGTTAAACATTAAAAGCTTCCTTAAACAGGGCTGCCTTCAGAAGTCTGGTAGTTGTTTTTCTCTTTGACATCTGGTGGGAGGGTGTTCCACAGGGCGGGTGCCACTACTGAGAAGGCCCTCTGCCTGGTTCCCTGTAACTTGGCTTCTCGCAGCGAGGGACCCACCAGAAGGCCCTTGGCGTCAGACCTCAGTGTCCAGGCAGAACGATGGGGGTGGAGACGCTCCTTCAGGTATACTGGACCGAGGCCATTTAGAGCTTTAAAGGTCTGCACCAACACTTTGAATTGTGCTCGGAAACGTACTGGGAGCCAATGCAGATCTTTCAAGACTGGTGTTATGTGGTCTCGTTGGCTGCTCCCAGTCACCAGTCTAGCTGCCGCATTCTGGATTAGTTGTAGTTTCTGGGTCACCATCAAAGGTAGCCCCACATAGAGCACATTGCAGTAATCCAAGCGAGAGATAACTAGAGCATACACCACTCTGGAGAGACAGTCTGCGGGCAGATAGGCTCTCAGCCTGCCCTGGTAAACAGCTGCCCTGGACACAGAATTGACCTGCACCTCCATGGAAAGCTGTGAGTCCAAAATGACTCCCAGCCTGCGCACCTGGTCCTTCAGGGGCATGTTTACCCCATTCAGGACCAGGGAGTCCTCATCACCTGCATGCCTCCTGTCCCCCCAAAACAGTACTTCTGTTTTGTCAGGATTCAACCTCAATCTGTTAGCCGCCATCCATCCTCCAGCCACCTCCATCCACTCACACAGGACCTTCACTGCCTTCTCTGGTTCTGATTTGAAAGAGAGGTAGAGCTGGGTATCATCCGCATACTGATGAACACCCAGCCCAAACCCCCTGATGATCTCTCCCAGCCGCTGCATGTAGATGTTGAAAAGCATGGGGGAGAAGACAGAACCCTGAGGCACCCCACAAGTGAGAGCCCAGGGACTGAACACTCATGCCCCCCCCCACTTTCTGAACACAGCCCAGGAGGAAGGAGTGGAACCACTGTATAACAGTGCCCCCAGCTCCCAGCCCCTCTAGTCCAGAAGGATGTTATGATAGATGGTATCAAAAGCCACTGAGGGATCCAGCAGAACTAAGAAACAGCTCTCACCTTTGTCCCTAGCCTATCGGAGATCATCGACCAGTGCAACCAAGGCAGTTTCGGTCCCATGGTGAGGTCTGAATCCCACCTGGAAGGGATCCAAATGGTCCGCTTCTCCCAGGCGTGCCTGGAGTTGTTCAGCAACCACTGGCTCAATCACCTTGCCCAAGAATGGAAGATTTGAGACTGGGCGATAGTTTGCCATATTGGCCAGGTCTAAAGATGTTTTTTAAAGAAGTGGTTTAATGATGGTTGGTTTCACTCGTGCAAGCAGCCTGTCCACATCCTCAGAGGTAACAGATTGGAATTGATCCCATTCAACTTGACTAGACAGGACTCTAGCACTCTCCTGCCCCTGCTGCCACGGTGGAGTCTACCTCTTCCTGAGTGACTTTATCTGCAAAAAACTTCGCAAAATCATTGCAGGAGATCATGTGGCTCGTACTGGGCCTCGATGGAGCAGGTGGTTCCGCTAAATTGCGAACCACCTGAAAGAGTCTCCTGCTGCTGTTTTCTGCAGATGCAATAGAGGCTGTGAAGAAAGTCTTCTTCGCCGTCGCTACCGCCACTTGGTAGGCTCGACGTTGAGCTCTAACCTGTGTCCGGTCAGATTCGGAATGAGTTATCCGCCACCGGCGCTCTAGCCGTCTCAACGATTGTTTCATTGCCCTCAGATCCGTGGAAAACCACGGGGCTGTCCGGGCTCCGGAGAGGGCGCTTCGGAGCCAAACAGTCAATAGGCCTGGTTAACTCCACATTCCAGTGGGCCACTAGGGAATCAGCTGAAAGGCCATCAACACGGGATAAAGCATCCCCTACCACTCTCTGGTTCGCCAGAAGCAGCTTAGTCATGCTGGTCACATGACCCAGAAGCTGTATGCCGGCTCCCTCGGCCAGTAAAGCAAGATGAGCACCGCAACCCCAGAGTCGTCTGCGACTGGACCTAATGGTCAGGGGTCCCTTTACCACTCTCTGGCAACCATTTGGATCCATTAAGTGGTGGGGGCAGACCATCCGAATCAGTCCCACCTCCCTGCAGAGGGGAAGGGTCGCGGAGAAGTCCAGTTCCACCAGGAAGTGATCTGACCATGGCACTTCTTTAGTTTCACTTTTACTTAGTGTCAGATCACCAACATCCATTGAGGTGAACACCAGGTCTAAGGCATGTCCGCAGCTATGAGTTGGGCTAGTGCACATGGCGAGTGCACACTAGTGTGAACCCTGTGCTTACAGACACAAGTCTCCCTCCCCAATGGCATGAATGTATTGCTTATTAGCTGGCATGGGTTTGCTTCTTGCCAGCTGTATACCTGTGTGCTCTGGCCTTCAGAACTGTTGAACCTCCAGCCAGTTCCACTTCCAGACTTTTGGCAAGACCCCCTCCCTACTATTATTCACATCTGTATTACACTTGCCCTGTTCACTTTCCCTCTTCCTCTGGGCCTGATCTTTGTGGCTGCCTGGAGAGAAGAGGCAGCAGATTTTTGGGGTGGTTGGTGGTTGGTTATGCTATGACTATGCATGCCTCTTCCCAGCAGGGAGAACTGGCAGATGCAGCCAAAGCAGCAGGATTTCACCCTGCTCATCAGCTAATGAGCAGAAGTTGAATCCTGCCCAGTTTAGCTGTGGACACCAGTTCCCCTGCTGAGAACAGGAACACACAGCTCTAGTATAGTGTGCAGCTATTTGAAAGCCCTTTTGCAAACTGCCCCACTTTGTTTTTTCAGAGGATCAGAGAACAGTGCAGACCTGTTTGAAAAAGGGCTTACAAACAGCAGGATCTGCCTTTTGAACCTCTGAAAACCAGAGGTTTAAAGAGCTGTACAGGGCTGTTTGCAAAAGGGCTTTTAAATAGCCCACGCTGGGCTTTGACGTTCCAAAAATCGAGGCTTTGAGTGCCTTTGGTGTTTTGATAGGTGGGTAGCCCCACCCACCTGTCAGATTTAGCCCAGCAGGGCGAAATAAACAAAACCTCTACCTTGTTCCTTTTCTTGGGCTGCTACTTTCCTTCCACACTCATCGTTTTACTATGAGATAGTGTTTTGTAAGCTGCCTTGAGCTTGTGGGGTGAAAAAGGCCAGGGATGCGTTTTCAAATATATTTTAAAAAAATCTATTTAAAAGGGTTTAAAAGAGAAACAGTTGGTATATTGATGCACACACAGAGAGATGTTGCTGCTTTAAAAAGAGATGGTAAACAATACCTGCCACGGTCTAGAGCGTGATCCTCCCGTGTGTGTCATAGATGGTTGACGCAGCTTGAGAGAGGGAGAGGAACAATTGGCAAGGTGCTTCTGAACATGAGAGCGTTTGACTAAAGAGACAGCTTTAGGAACACAGGGACACAGGCCAAGGCTTTGGGTGATTGTTTGCTGCTGCTTTTCCCCAGGAGAAGTTTGTACACTTAGAAGCGAAAGAAATTCAGCCTTGCAATTTACAGAGGAGTTGGCAAATCCTCCGCTGTTGCCTGAAGAAGCAGTCCTTCAGAGCATTGCCTTAACTCAGGGATGGGGGACTTGTGGCTCTCCAGATGCACTTGCATAATCTCTGACCCTGCTGGCTGGGACTAATGGGAGTCATAGTCAGACACCATCTGGAAGGCCACCAGGTCCCCATCCCTTCTTTCCCTAGATCAGCTGCCCCTTCTGCCACATGCCCAGCCCAGACGCTTTCCTGGTAAGAGAAGACAGATTTGGATCACAATGCTGGTTGCCAAAGGGCTTCAAATGAATGTATCCTCAGATATTTCTGACCTAATTGGCACATCTTGACCATCCTTAGTTTTACTTTTCTCAAGGAAAGTGATTAATATAACCAGTGCTATTTTTCTAGAAAAAGAGGTGCCGGAAATCACCACATTCTCTTAGAATGGCAACGGCGCCCACCTGAGAGGCGCCAGAACTGAGTTCCAGAGAGTTTTGGCTGAGAAAAAGCCCTGAATACAACTCTTTTGGAAGAGCAGTACTTGATGGTGAACTGTAGAAGCAATTCCATATTAAGCACATCACCCAGTAGAGATTGTATATAAGGAATCACAAACGCCCCAAGATGCATTGGGTTCCAGACTCAGTTTTTGAAGAACAGACACCACCATTTTGTAGCCCTCTTTGCTTCCTTGGCTGTTTCGGTAGAGGCAGAAGGCACACCAGGTTGTCAGGCTTCAGCACAGTTGTTAGTGTGAACATAACTGAAAGGGTACAATTTCCTGAGGCAGGAGTAGATAACAGTGGAAGCTGTCTTATAATGATTCAAACCATGGTCCATCTAGACACAGTACTGTCAACACTGATTTGAAGTGGGTTTTCTTGGATTTTAGGTGGGGGTCTCTGGAAAACAGATGCCTTACCCCCACAGCACCCCCCCCTAATAAATGTCTTCAGCATGTATGCTGAAAAAGGCCATACTAGTATTTGCAGGGGAGAAATGTGCAGACCACAGCGTTGGCTGTTGTACAGTCAGCAGCCTAAACCATAAGCACATTGAATGGGGCTGGCACAGTCAATACAGAAGTTGCACAACTCCAAAGGAAAGAGCGACACATGGAAACATTTGGGGTTAATCTGAGGAAAGCTTGAGTCATTGGCCAAGGCTGCACCACTTCAAAAAGGGACAATGTTCTTTGGTTAAAGCAGCCCTTTGCTACAGAGAGATGCTCCAGAATTGTTTGTGTGCCACTACAAAAATTCCAGGCTCCGGGCAGGCTGACTGAATCTTGGTTGCTGCTTTAGTAACCAATATATACAATTGATTCCATTCTTAAAATTGCACAATTGGGCATTGGACTAAGAGGTTTGGAGGGGTTTTTTAATGCACTTCCCAGTTTGGTTCTTTAAAAAAAAAAGCCAGTGGCAAAAAAGACTCCATTAAGTGCTGAATGCACAGGTTTGGGAAATATAAAACACAGGAACATGCAAAATTGAGCACATCTCGCTTTGGGTGGCCAGCACAATAGCTGCCATCTGTGCAGTCTAATGCATGCAGTATTAAAAGAAACAGAGGTCTCTTGAGCCATTAATGTAATGGCCACCACCTTAAGACTCAAAAGTGATTAAAAAGATCAGTGTGTAAATAACAGATTTCACACCTCCATGTTCCTTGATGGATTTGGATCAAGTATTTTTCAATTATCTAAGGCAGTGTTTCCCAACCTTTTTTGGGCAAAGGCACACTTGTTTGATGAAAAAAATCTTGAGGCACACCACCATTACAGCCCCGTGACGTCAGCGTGCAGCGTCACGCCGGGAGGGACGCACAAAAGTGTAAGTTTCAATTTGTTTCCCTCCCCCTTGCCGGGGAACCTCCAAGCTTTGGGGGTGGGGGGGGAGGGGGCAGCAAAGCGAGGCAGGAAGGAGAGCGCGGTTTGGCTGGGTGAGCTTTGGCAGGGGCGGGCGCTGCGGACGGAGGCGCTGCCCGCCGAGCTCGCAGGCAGCCAGGCAGGCAGACGGCAAGAGCCCCGCGCTGGGCGGCCTCTCCTCGCCGCCGCCGCCCCGCCTCTCGCCGCCCGACTCGCCCGCCTCCCTCCAGGCAACATCTCGCGGCACACCAGGCAACAACTCGCGGCACACTAGTGTGCCGCGGAACAGTGGTTGGGAAACACTGATCTAAGGTACTGTTTGGGCTTATGACTGCTGGTTGTGCTCATTTAAAAATCCAGGGCTGCAGAGGCAAGCCATAGTTCTATTTAACCACTATGATCCTATCATTTATATAGCACCTTTTGAATGTTTCAAAACAGCTTTTCATCTAATGGGTGGTTTTTAATGCTAGCCCTACTCAAGGTACACCCATTGCAGTAAATGGACATGACTAACTTGAGCTCATTAATTTTAAAGGGTCTGCTCTAAGTAGAATTTAGTTGAATGCAACCCATTATCTTGATAGCCTAATAATAATAATAATAATAATAATAATAATAAATTCACAGGCTAACAAGTTTTATTATTTATTCCACAGGCTACTGTCCACTTCATTAGTTTACACCAGGCTTCCTCAAACTCAGCCCTCCAGATGTTTTTGGGCTACAACTCCCATGATCCCTAGCTAGCAGGACCAGTGGCCAGGGATGATGGGAATTGTAGTCTCAAAACATCTGGAGGGCTGAGTTTGAGGAAGCCTGGTTTGCACCATAATAAAATTTGTTAGCCTTTAAGATGCCACAAGACTCTTGACTCTGTTGCAACAGATTCAACAAGCATGGCTGCCTCTCCAGCACTTGTAAGGTGGGACATTGTTAGTGCCCTGGTGGCTGTTGCCCCTTGGAAATGGTGGGGCGGAAGGCAGGGAGCCCGACATGATAGGCTGAGCCATAGCCAATGATGGGGGAACCAACATTTGTCCCCCGTCCTCCTGAGTTCTTCAAATGCAGCACTGAGATGGAGGAAGGGGAAGGCGACAGGCAGTGCCACTCCCTGGACTGGTTGAAAAAGGCAGGCAACAGGTGGGGACAGGTTGAGGGTGGGCTGAGGTTGGGGGGGGCGGTCAGTGTGGAGAGCCAGTGTGGTGTAGTGGTTAAGAGCGGTGGACTCGTAATCTGGTGAACCGGGTTCGTGTCTCCGCTCCTCCACATGCAGCTGCTGGGTGACCTTGGGCTAGTCACACTTCTCTGAAGTCTCTCAGCCCCACTCACCTCACAGAGTGTTTCTTGTGGGGGAGGAAGAGAAGGAGAATGTTAGCTGCTTTGAGACTCCTTCGGGTAGTGATAAAGCGGGATATCAAATCCAAACTCTTCTTCTTCTAATGGAGCAGTCTCCACTGCCTGAGGCAGAGAAGGGATTATAGGCTGGGTTAGGCCACGCCGCGAATTATGTCAGAGCAAATCTCACATGATCTGCCACTCTTCCAGCCCCGCTGTGTCACGTCTCCCCCCCCCTCACAGATCCTACACTTGCAGTTTCCCCTGCAGTACCCAGTTTCTGCTGCGTGTTGCCCCACTTCCAGTTAATACAAACAGAAGTGTGTTGCTCTGCGTACACGAGCTATTTATCTCTCCTTTATATGAGCTGATCCACTGCAGTGACAGAGGCTCCCACTAGACCGCACTTGGAGCAATCTTGGCTGGCATCCCGGTGCCTTTGAACTGCGTGTTGGCTGGCGGTCGGAGAACAGCTTGCACAGGCGGGAACATTTATACGACGTATTGGGAACAAGTGTAAAAAGTAATCTATTTAGCGCACTGTCAGATATCTGCCCCAACTGCCCTTGTTTCTTCGCGGTGCCCCTCATCGCTTTAAATAGCAGTTGTGCTGATTGCAAAGCGATAGGCTGAGAACTGCGGACTCGGCTTTGAGGTCCAAACTTAAGGATCCACTGCAGCACTTACTCTGTTTTAAATAGTTGCCATTGAAATAGGATCCTACGTCCGTTCCTCCGGGGTTTTTCCTGTCTCACAACCAGGAAGAGCAGGCTAGACAGCCACTGCACATAGAGCACACAAACGGTGCACTGAAGAGATAGGAATTGTCTGGCATATCACAATACATAGAGGATGTGCGCAGTTACTGCAATGCGCTCTATGTGAGGCTTCCCTTGCTCTTGACCCCGGAAGCTGCGGGACGATTGCTGACAGGAGTGAGAACCTGTCAGTATATAACACCTGTGCTCAAAGATCAGCACTGGTTGTCGATTTGCTGCTGGGCCAAGTTCAGGGTGTTAATATTGGTATATAAGGCCCCTTACGGCTTGGGACCAATTTACTTACGAGATCGCCTTACTCCTTTATGTGCAGGAACTGGCACCATTACAAGCGCCACATAATACTTGTTCTGCATTTGTGATAAATCGATGTTTTGGTGTGGCAACACCCACACTTTGGAATTCACTGCCTCTTGGCATTAGGCGGGTGCCTTCACTGTACTCTTTTTGGCCCCTGCTAAAAAACATTTTTGCTTAGGCAAGCTTATCCAGACACATACAGTGGTTACATACGCTTCAGGTTACAGACTCCACTAACCCAGAAATAGTACCTCGGGTTAAGAACTTTGCTTCAGGATGAGAACAGAAATCGTGCTCCAGTGGCGCGGCAGCAGCAGGAGGCCCCATTAGCTAAAGTGGTGCTTCAGGTTAAGAACAGTTTCAGGTTAAGAACGGACCTCCAGAACGAATTAAGTACTTAACCCAAGGTACCACTGTAGTCTGTTGACCTGTGTTTTAGTGTGTTTTTTAGCTTAGCGTTTATTTTGATGATTTCTGAATGTTTTAAATAGTTGTTTTTAAACTGCTTTTTTTCCTGAAAATTTCCTTCTTTTATTATTTTTGTGAACTGCTTTGAGGTATCTTGTTCTTTTTTTTTAATGGTGAAGTGGTATATAAATTTTGTGAAATAAATACTGGTGCACAAGTATGCTGCTTATCTGAGGCAGGCAAGATCTTGAAAAAATCACTTATGCATTCGGTGTGCTGAATAGGAAAGCTGTGTGTTCTTATGGGTATACCACCAACTAGAATAGGGAACACTGGGGTGATATATATATAGAGAGAGAGAGAGAGGGGGGGGGAATGTTTCCAGTAGACTTTAAGGCAGCAATATGGAACACAATCAGGTTCTAGAAGTATTGATTTTGGCATAAAGTGAAAGGGGCTTGGGTTTAGTTGCCATCTGGCGTATTTGCATAATCACTCTGGCATTTTGAGAATATGGGCTGAGTGGATCTGTGCAGAATTTTTGGCTTGTTTGTTTGTTTGGCATGTGATAAAACCACTGCGTGATTGACTCACCATGTCTGTAGCTAGAAACTCAGTCTATATTTACCATGCCATCGCAGAGCTGTAAAAGCTTCGCTGTGTAGGTACAGGTTCACTTGCAAGCTTTTCTGACGCACATCTTGGAACAATGACATCTTTGCTTGCCATGTGTGCTCAAGATGCCACTTCAAACTCTGCCCTGCATTGTGTTAGACATTCGGGCTGCCTTTTAAAAGTGTTTAGAAATTGCAAACAAATGGGTCTCACTAGGGATGGATTAAAAAATCTCAATGTCAAGCTTATCTGCATGGATATTTTTTTTTCTAATTACTGTCTTGTTTTTCCATCTTGACAAGAAATAAAGCTGTGGTTGTTTTAACCCACCCTGAAATTGGTGAGAAATTACTTTTAATTTTGATTTCTCTTCTGTGCTAAGAACCCTTGCAGATGATCTAGCAATACAACGGTACACCACAAACCACAAATAGAAAAGGTGCAGAGTTCTTTGTGCTCTTACCTGCTTTAAAGACATTCTCACCTTGCACAGCCTATAATTATAGGGTGGCTTAAAAGGAGAACAAATTCTGTTCATGTTCAAGAATGACTCTGGATAAGGAAAACATTCAGATTTCCAGCTCCCAAAAGAAAAGCTCACGAAGACTCTTTCACTTAAGAAACCTTGCTGATGGCAGGCGCACAGGATGTTTTGGGAAGCATCTGTGAAATCTGCTTTAGTTGGTGCCCGGACTATAGATCACTGGAGAGTGGCAGGAATGGAAGCAACCTGTTGCAGAAGTACCTGGAATTGTGCACCTGAACGTTCTGTGTGTTGGTTTTCTCTTTTCCAGTAAAATACATGAAGGAGATCTCTCCCTATTTTAAAAATTCCTCATCTGGTGCAACTGTAAGCTGGGACTCTTCGCCAGCCTTTCAGAAGCAAGCTTCGCCTGCTCTCTCCCTACGAGACCTCAAGGAAGGCAAGAGCATCCCCTTAAAAATGTGCTACATATCACGGAAATGTCTCCCTAGCGATCCAGAAAACAGGTAATGCCGCAATTCCCTTGACTTTTTCTCAGTGGTCTTATGCCACCTGTAGAGGCATTTGTACATCAGAGTTGCACTTTGGCATGTAATCTTGACTGATCTGTGTGGTTGCAGGAAAATGGAATAAAATGTACAGAACGCCTTTCTGAAAGCTTGTGTCCACAGCCTTTTTTCCTTTGAATGCTTAACTTTGTACCCCTCTGCATTGCTGAGATGTATTTTAAAGTGCTTTGAATGCTCAGAATGAGCTGGATCTATCCTATTAACTGTGTCAAATGAGTGGGATTACATCAATATAATATTGTGAGTTCACCCTGCATTGCAAATGTCTTGGGCTAAAGATGAGACCTAAAGAAGGCCATGGCTTTCAGTAGGACCACAGGTAAGAACCACTGTAGACTTGGAAGCCATAGCATGGCAAATCCGGTCAACTCCACCCCACCTACCAAGAGACAGGGCAGAGCACCCAGTCCTGATCGCAGATACACCTGAAACTGCAAGCCCATGTAGTCAAGAACAATCCCCTTGAAGGCTTTGGAACTAGGGATAGGGCAGAACTTTGCTTCAGTCCACATTGAAAGGTTTGTAAACCCACTAAATTTGCACCTCTCAAAACAATATCGGCACCAAAATGCATTCATCCTTCGGAATTCGTACTTCTCTGAATTTTGCAATGCACTGAAATAGGGGGCACTGTTTGCAAAAATGTATATTAGGCAAAACTACATGTAACAGTTTGTGTCTGGGCTGCCAGAAGGGTTTCATTCTCAAGTTAAGGGAGATTCTTCATGCAGATACCTGGAAGTGTGCTCAGCAGAC
Source organism: Podarcis bocagei (assembly GCF_964188305.1). Classification (NCBI taxonomy): domain Eukaryota; kingdom Metazoa; phylum Chordata; class Lepidosauria; order Squamata; family Lacertidae; genus Podarcis; species Podarcis bocagei. The sequence goes on from NC_138129.1 coordinate 31,384,976, forward strand.
GGACGGATCCCCTTGTTCCTTCGAGCAAAAGATGAGGTGTCTGCCCAGGCCTGGTTCAATGCCATCCACAGCAACATCAGTGCCCTGCTGCCAAGAGTCAAAGAGGAGCTGAGGACCTCACAGTCTGGAGTCAGTGTTGCAGGAAGTAGAGACATCAAGCACGTTGGTTGGCTGACCGAACAGGTAATGGTGATCTTCTTGGTTTGAACTGCACTGCTCATGGGGATATATATAAATGTCTGTAGCTACCAAACACAACTTGAGGAAGGCAACGCAATCCCGAGGCAGTCCTTGGCCAACAAATCTTATCTCAAATTATGCCGGTGTGTGCATGTTCTTAGTCTGCACACTCTCCCTAGTTTGAGTTGTATAATGTTTGAAGTAGGGAGACTTGTCCAAAGTGGCTCTCTTTCTTATTTTATTCCACTTGTGCAAATGGATTCCTAATAAAACATCTGTGGAAAAGTAATTTTTATTGACCTACAGGGCAATCCTATACATCTCTACTCAGACGTAAGCCCCACTGAATTCAGTGGAATTTACACCCAGTTAAGTGACCACAGGATTACCATATTTTTCGCTCTATAAGATGCACCAGACCACAAGATGCACCTAGTTTTGGGAGGAGGAAAACAAGAAAAAAAATATTCTGAATCTCAGAAGCCAGAACAGCAAGAGGGATCGCTGTGCAGTGAAAGCAGCAATCCTTCTTGCTGTTCTGGCTTCTGGGATAGCTGCGCAGCCTGCATTCACTCCATAAGACACACACACACTTCCCCTTACTTTTTAGAGCAAAAGATACGGTAGTTACCAGGGCTGCTTTGGGATCCTGCAGAATTCATTGTATTTGGTCACATGAACATTTGAGCCCTCTTCAGGCCTCTTGCCTGATCAATGAGAACTAGATGCCTATAGGTGGCTGAGCGCCCAATTTCTCCTGCAATGCCTCTAGGTTTGGTTTCTGACTCCGTATAAGGCACCTAGCTTCCCATCTCCCTGGAAAGAGCCCATATTATACTGAAAATTCACAATGAACAAGAACTCTTCTTAAAATGGGAAAATTAAATAAAGGAAATGAATGAAAAGAACATTATAACATTATCTTTTTGTCCTTCCTAAATCCATACATCAAGAGTTCCCTCCCCACCTCAGAAAAGCCTCTCTTATTTGTGTCTGAGGATTATGTTCCCCGAACAATAATCTGTCATAAGAATGGCAAGCAAATCCATGGACTGCTGATTGACACCTGTCCTGTACCAATCAGTAGTGGCCCCCTCTCATGCTTTTGTTTTTGAAGTAGTTCCCGGTGCTAAACAAAAACACCCTCCCTTCTCCAGACCATGCGGCCTACTTTACAGTTGTTTGTTTGCTCCACATGTGTAAGAGGAGATTAGTGATCAGTAGGTGGCTTTTCCTAATAATAATTTTCCTGCTATGATTAGTATTTCTGTCACTTTTCAGTGCACCAAGAAGTGCCTTAAGGGTTCTCATCTCATCAAGCTGGACGAGTGGCTGAATGGATTCAGACAGCCACTTAACAGCCTGGTCACATGGCACCCATTTGTGACTGTGGCTGTTGCATGGCAAGTAGATGGTTAGGTAACAAAAGCTTCCTATGGCCAACTTGGCATCTGCATGAGCTGCGTTAGCCGCCCAAGTCGAGCCCACTCGGTTCGCAGCAGAGTAGGATCTCATCTTCATCAAAACCCGGAACGGTAATCCACTGCACCCACCGCTGGATCCTTAATGCTGCTCTTCTCTAGAGCTCCAACTCAGCATCTGATTTATATTTAGGCGGAAATCCTGTCTCCTTCGATCTTACGCATTTTTATAAACATGCACATTGGTCCAGGAATGCTTTGGTTTGGATAACAGCCGGCTTTTACGTTTCTCAAAAGGGAGAGCAACTCTTGCCTCTCTGCCTTAGCGCGGCTGTGAGCTTGCTTCCAGATGACCTGTTTCTTGAGCATCCATCTTGATTTGTTTGTACAAGGTTTGCAGAGAAGTTCCACGTTGGTTGTTCATTGAACTTTAGTTTTAATGTGTTTGTGCAGAGGTTATGTGGTTTCACCCGATGTCCTTGTTATCCGGCACATTTCCCCAACGCTTTTCTCCTGAAATTGAATTTTATCCTCCTCCCCAGGTGTTAGAGTCTGCCACACATATTACCACACCATCACAGGTACTGCTTCCCCATGACTTCTTCCAGTAAGGTCTGTAAGTTGAAACCACCTGAGTTGGGTCAACTATATGGCTCTTCGTCATGCGATCATTTTTTGCTCCACCTTCAAGGAGGGAACTACAGGACTTGCCCTGCATGTATGGTTTCAGCATACATCTGTTACGTGGGAAAGGAAGAACTCATGGAGAAGTGGTTCATATGCCACTGTGGAAATGTCTGAATCTGACTAGAATGTATACGAACAATATTCATATACAGTGGTACCTCGCAAGACGAATGCCTTGCAAGACAAAAAACTCGCTAGACGAAAGGTTTTTCCGTTTTCGATTTGCCTCGCAAGACGAAATTTCCCTATGGGCTTGCTTCGCAAGACGAAAACGTCTCGCGGCTTTGTTTCCTTTGTCTAAAAACAAAGACATGTTTTGTTTATAAAGTTAATTTATTTTCCCTTCAATTTTTGAACTGCTCTTTACAGTATGTGTGACTTTAAAGAGCAGTTAATAAACTGTTGTTGTACCAAATTTGGCTTTGTTTGGACTTTTTTTGACCATAGGAACGCATTAATTGATTTTCAATGCATTCCTATGGGATTTCGTGATTCGCAAGACGAAAAATTCGCTAGACGACAAAACTTGCGGAACGAATTAATTTCGTCTTGCGGGGCACCACTGTAACCATCTCCATTTGAGGGTTACATCACTGGAAGACTATAGACAACTGTGTTATGTCAGTTACAGTGTCTGCTTGATAGCTTCCAGGTGTGATTGAAGGATGTGGTTGTCCATGTGTCTATAGGGATGCTCACGGAATGTAAATGTCATGAATCTTGATGAAAAATGTCCTCTGCCCCTCTTGGACTCATGTGCACATTGGAACTTGGCTACCCACAATATTTCATCCTTCTCTAGATTTTGTGATGCAGTTCTCAGCAGTTTAAATGATTCGAAAGAGGCATTTACATACCAATTTTGCTAGCTAGCAATTCACAGATTAATACAGAAACAGAATAGAATTATGGGTCAAAACATGCAAACGTGGCACAGACCAGAAGCAGATAAGGCCACCCATCTTTCTTATAAAGCCCTATATTATGGATGAGGAACCTGTAGCCTTCCAGATGTTTTTACACTACACCAGGCCTGACCACTAGCCATGCTGGCTGAGGCTGATGGGGAGTTGGGGCCAAAAATATTAGAGGGCCAGAGGTTCCTCACCCTTGCCCTATAAGCCTAGCATGTCTTGGACAAAACTGTTCCTACACACACCCAGTCAAGTTCTTAGGGTGTCATCTTTGCTCTGGACTCCATCTGCCCACCAAGTGTTATAAATCAGCTACTGTACAGAACAGGGCCTTCTCTGCACTGGTTCCATAATTAAGATATTCCCAAGAACAACATATCTACCCTGCTTATAGTTTCTTCTTCCCCTGTTAGCTGTGACAATTTGAGCGTTTCTGTCTGTTCTGTGCTTCTGTGACTGTTACTTTGTTCTCAGCTCCCCGGTGATGGGACGAAGAATATCCTGGCCCTCCTCACTGAGAAGGAACTTCTCTTCTATAGCAGCCTTCCGCAAAGCAGAGAGGCCCTGAATAAGCCAACGCACAGTTTCCCTCTCATCGCCACCAGGTAATGCAAGCTGCAGTTTTGGAACACGCATGCTGCTCTGCTTTCCTGTTCAGAACTCGATTTGCTGGAGTTTGTAAAAGCTTCTTTCTGAGTAGCTGGGTTAGTCCTGCCTCCAGGGATGTCATCCTCTTTAACTCGATACCCCCTTTCTCTTGCATAGTCTCTGGTCCTCTCTCTGTCACTGCTTGGACTGTGTCGCTACCAATAGAGCTCCCCAGCGAAGAGAGAGCTTGGATGCAGTAAACAATCTTCTCTTCACTCAGTTATGATGGTCAAAAGAGTGGTCCCTTTCCATTTCTTATGGATGGATTCAGGAGCAAGCAGTCATATAAAGGCTGTACTAATTCCAACATTTTGAAAACATCTCCATTTAGGGGGTTGTCCTTTCCTTCCCAAGTTGTTGCATACCATCCCTTCCCCAACCTGGTGTTCTCCTCATCCCTGAGCATTGACCATGCTGTCTGGTGCTGATGGTAGACCAAAACAGTAGGGGAGCACTTCAAACATTTTAGGGGTGCATTCAGACCAGGGCAAAATTGTGTTAGTTTTCCTGCTGATAATGCTTGTGCTTCTGTCCTGTTTTCTAATGTTCCGCCCATGCTGCAGTACCTGTTGGGTTAATGGAACTGTGGCTTTTCCACCAATATTACCATGCTAAATTTCACCCATTTCCGCACATGTGTGCTTCTGTTCCCCCATAGATTCCCTCATGAAAGCAGCAGGAAGGAACTGTATGCTAATATACCACCCCAAAAATTGTCACTTTACTTATTTATTAGTGCTATTATTAATTTGTATACCACCCTTCATCTCAGGGCGGTTCGCAACATAAAAATGCAATCTAGAAAACACAGGCTACAGAATGGAAACAAAACCAAATGAATACCCCCCCCCCCAATTACCCCCGTGATTTCCCAAGTTAAGGGGGCTTCAGTTCCCCCCCCCCCTGTAATCAAATAACGCAGAAATGAGCAGTAAAAATGTGCTACATTCCATTCGTTTTCTTGATGGCTTTTGCGTCATACGACAAACTCAAATGTAGTGCGGAAATCAACAGTTAGGGAAACGTCGGGGAAATGGAACAAACCAAGGTGTGATACAGCTAAAAAGTGAAGTGATCCTGGTGCCTGGCGACTGACTCTTGGTTTATCTCCCTTTGCCGTTTGTGGACTGACTCTCTCTGTCAAGTCCTCTTTCCTTGTCAGAAAGTTTCCTAACTCTTGCTTAGTAGCACTCTCTGATCTGAGTTTATGTATGTTAGTCAAAGTGAAGAATATATGAGTGATCTTACTCAGGGAGAAGGGTCTGGGCTCTGTCCTACCCTGTGGTTCCATCTGAAGAATCGTTTGTATGCCTTTGTATACCAAAAATAATATGCAGCCATCACTCATGGAAAGGTTCGATTTAAAAAAACGAAGTTTAAGAAACTGGAGATGGGGTGTTCCTTCTGTTTGAAGCATTTCTATGGTTCTGCTGCCCCCTTGTGTTTAGGGTCTGAAATACAAATTACCAGTCAACAGAAATATATTAAAGAAAGGATTTTGCCTTTTTTTGATAGGCCTGTGTGTGTGTGTGTGTGTGTGTGTGTGTGTGTGTGTGTAAGTGTAAGAGGGGGTGGAGGGAGAGAGGGAGAGGGATGGGTTTCAGAAAATATACTTTGCTCCATGGATGGTGTTTCTGGGCAGTTGATGGTGCAGCTGAGTTACAGATGTTATTCGGGTGACCTCTAGCGGCCATTATGTCACACAACTGTTCTAGTGACAGAACAAGAAACCAAAATAAAAGTGAGGCTTTGCCACCGAGTATACATTTGATAGAGGGCCAATCCCACTTGCCTTCAAGATGTGCACACAAAAACCTCTTGCATGCGTATCTTTAAAAAGTGCCATATGTGAAGCAGCCCTGTAATCCAGCACAAGTCCATGGGTTGACAGGATATTGACAGTATACAGTTGCAGGTAATGCAGGCGTTGACCAAGCACCCCAGGTTATGGTGCAGCAGCTTGAAAGCAAACATGCATGTAAGAATTCCTATGGGGAAATCTGGATTTGCGTTTCCAGACTCAGTATGGGATGAAGCTTTGTCCTGTGCCTTTAATGCAAGGGTGGGGATGCAGATCCTGGATTCCTCCACCCTTCTGTGGTCCATTTTGACACCTAGGAGGGGTCCACCCATCTGACAAATCCCCTGATCTCACTACAAAGTCAAGTTGCCAGTTTTTCCTTTGAAGTGTCCAGCCAAGCTTGGAGTTACCACCACTCAGCTAATTGGCACTGACTTCAGCTCCCACCAGCGCCAAACACCATAACTAATGTCAGAGTTGATGGGAGTTGTAGTCTAACAACACCTGGAGGCTGATGGGTTTCCCACCTTTGCATTAACCTTTGGGACAATAAAATGTATTGGACTTCAAGCTACCACACGACCTCTTGGTATATTTAGACTTCTGCTGTGTCTCATAAAATGCACACTCGATTGCTCGCCATGCATTAGCCTAGCCCCAGGCTGCAGTATTGGCTAACTGGTAATCTGACCATGGGAAGAGTTTGTTGCGCTGAAAGGCCCTTTCTGAACCAATCCCTACAGGCTTGTGCATTCTGGCCCATCCAAGGGTTCCCTCCTCTACGACTCAGAGCTCTCGTTTGCTTTGCGGACTGGAACCAAGAAAGGCGTAGAGACGCACCTGTTTAGCGTGGAGACACACCGGGACCTGGCCACGTGGACAAGGATGCTGGTAGATGGTTGCCACAATGCTGCTGAGTGTGTCCAGGAAGTGTCGACAGGTCAGGAAGCAGGTGGAGCTTCACACATGGGGACTTGAGGCTTTCCGAGGAACGGGAATGAGTCCATGGCCCCATTTGCTTGGGGGGTTCTCCAACTTGCCAGTCCAGCATTGTAGACTGACCTAGAACCAGGGGTTCTTGGAGAGAACCTACTCTTTAGTCCAGCACCCCAAGGCATGACTGGGTAAACTGGGTTAGGATAGGAGACTGTTATCCCAGCAAAATAAAAAAAATCCTTCCAGTAGCACCTTAGAGACCAACTAAGTTAGTTATTGGTATGCGCTTTCATGTGCATGCATACTTCTTCAGTTATCCCAGCATTACTGCCACTTCTAAGCTCACCATATGTGAACTATCTGCTGGATAGTTTATTTACCCTTGAATAATGGGAGAGTAGCTTGGATGACAGATCTTTGCCTTGATTATGAAGAGCTTGGGGGGGAACTTTCTGGTCTCTCTATATGCTACTCCCAAATGATTATAGCCAGCAAGGGATGCGGGTGGTGCTGTTGTCTAAACCACAGAGCCTCTTGGGCTTGTTGATCAGGTCGGTGGTTCAAATCCCTGAGATGGGTTGAGCTCCCAGCTCCTGCCAACCTGGCAGTTTAAAAGCATACCAGTGCAAGTAGATAAATAGGTACCGCCGCGGTGGGAAGGTAAACAGCATTTTCATGTGCTCTGGTTTCCGTCACAGTGTTCTGTTGCACCAGAAGCGGTTTAGTCATGCTGGCCACATGACCCAGAAAGCTGTCTGTGGACAAATGCCAGCTCCCTTGGCCTGAAAGTGAGATGAGCACCGCAATCCCATAGTCTCCTTTGATTGGACTTAATCATCCAGGGGTCCTTTACCTTTTTTTACCTATAGCCAGCAAGAACCTGCAGTAGGTTTCTGTGTCTCAGCATCAGTCCATTCTCTAGAAAGCAAAGTTCAATGCCAAGTTCAATTCAGGCTTTTCTCTTTCTCCACCTCCCGTCCCCAGCATGCACATGGAACGGGAGAGACTGCACGTTGTCCATTCACATCGAGAAGGGTTTCACCATCTCCACCCTGGAGCCAGGCCTCACCAAAGTCATTCTGCTGCAGCAGCCTTTTGAGAGGCTACAGATGTCCTCAGACGACGGGGCCAAGATGCTTTACTTGGACTTTGGCAGCTCAGAAGGAGAGATTGTGAGTTCCCTTTCTTGCCTTTCTGTGCTCTTCCAATGAGTTTTCAGGGAAGCAAGTGAGATGTAATATGTAGGAAGCAGAACCCGCTGTATTGTGTCCTTGGGGTATTTCCTGGAGCTGGATAAGGGTTGCCCAGACAGCGGCTGATGGGAAACTGTTGATACTAATCATTGCCATTATTTGATCATTGCAGAATCTCACGGGGGGAACTGAGGCTTTAGAATGAGCATTTAGAATTCAGGGAAAGAAGTGACAGGAATGGCTCACAGAGGTTGTCTCTGTGGCACAAGTCTTAAGTAGGGGCAACATGGCAGAAGAGCATGGCTCAGAGAAATAGAGCAGGGTCCTGTTGCTTTAGAGCAGAGATGGGGAACCTTATCTCTCCAGATGTTGCCAGACCACAACTCTCATTATTCATGGCCTTTGCTTATGTTGGCTTGGGCTGATGGGAGTTAGGAGTCCAACATCTGGAAGGCCCCAAGTTCCCTAGCCCTGCTTTAGATTCAGAAGAGGCTGCCTTGTATCAAGTCAGAACATTGGTCCATCTCTCTTAGTATTGTCCACACTGACTGGCAGCACTTTCTTCAAGGTTTCAGTTGGGTATCTCCCAACCTCTCCTGGAGAGGTCAAGGATTGAACCTTAGAGCTTCTACATGCAAGGCAGATGTTCTACCACTGAGCTACAGTCCAGACTCAGCGCAGTGGTAAACAGGGCCTGCCATCTTAGGAGAGCAAATAGGGCTTTGCTTGAATGTAATTTACAGGCCCGGAAAGGGGTATGTGCTGTCCTGGACTTTGAACCCATCATTTTAAACTCAAATGGGCAAAGCCCATGGCCCTACTAGGCCTTTCAGAAGGCTGCTGAGGGTCAGAGTGACAGCCCAGGGTGGCAGCATGCCCTGTGTGTATGCTTGTGTTTTGGAAGTGGTATGTTTGTACTAAGCAGAGAATTGTCAGGCATGGGTTTGTTTGGTCTTGCTTTTGGGGCAGGAAAGTGCTACGACGTGGCAGTTTCTGCTATTTCAGTTTTGGTAAAAATAAACAAAAAACAAGGCAGTGGAATAAATTATGCAAAGCGAGGAAGTATATGCAAACAACTTAATTTGCATAATATATCACAAGTACAGAGTTAGAGTTTAGGGTTTTTATCCTCTTAAGGAAATTTTGCACAGTATGCAGAGTCTTAGAGAAGACCAGCATGGGCAAGAATCACACATAATTCAAAAAACTTAATTGACCACAACCCAGTGTTTTGATGAGGCATCCACTGTGATCCCTGATTTATCCTGAGTTTCCGTCTCCTGCGATGGAGAAGAGACCATATCAGCTTATGGTCTGTAACACTAGGTGCAGCCACTTTTTCTCTGAAGGGTTCTGCAATGGATGGTTAATGTACTTGCCCAGTTCTTCTACATTCTGAAGTCATTGCTTCTTTGTTGCACAGCCAGCTGTAACGAAGAATCAGATTTTCTAGGGAATGCAAAATGGTGAAATGCTCTGAACCAGCCCCTCATTACTGTCCATGTTCTTCCTTCATTGCAGCAACTAGATCTTCATTCCTGCCCCAAAACCATTGTCTTCATCATCCACTCATTCCTCTCTGCCAAAGTGACCCGGCTGGGGTTGCTGGCATAGGGACACAGGGCAGAATCTGGAGAGAGGCAAGACTCCATGTGATCTATGCACTACGGCTATGCCTTCATGGCCAAAGCACATTTTTAAGAACGCCATTACAGACTGGAACAAGGACAAAGGTTGTCATGCATCCAAAGCCAAAGGAAGCCAGTAGACTTCCCGGACAACTGATGGAAACTCACAGACAGGCAACTGCCTTGGCACGCAAGTCCCAGGATGGACAGCCCATGCAATAAAAATGCTCCTGTAAAGTTGCCCATCAGCACATGATGTTCCTAGAAAAAGAAAGAAAAACCACCACAAGCTTGGAAAATATGAGACTGCTGAAGATGTCATACCAACCCAGTTCTGCCATCACATTAGTGCCTTGAAGATGATATTTTATATATATATATATATATTAAAAAAATGTTTGTATCAAGGTTTTATATTTATATAGCTCAGTTTATGAACCATAAAGGGATGCTTACAGTGTTGTTTGCTCTGCGTTTGTCACGGCCATTTTACACTCAAGACTGCAATGCTGTGCACATCTGCGTGGGAGTAAGACCTATTCAATGCAGTGGGACTTACTCCAGAGTAAACATGCATAGGGGTTGAGTTGAAAATGTGGTAGATTAAGCCAGATCTCTTCATTACCTGTAACACATATAATCAGGGGGCGGGGGGACACTTAAGCCATTGTCTGACATGCAGCCAGCATAAGCTGAAATATGGCTACATGTATTTGCCGATTTATCCAAACTTTGGGGGAAAGTTACAGAAGCCATAATTTTAAAAGAGATGCTCGAGTTGAAAAAGATCAGGAAGATGATTTTTATTCTTTATTGGTTTGGTTTGCTAACTCTTGACACCTCGATTTTTGTTTGTCGGACATATGTTTTAACCGGAGGTACTCTTGAGTGGGGGAAGCAATTAGTTTTATGAGCTGCAAAATCATGCATGGAATTATCTTTATTATTTTGTTTTCCTTTTGCGAAAATAAATACAGATTACTAAAGATGACTAAAGCAGAGTTTGTTTCCCTATCTGAATTGAAAACAACATTTGGCGTTGCCCACCAAGCCTGAAATTTACCAATTTTTGACACAACAGTGGCTTTCTCATCTTAGTTTAATTTTAATTGGCATAGCTTTCTGGCTGCTTCCTATATACATGACTATTATCAACTAATCAGAGTCCTGTTGTTCAGTAATGTTTGGCTCCAGTAAAACTGCCTACATTACTTTCGCTCTTTGCTCATCTTATCTGCTCTTAATTCATTTCTTAAAAACTTTTTGCGGGGGGCGGGATATGGGAATTCAGTAATTGGTATACCTCCCCAACACAGCATGACACATACCTTACACGTATCATTCCAAAACAAGCTGTGATGCTTGCCACTTACATGACTCTTAACGCAACCTATGCTTCTTGCACGCATACAGACATTTCAGGGGTGTTCATTTCTGCTGAAGGGAACAGCGGGAGGGACAAGAAGGTGCTACTGCCAGCGACTGCCTTGCTACGTGGCCTTGCTCATCGTGAAACAGTCCACATCATAATGCAGAACACTCGAAAAGCATTTCAGGGAACACCAGCCAGCTTCTCACCAGCACTCCTATTAGGTGAGCAGGGAGAATTTGCTCACTGCAAAACCTAAGCAAGAGAGAGGACATTTATTGTAGCAGAAGGTCATCAAATAAGAATTCCCTACCCTGAAAATAAATGCTGCCTTGAGGAATTCAGAATGCAAGTTCAAACGACTTTTCACCAGGTTCAGAAGAAAGTAGGGTTGACACAAACCTACTCACAATTTGAAAGCAGATGGGGTTTTTTGCCCTAGTGCCCTGGCCAGGCCCCTCCAAGCGCTCACACATGAAGCATGAAGTACTTCAGCCGCCACCCTCCATTTGAGGGGAAGTTTTGATTGGTCCAGAATATCATCTCATGTAGAAGAGCCGTACACCCAGGGAAAAGCCACTTCACACAGCTCCAAAACAGGCAACTAGCAGGCTGAGTGGATGCAGCAGAAGACCTTAGCTAGCCAAAACAAGCACTAGGGCTTTAATCTCAATCCAATTGCCCCTGGAACTGCACCTTTGTTTTTAAAGGAGATTCTGTGCTGGATTGTTTGTTTTATTTAGTTTGGCTCTCAGATTTCATCCCCCCCCCCCAGCTCTTCTGCCTGAAATCCTTTGAACGGGAAATGGCACCAGGGAACGTGTCTGGGGTTTTCTGCATGCAACAATGCGATTTACATGCCTACAGTTCCTACTATTAAACTTCCCGCATAACATTAACATTCACCAGAGCCCAAACAACACTGCAACAAATGGATTATTGTGGCTAAATAAACAATGATTAGATTATATCATATTGCAGCTATGACAGCAACTTCAGCTGACGGGATAATAGAGATTACTTGTGCAGTCTTGCCGTGTGTGTGCATAAATATTTTGTGGAAGAGATACACGCATCGGTGTGTTCCCTGGAAAGAACATCTTGGTGAAGTGTGTGTGTGTGTGTGTGTGTGTGTGTGTGTGTGTGTGGTGTTAAGAGCAAGCAGCCTGAGATCCTTAAATCACAGGCATTGCCTTAATCTGTCTTTTGCCTGGCATCAAGTGGTCCAGCTGTTTCCATGCCTGACCCCAGATATCTCTCATAAGGGGACTGCAGAAACCTGTCAGGGAGAAGATGACAACTTCAGAGGTTGATGAGTCCTTTCCAGAATGGCAGTGCTTCCTTTGATGCTCAAGGCAGGAGGCTGTGAGTTGGCTGGTCTCGCCTATTAATTTTGATTTGTACTTTTGCCTGCTGCCTAGTGTGCCATCATTGGTCGTTTACTCACCCACCTGAATGGAGCAAGACCTTCTTCACAAATGATCCGAGAAGTGGTGAGAGGAAACACTCCTTGCTTCCTGCTTGGCAGGGGGTTGGACTCGATGGCCCTTGTGGTCTCTTCCAACTCTATGATTCTATGATTCTACCAGTCTCCTCACAGCAGATGCCTAGGCTGGGTACCTGCCACCGTAGTATTAAACTTAAGGTTTGGGTGTCTGCTAGGTTCTTGCTCCTCTCTAGGAGAAACAATGTCAAGCAGGGACCAAATCTGGAAAAAAAGAAAAGGGGGGTAATTTGTATAGGTTTGCAGAATTAAACTTTTACTGCATTTGGGTTACTTTAGTGCAGAATTTTGACAATACCCCACACTTTTCTTTCAATGCAGCATACAGTGGTACCTCGGGTTACATATGCTTCAGGTTACAGACGCTTCAGGTTACAGACTCCGCTAACCCAGAAATAGCACCTCGGGTTAAGAACTTTAATGAGAACAGAAATCGTGCTCCGGCGGCGCGGTGGCAGCGGGAGGCCCCAATATCTAAAGTGGTGCTTCAGGTTAAGAACAGTTTCAGGTTAAGAACGGACCTCCGGAACGAATTAAGTACTTAACCCAAGGTACCACTGTACACCTGTATAACTGAAGCATGCCTACAAGAGAAAGCAGTTGGTTCTGCATTAAAATTACTCCAGCCTTATGACTTTGCACTGAAGTGCCAGACTGCAAACTGTGGTTGTGCATACAAATCTCAGTTACGAATTAAGACTCCCAATACATGGGCTACTCTCTCTCTCTCTCTCTATATATATATATTTTTTCAAGGCAACATCTCTGCCCTTCATTCCAAAGAACAGGAGTTAAGTGTGGAATTAAGACTTGAACTTAATGCAAAAACTCAAGCCATTCCTATTGCCAGTTTCCCCTTGGGAAGACTTAATGCAGAACTGGACGTGGAACCGGCAAGCCTTTTCTGTTGTGGCTAGTGTATACAGTAGTGTGGTGGCAAATTCAGATGTCCAGGGTCCCCTCGTGACAGACATGCCCCCCCCCCGTCACATCCTCTTCTAAGATTATACAAGAACCCCAGGAGCCAATCCTGAGTGGCTGGCTTACCTCTCACTCTGATTGGCTCCAATCAGCCCAAAGGGTATGAAGACTTCTCAGTGGCTGAAAAGCTCCCCTTTCATGCTGACTGGGTGGTTCTAGGGCCCTGGAGTTCGGGATCCTGCTGCAGAAACGATAGCAGGTCTTCAACCCTCTTGTCATCCTGGACCACTGCTCCTCTGTGTTTATATATAAAAGCTAAAAGCTCAATAGAAAAGCAATGCTACGTAGTTGTAAGTAGTCGTGCCATACAGGTAGGCCCTGTGTTTGTATCCATGCTCTCAGTCATCATTGGAGAAGAGAGGGAGAGAGTCACGAATCATTAGGAAGACAAAGGCTCCCATTATCTGGGGAGAAATGTTCGTTTTTTACGTATGCAAACCATTAGCTCAGATACAATCTCATCCCAAGTGCCAGGTATTCTAAATATATAAAGAATGGCACTCTTGAGCAACAGTAATAAATTGATTCTGCAGCAAATGTATTCTCTTTCCCCTTGGCTGACGCAATTGCTGGTTAGCGGTTGTCATGGTAATGCCATTTCTATACTCTGAAAAACTATTAGATGGTGCTGATTGCACAAGCCTCTCACAAAAACAATGTTAAGAGCAGTAACAACAAGAAGAACCGAGAGCATTTGTCGTTTTTCTTCTGCAAAAGTGTGTGTGGCTGTGTTAAAAAAACAACAACTATCAGGCCGGTGTGTAAATCAGAATGTGCGGCACTGCGCAGTCAGTGAGTGCATCTGCAAAGTGTGCGCATGGATGGAAGCATTCTCAGCACGACTTTCAGACAGATGGCCTGATATTGACCTGGAAGAGTTTTCTGTAATGTCTACACCAATCTGCAAGAGAAGATGGCCCAATCCACCCCTCCAATCACCCCGACGCTTCCTTCCAGGAAAACCCACAGTTTATCGCTGAATTGGAACAAATGGCAATTGGGTTTCCATTTGTTCCAATTTAGCTCTAAAGAGTGGGTTTTCCAGGGGAAAGCAGCAGGGCAAAGGCAAAACCTCTCAGACTCGTGCCTAGACAGCATGGGACAAGTGAAGAACTGCTCAGATCCACACTTTCTAGGCATGGCACAAGCAGAAGTGTGGCTGAGCCATGGGTGATTTCAACAGTAACCCATAGGTTAGGTTTGGGGGACATGTGGTCCTCCAAATGATGTTGTACTACAGCTCCCATTATTCTAGATTATTAGTCATGCTCTTGGGGTGCTGTTATTATTATTAATTACAAAGTGTACACTACCCAGGGAGCAAGGGCTATGGGTATGAAGGCCCATGGTGAAGCAACATTGCTGAAGTTAAGATTTAGGTCTGGTCATTGCCTGGCTGGGAGACTAAGGGTGCTATTCAACTAAGTTTTACTCCAGAGTTGACCTACTGAAATGAATGGACCTAACTTAGTCATGTTCATTTATTTCAATGAAGCTGCTCTAGGTAAAATTAGTTAACTACCATCCTGGAAACCTTCTACATGCTGGCTTGAATTCCAAGGCAGGACACAAGTGTAGTAAGAAATACCGTCACTGTAGAGAAATATCAGCTTCTAGGATGTCGAGTAAAACAGAAGATTTATTATTTGAAAAGTGCTCACCATTTCACTTTAGAACCATCTCCCCCAGTGGTTCCAGTTTTACATTAGCTGTGACCATCAAAGTGAAGTGGATGTTCATGTTTCTAGAGGAATCAGAGTCATTTATTGGGGGGGGGGGGGAATGAGGAGGGTGAAAACAGGATCCCGTTTGAGGGAGAACAACTGGGCTAGAAGATTGGTTCAGCTCACCTTCATTACTAGCCACGGCAGCAATCTTATTTCAAGATTAAGAGCGGCCCTATGATTTACCACACGCACATGTCACATTCCCAGAAAGCCTGGCTAATATGGATTGGCAAAAAAAAAAAAAAAAAAATCCCACCACCCACCAACCCCAAACTTACTAACTGTTCATACATCAATACAACAAAGTAATTCAGAAACAGATGGCATGTTTTTCCTCTGATCAAAAGCATGTCTGTTCTAGGAAAAATATTATTATAGTAATTTAGCTTCCTGTTACTGCCCCGCTGCTATTATCATTTAAAGCTGATTTCAATAAAAGAAAGAATCACTCCCAATCCACAGCAAGCTTTCATTTTACTCCAAAGGGTGACAATTCCACTTCAGAGAATATAGGCTGGGGGGGCGGGGAGAGAGAGAGAGAGGTTGTTTAGAACTGGTTGACCTAACATTCATCGGAGTTTTCAAGGGCGACCTACACACAGCAGCATGGTTCTGTGCACAGGTCCCTGTGGTCACAGCAAGTGTATACAGCTGATGCATCTGGCTAGACCTCAGTAAACATGACTGAATGTCTGCTGATAGGTATGGAGAGGCACATTCCCATTTGGGGGCCACTGGTCTGACACACAGCTGGAATGCAGTCACTGAAACAATTCAGCCAAAACCAAATGCTTCAGGTCCCATTATTTTCAATGGGAAAGAGTTAAGCTGAGGTAAGACTTCATCCGAATAAATGGACTTAGCCTTGATCATGCCCAGTCACCTTGATCCAGCCAGAGAGATCTGTGCATATTATTGTTGATGGACTGCCTTGATAATAAGAATAAGAATTTATTATTTACACGCCGCCCATCTGGCTGGGTTTCCTCAAAGGGTGTCCAGGACAATGCATAACAGAAGATAAAACAACAAATTCATGAATAAATAGAAAACATGCAAAAGCCAAAGATACCTATAAAATAACGCTATTCAAAGAGGGGGTGGCCATCCCCTTTTCTCTCTGCCACCCTTTATCTCCCCCTCCCTGCCCTGAAACTCCCTCCACAGCAGGCTACCAAGGGAGGGACAGATCATTCTTGCCAGAAGTCCAAACTGATCACTGGCAGAGGGCATTTTCTCTTGCCTTCACCTACTCCGTCTGGCTCTGCTCTCCCTGCTGCCCTCTAGCCCTCGTTCCCTATAGGCTCTGCCACTTACAGGAAAAGTGGCCGAGGCCTGTGTGGTGCCCATCCCTGCCATAAGTTAGCAGGATTGGGAGAGCAGGCAATCTATCTCCCTAGACAAGAGATTTGCCGCTGTGGGAGCAGCAGACTTACAAGCCTGTCTGTTGATGTGCTTCTGGTGAGTCTCCACCTGTGCCCAACCAGTATATTTGTAAATAAATGGAAATACTGCAAAAGTGACCAATGGAAGTCAAGTCTGGATAAAGCATGTGCACCTGAAACTTCTCACTGCTTGGTGAAGCAAGAGGGAGCACGAGAATCTATTGCCAAGCAAGACAAAACCAGAAAAGGCTCAATTCCAAAACTGTCCCTCATGCTCACAAATGTGGTCCATTCCATTCCTAAACATGGGCATTGTTTTGTTTCTATTTTTTGTGCTTTTATCTTGTATTTTTATCTTGTAAACTGATGAAGGGCAGAATAAAAAGTTATAATAATAATAATTAAGACCCTCCTCCCTCCACCAGATAAAAAAAAGAAACATGGGAACTGTTTGTTTAGTCCTCACAGACCTACAATTCACAGCACCCTTAACAAGCTATGTTTTCCAAGATTCTTTGTGGGGGTGCTTCAAATGTATGGGGCGTATAAAGCCACTGTTGGCTCTGCTAGTTAAATAGCATGAAAACGCTGCACGTTGGCACGCGGCGAGACCTCCTGGCAGGCATCTGAGAGAAAGAGCTATACTGTAACTTGGGGATACAGGGAAATTGGCCTCCTTTCAACTTCCTCCGCCCACTTGATTTTAGCTCACTGGTTTTTGAGAACAGGATAAAATGCTAAGTAACATGAAAGAAACAAGCTTCTTTTTCACAAAACTCTTCCACTAGTCAGTAATTTTAATCAGAAGAGGTACTTATTCTGTGGTGGTTTTGTGTGGCTCCTGGCACTGAATAATTCTCCCTCAGAACCCCCATCTCTTTTATCTGTTACTGTATTTTCTTTTTTTGAGAACAACACAGAACCTCCTTTGGAAACACCCGTGATGCCACCACACAGGGAAACTTTCCTTATTTAGTGTCATGGGCCAAGTAAAAGCAAGATTGCAGCTACTGTGAATTCTCTTAACCAGAGAGAAAAGGCTTCTTATGTTTCTGTCATCTCCTGTTTATCCTCTAAGTTGGTCTTCCTGCTCTCACAGGGCAATATTGGCTGTAACAGACTTCTGTTTCAGTGTAAAGATATTGATATATTCCACCCCGAAAGTTGCATTTTGTAGGAGAATTTAAGGAACCAACATTCTGCTGATATTTGGGTGTGTGTGACAAGGTTAATAAAAGGTAAAGGTAAAGGTGACTATGGGGTTGGGGCGCTCATTTCACTTTCAGGCCAAGGGAGCCGGCGTTTTGGGGGGTTTTTTTTGGTTTAATATGCTTTTTATTAGTTTTCTTACTTAACAAACACATACAATAAATTAACAAAAATGATAAAACAACATACATACATACATACATACATACATACATATGTTCTTACAAAAAAAACTTATGCCACCATGTTCTTAATTCCCAATTCCTTATCTTCCCCAATAGACTTCCACCTTCCTCAAAGCGGGTATGTCTTATCTGTTCAATAAACTGCTTTTTTAATCATTTCACCATTTCTTCCGTTATCTGAATACTATACTTATAATCCATATTGTGGTTTGCAAAAATTAATCAAAGCACGTCCAGGTTTTAACTTGAGGGCACTGGTTTTTTTAAATATTCTTTATAAATTTCCCACTCCTTTTTGAACTTTTGGTTTGGCTGTCTCCTAAATGTCTCTGTCATTTTTGCCAGTTTGAGATATTCAAATAATTTATCCTCGCACTGCCAGACCTGAAACCTTATTACAAATTGGCTTGCTTATATTGGTTAAAGGATTGGATGACACTGCAGAACTCAGATTTACTAGATTTGGAAGGTCTTGATAACTGTTTTGGGTGGCATGCATACCTGGGATATGAGAAAGTTAAAATTCATAGAGGCATCCTGAACCATATTATAAGGAAATCACTATATAAGGTATGCAAAAAATATAAAGATATACAGTGGTACCTCGGGTTACAGACTCCGCTAACCCAGAAATAGTACCTTGGGTTAAGAACTTTGCTTCAGGATGAGAACAGAAATCTCGCAGCGGCGGCGGCGTGGCAGCAGCGGGAGGCCCCATTAGCTAAAGTGGTACCTCAGGTTAAGAACAGTTTCAGGTTAAGAATGGACCACCAGAACAAATTTAAGTTCTTAACCCAAGGTACCACTGTATTGAAACCCAAAACTCACTGGTGGCTATCCCCTTTGGAGGCCATAGCAGTGAAAAGAAAAAAAAAATGGAATAAATTCTCTATCCACCCACCTGCCCCCAAGAAATCACTGTTTGCCCTGTTGGAGGAAATGAAGGTCTGTTCACAGCACTTTGTACACTAAAAAGAGGGCTGCGGAAATTAACAACCATCATGATACATGTTAAGAAAGTAACAGGATGTTCTACTTCTCTACTGGTAAAATGTTGCTACATTATGTATGTCATTATGTAGTTTCTGACCTTTTAAAACCAGAGAGAAATGCCGTGTTGAGGCATAAGGTTAAATGCCAAAGAACAAGAGCCAAAATTAAGTCACTCAGGAAGGACGGTAGATTTCACTCTGTGTCTGCAATGCAAAGAAGTAAATGGGACATGTTTGACCATGACGTTCTGGTGCCAGGCAGAGTAGACCACAGCAGGCAAGATGAACCAGTGGTCTGATCATGTCTACAGCAGCTTCCTAGGAAGGTCATGGCAGAGGTGATCGACTGGAGGAGTGAATGGAGATTCAGGAGTGAAGAGGGGAAGAGGACCACCAGGTCTTGATCCAGCCTTCCCTAGCCTGGTGCACTGATGACATCTGGGTGTCATCAGACTGGGGAGGACAAAACCTTAATCAGTTTCAGAATTTAGTACCGGAGCCTAATTTTAGTACCAGGTTTCATTTTTGGAATGGTTCAACTAAATAAAATAAAAATAATAAAAAATCTCTGACAATGTACCAACTATGGTGTGTGTGTGTGTGTGTGTGTGTGTGTGTGTGTGTGTGTGTGTAAGTAAAAATGTCTTCTCTTGAAAAAACCCACCAAGGTGTCTAATAACAGTGCTATACACATAGCACTAATCAAACCTATCCATTCTGAAGGAAATCAGCCCTGAGTGCTGACTGGAAGGACAGATCGTGAAGCTGAGGCTCCAATACTTTGGCCACCTCATGAGAAGAGAAGACTCCTTGGAAAAGACCCCGATGTTGGGAAAGATGGAGGGCACAAGGAGAAGGGGACGACAGAGGACGAGATGGTTGGATAGTGTTCTTGAAGCTATGAACATGAGTTTGACCAAACTGCAGGAGGAAGTAGAAGACAGGAGTGCCTGGCGTGCTCTGGTTCATGGGGTCATGAAGAGTTGGACACGACTAAACAACAGCAACAACAACATCATGCACATATTTAGGATTGTGTAACAGGATAGCCTAGCGATGTAGCTCCCAGGCAGACTCCTGTTCTGTTCCCCTCTTTTTAGAAATTAACAGGGGGTACCAGGAGGTCTGGCACGGTGAGAAGAATGTGTGCAGAGCCCTAGACTGGAGATTGTTCTGGACATTGTCAGGTCAGGACTTTGATGCCGAAGTCCAGGGCCCACATAGCAGAACGAGCAGAAAGACCCCCAAATGCATCAGGGTTATCTTACCCTATGTTGAAGTATGTGAAGTCATGCCCATTGGCATTTAAAGGGGAGAGGAGAAGGCTCTGCAATATCATTAAGCCCAGGGTCTAAAAATTCTTAGCCATGCCACTAACTGGAGACAAATTCTGTTCCTAACAGTGTGGGTGCAATGGCTGTGGTGGGCACTGGAGGGCAGCAAAGTGCCTATGGCAGGCCCTCAGAGAAAGAGACAATGAAATCTCTGATAAGGTTGTCCCGGGCTGTTTGCTTACTGCAGCAGTACAGCATTACCCTGGCAATATCACTTGTACTTTTCATTAGTCATTTGTGACCTTTTACTTCTGTAATCAAACAAGACAACCTAACACTTAAATCTGAGCATTTAGGCCTGACATTT
This sequence comes from Podarcis bocagei, assembly GCF_964188305.1. NCBI lineage: Eukaryota > Metazoa > Chordata > Lepidosauria > Squamata > Lacertidae > Podarcis > Podarcis bocagei. The sequence continues at coordinate 31,405,377 of NC_138129.1, forward strand.
ACAATTGGTTCTCAAGTTAGGGAGACCAAATGAAAATTTCCTAGCAGGCAGCACACAATGGGGGGAAGGAAGCGCCAAATAATTCATTTGCTGAGTAACATGTATGTCATCCCTATTCAATCATCTGTATCTGACTGAATAATATCAGTTGATATTTGTACTGGAGTGGCTGTCATTAAACAGTCAATATTCATCTGGAATTACTGGCACACCGAGGTATCCAAGATATCGCATCTCCGCTGCTGAGGACATGGAGATTGCATTTGATTAGTGTAAAGTACGGCTGATATTACAGGGGCAATGGCATTATAGCACTAGGCAGAGCATTTCCTTCTTTAAATTTACGGGAGCCGGAGAAGCCAAGGTATCATTCTCTGTGTTTCTGTAAAACAAGGTTTCACATTAGATCTGGAAAACAGCTCTCTCCCTGAAAACGAACAGTTCTCTCCTTCCTTTTGAAATGTTTTATTGTGAAAGGAAGAAGAGCTGTGCTGGATCAGGCCAATGGCCCATCAAGGCCGGCATCCTCTTCAGAGAGTGGCTGCTCAGTTGCCTACGAGGAAACCCACAAACAGGAGCCAAGCACAAGAGGTTTCTGGCAACTGGAATTCAGAAGCCTATTGCCTCAGAGCATAGCCACAATGGCTAGTAGCCACCGATAGCCTTTACCCTCCACAATTTTGCATTATGTTTTTAATCACTGCTGTTCTGTAATGTGTTTTTGATGTTGTACACCACTGGCCTTCTGATAAAGGGTAGTAATATAAATTGAATAAATAAATAATAATAATAATGAATTTGCCCAGTCCTTTTTCAAACTTTGTGGCCATCACTGCCCCCCTGCAGGAGCAAGTTCCACTGTTTAGCTATGTAAGGTAATGAAGAAGTACTTTCTTTTATCTGTCCTTCCAACTTTCAGCTTCAGTGAATGTCCACAGGTTTTAGTGTTGTGAGGGAGAATTTCCCCCCCCCCCACTTTCTCCATGCTACAATTCGTCTCCAAAAAGGTTATCGTTTTGCAGCCCGATTTTGCAGGTTATTGGGGTGGGACTTGGATGCATAGATTAAGTCCTAGATCCCAGTCTGGACTCAGTGACACAGAGGAAACTGCTTTGAGACAGATTCTGGCCATTAATTCATGTAGCTCGGTATCAGTAACATAGCAAGGGTGTTGCAGCAAATGTAGAAACACCAGGTGCAAGATGAGGTGGGGTGAGAGACAAGACTGGTTGCTGATGCTATTATGTATCTTAAAACCATTATAATAGCATGAATTTCATAGATTTAAAGGTGACTTACATATTTATTTCATTATCAACAAGGCAGCGTTACCCACATGTAATTAATAAAACCATTATAAACAGTCAATAATAGCCTTAGTAATCCTATGTGGGTAATTTTGATTTTTTGATAATGGAACAAATATGAAAATAATATTTAAATGTATGAAATTAGTTCAATTTAGATTTGGTTTACCATTAATTAGTAAACTGCATTAATGTGATTTTGCAAAATGCTGGGGTGTTTTTCGGAGCTTAAATTTAATTAGAATTAACTACCTTGCTTTCACGAAACATTAGCTGGATGTTGTAACCAGTGGGGGCTCGTCCACTTGAGCTACTGGGGCACAGCCCTCCCAATGAGAATGTCAAGCAATCTCAAAGTCACACACACTTTCCTGTCCCTTACTCCACATTTTATACTTGCATGAATTTACAGAGGCTTGTGGAGGCGTTTCTTCAATCTCCTGTCCTCTCTATTGGGAAGGTTATCCTGTAGGCACCATCCCATATTAGGGAGGATTGCTGGAAAAACAGCCTTGCACCAAGTGGCAGCCTATTGGAATCACACATCAGTTCTGAGCATGCTCAGAACTGTTTCCTTGAAGGCTAGATTTCCTCATGGTTTGTAGCATGTCCTGGTAACCAGAGAAGCAACTGGGAATGTCTCCTACTTTGAGGAGCATTTTTTGTTGCTGTTCAGTATGTGTTTTGTGGCCTTGCTAGAGAGTGAGAACAAGTGACAGTGGACACAGTGTGAGTCTCTTTCTGTAATAAAGATCTACTTTTTTTTTAACCCATTAATAAACCGGCTTGTGAGTGGGTGCACTTGAAACTAGAAGGTGGGGCCAGGAGAGGATCTTCTCATGGATAAGTGCCTCAGCCTGGCACTTTTAAGCAGCAAGCTGGCACTCATACCTGCTAGCAGAATTGCCTTTCTGGGACAATTCATTTCATTTGCGGTCTGCAAATATACACATATCAGCACATCCCAGAACTCTGAAGTGCAAGTTATAAAATGATATCAGGCAGTGCTTCAAGGCGGATTACCTAAAAGTGAATTTCAGTTATGTATGTTAAATATCGGGTTGCCAACTTCTCGGTCAGCCTCTGTAGCTGTGGCAGCTGCTTTTTTCTACAGCATTCAGCGCATAATGTATTTCTCTCCAGGTATCCAAAAGCTTCAGCTTCTAGTTCCTGCATGCCAAATTGCTGTTAAAGGCATAATTGCAAGTCAGTGGAAAATATTGGCAACCACTGCTGAATATTAGCCAGCTCACTGGTGGAGTGAGATTGGGAGCAAAGGATGGGATTGCTGCCCTAATTCAGCATAGGAAATATCACACCTGCTGTGGTATATTTGTCAACTCCCCAGTAATAGTTCCAGTTTTTAAAAAACGCAGCATCTGCTTGGCTGTCACTTGCCTCCGTTTCCATTTTCTTCCTTTGTTTACGAAAAATATTTGTTTTCTCTTTCTCCTTCTCCTCATCGCGCCTATCTGCTGTTGTATTAGACTTCCAGCTCCCATCTTACGTGTGTGACATTTCCATGGCAACAGCCTGTGATGTGAAATTGAATGGATAGACCAAGAAATGAGTCATGAATAAGCTTTTTGTCCTCTCCCTCTCCCCCCTCTCTCTCCCACCCACCCCCACCCAGCCTGATATTAAAGCTAAATCACATTTTGATGAAATGTGCTTTAACTGGGCGACAATGTTAAAAAAGAGATTCTAAAAAAGGTGTCACGTGTGGGGTGAGACCGTTGCAAGGCCAGTAGCCCCAAAATTGTTGGGAGCATCAAATGTCAGGGCAAAGGGTGTCCTTTGGAACAGAAATCAAATGAACTTCAGTTTGATGGAAGTGTTGTCTACTGGTAAGAAACCAAGACTAGTCACTCCTCCACTCGCTTTTCTTGGGGATTGCTAACACCCCATAGCCCTGTCACTTAATTTGTCTTTTCCTATCAGTTACCTTTGTCTAGTTTCTCCACAGCTATGAATTCACATTTGTTAACCAATTGCAGTGACAGGAAGCAGCAGCTTCAGCAGCCTCCTACAACCTGGAACTGTCCAGATGTTTTGGTCTACAATTCCCTGGTTCTGGGGATGTTGAGAGTAGCAGCAGAGGCTGGTCGATCAGGTGGAAAGGGACACTGCCCTGGCAAGCTCAGTCTCTCCTCAACCAGCCAGCCCACACCTGCCTGCCTTCTTACTTCCTGCTGGTTCATGTTAAGTATAATTGCTTAATCGTACATTGGATTAAGATAACTCTGTATATGCCTATATGTGTATTGCTAACTGGACAAATTCCATAAAGCAGCTGGATAGCTCAGCTGGTTAGAGCATGGTGCTTGACAACGCAAAGGTTGCAGGTTTGATTCCCCGTATGGGACAGCTGCATATTCCTGCACTGCAGGGGGTTCGGCTAGATGATCCTCAGGGTCCCTTCCAACAATACAATTCTATGAGCACCTCAATGGGTTGATAATTAGCATAGGATGTTCTCTGCTGGCTCTCATGTGGTGTAACTTGAGATCAAGCATCCTCTACTTGCAGCCCTCTAGATGTTTTGGCCTACAACTCCCATGATCCCTAGCTAACAGGACCAGTGGTCAGGGATGATGGGAACTGTAGTCCAAAACACCTGGAGGGCCGAAGGTTGGGGATGCCTGCTTTAGATGCCTGCTTTAGATCATGTGCCTGCTTTAGATTCAGTTGCACAGGATGCTATACAACTATTTTGATGTATCATTATCTGTTTTTGTATCTGTTTGGAACAAGCTCAGTTAGTAAAGCTTTGAAACCATATTATGGGTCTGAACAAATTTTGTCAGTTTTTATTTATCCTAATGCTTCAAGCTGCTCAATATTAATATCTGCAGTAGTTTAGGGCAGGCAAAGGCAAACTTGGCCCTCCAGATGTTTTGGAACTACAATTCCCATCATCCCTGACCACTGGTCCTATTAGCTAGGGATGATGGGATTTGTAGTCCCAAAACATCTGGAGGGCCGAGTTTGCCTATGCCTGGTTTAGGGGGTGGCACTGGCGCTGCAGGGAGGAGGATGGGAATAAAACCAGGATTAGTTGGCTCTGCCAATCATTGGCTCTAATGCAGGCATCCCAACCTGCAGCCCTCCAGATGTTTTGGCCTACAACTCCCATGATCCCTAGCTAACAGGACCAGTGGTCAGGGATGATGGGAACTGTAGTCCAAAACATCCGGAGGGCCGAAGGTTGGGGATGCCTGCTCTAGTGCCACCAGCCATTGGGCGTAGGCGCCACCTACTATTAGCCACCCTGCCTTAAACCTTACCAGCCTCAATGGGTACCAGCTGCCATTAGAGAGTTGTGGTCTAAAATATTTGGAGGGCACCAGGTTCTGAAAGATATGCCATATAATGTTCCATGCAATTTTATGCACTACCAGCAGAAGGAGCTTTGCATAAGGGCTAGCCCACACCTCCTCTTGTCTGTATTTATTATCTTTCAACATTATATAATATGCTAATTCCTATGTAGGTCCCAGTTTTATCATGCCATTCTTTGTGATCGATGCCCGTCTCTATTTACTAGCGAAAAAAATTCCAGCAGCTTCTAAAATGTAAGAAATCATTTCCTCACATTCTCACTTTATTGAGCCTTCCAAATAACTCGATAAACATATGACTGGATGCAGAGAAACTTCATAACCTCATATTCTTACTAACTGGACATTAATTCCCCCCAGCCCCCAGAATTTTTCTGCACCATTTGCCACCCACATCACATGCAAAAGAAACCACCTTTATCCTTCTGGCATTTCCAACATATGGGGGGATATTTTTTGTTTATTTCCTTTCTCTTCACAGGGGTGCTGTGCCACCTACTCACTATTCTGTAGCAGATTTCTCTCATCCCTGCATGTGGTAATTTAAACGTATAGATGTAAATTAAGTCACAACTGCCATAATTTAAATAGAAAAACAGTACTTCAGACCTTAGTGGAAAGACTGATCCGGGGATTTATGTGTCTGCTCGCTCTGCTGTCCAGGCACTAATGGCTGATGGGTAACCTCAAGGCCTCTAATGGATCTTTATCTTTGATGGGGCAGCCTGTCAAATTACAGGACCACCATCTTAAAAATAGGACGCATGGCCTCTCTACACCAGCTCTCTGAAGCGTGATTTTGCTGGGCATGCACAGAAACTGATCTACAGGTAGTTTTGTTCTCTTGATAGTAATATTTTCTTGTTCTTGTTTAGTCGTTTAGTCATGTCCGACTCTTCGTGACCCCATGGACAAGAGCATGCCAGGCACTCCTGTCTTCCACTGCCTCCCACAGTTTGGTCAAACTCATGTTCGTAGCTTCAAGAACACCATCCAACCATCTCATCCTCTGTCGTCCCCTTCTCCTTGTGCCCTCAATCTTTTCCAGCATCAGGGTCTTTTCCAGGGAGTCTTCTCTTCTCATGAGGTGGCCAAAGTATTGGAGCCTCAGTTTCAGGATCTGTCCTTCCAGTGAGCACTCGGGGCTGATTTCCTTAAGAATGGATACGTTTGATCTTCTTGCAGCCCATGGGACTTTCAAGAGTCTCCTCCAACACCATAATTCAAAAGCATCAATTCTTCGGCGATCAGCCTTCTTTATGGTCCAGCTCTCACTATTTTCTTATTATATTTTCTTATTATATTTTAATTTGAGCTGTTGCTACCTGCCCTGAAATCATTTATGACGAAGGGCAGGGAAACAAACAAACAAGATATATTCCTTTTCATACTCTCTTTTTCTGGTCAAATGGCAAGTCGTTAGATTTAGTGATGAAACAAGAAAGCTGCTTTTGGGGAAGAGAAAACAGATGGGCTGAACATGGATGGGAAGATTCCTTACATGAAGTGAGACCACTGGTCCAAGGTGCTCAATATCGCCATCTTTGACTAACGGTTGACAGAGTTCTCAGGCACAGGCCTACTGCACAGCATTCCTCCTTGAAATTCATTTAGCCTTGAGGTGTCAGACTGAAGCTGAGGCCTTGAGTCCCAGTCTAGGAATGAGGTGGGATAGGTTGTTGTTGGCACCACCTGTCTGTCTCAGGAGAAAATGGAAGAGTGTGCCTTTGGGAGTGAGGTCAAATTGCTGGAAGATTGCAGCACCTGCTGTTGCAGTGTAGACCGAATCGGGAGAGACATGTTTTGCTGCAGCTGGGGCAGATGAATGTATCTGGTTGTGTTGATGCAGATGTGGCATTTCTTCTGTCTACTCTCCCTCCCTGCAATCATTCCTCCTCTGGTCCCTGCTGTGGATACACAACTTAACTGATTGTCTCCAGGTGCTGCCATCATCTGCAAGGGTTAATGCAGTCAACTTTCTTGTCTTATTTGCAGACATCTTTGTAAGGCAGCGTTGGTCTGCCAATGGGTCTGGGAAGCCAGCTCCCCATAGAGCACATCCTTGGGGTGGGATAATAATTAATTGATTAATAATAACAATAAATGGAGCCTCCCTACTTAGCAGAATTAGGATTAGGACTGCAATCTAAATTTTAAAGGATCTAGGATTGCCAACATTTTTTCCTGACAAACCTCTTTTGTCTTTAACAACGCACAATAAGAAATTCATAAGACTGAATCTGAGACAGGCGGTAAGCATCAAATGCTGATTTTCTGCTCAGCACACTAGGCAAAAAGGTGACAACCCAATATGAAACTGAATCGGCCACTCCTGCAATAAGCAAACTGGCGCAATAAATAAATCCCATTGCACCAGTGGCAATCCTTGCTCTCGCACAACCATTCCGTTGACTGCCCCAAATGTGTGCAATTTCTTCAAATGCTCCCCCTCCCCCAATTTTCAAAGGTTTTGAGAAGACTCGGCTCTACTTTAGAAAAATGCCAAATACTGTTGATTTCTTTCTTTTAAAAAAGCATTTGCTTTCCTCTTTAATGCACATAATAAATAAGTAAATTGCAAATAAGCACCTAGCTGCCTGTTGCGATGGCACAGTCTGGAAATTATAAAGTAAATAAATAAAGAGCAAATATATCCACCTCACTTTCTCTGCACTTCTAGATAGATTAAGGTTTAAAAAGGCTATGGAACTGAAAGCAGACGCGCTGACAAGTGGAAGATAGAGGCTGGAAACCACAGAAATTGGAATTCATTTTATAACACCCATTCAAAAGTCTTGAAGTCTGGGGATAGGATTTAATGTATAATATATAGAGAGAAGAGAGACAGATGAGGCCCAGCTGGAGTTTCCCATTTATTACTATTTTTATGTTGTTGCTGTTTTTGTGTGCCTTCTCTCTCTCACCCTCCCCTCCATCCTTCTCTCTTGGTATTTTTGGGTATGTGTGTCTTATGTGTAAAATGAAAGGGGAGGGGTGTGTGGAAATAGCAGAATTTAAAACATCCAAAAACCTCCTATTCCAGCAGTGATGTAACTATGGCAACCAAGAGCCTCACTGTCGTGATATATATATATATATATATATATATATATATATATATATATATATATATATATATAAATTTTCAAGAGCTCTCAAAGGAGAAATATACATTTTGTTGAGGTGTATGATGAAATATTGGGCAGCAGAAGGGGGAATGATGCTGAGAAGTCAGGAATGTAATCCCGGCAATTCTTCAGCTGGAGTAGGTGCTGAAGAGGAGCTTGTTGGTTCAAAGGCTACTGGGCAGATATAAAATTCATTCAAGTCTCTACACTTTTAGCTGCAATCAGAGTAAGCTGGCACCTGACAGCTGGGACATGGGTGCCAATCTCAGAAGGGTACTTTTCAATAAAATGAAATGAAGTGAAAATCTCGATTTGTTTGGACCATATTGTGTACAACGCTAAAGGGAGAGAGTTGCCAACTGATCAGAAAAAGAATAGCTTAGGCTTACTTCTAATTTTTTAACAGAAACTCAGTTTACAGAACTCTAGTAGTTTTGGGGTTTTTTTCCATGCTGTGAAGATAATTATCACCTGCTCATGTAATGTCTGCACATCAAACTGATGTTAAAGACAAAGAAGCAGGCTGGTTTAAAAGTTGGCAAACATTTCCTTCCTGGAGAGTCACTGATTCCCTGAGACAAAAGTGAGAACATGTATGAACCTCCCCACCCTCCACTGGACAGATTTAGCTAATACAACTCAAAGAGAGAAGCCTCATGTTAACCATAGAGAAGCTAAGTTTTAAAAGATCCAGGGACACTTAAAAAATAATATCCAAACACCAGTGGGGATTTTCGGTTAGGAAATTGACAGGGAAATGTCATGTAAAGTGTGGGATGGCTGACTGAATAATGGGAAGATGTATAAACACAGTACAAGCAAATCAGGCTGAGGTCAGGATGATGCTCATTGTTGTACAATCTCCCAGCAAACAAATAAGAATGAATGTTCAATATATGCCACATATAGTCTAACCCAATTTTAACCCAAACATGCATTTGGAGACTCACTTCTTGACCTTTTACCAAATATTTGCATGGTGGTAGTGCTCCTGCTGTGACTCACCTTGGATCAGGTCATGACCCACTAGTGGTCCCAATCCACCAGTTGTAGACCAGAGATCTAACTTCATTGTAAGCCTTGCGCAAACAAATCAGGATGAATGTGCAACAAACATTCATCTGGAAGATCCATAAGACACCCCATCATACGTTTAAAATACTGCAAGACTCTTGGCTGGTCTTGCAACAACACAACTCCCCTTCAATGTATTCATTTCCACTGCTAAGTGTAAAAGCCCTATGGGGTGTGAAGTGTAGGTGGGTTCCCACAAGTCAAGACATAGTGATAACAGCAAGAACTTTTACTGAACTACAGAACTGGACAACAGGGGCAAAGTAACTGCTTATATACATTTCTGGAGGCCTGGGCCACTCCCAACATGATTGGCTGTCTAAACTTCCAAACTGCGAATCGTAAGTCAGAATTTAAGGGCCAATGGCCGAGGCCCAAATCCTGAAATGTTCTGTGATTGGATATCATGTATGGAATCAGAACACAGAATCCTTAGTTCAGACTCAAGCTCAGGCAACACAGACCACTGAATACATAACAGGGGTGGGGGGTGGGGGCAGGAAATGTCAAAGCTCTGAAGTCCTTGCTCGAGTTATGCAAATGCATTTCTCTCAGCAACCAAATATTGCTGTTTTGAGTCCTTGGATGATATGACATCCCAGAAACAGAAGTACTTTTACATCACATCTTTGCACACACACAAACACACGGTTTCTGGCAAGGTACTTAAAGTACTTGGCCTGCTTTTGCCTAGAGGCACCTGCTGCAGTGAAAGATTTGCCAGCCTTCTGATGTCTCATGGGCCCAGAGGAGGATTCCCTTGCTTGCAAAGATTGCGTGAATAATAAACACAAGGAGATCATGCAGTTAAACATGCGGTGTCCTGCTGCTCATTCTCATTCACAGCCAGATTAGAACTGCGGGAAGTTAATGACTTTCACCACTTCACACCACTTGGAACAAATCCAGCACTCTGAAACTCTGGCAAGTGGGGGGAAAGCAATTTTAACAGGAGATCTCCTCTCCCCCATCAAGATCCAGCAGACGCATTAATTCTAGAGTGAACCGATACACACAATGATGGCCCAGGATGTTACCAAGCAACGGACAATTCACATGATATCATGTAATATGGCACAATATTTAACTCCACAGTAAAGCGCATGCATTTTGATATGATAATCACAGTGCGGTCTGCTTGAAACATGCATTATATGTCAGCCGGGGGGAAAGAAAAAGACTTTCATTGTATTAGTCCAAGCAGAGTATATTTTGAGAAACATAAGAACATACAAATTAAAATTACCGTATTTTTCGCCCTATAAGACGCACTTTTCCCCCTCCAAAAATGAAGGGGAAATGTGGGTGCGTCTTATGGGGCGAATGCAGGCTTTCGCTGAAGCTTGGAGAGCGAGAGCGGTAGGTGCGCACCGACCCCTCTCGCTCTCCAGGCTTCGCGGACCTCTCCCCAAGCAGCGGGAATGCTCCCGCTGCTTGGGGAGAGTTGCCGGCATCCCGAAGCCTGCGCGCGCTGATCCCAGCGCCGGCAGGCTTCGCGGATCTCTCCGCAAGCAGCGGGAACGTTCCCGCTGCTTGGGGAGAGTTGCAGGCATCCCGAAGCCTGCCCGCGCTGATCCCAGCGCCGGCAGGCTTCGCGGATCTCTCCGCAAGCAGCGGGAACGTTCCCGCTGCTTGGGGAGAGTTGCAGGCATCCCGAAGCCTGCCCGCGCTGATCCCAGCGCCGGCAGGCTTCGCGGATCTCTCCGCAAGCAGCGGGAACGTTCCCGCTGCTTGGGGAGAGTTGCAGGCATCCCGAAGCCTGCCCGCGCTGATCCCAGCGCCGGCAGGCTTCGCGGATCTCTCCGCAAGCAGCGGGAACGTTCCCGCTGCTTGGGGAGAGTTGCAGGCATCCCGAAGCCTGCCCGCGCTGATCCCAGCGCCGGCAGGCTTCGCGGATCTCTCCGCAAGCAGCAGGAACGTTCCCGCTGCTTGGGGAGAGTTGCAGGCATCCCGAAGCCTGCCCGCGCTGATCCCAGCGCCGGCAGGCTTCGCGGATCTCTCCGCAAGCAGCGGGAACGTTCCCGCTGCTTGGGGAGAGTTGCAGGCATCCCGAAGCCTGCCCGCGCTGATCCCAGCGCCGGCAGGCTTCGCGGATCTCTCCGCAAGCAGCGGGAACGTTCCCGCTGCTTGGGGAGAGTTGCAGGCATCCCGAAGCCTGCCCGCGCTGATCCCAGCGCCGGCAGGCTTCGCGGATCTCTCCGCAAGCAGCGGGAACGTTCCCGCTGCTTGGGGAGAGTTGCAGGCATCCCGAAGCCTGCCCGCGCTGATCCCAGCGCCGGCAGGCTTCGCGGATCTCTCCGCAAGCAGCGGGAACGGTACCGCTGCTTGGGGAGAGTTGCAGGCATCCCGAAGCCTGCCCGCGCTGATCTCAGCGCCGGCAGGCTTCGCGGATCTCTCCGCAAGCAGCGGAAACGGTACCGCTGCTTGGGGAGAGTTGCAGGCATCCCGAAGCCTGCCCGCGCTGATCCCAGCGCGTGCAGGCTTCGCGGATCTCTCCGCAAGCAGCGGGAACCACCGCTGGGCTCCCACGGCTTGCAGAGAGCTGCCTGTTTGCGGGCTGGGGTCGGGGGAAGCTCGGGCTGCCCCAGCCCCGCGCCTGGGGGGGAAATAATTTTTTTCCTTTATTTCCCCCCCAAAAAACTAGGTGCGTCTTATGGGCCGGAGCGTCTTATGGGGCGCAAAATACGGTAACATGCTGGTCCTTGGCCAGTAATCTATCTTGCTTAGATGTCTATCAACAGGTTAAAAAGGTAAAGGTACCCCTGCCTGTACGGGCCAGTCTTGTCAGACTCTAGGGTTGTGCGCTCATCTCACTCTAGAGGCCAGGAGCCGGCGCCGTCCGCAGACACTTCCGGGTCACGTGGCCAGTGTGACATCACTGCTCTGGTGAGCCTGTACCAGCGCAGCACACGGAACGCCGTTTACCTTCCCACTATAAAGCGGTCCCTATTTATCTACTTGCACTTAGGGGTGCTTTCGAACTGCTAGGTGGGCAGGAGCTGGGACCGAAAGACGGGAGCTCACCCCGCCGTGGGGATTCGAACCGCTGACCATACAATCGGCAAGTCCTAGGCACTGAGGTTTTACCCACAGCGCCACCCGCGTCCCCTATCAACAGGTTATAGCCACCCAAAAGGCTTTCCAAAGCTTTTTCTTTTCTTTTTTACTGAAGGAACAGCACCAGGAAAATGTGCAGTCAATTCAGCCTTCAGCCAATGTAACTTCTTCTGATGTACAAAAAGGAGCTTGCAGTGGATCCATCTCCATCTGCATCTGACACATTTCTCCCATGCAAGTTCTCCTCTGAATAGCAAGAAGATGTATCTCAAGCCAGACAAGAAAGTTACTTTTGAATTTGGCTAGTGATGTATACGATAACATCCACAGCTGCTGTAAGGGAGGTTTACAACCACAACAAAATGACAATATCCATTTCCTTTAATCCCAGCATCTAGTAGGACTGCCAGCTGTTTCTTTTTTTTGCCAGGACTCGTGTGTCTTTAACAGCTTTATAGCAACAGAAGGATTTATTTTGGATTCTGACTTTGGCCTGGGGGTAATCGTGACTCTTCTTATTAAGATATGAAGAGCAGCGTTTGCCTTATCAAATATTCTTATCCATAAATATAGAAAGGGTAAGTTTAGATTTTCTCTTTAAATTCTTCTAAGTATAAACCCTTTCTGTAGTGATTAGATTTCTGGGCGTCTTTGCAATACCTGCACTTCCAACAATTGCTTTTAAAAGTCCAGATGCAATTGCTGGAGATAATAAGTTGCAACTCCTTATGGACGGACTCCCTAATAATTTTAAACTTATTTGAATAAGAGAAGAATTGTAGTGGACTTTACTTCCTTGGTGAAGCTACAGTGGACATGAATTGGCCTATGTGTTTCCAATCCTACAGTACTTCTTAGGGGCAGCTAACTGCTGTTTTCATCTCCATGTGCTTGCCATCTCCAAACTACCATATGGCATAGCTTGACCACAGTTGGCCATGCATTGATAGCCTTGTCGCTGGATTACTGCAATGTGATCTATGTGGGGTATCCTTGAAGTTAGTCTGGAGGCTCCAGATGGTGCAGAACATTGCATCTAGGTTGCTTATGGGAGCACCTAACACTAGCACAAAACATTTTGAATGTGGGGCTTGCACATGCAAACATGATGCCTGGATTTTCTTGTCTTCCTTCTTTTGGTCCCTTTTCATGCTTGGATTCCACCTATTGAGTTATAAGCCATTGTTTTAAAATGTGAACTATTGGCAGAAAGGCGGTGAAAGAACAAAAACAAAATAATTCCTGGAAATATTCTGCATCCATTACAGATCTCCCTCCTTGCTCCCCCCCCCCTTTCCCTGCCTTGGCAGAGATTCTCTCCCTGTAACCATTTCCTGGCAAACATAAATTCAGCAGGGGCACCACTGTGTCACTGCATCTTCATGCTGGGAAATGGATCTGCAGCCATCAATGTACACCTATCGTGTATGCAACAACTGTTTTATGCTACTTAAAATATTTGTTAACCTCCCTTCATCAGAAGATTCTAGGTCAGGGTACAACAGTGGGTATAAATCTAATACACCCACAGGATAAAAACACAATTTAAATTAAATTATAAACATTGTCCATGGGGGGTATTGCTGTCAATGGAGAGAGATAGACAAAAAAACCCCTTTTACTTCGGCAGTTTTTGAATTCACCGTCTACTCTGTTTTCCGATGATAAAAAGGTTATTCCGTTCCAGGTGAAAATGAGAGATGGGCTGCTATTGCAATAGTCAGTGTTTTTTCCCCCTGGGGGGACACAGGGAGACATATACCCCAAAACATTTTGTGAATCTAATGAGAGAAGAAACTTTTCTTCTCTAGCCCTTTGAATCGCCAGTTTCATTGAATAGCACGGTGAATCATCAGTTCCATTGCTAGCTACCCCCAATGGCGGCCTCATTTCCTGTCATGGTGTTTCCTGGGTCTCAGTACCCCTAAACATTTTTAAAGAAAAAAAGCACTGTCAATAGTTATGTAGAAGAGGGAATTCCAGCAGGTGTAGTTTACATCTCACCCTACACCCAGGGCAGGGCTGGTACCAGTGGCAGACTTTGGGCTCTCAAATTTCAGCAGTGCCCAGTTTGATGCTAAAATTTGGCACCCTCAGCTCTCACACTCCACTCTGCAGCATTCTTGTTGTGCCCCTTGTAGCATGCTGCCCAATGGAGCCGAACCAGTCGCGCTACCCCAAAATCACCCTTGCTGGCACAAAGTACTTTGTTCTCTGAAGAAAAGCAACAAAATCCCTCCTTCTATCTCTGATTTTCTGAGATAAAGGCTATGTACACACTCCCCTTTACTCTGCATCTGTTGTGCTGCCACCACTGGTTTTGGAAGTGAGGGACACAAAGGACCTCTCCGCTTTTCTGCTTCTCCAATCTCAACCAACCTGTTCTGAAGCAGAGTTCATCTCTTCTGCCACAAATAAAGATAGTCATGCTACCATTACAAGTGTAGTTTGGCCTTAAGACGTTCTTATTAAAGTAATCAGTAGGCCATGGGTGTTTAATTTATTTAGTGTTAGATGTGACCTATTGATTTCTGTGTTGCTCCATGAATGTTAGGCTGCTTTGATTAACTTGCACCCTCGAGTTTGAGAAGAATTGGTGGGGATCAAATGAAATGGAACAGCCAGCTCTGTTTTCTCTCACCACTACAGTTCTCCAGAAAAGAAGCCCAAAGCTACCACAAAGCACAATTGCTGTGAAGTGCACTCTATTTCAAAAAGAAAGAGGAAAAAAGTACTAGTCTGCAATGAAATAGAAACTCCTGGAGCTATGAAGTTGCATGAAATAGACACTTGGACACAGGCACTTAATATTTCCCCATTCTTCCAAAGACCGCTTTGTTGCACAAAAACACAGCACACACTCATCAGTACAGTATTGCTAAACTCTTAAGCTAAACTCTTAAGCTTACAACCCTCCAAAAGTTTCTGGATTTCAGTTCCCATCATGCCTGATCATTGGCCATGCTGTATGGGGCTGATGGGAGTTGGAGTCTAAGAACATCTGGAGAGCCACGGGTTCCTCATCCCTACTTTATGGAAATACAGTGGTACCTCAGGTTACAGACGCTTCAGGTTACAGACTCCACTAACCCAGAAATAGTACCTCAGGTTAAGAACTTTGCTTCAGGATGAGAACAGGAATCGTGCAGTGGCAGCGGGAGGCCCCATTAGCTAAAGTGGTACCTCAGGTTAAGAACAGTTTCAGGTTAAAAATGGACCTGCAGAACAAATTAGCTTCTTAACCCGGGGTACCACTGTATATTCTTCCTTGTTGTTTCTAATCTAATTGACACTGTAAAAAACCTGCAGGAGGAAAGCGGTTCTCCAAAATGCTTCACTCACTCCTTAATGTTGAGCAACAGCTTCATTATCCCCTATGCTGACAAGTCAAAATATTATTCAGTGATATTTGAAATACCATCCAAGAATCAAACCCCAACAGCAAACCTCTTTCTGGCCTTTCTATCTAGGTGACTTTTCCTCAGCTTTGTTTTAATTGCAGTCACCACATTTCAATTTTGTTTCCTCTGTTAAAAGCGACCCCAGCTTTGTATTTTCCTTTTAAGCTGATTGAAATAAAGTATTTGAACAAATGTCACCAGCACTTAGAAATCTCTGTTTACTCTGCCTCCTGCTTTTATCCTGTCTCGGTACTGCCGTGCCAGCTCTTAAGGCCCTGAGTGCTGTCAATCTAAATTAATGTACCTCGTAGCCAGGATACCATACAAAATCATTAATTGTTGTCTTTTCAAAATATGCCTTTATTAATTTTCTAAGCTTGTTCTTCTGGTTGTTGAACAGCAGAACCTTTTGTAAATCAGCTGCTGAGAGTTCAGAGCTCCTTGAGATCCATTAGGTACATACCTCTGGGATTGTATTATTCATCTGACAAGTATTTACATTCATTAAAGGGAGAACAGGACTCAGTAACTCCTGGAAAATGGCTTGTTTTTCTTCCAAACTTCTTGGCATCTTATTATATGATGATTGTGATCATTATGAAAGATGGAAGACGATGTTAGCTGGGACTGATGATTTCTACCAGGGTTGGTCGAATCCAAAGCTAAGGACTTACAAGACAGTAAGTGTTAAGGAAGTGTGGTGAATTTGTGCATAATGCCAAGCCATAGTTAAAGCCCGCCAAGATTTGTAGGCAAACAACAGACCATTGCTTCAGATCATGCTTTGCCTCTTCTTGCAGGAAGGAGGCGGCATTCATCCTCTGCAAAGAGCTTCGGTTGCACATGCCTGTTCTCAGCAGGGAAACACACGAGTAGTCAAACAGAACAGGGTTGCTCACCAGCTAGTGAGTGAAGGGTTTGAGCCTCCTGGCTAAAGGGATCTCCTGCGCAAGCATGTTCACTTCACGGAACACACTGGTAAAGCAGCATCCAGCAGAATTAAAACCTCTTGATCTCTCCAGGGTGGCTGGGATAGTTGGAAGGAAGAGTTGTAGTGGCTCCTCCATCTCCTTCTCCTCCAGTGGTGCCAACTTGAATAATATATTTGAGGGACCAGATAACCCCCCCCAATTGATCACATGATGCCGTGCACACACACCATTTGAATGGCAATGCCCATCAACTATGGGAGGGCCCAACCCCCTCAAATATTTTATGGGGAGGCTGAGGACCCCTCATCCCCTAGGTGTTGGCTCCTATGTTCCCCTCTCAAACATATGTTTGATTTGGATTTTAAAAACTCTAATTAAACATCAGCTCCACCCCCCAATTAATTCCAGATCCACAGCAGGCGTTTCCTGGGTTGTCCAAGGTTGGGTTTGGGGATGGGGCAGAGGGTGTACACAGTCCTAATAGTGGTTTACTAATTATGTGGATAAATATCCAGGGTTGTTGAACTGGCATATTGCATTACAATGCAGTCAGCTTGCAGGTTCTTCCATGACTGCCTGTTCACAGAGACATCGGATATTAGCAAAGAACATCAATAGTACAAACTGGTCTTGAAAGGGCGGTGGATTGGTGCGGGGGGGGGGTACCTTGTACGTCTGTGATGTATTCATTTTATAATGTGCTTTTGTTTATTGAGTTTACACTTGCTCTTTCCGGAGGCGAGCTAATTTATTTCTGTCCTTTCATAAAAGTCATTGTATGACAGATGAAATGTCAGCTGTAATTAAACAGAATCGCTGGGGTATCCCCTGAAAGAAGCAGCGCAGAGAGGAGACTGCACTGGAGGGAAGGGGGGGGAGCGAAAAATGTGCACATGCTCAAAGGCTTCATGTCTGGCACTGCTTTCTCTTGCTTAGTTTCTCACTGTGCTTTAGTCACAGTGAGTGGACCCACTGCCACCCAACACCGCGGCCATCCATCCAGCATCTCTGCCTGCACCAGGTTAGAATCAGAACCACCTTTGGAACTGCAGCCCAACCGTAAGCGCTTGGCTGGGATGTAAGACTGGGTGTATTAATGCAGGAAAGAACTGATGATGAGGCACAGGGGAGAGGGATAGTGATAGCTTCCATTTAATGGGCCATGCTACATGGTCACCTAAGCCTGGTATGGGAGACTTGAGGTTGGGAGCTGAATGCAGCCATCTAGGCCTCTCTACCTCAGACGTCTTCCCAGGCCACCCCCCTCACTTGCCCTCGTTCACACCCTGAGGGTTTGTACCTGGCTGGAATGCACCCTTGAACTGTGATATAACGCCTCATGTCGGCTAGATGGAGGATACAGAAGGATGTGCATAGAAACCAAGTGGACTCAAGGGCATCCTGATCAAATTTGCAGATGACACCAAACTGGGAGGGGTGGCTAACACCCCAGAGGACAGGGTCACACTTCAAAATGACCTTGACAGATTAGAGAACTGGGCCAAAACAAACAAGATGAACTTTAACAGGGAGAAATGTAAAGTATTGCACTTGGGCAAAAAAAATGAGAGGCACAAACACAAGATGGGTGACACCTGGCTTGAGAGCAGTACATGTGAAAAGGATCTAGGAGTCTTGGTTGACCACAAACTTGACATGAGCCAACAGTGTGACACGGCAGCTAAAAAAGCCAATGCAATTCTGGGCTGCATCAATAGGAGTATAGCATCTAGATCAAGGGAAGTAATAGTGCCACTGTATTCTGCTCTGGTCAGACCTCACCTGGAGTACTGTGTCCAGTTCTGGGCACCACAGTTCAAGAAGGACACTGACAAACTGGAACGTGTCCAGAGGAGGGCAACCAAAATGGTCAAAGGCCTGGAAACGATGCCTTATGAGGAACGGTTAAGGGAGCTGGGCATGTTTAGCCTGGAGAAGAGGAGGTTAAGGGGTGATATGATATTTTGGACAAAATGGACTGTTTCAAAAAGTAGCAAAGAGATATCTGGCAGGGCAAGAAGCCTCGAATAAAATTTAAGATATTAACAGATGCTAAAGAAAGAGGTGGATTTGCCCTGCCAGACCTTAAACTTTATTATGAATCAGCCGCTTTTTGTTGGCTGAGAGTATGGATGCTTCTTGAAAACACTGATGTGTTGGATTTGGAAGGTTTCAACAATGTATTTGGTTGGCATGCATATCTGTGGTATAATAAGGTTAAAGCACACAAAGCGTTCAAAAACCATATTGTCAGAAAAGCACTGTTTAATGTCTGGATAAGATATAAGGATTTGTTAGAAAATAAAACCCCAAAATGGCTGTCACCAATGGAAGCAAAGGCTCAGAAAAAACTCAATATGAAGGCCAAATGGCCGAAGTATTGGGAAATTCTGGAACAAGAGGGAGATAGATTAAAATTGCAGAGTTTTGAAAAACTAAAAAATAGAGTGCGAGACTGGCTCCATTATTATCAAATAATGGAGGCATATAATTTGGACAAAAAACTAGGTTTCCAGGTGGAAAAATCAAAATTAGAAACAGAATTGTTAGACCCCAAAGTTAAGAATTTGTCAAGAATGTATAACTTGCTGTTGAAATGGAATACTCAGGATGAAACGGTGAAGTCTGCTATTATTAAATGGGCACAAGATGTTGGACATAACATTATGATGGCTGACTGGGAACAGTTATGGACCACAGGTATGAAGTTTACGGCATGTAATGCCTTAAAAGAGAATTTAATGAAAATGATTTACAGGTGGTACATAACACCAGTCAAGCTTGCAAAAATCTATCATTTGCCCGATAATAAATGCTGGAAATGTAATGAGACTGAAGGTACATTCTTCCACCTTTGGTGGACATGCCCAAGGATTAAGAATTTCTGGGAGATGATTTATAATGAAATGAAAAAGGTATTCAAATATACCTTCCTGAAGAAACCAGAGGCCTTTCTCCTGGGCATGGTCGGCCAATTGGTGCCAAAGAAGGATAGAACTTTTTTTATGTATGCTACAACAGCAGCAAGAATACTTATCGCAAAGCATTGGAAGACACAAGATCTACCCACCCGGGAAGAATGGCAGATGAAGCTGATGGACTACATGGAATTGGCGGAAATGACTGGCAGAATCCAAGACCAGGGAGAAGAGTCGGTGGAAGAAGATTGGAAAAAATTTAAAGTATATTTACAGAAATATTGCAAAATTAATGAATGTTAGAAGGATGCTGGAACGAAGTTATATGGCTTTAGCAGAAATGTTATAAAGAATTAAGTAAAAATAGATTGTTAATGGACCAAAGTGGAAAATTTAAGACTTCCGGAGGCGGCGCGAAACGGCAATGGCGGTCCTCTTCAGCTGCTGAAGAGGGGCTCCGCGGAAAAGGGTCGTGCGCTGCGGCACAGCGACGACCCATCCAGAAAAACCACGGGTAGAGTGAGCCCGTGGCCGTGGGGTTCGGCGGGCACCAGGAGCGACCTCGGAAACGCAGAAGGGACCCCGTAAGGGGCTCCGGAACGTGGAAGGGGTAGCGGTGCTGTGAATCCATCGCTCTTTCCGCGGAAGTGAAGCCGCGCGGCTGCTGCTGATGAGCGCTGACCTTTCTTCTTTGAAACATCTGATTTGAAACAACATACTCGTGAGTAAGAAATCTGAGACCTTATTGGAACTTAAATTTGTGAATTTCGGCTGAAAGCGGGAAACGCTAAAAAGGAAGTCAGTCTTCCGGCTCTGTTTAAAGTGCTGAGCAAAGACTTATTAAAGCGGAAGCGTTGAAAGGAGTTTAAAAGAAGTTGGAATTTACCCTGCAAATTCGGATTTAATTGTTTAAAGGTGAAAGAAAAGCTAAATCTGTATTATAAGTGGTTAGAGACTGCGATTTCTCTTCCTACCTTTTGTGGATTACAAAGCTACGAAACCCAGCTCTCAGGCTGTCTGGATATAAAGTAACATCAGATTGTGGAAACTGTATATAAAGCGTAAAGTTACATTGGGCCATTTTGTAACCTATAAAGAAGGAACTGTTGCATGCACCTCTGGAAAGAACTTTTATTCTCTGCAGTTAAAAAGTGAATTCAGAGGGTTCCCCCCCCTGTTTTGGATTTTAACTAACTTTTCTTTTTGGGAACTTAATGGCGGAAATTCTTTATCCTTCTCCTTAATTTCTGGGGAGCTCCCCCTGCTGGATTGTGGAATTATTAGTCTCTGGGAACTGCTGATTGTTTTGGAACTTTTACGTCTGGATGTTTACATTTTGAATTGCCTTTCCCATGGGATTTACAATTTAACCTTGACACTTGGACAGCTGTGGAATGAGTGGTACAGCAAAAACAAGGGCTGCCAAGAAAGCAAAACAAACCGAACTGTTGCAATCAACGCTGCCTGTGCAGCCACGTAGATCATCTGTTCCAATTGTGACAGGTCTGCAAGAAGGACAATCCATACAGCCAACTTTTGGTGATATGGCTGCAGGAGGGCTAGACCCTGTCTCTAAAGAAATATTGGATCAGCTGGCTGTATTAAATAAGAAAGCGGATGAACAAGCGGCAAAATTTGAGGAACAAGCGGCTAAATTTGATCAGGTGGCAGCTACAATTAATAGACTGACAGACCAAGTCGCTTTAAATACACAGGCAATAAGCAACACTGAGAAGACAATAACAGAAAATCGAAAATTAGCCGAGGAAGCAAATTCAAAAGCAGACCAAAATAAAAAGAGAATAGAGGAATTAAGAGGAGAAGTACGACCACTGAGCAGACAGGTTACTGAACAGCAAGCGTACCTGTCCATGGCGGAACTGAAAAACAGGGAAAGCAATCTCAGGATTAGAAATATCCCAGAATCAGAAAAAGAAGATTTGATTGGTTTCTTGACAGCAGAAATATCCAAGTTCTGGGGGCTGGCAGAAGAGAAGGACTTCAAAATTGTCACCGCTTTCAGATTGGGAAGAGTGGCCAAGAAGGACAAACCAAGAGATTGCTTGATCATTTTGAGATCTAAGCAAGAAAAAGATAATATACTCGGCCTGCATTTTAAAAATACATTGGTGATACAGGGAAAGACAGCAGAAATCTTCAGAGACATACCAAAACAGCTACTGGATTTAAGAGCTACATATAAGGACCTGGCAAGCTTATTGAGAAACAACACAATACCCTACAGGTGGGAATTTCCTCAAGGACTATCTTTTACTTGGAAAGGGAAGAAGGTAAGAATTAGAACAGCAGAGGAGCAAGAAAAGTTCCTAAACGATCACGGGGAGGACCTTCGGAAAGGAGTAGCAGGAGCTTGGCCACCTCCTTCGTTTGGTTTCAATCCGGTTCCACCTCCAGACAAAGACGACAAAGGAGACACCCCCACTGGCCAATAAATTGATCCAGGATGTCTCTGCAGCTTCTCAGTTGGAATATTAATGGCGCAAATTCGCCCGAAAAAAGGAAAAGGATTTTTCACATATTGAGAAAAGAACAATTAGACGTCATTTGCCTTCAAGAAACACATGTGACTAGGCTCCACAGGAGAGTGTTAATTAACAAGAGACTAGGCCAAGAATTTATTTCATCAGACAAGGTCAAAAAAAGAGGAGTAGTGATATATGCAAAGGAGAGCCTAGCACCAAAGTTGGTATTTAAAGATGAACAAGGAAGAATTTTGGCGATTGAAATTCAATCACAAGGAGAAAAATTCTTGATAGTAGGAATCTATGCACCAAATGATGGGAAATCGGAATTTTATAAGAAGCTGCAGGAGATAATGCTGGACCATATTGACTATACTAACATCATTCTGATGGGAGATATGAATGGGGTTGTCTCCACCTACATGGATAAGTCACAAAATCAGAACTTGACTAAAGATGGCAGACTTCCAAAGACTTTTTTTGAACTTACAGACAATATGGACTTGATTGATATTTGGAGGACAAAGAACCCTCTAGGTAAAGAGGGAACATTCTTTTCTGAAGCCCACCTATCTTGGACAAGAATCGACCAAATCTGGATATCTAGAGGACTGGCACCTAAGACTAAAAAAATAGAGATTTGCCCTAAAACCTGCTCCGACCATAACGCTTTGAAAATAGACTTGAGACTTACACCAGCTGGATCCTTCAGATGGAGAATGAATGACTATTTGTTTAGAGATCAGGAGATTGTGAAGCAGGCCCAAAAAACGTTGAAAGATTATTTTGAAATAAATTTGAATACCTCGGTGGAAAAGAAAATAATCTGGGACGCGAGTAAAGCTGTTATGAGAGGGTTCCTGATACAACAGAATACTATTAAGAAAAAACTCTGGAGTGGTAAAAAGGACAAGATTCTGGAGAAGATAAGAGTCGGAGAGAAAAAGTTGAGACTAAATCCAAAATCAAAATAATAATAATAATAATAATAATAATAATAATAATAATAATAATAATAATAATTTATTATTTGTACCCCGCCCATCTGGCTGGGTTTCCCCAGCCACTCTGGGCGGCTTCCACAGAAACCAAAAAACACTAAAATATCATACATTAAAAGCTTCCCTGAATAGGGCCGCCTTAAGATGTCTTCTGAATGTCAGGTAGTTGTCCATCACCTTGACATCCGATGGGAGGGCATTCCACAGGGCGGGCGCCACCACCGAAAAGGCCCTCTGCCTGGTTCCCTGTAGCTTCGCTTCTCGCAATGAGGGAACCGCCAGAAGGCCCTCGGCGCTGGACCTCAGTGTCCGGGCAGAACGATGGGGGTGGAGACGCTCCTTCAGGTATACAGGACCGAGGCCGTAAAAGAAGTTTTAAGAGAAATAAAATTCCATCAAGCACAATATGCGAAATTGATAAATCAAGAAGTTGAATGGAAAATTAAACAGATGAAACAAAGATCATTCGAATTGGCAAATAAATGTGGGAAGCTGCTGGCATGGCAGCTGAAAAAGAGAAAGAAATTGAACTTTGTTACCAATCTGGAGGTTGAAGGAGAATGTATTCAGAAACCAGAAGAAATTAGAAAGTGTTTCCAGAGATATTTCAAAAAATTGTTTACCCAAGGACCCCAAGCAGAGACTGAGATAAACAAATTTCTGAAAAGCCATGGCCTGCAAAAACTAACACAAGACAAACAAACAGCCCTGAATTACAAAATAACACAACAGGAAATTGAAAGTGCCATTCAGAACATGCAATTAGGCAAATCCCCAGGCCCAGATGGACTTACCTCCAAATACTATAAGACATTGAAGGAATATCTGGTCCAGCCACTAATGGAGGTATGTAACCAAATTATGGAAGGGAAGGGGGCACCAGAATCGTGGAAAGAGGCA
Organism: Podarcis bocagei; assembly: GCF_964188305.1. NCBI lineage: Eukaryota > Metazoa > Chordata > Lepidosauria > Squamata > Lacertidae > Podarcis > Podarcis bocagei. The sequence continues at coordinate 31,428,919 of NC_138129.1, forward strand.
TTCATCACTTTGATACCAAAATTGGAATCTGAAAAGACTCAACTTAAGAACTACCGTCCCATCTCACTCCTAAACGTGGATTACAAAATTTTCGCTGATATCTTGGCAAATAGACTGAAAAAAGTTTTAAACGAAGTAATTCACAAAGACCAAGCAGGCTTTCTCCCTGGTAGGCATTTGTCTGACAACACCAGGAATATTGTTGACGTTTTGGAATTACTAGAGACAAATTTGAACACGAAAGCAGTTTTGATTTTCATAGATGCAGAGAAGGCCTTTGATAATATATCCTGGAAATTTATGAAGAAAAATTTGGAAGGGATGGGTGTGGGAAGGGCGTTCCAAAATGGTATTGAAGCAATTTATTCAGAACAAAAAGCCAAATTGATAGTAAATAATGTGGTGACAGAGGAGTTTAAAATTGAAAAAGGGACACGACAGGGATGCCCCTTATCACCCTTGTTATTTATTTCTGTCCTGGAGGTGTTGCTGAACTTGATTAGGAAGGACCAGCAGGTGGAAAGAATACAGGTCGGAGAAAAACAATATAAATTGAAGGCTTTTGCAGACGATCTGGTTTTGACAGTACAGGAGCCAGAAACTAGTACAAAAAGAGCTCTAGAACTAATCTCTGAGTTTGGTCGGGTGGCGGGATTCAAGTTGAACAAACAAAAAACTAAGGTTTTGGCAAAAAACTTGACACCTTCAGAAATAGATGGGTTCCAGAAGGAAACAGAATTAAATGTGGTTACAAAAGTGAAATACCTGGGGGTCAACTTGACTGGGAGAAATTTGAATTTGTTTAAAGATAATTATGAAAAATGTTGGTCTGAAATTAAAAAGGACTTGGAAATTTGGTCAAGATTGAAACTTTCCTTGTTGGGAAGAATTGCAGCAGTTAAGATGAATGTATTGCCAAGAATGTTGTTTCTGTTTCAAACCCTTCAGATCGTGGACAGAGTGGAGTGCTTTGGAAAGTGGCAGAGGGATATTATGAAGTTTGTCTGGCAGGGCAAAAAGCCCCGAATAAAATTTAAGATACTAACAGATGCAAAGGAAAGAGGGGGATTTGCCCTGCCGGACTTAAGATTGTATTACGAAGCTGCATCCTTCTGCTGGATGAAGGATTGGTTTTTGTTAGAAAACACTGATGTCCTAGATCTGGAAGGGTTTAGCAATGCTTTTGGGTGGCATGCATACTTGTGGTACGACAAGATAAAGTTTCATAAATTGTTTAAAAACCATATTGTCAGGAAAGCTTTATTCATTGTCTGGACTAAATATAAGGACTTATTTGAAAGTAAGACCCCGAGGTGGTTATCACCGACGGAGGCCAAGGCCATAAAACTACGTAACATGGAGAGTGGCTGGGTAAAATACTGTGAGATAATAGAAAGAGTTGGTGATACTTGGAGGTTGCAGAGTTTTGAAAAATTGAAAGGAAAGGTGCGAGGCTGGTTTCACTATGCCCAAATTTTAGAGATCTTTAAAAAGGACAAAAAAATTGGTTTCCAGGTGGAAAAATCAAAATTAGAGACAGAACTACTTGAACCTAAGACGAAAGTGCTTTCAAGAATGTATAACTTGTTGCTTAAATGGAACACTCAAGACGAGACAGTCAAATCAGCTATGATAAAATGGGCACAAGACATTGGGCACAACATTATGTTTGAAGACTGGGAAAGGTTATGGACCACCGGTATGAAATTCACGGCATGTAGTGCCTTAAAAGAAAACATTATGAAAATGGTATACAGGTGGTACATGACCCCAGTCAAACTTGCAAAGATATATCATCTGTCTGATAATAAATGTTGGAAATGTAAGGAGGCTGAAGGAACATTCTTTCACCTCTGGTGGACGTGCCCGAGGGTGAAGGCTTTTTGGGAAATGATTTACAATGAGTTGAAAAAGGTGTTTAAGTATACCTTTCATAAGAAACCAGAGTCCTTCCTCCTGGGCAATGTAGGCCAGAGAGTGTCAAAGAAAGATAGAACTTTCTTTTTATACGCAACTACAGCAGCAAGAATCCTTATAGCTAAATATTGGAAGGCACAGGAGCTACCCACGCGGGAAGAGTGGCATACCCAACTGATGGACTACATGGAATTAGCCGAAATGACGGGCAGAATTCGAGACCTGGGAGAAGAGGCAGTGGAAGAGGATTGGAAAAAATTTAAGGACTATCTTCAAAAACATTATAAGTTATATGAATGTTGAGAATTTGCTAAGTTTTGGGAAAAACATGCTTCAGTATTGAGATTTGATGATGTTGGAAATTAAGTTATGACTGCGAAAAGTTTAAATTTCTAGAGTTTATAATTAGACGAAAGTACAAAAACACATGAAACAAGGTATCAATTTGCTGTTTATTGTTTATTGTAAAGAAAGCAGGGGATGGAAGACGTGGGGAAGTCCAGTTGACTTTGACAAAAGATCTGGAAAAATGATTTTTTCTTTTTATATTTAACTTCTTTTTTCTTTTTGTAAAAACGCTTTTGTCGTGTTGTTGACGATGTATTCTGACCTTGGAAAAAAAGCAATAAAAAATTATTTTAAAAAAAAACAAAGTGGAAAATTTAAGGTTAGAATGTCTTAAGTTAAATTTTAGAACGAAAATTGAAAAAGATGGAAAGGACTTGCTGAAATAGCTAATTGAACTAGAATACAAAAAAGGGAGGTGCGAGGAGGTCGATGAAACAAGTATATGAAAGGTAAAGACATGGAAAGGCTGGATGTGTTTTTAAATGTTTTTGTTCTGTTTTTTCGTTGTTTTATTGTATTGTTTTTTGTTTTCTCTCTTTGTTTTTTGTTTTTTTAATGTATTGTAAGGTATAGTTTTGTTATGTTTAACTTTCTGTTGTTCTTTTTCTCTTTCTGTAATTTTCAAACTCCTAATAAATATCATTATAAAAAAGGGGGGTGATATGATAGCCATGTTCAAATATATAAAAGGATGTCATATAGAGGAGGGAGAAAGGTTGTTTTCTGCTGCTCCAGAGAAGCGGACACGGAGCAATGGATCCAAACTACAAGAAAGAAGATTCCACCTAAACATTAGGAAGAACTTCCTGACAGTAAGAGCTGTTCGAGAGTGGAATTTGCTGCCAAGGAGTGTGGTGGAGTCTCCTTCTTTAGAGGTCTTTAAGCAGAGGGTTGACAACCATATGTCAGGAGTGCTCTGATGGTGTTTCCTGCTTGGCAGGGGGTTGGACTCGATGGCCCTTGTGGTCTATTCCAACTCTATGATTCTATGATTCAAGTACCAACTACCTACAGTACAGTGGTACCTTGGGTTAAGAACTTAATTCGTTCTGGAGGTCTGTTCTTAACCTGAAACTGTTCTTAACCTGAAGCACTACTTTAGCTAATGGAGCCTCCTGCCGCCACCGCCGCACGATTTCTGTTCTCATCTGAAGCAAAGTTCTTACCCTGCGGTACTATTTCTGGGTTAGTGGAGTCTGTCACCTGAAGCGTATGTAGCCTGAAGCATCTGTAACCTGAGGTACCACTATTCCACTTTTGTCTCTGGCCCTGTCTTCCACTGGCATGTTGCGCAGAAGGGAATGGAGCCCTGCCTCAGGTCTACTCTCTCAGTCACTGTCTTGGGCCTCAATGGCAGAGGTCTCTTTCACATCAACTGCTTCTACCTCATCCTTTTAAGTGGAGATGCTGGATTGAACCTGGGACCAACGGCATGCAAAGCTTGCGCTCTACCCATGAGCCATCGCAACAAGATATTGGGGCAAAGACGAAGGATATTGGGGCAGCCATAAACACCTTTAGAAAGAATTCCACCTCAACTCATATCTTGCAGTGTGGATTCCCTGACCACTTAAGTGGCTGTAATAAATTAATTGAAAACAGAAAGCCACATTGCACATGCTCCTGGGTGCTCTTATCTTCGTTATTACGTCATAGGCTCTGTGGATAACCTTAGTACTGAGAATAGTTCTTTCATGGAGCAGGGGCTGGTCCAGTGAAAGGAAAGCATTTTTTGAAAACTCATTGATGTCAATGGGCTATCTTAAAACACTTGCTTAATTCATCCTTGAAATCAGTGAGGCTTCTAAGTATATAGCTTTTGGCTGGGCCATGTCCTAAATACCGTATTTTTCGCCCTATAAGACGCACTTTTCCCCCTCCAAAAATGAAGGGGAAATGTGGGTGCGTCTTATGGGGCGAATGCAGGCTTTCGCTGAAGCTTGGAGAGCGAGAGCGGTAGGTGCGCACCGACCCCTCTCGCTCTCCAGGCTTCGCGGACCTCTCCCCAAGCAGCGGGAATGCTCCCGCTGCTTGGGGAGAGTTGCCGGCATCCCGAAGCCTGCGCGCGCTGATCCCAGCGCCGGCAGGCTTCGCGGATCTCTCCGCAAGCAGCGGGAACGTTCCCGCTGCTTGGGGAGAGTTGCAGGCATCCCGAAGCCTGCCCGCGCTGATCCCAGCGCCGGCAGGCTTCGCGGATCTCTCCGCAAGCAGCGGGAACGTTCCCGCTGCTTGGGGAGAGTTGCAGGCATCCCGAAGCCTGCCCGCGCTGATCCCAGCGCCGGCAGGCTTCGCGGATCTCTCCGCAAGCAGCGGGAACGTTCCCGCTGCTTGGGGAGAGTTGCAGGCATCCCGAAGCCTGCCCGCGCTGATCCCAGCGCCGGCAGGCTTCGCGGATCTCTCCGCAAGCAGCGGGAACGTTCCCGCTGCTTGGGGAGAGTTGCAGGCATCCCGAAGCCTGCCCGCGCTGATCCCAGCGCCGGCAGGCTTCGCGGATCTCTCCGCAAGCAGCGGGAACGTTCCCGCTGCTTGGGGAGAGTTGCAGGCATCCCGAAGCCTGCCCGCGCTGATCCCAGCGCCGGCAGGCTTCGCGGATCTCTCCGCAAGCAGCGGGAACGTTCCCGCTGCTTGGGGAGAGTTGCAGGCATCCCGAAGCCTGCCCGCGCTGATCCCAGCGCCGGCAGGCTTCGCGGATCTCTCCGCAAGCAGCGGGAACGTTCCCGCTGCTTGGGGAGAGTTGCAGGCATCCCGAAGCCTGCCCGCGCTGATCCCAGCGCCGGCAGGCTTCGCGGATCTCTCCGCAAGCAGCGGGAACGTTCCCGCTGCTTGGGGAGAGTTGCAGGCATCCCGAAGCCTGCCCGCGCTGATCCCAGCGCCGGCAGGCTTCGCGGATCTCTCCGCAAGCAGCGGGAACGGTACCGCTGCTTGGGGAGAGTTGCAGGCATCCCGAAGCCTGCCCGCGCTGATCTCAGCGCCGGCAGGCTTCGCGGATCTCTCCGCAAGCAGCGGAAACGGTACCGCTGCTTGGGGAGAGTTGCAGGCATCCCGAAGCCTGCCCGCGCTGATCCCAGCGCGTGCAGGCTTCGCGGATCTCTCCGCAAGCAGCGGGAACCACCGCTGGGCTCCCACGGCTTGCAGAGAGCTGCCTGTTTGCGGGCTGGGGTCGGGGGAAGCTCGGGCTGCCCCAGCCCCGCGCCTGGGGGGGAAATAATTTTTTTCCTTTATTTCCCCCCCAAAAAACTAGGTGCGTCTTATGGGCCGGAGCGTCTTATGGGGCGCAAAATACGGTATGCATCTGCAAAAAGCAGTATTTTTATTATTATTCTGTCAAACATTTCTTATAGCCAAATCAGCCTTTATGCTTAATACATTGCATTTGTATTGTTAGCATCTGATACACGTGTGATCATTACAGTCTTGATCCCCCAACCCCTATGGAAATCATATTGCCATTTCTTGCAACGCAATGAAGACCTATTCATTTCTACCTTTTATTCCAGAAAGTGCTCCATAAATTCTTATTGTGTTTTAGTGGATTTTTCACAACAGCCGTTTTAGAATTTCTTATGTGCAAAGACAACTTAATCTTAAATCTCTCATCTCCAATCGGTTGTAAATAGATAGAAAATGTGATCTTTTTAAAGGCATGTGTAAGCTGGCAGCATGGACTTGGTGCATCTACTGTTGAGCAGTAAAACCTGCTTATGATTTGAGGAAAAAGAAGACTTCTCAAAAGAACATTGAAACTGTAATAGAAGAAAAAGCAATTATTTCCAAATGGAGTTGGAGAGTCTATGAGCTGTATTCATGCTCATTGGAAACTCCGCAGCCTGCTTCTTTTATGAACGTGCAAATCAAAGCACTGAAATTGCTAGTAATATGTAGTCAAAACTTGCCTTGAATCTGCCTTAGTTTGCAGATTTCAATCACATTTATATTTCTAAAATAGAGGCGATAACACAGCTCAAGAGAACAGTTCTTCCTGTCAGAAAAATAGCAATATGCCTTTCAAATCATAGCAGTGGAGAGATGCCAGCTCCCTTCACATCCATAGCAGCTGATTTGCAGCTGTCAGCAGGGTTAAGGCTCGCCAAGCCAAGCCAGCTAGCAGAGAAGACAGACACATTTTGTACAGAACTGGAGCTGTTCTGGAAGTGCCGTCATTACGTTCAACACAAATGTACTTTTCTCTCTAGCATCAAGTGGTGGGAAAATATTGTTCTGCAAATGGGCAGCACCCATGATCAGGGAAGGCTGGTCATCAGAGGAAGGTGGTCCAGAATCCTAATGCACCCTAAAATCTAACACTGGAGCCCAGCAGCCCTGAGTTCCTCCACAGCCACATTCAGAAATATCCTCTCCTTCAGGGACTCCTAGGAGTCTTTTCCATCCCTCTTCTTTGATGGCCAGTCACAGCTATGGACAGTACAGTCAGTCACAAACTTCACAACGGCCAGCAGGTCCCACTCTCCACCCTTTTCTCCAGGGAGATTTAAGCTGCCCTCCCCAAATCAATAAAAATGCATAGCTGACTGCTCCCCCTAACAAAAGGCCTGCCTCTCTCTAACAAAAATCCTAGCTACACCATCACATTTTATTGTATTTTTAAAATAAGGCTGGCTGGCTGGTTGTTTTTTTGAGGAGCACCTGTGTTTATTTGTTGGGGTACTATTTTTCGGGATGTGGGTGGCACTGTGGTCTAAACCACTGAGCCTCTTGGGCTTGCTGATCAGAAGGTTGGAGGTTTGAATCCCCGTGATGGGATGAGCTCCCATTGCTCGGTCCCAGCTCCTTCCAACCTAGCAGTTTGAAAGCACGCCCCCAAAAGTGCAAGTAGATATTTAAATAGGTACTGCTCCAGTGGGAAGGTAAACAGCGTTTCCGTGCACTACTCTGGTTTCAGTGGCCACATGACCCGGAAAAACTGTCTGGGGACAAATGCTGGCTCCCTTGGCCTGTAAAGCGAGATGAGCACCGCAACCCCAGAGTCATCTGCGACTGGACTTAACTGTCAGGGGTCCTTTACCTTTTAAAATGTTTTTCATGGGCAGGGTTCTGAGCACCGACATATTTCCTTCCATGAAACGGGTACGATAATTTCCTAGAAATCCAGAGACCCATCACCAAACTATTGTCCCGAACCCCTGGCTTACCTGGCAACAAATCAGCATGCCAAGTTCAAAGTCCACACAAGCAAAGTCCAAAAGCCAGGAAGCGAGGTTCAGGGTCAATCCAAGTAACCAAAGTCCAAAGTCTGCAAGACACAGTCCAAAGTCAAACTGGAAGCACAGTCCCATGGAGGTCCAGGAGCATTCAAGTCAAGGTCCATCAACATGGACAGTTGGGCAGACACAGCACCTCAGCTCTGCTGCCCTGTTATTCTTTGCATGTTGATTGCAGCATCTGGGCTTGATGAGGCATGTGACCCTCACCTGCTCCAATCCTACTTCAGCTGAGGAATCACACTCCTTCTCCCAGAGTTAGCGAGCTCCACCTGGCCAGTGAGGGAGATGTGCTGTGGGCCCTTGCCTGTTTCAGTCTCCTGGAGCAGCCTGCCTGGTGCTCCCTATGCCTCAGAGCACGCCATGTTCATGGAGAAAGGGGCTCCTCTGGCTCTTGTAAAGTGTCCTGCTGCTCTGGTTCCTGTGCGTCACCCCGTGAGTACTTCCTACACCAACCTCTCCTTCCCCATCCCCAGCTTGCCCCCGTGTGTCCCAGTCCTGGCTGCACCCCTCACTGGGATCCTCCTCCCCGTTGCTCTGCCAGTTCATTACAACTATATAGAAACTGCTTATATACAAAACTGAAACTACTAGTAAGATCATATTAGCTTCCTTTCTCTGCTGGTGTCACCCATAACTGATCCCCCCAATACAACTATTTCTACATCATGTTAGTTCCTGCTCACATTACAACCCCTATAAAAGGATAAACCTGTGCATATGGCAAAATGGGTAGCCCATCTGAAGTGAAAACAGAGCGGAGGGGCAAGTCTGAGGGCTGTACATCTGTCATGCAAAATGTGAACCCTAGCAGGAAGCAGGGCTCACACTACAAGTAAAGAACTTGCTGGGGCTTCTCTTTCAAATTTGCATTTGTTGTGATCCTATGATAACGAAGCCTCCAGTCCTAAACACAATGGGGAGTAAGCCCATCAAATACAGAGGGACTTACTCCTAAGTAACCATGCACAAGAAGGAAATGGGCATATGAATTTAGCTGAACATCCTGCAGTAGATACTTGCTCATTTTGTTAACACCATTTTCTAGCATCCCTTAGACTGTTGCTGATGTCTGCAGCCAATTCCTTGCAGATCAAAGGATATTCATTATTAAGTGAGGTCTGTGAGTGGTAGAACTACCATTAGACCCCAAATTATGGGCAGGGTACACCTAGCAAACCCTGTCAGCCCCGCACAAGGACTTTTGCTTGCACAGTGCAGCTTCCCCCCTTTTCCACACCCCCTAATTAGCTCAGTGTGAGGCTAGGAGAACCCCTAAACAGCACACAGGGTAGAGGGGATTGTTTTGTTTGCCAAGCTGATATGTTTGCACAGACAAGAGCAATGATGAATTCCATGCTAAGTATTCAGAGCTATGATTCAGTGAATGCATCGACTGTAATCTTACACAGAGTAAGGTACATTGCAGAGTACTGAAATCAATAGGTTCAAGCATGCTTGTGCTGGATTATGATCATTGCATTATTATTGGCTATTTTACTGCATTTGGTGTATATTCCATCTTGTGTTTTACATGAATTGTGTATTATATGTATTGTGCTTTGCATCTTTTTTTTAAAAAAAATGTCAAGGGTTTTGACTTGTGCATTAATAAATTTGACTGACTTGCATCATAAACAAATGCTTTGGGTGAACCACAAGAGGGAGACAAACACCTGTGATCTTGGAATGTGAGAGACATACATAGCAACATTGCTACATTTTTCATGCACATATGCTTTGTGCCATAGAGAGTGAGATGTGTCAGTAAGATGAGTGATGAGAATTAATCACAACGAACAACAGGAAATGGTAAATGGGTATTTTCTAGAAAGCTGTATCTAGACTAACTGCAGCTCTGCACTGTACTGCAGTTAAGCAAAAATTCAAAAATAACAGAACTCACCTAACCCTCATCATACAGGCATTAATTCAAGGTTCTAGCTCTGAAGTTGAAATAGAAGTTTGTTTTTCACTTACATCCCTACCTCTCAAGCTGTACACATGCGATTTGTAATTCATTATTGTGCACCTGCAAAATCCAGTGATCTAGTATATTCTTTGAGTGTTTACAGTTTACTGTACAAAATGCTGGTGTGTGGGAAACCCTGTGAAGTAAGCAAGTTTAGGCTGAAAACTAGACACTAGGGTACACAATTATTATTTGCTTCCCAACTAAGCACTAGATTTTGTAGTCTCTAAGCTGTGTAGATCAAGGGCATCTTATTAAAAAATTACTTGAAGGAATCCATGAAATGACCACTTGTCAAGTGAATAGTCATCATTGGAAGCCTTCTGAGAATATGCTTTGGGATTACAAAACCCAATGCACATTGAAGAGAAATAAAACTAGTTGTCTAAATCAGTACACATTCCACACTGGCTTGAGTGGAATGCATGATTTACCAGAGATCCATAGAGCATTTCACAGATCAAATAGATAAGCTAGCAGTTGTTCCAATAGCTGACCCAAATCCATTTAAGATCATGGGATTTTTGCATTAACTGATGGTGTATTAAGAAGGTAGACACAAGACGCTTCCTGTCACAATGTATAGATGGCCCCTCAAGCTGCACCATATGCTGGGGACCTCAGCCAACATACATTTGGCAAGCAGCTTGCCAAGCATGTTGGGTACCTCCCACAGCCCAGTTCCATGGTGATCTCTACCGGGAGAGGACAACAATTAATCATATGGCATATGGGTTGTGGGAAGAGGAAATTGTTGCGAGAGCTGAACCTGTATTTCCTCTGAAGCCTTGTGTCAAAGGTGCTAAACAAGCAGTCAAAAATCACTCTCAGGTTTTTCCACCGCTATTGATCTTCTGATAGCCTGTTGCTACGTTGACATCTTTTATGTGGTTCCTCAAGTATAGGTATTGACCAGGGGGGGAAGGAAGGTAGAAACAGAACACCCAAGAATGTAAGAGGTTGTTGGATCAGGTCAGTGATCCACCTTGCTCAGCATCCTCATTGTGGCCAACCAGGAAACATGCAAGCGGCGCCTGGGTTTCGCTCCAGAGGTTTCCAGCAGAAACTTACCGCTTCTGGCAGAGGCCTCATAAAAAGCCAATGGCTGTTTTTGCACAAGACATTAAACTATAGTTAAGTTTAATTGTGGGTTGACATGAAGAAGCAGGGTGCTGGTACGCTCTGCTCCGAAGTCCCCATTTTGTTCCTCCCCCATGCCTGGTGTGTTGCAAGCCACAAAGCACATGCCTTAGTGTGCTGTGTTGTCAGAAATCAGTCATGTGCTTTAAAATGTGAACCGACTCAAATTTCTTCCCCATTCGAACTCCCGGTTCCCAACTCCTGACTCCTTTTAGGCAGCTGCATACAGGCCAGGCCTAACAGACAAGTGGGGAGACAAGGAGTTTCAGTACATTTTTAGGTTCATGCCAATGTGAAAGAGAAATCTGGATGGAAATCATGGAACGTGCTTCCTGATCACCCTTTTAAGACTTTGCAGGCTCTTTATCTTTGCAAACACCTACACTCTTCCTGTTTCCTTCAAAACCCCAACTGAATAAGTTACGTGAGTAAGTTATGTGAACGGCAAACCTCTGCAGACCTTTTTCAAGTGCAAATGATTCTGCAGCAATGGTTAAGGTGGTCTTTTACACCACCTCCAGGCCAACCCCCTTCCTTGAGAATGTCTTGCCGGAAGCTTGTGGCCTTCCTGTAAGGCAACCACAGTCCCTCCCAACACCTAAGAAATGTGTATTACACAAGCAGAAGTTTCTTAAAGCTCTTGCCATTCATGGTCATTTTCTCCACCTAAGCTTCTGCAATCTCACTCAAGCATGTTTGGAGGCCCCAGCTGCTCAGCACTCTTGGGTTGGCCTGGAGTTCCTTACAATTGTCTCACGATGGCCTATTCTGAGAAAGAGAGAAACACCCCCTTTCAACTCTTCACTCCTACTACATTTGCATAATGTACTTGCACATGATCAGCTGAAATCAAGGCCGTTGAAGAGCAGCTGAACTCCACCATCTATGCCAGTCTCTTTCAGACTTTGTCACATTCATAGCAACTAATCTTTTCAAGGCCTCCTGGACATCTTGCTCAGCCCCTCTCCATGTTGCAAGGGGTCCATGGGTAGCCACCTCCCATCAGTTCCAACCAACTTGGCCAGTGGCCAGTACAACAAAATCTGGAGGGCGCCATAGTCTACAATAATATAATACTAAACTATTATAATATAAGAACATGCTGTTGCCCCATACTGTGGAATGCCCTCTTCTCTGCAATATAGGAAACAGCAACCATCACTTGCTTCAGTGCCAGTGTCTTTTATGGGTGGCATTCATCTGTTCTGATTGACTGATGAAGCAATCTCCCGTCCTCCTCCTCCTGCGCACTGTTCTTGGGGTTCTCCGGACACCTTCCCCCACCAAGTGGATTTGGGGGAGACACGGGGTACTCAGAAAAAATAGAGGGGAGCAGCCCCATTGCACTATTTGCAGTCTTTGTGTTGGCTTCTGCTAGCAGCACGGGCTAGCTGAATCCGGCCCTAAATGTTTCTATACTGCTGTTTTATTAGTTTCAGGTTGTACTTCTGTTTTAATAGATGTTAAAAACATTAAGTGGTTTAGAAATGTTTTTAAATAAATGCAGGCCTATCACCACTGACCTATGATGCCTCCTGTCAATGGTCATTGTTACTGTTTGTTTTATTAGTATTTCTCTCCTCCTTTTCTACAATAGGTACCTAGAACAGTTTTCAAAAATTAAATTTTAAAAAACTATGTAAATTCATGAGCTGGACCTAGAGTTTGTTTGTTTAACTGAGCATAACACTAAAGCAGTCTTGTAATAAGGACATCCTATCCAAATCTCAATTTGCCATCAGGTTTTAAAGTGAAAAGTGCCTGTTATGGAGTCTGAATATCATTCCCAAATGCTCCACTTTGATTGCCTGACTCCTTCACCAAGTGTTCATCAGCAGATGTGTCATAGTGGACTACAGAAAGCTGCTTCTCCATACTACATGACTGCAACATCAGCTCACAGCCATCTCTTCTAACAAAAGTCACCTCTCATTTGCAGGCTATGTTGGATGCCTCTGATGATCACCCCAAACCAGGATATTAAGTTCATTTCCTGCTTAGCTAATAAATCCTCACAGGGCTACATCATCCCCCCATGGGAGGCATGAAGTGTCAGCTCATTGACCCACCCTCCTCTCCACAGAGGGTGGAGGAGGAGGAAGAGAAGGAGGAAGGGGCACTCGCAGACTCTCCACCTCTCTGTGTTGTTCAGGCGGTAGGAGGTGCCTTAGAATTCAGCTGTACATCACAGGGGGAGGCGGGGGGAGGCTATATCAGCCTTTTACAACACACCTGGTAGTCACAGGCAGCCAGGCATTCCATACAGGCAAGTGAGAAGGTTGGCAGAGAATGGAGGATATTCCTTCTTGACCAGCCTGCTTGGCTTCCATGCTGACTGCAAAAGAAGGAATATCTCTTCCTCCAGTCAGCGCGGAAATGCAGTAGGTTGGCAGAGGAGACACAGAGTGATCCACCCCTTCTTCCCCCTGACTGCTTTAGAATAAGTCGTTTTATCAAAAGAATTTCCATGCTGGCCATGCAACTTGCATAGAAATGCAGGCTTCTAGTCTCTGAGCAGGCTGCTGAGATTTTTGCAGGCTCGTAACTTCTGCAGACTGGATTATGATGCTGAATATCTGCTGATGTATCTATATCTATCTATATCTAGATACCTATATCTATATCTAGGCCTATGCTGATAATATACTATAATATACTCTATGGCTGTTTGCTACCGGTCCCCATCAAAACATAGAAGCAGAGAATTATGCACCTGAAAGCATCAGAATTAAATTCAGCCACCAAGTTCCTGGGCATTGGGAGAAATTGGTCCTTTCTTTTTCTCACGTGCTGAAGTTGTCATAAATATCAGATGCAAAAGTAGCCAAGTTTCAAGCAAATATTTTTCTTTTCTTTTAAAAAGCAAAATATTACTTCCACCTGTTTTAGGGAGATGTGAAAGGATCACCTGAGTGGGCAATAGGGGGCTAATCCAATTGGGAACAGGAAATTGGGGAAGTGAGATTAACCCTTTTGCAAATGTAATTTTACTGAACAAAATTACTCGCCAAGCTGCTCTTGGCATTGCCAAGAGAAAATGACAGGTGGTTACATAGCTTCCAGCAAACTTTCACCAATGGGGCAAACACCAAGTTTCAGGAGGGAATTTCAGTCAGAAAAAAATGGGAGGTTCTACAGACCCACTCTGCCTCACCTCCAACTCTCATTGGTGCTGTATATTTTTAAATAAACACAATTCTATTCACAGACTTCACAAATCCTGCTTAGTTGCAGCCTAACCATTGTGTATTTCTCATATGCTTTTTCTATAAACTGTGTACTTTATTAGCATTTAAATATGTAAATTTATTCTGTTTAAGGGGTGGGGAAACTCCAGAGTTGATTGTGATCAGGATTTGTTATAATGAGTAGGATATTTTCCTAGGATAAAATGTCAAATGGTTTTGGATGATGATATATAGTAAGCCTCAACTTAATTGTTCTTGGTCTGCATGCCATATTATGGAATGGAAAGCAGGTGCTTCTGCTTTATCACAGCTTAGTGTATCATGTAAACCCTTAACTGTGGTTAATCTAAACTATGATTAGTTAGAACAACACAGGTTCATATTCTATGGTTGTTTCTACTAATCATAGTTGAAATTAATCATAGTTTGTCTATGTTTGGGCACCATGGCAAGCTATGGCTAATCTAAAACACTTCCTTGAAGCCAACACATCATGTCGGCCACATAAAAGTCACTGTGATCCAGCAGTTCTGTAGGCTAGCACAATAAGCTTGACAATCTGGAGGTTCAGATGTGCTTGTCCATATAGATTTTGCAGAAAATAACAGATCCATGACAGAGAAAAGAACACACTGCCTATGTTCAGAAGCAGCCAGTGGGGCAGTGCAAGCAGAGCTCTGATGCCCTCACAGCTTCCTAACACCACAGGTCCCTGGCGCTTACTGAGAGGGAAAGGGTTGAGGTGCAGGGATCTGGGTGCATTAAGACACATGGTGGCAGGAATGTTGAATTGGCTCTACCACTACACACCAAGCTGCCTGTATTTTGTTCCTCCCCCTTTCAGGAAGCAGCAGTGACCTGCAGTGTAGGGAAACTTGGAGAGCAATGGAGCCACACCAGCCACTTCTGCTTATGGATCTTTCTTGACAAATAATATGTAGCGTTTATATGCATCTACAGAATCATGAGAAAAGTGTTTGTGAATAGTTACCACAGTTCTGCGCAGCAATTTATACCAAGGGATCAAGGGGAAGATCACAGACTCTAGCCAGTTGCTGCTGTAGGCAGAAGAATCCAGTGTTTATTGCTACTCAGCACTGTGTGAGTTCCTTAGCCTCGTGTCCATAGATTATAAGGCACTTCAGCTTCAAAACCCAGAACATATTTCATGACTAAAACATCATAATTAGGCAGAAGAGGGAGAAGCAGCCTGCACAAAAGGCTCCCATGAATCTCCAGTAATTCTGCCAGCTGAACACAGGGAGTTCAGAGAGACAATATATAACTGCCGCTCTGAGGAGGCTCTTAACTTGGGTTTCTTCACACTGCAGGCCTGCTTAGCATCTGCATGGCCAAAATGAAGGGGATACAGAACATGGATGTGTTACAAACAGCCAAATTTATTTAGTTGTATTAAGTCAGGGGTAGCTGGCATCGTGCCCTGCAGACGTTGTTAGACTCCAACCCCCATCAACCCCAGCAAGCATGGCAGTGGCCAGGGTTGCTAGGAGTTGCAATCCAATAAGATTGGGCTGTACAAACCAGCCTGACTTCAGTGTTCCATTTTTATGTCCTGTTTTCCTTTTTATCTCTCCTAGAATTAGTTCCCCGCCCCCCATCTTCTCCTTCCCTTCCTCTGTTCACCTTTCTGTTATCATCTGTCTCTCCTTACCGTCTCCTCCATAAAGGCCCTGGGTCTCTCCATCTCTCTCTTTATGGAAACTCAAACACTCCTCCCTTGAGATCCATGCCTCCAGTCAAAGCATTTATTTCCTCTTGCATTATGGCCTCTGGCATGAATCATTTAAATATTTGCCTTTCATTATGACATGGATGTAACTCATTGCATTTGTGAGACTCTTCTTACTCACCTACAACATGCAAGAGAGGAGGAAAGAGAGAGAAATAATAGAAGCAACAGCAACAGTATCCAACTGCAGTTCTTGCTTTCTGACTGCTTTTAGCAGTGTGGGGTGTGCGACTCTTAATTTTTGTTCTGTGCTGCTGACTCCATCTTGAAATAGTCATCCCATGAATTTTGATGATTATTTGCTACAGAATTGACAGGAACAGAGAAGCAGACTTTCTCAAATCTTATTATCCTGAAGCCATTAAGTAAAATTGCTTAGAGAGAGATGACATTTTAGGAAAATGTGCCAACAACAGGCACTCCCCCCCCCCCAAGCTCCTGTGTATTCAATAGGAATGTGGTTATACAAGTCTCTCTCCACCCCACCCCCCGCTTCTTTTCACAGAACGGTTGCGGTACGTAATGGTGCTAAGTGTTTTGGAGGGGGAAGGGATCCCTCATGGCAGATGTTTATGATTCATTCTGCCATTTTGCTCTTGCTATTTTAAACCATTAATTTGAAAATAATGTACTTTAACTCAAAATAAAGCCATTCAGTTTTCCCTGAATGCAATTACGTTTGTCATGAGGAAGTGAAATCCTGATACAGTGATAAATAGATATAGTGATTCATATCCACTTCCACCCCCACAGCTCACACTTTCCTATATTATCTCTGAATAGATCTCCACGCTTTCGGCATTGCTGCAGGCAGGCCCACTGATTTCAGTGAGAGAGCTCCTAGCCTGAGTCCAGGCTATTCTGCAATGCACCTGCTACCTTACCAGTGGCACATAGATCTAAACAGCATAGGCTGGTGGGTGTGTTCAGGAAAGGCTGTCAGGAACATTGATGGATGGCCAATCCTGCCTCAACAGGGGACAGGGCTCAATGGCCATTTGGTCCCTTCCAGTTCTGAGTCAAAAAGCCCAGTTTTATTTATTTTAAATGTTTTTAGTCCACACTTATATGAGAAGTATCACAAGGCAGTATACAACATACAAAATTATAGTAGAAGCATCAGGAGAAACATCAATAAAACATCAGTGAATATTGGTTGGTTAAAAAGAAGAGAGAGAGAGAGAGAGAGAGAGAGAGAGAGAGCGCGCAAAGGCCTGTCTGAACAATATAGTTCTCAGAAGATTTCTAAAAGCATGCAGGGATCGTTCCTGTCGAACCTCTATTTCGTAAGGGGTTCTGCAGGGCAGGCCTCCATCAGAGAATCTCAGTGATCAAGGTGGAATATAAGAAATCAAACATTTCTTTGTTTATAAAGAATCAGGGCTGTCTTTAGCATATGTGCCCCCAGGGTGCAAAGATTCACCCAGCGCCCCCAAATTTAGTTTAGCAGCTCCCAAATTAACTTTTATTGAGCTTTTTTGGGGAGGGGGGTGAACTCAAAGTAGTTGAACAACAATGCAGTGGAAAGAACTGCTTTTGTTTCCTGACTTGTTGGGAATATATGACGCTACAGAGTAACAGAGCGATGGAGGAGGGGGGTAGGGACTTTCACTCCATTGTTTATCACTACCACCGATTGAGAGGGACTGATATACAGTAGGTATACATTTGCCGCCCCCCAGAATTCGGCGCCTGGGTGCCCCACACCCCTTGCATCGGCCCTGTAAAGAACTACCGGTAAATCCAAGTGATTTCAATGTCAAGAATTAGATGCAATACTAAGCATATTTACCGGAAGGTAAGTCTCACTGAAATTGGTGGGAATAACTTCTGGGTAAGCATTTACTCTGGTGAGCACACTTAGAAGCCTTCCCACATTCAAGAATCCTGATAATGCAAGGCTTCTGATTGCAGGAAGGCTTCTAAGTGGGTTCAACTCAACACACTTAGCATCTCCCTTCGGACTTTTGCATTAAACGTGTGAAGGTCAGAAGTGGTGCTAGCATAGAGTTGCCATATTTCAAAAACGCCCCCAAACTGTGATTTTCTGATTGACTTGCCTAAGACCCAGGAGGTCAATTCCACCTTTGAAATCCCAGTAATGCCTGGACATATGACAGCCCTACGCCTGCATGCATGAGGGTGATGGGCATGTTGGGGCTGGGTGTTCTTGCATATGCTCTCCCCACTTTAAGCCCACATGTTTTCATCAGAGCAAAGGAACAGGACCAGAATGATAAATTTGGAAGGGACCATAACAAATCATCTAGTCCAGCTTTCTTCTCAATTTATGATCTGCAAGGAAGGACACAGATATGGCATTCCTGTTAAATGATGGTTCAGCCACTGCCACTCCAAGCAAGGATGATGGTTCAGTTGTTCCCCATACCTCTGCTGCAACCAAGACGAGCCCACCATCTCCCCACTCCATTGTTGAACAGGTCTTATTGTGAGGTGGTTTCTTGTTTGTGCCTCAGTGTGAGGAGGTCAAAGATGCTTAAAGGAGGGGGAACAAAGTCTCACAGTAGTCTGTGTTGCAGGACAAGGAGGACAAAATGGGATTAACACTCTTGAACTGATCAAATATTCACAAAACTTTAAAAATACATCATTTGCTCCAAAAGTGCAGAGTAACAAAAACCTTCCCTCTAATGTGCTTGAAGCACAATAAATGAGCCACAGTAGTAATCCAAGCAATTACTGTGCAAGGCAATATGCTGATTTATCAAATTGTGGTAGGAAGTCACAAAGAGCTGAGGATACAGCAATAAAACGTCTCATCTGAAAGCTGATACTAAATGACCCTCCGTGGTCTGGGCAGTTTTTCTTCCAGAACAACTTATATGGCTCTGATCTCTTCTTTGCTGCAATTATCGCTAAACAGACCATTTTGCACTTCTCATAGATTTGAATGAGTATTTTATGTGCACTCACGGCTCTGTAATTAGGTATTAAAGGGGAAACCCTGAGCCTTTTTTTGGAGAACTGCGCCTGCAGGACAAGCAGCTGCCGAGACAGAAAGTGAAAGCAAAACCAGCACATTTTGGATGTATGACTCTTGTTGGAAATGTCCTTGAACTTACACATAAGGGGGAAATGATTGGAAGAAGCAAAAAAAGATTGAAGCCGCCTTCTGCCTTATCAAACCACTGATCCATCTAGTTCAGTACTGTCAAAAGTGAATGCCACAGCCTTGCCAGGAAACACCAGGGACTGAACCTGGGACCTTTTGTGGGCAAGTATCTGCTCTACTACTGAGTTATAGCCCTTTCTCCCAAATGATGTGATACTGATCAACAGCTCCATCAGCAGTTCAAAGGATGAATCAACAGGATCTCCGTTCTCATTGCATGGCCAGGCCGCGACAGCCCCAGCCCCCAGGGATCATAAGGAAGGAATAAAGACTCTGACAATGTTATATGGAATTAAAATTAGGCCACAACTTTATTAAACTTCCGAATGTAGGAAGACCTTGGCTTAGGCCTTGGGCGTGTATCCCTCAGCCGGGGGGAACTGGGGCTCATCAGGGTAAAGGGGATATGGGGGTGCTCTGCGAGATGTAAGTGTAGCAGGGAGCCAAGCCCATATCGCCGCATGCAGGGTAGTTCACTGACGACCTTTCAGTGTATGGCCAGTGACAGCCATATAGAACCCCTTTAAGAGGGGGACCCTGGAATTGCCGCCGCAGGGGGGTGAGTCACTACTTCATGCCCCCCCCATATAGGGAAGAAAAGACTAAAGGATTCCACCCAAGGCTATAACCACCAAAGTTGTGACGAATTGCTACGGGGAAGACAAAACCTGCCAATGCAGGAAAATTTCTTCCTGGTCCTTCAACAGCAACTAGTCAAAGACCATAGCAGCATCCACTAAATAGGAAGAAAAAGTTAGCCTGCAAATAAGAAACATTAAACAAAGGGAGGGTAGGGAGGGTGAATCTCCAGAGCGGACTGCCTGGCTGTTGTCGGCTCCACCCCCTATTTATAAATGGGGCTGGCCCCACCTCCCAGCAAGAAACTTGATTACTGAGGCTGGGCATGAACCTCCAAAAATTAACACTGAGAGGCAAGCCAGCCCCTGTTTGCCAGTAAGCTCCTTGGGAACTGTAGCACCACGCGCGATCCTGCAAAGGGCACCCACAATGTAAAGTGTGAGTGCTCGCTGTGCTACAAAAACTGTCCAGCATGTTATCACCACAGATGTCATTTGGAGGAGTAATATGACTGAATGCTCTTTGGGGCAAAACAGTTCTCCTACATACAAAGGTAAAGGTCAAGGATAAGGTTTTTTGTGCAGCCTTCTCCTTAATATGTTAGCTTTTAACATTTTTTTTTTATGTGCAGGGGGCAAGCATTTGTGAGGAGGAACATTCCATTTTGCGAATCCCCAACTGGAATCTGGAATGGGGCAGCCCAAACACATGTTTATCACCTCCATCATGAAAACTAAACCATAGTGTCAGAGCCAGCTCCCGACAGTGGCAAGGTTGAGCATTTGTCAGTTCTCATTTACCGGTAAATCTGTTCAATTTGCAGTTTCCAAAATAATGAGAGTTGAAATTCAGCCATCCTCCGAAGTTCACCTTTATATGAATTTAGCGGTGTAGTTTCCCAAGCACCCAATATTTACAAAAATGCATATATTAGGGAAATGTGTGCATAAAAATGCATATATTAGGGAAATGTGTGCATAAAAATGCATATATTAGGGAAATAACATACAAAATGCATTATGTTAGGGGAAATAGCTTGCAAAATTGTCTATGTATTCAAAACTGCATGCAAAAATGTATTTATTAGGAGAAATGTGGATGGAGTTTCATGAAGATCTTGCTGCAGAAATGTGGACAACTGAGGATTTGAAAAATAAGAAACAGAGAGAATCAAAATGGACAGATTCTTCCATACCACGCACTGATCAAGAAACCACATCCCACCTACCGGTAATCATAGGTCATATTGATAGACTGTGAATTGACTAATCTGGGTTATAAACTGGCAACGTGCCTCTCAAGTAAATGGTTAATCAACAGCCACAACACACTATTGTATGTGTTAATGATGATGATGCTGATGATGATGATGCTGATGTTGATGTTATCCACACATAACATCTTAGCTTTGAGATTTTTTAAAAAACCAATTAAAATCTCAGAAATGTTTGCCGGTCGGCAGTCCAATCATATAATTCTTGAAATCAGAAAGTCACCCTATGTTGATTTTTCAGGGTATGAGGGTTTTCACAATCTTACCTCACAGAAGTACTTTCACAAGACCACTTCCCTCTGTGATGCTCAAGAGCAACCTGTGGTGACTCCCCACCACCACACAAAAACGTACGAATCAAACTTTACTTTGCCCTCAATTCTCTTCTTTGAGCCCTGTGTAATGTCCAGCTTCCAGGTGTTTAGAATTTATCAAATGAAGCTTCTTGTTTTTGGCCCTTTCTGCATAATATTTTCAATATGGCTTGTCAAGACAGTTTTCGCTTCCGTTCCATCACTGTCAAAATAATAGCAGAAGCATAACAAAGACAAAACACTCCTCTATCAGGCAGAGATTACCCAGCTGCAAGTTCCCAGAGAAAGCTCTGTGGTAAATGCAAGACACAACATGGAAGAGAGCTCCCCAGTAGTAGGGCAAGAGCCAGAGAGAAAATCTTTTGGGGGTGATGTTTTTGGAAACTGGTGCCAGAAAGTGAAATATACTTGGAGTCCTGTAGTGATTTCATGCTCTTTATTGCAACTTGTAAAACAGTGATTTACGGTAATCCCCCCCCCCCAACCTCAGGCTTTTATATACATTATTTACACATCTGATTGGTTGATTTTGCTTCCCTCCTGGAGCCTGATTGGTCTTCTCCTGCAGACCAATCAGTTGTTGCATTCTACGATCCTACCAGCCTAATAGGATGATTAGCTTCCTCCTAGAGCCTGATAGGTCTCCTGCAAGCCAATCAGTTGTTGCATTCTAGGATCCTAATTGCCTATTGTTCTGGGATCCAAGCTTAGTACATAACAGAAAGAAAGGGAGAAAATATGGAAGGACGGATGAGATAGACCAGCCTTCCCCAAGCAGAGGCTTCCCAGGTATTTTGGCCTGTAACACCCTTCAGCCCCAGTTTGCTTCTTCACATCCCATGCCATGATTTTAAATATATACAGAAGTGGGCCTTCCAAAGTTTCTGAGAATCTCCCCACCTTCTATTTCAAAATATGAAATGGCACCTCCTGCAGTTCACATATCTGTAAGTTGCCTTGAGCTCCTGTCAGAGGCAGCGTATATATGAACATATAAAACTAACAACAACATCTTTATGTTACCATAAAGCACCAATGCTGCAGCAAGCAAAGGCTCCAGCAGCTCAGTCAGTTTTGAGAATGCTTCTTTTTCACACCTCATATTCAGTGCTATTTTATAGAAGAAGGGGTACTGGAATTCACCATTAACGCCCCCCTTGTTCTATTGTAATGGCAATAGTGCCCACCTGAGAGGTGCCGAAACTGAGTTCCGGCTGAAAAAAGCCCTACTCATATAATACATGGGAAATGTTTGCCGTGTTTGTTAAAGCAAACCTATCTAGCATATTTTGGCCCACGCCATGGTGTATTATGATATTAATTCAGCATGCAGAACCCAAAAAGCTGGATCAGAAACATGGGTGCTCTCGAAATTGTACCTTCCAGCAGCCATTCCATCTGGCTGCATCAGAGACAGACTTTCCCCCTTCACTGGTCTAGCTGGGACTATCTGCTATTTGTTTCCTTCCCTCTCCAATCTGTGACCATGGTTGCTAAATTTGTATATTTTCTTTTCTTTCTTGTCCATTTTTCTATCACATCTCTTATTTTGAAATGTAATTTTGAGTGCATTGGCAGAGTGGCAATATATAAATGCAGTTAGTGTGAAAGCAAACAAATACAGTGCCGGCCCTACCATTAGGTGACTTGGGGAGTCATGAAATTATTTAATGTCATTATTTAATGTCATTATTTAATGTATTATTGTTGTATTGTTATTTCAAGGAGAGGCACTTGAGGAATATTTATTCCTAAAGCAAGGCACTTTTCTCAGGTGCCAAAGTAATGTGGCTGGCTGTGGGCAATCTATGCACCTCCCTGACAGGAACAGTAGGGAAGTGCTATTTGCTGCTCTGCCTCGGGCAGCAAAATGTATTGGATGTGTCATGCATGCATGCATACATAAAGGTGGGTACATTAGGGGTAGTCAGTGTGGTGCCTTCCAGATGTTCTGGATTACAACTCCCATCTTCTGGATTACAACCCCCATCATCCTTGTCCATTGGCCATGCTGGCTCAGGCTGCTGGGAGCTGTATTCCAAAACACCTGGTGGGCACCATGTTGGCTACCACTGTCATGCATGGTTTGAAGCAGGGAGGTGGGGTGAGTTTAAATGGGGCACCTGATCAATGAACTGCTGTCAGTGTAATGTTGCACACAATATGCCTATAAGATCTGTGTAGTAGCATAATCAGGGCTGGAAGAACTCAGACACCTGGCAGCCAAAGCTGAATTCCACCCTGCCCTGGTGATCCTCACCTGTGCCCCCTGCGATCCCTGCTCAACAGGTGTGGTGTTCCCCCTTTTTTCTGTACCTGGCAATTAAGAACAGCTTGGAACAGGACAGCGCCACATTCTAATAAGGATGTTTCTGTCTGTTCAGGAGCAGCAGCTTGGTGAATAATGAGGAACCCAGCAATTCAGTGCACCGTGACTTAAACAGTTTACTTATTGCAGCAGAGCTAGCAATGAGAGTTGTTAAATCCTGCATGACATTTACCTTAATTCCACAATATAATTAATTAACTCTCCATAATCCAAATGCAATTAGCAAGATCTCCGACTGCGCCTCTTAATTGTTCTGTGTGCTATTAGCCAAGTGACTGCAAGTGACACTTTTCTTGCGCAGTGTCGTGCCCTGGTGTCCTCTGTGCTGCCGCCTTGCCTGGCTCTAGACTTTGCGCATGGACCTTTCTCCTAAGCCTACCATGTTGAAGGAAGCCTTATTGATTGCAGTGGGATTTATTTTCATGTAATGGTCTTAGGCAGGAGGCATAACAAAGCGGTGGTCTGAAGCTAAGATGGGAGATGCTCTGCATCACATTGCCTAATTCTATACTTTCCTAACTGCATTGCTAACATTGCTAACTGCAATTTTATAAATTAAGCAAGCCAGGCTTTGGGAAGTGAGGTGGTGTGATTTGTTTGAGGTCAGTTTTGTATACGGTACCCATTGCTATTTTAGAGTTTTGTTGTTTTTATTTTAGTTTGTGCTGGGTTTGCTTTCTGCTGGTGCTCTAACTGGTTGTAGAAATATGTCTTGGTAGGTTTTAATATATTCTGTACTCCCCCTGTCATGACTATATGGTGAAGGATAGCACAGAAATATCTAGCTAGATAAATAATTTTTAAATGCAGAATTTCTGTTGGTGTGTTTATACTGAGGCTGGGCCAAAATGCTCCCCCGCCCCTTTGCAATTCTACCATTCCATTCCATATAGTCAAAATGCAGAGGAAAATGCTATATGTAGCAACATTTAAGGGGGATTCTATGGGGAGGGATGACCCAGAGGAATGCCACAGCAACAAAAGTCAAGAAGGAGACAGTTTTGGCTCTCCTTTGTTGCTGTCTCAGTTCCTTACCTTTTGAGCCCTAGTAGATGCCATGACCGCTCTCTGTTTTAAAATTCAGTTCAACAAGCAAACAAAAGCAAAATGTGCCATCATCATAGACAAACACAATGAAGGGAGAATATATTAATTCCAGCTGATAAATCCCTGGAGGTCAATATGACAAAACTAGTTTAAATCTATATACTCCAGCTTTAGTGAAGCACACACAGCAAGGACGGTGCACCACTAAGTTAAGTTGAACTTAGTTCCCATTGAAATCAATGGAGCAAGTGATTTATGGCCTTTAGTCCATTTGATTTCAGTGGGAACTACGTAAGTACAATAAACTTAATCTGGAGCTATGCCATTCGGATTTTCCAGTTACTTAATCCACCTTGAGCATCATTTTAAAAAGATAAAGGTACCCCTGATCGTTAGGTCCAGTTGTGGTCGACTCGGGGGTTGCACGCTCATCTTGCTCTATAGGCCGAGGGAGCCAGCGTACAGCTTCCGGGTCATGTGGCCAGCATGACTAAGCCACTTCTGGTGAACCAGAGCAGTGCACGGAAACGCCGTTTACCTTCCCGCCAGAGCGGTCCCTATTTATCTACTTGCACTTTGACATGCTTTCGAACTGCTAGGTGGGCAGGAGCAGGGACCGAGCAACAGGAGTTCACCCCATCGTGGGGATTCGAACCACCAACCTTCCGATCGGCAAGCCCTAGGCTCTGTGGTTTAGACCATTTACTTTCCTTTAATTTGTTTTTAAAATACCGTTTTTTTAGACATCCATTTGGTACCTGCTGGTTACCAGGAGTTTCTTGCAAAGATTGCTCTGCTAGGTGGACCTTGATAAGACTGCCTATATTTTTAAGCAGGAGCTCATACAAACCACAGATGGTGGGCTACATAATTATTTTTTAATTGAGAATATTTAAATGCCTTTCAACAGAAAAGCAGCTTGCATAATAAAATTAATTGGGTAACCATTGACTCATCTTAAGTTTTTGCTAGTGCTTATCTACCATTATTTTCCTTGAGCAGGAAGCTTCTTGAATCTCATAGACCTCACTGGGCAAATAGTTTCAACAGTTCTCAGCTCTGCAGCCCTCATCACAGAGCGTCAACTAAACTAATTCAGATTAACCAATTCACTGAATTAATTAAAAAAGCAACCCTCTGAATTACACATAAAAGTAGTTCCTGTAATTTCCAGGTAAAGTGAAAGCGGAGAAAGTCTCTTCCTTGATAAAACTCTGGGCAATTTTTAATTCAATTTCAATTCAATAATCTTTATATGTAGGAATTTCATTGCACTGCACTCTGCTTGGTTGTGGCCACTGCATTTACTATTTGTACCTATCAGAAAAGGGATGCTGTCGCTTAAGTTAAAAATATCATAAATGCTGAAACAAATAAATATAAAACAATTGCTTTATTTGGCATCACCCTGTGTAGGAGCTTTGATGTTTTCTTTTTCTTCTCACGTATATTTCATACTTTTAAAGTATAGTTTTAAATCCTGAAAGCTGGGGGGAAATGCCACAGGCGACATGAATTAATTGTGAATTGAACTGTGGATGGAATTAGTTCCTTTTTGAAGGAGGTGAACTGGAACTGATTCATTTTTAAAATGAACTTTCCACACGCTGCTCATACTTGGGACTTGCTGTGGTGTACTTCCCAAAGAAGTTGGCCACCATTGCAAGATTGTGTATTTCACAAGAACCATGAGCCTTCTACGTCCTCTTTCCAGTACACATCCAAAGGTCTGGACATCATCCATAGCTGTCAGTAAAGGTCAAATCAATTTTATGGAATTTCCCTATTCAGTGCCTGCCTCTGTGGCCTGCCTGCTTTTCCATTCCCAAACAGCTAAGGATTGTTCTGTGCTATACAACCCAATCTATAGCAGATTGATGAGTCAATCTATTGATTCATCCTACACCTGAATTCCTCCAAACTTGCTTGATTTGGTTTGGGTCTTGGCCAAATCCAGTGCAAAACTGCTGGGCATTGGGAATGGGGAAAGTGTTGTTACACTTAGGTCTGACTTGCATCTGGTTGGCCAATGTTAGAGCAGGATGCTGAGCTAGATGGGCCTTTGGCCTGATCCTGCAGGGCATTTCTTATGTGATTGCCTTAAAAGCCTTAAATGGATTAGGACCTGGGTACCTTCTCTCTTATGTAACCCCATGTGTTGTGTTCAAACATCTAAGGCCCTTCTCCATATTCCCTTGATGACTGAAGTACGGTAGGTGTCCATGAGGACTAGGGACTTCTCGGTCGTAGCATCAGTGCTCTCCCATGAAGCCTGAGCCTGAAAACCGAGCTCTTCTAGATGCTTGGTGAACATCTGCTGATTTTTGTTTGTTTTGAAAGAGAGTAGGTATGGTACCATAGAATTACAGGATTGCAGAGTTGGAAGGGACCATGAGGAGTATTTTGCCCAACATGGGCCTTGAACCCACAACCCTGAGATTAAGAGTTTCATGCTCTACCAACTGAGGATCTATCAATCTCAGTTCTTTCAATTTCTCATTTTCCAGGCTTAAATTCAGTTCTCAGTATTTCTTCAGCAACATCCTTGTTTTTAAATCCTTGGGATAATCTTCAGCATTTTAGTGCAATCTTCTCCTAATAAACACATTTTTGTATGCAGTTTTGACTAACGTATACATTTTTACAAGCATTTTACCTTAATATAATGCATTTTAGTATGTTATTTTAACCAATGTTTTCATTTTCAATTCCACTTTCCCCTAATATATGCCTTTCCATGAAGAGATGCATGACAAAGTTCAGGTAAGTGTGAACTTCAAAGGGTAGTTGTAGTTTGGTTCTCAAATCATTTGGGAAAGTGAATTTGATAAATTCAGCTTCAAATGCAAACTGAATTTCTCTCCCATCCCTAAAGGAAAGGCCTTTATCAGTGACTGCTTTATGTTTGGTTTAGCTTCTCCTGCTTCTCTATTATTCCCGTTTTCTACCGATCTGTTGCTGCCTCTTTCCTTTTTATTTGACTGATTGTCTAAACAGTTGCAGCCTGCTTTTGTTCACTGCTTGATAGATGCTTACTGTTTTTAATGGATTTTGTCATTAGCTGCTTTGAGGTCTTACAAAAGAGAAGGTGAGGGACATGCATTTTTACAATAATAAAATAAAATCCATCTCCATCAGATCATTTGGGTCACACTTTTTTTTAAAGGAAGTAACAACCACTTGAATTACAAACTAGTGGTGCCACTTTAGCCTAATTAATTGTATGTTCACAAGTTATTTTAAGTGCTTGAAACAAGCAAGCAAACAAATAACAATTCCTGTGAAAATAGCTAAAGAATCCAGAACCCACTTCTCCTTTTTGGTTTAATTTTTTTAAAATACCACTTTCTATGCTGCCCCATAACATCAAGTTCTCTGGGGGGCTTACAATAAATATTTGAAACACAAAGCCCTAAAATCAAAAGCAACATAAAGACCTGGGTCTCATGCCATGAAAAACCCAAACTATGGGCTTCCAGGAAGGAGCTTTTGTAGGTTGTTTTGAATGCTGCATCAAACTGAGCTAAGCAGTGGTTTGGCTTAGTGCATCATCTGAACTGGAACTCATGGCTGCAGCCTATGGTTTATGAGGAGGGAGTTAAATCCCGAGTCTCCTTTTGGATGGTGTGCTAAGACAAATTTTGCTTTAGCTCAGTGAAGTGTGGCAGTAAAAAGGAGCAGCGAGGAGCAAAGCTTGTATGAGCGTCTCTCCAGAAGTGTGCATGTTTGCATTGTTTGACTCGCTGCACTGTGCAAAACAGGACAAGAAAACAAAGCTAACTGGAACCCCAAAGTTATAGCACAAATTTACATGTTACATGGGATGTGCAATGAAGCCTAGGATCACAGAAACGGCACAGAATATTGTAGATGTGTGTGCCAAGCGCTCAAAGCTACTCTTCAATAACATGGACACACTCATGGAAATAAAACAGTTTTAATAGGTGGTCCAACATGCAGCCCAAGAGCCTCATGTAGCCCTCAGTGCCTTTTTGGTAGCCCTCAGCAACATTTGACATCCCCCTCCCCACCAGCCCTCGCTCTGCCTTCCCAAAACTGAATAAGCAAGGTGCTGGGCTTTGGGAAGGCAGCATGATGACTCTGACAGGGTCCTCGAGTCCTCCAGCCTCATTCCCAAAGCCTAGTTAGCACTTTCTCAGCTTTGGGAAGAAGATGGGAGGGCTCTGGGACCCTGGCAGAGCCTTGCACCTCCTTAGGAAGGCAGTGCGAGGGCTGTGGGGCATAAGAGTTTGCCCTCCCTCCCTCAACAAGGTAGCGTGTGGCCCACAGGCTCTGTGCTGAAGAACTCTTGTAACCCACTTGGTATGAAAAGTTGGGCTGCCCTGAAACAGAAGATTACACACATCTCTAAGGTGAATTGACTTCCTTCCATCTTTTTCTGAATCCTGCTTTTTCAGGGATAATCACATCCTTCATGTAGAAAATATACAAAAGAAGTTTCCTTTCTTCTTTCAAAACTTTACCATCCATTCTAAGATGGTTCTGCGACAAAGAACATGACCACTTGACTTTCTACTTGTAGTTCAATATTCAGCAATCCTCACTTTGCAAATGGTATAGCAGAGTTTGTACCGAGTTATTCTTGAAAAGAAATTTAGATTGCAATAACACATTTATCAATACATATGGAATGCTGCTGCAGTAGCAATAGGGATGCGCCCTACTGAATGTATCCACTGACCTTTATTGATGTTAATAATACAAGATATCCCATGTTATATAAAGGAAATCTTATGGGGTTAAAAACAACAACTAGGAAGCAAGAGCAGACAATGATAATAGATCACAGCTCAGCCTTGCTCTACTATGAAAAATAGCTGGACTCTATAGATATGTAATGATTTCTCCAAACCCTCTGTATAATCTGGATCTGCTTTTCTGGTGCTGAGCTCCATAGCAACAGAGCAGCCTAGGGACACAGACCAAAGCAGTCCATGTTGACAAGCTCCGTGTCAACTTTGTCCGCTGCTTTTTCTAATCCTTTGTTTGCACCCTTTCTGTCAACTGGGACAAGGAAGCCAGGGGCCATCCAAACAAACCATCTTCACTTGAAGGTTTGCAGAAGCAAGGGCTTTTCTTCTTCTTTTGGAAATTGCATTGCTATAGAAATAATGCAGACTAGCATAAGAACGACGCGGGTGGCGCTGTGGGTTAAACCACAGAGCCTAGGGCTTGCCGATCAATAGGTCGGTGGTTTGAATCCCCTCAACAGGGTGAGCTCCCATTGTTCGGTCCCTGCTCCTGCCCACCTAGCAGTTTGAAAGCACATCAAAGTGCAAGTAGATAAAGAGGTATCGCTCCGGCGGGAAGGTAAACGGCGTTTCTGTGCGCTGCTCTGGTTCGCCAGAAGCGGCTTAGTCATGCTGGCCACATGACCCAGAAGCTGTACGCTGGCTCCCTTGGCCAATAAAGCGAGATGCGTGCCGCAACCCCAGAGTCATCTGCGACTGGAGCTAATGGTCAGGGGTCCCTTTACCTTTAGCATAAGAACACAATAAAGGTCCTATTGGAGATGGTCAAAGGCCCACCTAGTCCTGCATATGGTTCTCTAGGAAGCCCACAGGCAAGACCTGTCACTTGAATGATTCCCCGCAACTAGTATACAGTATAGACAGTATGCAACAATGGAGGCAGAACATTGCCTTTGTGGCTACTAGCCATTGATAGGCTTATCCTCCATGAATTGATCAAATATTCTTTTAAAGCCATCCAAGTTGGTGACCCTCTTGTTTGAGCAAATTCCACACTCTAACTCTGAATTGTTTGGAAAAGTGCTTTTCACTGTGTAAATAAGGAGCAAATGATGTCTGCTTAAAATATATGTACCGGTATATACTCAAGGATTTCAGTTTTTTTGCCCTGGCTGCAATTCCATCCATCCTTGATGTTTAAGTTCATGGATTGCTTTGGCTTAATGACAAGTTCATTTCCAGACCACACATCTCTATGTAGATTTTAACTTCATATCCATGTTTTACTTCAGTAAATAGATTCTGCAGTTAACACATTTAATTGCTGGATGCATGAAATTCTACTGTGTCTGAATGTAACTGCTCACAGTTTTGCGGTAGCTTTTATTACCTTTCCAAGTTCCTGGGGGTTTTTTTTAATTTAAAAAATGGGATTCGGATCAATAGCGGTAAAGGGAGGGGAGGTGTGATGCACGACTGCAAGCTTCGCTGGCTATCATTTAGCATCCAAAGGGATTTATGCCTTTTTTGCTTAACAGCTTTGTCTTCTGCTTGCTAAGAATGGGGCTCCACTACACGGAGAAGGATGCCCTTAAAAAAAGAGGCTCTGCTATGATGGTTCTGCTTGCCTGCTCTCCTGGGGCATGCAAATGGATTTCAGCCACACAACACTGGCCAGTCTTCTAGGAAATTTGCTTTCTGGGGAAGCTTTGCTACTCTGAGATCTCTGCAGCATTTGAGTGCATGTGTGTGCTGTTGACTGCTAGCTATACCATTGGCCCCACTTATTTATTATGGAATTTGTATTGCCAGCTCTTAACCTATATATATGCTCTTTGAGTGGCTCACAGAGGCAGGCATTGTTTACCAAGTACTGATTCAATTTCTGTGGTGAATGAGTCATACGCCCCTCTTTTTTTGATGGAGGAAGTAATACCAGTTGCTAGGAATCACTGCTGTGCTCATGTTCAGCTGGCAGGATTCCCATAGGCATCTGATTGAGCCTTGTGTGAACAAGATGCTAGATTAGATAAGTCTTTGGGCTGATACAACAGGGCTCCACCTAATGTTGTTTGTAATGGGGACACTCGAGCCTGAGTTACTTATGAATCTCCTCTCTGGACTTTGAAAAAAGAATTCTTCAAAACATTGAAATAGATTTTTATATTGTTTTAATTCTAATATAGTTGATTATCTGTTAATGATTATACTTTGTATATGTTTGGCTTCCTGTGTTTTATCCATATTGTTTTAATTTTTGTCTCAGGTTTTTTTTTGGGGGGGGAGTGGGATATAAATAAATATAATAGTACAGTGGTACCTCAGGTTACATACACTTCAGGTTACATAAGCTTAGGTTACAGACTCCGCTAACCCAGAAATAATACCTAGGGTTAAGAACTTTGCTTCAGGATGAGAACAGAAATCGTGCTCTGGTGGCGCGGCTGCAGTGGGAGGCCCCGTTAGCTAAAGTGGTGCTTCAGGTTAAGAACAGTTTCAGGTTAAGAATGGACCTCCAGAACGAATTAAGTACTTAACCCGAGGTACCACTGTAGTAGTAAATAAATAAAAAAAAAATTGAGTGAATGAGCTCCTGCATATTCAGATATTCATAGGTCACGGCTGTGTCACACATTGCATTAGCAATGTGGTTAGGTGAGGTGGTGACAGGTGCCTGGAATTGGATTACTCCTATGGAGGTATAACAAGTCATTCAAAACAGTGTTGATCTTAACAGTCAGGTGGATTTACTTGGATTAGCCTGTCGTGCATCATGCTTTATTGACAGGCCTCTAATGAGCAAAATGTTTGTTTGCTAATAATTATTTGAAATTAGGCTCAGAGCCTGGGAGCATATATTTTTGTGCTGCATAGCGAAGTCAAAAGAAATGAAAAACGGAAATAAACGTTTCGGACAATTGTGAAAATAATACTTACTTGGGTATGACCTCAGTGCTGTTTTTCTTTTTCCTTAGAAAGCCCAACTACAAAGGTTTCTAACACTGGCAAGCAAAAAAAAAAAAAAAAAGGCTTGCAAGAAATTGATGTTAAAAAATCAGGATAACATTGATTTTATGTCAAAGTGACAGCATGAACAGAACAGAGCTACTTAAAAAAAGGGGGCTCAGTTTAATTACATGTCTAAGACTAACACCCTGTACAGACTAACCTTTGATTTAAGCCCCTTTGAACTCAATGGACTTACTTCTGAGTAAACATGTATAGAATTGTGCTGTAAACCCTTAGTTTTACTGAAATGACTAATGAAGTGATTTTGATAGCTCTTGCTTTTGGAGAATGGGACACAACTTAGGTATGCTAAATTAACTGTAGTCAAGTGACTCTTATTCTGACTCCTAGAAGACTCTCATACATATATTCATCTGCATCCCCAAAGTGCTGGAGGGAGTTCAGAAATTGGATCATACCTCCACCCATAGTGAGGTTGTACTAGATTGCAAGAACTTTGGGCAATGGTATTCCGAGAAAGAAGTGCCACATTATACCAACTTCTCAATTAGCACTTATCGGTATGTATCAAGCATAACAAAAAATTGTATAATAAAGACTTGATAGTGCACCTGCTTATAGCAGCTAGAATTACCACCAGCTTTGGAAAAATGTAGACAGGGCCAATCTTACTACTCAGTACACTAAAGTGTGGGATACTGTCCTACCAGGAAAAAAACTAACTAATAAGCTGAGAGTCCTTAGGGGCTAAAGGAAAAAGGATGCTTTCATACCTGTTTGGTCTGACTTTATTTTGTTTGCAAGCAGGGAGAAACTTGTTCAAGGAGCATCCCCTCTCCCCCCCCCCCCCGGCCATCAACCTATGACTGAATATGGCTCATAAAGTGACTCAGGACATTTGAATACTTTAATTACTTTCCCTCCGTATAATAGGGTTCATGTTTTGTAAGCGTGTCTTGTTTTACCATTATGTCCGTTATGAATAGTTCTAGTCACTACCTTTCTTGCACTCACATATCTGTTTATTTATTTTGGTTTTATTTTACGTCTGTATTTGTTCAACAGTGATCTATAATTGTATGTGGTATAGTTGTGTGTGTGTGTGTGTGCGCGCACACACACACACACACACACACACACACACACACACACCTCTTGTTCTGTTGAAATCAACAGGGCAGAACTGGCTTATATCCAATTACTTGAATCTAAAACATTACTGCTAAACTGAGAAAAGTGGGTTGTGTGGTAGCCGAAAAAAGACCAGGTACAGTGGTACCTCGGGTTACAAACACCTCAGGTTACAGACTCAGCTAGCCCAGAAATAGTACCTCAGGTTAAGAACTTTGCCCCAGGATGAGAACAGAAATCGCGTGGCGGCAGCGGGAAGCCCCATTAGCTAAAGTGGTACCTCAGGTGAAGAACAGTTTCAGGTTAAGAATGGACCTCCGGAACCAATTAAGTTCGTAACCAGAGGTACCACTGTATAGGCATTATACTTTCTCCCTGATTTTGGCAGATAAGAACAGTGCATTATTCAGCAGATGACTATATCTATCAGTTCATGCTATGTAGAACACAAGTAAACAAGGCAGATACATTGAATTCTCCAACTTGTGAATAGTGCTTAATTTAGAGGCTTATCAAGTTGATAGTAAGATTGCAACACGAATGCCCTTTGGTTTGAAGTGGGAGAAGTATGCATTGCCACCACAAAATATCAGATAAAAGACTGGTTCTTTGCCAAAAGCATAGTACCCCTAGATCTTTTTGTGTTTTGGATTCACTTGCATAGGATTCAGATCCTAAACAGACCCAACCATATGCAGAAATCATGTCTTCTCTCAATCCACCCTTTTCAGAAAATCCAAGGATGGCAGGTGTCAATGAAGGATTAATTCACTGAATTACGGGAGGAGGAACACCATAGCTCCAAGATTTTACAATTATCAGGACATTGAAACTGCAATTAGAAAATGACCTCAAGTAAAAAAGGTAAAGATAAAGGACCCCTGGACAGTTAAGTCCAGTCAAAGGTGACTGTGGGGTTGCGGGGCTCATCTCACTTTCAGGCTGAGGGAGCCAGCATTTGTCCACAGACAGTTTTCCGGGTCATGTGGCCAGCATGACTAAACTGCTACTGGCACACGGAGGACCGTGATGAGTGCCAGAGTGCACAGAAACGCCATTTACCTTCCCGCCGCAGTGGTACTAGAAAACTGGCTGTGGACAAGCACCAGCTTCCTTGGCCTGAAAGCGAAATGAGCGGCACAACCCCATAGTCACCTTTGACTGGACTTAACCATCCAGGGGTCCTTTACCTTTTTTACCTCAAGTACACTTTCCACACAATGGTTCCAACCAATAAATATTTGAGTGGACTCAAGGTTGCTTTGCCAATAGACAAAGCATGTAGTCTAGAATACATGAACTCCTGACTGAGCAAATGCATCATGCACCTGATGAAGTGGACTCTAGTCCATGAAAGCTTACAGTGGACGCTCAGGTTGCGAACGCGATCCGTGTGGGAGGCACGTTTGCAACCCGCAGCGCCACGTCTGCGCACGCGCGGGTTGCGATTTGGCGCTTCTGCACACACGCAAGCGCCAAAACCCGGAAGTAACAGTATTTCTGGGTTCGGTGCAGTGCGCAACCCGAAAATGCGCAACCTGAAGCGTCTGTATCCCGAGGTATGACTGTAAATGTGTTATTTTCAAAAGTCTAAGAGGACGCTTCTGTTGGTTTCCCTGTTCACTTTCAGTCTGAAGGGCACTAGCTCCTTGCATGCATTTCCTTGTTTGGCATAGGGCTGCCCCTTCCACTGAGGTGAAAATGAAAATTTTCATTGGTAGAGGAACTCCACACATGCTTGGTCATCCATAAGCCATAAGCCCACGAAATTGGGGCATGTAACTGCAGTAAGATCTCTTAAGGCAGAAAACAAGTGTCTGTGACCTAAAGGAGGGGGTGGGAAACCATCAAAGTAGATGTGTGGAAGGGCACTCATGCGCATCTCTATAATTTCCCAAGTTTTCTCTTTTATTTCCTTCCATCTGGGAACAAAACTCCATAGTTTTCTCCCTAGTTTGCATGTGTGTCTGTTTGTGAGCTTTGGACCATGCCTTCGGCAGTCCATCCCTGGGACACCCCCCCTTCCGGTCCTACTACTGTTAGAGTAAGGGCAGATGGAGCACGTCAGCTTGGGAAGGCAATGCTGACCCTGAACCTATGTTGCCTTGTGGGATATCTTCAGGAGAAGAAAAGGCTAAGGAGTATACCCTACACAAATCCGGTGGAGTCCCCAGGACGGTTGGATGGTGTCTTGTATGCCTCCTCCTGGCAACTCCTACTGCCCAGCTGGTGCCAAACATATCGCTCTACTTTCATTTGGAGCACATCAGTGAAGTTGGGGTGGGGGGGTGGTCTGGTCGTCTGGGACAACCCAGGACCTCCATACACACTGCCCAGGCTTGTGTCCCAGAGAGATCATTTTGGTGCTGCCAATTGGTTTGATTTGACTGGAGTGTCCCAGAGATGCGCTCCATTGTCTCGTGAGACAGACAGATGCCAACAAAACAACAATATGGAAATTCCAACATCAGTAGGACAAGGGTTGGAGAACCTTCCAGCAGGGAGGGGATATCTGACATAGGATTTCCTTTCCAGTGTTTGACCACTCACTCCACCCACTGCACCATGCTTCCTATTTCCTCCTGGGATCACAGGATTGCAGGACCGCAGGATTGTAGGGCCCCAGCTAATGAAGCAAAGCACACTGGCCGTTCTTAAGCCTATGATCTTGCATTTCATTGTTCAGGTACATCATTAGCCACTCAGGACTTGGCAGCACATGAAATGTAACAGTATTTTGTGTCTCCAAACAGTTGGCACTTCCATCACGGAACCGACACAGAACAGCACCTGTGTGTGTTCCACAAAAGAATGAGGCTGCTTTGTTTCTACTTTTCGTATGTTTTATTATAAAGAAAGGTAAGATAAGCATTGTGAGCCAAAATGTGCAGGTACTGCATAAACAGCACCACAAAGAAAATAAAAAAAATAATTAAAAAAAAACCATGGAAAACGCACTTTTCATAAACTGTAATCTGCTTTCTAATTTTTTCATAAATAGACAAAAATCCTTGTCAGCAATTTTAAATAGATGGACATATGGCTGAAAAAAAATATAATAATGCCATATAACATGGATATAAACTGTCCATTTCTTGCTGTACAAATAATAGAAACGAGTTTGGCAGGGTTGTTTTTTTTTGTTTGTTTCTTTTTATACACATCTCCATTCTATGTATAACTAAAAAAATGTGCTACAATTAATATAAAATGCTTTTACTATAAAGTAAACTACTAATTTCTTCCACAAAAAAATCTTAAAGATGTCTTTAGCACAGTTCTAAAACATTTATTAAGCTACTTACAACTATCCAACAAATTATATTTTTCA
Source organism: Podarcis bocagei (assembly GCF_964188305.1). Taxonomy (NCBI): domain Eukaryota; kingdom Metazoa; phylum Chordata; class Lepidosauria; order Squamata; family Lacertidae; genus Podarcis; species Podarcis bocagei. Next base: position 31,465,272 of record NC_138129.1, read on the forward strand.
TGGTCTTTTCACATTGTTTCCCTCTCATATTTGCACTTCTGCTTCCCATCTGCTCTGTCCACCTAACCTCCAAACAACAGGTTCTAATTTTTAATTTTTAAATTTAATTTTTTTTTTTTGCCAGACATCTGAGGCCTTTCGCATGTACAATATTCACAACAGACTTCACATTTGTCTTGCACAAAGGTTAGTGCCATTTAGCAAGTCATCGAAAGAGTGTCTCCTCCTGCTGAGCCAAGCCTAATGCCTCTGAGCGAGCGCGGCACCCGGGTCTGTGCTGAATCTAAAAAGCAGTTCGCTAGGAAAATGGTCCATAGCTAAGCTGGTGGCAAGCAGAGAAAGGCGCGCGGGGCAGGCAGGTGGGGTTGGGGGGGGTGGTCCTTTGTAAATTTTGTTCTTTGTGATTTATGCAAGGTTGGCTTCCATGTACAATAGGACTTCGGAGAAGAAGGAGAAAGGGAGGGAGGAAGAAGAGGAGAATAGAAGGAAAGGAATAAGCTGCTCTCAGAGCCAGGATATGAAGCCAAAGGCGAGGTGCTCTCTTGCCCTTGTGACTTGCTTGATGCCCATCTGGGTAGCCTGTATCACAGACCCTCTTAAATGTCCTTCCTTTTCACCTTTGCGGAATGGAGATGTCAGGGTTTAAGTGAGGTAGAGTGACTTGTCCCTTGGCAGCATGCTGTAAGAGAAACAGAAGGAAGAGGATGGGTGAGATTGTGAAAAATAATATTAATCATAATCATAATACAACCACCAGGCTAGCAGGCACATCTAGAATATATTCCATACTGGTATATAGGTTTATATATTCCCTACTTGCTATATACTGTAATTGCCACAAACTGGATTTTTTTAAAAATGTGGGATACAACTATCCAAGCTTTTGATAGCAGCATTAGGATCGTCTGTGCTTGTAAGTTACAAATAGATGGGAAGGCAGATTAAAGGGCAGTCCTTCTTTCCTTGGCTTGAAATTCATAATGATTACAGAGATCTTAGGTGCAAAACACAATAATCAAAACCAATGGTATGTATGCTGTTGAATCTAATGCAAATTGAAGCGGCACACTATGACTTCGAAAAAGGATGTTTAAAAAAGTTGCCCTCTCAAAGAACAGAAACAATTTATTTTTGCCAGATTATGAATAGCCAACTCAATCAAGGTGAGGGACAAACACAAATGTCAAAGTAATGAAAACCTGTTACGTTAATTTAATGATATCTATCTATCTATCTATCTATCTATCTATCTATCTATCTATCTATCATCTATCTATCTATCTATCTATCTATCTATCTATCATCTATCTATCTATCTATATCTATCATCTATCTATCTAATCTTTTTGCCAAACCATGACAATGAGTTCAGCTCATTAGGGGTAGGAGGAGAAGAGGCTACAAGGAAGTAAAAGACTGGAGATTTCAGGGCAATTTAAGCACCCCTCACTTGCATGGCTTTTTAGCTCTTTTGTTTTTAAACTGGACCCCTGCTCTCCATTACACAGCTTTAAATAGATTGGCCCATAACTGTCACCCCAAATTTGGCTCTCTGTGGTAGCAAATCTTTGCTGGTTTGTGCCGTGGATATTAACCCTCCCCTCAAAAACACTGGAGTAGGAATAATGAGAACAGAGTGAAGCACTTCACTGATATATCTGTTTGCAAAAGAAGTCAGCATCCTATCATGTCCATCACATTGTCTCTTATAATTCACTTATCTGTACTTTTTTTATAAGCAGCATTTAAAATGTTCTGTCTTCCTATCCTCAGCAAAGATTTAATACGTAGACAAAGTAGTAAGGTCTTCTAGTACCAAAACTTCATTAATTTTACAAACTACTCTCCCAAACACATTACGGGCATTGCTATAAATAATTGAATCCAAACTAAGTGCGCTTACTATGTTTTATCTCTCCTTTCTTACGGTGTTTGTTCACTTACTCAAGTGATTTGGAAGACTGAATAATTTGGAATGAATCTTCCAGTCTCCATCATGAATTAGTGTAGTCTGTTTTTGTTTGGACAAACTGACTGTATGCAAGTCAGCAGGTCTGTGTGCTTTGCTTCACAGACTAATGCTCTGTTCAAGCTGCTTATCCCAGAGTGCTCCCATGACCACTCTGGACTAAAAGGTTTAAAGAACACAGCCTAAATTACAAAGTTTGATTAAGATGCCCAGAGAGCAGATCATACATGGTGGCATGGAAGGGTAAACAATAATTAACTGTGAGAGATGAGAGCGGCTGACAATTATTCAGTGGTCTAATGTCTGATAAACAGAGAAGGAAAATAAACACAGCAGTAGCCTTTAATGAGAAAAACCCAGCGGTCATGACCATTATTAGGATGGAACAAGCCTGAGTAAAGTAACAGAGCAAATATTGATGGCAAGGTTCTAAGATCTGCTGCTCAGATGCTGCTGCACTTCAGATTTGGCACACAGTCCTGATAGTGCTGAAGCATTTTCACAAAAAGCTCTGGGGATGCAAAAGAGGAAACTGCATCGTATTGCAGGGGATGGAACTCTCCATGTTCCTGTGACAAGCAACAATCTCAAGTAACATTGCCCTTCCAAAGCCAGTATCTGTGCCTCACCAGCTAGAGATGAGATGCTACTGTTTAAGCCTTCAAAATGTCTGAAGCTTTATGGGTCTGGTTTGTTCCACTAGATAACCAAAATCTACAATAAGTAGAGTAGTCAAAGCAACTTTTGTGCTATTTGTGCCCACTAATTATATGATAAACATGCTTCAAATCAAGGTTGCAAAAATTGCAAGGTGTGTGTGGATGGCTCAAAATTTCTGCAGACCATCTATACCAGGCTTCCTCAACCTTGGCCCTCCAGATGTTTTTGGCCTACATCTCCCATGATCCCTAGCTAGCAGGACCAGTGGTCGGGGATGCTGGGAATTGTAGTCTCAAAACACCTGGAGGGTCGAGGTTGAGGAAGCCTGATCTATACCACCTCTCTTTATACAAGTCTGCACTATGCTGGAGGTATATTGCAAAAAACAAAAAAACCCAAACACCTCATCTTTCATCAATGTGATTTCCATTTGTGAAGTTTACAACACGTTTTCCTGAAACTTTTTTTTGATGTGTCCAGATCCAACCTAACTCCCAGCCCCTACAGAATCTGAACAAGCATATACTGGTCTGAAAACACACACAAAAAGAACACTAATTAGGAAGGAGGCTGGGTTTGCTAACTTTAGCAAGGTAGTATGGTCTAGGGCTATAGCATCCAAGAGCATATGAGAGGCGTGTTGCCATTATAATATTTATTGAATAGCCAAGTGCATTTCCTACAATTATGGAATTAAACAATTGTACTATAGTGCCATTCATTTCCCCCTGAATCCCATGATCAAAGGATTACACTCTGCTTATCATCAGAATGACCCAAGCCCACTGATTCCGTCCAAGGTGCACTGCCTATGTTAGACCTTCATAACAGGCGTTTGAATTATGCTGACTTTAAAAGAACAACGGTGTGTTCATTGCAAGCATCAAATATTACGAGAAGACTGTGAGCACGATTCGTCCAGGGATGACATTTGATGCAGACTGTCATACATTGTGAGGAAGGCTAGAATCATCAGCAACCCCCACCCACCCCCTGCCAAAAAATATATGCCCCACACTGGAATTTTGCTGCAGAAGTTAGTTCACCTCATAATCTGCTATAATGATTTTCTGTCATCCTTAGCCTAATCTGCATGGTTTAAATATGATTTTCCAAGAATATGAGATAAAACCATGAAATCTGACATTTTCACTGTGACAAAGGCATGAAATGTGAGCGCTTTGATCATGAATGGTACGGGGCACTGTGCACACAATACTGCATCTTGCCAGAATGCCAAGAGCTTGTTTTCCTTCCTTAGAGCGGCTACCTGCCTGCTGCATTCATGTTTCATTAAGGTACTCTAGCATTCTTCAGCATGCCAATACGCCTAAATAATGCAATTTTTATATTGGGTGATATATTATTTTGATATTAAGCTATATAATGAAGCTGCACTTAAGAGAGGCTTCTAACCTACATCAGCCCCAAAACAGGTGTCTCATTACATAACCTGCCTTCTGAAGTGCATATGTGTGTGAGAGAGAGACAGAGAAAGAAACACAGAAACACACACACACACACACACACACACACACAGAGAGAGAGAGAGAGAGAGAGAGAGAGACTTACATTCAATGTTTAAAAATTAGCCCCTTTTTGTTGCAAACAGCATCACATAGAACCAATAGAAACAGCAACATTTCGGAAAGTCCTGAATGCCAGATATGCTTGAAATTGCTTATTTGCCTCCCACATTATTATAAAAATAACATACCACACTGGTTCTTCCTGCTGCAAAGTACTATTTATTCCACAGCAAGTTCTGTGTGGATATGTGTAGTAGGAAGGACCCAAACAAGCATTTCCTCTACACAAGTTCAAAAAGCATTAAGCACTGGTGTCAGAGCTGCCCAAGGTCCCAGCTCACAAAGGACCAACGCCAGTTCGTGGTTATATACAAAAGTCTTTATTGAAGTTCATTTCCACTTTGACAGCCGTAGCGTGCAGCTCTACGTCTGAAACTCTAGACCGCCGAAGCTCCGTCTGAATCTCCTCCCCCCAGACACCAGTTTAAGACTCTAGCCTTGCTCCACCTCTTCCTTTGCTCTTTCCTCCTCTGGCTCCGCCTGTCAGCTGGGGTCTCGCCCTTCCTAGACTCTTCTGACACTGAGTCCCCTGAGTCTTCCCCCTGCTTCCGGCGGGCTTTGGGACCTGGTTCCCAATCCGGGTTTTCTGCTGTCCCGCGCGCCTGTACATTTGAACTTGGCGCGCGCGCCCAGCCGGCAACCTTCCTCCTGACCGTTACACTGCTCGTTCCTCCACTCTCCGATAGAGGCGTGGCGAGCCCTGACTCCTCTCCTCTCCCTGCTGGAGGAGACGCTAGCCCTGACACATGGGATTCTTCCCCCCCACTACGTTCTGGTGGGGAAGCTGGTCCTGCTTTCCAGCTGCTGCTTTGGGAGTCCCCGCTGGCCCCTTGTTTCTGGTGTGTCCCCCCTGGGACCCCCCTCGCCCTGACCATCGGCGCCTCCTTCTGGGAATCTTCTGATTCGCTGGAGAAGCTCATGGACTCTCTCGGGTCACTGCCATCCTCCCCTACGCTGCCCTCAGATTCTTCCCCTTCGCTCTCCATTTCCTCTCTCCCCTGTGCCTCTGCTCCTGAGCCCCTGACAACTGGCATTCCAAAACATTTATGCCTTCTCTTGAACTTTTCAGATTATTTAAGGAAAAGCACTTCCCCGCTCTCTCTTTGTAGGAAGGGGCCTTGAAGTCTGGCCTTGAATTTCCCAAATTCCATTTCCACCTAATGGAGGTGAAGGTGAGGCAGCCTTGTTGCAGAAAAGCAGCCTTGTCTCAGAAAAGCATCTTTTGCCACTTTACCTCTTTGTCTGGTCCTTTAATAATACAATAGATAAATGTGCACTCTGGTGCTGGGGGTGGGAAGGCATACAAATGGAACTTAAGAAAAGGAAAAGAAAGAAAGAAATTCCAGAGTCTTCTCCCTCACCCCCTTATCCTTTTCGGGAGGAAGCAGTTTGGAAAAGAGAGAGGGGATGGGGGTTAGCTTTCTCACTTGTTTCTAGTCAATCAGAGTTGTGCTCAGCAGCTTTTGCTACAAACAGGAGAAATGCGTTTTTGGAAGAAGGATGTATGTCTGACCCAAACAGAGTTGGTATGCTTCCACAGCGGGCTTGTGGATGAAATGATGGACACCTGGATGGATGGAAGGCATTCTCTGACTAGTGGGGACAAGGTCACACCCACATCATGCATTTAAAGCCATGGTTTCTCCCTCAAAGAGTCCTAGGAACTACAATTTTCAGCATCTTTTGGGGCATTTTAAATGTGCGTTAAATGTACATAGTGTGGCGTGTCTTCAGCAAGAGTCTTTCTCAGAAATGCAAAATGAGACCTTTTAACTTGGGATCTTACATATGCAAAAAACAAAAACAAAAAATAAAATAAAAATAGTTTGCCACTGGGAAAAGGCCATAGCTGTTTGCCTCTAGCTAAGCACCTGAAATCCCTAGCTATAATTTAAAATGTTGGCCAATTTTTTTTTTTAAGGTCAGTATTTACCTAAACATTTCCTTTAAACAGTTAACATTTGAACACAGGGTGCTCAGTTCCTTCTCTAAATGCCAACATTTAAGCACTATCAAAATTTACAGAGCTAAGTTGTAACACTTTAGGCCTTATGTGTACAGAACTGTTTTGCCAAGGACATCAAGAAAAACCTTTCTGGCTTCCCCTGGTGGCAGGGTGGGGAAGGTGGGGTTTACATTCACAAAGAGGACACGGGGGGGGGGAACCCTGCAGCAAAGCAGCTTCAAAACAGACAGAAGTAATCCTAAGGGACCAGTACAATATTCACTTGTGCTACAGAAAGGATGAGAGATGCTCTCTATGCAGAAACCCCACTGGATGACCACAGAGAGTAGAGATGAATGCTGTATTTCTGGATGGAGTGATGCCATAGATAAAGCTTGAAGTTTCAATAACATATTCCTGTCTTCTTAAACAAAACAAAGCCCAGTGCTTAATCCACATTGCAACTGAACTATCATGGCACCTCCCAGGGAACCCTGGGAATTGTGGGGCTTCCCCCCACAAAGGTACTGAAAGATTGTAAGACCAAACTGTTGAACTGCCACAGAGAACTGTAGTTCTCAGCATCCTTTATGAGATTCTTTATTGGAAGCAAATGACATGTGCCAGTCAAACTGGTTTATGTTTGCAATAGATACATGGCTGAAGGGGGGGAAAGGCTAAGCTTCCCCTTCTGTGCATTTCTACCCACACAGCAATATATGAAAATAGATGTGTAGCCAATCAGTGATAAGAGCCCTATTCTTACAAATCAAAGATGAGATGATAAACATGGATTTTAGCTACACCGCTTTAGTGGACAGAACTGAATTATTCTTCATACATCAAAAAATGCTCTGTACATAGGAAGCAGGTATCAATAAGAATGGTTCCTAATTGGCTTTCCTCATGCTATGCTAGTATTCATTATGCAAGGAACTTTTTTTTTATGTAGAGGAGTATTCACATGATATCGTGCTGTAAGCAATGCTTCCTATTCTGACTCAGGTGTCTTGTGGGTAGGAAGCAATGGACTCAACATTTAGCTCAGCCCTACATTTTTTTGCAAATCATAAAGAAAATTTACACTGCATATGCTCAGAACTAGATGAGCACCAGCAGGATGGTGACACTCTGTATGGGGATTCTTGCTTGTATACTGAATGTATTGTTGATGCAATCATGTGCAATTGATTGCTTTAAAAAAAAAGCCCAGGGTTGCAATGCATTTGTTCATGTGCATTACTTAAAGCAGGGATGCCGAACCTGTGGACCCCCTCCTAATATTGTTGGACTACAACTCCCATAATCCATTGTCACTGGCCCAGCATGCTAGGGCTGATGGGAGTTGGAGTAGAACAACTTCTAGAGGGCCACAGCTTCCTCACCTGATTTAGATGGAGGAGAAAATAATGGGAAAGAATGGAAGGTTGCAGCTAGAGCAAATGACCAATTCTGATATTAATTCTAGAAACTATGAACATTTGGAAGGGTTAGGGTCTCTGGACCATAATAAAGGTTGATGATGATAAAAACACTCATGCTCAAAACAAGTATGAATGTTTTTGAAACATGGTGCTTTGATTACTTCCATCATTTAGACAGCCCTCTAAACATGCTGAAATTTCTTATTTTGTCTACTGGCCTGCAGTGGTTAATTCCGCACTCTCTGCTGGGGTATTCATTGTCCCACTCGGTATTTCCTGGGGGGTTTGATGCAGCAGGTGATCGCGGCCCAACACTGTTCTGAAACTCAGATGAAATATGAGAGAAGTCCTAAACGTGGAAGAACAGAGGAAAAGAAAATGTTATAAAGCAGGATATGGGCAAAACAGTCTGGCTTTACCTATAACTTCCAAACAGAGTCCCAGCTGAGCAAAGTGCTTAAATGTATGGATAGCAAAATATTCAAGAACTTCATTTAAATCAAGACCAAAGTGAAAATATACAACAGGATGTTTATTCTCTAAAGGAATCAGCTGCTTTCTTTCTCTTCCTTGTTTTACAAGGTCATGTTTTGAGAAAAAATTGTTCCATATTTATTGCCCATATTATGCACAATGACACATAGATGCTTTTGCCTGCATCTATGTTTTTGTTTTGTTTCTTTGCAATCATAAACACTTTCCCCAAAAGAAATGTGTCTCTCACAGGCATTAAAGTAGTTGAAGTTAAAGTAACGTGGTGAGGAGAATCTTTACAAGCACTGTTGCTTCATCTGATGACACCTTTTTGACTCCAAAAAAGCTTGAGAGACAATCTAATGAGAGATGCTGTTGCAGATGTATGGTTTAATCATAATCAAATGAACAGCATCTATTAACTAGGAAAAGAGGAGATCTGAACAAGGAATTCAAGCAACAAGGTTTATAAAAATTAAGCTTTATTTGGACCAGTGATGCAAAATACTCCATTTCCAAGTTCACCTACTTTAGAGCTCTTCAACTGACTTTAATTAGTGTTAGTTCTACTTCACTATAATTATTTTGAAGCTGGTTTGAAGATTCTGATCTAAATTACTACGTTGCAAACTACCACAGTGATAAACCATGACAAAAATGTTCATATTTGAAGATCACTTCTCACTCTCAATCCCCAAAAGAAAGCTAGGAGCATTATGTTATTATAATATTCAAAATATGGATAACCATGATGTGACATTTCAGAAGGAAGACTTTCAATAAAGCTATTTCTCTCCACCCCCACCCCCAAATGACATCAACCAGGTGCAAATACAAGGCAGCTCAGAATCCAAGGAAAATACCAACTCTGAGAGTTCAGGAACATGGAAGGTTCTGCACATATAAGTCCATGTATCAAATTACCTATGTGACAGATGTCCTGAACACATAAACTGTGGGGAAACTGCACTGCAGTTCACCTTCGAACTCTAAATGATAAATGCACTGGATCAGTCTTGATGAACAAATCCACACACTTGAAAATGAGGGGCATAACTTTGAAATGCTTTTCAATAATAAGAACTCCTGACTGCCGAAATCTCCATTAGTTAGCACAGCAGCAGCAATGTTGAGCTTTTGCCACTGGTGCTTTGGGGTGCCTGGCTAATATATTGCTCTATTTTGGGGCAGTGTATAGAAACATCCCACAACAAGGTGGTGCATTTTATTATAGGATTCAAATTATTGCAACCCAGAAAGTAATGACAGTTAATGGCCTTTACGTGCCATTTGAAAAAGTAGTCTTGGGTGTGCCAATGTGATGTGATTCAGGAGGTTCATGATGGGTAGCCCCTTTGAAGATCAGGGAAATTATGCTCTGGGAGGTGTTTAAGCCTTTCCTCCCATGCCTTTCCCCCACTGTAAATCAGCCCACACTCACCAAAAATTGCTACTAGCTAAACAAGCAGAAAAGACAGCAAAAGATGCTATTGCTGTCTGCCATAGGAGGAAGGAAAGGCTGAAACAGTAGTCTTGTTCACACATTATGGTAAATCATAGTTAATGGTTCATCATGAATCTCACTATCTTTGCTCCTCCCATGGGAAAAACAAACCATGACCTTTGGCTTAGCCTCACGTCCAAATCAGGGATCATGCAACCAAGGTTTATTCTAGGGCTTGCTAACCATAGTTTGCTTGAGCAAAACAAAACCACAATTCTTGCCAGGGATCGTGGTTTGCTTTTCCAGAGTGTTAACAAGGACAAACAAAGAAAGAAAGACCAGCAGATTTGTGATAAATCGTTAACTGTAAGGGTGAAGTAGGCCACTCTCTTCCAAAGCACCATTTCCCCAGTCTTCAAAGCAGCCCAGTGGGAGCTGCTGATTAGCAAAACAAATAACCAAGGGACACTTCAATCATGGATCTTTTGAGCATCGTGTGTAGTTCAGCCACAAGTTTGCAAAACCCAGATGTGCAGAATTCATGGTTAAGAATTGTAATTTAGGGCTCAAGCCACTCACCTGCTGGCCTGGTGGTGAAGAGTTCATTGGGGGCTGTACCTGTAGTGCCATGGAAGGAGACAAGATGGGTTGCTGTGGGACCTGCTGCATGCTGAGGGACTGGTTGAGGATGGAGCTCTGTGGGTGGTGCAAAGACAGCTGCTGATGGAGAGGGGGGCTGATCTGGAAAGAAGGGGGTGGCGAGGCACTGATGCTGGGCAACATGGGTTTGGAATTGAGGGTCCTGGAGAGGCTGGGGTGAGGGTGTCCACGGTAGCTCTGCAGGTCTGCTGGGGACAAGAAGGAGCCCAAGCCAGGATAGGGTGATGAGGCCTGTGGTGGCATCGTATACAAGGGCTGTTTCGGTGGGATCATTTTTGAAGGTTGGTTGGTTTGGGCACTTTTTGTCTCCCCTTGGTCAGCTGAGCTCTGCAAAACGGTGGGAGGAGGAACCACACGAACACATAGAACAGATTGCAAATGAAGGACAAGTCACTGAAATTAAGTACATGCAACTTCGACATCTGAATAACTCAAAGGCACAGTTCTCCTCCCCTTTTAAACTTTGCCCCTCCTATCAGATGGTGCTAAGAAGGGAAACCTAAGAACAAGTTGTAAAATGCATGATTTAACACGTATTTCCAGTGCTTGAAGTTCAATAACGCGCTCTACGTGGGGCTACCTTTGAAGGTGACCCGGAAACTGCAATTAATCCAGAATGCGGCAGCTAGACTGGTGACTGGGAGTGGCTGCCAGGACCACATAACACTGGTTCTGAGAGATCTGCATTGGCTCCCAGTACGTTTCCGAGCACAATTCAAAGTGTTAGTGCTGACCTTTACGGCCCTAAACGGCCTCGGTCCTGTATACCTGAAGGAGCGTCTCCACCCCCATCGTTCAGCCCGGACACTGAGACCCAGCGCAGAGGGCCTTCTGGCGGTTCCCTCATTGCAAGAAGTAATGTTACAGGGAACCAGACAGAGGGCCTTCTGTGTAGTGGCGCCCACCCTGTGGAACACCCTGCCTTCAGATGTGAAGGAAATAAGTAGCTATCCTATTTTTAAAAGGCATCTGAAGGCAGCCCTGTTCAGAGAAGTCTTTAATATTTAACGCTGTATTGTTTTTAATACTTGATTAGGAGCTGCCCAGAGTGGCTGGGGAAACTCAGCCAGATGGGTGGGGTATAAATAATAAATTAATTATTATTATTATTATTATTAGCCAAAATAAATAAATATCACAATGGAAATCAATATGGCATGGAGCAGTGGAGAGGAGGCAACATAGCTCAGTGGTAGAGCACATGCAGAAGATCCCAGGACCAATCCTTAGCCGCTCTACTTAAAGGATCCCTGAGATCCCCTAAAGCAACTGCCAGTCAGAGTAGCCAATAGTGCCCAGGATGGACAAATCTAAGGCTGCTTATTAAATTATGCTGCACTTGTCAGTTGTTTTACAATTATTGCCTTTTTCAAATTCACAACAATCACCATGGTGCTACTGATTAGTTGCAAAATGGGCAGAAGCATCTCAGTGGCTACCCAGTAAGTTCATGATGCATTGGAGAGATGAAAAAAAACACCAAAAAACTTTCTACTGAACTACAGTGGCTTCAGAGTTGAAAAATACAGGGCAGGGGGGAGGTATCTGGGCAGTGATGGAGATGGAATAAAATAGAGGGGAATATAGCAATTTCTAATTCTGGTGGCCTCAGCATCTAAGTAACTAATGAAGGTGCCCCAGTCCCAAACTGAAGGATTGTTGGTGTCTGCTATCTTCTATGCCACCTGCTCCACTCTGTACAGGGATTTTCTAACATTAAAAAATTACTTATTTATCTATCTAAAGCAATAGACAAGATTTTAAGGCATTTGCCAGCAAAGATAATTGGGTGATGGTGGGGGTTTTTTTTGCTCTCTCTCTCAAAGTCCTCATTCCAGATTTATTTAAATATGAAAGTCACCTTTTAAAACTCTTTTTTTAAAAAAGCCCACAACAGTTATTATTGCTGCTTTGCTAAATGCGGCGAGATACTGCACCAATGAATTATATGCAGCATGAGCAGAATACCAATATCAAAATATCCAACCTTAAATACATTCAGCGCAGTTATGAATCTTTTTAAACACTTAAACCAATGAAAGGGACTCGGATTATTTCCTTTTTGACCTTTTTGCCACAGCTCTTAACCTTCAAGCATGGCTCTGTTAACTCCCCAGGCAACGTTCCTCAGTGCTCACTCCACAGCATGAAGTACATGTTTACCCCTATTTTAATTATACTGAAATTAAAATTATTTAAATTTTTTTTTGAAGGGAAAAAGTAAATGTAATTCCGCACAATTTTAACTCACTTTAAAATGGCAGCCTTGGCTTGGCCGCTTGTATACTACTGATGCTAGGAGCTCTCCGTGGATCTGAAGCACTGTGCCTACCGCATAGGGGAAGAGGGGCAGCTTAGCGGTAGGACACGTGCTTTGCAGGCAGAAGGTCTCAGGTTCAATACCTGGTTGAAAGAGACTCCTGTCTGAAACCCTAGAGAGCTGCTGCCAGTCAGTGCAGACAGTTCTGAGCTAAATGGGCCAATGGCCTGACTCAGTGCAAGGTGGCTTCCTGTGAAGTAGGTTGGCTACCCATCCAGTTCTCTCCCTCACAGCTTCAGTCAGGAGTGCCAAGAGGGTTTCCTGGGCCCAGCGGGCTTTCTGACCCACATGCAAAAGTGTGCAAGGATTTGTTCTGTGTCATAGGCAAATTTGTGTCCTCTTCTGCAGGTGGAGTGGAGGGTATGGAAGTAAATCAGTGGCCACACATAGAAACCATCTCTGTTTTTAAGCAGAGATTGGATGACCATTTGTCATGGATGCTTTAGTTGAGATTCCTGCATTGCAAGACCAGATGACCCTCGGGATTCTATGAGATGTGTGTAGTGCATGAGTGAGGGGTGGAATGAAAAGTTCCAGCTTTGCTCACTTTTGCTGACACCCACTTTCATTCTGGACCCATCCATTGCTGACATGCAGCTCCTGGAGGCTTGGCCATGAGGCTGAAAAAAGTCCTTTGTCCCAATATATCTCTCATTCATAGAACATGGTGACAGTGGCCACTGAAGGAATATCTATGGATTACCAGCACAGATATTATTTTTTTTAAAAATCATTATTATATCTCAGTGTCTCCTTTGTTCTAGCAGATAATAATTCTTATTTTCCTATTCCCATTGCCACCTAATCAGCCACACCATTACGAGTTATTGCTCCATCATATGCTCTTTCTCATCTTGCTATAATGCATCTATGTGACATCAGGTAGTGATAGTTGTTGGCTCTGGTGCAGAATACTACTTCAGCACAGAAATGCTTCCATTACTATAGACAAGAAAAACAACCGCAAAGCAAATGAGCCACACTGTATACACGGCAACAGCCACCTACTGGATATATTCAGAAATACAAAAATACCGTATTTACAGAGTAAACCTGCCAATCTTAACCCTTCAAGGCCCACTCCCCAATTTCACTCAACTCTTTCCTTTGACACTCCATTTAATAGTGTCTTCTTCTTCTAAATAAATTCATATAAAATTCCAGCTACTTTTCCTTTGCTATGTCATTCATCAAAAGCTAGTGCCTAGTTTCCTGGCCTCTCTACAGTAGCAGACCTAGCCCCACACTTTTCTTCCTCACATCCTATTCCTTTGAATAGCTGCAAATGTTCCATGGGCTCTTCAGAAGCAGCGTCTTGCTCTCTCTGCCAAGCCCATGTTTTGGGATAGAAGGCATTCCTAACTTCTAATCCTATGAAATTTGAAAAATGAAGTCCTCCACTCAGTATATCAGATACTGAGAATTCACAATCTGCAGGTAGTACAAAATAATATGAAGCATATGTTGGAAAGGAGGGGCCAGTATCGCTTGCAAATTCTTTCTGGGTTTGAGGCAACAACAGAGGTCCATGCTTGCCAGCTTCAAATCACCTTAATGATCACATGAACAATTTTACTATCATGCTTGTAAGTGCACAAATGAACTGACAACCATGTACAAATATGTTTGATCGAAGATGTCAATCACAGCTGTACATTGATTGATCCCTTCCCCATCTTTGTTTCCTTAGATGTAGGATCCTGCCCAACCTATTTTAACAAAACAACTATTCAACATATATTTCCCAATGCTATACCCTGGATCCAATGGAAGTCAACCTAGTGCACCATCCTCTTTTTAACAGTAGGCAAGCAGATGCATTTGGGTGTCATGTAAAGACTAAGACAGAGCTTTTCGAACTGTGTGTTGTGACACGTTAGTGTGTCGGCTGCAGTGTGTCGCGCAAATGCTCCCCGCACTCCTCCCGGGGCTGGGAAGGGGCTAGTTTATGCTCTGGTTTGCTAGTAAAATTGAATTACTGTGCTGTTCGAAAAGATTCATGTCTAAAAGTTGTGTCACCAACATGAAGAGTTTGGAAAGCTCTGGACTAAGCTATCAAAAGATCTGTAGTGAGCATTGGGCTCACACACTCCCTCCATCACCCTAGCATGGCCACAAGGAGGAGATAGGACACTTTTGATTGCAATTAACCACAGTTTAGCATGCTGTCCAAATAATAAACTGTAACTAAATATAACTAGTTGAAAAACCAGCTTCATAAACTTGGTTGGTTGAAGTTTAGGATTAACCACAGTTTGTTGGGTTTGGAAGACATAGCAAGCTGCAGTTAATGTACCTAAAAATCTTCTAAACTCTTCCTTGTGGAACAGAGAGCAAGTGGGCTGTAGTCTCTTCTTCTACAACCTATTGGTTTCTTTTGTTTATCTTCTGGTACACCCCAACTGAAGCTGTCTCCCTTTGCATCACCTGCTACTACCACTCCTGAATCTAACAAAAACACCAACATTCTACAAGGTAATGCAATATATAAAATGACGGTGATGGGATTTTATTATTTTTATTATTATTGATTTATTTAATGCAGAATTCTCTGGGCCCTAATCACCAGGCCAGATCCTCTGCTGCTGCAAATCAGTCTTGAAGGGGTAAATATGTATATCCAGCACATATCAGCTGCATGCAAAGTTCACGAAACCTGGCCTTGGCTCTTCCATGCCATAATGGTGCTTACAAAGAGCTGACAGCTTTGTGAAGAACACGAAACCTCCAGTATGGTTTGACTGTGGACAAAACCATCTAATGAAAGTTATGTTTTGTCTTGCTTTAAGGGGTTTGGGATCGCTCTGCAGATGATCCAATCTGTCTTTGATTATGTGGGTAAACAAGTATTAACCCAGACCTTCAAATCAAAATTATGATTCTGGTGACAGCAGGGAGCAATCCCAGAAGTCCTGCCTCTAAACATTGCAATATACTACAGTAAACCAGGTGGGGTTTTTTTGTTTTGTAAGAGGGGGAGACTGGCATCCCTACAATGTATCCTTGAGCCATGCCACAAAGTATTTCGCTTTGCTCTTGCAGAAGGTAGTTAACACTGAAATCAGTTTTGATAGCACGGCTACAGTGCATTTCTTATAAACTTGCTCCTCCCCAGAGACTTCCACGAGTTGCAACTAATTTATCATTGCCACATCCATAGCGATTCACGTATGAAACATAGTCTGGTTACCTTGGAAACCAAGCTGGCCCGGTAGGCTGCCAGAGCTTTTAGATACTCCTTCTTTGCTGCTTCAGTTTTTCTTTTATATGCCTGAAAAGCCCAAGAAAAGAATATTAATTAAACAAACAGAATAGGATGGTACTTTTCTGACTGTGCTGTGACTTACTCCTTGCATATTCCTGAAGGGGACTGTGACCTGCTTTGATTTGTTACAAGAGGAGACTTCATCTATGACTGATGTGAACCTGCAATTGGTCTGCAATTTCCAAAGACAGAACGCAGGCCTAAATCAAAACCACCATATCTAAACAATTAAAAAGAACCTGGAATCAATAAATGGTACCTGGTCTATTATAGATTGTGCTATCTTGTATTTCATCTGTATGCTTCCGCAGTGCATGAGATAGCTTAACTAGTTGTGTGAAGTGGTCAAGATTCTGGGTCTTGTTCAAAGTGTAAAAAAAATTATGGTCTGAAATGGTTACTAACAGAACCATCTCCTATAAGTCTAACTGCATGCTGCAGTTATCAGGAGACGTCCTTTCCTGTATCCAATTCGCAACAGGTGGGTGGGTAAGTGGGGCAGGGCCTTCTTGATGGTGGCACCTGGGTTTTGGAAGACCCTACCCAACAAAACTCCAGGAAATCCATTTGACCTACAATCTTCTGTAGGAAGGCAAAAATGCTCTTTGCTATAGCTTCTAGTTTACATTAGATGAGTTTATTGTTGTTGATGCTAGAATTTCTTTATTCCTTTCTGTATTGTTTTACTGCTTAGTTGGTTTTTGCATAGTTTTTTATTTGTGATTTGCTTCATTATGTGAGTCATCCTGGGGCAGTATACAACATTTTAAGGGACAGGATTCTCTGTGTAGCAACCATGATGTTCATAGTACTTGTCCTTCTGGTGTTTTCGAGGTAAGAAAATCTATGGTGATAAGATAGATTCCTTAAAATACATAGCCTTATGTTTCATATGTCATGATGGCACTCGATTGACAGATAGAACGCCCACCCCATCCAAGACTTGGATTTATAGGCTTGGAGGCTGACAAGCTAGAAATCTCTGAGTGTGAACTTTTTGAATGTTTCTTTTTCAAATTGAGGAGTAAAGCCATCACAGAAATGTGCTATATTGCTTCATGTTGGCAATGATATGAACCCTCTTCATTTGCCCTGAAATCAACCAGGGGGCTTCTAGAGGAGTTCCTAGAGAAGTGAAGAAGTAAACTTAACTTTGTAAAGTATGACAAACCATAATGTTATGCATCATTACCATTTCTGTAACTAGAACTGGTATGAATTTCTGTTTAAGCTCATAACTAATAAGGACCAGGTGAGTTAAGAGCTTACAGTGTGAATGAAACATGAGCTCAACTTACTGCTTACACTTAAGTCAGATCTGCTTCAATAAATTGGACTAAATTATGTCACATTTATTTCAATGAGTCTACTCTAAGTGTGACTAAGCCTGGATCCAAATGGCTTCGTTTTGGACAAATGTAGCTGCCTAATCCAAAGTCAGATACTTGTGATGTCAAATGCTGTACAGCATAACTACCAAGAGAGGAGTCCAATGAAAACTTGACTATTAACATTGGGCAGCAGCCCAATGTTAATATTCATTCTGGGAAACCAGACTTTTTTAAAAAAAACAACTCCTCCAGCTGTCCTCATCTTATTAGAACATCTCAGCAATTGGGATGTTTTCATTTGCATAAAAATTACATGAGATAAAAACTAGATTTAGGCCATTTATATGTAGCTGAAATGAAGGTTTCCAAACTTAACAAGAAAAAAAAACTGCTTTGCGGTTAACAAGTGAAGCCAATTTGAGCTTCAAAAACCCACCCCAATTTCTTCAGAAGACTCCCTAGAGGATATCAGGTTTGTCAGTGAATAAATTTCCTACTTTAAAAAATTTACTTTAGTTACACTCAGGCAGATTTCGCTCCAGGGAGAAGTTGCAGTTTTTTGTAGATAATGATCCTGTTTCTCAAGGTAAAATGTGAGAAGTAGCAGCTTAACAAACATTTGATCTTCATAATCTTAAATTGAATTGAAGTTCATATGCAGCAAACTCTTAAATCCAGGACAAACAGGTAAATGAAATGATAGTGAGGAATCTATTAATCAGATTAATCATGCATTTCCTTGTGTTCCATGTGCAGTTGCCTCTGGAGAACATTCTCTCTCCTAGTGTAGATAATCTTATGACTATTCAAACATAACAGGGAAAGACAATAAGAGCAGGGGAATGAATCCTGAACTCTACTGTCCTAAATTGAAGCCTTTTGCTCGTGTCCCAAATGTTGAAGGAGTAGTGAAACTCACAAGATCTGATCTCCCACAGCTTCTGGTTTATTTATTTATTGAATTTATACATTGCTCTATACCTGGAGGTCTCAGGGCGGTTCAGTTTCACACAAAAGGGGATAGCCTAACTCTGGCACATGGGGAACCTCAGGAGACCATTAAAAACAACAAAATAGGTTTGGTGTATAATGCTGAACAGGTATACTTAAGAAGCATAATGCACTGCCAAAAGATTTTTTTTTAAAAAAAAGTAAATTTAGAAAATATTATTGAGCTGGCAAGGAACTGGTGTGGGGAACAGACAACTTCAACTTTTGTCTTTTCTTTTCAAAGGGCTACATGAGCCACTCATATGGATATGGATACTTATTTTCATGTACAAAACCTTCCTCCAAAGTCTTTTAAAGCTCTCAGGGCAAGGAAGGCAAGCATGCTATTAATCTTGATCAATAGAAGTGCACACACTAAACCATGCAAATATCTATATAAGAAGCATTGTTGCACATTTGCAAGTCAGATTTGGATTTTCAAGGGTACAGCTCAAACCACAAAGGGCTGGTTTAGTTCCTTGATATACTTCCAACCTGGAGCAGTCATGTAGATGCAGCTACATAGAGAAAGTAACACCTAAAATTCTTGCACAAGGTACAGTACCACCAGCAAATGCTATTTCTTCCCCCAGAAGTGTGTGTATGTCTGTTGAAGGTGACGGGTGGAGGCCGAAAATATATTGAGAGCTGGGGATGAAAGAGACAATACAAAAATCTTCACTGTTAAAGAATGATCATTTTACTTATTGATTTTTGTAGCAGGTTGATAGCATATTACTGCCAAAATCACATTTTCAACTCATAATCATTCATGTTGGCCTTACAAGAATGTTATGCAATTAACTGTTCATTGCTGTAATGAGCTGCAGAATATCAACTGTTCAGAGACAAAAATTATGATATTTGGTTACTGAAGGATGAGATATTAACAGCCAGCCAATTCAGCAGTTATCGACATTCCCTTACCTAAGAGTAAGGTAAAGGGACCCCTGATATTTAAGTCCAGTTGCAAACGACTCTGGGGTTGCGGCGCTCATCTCGCTTTAAAGGCCAAGGAAGCCAGCATTTGTCCACTTCCACAGACAGTTTTTCCGGGTCATGTGGCCAGCATGACTAAGCCACTTCTGGCGAAACCACAACAGTGCACGGAAACGCCGTTTACCTTCCTGCCGGAGCGGTACCTATCTATCTACTTGCACTGCGTGCTTTAGAACTGCTAGGTTGGCAGGAGCTGGGACAGAGCAATGGGAGATCACCCAGTCGTGGGGATTTGAACCGCTGACCATTCAATCGGCAAGCCCAAGAGGCTCAGTGGTTTAACCCACAGCGCTACCCACGTCCCGAGTGGCTGGGCAAAGGCTTCCTGATCTGTGGTCCCAGGAACAGGCCACTGTGTCCTGTGACAACCTGGGGGCCGACCGCCCTGCCCCAGATCCACCCCCAAAGCAATTTAAGGCTTCTTAAAACCTTATTCTCAACATATGATTGGGAGGCTGGGGTGGAGTGAGATGCTGCATCCTCGCCTCCCCTTTCCAGACGGAGGAGTGGGTTGGTAAGCAGAAAGATTCAGCCCTGCGGGATTCTACTCCATTGTGAAGGGCTTCATTGCAGCTTGGCAAGGATCAGCAACTGGCAGATCAAATCGTTTTGCTAACCAGCTGGGGTGGAAAGACGGAGAGGTCTGGTGGTAAGGTGAGGCTGGCTGAGAAAAGCATCCATTCCCCTCTCCCACGAAGATGCAGCTGCCCAGTAGATCCCTCCCTTTTGTGAGTTCTCCTCCCGACCCCATGCCTGCTTTTTCTTTCTCCATCAAGCCCCCTCCCCTTCAAGCTTTGCATCAATCTCAGAAGCCCAATGAGCCATGTTGACCTAGGGGTCTCTCAACCTGACTCGACCAATGCCCTGATTTCCTGAATCAGCCTTATTTGATTTGGGCCTTGGATGAATCTGATGCACAGCCCTATCTGGGAGTCCTCTTTTCTTCTTCAAGCAAACAGGAAGTGGGAGGGCGACATTTGTGTTCCATACAGTCAAATAAATTGCAAGTGAGATGTTTATGTTGCACTTGCAAATGCCTCCTTTAAAACATATAGAGCAAAATCCCTAGTTCAGGCACAGAATATGGTGCTCAAGTCTATCCAAATGAATGAAGATCCCATGGAAGCTGTTTTTAAAGCATATCTTAGATTTCTCTAAAATTACTCATTTATCTGCTCCATGCTGAGACCGAAATAATCAAGATTGGCAAAAGGAAAGTATGGAATTACTGGAATTTTCTGTCCCATAAAATTAATATGCCTTTTGCTCTAGTCATGCTTTTCTTGTGTGCAGGGGAACTGTGCAGTCACTGTAAAGTGAGGCCAACTGTTTAGCCTCATTCCCCAAGACACATTTCTGTCCTGAAATAAGCATGCCATGTGCATCGTTGTCAGCAAGGTGTCCCAATTGCATGTAATCCCTACCCATGAGCAGGAGCTTGTCCATTTCACTTCCTTTACAGGAAATTGTGAGCCACTCTCCATTTTCCCAGGAAGTGGCTGCAAAGTCAGGGGCAAGGCTGCCCTGCAGGCACTAAAGGAATGTGTGACTAGAACTTTTGTCAAAATAGTATCAGCAAAAATATATGCTTTAATACTCAATCAGTAGCACCGAACTGGGCTTGTAAAACTGAAGCCCTGATCTACAGATCTAATGAAAGACATGCATTTTGTTTCGGATATAAATAAAGTGTTTCTGTAATCTGTGTCCATCTGTAAAGTAAAAATAGAGCTATGAGTCATAAACCTGCCATGGAAGGTGATATGGTTTTAGCTACTAATTTTAGACCTTATAACTACATCCAGGCTGCTCTTAGCAGCTGAATTATATTTGGGATTTTGACCACATTATCCTTGAGCCAAGTCTATGGTGAGGCTGGCTCCTCTTGCAAATATGGAAGTTTACCGTTTGTGTGCACAAGTCAGTCATGAAAACTCTGCACACACTGAATTTTGGCACGCCACTGGGAGTCTTCCACAAGTCCCACTATCAGCAGCATCGTAAAAGAAAAGGTGTGCAGAGTCCTGCTCATGGCATCAACCTGCATGTGGTCACTGGCATGTGGTACCATTGGCTTCAAGCACCAGCTCCCATCCAAGAGGAATGCCCTTCCTGTCTCCATTTAAAATTTTCACTCAAGTAATATAAAACTCTTTTGTTTGACAAACGAGGCCTTTGGGCCTTAAGCTTCAATTGACAATTTTTTGATTAAAGTCCTGAACTATTGATCCTTGTACAAAATTACTTACACACACACACACACACACACACACACACACACACACAGATCCCATTCTGGATTGCAAAAAGAGAGAAAGGCAGGGCTAGATTCAGTCCCAACTCTATCCCTTAAAAGGTGGGTGGCACTATTAGAATTAACCGCGCAGACCATCTGTTAAGGGATATTGGTGCGGCCCCAATATATCAAGGATCACTGCTCTGGGATTTCTATTACGGGCAGATTACCTGGACTGGACTGGAACTTAATGCTATAAATATAAGCTAATTGGTGGAGCTATCAAGAAGCGAAAGCTCAGTTCTCTTGAAGGACTTCATCTCACTCCAGGATACACAAGCGCTCCTGTTCCCTCCTTCCTCCCACCAACAGGATGGAACGGAATGAATGTGTGTTGTTGTTGTTTTCTTTTAATTGGTATTGAAGGCTACAAGACACTTTGCCTTTACATTTTACTCCTAACAACCATAATCATATGTTTGTGAGCAGGTGAATCTGACAATGCTAACCATGAACAGCCCCTCAATATGAGTGTCAATATGAATGTCAATATATCTTTTAAACCTCACCCCACAATTCTGACAGGCCTTGTCTTTTCTTATAATACTGTTTTGACTCTTGCTTTGGCATGTAACTATAGTAGAGAATAAAAGGGGGAATGCACAATAACTCACAGTGGGCTGTGCATATATGTGCTCGGTAAAAGATTGCAACTGTACCAGCACACTCCACATATCGCAAAAAATAAAATAGAAATTTGTGTGTGTGTGCGCGTGCACACACACACGGTATGCTCTCAAATGCATACAAGTGTCAGGCACAAAAAGAACACACAGTATGCATTACACACTAACACATGCGCAACTTGTGAAGGGATGGAGAGGAGGGGGTACGTTTACCCTCCCACCCCTTTTGTGCATGTGTGCACGTACCTCCCACTCTTTCCCTCCTACCATTCCTTCTTAATCTATCTGGCAACTAATGGCAAGAATTATAGGTAAGGAGGAGGTTGGCAGGCTTTCTATGACAAGCACAGCTTCCAGCAATCACCTCAAAGGTGGGGAAGGCATCCGCTGAGCATCTGCTCAGCCCAATCCAACCTCCCACCGCTAGTCTTTGGCAAGTGCTGCGTGGGCATCAGCTACGAGGCTGGCTTGATCCCTCATTATTTTTCTGCAAGTTAAGGGGGGACTCAACTATAGATAGAAACCTTCTCCAGTTTCTCTTCTTTGTTGTCCAAATGGATACAGATTCTTCATTTCAAACCATTAAAAGATTGCCTTCTGTTCCAATAGAACATGCTTTTTGTTCATAACGCTGCAAAATATCCTCTTTCCAGGATCCTCAAAAGGGCACACTCATTGTGGTTTTGTGGTACACTGATTTAAATGTAATTGATTGGGAGCCAGATGGTTAGTTCAAACTGGAATACCACATGAGTCTCCACAGTACAAAAATGATTCAACATGCAGCACATAGTTTAGATTTTACCATGCACTCAACTGAAGAAAATGTTGAATGTTGTCCAGAGGACCTATATTTAAGGCTTGGAATGAATCAGTTAAGAGCTAGAACACAAGATTCTGCAGGGGACCTTTTCCCCTTTCTGCTTTTCCCCTTCCTGCTCAACCTGCTGAGGACATAAAAAGAGGTGGAGGATGTAGATGCAGATCGAAAAGCCAGTTGGGTGGGATTTTTCCCACAACAGGCCCACCACCTTTCGCAGTTAAATAAAACAATAAAAACTTTGTTGACAATCTAGCAATGAATATTCCTGTTCTAAGAGTTAACATTCCACACTTCTTTTTTGATTACACAATTCATAAGACAGTTTTGCCACTTCAGATCATTTCATTTCTCCCCCCCCCACCCCCCGGTCTGGTAGATAAAAGTGAAATTTCCTTTCAAAGTCAAACTAAACCCCAGTCAACTGCAAGTTCTATTGCCTTCCTCTCTGTTAATATTAGAATTGCAGACTCTAACAAATAAGATTGTTATTGCTTATATTTTTATTTCTATCGTTTTAACCCTTTATGCTATTATATCTCGTCCTTGCCTTGAAGACATATCTGATAATTTGCTTATTTGACTTCTGTATATGAAAGCATAGCATCTACCTGTGTGCCCTTTAAAAACAACTGTCTGACTGACAAGCTTTTACTTGCAGAAAAACTTACTTGCTTTGTATGTGTTAACATGATTTACCTATGGCCCTGTTTAGAAACTGTACAGTGGTGCCTCGCAAGACGAAATTAATTCGTTCCGCGAGTTTTTTCTTCTAGCGAATTTTTCGTCTTGCGAAGCACGGTGTCGGGAAAGTTTTGGAAAAGCTTCAAAAATCACCAAAGTCTTCAAAAACCTCAAAAAAGGCTACCACACCACGTTCTATGAGTTGCTCCTCGAAGTCAAGTCGCAACTGTATTAACGGTGTTAAGAAAAAGGAAACAAACTTGCAAGACGTTTTCGTCTTGCGAAGCAAGCCCATAGGGAAATTCGTCTTGCGAAGCAGCTCAAAAAACGCAAAACCCTTTTGTCTAGCGAGTTTTTCGTCTTGCGAGGCATTCGTCTTGCGGAGCACCACTGTACTTACTGTGGCATCTTATTGACTCTAATAATGGGAAATGTGTGGCTAAAATCCCACTTGACACCCTGAAAATCCAGGGCAAAATGTGAACAGCACTTCCTACCAGGGCTGCTTAAAAACCATCCATGTTAAAAGAGCTTTGCAAGGAGATTCATTTAAATACTGACTGAACTAGCCTTCTTTCTAATTTAATCATCTATTCCCCCAGAGATATTAATTCCAGACATTTATCAGATTTAAAGATTTTTTTTTTAAAAAAAAATAAATATTCTGCATGTTTCCCCAGATAATCTGCCATGCCTGTGGGTTTATTTTTCTATTCGTCAGCTGGAGCATTCATTAGTCATTAAGGGACTGGGTGGGTGTTGGGAAGGAGCAGAGGGGAGCAAATATGTTACTGATTATTGGGAGGAGGGAGAAATCAGAGTTGATGGAAGCATATGTCAGAGTCGCAATCCTGACGCCTCTGTATCTTAGCAAAGCAACTAGTAATTGTGCCATAATGAAATGTTCCATTTTGATAACCAGTTAATTAGACAAGACAATTATTCCAAACCCCGCTGACGCCCACAGAACCGCTCTATGTCAAGCGCACATGCTGAACGACAGGAGTAGCTGTTATTGGTAAACTTTGGATTCCAGCCTGCTTGTTTCAAATAGAGCAATGCTGTATAGTGTAACTAATGAATGCTAAGAAAACTGGGCTTTTCACGTTAAAATTCTCCTCCTGTATCACAGGGATTAGGGCAGAACATAAGGTATGGCAGGACATAAATCCTGCCATCATCACCTACCAGCTACTGAAAACAAAAAGCTAATTATTGTCATTGAGTTTCTAAGAGAACTGAGGACCAAACTAGATGTGATTATTAAATCTTCGCATTTAACATGCAGGTGTTAAAAAGATGCAAAAGAAGCGTCAGATGGATAGAGCTAATAGCTATCAGGGTTGCCGCAAGTGCAGAGAGTTGGATTTCATCCTTTCCTCCTGGGTTGTGACCTGGAAGTGAGAACGCCCTCCTCTTAAAAGTTCCATCCATGCTTGCTGAAGCCACAATAATTATAAGCAGCTCTTAGCTGATGCCACATGCATTTTTTAAAACCTGCACATTGAATGGAAAGATGCATTAACGTCTTGATTAGTTTGGACACTGGTGGCACTGTGGTCTAAACTACTGAGCCTAGGGCTTGCCGATCAGAAGGTTGGTGGTTCGAATCCCCGCGACGGGGTGAGCTCCCGTTGCTCAGTCCCAGCTCCTGCCAACCTAGCAGTTTGAAAGCACATCAAAGTGCAAGTAGATAAATAGGTACTGCTCCCACAGGAAGGTAAACGGCATTTCCGTGCACTGCTCTGGTTTCACCAGAAGCGGCTCAGTCATGCTGGCCACATGACCCGGAAAAACTGCGGACAAACATAGGCTCCCTCGGCCAGTGAAGTGAGATGAGCGCCGCAACCCCAGAATCGTTTGCGACTGGACTTAACTGTCAGGGGTCCTTTACCTTTACCTAGTTTGGACTGCAGATGGGGCCAAAGGTGTTGCTCCAAGCTTCTCTATCTGGCCCTCAGGATTTTATCCACCCTCTTCCCCTCATCAGCCCTGCTTCATGCCCTCCTTCCATGCTTTCCCCTGGCTATAGCACATCCTAGAACTCTGGTAGTGATTTCTGCTTGTCCGGATGGAGAACAGAGGAGGATGTGCAACTGTTTGCAGAAACAATCCCACTGCACAAAGGTAAAATTAAACCGCATTTAATTATCCTTAGAGATATTCAAAGAAGAGTGAACTCAAGAACAGTTCATGCTAATGTTGAACAAAGCAGAAGCTCTTCCACCTCTAAGTAGAAGTCAAAAGAAGTGCGGTGGATCCTTAGAGAATAACCGCTCAATTGTGAATTTAGCTTTTACAGGCAATTGCTAATCATGATGAACGTCTGTATCATCCCATGAATACAAAGAGCGCACTTGGACAACAGGACTTCCCCCTATTCCTTCCCCCTGCCCCCATGTACTGCCTAAACTTGTTCTGGCTTTCCCCCCAAGTCGCAGGAGCAGATTTGGGGAGGGCTGCAGAACACGTGCAGGAAAAGCAGGGGGAGTCCAGTTGCACAAGTGGAAATCTTTGCATGGATGGGACAGTTACTTAGCCCTACACTGGATACAAGCCCCAGTCTCTTAGCCATGACGCTATAGCATGCATGATGTAGGATTCATAGAGGTATGCTCTTTCTGCTAACATGCATATTCCTCTGGGGTTCATCTACACAGAAAACTGAGGCGCACTCTGGGTTCTCGCTGGTGGACGTGTACGTAAGGGAGTCACTCAAGTCCAAACAATACAGAAGCGAAGTGCTTATTTGGATGAACCCTGTTCAGTTTATATGAACACAGCAACAAACAATCAGACAGGGGGCTCAACCAGCCCAAAATGAGAGATTGAATCTGGGGTCTTCAGCATGTAAAGCACACATTTGACCACTGAGCTGCAGGCCTTGCCCTAAAGAGAAATAGGAAATCGCCTTATACTGCGTCAGATTATTTGTCCCACTAGCTCAGTATTGGAATTTTTGATCGGCAGAAACTCTCTAGGCTCAGGCAGAAGTATTTTGTATCACTTGCTACCTGACCCTTTTATTAACTAGAGATACCAGGTGTTGAACCTTCTGGGTCCTGAGTTATGGTACCTCCCTGAGCGTGAGTAATGGGCTCTTGTGTAAGTTTTAAGCAGTGGTTTCAGAGGGGACCATTTCCCAGCTCTACCTGCAGATGCCCAGGACTGAGACTGGGATCTTCTACATGCACAGCATGCTGTCTACCATTGGGTTATGGACGTTTTCAGTAGCAATGGCCATATCTTCTGCAGCAATAGGGGAAAACCTATCAAGAAAAGCAGTATCAGCATAATTAAATGACCTTGCATTGCTCCAGGCTACTTCGAGCTAGAAGTAATAAATTTGAGGCTTGCAAATGTAAAAATGAGTGGTATCTTGTAAATGGGAACCACTCTGAAGTTATCATTTAAATAAAACTAGCTGTCAGTAAGCATACCTAAAGGCACAACTGCAGAATGTGGTGATTGACAAGATACGCAGAATGGTTTAAGGATATTTCTGGGATAAGCCCAGTAGTACCAGAACCTTGGGAGAAGTAGTCTGGAAATGAATGGAAGAGTACTGTCACAACTCGCAAACAATACTTTTCAATCAGCTATTATACAGTAATGGAAGAAACACTTTTTAAAAAGTAATAAATGTGCAAGCATCTCTCTTAGGTATCTTCCCCCAGTAATTTCCCATTTGAGGTACAATGGGGAAAACACCTGCCCGTTTAGTTCCCATTTATAGAACTTCACATTCTCCATGGCTGCATTTAACGGGACAAACTATAGGTCTTGAATAACAAGCAGTGAGCAGAGGGGCAGGGTGGAAATACAGTGCCTTTGAATGAAACCTTTGGGACAGAGAAGAGGAGCTTGTGGTTCTCCAGATGTTGTTGGACTGCAACTTACATCATCCCCAACCATTGTGCTGGCTGGGGCTGATGGCGGTTGTAGTCCAACAACATCTGGAGAGCCACACTCTTCCACTGTGCGTACTCCATTACTCCCTTGTGCACCCATCCATTGATGGTGTCATTTCAACCCTATAGGACATATGCACAGACCCAAGTTCCCTCCATTCCTAGTTTAGTATTATAGCGCACAGCTGGAAGCATGGAAAATGTTCAAGAAACATTTCTGATGCTACCCTTGCTTGGTAGTGGTGGGGGCCATGTTGCTGGCAATCATATGCTGAAGTTTTGGATTTCTCCACTGTTTTGTATGGGCAGAGGTGAGAGCTGGTGGAGGGGGGAATAAAGCTTTGAAAGGAAACAGGAAATTCAATTTCCAGACATTACAAGGGACAATTTGTAACTTAGTGTTCTTCTACTGAGTATGCCCAGGATCTCATTGTTCCCCTTTCATGTCAGTCACAGTAGTGACTTTCTTCATTAGCAAAGAACAATGGGGGGCAAGAGAAGGCTGGTTTCTCACTACACAGTTGGGCAGAATATTGCCTGCGGACTATATTTGTATCTTCAGCTCTCTGAGGGTATACACTGGGCTAAAAAGAAAATCAAATCAAACTGGGAACCAGGTGGCACATCCAAAATCCTGGCAAAATCCATATGGCAATGCTAATTTCAATGCAAATAAGTGGCTCCCAACCCTCTGTTTGCCTTGTAACATTAATACAGGGGCATAGTAACTCCCTGACTTCAAGCACAAAGTCTGGAAATAGGCCTGGCTAGGAGAGGGAAAAGGATAACTATCCCTCACATTTCCTGCCAATTTTCACCCAGAAACGACCCTCCCAATCTCCACATTTGTATTGCCTCAACAAACCTGGATCTAGGAACATGGGATGAGGTGACATCAAGTTGTAAACTAACTCTGATTTGTTAACAGACGGGAATCTCAAACCACAGTTCAATCTTAGGTCGTTTCAAAATCATGATACTTGCAACAAATCACAGTTTACGTAGTTCAGATGTCACAGAGGACTGTGGTTAATTCTAAAGCTACTGGTCTCCCCCTTGAATATGTGGGGAAGGGGAGAGAGCTTGCAGGCACAAGGCATGTGCAAGCTCATCTTTATAGTGCTAAAATATGGTTGAGCATTATGTCCAAACTGAGCCATGATGTGCTTGCTGCATGGCCAGAATGGAGGCAGAAGCTAAACATTTCCCCTGCCCTCACCATTTACAGTAATGGTGGTTTTCTGTTTTTCACAGAAGTTAAAAGAGTTAACTAGATAGATCATATATTGGAGGGGGGAGCATAAAATGTAAATGCCCTGGAGTTTTAATAATTTCATGTAAGTGATGCAGGATGAGCAGTGATGAACAATTGGAAGTTCAGTGTCAGGGTACACAGTTGGAGTGAGTTGGTTCACATTAAAGGAGAAAAATGAAATAGTCAGAAACGGTCGACTCCATCAATACAGATAAATAGCTCGGAGCCTTTAGGGGAAAAGGTGTCAAAGCAAGATGTGCCTGTCACTTAGTGAAAAGCATTAAGGAGAATCAAATCATCACATCTAGGTGTTGCCAAATATAAGAAATAGGCAGGCAAAGACTTGGGGACAGCTCCAGTTATTAAAGAAAAGCTGGGCTAACAGACATTTGTCCCTATTTTTTTGCATATATAGGAAGTAATATTAGGAGAGGGTGAGAACTGTAGGCAGAAACCTCAGAATTATCAGAGAATTAAAAAGTTGATAAGTAATTAAATGACCACCAGGAGATCTTAAGGCTTGGGTTAGCAGATATTGGCATCATCTATCCAATTTCAGTGAAATATACCCGTATATAATGGTGGACAAAGCTGTGGTCAATGCTGTAAGCTGAAGCCAAGCTAGTCAAGACACCTTGGAACAGATTTGGACAGTCCCAGTTCCTCTAGATGGTGCTACTGTTAACCAGTTTTAAGCCTCTTGATTTCTGCTTACGACAGTTGGCACTAAAATAAATAAATAAAGTAAAATAAACCCCTATTTCTTGTCCAGAGTAGGGCAGAGTCGTCTTTGTCTGATTAGATGACTTTATTTCAATCTAGAATTAAGATCTGCTACAGCTAATGTCAAATCAGTCTACTTGGTATCATTGCGAATTTAGGGAGAGATTTGTTTTAAGGCAGAGAAAATACACATTGTGGCAAGGCATTCTGTGAGCTCTTAAAGAGGAAGCAGGGAGCTGAAAGCAGATTACTTGGGGCAGGTACTTCGCTGGATGATAACAGCTGAATTAGCATTTTATTTTTTAGTCAAATACAAACTATCTCTACAGGAACAGCTGCTAAACTATCTGCAAGGTTCAAAGAGTAATATAATAATAATTATTATTTTTTTCTTCACTGGCACATCCTTTAGATTCCTGTGTAAGCCTCTTAGGAAAGGCTATGCCAGCTGGTAAAGAATGAAGATTATAATGTACTCAAAAGCACAGAGGCAGAGTAGTGAAGGCATTCAAAGTTGGGAGCTCCCCCCTCCCCATTTGTGCAGAGTAAGTCTAATGCTTGAAAGGGTTAAGGCAAGGGAGGAAATTGTGCAACTTGCAGAACAGGTGTCCTTGTTGAAAACCCAAGGACGGGGAGATTGCTAATCCTGTATTCCACAGCATGATCAAATCACCAAGCAACAGATATAAATAAAAAAAGGCAGGAAATGAGGAATTTAGATATAAGTGTGTCAGCGAGAAAATGAAGATTCATTGTGAAGAGGCTGGGAAGAGAAGAAGAAAAAGGAACGCTATGACAGAAGGCACAATTGACAAACAAAAATATTGGAGAGACAATTTTGGCAAAAAGGAAGACAAAAGGCGGCAGCATCTACACTGAACACAGCAGCCCTGTGTTATTATTGTTATTTTACACACACTCCTTTGCATTAGAAAAAAAGATGAGGTTTTCCTCTCTAGGTTTGCTTTGTCATAAATGTGAGCAAGAACTAAACTAAAATAATAAAGCTGCAATGAAAATGAAGCCAGCTTCACTTTGTTTACTTTGTCACTGGGAGGAAAGTAAATTTGCTTTGTGGGAGCAGCAGCACCTGTTCCAAAGCACATAAACCTCTCTGGCTTTGATACTTCAAGTGTATGCAGCCATTTAGCAGCCCGCAAAAAACTTAACCCTCTGTGTACTGAACAGTTTGTAGCAGTGCCTGGTTTAGTGCACATCAAAATAATACGTATCTAACACCCAGCCAGCTGTAGGGAAATATTAGGCGCCCTGGCTTGCCAAGTTGTAGACTAATCATGGCTGCGAGAGGAAAGAGAGAACTCTATGGACTTTCCCTTTGTTAGCCTGTAGACAGTGAAGAGTGTGAATAGTGCACTGCAGAGTGAAATTTATAGGGGGCTGCTTAAGAGACTGCCATGCCAAATGAAACTGTGCTGATGAAAAATCAGCTGTCATCCAATATGCATGACTCGACAAAGACACCAATTCTAGGCTTCTGTGTTCCAAGCCCTGGGTTCCTGACCACTTGTCTTTTCTATCTTCATGACAATTAAGCAGAATTTCTACGACTGCTAATCCAGCAAACTAGGTACAATAAATTAGCAATTAATCTGCAAAGATTGCTCGGGTGATTAAGCTTGTAGTGATTAAACTACAAACAAATAAATCTCAAAATAAATTTATAAAAGCAGAAAGCCAGTTGCTGAAATCAGCTGCTTCCAAAGGAAGTTCTTAAAACTGTTTTATATCAAGCCTTCCTAAACAAATGGATACTAGTTCAAGGTCTCTTCACTTATAAGGAAGCCAGTTTGCCTGATCAGCTGAGGTTGGGTTTACCCATGTGGCAAGTTCTCTGCTCACATGGCAAGAAACTGATTGACAGCTGCATGAAAAGCTACTTCATACTGAGCCAGACCACTGGCCCATGTATGGCACTATCATCTACTGGCAGTAGCTCTCAAAGGTCTCAGGTCTTCCATCTTTGTTACTATTTTATCACATTTTATCCCACCCTTCCTCCACAGAGCTCAGGGTGCCATAAATGTCCTGCTTTTATCCTAATAACATTCACGCAAGGTAGGTTTGGTTGAATAAAGGCCCCAGGTTACCCAATAAGCTTCAGGGCAAGAGCAGTTACAGGAACAGAGGTCTATGACCAATGCTCCAACTTCTACAACACACTGCCTCTGGCTCCTTTTAACTGGAGATGTGGGGACTGAACCTGGGATCTTCTGCATGCAAAGCACAACCTATGCTGTGATCAGTTGAGCTGTGTGGTTATTGCATGTTACCATATGATGGACATGGTTGTGAGAATCAGGCCTTGGACAAAACAAAGCAAGCCAGTGACTGCTCTGATTCCCAGCATGAGATGAAGAAGATCAAACAAACTCCCAGAAGAGTGATCTCAGGGAGACATCCCATGAAAATAAGGAGATTGCCCACCTCCCACTAGTCATCAGCATCCCTTGCCACTCCAGCAAGGGCTGCATGCTTTGCCAGTGACTAAGGAATTGCAGGTAAACACTATGACTCCCAGCCCTACCAATAATCCCCTCTCCACAAAAATGCAAAGGGGTTGGGAGGTGCCGGGCTGAAGCTTGTACCTTGCCAACTTACAGAGATCCAACTGTGAAACATATTCCTTGTCACAAGCTCATTCGTAACCAAGCTCATTGGTTAAGAAAGTCCACAAAGGACTCTCGGTGTTTTGCCATCCTGTTATTCACTCCACATGATCAAGATTGTGGAGGGATAGAGAGCGCAGCCAAGCATGCTGCCTCCTGTCCACATTTGGAGCTTGCCTGCAAAAAGGAAAGCATTCTGAACATGCACGTGCTCTTTTCGTGGTTGGGAATTCTGCACAATCATACGCATGGAAGATGGATCAAGCAAACCAACGGATTCAATTTACAAGAAAGGCGATTCTAACTAAACATTACTAAGAACGTTGTAACAGTAAGAGCTGTTCAGCGGTGGAATGGACTACTGCAGAAGATGGCAGACTCTTGTTCACTGGAGGTTTTAAAGCGTATGTCAGAGATTATGTAGTTCTGATTCCTGCATTGCAGGGGGTTGGACTACATGACCCCTGGGGTCCCTTCCAACTCCATTTTCTAATTATTATTTTTGTATGCCACCTCTCATCCAAAGATCCCAGGGTGGGTTACAACAGAAAAACAATTCTATGACTTTATGGAGAGAGCACACACATGCTTAGAAGGGTTTCTTTTGCGGACAAGCACAGAATGTATGGACAGGATAGTGGTGAGCTATACCTTGCCTGGAGACAGTGTGTACAGCACCACTCTTTCCATGTGAACTTAATTGTGTGGAGGAAATAATGTTGAATTAGGGATAGGATGAAGGGATCAAATGTCAAATGCTAATCCCAGACAAATCAAAAGCAAAGCCATCCAGGAACTAATCTATTATTCCTTCAACACAATCCAGATCTCAGTGTGCCAAAAGCAGAGATCAACCTCACTGCAGAAATATGGCCACGGAGTATATAGCTCTATATGACTTTAGCAAAAGAAACAAGACAGACTAAAAGAGGGAATATATACAATACGTTTATAACTTTTACATGTGCTACTGTAAAACATGCACGTAAGATTGTTTTAGGGACTTAGACTGTGCCTCTGAAATGCTTAGTAACTACCATCTGCCATGTCTGAAGCAGCTTTTACAGCTTTTTAAAATTGTTTCGAAGCAGGTAAAAGGCATCTGCTTTCATGTAGCCTTTTATGCTTTCTTATTCTTCAAAAACCACTTTTCCTTGAACTATGCTCAATCTCTCCCGCCAGCAGATGGCATGGGAATCTGTGGTCCTCTATAAGTTGTTGGACTACAACTCTGAAAATGGGGGGGGGGGTCTGCTAATGGAAGTCACAGTCCAACAACCTTTGCTAGGTCACATTTTCCCCACCCCATTTCGTTCCAGCCCATTCAAGAATGAAACATCCAATAATTATTTTAGAAATTCACCAGACCCGGTACAATCTGAGCTTTGCTTTAGTCTCTTTTCCTGTTTTGCTGACTTGCATTTCATATGACCATGGGAAGGGGTTGCAATTAGGAATCTGATAAAGGATTTATCCCCTGAAATGAGGTCCTCTCTGGTGTTTATAAGGTTATCAAGTTTCTAGTACTATATCAAAGGGTCTAGTGCCAAGGCATCAGTAAGCGGGGAGGCTAGCCCTACGCTGCTCTACATGAATAATTATCTGTACAGGCAAAGAGTAACGGAGTAATCATCAATGCTCCATTCAAGTGAGCTATAAAAGTGCAGAAAGTTAGAAAACTACATCAGAATTAAAAAAGAAAGACATTGGCCTCATTAAAGTTAAACATATTCATGGTACTTGTCACCTACACAAAACAATATAAAATGCAGAACCATTTTCAAACACATTTTAATTTAAATTGGTTTCTCCACCTGCTTCTCCTTTCGTAGATCTAACCACCTGGAACTCTTCCAGTGGGAGGATCTAAACTGTCAGGAAGTATTTGAGTCTCGTATGCCTGCTCTTTTTCTTTTGGCAGGCTTAAGTTCAGTGCAACCACCAGAGAGCACAAAAGTTGCCATTAAGGACAGTTGGTCTCTGAAACTAAACGGATGAAATTACCAATTAGAGATTTTCAGCCCAGAAATGCTGCTACCCATATCCATCGGGTGAGTGGAAGATTTCTCGAATAATCTGACTTTCAGATATTAAGACTCTCTAGCCTTGTTCAAAGCCTAAGCACAACTGGTGCATAGAGACAGTAGCTTCAGGGATAGGCAATGTGGTGCCCTTTAGATGTTGTTGGACTACCACTTTCATCAGCCCCTGTTGGTATGGCTAATAGTCAGAGATGATGAGAGAAGGTGTAGTTCAGCTGGAAGGTACCATGCTGCTACTCCTGCCATAGCTTATGTGCTCTCAAAATTACGAATAAGCAAAGCTAGGAAAAATACATTTAGATGATAATCACAACACAGTAATATGGAATAGATACGAAGTTATTCACTGCAAAGCAGGTGGATGGTGATGGGCCTGTTTCTCTGCACTAGTCATCCCTTCATCTTTGCACTTCCAGTAGCAGTTACTGGGGTGAGCATCAGAGGTCTTTGAAACTTGAAGGAGAAACACTCCCACAGACTGCTGTGATCTACTAGGTGCATAAGGGATATATACTATATTTACTGATGTTTGCAATACCCTGAGTTTTATTTCTTTTTTAGGCAAGCTTTTGTTGAAGTTACAGCTTTGAAGAAGAAAAGGTAAATTGGTAATTTATTGTAAAAGAATACCTTGTATTTTTATGCATT
The DNA here is from genome assembly GCF_964188305.1 of Podarcis bocagei. NCBI lineage: Eukaryota > Metazoa > Chordata > Lepidosauria > Squamata > Lacertidae > Podarcis > Podarcis bocagei. The sequence continues at coordinate 31,499,974 of NC_138129.1, forward strand.
GAACCGCCCTGAGACCTGCGGATGAAGGGCGGTTATACCAATTTAATAAATAAAATAATAAAATAGAACAAAGCAAAATTGAACGAAAAACAGTGCAGATATGTTTTCTTTCCAAAAAAAGAAAAAGAAAAGCATGACATCATCAAAAAAAACAAACATACTAACTTTCAGCGGGAAGGTGGACAAGGAATTTACCTGTTTTTGTTCTTCTCCTAAACTGTCCCACATCGATGCAACAATTTTTGATACATCCCCAAAGGTAGCATTGGGGTTTTGTCCTTTGATAGCGGCTTGTGTATCTCTGAAAAACAGGGCATAAGCTGACACTGGCTTCTGGGGTTCATTGGGATCCTTCTTTTTCTTCTTCTTTTGGTTTTTGGGCTTTTTGCCCAAATCTGTTAGTGGTCTCTTCTCCCCAGTTACCTGTCAAAAGTCAAGACGGAATTGTTAATTATCACCATTCAGTTCAGTCCTGGTTCAGATTAAAAATTCAAGACAACTTGGAATGATAGGGAAGGTAGCCAACGACTCAAGAAAACTAAGAACCCTTATAAGTAGCCTTCCGCATAGTTGCTTGTGATCTTCCGTTCTTAAGGAAGTATGATGCCACTAAGTCAAGAAAGGCCTATGATTCCTTTTATAGATGCTCCATTCACAATTCTGAATTTTTGACATCTTTACTGTCCCATAATTGATCTTTATATAAACTACTGCAAGTAGTTCTGAGTGCCACCACTTTTGTTGTTATGCTAAGGATAGGTTCACACATGCATGGGTATTATTTCATTTATTGTGCAGCAGCTGGATTTATGAATTTGCTTCCTTGGAAAGTCCTTATGGTTCATGTAGCATAAGATAATATCCCTCTTCAGGTGCCTTACAGCTGACTTTAGGAAAAATGGGAGGGCAGTGGGGACCAGTGGCGTAGCGTGGGTTGTCAGCACCCGGGGCAAGGCAAGTAATTTGTGCCCCCTAACCCGTGGATTTTGCGCCCCTAACCCGTGGAGCGCGGCCCCCCAGATGTTGCGCCCGGTGTGGCCGGCCCAGCCTGCACCCCCCACGCTACGCCACTGTAGCACAGAACACCATCCCTAATCCTGCAACTGCAAAAAGTTCTGCAACACAGCACAACAGACCGTGCAAAGGGATAGTTGTTGATGCTTTTATTAAAAAAATGTAAACAACAGCCATCTTTATTTACACTATGAGCTAACTGTCTGAGATGGGTAAAACCAATCCCAAAGGGCCCTTACAAACAGTAGATTATGCTACATTTTCCTTGTTTAAATCCACAATGTTTTGGTTTTTTTAAATGCACTCTACCTCCCCACCCTTATACCCTTTCCACCCAAGACGTACACCTGATGCCTTTGTCACACATTACATGCACCCAACCCCTTCCCTGCAGTCAGCTAGATTTCCCGCGCAATAAACGTGGGTGGGTAGGTACCAGAGAAGGGAAACCTGAAAAGAGGAAGTGGCTGCTTTCCTGCATTCTGCCTCAGGGTCTTACTGCCCACCCTGCTCTGTTTCGTTGCTGTGTTTGCTCAAACGGAACAAAGAGCAGGGAAAGCCCCTCCCCTCCAGAGAGAGAGAGAGAGAGAGAGAGAGAGAGAGAGAGAGAGAGAGAGAGGCGCCCTCCACGAATTGTCGAGCTTGGGCAACGGCTGCGCGGCCGACGGCGAGGCACTAAGGCGCCGGCTCCCCAGGCTGCAGCGCTTGGCCAGGTGCTGCGCTTGCATGCCTGGCCGCGCCCAGCTCGCCTCAGCACAGCGGAAAACAGAAGCAGTGGCGGAGACGACGACCCCCCACCCCAACCAAGCCTCGATTGCTTGTCCCTTCCCTCTGGACTCGCGCCCCCCCAGGTTTTGCGCCCGGTGCGGCTGGCACCCCTGGCACCCCCCACGCTACGCCACTGGTGGGGACCACCAAGCTAGCCCCAACCCCCAGTCACCATTTTAAAGTGGGGAGTCTGCTGTACTCAGAGAAACTCCCCATGTGTTTTAGAACCTGGGAAAACTAGGAAACAATGAGCAGGGGAAGCTCCCTACTACTTCAGGTGTTCATTTTTCAATTCATGGAGGGTAACCATGGCAGGAGTGGGTATGTAGCTCTTCCCTACTGCCCCTCTCATACATTTACTTGACTTTAGATGCAGAACATCTGAAAAGGGCTACTATAAACATTCTTTCTGAACAGTTTGGTCAGGGATGGCTCATTCATATACATAAGCCATCATTTAATGGCTGGAAGAAGCGAACCATTTGGATCCCTTCCAGTCGGGATTCAGGACTCATCATGGGACTGAAGCAGCCTTGGTCGCACTGGTCAATGATCTCCAGTGCGTTAGGGATAAAGGTGAGAGCTGTTTCCTAGTTCTGCTGGATCTCTCAGCAGCTTTTGATACCATCAACCATAACATCCTTCTGGACCATCTAGAGGTGCTGGGAGCTGGGGGCACTGTCATACAGTGGTTCCGCTCCTTCCTCCTGGATTGTGTTCAGAAAGTGGTGGGGGGGATGAGTGTTCAGTCCCCTGGGCTCTCACTTGTGGGGTGCCTCAGGGTTCTGTCCTCTCCCCCGTGCTTTTCAACATCTACATGCAGCCACTGGGAGAGATCATCAGGGGGTTTGGGCTGGGTGTTCATCAATATGCGGATCATACCCAGCTCTACCTCTCTTTCAAATCAGAACCAGTGAAGGCGGTGAAGGTACTGTGTGAGTGTCTGGAGGTGGTTGGAGGATGGATGGCGGCTAACAGATTGAGGTTGAATCCTGACAAATCAGAAGTACTGTTTTGGGAGGACAGGAGGCGGGCAGGTGTGGAGGACTCCCTGGTCCTGAATGGGGTAACTGTGCCCCTGAAGGACCAGGTGCGCAGCCTGGGAGTAATTTTGGACTCACAGCTGTCCATGGAGGCGCAGGTCAATTCTGTGTCCAGGGCAGCTGTTTACCAGCTCCATCTGGTACGCAGGCTGAGACCCTATCTCCCCATGGACTGTCTCGCCAGAGTGGTGTATGCTCTAGTTATCTCTCACTTGGATTACTGCAATGCACTCTATGTGGGGCTACCTTTGAAGAAGACCTGGAAACTACAACTAATCCAGAATGTGGCTGCTAGACTGGTGACTGGGAGTGGCCGCCAAGACCATATAACACCAGTCTTGAAAGATCTACATTGGCTTCCAGCGCGTTTCCAAGCACAATTGAAAGTGTTGGTGATGACCTTTAAAGCCCTAAACGGCCTCGGTCCAGTATAACTGAAGGAGCGTCTCCACCCCCATCGTTCTGCCCAGACACTGAGGTCCAGTGCTGAGGTCCTTCTGGTGGTTCCCTCACTGAGAGAAGCCAAGTTACAGGGAACCAGGCAGAGGGCCTTCTCGGTAGTGGCACCCGCCCTGTGGAACACCCTCCCACCAGATGTCAAAGAGAAGAACAACTACCAGACTTTTAGAAGACATCTGAAGGCAGCCCTGTTTAGGGAAGCTTTTAATGTTTAACAGACCACTGTATTTTAATATTTTGTTGGAAGCCACCCAGAGTGGGGCAGTCATCAAGTGGTAAATGTGCATCCAAGAAGGGGGAAAGGAAGAGCAACCTGCTGCCACAGCAACCAAGTAAGGGAAAAGGGAAATCATAGGTAAGTGAATGGCTAAAGGGGGTGGGTGAGTGAGTGAGGCATGGGAAGAAGGGAGTCATCTTCAGCTCATATTACAGTGCTAACTGGGGAAGAAACCTGAGTGATGTAAAGTTCACATTCCAAGCCAGGGAATGGCAGACTTTTGTGGCATTGTAGGAACTGCCATATACCAAGTCAGACCACTGGTCTATCTAGTTCAATATTGTCTACACTGACTGGCAGAAACTCTTCAGAGTTTTCAGGCACGAATCATTCCCAGCCCTTTTTGGAGATCTTGGGCATCCTGTATGCAGAGTGTGCACTCTTATCACCAAGCTGTGGTCTTTCCCATTAGGTAATGGTGGTGGACATTTTGGGAGAAAATGCTCAGTAATCTCCCCTCAAATCTAACCTGCCTCTTTTGCCGGGCCCCTGCCTTGATCTTGCTATTGATTTGCAGGCAGGGGCCTGTCTTTGTTGCCTGCATTATTCTGCAGTGAACATCTTGGACACTGAAACTGCTGTAGGAATACATAATAATAATTCATATTGTACTGTTAACCTTGCTCACATTTTTAGAGCTGTATATTGTATCAAAGCCCTCCTCAAAGTCTGATTAATGGGTTTGCTGCACTCTTTGCTGCTCATATTGTCACTTCTCCAGAGACAGTAATGATTAGGTTAGTTGAGCATGTCCTCCCCACAGTGAAGCCCAGGCTCTGTTTACATGGCTCCCTGCATCAGCTATGTTAGGATTCTTCGCAGCCTGTGGGCTGAGAACTTGCACCAACACTCTGTGAATAAGGGGTGTGTTTGCGTGTGTGAGCAAAAGAGAGGGAGAGAGGCCCTTTCATTTCTCCTTTCTAAGTGGCAGTCAAAGAGTTCTATTCCAGCTACGCCTTGGCACTGAACTTTAACCTTCCCTGTTCTCCAGCATCACTCTGCAGTTTCTTTCACTTGTCTCTATGTTGCTGAGATTTACAAATGTCAAAACTGCTTTCTGTGTGGGTGTAGCAATGCTTTCCTTCATTCTCTGTTGCGAACGTCAAGGCTAAAGATCAAAAGCAACAACGTTTGCAAGAAATATCAGATTCTTCTCCTCTGCTTTCCCCCACGGACCTGTAATCTCCCTCAGCGATTCTGGCAAAACATCTCCCTGGGGAGTTTCAAGTTTCTCTCACTATCCAACCCCTCTCACTCTTTTTCTGCCTGTGATCTCTGTAGTCATTTCCAAATCACTGCAGGTTCATTCAACAGTTCATACATTTCACCATAACCTACTGACAGAAGTTTAAACATCTTTCCCTTTTCTTTTTCCCAGACACATCAAGTCCAGCTTTGAGATCACTGAAATTTTCACCATCAGACAGTCCTTTTTATAAGGTCCAGGAATACAGCAGGAGGAGGTGATAGAATCCTGAAGGGGTAAAACTGCACTGTGCTATGTCAGACTGCAGGGGTGTGGGCACCATTTTTAAATGAGCAACCATATAAATATTCCCTGCCAAACAACAACACTAGCACATGAGGGAAAGGGGCTCTATTCCGGCCTGTTCTCTGTTGTGTCTAAATACAGAACCTTACATTTGTCCCTACTGAAATTAATTTTGTTAGTTTGAGCCCAGTTCTCCAATTTATTAAGGTCATTTTGAATTCTGATTCTGTCTTCTGCAGCATTAGCTATCCCTCCCAGTTTGGTGTCATCTGCAAATTGGATGAGCACCCTCTCAATTCCTTCATCCAAGGCATTTATAAATATTTTGAATGACAATGGGCCTAGGAGAACCTCATGGCACCCCACTTGACACTGTTCCCCAGGATGACGAAGAACCATGAATGAGTACTCTTTGGGTTTGGTCAGTCAACCAGCTACAAATCCACCTAACAGTGGCCTCATTCAACTCATATTTTACCAGCTTCCTTGCAAGAATATCATAGTGTATCAAAATATACTATGTCCACAGCATTCCCTTGATCCATCAACCTTGTAACTCCATCAAGAAAAGAAAAGAAATTGAAAGAGATGCCCACCACTACTGCAAGGTACATGGGGGAAGCCATCTTTTACTTTGTATAATTCCCCAGGAAAGGAAAGTGTATTGTGATGTACAGTGGCTTCCTGGAAGTATTTTTATACACTTAGGAAAAGAAAACTGTGCAGCCACAGGGGAGGTATTAGCTGCTGCAAGCAGCTGTAAAATCTTAAGAATGAAAGAGACAGCCCTTGGACCACCTTGTAAGCACTTTAGTTTTTGCAGAACTGGGTGGATTATCTTAAAAGGAGTGCTCACAAACAGGCAAGATGGTGCCAGTTCTATGAACATGTGAAACAAGCATGGGATGGAAATTGTTTGATCCAATCATCCCATCCCCATATCACTTAGAGGGAGGATTATTATTCCTTACTGATGATGGACAATTTACAAGCTTGCAGCGATACTTCTTAAAATAAACCATCCGTACCCCTTACCATGAAAATCCAAAAGAGAAAACAAAAGCAGAGGGGAAAGAATCATAGAGGAAATCACTGGTCGCAGAGGTCGGAGCAGAGTACCTACATTATGGTTGGTCCTCAGGCAGTTTGACTGACATCATTTATATACAACCTTTATGCCAAGTCACTTTACAAGTTTAACATGTAGCTTGCCCTAATCACATCATTTAAAGTATTCTGCAGCTGGCTGTATAGTTCTGTATAGATTATGCCTCCAGGTATTGAACTCCCTCCTTGGAGACATACAATTGCCATTGCTGGCCTTTAGAATCTAGTGAGAGACTTATTTATTCACCTAGGCCTTTGGGAATGAAGTGCCCCGGGACCCAGTAGCTGCACAGGTAGAACTAGAGTACAATAATCCCATGCTTTCCATTTTAAATGGAATTTAAGCTGATGGTCTAATTATGCTACACATGGCTCTGGGCTCTCAGCTGGGTGAAAGAGTGACTTAAAAATCAAATAGATCAAATAACTTTATTGCCTTGTGCTTATTTTTTTCCAGCTAGCTTGTGGAAGGGATAATGCTGGGGGTGGGTGGGAACAGTCTTTGCACATGTGGAACCACTGATTAGTTCTAGATGACCCCCGGGGTTCCTTCCAACTCTACAATTCTATGATAAATAAAGGAACCAATGAGTTCTAGTGCAGATCGTTATTAATCTGTGCTGTCACCATAAGAACACGGGAAGAGTGCTGCTGGGTCAGGTCAACGACCCATCTAATCTAGCATCCTATTCTTACAGTGGGCAACCAGTTGCCTATGAGAAGTCCAAAAGCAAGACCTGAGCACAACAGCACTCTACTTACTAGAGGGGCAACCTATCTCTGGCCCTTGACACAAATGTACATCCACAACCAAATCATGTATATAATACAAAAGGTAAAGGGACCCCTGACCGTTAGGTCCAGTCATGGACGACTCTGGGGTTGCGGTGCTCATCTCGCTTTATTGGCTGAGGGAGCCGGCATACAGCTTCCGGGTCATATGGCCAGCATGACTAAGCCACTTCTGGTGAACCAGAGCTGCACACAGAAATGCCGTTTACCTTTCCGCCGGAGTGGTACCTATTCATCTACTTGCACTTTGATGTGCTTTCGAACTGCTAGGTCAGCAGGAGCAGGGACCAAGCAATGGGAGCTCACCCCGCCGCAGGGATTCGAACCGCCGACCTTCTGATCAGCAAGCCCTAGGCTCTGTGGTTTAACCCATGTCCCTGTATATAATACTAGTTGGCTGCGTTGCCCTTTTAGACACAGGTTTCCTTGGATAAAGTTTGTTACTTTGTGAGGGGCGAATGTGTGTGAGAGAGAGATCTGCAGATAGATATAGATATAGATTAGATAGAGATAGAGATAGATATATGCTTGAATAATGGATAGGTAACTAAACACTAAGACCACACAGCAACACAATCCCCACTTCCCTAGAAAAACAACAGAGTAAAGTCAAATGATGCATTTGGAGTCAACTACTAAGCACACAATGCAACCTAAAACCATACACTCAAGAAGGCAGAGCCAGCTCTCAAAGGGCAGACAGGCTTCTCTGAATGAAGCTGGATTCATAACTGCTTCTGACACCTCGATGGCAGGTACTTTACGCACTTCAACAACTCTGCTACGTACGGTGGATATAAACTTTAGCAAGAATATGCAATTTGAAAAAAGGAAGGCAAAAAAGCACTCTCAAAAGTTAGGACGCAATGAAATCTGAATACCAAACCATTAAAGGGAGGGGGGAGTAATCCAGTATGTCAGTCTGTCAGTCACTCAGCCAACAGGAGAAACTTCTGCAAGGGTGGTTTTTGCAAGTACTACTGCCAAAAGTGCTTGAAACCTGCCGAGTGTAAAAGAATTCATGTTTATTGGGAACAGTCCGAGAAAAGTGGGAAGGGCAGGAATAATAATGTTCTCCGCTCACCCAGTCCTGACTGGCCATTAAGCTCATTTTTAATGTGCTGGCATTCGTCAAATGAACAGCTGCCCACTAGTAACAAGACGCAAGAGTTCTCGCCCTCTTTCCTCCATCCCACCCACAATGCTATTAATCGAAAAAATGAAACTGGATTGGTTTCTTAAAAGTGAAAGCTGCACCCTATTATTAGGGAGGGGGTGGAGTTAATGTTGATGTTTTACTTTACAAAAATGTAGATGTATATTGCTTTTAATTGTATCTGTAGAAAATAAAAGGGGAGACAAAAGAAAGCAGATTTGGGTCTAAGAGAAAGCTGCATTCCAAGAAAAGAAGAAGCCAGAATTATCAGGGTCAGGAATATTTGGAACAAGTGTGGGCCCTTCTGAAATCATGGGTTGAGTTGTGGGGAGATGAGCTGAAGGAGAAAAAGAAGGGGAGCCAAGAAAAAAAGAGAATCATTTGTTCTCTTTCTTCCACAGTTCCCCCAGCAGGCCTGCCTAGCTCTCCCACTCTCCCTCAGAGTAATTTGTCTTGATCAGCATTGGTTAATACTGGTTATACTGGCCAATGCTCCCTTCCCAACACAGTGTTTTCTGGGGTGAAGGGAGGACTTACTCTCCCTGTTTTCCTGAGGTGGTTGATGAATAGAGGGACTAGCAGATTCTTGTGTAAGGCCCAACAAGGTTTTCGCAACAGCTTACAAGAAAAACAACAACTCACCACCTTTTTAGGGCAGCAAGGTAAACCAACCCAACCCCACTCTCACCAAAAACTTTGCAATGTTTCTCAAATGGGTTTTTCAGGCAGATTCTTTTCAATCCCATACCACGCCACTCAATTTATGGGGAAATGCTGGGTTTGGGAATAGGAGCATTGGAGAGGGTATCTCAGAACCCTCCCTATGGGATCCGGTGGAGGGAGTATCTGCCTTCAGTCATCTTCTTTAGGGTCTGGGAGGGGAGATCTCTTGGTGACCAGTCTTCAAAGGGGGCTCCCCTCAAGATGCAGTTAAACCCTAGTTTCAGGCTCTCCTCCCATGGTCTTCCAATTCCTTGAATGCTGCAGGGTTTTTTAAGCCTGCTTCCTCTCTCCACCTGTTACTGGACCTCATGAAAACCTGTGTCTGCCTGCTGGGCTGGCATCTGAGAGAGCCCTGTGCTGCCTGGTGCTTCTGGGCAGAGTCCTTTGCCAGTGTCCCAGTTTTGCTGTCAGACCCAGCTACAGACCACACTGGATCCCAGCCAGTCTGGTTGAGGCAGTCATAAAGTCACAGGCAGCATGATGCTATTTGGGAAGGGGCAAGCCCCAGGGGCTCATTGCAGCTACCTTCACTGTTGTCAGCCCTGTTATCAGGGCAACCTGGCCAGCAATTCCCTGCTGCTCTAAATAGTCACTGACCTTGCACTGTGGTTGGGTACTTTTGACCTGTGAAAAGCCATCGAAAAAAGGAGGCTCTTTTTGCAGTTACCAAATGTTTTCAAGAAGCCTCCCTCTTTCAGCTCAGCCCTCGTAATAATTTAATTAAGTAATTAGTAAAATACCAAACCAAGTGCATATTGCATTCGGTAATTAAGTATTAAATTATGTGGATGTTACTTATCGAACGTACCTTTTCAGTTCTTCAACCATTAATTAAAAACTGAATCTAAAGTCTTGAGTAATAAGAGAAAACCGGGACATGGGAGGGGAAACAGTTTTCCTGTGAAAACAGGATTTCAAGTGGTAAAAGCCACAGGCAGAAAATACAGTGCCATTGGGGGTGGGGGGCTCATGCAGCTTTGTGGATAGATTCCCAGTTCTCCTACTGAAGGAGTAAATGCAACAGGGCTAATAGGACCAATTCAAATAAGAAAATGGATTTGCGGCAATATTACTTTGGGTGTTCTTGTTAAAAGGTTTGGGCAGATTTGCCCAGGGGGCTTGCTTAGAAAGTCATGCTAACTTTGTAACCACAGTGGTCAATACTTATGTCACATGCAGAAATACATCATGTGATGGTATTCAGTGGTATCTGACCACCAAAAGATGGAATCTATCATTAGAACAGGAGAGAGAGGCATCACTGGCAATTCCCCCACTGCACTTCTCTCACTCTGCTCAGAGCAGGGGGTTGCAGTAGGGTGATTGCCGAAAATTCTCTTCTTCCTCTGCCCCACTCATAGGGTTAGGTTCCATCAGTGGATGGACACCATTCGATACCACTAATACAGTCCAAATGGCTGTGACTGTGTATTCTGGCATCCTTACACAAATAATAGGGAGGATATCTATTCCCAACATGCACTCAGGAATGAAAAAATGCAAGTCCATGTTCCAAAATACACATGTCTTTGTACATGCATGTGGTTCTGCATGTATAAAAACATAACATGAGGATGAGCTTTAACCATCAGTGTTGGTAGGAAGCTGCACATGTTCCAAAAGAGTTGAAATTTTCAATATCCTCTACAGTGAATTAAGTGACTCCAAGTCATGACCTGTTCTTGCACTGTTCTCCTCCTATTCTTAAGTTCACATATACAAGACAATCTTGGATCCTTTTGCTGATAACAGAAACCTCCCCCCACATCCATTTTTGTGTGTACAACAAGTGTAAGAAAGGCAACTGCACAAGCATATGTCTGCATGTTTTTAAAGCCTGACATTAAGAGTATAGCAACAATTGTCAATTGCATGAAGCCATGGAGAGGGTAGGTCAGGTTCCCATCATTGCTGAAGCTTTACTGGGCTGGCAAGAGTTCACTCATCATTCAGTGTAGCCCAGACCTTAAAAGCCTTTATAGCACAAAGCACTCTCGTCATATTTGCTAATGCACTGAGTCCCTGATAACATGCCATGAACATCAAGCAATAATGGATTAAAGTTCACGCACTAGGCTGGCATACAACAAAAATAAAAAATGGACTTTTAGCAGCACTGTTAGTTCTGAACATAATCAAAATTGTTTCTATGTTTTAACTAAGAAGAATTGCCCATATTTTGTTTCAGCTAAGAAGACATACCCAAAACACAGAACAGGGTAATCTTATCAGGCTTGGCCTTAGCTACGAAGTCTAGAGAGGCTCTGATCTGCTCTCCTGAGTGGCTCTGCATCTCCTTTGCCCTATTCCCTGATTGCCCATATATTCTACCAGACGGATATCCCCAGCTCCATTTCCCCATTAGTAACATCACTACAACCCCCTACACTGCAACTGGTTTCTCACAAGCATAGAGACCAGTAACACTGTGTATTCAGCTTCTTGCTGCAAGATTACTCTCCCAATATTTTTGCTAAACGTGTTCAAATCAAACATCTACTGCCATTCAAAGCCACTTACTGAAAACAAAAATGAAAGCATCAGTTAAACTTAATTCAAATAGAGAATATTACCAATGCAGCAAACAAAGCAACAGTCACAGCTTGTTCTTCTCCTTCTAGACACCGGAGACCTACACAAATAGCACTATTTTCAGAAGGAAAACAAGAAGGAACATTGGTGGAACTGTCTGGAAGGCCATTAAAAGCCCCAGGACATATGTCTCATCTGCCCAATGACTACAATTAATATTTTTCCCAAAGGAAAGACTATTCCAATATCAATAACCGAAGCAGCACATTTTTAGAGGGAACGGATTTTCACTGACAACATTTTACCACTTTATAGAACTAGGTGAGAGTAAACAGTTTTCACTGTTGACTATGGCAGCAATTCTAATTCCTACCTGGGAGTGGCAAAGCTGAGTAGAATGGCAGAGCCCCCACTGCACCCAATTTAAAAGAGGGCCTTGTGAAAGAGGTATCAAAATTCAATTCTTCTGCATTACAGTGGTTTGGGGGAAATTATGATATGAGAGATTTAAGCTCAGTGATGCTGCTGAGAAGATAGCACAAAAATGAATACAACATGTTGTTTAAACTAGAGGTGGAAAACTTGGGACCCCTCAGATGTTGCTAGGCTGCAACTGTCACAATTCCTAACCATTCCTCATGGTGTTTGCGAGTTGGCAGTCCAACCACATATAGAGAACCACAGGTTCTCCAACCCTGGCTTGGACTATTTGAACAACAAACTTTCACATAAGACACAAACAGCACAAAATACAAATATAGAAATAACAATGTCCAAAGGCTTAACTTGCAATTTGTACTCATTGGTACAATTCAGAAATGAAAGTAAAAAATGAACCACAAAGGAACAATAATACATTGAACATGTTGTCTAAAGTATATTTCTGGAAACATCTGAACACTGGGGCCATGTTGTTTTTGAATAAAAAGGGCTCTTGGGTCAGTTTATTGATCTTGCAAAGAAGAATTTAAAGGGTAAGGCACAGCGTCATCAGTACGCTGATGACATGCAGCTCCTGTGACATATGAAACAGGAGGTGCCTGACTCAGTAATGGACTGGGTGAAAGCCAATAAACTGAAATCAAATTCTAGCAAGACCAGAGGCCCAGTGTCAGAGTGGTTCGTTAAAAGAGATAAAATGCAAGGAGAGGAGGAAGCCACTGGGGTAGAGGGGCATATTGGAGCAGGGGAATGGTTGATGTGAAAGGGGTTCAGGGCCCTCTTCTGCTGCTTCTGTACTCAAATGGTCCCCAATGGAAACAGCCTTTTCTTCAGCCACATGAACCACTGGACTATAATGACACAGATTCATATGTTATGTGTCTTCTGGATCTGAAGTTATAGGAAGGGAGCAAACGGCTTCGTTCTCCTAGCTCTCAACTAAATTTCCAGCAGGCTTCTTCCAATATGCTGTAGATGGTGCTAGAAGATCACTAGTTTTCATTTTTGTCGGAAGGGACACTTATTTCTCAGAAATATATGCCAAACTATCCTTTATTGTCACAAATTCAACTTTACTGTAGAAATTTACTTTAATGCGTACAGAAAATTTTCATTCTGCAGCCACTTACAGTTCCCTACCCAGACTTTAAGGCAGGGATAGACAACCCTGTGTTCTGGACTATAACTCCTATCACTCATAGTAAGCATGGGCAATGATCAGGGTTTATGGGAGTTGTAGTACAGAACATCTGCATGGCACCAAGTTGCCTATCCCTGTTTTAAAATCATGGAAGAGGAGACCTCAAAATACCTTCTAAACATTCAGCTCGCCACCTCCTACTGACAAGCTTACTTTTGTTCAGGGGTACACTTTTTGATCATGTACAAGAGCTTCCTACAAACACTCTGACTAGTCACAAACTTCCTTTAAGACTTCTTTCTACTCTTTGGTCTGTCCTCTATTTCCCTCCACCCCCCCTCTTTCACTGTTGCTTATAAAACAAAGAATGACCTCTCTTTTTCTGTGAACGTGGGATTGATTCTAAACAATGCTGGGGAGGCAAAAGTCTCAGTGTGTCCTCTAGCATCATCACAGATAGTTTTCCATGATATCAAAGGTGCTACTTACAATGTAGGGTATCTGCCCAGGGCTTGTTTTGATACCCTAGATTGTGAGTAGCACTTGAACCGCAGTTTAACAAACCATATCTTCCTCAAAGCTGGGGTGGAAAGGGAGGGGCAAGGAGGGAGTAGCACAAGGCTAACTCTTGGTGTGATCAACTATAGTTTATACTATAAACTATGCACTGTGATAATTATATATGAACCAGGTTACATTGCATGAAGAATCCAAATGGAAATCTATCACTCAATTATATTGCACACATTTTATGGACAACAATCACTCTGCTTATAACAGGATACACAACTAAACATCCAAATCATCAAAGCAATGGGCACAATCTAGTCTAAGTTAAGCACTTCTATGTACCACAGAGGGATGCGGGTGGCGCTGTGGTCTAAACCACTGAGCCTCTTGGGCTTGCCGATCAGAAGGTTGGCAGTTCAAATCCCCGCGACTGGGTGAGCTCCCATTGCTCGGTCCCTGCTCCTGCCAACCTAGCAGTTCGAAAGCATGCCAAAAAGTGCAAGTAGATAAATAGGTACTACTCTGGAGGGAAGGTAAGTGGTGTTTCCGTGTGCTGCTCTGGTTTAGGTGTTCTGTTGCGCCAGAAGCGGCTTAGTCATGCTGGCCACATGACCCAGAAAAACTGTCTGCGGACAAACGCCGGTTTCCCTCGGCCTGTAAAGCAAGATGAGTGCCGCAACCCCAGAGTCATCTGCAACTGGACTTAAGTGTCAGGGGTCCTTTACCTTTACCTTTATATACCACAGATTACAACTGAAATTAAGGGGACTTAACTTGTGACAGATCATGAACAATGTGTAATATAGGTAAAGGTAAATAAAGGCAAGGTAAAGGACCCCTGGACAGTTAAGTCCAGTCAAAGGCAACTATGGGGTGCAGTGCTCATCTAGCTTTTCAGGCCAAGGGAGCTGGCATTTATCCACAGACAGCTTTATGGGTCATGTGGCCAGCATAACTAAACCACAACTGGTGCAGGGAGGATTGTGATGACTGCCAAAGAGCACAGTGATGCCATTTACCTTCCTGCTGCAGTGGTACCTGCTTATCTACTTGCACTGGTATGCTTTCAAACTGCTAGGTTGGCAGAAGCTGGGACAGAGCAATGGGAGCTCACCCCGTCACATGGATTTGAACTGCTGACCTTTTGATCGGCAAGCCCAAGAGGCTGACCCTATATATTATGTAGATAAAAGCTACTCTTACAAAGGTTTGTTTCTCTAGGAAATGTGGAATAAAAAACAAGGCTGAGGATATGTATATATATTAGCATGACCTCAGTCTAAAATACAAAGAGGATTTTTATTTCACAGAATCTTTCTATGTTACATATACTCGTTCCATTTGTCTGCTCACTAACATCAACACATCCAGAATCTATTGACTGCTAGCCAAAGCAGAATGGCAAGAATTTCCCCTGAAGCCTAACAGCCCTTCTGCTTTACCGACTAACTTAACAATTATTACATTAAAAAAAAAAAAATCCCAAACCTATCTGAGTTAAAATATAGTGAAAGCTTTCTCTGTTATTTCATTCTGGTGATGAGGTGGCAAACTGCTCAACTGAAACCCCAGCTGGATATCTGTGTTTTCCCATTTTCTTTCTCCAAACAAATATGAGAATTTTGCTTCTACAGAAAAAAATGTTTGCAAGTGGCAAAAATCTTGTGTGAGGGGATACTAAGCCATGCATTTATTGTCATAGTCCTAACCTGGAAGGACAGTACAAAATGATACAGTTGGCATCTTCGGTGAGACAGAAAAAGATTTAGGGGGAAAAGACTCTTTCTGAATTAGCTACCTTAATTGCTCTATTTATTATATGCATCAATATAGCACTACTGTGCTTGATATAATTTGCAAATCTGACATGTCTTCCAATTTCTTAGCTTAGAAATATTATTTGCAGACAGCCTTAGTTATCAAGAAAGTGCCTCTCTCTCTCTCTCCTTCTCTCTCTCTGCAGGAAAAACAAAATATCTTTGGTTTGACTGCTGCACATTATTTCCGCCATTGCAGGCTGGCTGCCACTGTCAAACACTATGTCTGTCAAAACAGGCATGGCTGCACGTACCTTATAATGTGATTCTGTCTCCTCTTCCTGAGTAGAACTGGAGGGAGATGGTGTAGCAGATTTGCTTCCGGGGGGTGATGGGGAACCATGGGTAACACCGCTCCTCAAACCCATCTGAGAAATCAGCTGTGACTGGCTGAGGGCACTCATGTGACCGGTATACATCCCTGCTCGATTGATCAGGGGAACTTGATGGTTGGACTCATAGGAAGTGGCTTCTGAGTGGACCATCTCCTGGATCTGAGTTAGGAGAATATTACTTTTTAATTAAAATTGTATTATATTTATTGTCTTATAAAAATTATATTATGATGCAGGCTGGGCATGGTTGTTACTGGGAAGTTAATCAACTGGCAAAAACTAATCTGTTCCATGCTGGGTAAAAGTTACTCCTAGTTTAAAGCACTGAGATCTTTCTTTGCTGTTCTCAGAACGGTTTCATTACACAGAACAATGCAATGGATTACACATCTTTGTTTTCATTTTATTTTCAATTTGGAGAATATTTGGCAACATTTGGTTGCCAAATAAAAAGGTATACTATATGGTTAATATTAATATGAAACTTATGGTATCTTAACAGGCTGGCAGTCCATGGGATTCAAATGCTATGCAACCCACAGGAAGCACTACAATGAGAGGTTGCTTGCAGCAGCGCTCCTCTGACAGTTGTCAGCAATGCTCAGTTGTTGAATTGGGACGTGTCAGGTTTTGGGGGCAACACAAAGCCAAACTGTGTCAGCACAGTGCAGCAGGGTTTGCCAATTGTGTCCTTACTGCTTCCTTTTCAAAATGGCCATACCATTTTTTAAAAAAATCAAACATGTTATTGTTTTTATTTTAAAAAGCCAAAGTCAAAACATGTACTTGTAAACAGCAACAACGCAGGACTCTCTTCCTGAATACTTAAGGAAACATAAAGAGATGGAGACTCCAAATTTTGATCCAAAGGACCATAGAATATTTTGCAGTAACAGAATGTTAAACTTGATGCAGTAAAACACTGAAGTCTGTTTTCTCAGTTGGAGTGGATATTTTTTTAAAAAAGTTAAATAGTCATTTTAAACTTGATGAACTGGGGGCATGCTTTGAAAACAGAAAGTGAGAGGAGTCTGGAAAGAAGTTCCAAAATCATGGGTTAGAAAAGGGAAACATCAAATTCATTTTAAAGAATGACAATGAATGCCCTATACAATAATTTTTAGTATATATGTATTCTTAAAAAAAAATTATTGAAGACCAAATTCAGTGATAATAATGTCAATACTAATATTAATTTTTAAAAATTCATTCACTTAATTCAGCTGAAAACATGGTTTTATTCCGTAAAATGAACAATCCTTGAAAATTGCATTGAAGAATTATAAACAACAACATCCTTACTCAAATTTGGAATTTCTGACCCATCCAGAGAATACTGTCTGCCTATGCAACCTATGCAAATACAACCTGCAACATTTAATATTTAAAAATGGGACCATTTTTGTAAAATGGAAACCTGCAGCCAAAGACCACAAAGGGCACTAGCACTTAAAAAGCCTGAGGCTAAGCTGTATGAAGTGAACTGGGTGGTGTTTTTTTAAAAATATTCTCACTGGTAACCGTGTTTCATTTGTATCAGATGGGGGGGAGGGGGAGTTGGAAGTTATACACCATACCACTATAGGGTTGTCTCTAGCTGGCTTGCTTGGGAATGAGACTGTTCTATATCCAAAGTACTCAATATCTGCTCATTCTGGCTTTTCTTGTAATCCATTTGAAACACCTGGTACTGTCTGCTGTTATAGACTATGTATCAGATTGACTATAAAGTTCCCACCTTTGCTTTTCACAGCAAACTCTCTTGCCCCATTTACAGCCCTTAGTCATATCCACTCTAGTCACCTTCTAGTTTCCCAGGGGTGCCAACTTGAATAAAATATAGGGGGGGGCAAGTAAGCCCTTCCCTGCATAATCCATCACATGACACGGTACACGAACACTATTTGAATGACAATGCACATCAACTTTGGGGGTGCCCAAACCCCTCAAATATTGAAGGGGGGGTGAAGACTCCTTGACCCCATGGAGTTGG
The DNA here is from genome assembly GCF_964188305.1 of Podarcis bocagei. Lineage (NCBI taxonomy): Eukaryota > Metazoa > Chordata > Lepidosauria > Squamata > Lacertidae > Podarcis > Podarcis bocagei. The sequence continues at coordinate 31,517,574 of NC_138129.1, forward strand.
CTCCTTGTAGTTGCCAACTTCCCCTCAATCCATCATTATCTCTGCTTTCCACCACATAAGCAGCCTACTATTTCCCCCAGCTCCTCCCTATTGCATTCAATCCTCATTCTAAGAAAAAAAAAACCCAGCCTTCAATCCATCCTGTCTCTGCAGCGACTATCCCTTTCTTTTTGTGTGTCCTCAGATTGCAGGGGGTGGGGTGGTGAGGGAGAAGAGAAGTTCTATTATGGGATCAGAAGTCATTCTGCTCAGCCAATGGCTGTGTTGGATACAAGCTATGCTGCTTAAGACATCACACTTCTAATTCCACACATGGTCCTCAAATGTGTGTGAGTGGGTAAGACAATTCTAACAATGGCTAAAATGGAACATCTATATTCAAAGCCAATTCACCTCTGATGGCCAACGAATACAATAAAATGGGGAATATTATCACCACATTTCTCTTTTCCTTGGGTCTATCTGGCCAAACACTCTCAGGGACAGAATGCTAGGCAACTAGGACTTTTGGTCTGGCTCACATGACAATTCTTTTAATTACAAAGAATTGAAAATGTGTTGTGGAGATTCTCTGCCTCCTGAATAACAAATGACGATCATATTCTGAGCTGTGACAGATTTTGAAGGAGCCAGTGGAAGGAGCAAGATAGCTGCCTACCCAGATGTCTTCTCAAACACTAACAATGGGGATCACTATTTAGTCTGGTCCCTACTCTATAATAATGTTAATATAAATGACAATTCAGCTGTTTTTGGCTGCTTAGCCTCCTCCTTTTATTCATTGGGCGATTTTAAAGGGATTAACAGATGGAAATGAGCAACAGACATCTTCTTCCCAAGGATGAATGGGAAACCCTACAATAGACCTAAGACAGGCAGAGAAGAAGAGTGGCGTCAGATTTTGGGATACCCCAGGAATGAAGTATGGTCCCCAAAAATCCCAGAAAAAAACAGTTGTCCTAATTTTGGCTTTCTTTGCTGGAGACAAAACCCCAGAACAACTGAGATCTGTCATTCCCATTCTACCTATAAAAGTAATATCAAAGAATTCATTAGTTTGGTATGCTAACAGAGAGGCAATGGCATTGGGACAGTACAGTTTCTCTACTCATTTCAGAGATGGAATTAAGCCAGATACTTAGGTACAATCAGATTCTCACACAGTAGAAAACAGCAGGAGGGAAATCAAACACTGTCTTAAACATTTTCCAGACTTTTTTGTGCTTTTTATATTAATCTGATTAATGTTAACATGAGTTTAAAGACCCAGGGCTTTATTTATTAACAATTTTCGTTTCCGATAAGCCCACTGAGGTGCAATCTCTCATTAGCAGGGGACTCCTGCCAACTCCATTAGCAGCTCGTAAAGTAAGAGATGTAGGGAAGAGCTGAGAGGGCTCAGTAGGCTTCAACAGAAATAAATCCAAATGCAGAAGCAGATTTACTGCTACAGGTCGGGAATCAAGAGCTTTTCTACAACACTAGACAGCATGTTGGGCTTAGATATTTAAAAGGCACTGAAGGGGGGAGCTTAAGGAGAATGGGGAACAGGCGTGATTTTTACAAGAGCGGTTCTCGTCTGCTCTGTTTAATAAACATGAGGATTCAGTTTACATTTTTTAAAATTGTTGCATTTATATTCCATTTCTACCTGGCTCCAAAGGAGCTGACACAGCATTTCAGCCTCCTCCAGACTGAAATGACATTCACATTTGCTTCGCAGGGCTGGTTCACACATATCTGCTCATCACTTGGGGATTATTTCAATGAGAGGATGGGAAACCCACCACAGAGAGAACTTTTCTTACCAACTCACATCACACAATGCATTTCAACTGAGATAAGCTGTCAGCTGATAATCATCTAGAGAGAACTCAAGTGTGTACATACATGAGTCCAGAGTATATTATTATATCAACTTATTAGCAATGACTCTATCCTAATGTCTAGAGAAATTGGCAAATTGCTCAAGAGTTACTTTGGATTTTTACTGTTTAATAAAAGCTCTCAACGCTGAAGATGATGGGCCAGCTGCTAAGGAAAATAATGTATTTTCATTATTTTACATTTAAATTAAGGAAAGTTCATAAAATATGTATTTTATAATTGTAGTAAGATATAATGTAGATTGTTGGGTTTTAAACAAATCTAAAATATCATTCCCATCTGCAGCTACATTAGTCTCTTGGGCAAATACTATATTAAGATATTTTAAAAAAATTCTTATTATGGAGCCAGTAGACCACAACGGCTCCATTTATCCATTAAATATGTAATCATACATTTTTCCCCTTTAAAGTGCATATTATTTATGCAGCAGAGCAGAACCAGTCCATGAGTGTAATTATGGATATGAGACCTGTGCAGAAAATTTCTTATGAAAATTTGCAGAAATGAGTATGTGTTCCATCTAGCAACCATTAATAGCAATGGGACGATTCCAGCTGAACACACTCAGTTTGGGATTGGGGCCCCACTGTGCTTTATGCCTCATGGTGGGTAGACATTGTTACCGACCCACTCCCCAAATCACCTCAGGAGGGGTTGGGGAAATCCCAGAACAGATTTAGGAGAGGTGCCAAAGAAGAAGAGGAGGAAATTGTTCTGTTGTGCAAGCATAAATCCTTGCAGTAATGGAGTATGAGGCTTAGTGCTGCTTTGAATGCAAGCCATAGCTGCACTAAATCATTTCCAGTTGGTCAAACCTACCAATGTGGAAAAAAAATGTTGTGAGGGAGGTGGGAAAGCAGTTGCACCTGGAGATGACTGCAGATTAGAAAGTGTGAGAGAAGAGAAAGACAATGACTATTACATGGCACCATGAGTACCAGGGTACTTTCTAGCATAGCATAAACAAAACAGCCGGATTTGGGCCCAAAGAGTTTACAAGTTAAATTTTAACCATGTTAACTAATGTCTCTTGGGGAGATAATTAGGGGAAAGTCAATGGTGGGGAAGGAAGGTATAATGAACAGTAGCAATGGGAAAGGTTATTAATGAACCAAGTATGAGTGGTTTGTGTTAAATATGTTTAGGCTCAGTTTGGCTTCAGCTAAAGAAGTGGACATTTTGAAACCAGACAAATTTCCTGGTCACCTACCTCACAAACATGGAGGGGGGAAAGTGTTCTCAGATGTCATGTTGCAATGAATACTTGTGCAACATGAGCACCATTAAACCCATATGTTAAGAAAGGAGAGCTGCATAGTCAAGTATACCAGGAAGTCATATTCTAGAAAATACATGAAGGTGTTAAGGGATTTCCCATGGGAGGTCTGCAATCATGCTTCCTGACTGTGGTGAATATGTGAAAAATCTGCTGAGCATTTTACCATGGATTAACAGGAATTCTGACTCTGTGATATCACCAAAGGATGATTTATTTCCTTTTCCTTGCAAGAAGGTAACTAACCAACAGAAAAAGTGGTGCCGTTCTGCTAAGGCAGCCATTAATGTCTCTCCTCAGTATAGCACATGCTCTGCCCCTCCATTATTATTAGCTACTACTGCATTTATCTGAAGAAAACATTCTGGCCTGTCAAGCTTGATCAAGCATTTTATATTTCTGCTTCTTTGGTGAACCAAAAGCTACTCTCACCTCAAATCAGCAGTTCACAGGAACAACTTCCTCAATGGTAACAAATCAGAAAAGATATTCTGAGATACCTAATCTATATCTGTCACTCCTCCTAAGATTCTCCTCAGACTTTGCTAGAAATTGATTTTACACACACACACACACACACACACACACACACACACACACACACACACCTAATTACCACCCACTCCTCCTCCCAATTTGTAACTGTTCCTAATAAACTTTCATGGTGTATGGAAAATGCTTTGGAGAGGCGACAAATTTCTGGTGGAATTTGAGATGTCTTGTTCAGAGTAATAGCTATCTCACACAGGTGCCCAGCTGCTATTGTGAAATCAGTAAGCATTTAATTGAAACAAATGACTATAATAATAGTACATTATCCCTGCAGGCTCATAGCCATAACCGTTTTAATTATTGAGTTAAGAGTCAAACTAATTTATCCTTTAAAGTAACAGCCACCTTTTTGGTTCAACCGATCATCCTGTTATGAACACGAGGGGAACAGTAGGGAAGGATTTAGAGAGGGAGTAATTTATTTCTGTGGGGGTGCGTTTATCACACAGTAGAGGCTTCCTACAGCTATAGCTCTCAATCACTAGTTCATATACAGGCACAGCTAGTTCACATTACTGTATTGTAATATGGTACTCTCGATGGAAAGCCTGCATTCTGCACGGTGCTGAGAACCTTGCCAAGCAGAATGCATGGTGAAGTTATTGCAGCATGGCTTCCCCCCTTCATCTTTGCAGGATGAACATCTCTTCTGAATGTGCCTAACTTTGAGATTTGAGATATTCCATCTCCTAAAACATGTAGTTTTCTCTACAATGTGGTAACTTACGACATTAAAACATTCACCATTAAGCCTGATTCTCACTTCTAAAGAAAGCAAGGCTACTTTAAATTAGGAAATTGCCTAATCTTAAAAATATTCATTATTAGGGCACTGTACACTTTGGAAGTCAAAGAACACCCCCATGCCCACGTTCCCCACAAGTCCGGTTACTTTTATTGCTTTCCCTCTCTGCTGCCACCCCATATATGACACAAATCTGTTACTATTTTTTGGAGGATATTAGTACAGCAATCTGAATCCCGTGTTTTGACGGGCTATGATCTAGTGTTACGGCACACTATTATTACTGGGGAAAGAGTCATCCAAACACAATTAACACTTCATTATGAAGATGAATCTCCACAGCCTCTGTGTTAAGAAAAGCTGCTGGAAACAACGGAAAATGGTGTTTAACAAATGGGGAACGCCCCGTTAACGTACCAGGCTTCATCCATGTTTTAGAGCCATAAATGAAACAAATGGCTTGGAGTTTGTTTTCACTGCAGATACCTGTAAATGTACATAAGGGGTGAGGTGATCTTTGATGTATCCCGGTTCCAAGCTGTATGGGGCTTTATATACTCAGATTATCTGTATTCACACGCTAACATCAATACACACCAAATTTTTGACACGCAGCTGTAACATGCAATTTCCCCCCATTACTGGTTAGTCACCCTATCTCACCAGAGGAGAGTGTGCTTTGTTACCTATCACTTATTACCATCAAGGCCAGGGTGTGTGTTCTTTGTTTAATTGAATTATTAAGTACTGTAATTGTGACATTTTGATATTGATGTTTTATTCTTGTTACTATGAAACAGTTTCAGATTGTCTTATATGGGCAAGTCATAGTCATGTGGTGTTGGTGTTGTTGTTGTTTTGTCGTGCTTCAATGTGAATAGCTTTGAGTGTAATGATGATGGAAAAGTAGGGCACTAATGAAGTGACAGTGACTTTGCTTCAGTTTTTGCCTCTTGTGGGATAACCTCTCTTTTTTTCCTTTATGTTCTGTGCAGCCTATGGCATCGTGGAGCAGTGGTGCTCACCTGACCTCACAAAAGGACATGGCTGTTGCTTACCAGGAAGCAGAGGGACAGGGCAACAGGGTCAGTGCAGTGCAGATGTGCCAGTGGAGCCAATCTGGTGCTCCTGCTGGTGCATTTAAACTACATTGGCTTCCCTGCTGCCTTACCCCTCCCAGTAAGCGACAGCGGCTCATCTGTCCAGAGGTCAGGTGAGTGGCAATGCTCCACCACACTGGCATACCCTTCAACATTTCTCTAATGAAAACAGGGATGTCTTATTCCATGATGGTGATGGTGATGATGATAATACCCCACCCAACTGACTGAGTTGCCTCAGCCACTCTGGGCAGCTTCCAACATACAGTGGTACCTCGGGTTACATACGCTTCAGGTTACGGACACTTCAGGTTACAGACTCCGCTAACCCAGAAATAGTACCTCAGGTTAAGAACTTTGCTTCAGGATGAGAACAGAAATCGTGCTGCAGCGGCAGCAGGAGGCCCCATTAGCTAAAGTGATGCTTCAGGTTAAGAACCGTTTCAGTTAAGAACGGACCTCTGGAACGAATTAAGTACTTAACCCGAGGTACCACTGTACATAAAAACACAATAAAACATGAAACATCAAAAAACCTCCCTATACAGGGCTGCCTTCAGATGGCTCAAGGGTTGGATAACTCTATATCCTCCAACATTTCTCCAGTGAAAATAGGGACGTCCTAAGGAAAAGTGGGACATTTGGGGATCAAATCAGAAACCGGAACGGCTTCTGACAATCTGGGACTGTCCCTGGAAAACAGAGATACTTGGAAGGTCTACACTGGCTGCTACTGTGTGCAGCAGAACATAAATGCAACAAAACTCATACGGCACAATCTTAATGTTGAAACAGTTACACAATAGATTATTGCTGCCAGAAGAGATCTTGCTGGGAAGTGTCTGTGGCAAGGTAGTTTGCCCATGGCCTGCCAATGTTTGTATCCACTCTGCAAAAAGATTTTTCTGCTGTTCCTTCCTTCTCTGTGCCACAAAGCAATAGTGACAAAGTTCATGATGTGTATCCAGAGCTAAGATACATTTTCCCACGTGAGCTTTTGTGTTTTATTGAGCTTTTTTGCAGAGTCCCATCCACCTTGTTTTATGCCTCTTCTGGCCTTTGCTAGACATTTTAGATATCGTGTTGCTATAAAGTGAAAGGCCCCCAAGTAATGACAGGCCTCTACAGTTTATTGCAGGGAGCATAAAATATAGTGATTTTAGAACAGGATAGGAAAAACAAGAAGACAATCTAGAAAAATCACTCTCTAGGGAGGAGCGCGGTGAATTAATTTTGAAAGCATTGTCCCTCACTGCAAAATTTGATCCAGCATTTAAAATTATTTTTAAAAAAATCCACACCAAGCAGCCACACCAAACCTAAATATGAAAACACCATTTTACAAATGTATCAGCAATAAATGTAAATAAATGTAATATTATTTCTGACACCCCTCCTCCAAATATATCTTTTAAAAGGTATGTTAAGATCCATGCATATCACCCAGGACATATACTGAGGTAAAATCCTAGGTAACGCCTTGAGATTTTAAGAGAGCAGACAAATGTACAACTGACAATTAATTTGTCCAAGTCTGAGTGTTTTTCGGCATTGCATCTTCCTAGGATCCTTAACAGCTTTAGTGCTAAAACAGATGCGGCTATTATGTGCCTGGGATGAGACAATGCAAGTTCTTCCACTCATCTGAATTGAAGATGGGAGCATCTGGGGGGCCATGTGGTGTTCAAATTACATTTCATGGACTCCATTCTGCCTTCTTATCTTAGGTTTAAAATGACACGCCAGAACTGTGTAAAAACCACCATATATGTAGAAACCTTTATTATTGAAGAGACAGAGAAAGCTCTCTGATATGACAAAATCAGATGCTACTCTGCCATTTGGATTCTTTATAAAAAAATAAACATAAACTTGTGCTGCTTGTGCTGTTTAGGGAAGTTTTAATGTTTAATGTTTTATTGTGTTTTTAATATTCTGTTGGGAGCCACCCAAAGTGGCTGGGGAAACCCAGCCAGATGGACGGGGTATAAATAATAAATTATTATAATACTATTATTACTGCTACAAAAATGTGGCTCCATTCCAGGTTAAAACCAAGATCCTTCTGAACTAGTCCCAGCTTGAAACAGGGTTTGCATCTTAACACTGCTACATGCATATATACCAGTTACAGCTATTGTGGCAGAAAGTTGGGCCAGTCTCATTGTGGTTGTGTTATACAGTCCACCATGCTATTACATGCACACACGTGGATTGTGTGATATTACATTTTAACATTCACACTGCAATATATCAAGGGAGTTTTGTTCAGAAATGTTAAAAGCGATAACAGGTTCCCGGGCCCTTGCAATTAACATGTCACACAGTAACATTGGTCATTTAGAGTCTGGTCTTCCAAGTGCATTGCGCTATGGACACAAGTCTTCCTTATTTATGCCCTTCCATTGCTGACTCTGAAAAGTTACCTCCAGGAAGTTGGATCAATGCTCCCTATATTGCTGTGTTCTGCTGGCAATTTTCAATACCCTTATAGCAGCATGTGGTGAGACGTACATTGTAGTCATGTCTGGTTGTGGGACAGAATGGTTATGTGGAGGAACATTTGGATGGAAAGTAATACAGCATTGATCTACCACATGATGTAGATTTCAGCCATCGGAATCGCATTACTTCCAATGGATTCTACTTCAACTATCAATATGTATGACTGGTTCAAGGCAAGGAGATGTGGGCTCCTTTGCTCTGGCAACACGGGTACATTCATTGTCTCGTTCTTCTTCCCACACCTTGTGGTTCCTTTTGAAAAGGGGCGGGGTGGGGGAAATCACTGGATATGAAAGGAATATTAGCAACCCTTCACCCCCATTCTGCCTTAGCACAAAGTAAGGGAAGGATTGATTCATGCCATGTCTACTTTGGTTACCAGCAGGTCTCCCAACACATCATGAATATGCTGGTCCTACATGAAAAGGAGCCAGTCATCAATCATGTAGATGCAGAACCTATGATTTTGCATTTAAATTATTCATTGCATGATCACTGACAATTTTGGTTTGCCAAGAACTAAATACTAGGCAGTATGATATTTGATGACATTGTCTTGATGTCCTAAAAAAATGTTGATTAGCTAGAACACATCTTCATCTTCACTTTCCATTACTTCTCTGGCCCGACTGATAACATGGCAGGGCCAACAAAGTTGTACCTCTGAAATGCACTGGGATTGTTCGGGATATTCTCATGAAAAATTAACAAAATAATCCCTGATTAATCAAGGTGAAGATTGCTCCACCTGGGTCTCCGTCTCTTGTGTGCCAAATATGCAATTCCATCAAGAAAACCACTTAAGCATTTAAGATACAACTATCTACAATTTGCACTCCCTTGAAAGTCAAATATTTCAGCAAAACAAGGGAAAATAAAATACTTTTACTGCTCTACACCGTATCAATAAGTATTAACCAGACATTCTAGCTGATTAGGATTCACTAAGAACATGGCCAAGCAAAATAAAATTTATTCCTCTGGGGCACTAGGGAAAAGAAAGTAACTTTTTATCTCTTCTCTCTCTGCACTTTACATTTTACAGCCAGCTGCCTATTTTCATATACCAGATGAATCTCAAAGAAAACAGCGCATATTTCAATTAAGCTTTTTCAAAAGCTGCCTCTCTTTGTCTCTGTGTCTGTGTCACCAAAATATTCCAGAAGGAACACTATGTTCAATGCAGCATTTGCATTTTTATCCAATCAGATCTTAAGGACATGTGCCAAGTCAATGTTTATATTACAGAACAAATCAAACATCAGCAAGATCTGATTAACCTAACGACCTGGAATTAAACAATACCACCTGGAAGGGGTGCTCCTTTATTCGCTGGAAACCAAGAGGCTCTTTCAGAATCTGAATGCCAAGGACAGATGTTCTCATGCACACCCGAAGATGTATGCACTCTGAAATATTCCTCAATTTCCCCACTGTCTAATGAGCTGCACTGTATATTCTAATTAAGACTGAAGTTCTGAAAGGGACACTTTATTTATTTGGGGTACAAAAGGGGTTCTTTTGAGTGAAGGGAGGTTTCAAAAAGGCAGCTCACTTTCACGCCATTTTGGAACACTTGCCTGTAGACAGCTGAGTATATGGAAAGCTGAAGTGATAATCCAGAGATGACTAGGACTGCAATTGGCCAGAGTGCTGGAGCAGATCCAGGGAGCCCATTACAGGCCAGAGTCTCAGCTGAGAAATCCGTCCAAATTGCTGCGGGAGCAAAGATGTAGGCAGGTGGAGGAAGCAGAGTAGGCAAGCAGGGAATAAAAGGTGGGAGGGATAGAAAGAGATAGCAGCCAAACAGCTTTGCAGGACAAAAAAAGGAGAGCTATTCAAGAAAGGCCAACCTACACTATTCAAGCAAAGACCCAGGAGTAAAGCTTTTATGAAGAACCAATGGGATACCTGGGGTGTTGGGAAGCAATATTGGGATCTGGGCAAAGCATTCTTCCACTCAAACCATATTTCCACCCTTCCTCCACCCTGAGCCCTAAAACAAGTCACAAGGAAAGGGACCATTGCATATTCCACAGAGCATTATGTTCCCAATTGAATCCAAGTCTGACCCTGATAAGAACAGAACAGCCGCCTGCTGGATCAGGCCAGTGGTCCATCTAGTCCAGCAACCTGTGGCCAAGCAGATGCCTGCAGGAAAACCACAGGCAGGACCCAAGTGCAAAAGAGCTTTCCAACAACCGGCATTGAACAGAATACATATCCTGAGAACCACCCTGAGGCCTGCAGGTACCCGGCGGTATGTAAATTTAATTTAAAAATAAAAAATGCCACCTCCAAGTGTGGAGGCAGGGCATAGCAATCCAAGTGTTTAGCCACCATGAATTTGTCTAATCTTCTTTTAAAGCCATCCAAGATGGTGCCCATCCCTGTCTCTCATGAGAGCTATTTCCATAGTTTAACTATGTGCTGTGTGAAGAAGAACTGTCTTTGCTCTGTCCTGAATCCTCTAACATTCAGCCTGACAGCTTGTAGTACGATTACAGAGGGAGAAAAAAAACTTTTCTCTAGCTGCTTTCTCTGTGCCATTTATCATTTTATACACTTCCACCAGGTCCTTTCACTCACATTTTTTCAAAACACGAAGTCTCAAATGCTGCAGCCTTACCTCATAGGGGAGTTGCTCCACCCCCTTGATCATTCTGACTGCCCCCTTTCGTAGCCTTTCCCAGCTTTACAATATCCTTGCTGAGGTTTGGCCAGAGAACTGTACACAGCATTCCAAATGTGGCTGCACCATATAACAACATTTTGTTTTCAGTTCCTTTCTTAATGATCCCCTTTGCATGGAATTTGCCCTTTTCATAGCTGTCACACACTGAATCATTATTTTCATCAAGCCATTCACTATGACCACAAGGTCTCAATCCTGGTCAGTCACCGCAACTGCAAATGACCAAAAGTCTGGAAACCAGGATTTATGAGGAATGGTTGAGGCAGCTGAGTATGTTTAGCCTGGATAAGAGGAGACTGAGAAGAAATTTGATAGCAATCTTCAAATAGGGTTGCTACATGGAAGAAGCAGCAAGCTTGTTTTCTCCTGCTCCGGGGGATAGGACCCAAAGCCATGGATTCTAATAATAATAATAATAATAATAATAATAATAATAATAATAATAATAATAATAATAATAAATCAGACTTAGAAAGTGAAAACCTAGAAAATGCCATGCAATTACAAAATTAAAGGGGGGGAATCATCACCTGGGAGGAAAGGGTTACTTTTTAGTTGAAAATTAATGCACTCTATTCCAAATTAACATGTGGGATAATTAAAACCATCTTTCCAATGAATTTATTATAGGATATACAAAGCTAATTATAAATTCTCTGTTGCTAATCCGTTGCAGTTTGCTAATGCAGCGTTGAAATCTCTTTGGCCACACTTGTTTAAATTATTCATTAGACACAGCAACAGTTGTGAACTGTAATTTAAATTGGCATCTCATGAATATTCAATTAATACAATAAACATTGGAATGTTTTACTGCACACTGCTCAATATTTTGCACTCTATCCGGTGTTTACATATTTTTATTAACTCTTTATAAAGGTGTTACCTATTTATGTCACTGATTACAACGAGAATAAAATGTCCCACTCATAAATATTTGTGTCATCTTAAGAGAGGGAATGTAATTAGGCAAAGCTTCAGAAGTCATAATTAATATAGAGCAGATATTACTCTTGTACTCTTTTGCTCGGAGCATGTGGCCTGGCACCATTTCAAATGGAATAAGCTTTCCATGCAAGGCAACTACTGCACTACAGTTTTTCAAAGTAACCAGGATCAAACCTGCCTGTCTTCTCCCACATTGCAGAAGGCGCTAATTGATGATGAAGCGCTATTTCCCCCCCCCCCTTTTCCTTCAAAAACAGGCTCCAAAGGGACCTCACAGAAAAGTATCACATATGCTACATTCTAGGGTTTGGGCAAACCATAGTTTACCCATTTCAGAAGTCTGGTCAAATTATGGTTAATGCAAGCCAGGAACTGAAGGAAGGAACCAGAGTATGTGAAGAGAGGATGGGGAGAGGAGATGGGAGCATGTGAGAGTGAGGTGTGGCCCCCAGGCCCATAATATTTATGAGACGCCTCATAAAATAAATTCTCTTGGAGCCATACAAATAAAATGAGAATAAAAGCATAAGGACACGAACCCACAATAAATTTAAAAGACAACTAGTATAAAACTTCAAATACAGAAACAGCACAATAAAAGACCATTAACAGCACAGAACTAAAACAGCCATCAAGTACCTACATTAAAACCACCAGCTGTACCACAGTGGCTTAAAAGCAGATCTTAAAAGGCTTGAGGATAAAGGAAAACTCTTAATTTGGTGCTGAAAAGACAGCAATGTGGGCAGCAGGTGAGCTTCCCTAGGGACAGCATTGTTTACGGGGGGGCAGGGATGGACACCAATGCAAAGGCCCCCTCTCTTTTTTGCATTCATTCTCCTAACTTTAGACTGAGGGAGCACATGGAAAAGGGCCTCTGTAGTTGACCTTATTGGTATTGGTAGGTACATACTGGAGGAGGCATAATAGAGCATGAAGCTGAACTGGATCTTATATGTTTCCTTTTTGTTCTTTTTGCTGTTTTATGAAACAAAACTTTATTTTTAAAAGGAGAGGAGTGTAATTATGGAAACTACATAAAACTGGTATCCCCGATAGCCAAAGATTCCCATTCTTTTTCTAAGCACTGGTGGTTTCAAATTTCTCAACGGGAATGTCAAAAAGCATAGATGGAGGCGCCTGATTTTGCAACCCACAATTCCAAAGTGCCATAGAAAACAGTCACCACAGATCCAAACTGTCCCTTATTTCAGCTTTCACCAGCCTGGGGTTCTTCAGTTATTTTGGACTACAATTCCCATCAGACCCTGCCAACATGATTGCATTAGCTGGAGCTGTTGGGAGTTGTAGCCCAAAACATCTGGACGGTACTGGATTGACCAAAGCTGCCTTATTTGGTAAACTATGCCTGGGCAACTTTTCCTGCAGACTGCCTGTTGCACTGAAGATAACATTTCCAACTGGCTTTAGCTTAAGAAACTCTGAATATCTTGGAAAAACGGATTCACAAAATTCAATTTAACTTGAAAACTGTAGTTGCTAGATATAACTGCAGTTGCCAGTTGAAGCCGGCTCAATCTGCAGATAATTAGTTCAAAAACAAGTACTGTAGTAGCTCTTCTGCTTTAAGATGTAATTATTCACTTCTCTTCTGAGGACCCAGCGGAACCAAAATTAATAAATAAAAATGCAGCAGAAAATAGAACTGCTGGAAAATGAAGAGCCTGCTGTATCAGGCAAATGGCCCATGTAGTCCAGGATCCTTTTCTCACAGTGGCCAACCAGATGCCTATGGAAAGTCCAAAAGCAGGACATGAGAGGATTAGCACTCTCTCTACTTGTGATTTCCAGCAAATGGCATTCAAAGGCATAGTGCCTTCAACAGTGGAGGTAGAATATAGCCATAGTTAGTTGCCATTGATAGCCCTTTAATCTGTTTCATTCTCTTTTAAAGCCATCCAAGTTGATGACCTTCACCAATGGAGAATTCCATAGTTTAACTATGTGCTGCATGAACAAAATGATACTGAAACAACTTTTTAATGCCAAAATTAAAAAACGAACATTAAAAAAATCAAGTGATTCTTTTGCCTCATGGCACAAATGTCTGCTTTGTTTTTTCCAACTATATGTTTTATATCCTTTGACACCAGAGTCCAACAAATATCCCTGCTTTATAGCACTGATCCATACAGCTTTGATCCATATTTCAGACAATTTTTAAAACCCCAATTCCATAATGTCCAACATGGCCAAATCCAATTTGGTTTAACCACGGTGTAGATTGGATTGCCATTTTTCACTTCTAGAAGTACAGGGGTTTAATTTGGGCACATTTCAGCATAAAAACTTGGGCCTCAGGCCATGTGCAGCAACACTGAGATTAAACTGTGAGGCAAAATCATGTCAGCCATTAACAGTGCTTCTGATGATGATAAATGAATCCAACTCCTTACAAATTTCCTACTCTCTTTCTCTTCTGCATATGGCAAACAGAAATAAAACACTGTTTGAAACTTATTTGTGCAAATTTGCAAACTTGATTCGGCGGCCTTCTGTGTCAGTATAAAATTGCTTAGGATGGGTGTCTCAGCTGTTATGCCAGCAAGTCACCAAGTCAATTTCATGGGTCGTATTGATAATGCTTACATGGACCTCTCAGTGGTATCACAGGCTCACATGGCAGTGGAAATGTTTAGGACTGTAGAACTAATCCCAGGAGAACTCTATGTACTTTTCCACTGTCTTTACAAAACAAAGAACTACTTGACTACCATTTGAGTTGAGACAATATTGACTACTTTCAGTAAAAATCTGAAGAATGTGACCACACCCATTTTTAATACAACTCAAGCAAGCTGAATGTACTATCTCTTTCTAGAGTACTTTGATAGGAATGAAGCTAACAAGGGGTGGAGATTCTGTTGCTATATTGACAGTTGGCTGCCAGTCTTATTCAAATATATCTTATATTTCAATTAGGCATCAGGTAACTAACCCACAGTGTTAATTCTCTGAATGAGTATACGGTGGTACCTCGGATTATAAATGCTTCGGGTTACAAACACTTCGGGTTACAAACTCTGCTAATCCAGAAGTAGTACCTCGGGTTGAGAACTTTGCCCCAGGATGAGAATGGAAATCGTGAGGAACTGGTGCGGCGGCAGCGGGAGGACCCATTAGCGAAAGTGCACCTCAGGTTAAGAACGGTTTCAGGTTAAGAACAGACCTCTAGAACAAATTAAGTTCGTAACCCAAGGTACCACTGAACCACATCAAAACAGTCATGTCCATAAAATCACAGGTAAACTAAACCTGGAATCCATCTCTCTTGCTCTCCAGTAAGGCAAAATGTTGCATGATTCCACAGTAATTTCCAGATCACAGTTTCTTTTAAAATTGTAATCACCCAATCTAACACGACATATTGTACCTATTATACCTCTATATAGTACCGAAATGAGTCTGTTTCTTTACATTATAATACTGCATACATCAAACAGAAATATTTGATCTGAGAGGCCATACTCTCAATAATGACAACAAAGAGATTCATACATTGCTGAAGTAGGAATCCTTTTATCACATGCTGCCTGAACATTTATTTTGGTTTTTTAAATAAGTACTAATCATGCTAGCATTCTTGGATCCAAAATGGTATCAACAGACATGAGTGCATATAACCAGATTTGCACAAGTGCAAAATAATATATATTTTTTTTGGGGGGGGGAGGTAGCCCTAAGGGGAGGGAAGTCCATCCCACTAAAGCCAAATGAGGACTGAGCATGTTCAGTGTTCAGACATACTGACTAGCTGTCTTAGGGTGGGAGTACGGTAAGGGGAATAGAAAACTGCATAAGGAATGGAATTGAGCAACCTGCAAAAGGGCCCATCTGTCGGTCTGTCAACCTGAACAGGAATGCTTCACACTGCAACACTTCATTACAGGTCTCAGTTGTAATATCTTCATACGTGTTTCCATATTTCATGTGCAAAATAGTGAGAAAACCACAACTGTTTGCCTGCCTTCTTGAAAAATTAAAGAGATCCGCTAATAAATGCCTGGATGACAGTGATGGCAATGAAGGGATTATGCATCTGGTAGCATCCCTCTCTTTTTAAATATGTTTGCTCAATTACTTGACTGAACAAATTCAAACAAATGCAAGCACCTTCTTGCCAAGTGTGCATGTATTGCCTCTGGTTATGCCTTGTATCTGGTATTCAAGCATGCATGCATCTGCTTGACTGAAATTCTCAATTTTCAACATTGCCATGCCATTGCTCTGTAGGTGGAAATGGCTCCCTTTCCCTCACTGTAAGTCTTCACATTTTGTTTTACCATGCTTGTTTCAATAAAGCATTACTAGAAAACTGGTGCTGTCTCATTAACATTGCCATAAGGAGTAATCTAGGGAAACGAGACAATTCCATTGAGACTGTTTTCTTGTATCCCACCTTGATATCAGTAATTATGAAGGGCAGGCTAGAAATATATTAAATAGTAAAATAAAAATAAAATTTAAACCAAAAGTCCTTCACTCTCATTGATTTCATGGCATAGCCTCAGGCACTTATTTCTGCACAGGTATAGACAGCTCCTCATTTTTTAAAATCACAGTGCAGTTTACAGTAGCAATTACCGATACAATTGTATGTTATAGTTTTTATTGGTACATTAAAAACTATTATTATAATAATAATACATAACCGCAACATAGTAGCAAACAAGATTCAAATGGCCCAGCATTAGAAAGTGCCCAAAGACAAGATGAATAAATATATTGATGGCAAGACAACCAGAGACTCTGTGGGTAAGCAGATCCCTGGTCTGGGAGTTGGGGGAGTGCTGGATGGGACTGCACTTCCTCTGAAGGAACAGCCAGGTGCCTTGAGGTGCTCCTAGATCAATCTTTGTCATTGGAGACTTAACCTCTGTGGTTAGAAGCACCTATTATCAGTTTAGGCTGGCACTCCAACGACATACTTTCCCGAACAAGGATAACTTGGCCACTATGACCCCTGGGTTGGTAACATCATGACTGGATTGCAATGTGTTTGTTGAGTGGCACTTCTGGACATGCATATATTACATCTGTGCTGAGGGAACTGCACTAGCTGCCAGCCACTTACTGAACCAAGTTCATATAAAGCCTTGAACAATTTGGGAGCAGGTTACCTCAAAGACCACCTGCCCCTGTGTAGGACTGTAAGATCAGGGGTGGGCAAGGTTTACCTCACCTGGGCCAGTTCATTCCAGGGGAGATTATTCCATGGGCCGGATCACAAGTGCGCGTGAGCGCACAGGCCCGCAATTTCCGGCGTCATCTGTGCAGACATGTTTTCCGGTGTCTGCGTCTGTGCAGACACGATTTTTGGCATCTGTGCATGCGCAGATGTGATTTCCAGCACTGTGGAAGCGAGTCCCTGCACCATACTGCATCGGTTTAGCACAGCACACGGGGACTCACTGAGCAGGTGGCTCAGTTCGGGGGTGGCTCATGGGCCAATTAAACGACCCCCGTGGGCCGCTTGTGGCCCATGGGCCTTAGGTTGCCTACCCCTGCTTTAGATCATCTAGGGAAATTTACCCGTGGAACTCTCCCCAGCAGAAAACAGGCATGGGCTACCCTTCCCTCTGCCATACAGGAAGCAGCAAAACATCAGTTGCTTCAGATATACAGTCATACCTCGGGTTAAAGTCACTTCAGGTTGAGCATTTTCAGGTTACGCTCCATGGCGACCACTATTATTAGGTGGAAGTCAGGAAGTTCCTAATACTGCAACCCTGTGCAAAAGCAAGTCGCACTGAGTGAAGTAAGGCATAGTCTCACATAAGTGGGTACAAGCTTGTGCCATTGAAAACTAATAGTCCACAGCATCAGAAGTATTTATTTGGGCAATGGGCTGCATTGGCACAGAGAGCTCTGAGACCAATCCTGCAAAAGACAGTAACAGCCTCTTTCTTGCACTCAGTGGAAACAAGAGAAGGTATTATTATAATTGTGTGTGTGTATGCAAATATTCCTCACATAACTTGATTTGGGGGTTTACAGATTTTCTGTGAATCTGATCCTAAGGGACAGATTACAAGATTACCCTACATTACAAAGAATTCTGGTAGCTTTGCAGTATTTCAATTTTCAATCCCAACAATTTCACATCTACTCAAATAATTGCTCACAAACTTCACCCAGCTTGTTGCATTTTTTAAAGACACCGCATCAACTTCTTCCACTGCCACTAAAATATTATGATATGCAGGAGTTTTAAAGGTATGATAATCACTCAAACAAGATGCTACATTAGCGTATTATGATTTTGTGGCCAGTGCTTTTTCTAACCAGGACAGCTGAATTCTTTTTTATTTCAGCGGAATGGCATCTTTGGTCCCATTGTGGTGTGCACTTTATTCTTTCTATCCATCTATCTATTTCAGACACATTCCACTTATAGCACTCCATCAATGTCTCTATCTTATCTATTTTCAGGCATTCGGTGTGATTTCTGTATTTCCCTTTTTACCATCTCAAGAGACCATCATTATACCTCAGAACTCCTAAAATCAATTGAGATTTATTTGCACAATGGGAATATGAAAGTAGGAAACTAGGGAATATAGAGGCTGCAAACTAGGAATAATCAGACTGAATTCTTTATTCCTTTTTTACATCGTGATTACTGACTGAAGTATTTGCCCTTTATTTTCTCCTCTTTATGGCTCACCCATAGTGTGCCATGGTACATCATCACTCAATGCATCCATCCATCCACGAACTGACACTTTGTTCCTGGCTCATCAACTGTATGCTTGAGTCAAGAACTGTAAGACGTGTTCTTTTCAGTATTGCTGCAGTTCTAACATGACATCTTGTTTGAGTCTTCAGTGCTTACAGGAACAGTACCCATATTCTTGGTGGTAACTTTCCCTCCTTGTGACTAGTGCTTTGGCCTCATTCTTTAAAAAAACTTACAACCAGAATGAACTTTCAGTAATTTTATTCTGCCATAAATATATATATATTCTCTGCATACTGTCTCCTCTTACAATAAGTAACATGCATTACACTGGGGTAGCCAATTTGGTGCTCTCCACTGGCCATGCTGGCTGGGGCTGTTGGGAGTTGCAGTCCAACAATATCTCAAGAGCACCATGTTGCCTATCTATGCATTATGCAAATTATGGGCGGTCCTGAAAATGGCCCTAAAAATGGCCCTAAGCACTATGACAATGGTCGTCAGTGTTGCCTCAAGTTGCTTACATTTCTTTGTAAGAGAGCCAGTGTGGTGTAGTGGTTAAGAGCGGTAGTCTCGTAATCTGGGGAACCGGGTTCGCATCTCCGCTCCTCCACATGCAGCTGCTGGGTGACCTTGGGCCAGTCACACTTCTTTGAAGTCTCTCAGCCCCACTCACCTCACAGAGTGTTTGTTGTGGGGGAGGAAGGGAAAGGAGAATGTTAGCCGCTTTGAGACTCCTTAAAGGGAGTGAAAGGCGGGATATCAAATCCAAACTACTCTTCTTCTTCTTCTCTTCTTTCATGGTCTGAAATCTTGGCTGATTGAGATGGAGCCCCCAACAGCAAACTGTTCAAGACACTTAATGAGTTGTAAGCGCATCAACAATTAAACATAACTCGTAGAATGTGAAAGTGGACTGAATATGACAATGTTTATCCATCTTCTGGAATCAAGAAAAGGTAATGTTGACACTATGATATGTTAAAGTCCCAAGTGATTAATAAGTTATTTGATGCATTGCTCCAAATAAGAGTACTTAACAAAGGTGCTGATTGAGAGAGACTACAACAATGTATGCCTCTTAGATATGCTAGCTGTTCCAGCACCAAGGACAGGGTGCTGTGAATTTTTTCTGGAGCTAAACACATGCCAGCAGCAATTTTCAAACTCACTATCTGCCAAACACTGCAGTGAAAATACAAATCTTGGCATCTTCTGAGCTTAGTAGAATCTGCCAAAATGCTGCCAATGAATCTAAAATGATGAAGAATTTTCTCCTGTCACTTCAGTATTTAGGCAAGTACTAATGTTTCCTCTTTAATGCTTTTGTCAGTCTCTTGAGGTTAATGCAAATTCAGAGACCTTTGTCCTTCTCCACCTCAAGTTAATAAGCAACAAACTCAATCCATAGGGTGCTGATTTAATGATACCTCCTGGCATGTTTTATGGCTTCTCTTCTTGGCTCTCAGTCAAGGTTTATGGTTTCTAGTAGGCATCACAACAATATAAGCTGACAACCCCCAAAATACAGTATTTCAGTAAACAGTAGATCACAGTATAAAACAGTCTTTGCACCCGTTCATTATCAAATTCAGCTATCAACTACATTCAGAGGGGTAGTCATATTAGTCTATTGCAGCAAGAATCTTTGTTGCTATCAACAGTAGTTTATTTTGAAATATTTTTCTGCACTCACACAACTCACTCATGCCCAGTTGTTGTCATAGAAAGATTGTGAACAACTTGTAGGATGGTAGCCAACTTTTTAGTAATTCTTGGCTATACCAGGATAATCACCCAGACATTCTGGCATACAAGACAGAGGAACACTGATTTTTGGTGTTGTTTCTGTACAAGGAATATCTGAACAAAGAATAAAACATCAGAGTCTAGACACAGTACTCTCAAGACACACTTCCTATTCAGACATACATAGATAGCAAAGAAATAATGAGCTCATTCTTAAACATGAGCAATACATAAACAATAATATATATTGTGTATATATACACAACCCTTTTGTGGGGTTGTGTATATTTGCCTTAAATAAATTTCCTCATTCAGGAAGCATTGTTCTTGACTGGACTTACTTTGCTTTTCCTGGTATTAGCAAACAGCCATATCTGCTTGGCTACATCCCATCATGCTCTTATTGTATTCCCTACTTCATTTTGAACTGTTTTAATATTGTGTTGTAAAACTCCTACCTGGGAACCTTAGGGTGAAGGGAGAGTAATTATTATTAACAATATTTATCTTTTTTCTTGCTAAGACAACCCATGTGGCTAATGCAAGAAGCACTACTTTCACTGACTTTATTTTACTTCAGTAATGACAGGACATAACCAAATCTGATTTGCTATGTAGAACTGTGATGCCATCATGGCTATTACATATTCTGTTATCACCTTTTATTGATTGATTTATTGAATTTATATACCGCCCTATACCCGTAGGTCTCAGGGCAGTTCATACCCATGTTAGCAACCTGGAAGGAGAAAGAAAGAAGTTCTAGCTAGGAAAAAGGTGTCACAAAAGCAGCAAAGCTGTGGTGCTAAACAGGATTGAAAATGCTGAATATTCTCAAAAAAAAGCATTTTGGGGAAACACCTGCTCCTAACACATTTCTGTTCAAAAACTGAAGCAGAAGAATATTCAGTGCTGCCTTATAAGGTTTCAAGTTTTTTGTCTTATTCATTCATTCATTCATTTTCTATAACATCCTTCATTCAAAGATGTCAGGGTGGTTTACAATATAAAAACATAAAATACATACCATAATAACAAACAAAAACAATACCGCGTCCCCAGTTTAAAAGGCCATAGATGGTTTAATCAGCTAAAAGCCTGCGAGAAGATGAATGTTTTTGCCTGGCACCTAAAAATATGTTAGGAGCCAGGTGAGCTTCCCTAAGGGGAGCATTCCACAAGTGGGGAGCCACCCCCAAAAGGCCCCCCTCTTCTGTTTCTGCCCTCTAGACCTCTTGTGGAGGAAGCACACAAAGATTTTAAATTATTTCCTCCACACAGAAATCCCTGGAAAAGACTAGACTACATACACAGCATACATATGTGGCTATCTAATAAACAACGTATATACAGTTAAAGTTTCCTGGGTTCTAAACAAAGTGTATTGCATTACATAATTAATATAAATTGTGAAAGGAACACTCCTATACCATCTAGATTAGTTCTTTTTTTATTAGATGCCCATTCAGAACATTATTTACAGAGTCATGAAGTTGAATAAGTATTAAAAGACATTGCACTCCCACAACGGCTCTGGCCATCTCTCTCTAGTAAGCACTTGACCCATGAACAGTATGAAGATCCCACATCCTAATTAAAATGTAGGTCACAAAGTGATCTGCCTCCTGGATTTTGGAATTAGCCTTCTGCTGTCTTGATATGCACACCCCCTGCAGAGAGCAAAATCATTCCCCAGATGCCTTCTGAGCATGACAAGAGCTGAAGCCTAGCTGCAATAACTAGGAAAAAATTCAATCATTCATAGATGACAAGCAAAATCAACATGAAAATTTAGCGGTTACTGAGCAGCAGCAAACCTAGATTTGAATGGTTCGGGATAAAGCAGCAGAGCTGAGCTCTTGCTAACTGAGTGAACTAAATTCATTGTACTCTGTGTGACTTTTCTACTTCACTGGAAAAGCAAAACAAAAGTGAATGAGGAAAACTGTCACTCAAGAAGATTCCAGCTCCTATCAACCATTATAGACAATGAAGTCTAAACCTTTAACGGGATCTGAACTTATCTTCTGATTTGTAAAGGCACAATCACATCTGTTTTCTATCACAGAGGAAGAAAACTTGCATGTAAAATGTGGATGGCTTTTTGGGGCCACGTGAGTTTTCTCATAGTGTTTTTTCATAGATGCTACAGAACTTGCCCATGCATAACTAAGTGAATTTAAATCAAGCTTCAAATGATGGAGTAGAAACTACTGTAGGCCTACAGATTAGAGGCCTGCTCAGTCAAATCCAAAGGCCTATCTGGTCCACCATTCTACAGTATTCTCAATTTGGCCAGCTAGATATCTGCCTATGGAAAACAAACAAGCATGTATTTGTCTAAAGCCCTTCTAAAGCCATCCTACATCTTACAGGAGCAAATACCATGGTTTAAATGTGTACTGTGGTTTAAATTTAAACCAATTTAAATTTAAATTCTCTGTCCTGAATCTTCCAAAATTCAGCTGCATTGGATGACTCTGTGTTCCAGTATTACATACGAGGGATAAAAATGTATTCCTATCCATTTTCTCCATATCTTGCACAATTCTATACATCTCTATCATGTTCCCCCTTGTCTCACCTGTTTTATAACAAAAAAAAAAAGCCCCAAGTGTTGTAACCTTTCCTTACAGGGGAGTTTTCTAAGATTTCTGCAGCCCTACAATATGCTTTTTGAGGTGTGGCAACCAGAACTGGAAACAATATTTCCAGATTTCCTCTCATGGAGGAGGCACACGATGGGTCTCAGATTATGATTGCAGGGTCTGGGGAAAGGTGGTCCTTGAGGTACTGCGGTCCTGAGCCTTTTAATGCTGTATAGGTCAAAACCAGCACTTTGAAATGAACCCAGAAACTAATTGGCAGCCAGCGCAGTCAGGCCAGGATTAGTGTTACATGCTCCAGCAGCCTTGCCCCAGTGACCAACCTGGATGCTGAATTCTGGACCAGCTGCAGTATATGAACTGTCTTCAGAGGTAGCCCCATTTATAACGCATTGCAGTAATCTAACCTAGTGGTTACCAGAGGATAGGCTACAGTGGTACCTCTGGATGCGAACGGGATCCGTTCCGGAGCCCCGTTTGCATCCTGAAGCGAAAGCAACCTGCGTCTGCGCATTGTGATTTGCGGCTTCCGCGCATGCGTGTGACATCATTTTGAGTGTCTGCACATGTGCGAGCAGCGAAACCCAGAAGTAACGCATTTCGTTACTTCCGGGTCGCCATGGAGCATAACCTGAAAACGCTCAACCTGAAGCATATTTAACCTGAGGCATGACTGTACATAGATCTCACTTGCCGTTTTGGTTTCCCTTCTGACTTTTGAATTCATAGTTCTTTACTTCTTACACTGACATCTTCAATTCATCAAATCAGTTATCTCATATATGATATGAAGCTGATAGCAGTGGGGGGGAAATCTTTCGCAGTTAGCACAGAAATTCATCAGTAAAAGAAAAGAGAAAAAGAAGCAGCCTTTATCTCAGAGTTAAATCCAAGAGTGCAAGGCACAGCGCACAAATGTGGGGGCAAAAGGATTCAACCATACGCTAGCCCCTCGACAGCCTCCACAAAGGTCTGTCTCACGTGCAGCACCTGCGAACACAAGGAAGGGATGTTGGCGAGGGCTGTTTATCTCTAATGACACCAAAGGTGTACAACAGCTGGCTGGAGCAGGTTGCAGGCCAGTCTCCATCTATAATGAGAAATGCCCACTGCACTGAGAGATAAGTGAGAAGTATGACACTGGCAATTTTTATGGATGTTGAAGAATTGCAGCAATACAATTCCTCCCTTCTCAGTGACAAGCCAAACAATGTCCAAGGTGTAAAAGGAAGGTTAGTAATGGGATTCTGTAGAGCTGAGCCACAAAATATGGCACTGCATTAACCTTTATAAGCAGCAGGGCCAGGGAACAACATTTGGATGCATTTCATTACTGATTGGCTGCCCGTACGTGTTGCATGTGGAACATTTTCTCTCCCCGCTGCCACCTCTTCTCTATCTCACTTTCAATTTTTCTCTAAGAATCAATCATCCCCCCCAAAAAATTGGGGGGTGCCATCTCTTCCTAGTCAAGACAGGATGGTTTGGAGGAGATTTTAAAAATAAATATATTAGAAAGTTTTCTTGTGTACATGTAAAATATAAACCATTATTCTTTTATTTATAAATACAAAATGATACCAGTTTTTTTATATATATAACTGCAATCACATCATGAGCTAAATTATAGAGGTACAGAGTCTAACCATCCCGGGGGTGCATGCAAATTGTATAGCTAGGAAGCCAATCAAGGTATTGACATTTTTTTTAAAAAAAAAATTGCTGCCAAATTTATAAAGATTTGAAGATTTATTTCCCATGAAAAGAAACTGGAATCCTGATGCTATTCTGTTTTCCACTGGTGCAATGTTTATTTCCCCCTACCAATGTCCTCACTATGATAAATACAAAACAAATAATAGGGGGCAGGAGACTCGCTTCCCCCCCTGTTCCTTCAATGCAGAAGCCTTTGCTTCCCATTAGAACTTACTCTTCAGAACACCCAGAGCACATTCACAGGTGCTCACAGAGTCCTTTGAAGTACTCATTACATAAAGAAGCATTTTGCAGCCTATTATTTTTTATTGTAAGCACTATCTGTTATTTGCCTCTAAAATGGATCACATTTAAATAAAAAAGGCTTCTTCAGTGCACCTACACCTACATCTCTGTGTAGTCATCATAACCTCTCTATCTGAAACAAAGACAAGGAAATTTCCATTCCTTTGAGCTCTTTTGCCCAAAGTGCATCTTAGCAGCCATTCAAAGGCATGGCACTCTGTCTGCTTTTCCATCAGGCACTATACGTAAACGAATGGAATTTTTCACTTTTTAATAGTTGCCTTATTTATGCAAAATGTTTTCAAAATGCAATGTTATTTCTGCATAAATTTCCATTAAAACAAGTCTAGGAGCTGTTGAAGCACACCTTTGAGCTGAAAAACTACAATTACGTATTATTTATTGCTGGATCCAAGTTGAAGAGGTGCTAAGAGTTGGCAATGTCAAGTAAAGGCATAAATAATCTTCAGTTGAAACAATTAAATACCAACTGCAGCATGCTTGCGGGGGGGGGGGATCTAAAATATAGTCCTTCTCTTTATTCAAAGATCACATACTCTTTATGAAGTGTATTCCAATATTTGAAATATTCTTTCTGGTCTGGATCCAGAAAAGATGGAACAAAATTCTGCTTGTGTTATAGGACTTCCCTGGAGTTCTCCCCCCCCCCCCACCCTACAACCCTACTACTGCCCTTGCAACCCCCAAAGGTCACCCTCTGAATGGTGGGCAAACATTATTCAGTACATAATATTAACTGGGATTCTTTCATTCAAGACTCATGGATACAAGAATTGGAAAACTGCCAACAACATAGCCAATGCTGTTGAGGTTGCTCAGATAAACACCCACATTTGCTGCCTTTTCAAACTGGGAGTACCCTAAAACATGTTAAAAATATGTAGGAGCCACTCCTACATTTTGCTCCCAGTGATCTTCCATCTACTCAAAAATTGGGTCCTCAAGTGGTCATTAGTTTCAGCCCTGGTTCTTGACAGCCTAACAGCTTTTGCTGAAGGAAAAGAGAGTGGGAGTTCAGAAGCCAACTGGAGAGATCAACTGCAGGCAATTGTTTAGATAAGTTGGTTCCAAGCAATTTAGGTATACCAGCACCTTGAAGTAGGTCCCGAAAAAAATGGACAGCCAATGTAGCTGGCACAGAACAGGTGCAATAGGATCAGAAGACCTAGCTCCTACAAGTATCTTTGCTGCTGTATTCTGTCCCAATTGAAGTTTCCAGACTGTCTTTAGAGGCTGCCATAGGTGGAACACATTGCAGTCATTGAGCCTGGAGAAAACCAGTAAACAACCCAGATAAAGCTGACTAAAAGCATGGTTACTGCTAATACTTGTGTTTCCATGGAAAGCACAGGCTCCAGAAGCACTCCTAAGCTATAAACTTGACCCTTGTCGGAAGTGCAACTCAGTCCAGAACGTGCAATAAACAACATCATCCAAAGCAGCATATGTTGGAACCTTAAAAAGAGCTTCTAGGGAAACTCTTGGGTCACTGGGTAGTGACAGTCTCTGCTGGCTCTCCAAATTTATTCAGAACTTTCCGTCTCTAATGATTTGTACCCCAAGGCATGTTGTTACACTGAACAACAGTACAAGCTGTCTCTATACAAGTGAAAGGGTGTACACGTGTTCATTTATACAGCTCAACTGTGTCATACACAAATTGCGCCTTCATTGAACACTGCATCTGAATAACTGTTATGGATGTACCACTCAATTATCAGTGTACACAGACTATACACTCACTGAATAAACACCCCCCCCATTCTTCCAAGTATCTCCAAGGAGCATTTCAGCACCATGACACAAAACAGTGAGATAACCTGATGAATGAGTGATTTGCAGATTTGCAAAAGGTTGGCAATTCCTGATATAAAACATATATACATAGGTGCACAAGTATTTTAACATTAAAAAAACCACACCAGATGGCTTCTATATGCCACATACATACTGCACTGGACAGATTCACCATCCACTTTTTGCTGTCCTTCTAAAGCTCCACCATGTTGACTTTCCCCTGCTTTAGTAGTTATATTTGCTACAGCACTTGTAATTTATTTCCACTTTTATTTATATTACATCCTTTTATGAAAACCCAAATTTAAAACATGACATAAACACTGCACACATCAACTAGGATTGTTATTATCAGCCTGATGTAGAAGACAAAAAAAGGATGACGAAAATAAATCTTCAGGCTCCTTTTGCCAAGATTAAGTGGCATTTTTCAGCAGTACAAAGCGTACGTTAAAAAATAATTTTCAGAACACGATATCCAAGGAGCACTTGGGAGAGCAGAGCCATTACAGAGAGTTATACTGGAAATGTGCCTTAACAAATGCTATTATTACCTTGTACCAGTTCAGCTTCCCAGGATTGCATCGTGACTTCTGAGCAGATTTAGGAGTGATTAAGTTTACTGTGCACAAAAGCCAGCTATTTGGCAAACTGTCAACACAGCGTAATTGATATTTTAATTACGCTACTAATACATACATGCTGCTGTTCCCAACGAACCTCCTCATTGGTGTTAGACAAACAGCTTATTTACGGCTCTGATTATTGCTCCAAAGACGTTTTGCATTTATAATCAGTAATATTTTAAACTGCTGAAGGGGGGGTGGAGAAACCCAACAACACCAAATTGTTTTGCAAATGTCTAATGGCAGGAAACACCAAGCACAATGCAAAGGAGAATTATTGTTCCACTTGACATGTGTTTGGTAGATGAGGCACCAGGCAACAATATCTACATTCACAGCACTCTGCAGTTGATTTGTTTACTCTGATCAAACCATATGTGGAAGCCCAGCTTTTAGTTCAGAAGACCAGAAGAAAAGTGACAGGCAAGGAAAAATGAGGAAGAAGAGCAAGAGGAATTATTAGTGCCTTAGTGTGATTCATGTATGATGGGAGATTGAAAGAGAGGCAATCCTTAGTTGGCATCCATCAACACTGCTGAACTGAAAACGTTAATTCGCCAGACATATGGCACCCCTTTGCATTACAAATGTGCAAGTCCATGAAAGAGAGACAGAGGGCAGCTTATGAAGAATGCTCATCTTGATCTTCATCATCCTCATTGCGCTAGAACAGATGAAGCAGCATATAGCTTTCCACAAACACTTTCACAAACACCCTGCAAATATAAAAAATAAGAAAAACCCCTTGCCAGTGATTTTAACACCTCTTTTTGAAAGGGCATAAATGCAGGCCTGGTCCTACATTTAGGCAGATCCTGGGGGGGGGGGGGTATTCAGAAAACAGCACTGTGGAAAACAGAGCAATATGGGCCATTTTGCTTGACCTGCCAAGTCTTCTTCAGACATTGAGTCGGGGCGCGGGGACATTTTGTCATTTGTCTCAGGTAAAAATATTGGGTCAGATTGATGTTCCCAGAGGGGTGGGTGCTGCAAGTAGTCTCACAGGTATGTGATGGGAAATCTTGATGCATAGCACTTAAAAGCAATTAAACTGCCAAACAGAGAGCGCCCGGCCTGGTTGTGCTATCAAGCAGATGCCATCCCTCTTCCCTCGCCATCCAGGGTGAGGGCAATCTGATAGCATTGTTTGCCCTAAGGGATATCATCAGGTAGCCTAATTCTGGTGCTATGTGGCACATGATAGTCTTATATTCATTATGTGATCTCTTGATTCGCCTGGCACTTTCATTATACTCCTTTAGGCACCAGGCAAAAATGTTCCTCTTTAACCAGGCCTTTGGTTGATTGACATTCAATGCCCTTTTAAAATGTGTGTGTGTGTGTTTTGGGTTGTTCTTGATTTTATTTTGATTGTTGTTGTTGTTGTTTAGTCGTTTAGTCGTGTCCGACTCTTCGTGACCCCATGGACCAGAGCACGCCAGGCACTTCTGTCCTCCACTGCCTCCCGCAGTTTATTTTGATTATGTATTCTTATATCGTGATTTTATCCTGTGAACTGCCCTGAGACCTGTAGGTATAGGGCAGCATACAAATTTTTAAAAATGATGATGATGATGATTGGCTGGGTTCATGCAGTGTAGATGAAAGCAGCTTTAACTGCAGCATACTGGGGAATGCATGAGACTGCTAAGATAGGTTCTTTCCAATGGATTTTTCACACCTCCTGGGATCCTGCTTTTTCTCATCAATTAACATTCAAGTGGTAAAATTCAGCAAAGCACTAGGCATATATCCCACAGTTGTCTCTTGATTAAGTGTGGTTACAGAACCAAACAGTACAGAACAATTACAGAGAAATGTTTATCTTGTACCAAAAGTTTTATCAAGTTGAGTCAGATTCTCAGTGGATGCAAATACAAGAGTGTAGATACAGGCTCTATTTTTCTACCTCAATTGTTCTCAAATGGGGGCTGCAGGATACCTAAATAGAAGGGTAGAATTGTTATGTAGGCAGAGCACCCAGATCCTCATCCTCCAGCCAAGGTAAGACCTGGGAGGGTTAATTGCATTGTTAGGCTTGTTTCCACTGCCAATCTATTCTCCGCTCCCATTTCAGCACTGGTGCTCTCTCCAAGGACATCATAATGAATAGTCAAAGCTGTTTTAGCTGCCAGTATTAATGAGATCTTCCCTTTGTTTTTTGGCTGTCATTTGTCCTACAAGGGAAGCGTGATCTGGTCAGTATGCTACCTGCTGTTACTTTAAATCAATTCAGCGAGTTCACAGTGCAGCCCATTGCTGAATGATTCAAAGTGTATGGCATAGACATGTACTAAGGAGAACGTCTCACGGAACTCAGTGAGTAAGCTGTCCAGCTACCTCACTGCTCACCTCTAACTCCAGGTTACTTATGAGCAAGTTTAAATTGGACCCTTCCAATACAGAGGATAGTATTCAACTAGCACATCCCATGGGTGCAATGATTTCTCCTTCTCACTCTTAGCATGCCCCACACCTTCTCCAAATCTGCTCCAGAGGGTTGGGGGGGACCCTAGAACAGTTTTAGGGGTGCATGGGGGAGCAATTAACATTGGATACAACCATGTGGCAAGGTGAGGTGATCACCTCAGGCGGCAGGATCCACAAGAGCAGCAGATCCCCTTCACGGTGTAGATTTTCACTCTCCTTCCTTGGAGGGGAGAGGGGTCATTTAATCCAAACCCCTGCAATGTAGGAATCTCAAGTAAAGCATCAAATACAGGTGACCACCCAACCTCTGTTTACAAACCTCCAATGAAGAAGAATCCACCACCTTCCAAGGAAGTCCATTTCACTGCTGAACAGCTCTTACTGTCAGAAAGTTCTTCCTGAGATTTAATCAGAATCTCTTTTCTTGTAACTTGAGGTCATTGGTTCAAGTCCTATCCCCCAGAGCAGGACAATCCCAACGGCAATGAATCTCAACAGCAAAGGGCATTCCTAAGCAGCATTCTGGTCTTAAGAGTGAGGCCTACAGAGCATCTTCTGTCACCAATTGGCATTCCCTACCACCAGGCAGAGCTCGCTGAGAAAGCTTTGAAGAACCAAGTAATTACAGAAGTGAGCTAAAGATTCTAATATCATGTCCCAGAGCCCCAATCAGAAACTGAAGTTTTTAAGAATAATGTTAAGATACCCATTGGTTCCTGGTAATATATTAAATGTGAACATTTATGTGTGCTGGCTTTAGTACTTCAAAAATGAGGTTGTGAATCAGGCCACAGGCTCTTTTTTGTGCTAGGAAGCTGCCCACATTATGCATATAAAACCTAAAGCCAAAATTGCTTGTGTTAGTCAAGGTTACAAGATATTGCAGAGAGGATCTAATATAGAGAGAATAGTTGAACACTGTTATTTTCTTAATGCCAGGGGAGTCTATTGCATATCTTCCAATAACTAGATAGGCGACAGTGAACATTTTTGTCAGAGAGCTTTCCACCTTGCCGAGAAATGTAATAATTTTATTTTTATTATTCCAGTTTTTAAAACTGCTCTCCATCACATGAGATTCCTAAGGGAAAATTTAAGGATTCCAGGGCAAGTCTCATCATAAGGGGAGTGTCCAAGCCGAGCTTGTTTGGTTCTGATGCAATGAAAACAGATGCAACAAGTTATTCTTTTTTCTTCTTATTAAAATGCAAAATAATTTCTTCCTCTTGCGCCCTTGTGACAAGACAAGCTGCTAGGTCTCATCTCAACACACATGCCGGACAGTCATCATTAATGAAGGAAAAGGGTAAAATTCTATGATGTTTGGCATGGCTTTGGGTAGCACAATTTTGCTGTTCCTTGCCAACTTCCAGTGGTGAATGTAAATTCAAACCAGTTGGTGTGTTGCTGGTTTTTTGTGGGGGGGGGGGTTGTGAGTGCAGATTTACTTATGGAAGAATTCTGTGAGGATCAAAAGTCTGCAACCATATTGATCCCATAAGTAATAACACTACACAGTACCTGTATTTTTCAAACAGCCCTGGCTCATACTCATTACACAAGGTAAAGGTAAAGGGACCCCTGACCATTAGGTCCAGTCGTGGCCAACTCTGGGGTTGCGGCGCTCATCTCGCTTTATTGGCCAAGGGAGCCGGCGTTTATCCGCAGACAGCGGGTCATGTGGCCAGCATGACAAAGCCACTTCTGGCCAACCAGAGCAGCACACTGAAACGCCATTTACCTCCCGCCGGAGCGGTACCTATTTATCTACTTGCAGTTTGACGTGCTTTCGAACTGCTAGGTTGGCAGGAGCAGGGACATAGGGACACTCTAAAAACAGGCCCCAAATAATGTTGACAAAAGCCTACCTCATGGTTTACGAAGTCAGAACTCTCCGAAAGGACACAAACACACACAGCTTGAACGCACAGCAAAGAATTTAAAAGTAGCTTCTTTCATCCATGTATAGTTGTGGTTGAGACTAAGGATATATATTTTTAAAGGCCTTAAAAGCAATTGAATGTCATCTTGCAAATATCAGCCTGGAGAAAAATGTTATGAACAAGTCATTGTACACCCCTAGGATTTTTATTTTTAAAAAGAGGTTCCAAATGAATATGCCACATTCATTACAATGAGAACATGAGTGGGGGCTGTTCAATTAAATCTCATAAAGGAGGGGAGGAAGAAACTTAAGAGAGTTAGCAAAGGTAAAATAATGTTCATTAAAAACAGAAAAACAACCTGGAAAATCCTTTGTATTCAACTTCGCACTCGTACATCATAATGTTCCAGTAAAAGCCCATTTTCCCTTGAGATAATAAAAGAATTGAATTTTTCCTTATCGGTCATCTATTTTTCTAGCTATAGCTATTACTCCCTCTCTGCAGTTGCTAGGCAACAAGAAATATTAATAGCAGCTTTTATTAGCTTAGCTTTAGCAGCAGAGTACCAGAATGAGAAAATGGAAAACATAAATGTGTTACATAAATCTTTCAACCTTTCAGGGTTTGTGTTAGTCTCTGTTTTCATAATGATTTATTGAAGTGATGGTTCATTTATGAGAAAAAGGAGTGTGAAATAAGAAAACGGAACATTACCCTGAAGGACTGTTTGAAAATAAATAATTATAGGAGGTGAAGAAAAGCTGTTTAAAACCATTTCTCTGAGTTTTATAAAATTTAAAAAGACATATTTCTTTCATTTATTGCCTTTGAGAAAAACACTAGCAAAGGATTGCAAACAGGCCTCCGATTAATACGAAAAAAGGCATCACATGTGATTGTGTTTTGATTATTCCTCACCATGGACTTATATCAGGGAATTTAGTTTTTAAATAGAGACCCATTAATGAGCAGAATTTCAAGCAAGTCATAACCAAATGCATAAAGATTCTATTCAAATGGAGGGGAGCTGACTACTGCCTTCATGGGAATTCAAGATGCTTCAAACTCCGGAACACTTTTCAAATTGCTTGTCCCCATGTCAACAATGTCTGCCGTTACGTCTGAAATGCTCCAATATTTACCTCTGTTTATTTTTATAAGGCTGCTAATTTGGAATTCAATTTGTTTTGCAGCTTGATTTGAGTGGCTTTATGCTTTGCTTTATTGCGGCAGTCGCCAGCAGTAGAGACCTGGGAAGTGTACTGCTATATTTAAATGCTAATTTATTTCTCATTGCACTTCACAGGTGTTTTTAAACATTATAACTCAGGGAAGTAGCAACGTTTTGGTTTCTGCAGAAGGATGAGAATTGTTGTCAATGCTGCTTGGATGTTGTTCTTGGGATGTTCCAGTTTATTTTTTAATTTCGAAACACCAGCAAAATGTAAAAAAAAACATAGTAAGTAATGTGCCAGTTTTTTAAAATTAACATCGTAATAAATTACTATTTACAACAAAAATATCCTAGGCACTGTACAATGATAGGGGTGGACACAATTCCTTGCCAACCAGCTCATAATTTT
Organism: Podarcis bocagei; assembly: GCF_964188305.1. Classification (NCBI taxonomy): domain Eukaryota; kingdom Metazoa; phylum Chordata; class Lepidosauria; order Squamata; family Lacertidae; genus Podarcis; species Podarcis bocagei. Next base: position 31,550,684 of record NC_138129.1, read on the forward strand.
AAGGAAAATGAAACGAGAAGAGGGGACAGAGGATTTGTTTACACGTGGCAGCTGTCACAGACACTGCTTAAAACTCACCACAGTGTGATTCTTAACAAGCAGTAAGGTAATCCTATGCAGTTGCACATGGACTGAACACCACCACAAATGTCTGAAAGGTCAGGTCTGTGACAGCAATCTAATGCACCTGAATGGCTTAAAACATGATAGCCACTATGTGGTGCAACTCAGTGGCTTCTCTGTTGTCCAATAACATGCAAACTAGCCCTCTTCCCTGGGGAAGATATAATGCCAAAGACAATTTTCTGATCAGAAATTACCCCTGAGGTTCCTTCCCACTATACCTCTCTCACCCCTGGGTTGGGAGATAAGGGTGACCTTCGTGAACCGTGGCTTTGTTTCTGGAGTTCAGAAGGCGCTTTAACCATGGTTCACAGTGATCCAATGTAGGCCAGCATTGAGGGTGAAATCACAAGAGAGTGGCAGGAGACCTTCATCACTTGACTATCTTCAGATAGTTCTACCTTTGAGTGCTGCTAGTTCACATAGAGGCATAAAATACTCTGATGTGAATTGGCCTAGACACATATTTCACCCACAGCTGCCATTTTCCAATGATGGTGACACCATTTTCATTTGATGCTTTGGGGAAAAATGGCTGCTTGCTCCTACTAGGTGGAATCTAGGTACATGCAACCTGAGTGACATCATCTGTATGCTTCTCTCTACATTGGCTGAGGCTATGCTAGTGATGGACAGGTGTTTGGATAGGGTAGTGAAATGAAGGCTAATAAACTGAAGTTAAATCCTGACAAGATAAAGGCACTGTGGATGTCATGCCCGGGAATTAGTTGCATAGCCTGTTCCAGATGTGGTTCATAATATAAGGGTACTCTCCAATCCAGTGGTCACTAGGGGCTCAGGTGGCCTCATTGGCATGGAGTGCCTTTTTCAACTTTGGCTTTTTCACCAGTAATTATTGTTCCTGGGCAAGGATAGTATGGCCACAGTGACCCATGGTCTGGTTACCTCCCAATTGGACTACTATAATGAGCAGTGTGTGGAGCTGTCCTTGAAGACAACACAGAGCTATTGTGGCAGAATACAGAATTTTAAGCCAGTAGTGTCTGATGGAATCATATCACACTGTTTCTTTTGTTGTTGTTAACATTACACTGACTCTAAAGGAATCACACTGTTTGTCTATTTGCTTCTAAGGTGAATTTAAGATGTTGGTGCTTACGTTTAAAGTCCTAAACAGCCCAAAATACTTAAAAGGAGCAACCTGCCCTATTCTAGAATGAGGAGGTTCTTCTCCATGATCCACCAGGCTAGAGTCTTCTCTGTGGTGGCACCCTGACAGTAGAATGCCCTCCCAAATATGACTGGTGCTTACGTTGTTATCATTCCAGACCAGGTTAAAAATTATTTATTTACCCACATATTGTAAATTGATGGTTATATAGCAATCTGTTGTTCTCAACTCCCTTGACTTATTCTGAGCAGTGTATTTTATTATTTTAGCATTGTTCATTTTATTATTTGATTTATGGGGAGAATATATATATATATATATATATATATATGCTTTCGCAAAGCAATAGATGAAATATAGAATAATCTCCTGAATTATTAAAGCCCATTAGTAGCAACATTGTAATCCTGAGTTCTACTCCCCACTCTTAATGGATGATTCACGTTACCTTTTACAAAAGTAGGATGACTCTAATGATTTATTCCTCTGCTTGGCTTCATAAGTGAAAGTATAGTGTAGCATGCACGGCACAATCCCTAACAAATCCATTAGCACTGGGAATCTTTGCTGTCTAAATGGTTTTGCTTGGGTTTGGGCAACATGGCTCAAAAACTTGCTGTTATAGACATGTTATTTTCTCTCAGTCTGAATTCTCTAATATTACTGTCCTGCCTTACAGAAATGTGAGGATGAGCAATATAGTTTTTATGCATCAGTTGTGCTATGGATATGGTCAACAAAAAAAGTGATGTAAAAATTTAACATGCAAACTCCTGTGTCTTAGAGAGACAGCTGAACACCTGGTTTACTTGGAAGTAAGTATGCCAAGTTAGTTCTAATGAGAAATCTCCAAGGGAGACATTATCTTTATAATCACATTATTGCGTCAAGGCCTGAAATGTAACCAAGGTAATACTGATTTGTGAACCCAGCACTTTCGTATGTTAAGCAAAATGCAAATAATGGACAGAGAAAATCTGCAGTGAGGTCAAAATGGAAAGTGTGTCCCCAGTGTATATGGGTGTCCCTGTCAAAGTTTCAATGAATGTAGCATTTTGATCCACATTCAAATCCAACAGTAGAAATCCAAGAAACTTCACGAGTCTCACTGACAGCAGTCAAAAGAAGAGTGACTGGCAAGAGCTACAAGTTTTTCCATCAGACATCAGTCTGCATATCAATATTATGATTTGCATTCTTCTGGTACCAAGATCAAACCCTTAAAAGGATCTCAGGTAGTGTAACTGGCAGAAAGGCCTCTGCTACAGGCCTTGGAGAGCTACTGTGTCAAAGCATGCAGTACTGGTCTGATTATTATATGGTAAGTCCATATGGTTGGAAAGGCTAAGTGATGCCATTGCTCTGAATCTTGCCACACAGTCTGCCAGCTGCTTCCCACTTCCCTTTCTTCAAAGAGCCTGTCCCCACCAATGCAGATCCATTATTTGAAAAGCAACGAAAATTTCAGAGGCTTTCATTGACATATGTGGATTTCTCAGCAGTTGCAGGTGTTTGAAACTGATTGCTTCAGAATCTTGTATGGGGGAAGTGAGAAAGACTCCCACAGCCACTAGTTTTCTATTGAATCCATCAATGGACAAATAGGATGAGCATAGGTGTGGGCTGAGGTGCAGGGCTCACTGTTCAGAGAAGGTGCCCCCACCTGATTTCCTGCACCTCTCCTTTCAAGCCACAGCCCATCCCATTCAGCTGAGTCCTCATTCCTTGGGGAGCCTTTTCAGGGAGCACAGGGTCTGCCGGGCAGAAGAGGCAGGAAATTCAGCTTCCACCTGCCCTTTTCTGCAGGCATATCTCTGATCAAAAATTAAAATCAGATTAAATCATGTGTTCTTGCAAAATCTTGCAACATTAAAGAAGAATACCAGGTTTCAGCTTTATGTCCCTCTGGGGATTTATACCTGTAGGGCAGCCACCAAGAATGTTTCTCTATGAGCTCTTGTAGTCTGCCTTGCACTGTTACGGCATGAACACAGGAGTATGTGCATAGAATTCTGTTGTGCTCATGGGTTCTCTAAATAGGGCCACTGTCTCAAGACCAGCTTGGCCCACTATCGAGCATGACAGGAAAGCTGTTTGCACCACACTGAACGTTCTCTCATTCCGGCTGCAATCTGTCTTTTGTTTCTGACAAATGAATGTATTTCCAAATTCCCCTCTGAAAACCCATTTCTCGTTGACAGCTCTTTAACCCAGTCTGCTCAATAGATGCCCACCACCACCTCGCCTTTCGCACAGTCTGTCTCTCAGTGCTGCTTCAAGTTCCTCGCCAAGATGCTGAAAAGATCTCCCTGCTGTATCAGTGCTAAAGATAACGCTCTGATGATATTATTCCTGTGAAATGAACAGCTAGAAAGTGCTCAGCAACCTTCTGGAGGCTTATATCTCTCTGCGTACTATGAAGGGGCTAGGGAAGGGGTGGGGGCGGGGGGGGCTGCCTGCTCAACTGGGGGGGGGAAAGCAATCCATCACATTGGTATGAAGTTTGCTTTTTTTCTTGCCCCGTTTTGTTAGCTACCCCTTCTTTTACCCACCCTCATATTTCTTATCCTCCATTCCTTACTTATTTCCAACTCACTCTTCAATGCCTATAAGATCTAACAAGGCTTCACCCTTTCCCCAACCAACTCCTGGTTTTAAGTCTTCTACCAGGGCAACTGAGGCTATTTCCATCTCAAAACCAGGCCAGAAATCAGACTGAAACAGATTCAATTCATCAGTCTCATCGAAAAACTGCCTGGAGTTGAAATGCTACCACCCACTCCGAAACCAACTCAATAATGGTTAACTGGCCACTCGGTGAAGGTCATCCAAAACAGTGAGTCCAAGCCAGATTTCTTCAATAAAGGGTTAACTAATGCCTCTTTCAAAATGGACAGATTTTTCAGGCAACTCTTCCACCCAGTCTGAGATATTCTCAGCACCTACAACCTCGCCCCACACAGTCACACCAAACAATGAGAAGATGGAGTCCAGGGCAGGACATATTGCTAACCAGTGGCGTAGGAAGGGGGGTGCGGTGGGTGGGTGTGGGGTGCCCTGGATCACTGAGGGGGGTTACAAAATGGCAAAAATATGTGTTTTTAAAATAATAATAAAAATTGGGTTCACGGCACTAGGTGAAGTGGGGGGCACTGGGCGCCACACCGTGGGGCCTGCAGATTGCCTGAGCCACGCATCTCTCCTGAGGGGAAGGCAGTGGGCAGACTGCCTGCAAGCTCCATGCTGCTTTTTCAAGCAGCGCAGAGCCTGCATCTGCCCACCGCCTTAGCTACCCTACAGCTGGGGGGGAGACTGCAGAGAGGCTCCACACAGTGTGCCCTGCCTTGGCTCGCCCCGCTCCCATGGGCAGTTTGCCCCCCCCCCTGGCTGCAAGAACCACGTGCCGCACCGGGCACCTGAGCGGCTAGCTATGCCGTTGTTGCTAACCATATAAAGTATTAGTAAAAGTCAAACAATGCCTGATCAAAGGAAGCATATATGGGACATATTTCCATGTATCATGTTTATGATGGACTTCTCTCCGCCTTGAACTGTGGCTGAATATTCTGCCTTCTTAATGCTGCCCTAGCTAATAGCTTCTTAACACTGACTCAACTGCATGTTTCCTGTGCCTATTTATTTATTTGTTTATTTATTTTCTTCCATTTATATCCTGCCTTACTTCTTCATGGGACCCAAGGAAGCATACAAGTAGTTTCTAGGCAGTCACCCACCCAAGCTGTGACCAGACACAAATCTTCAGCAAGGTGATTGCTTGGTGTGCCTTCGGACCATACCCTGTTTCTTTGACAAAGCAAACCGTTTCCTAACACTCATCAGATCCAGTAGTACACTGGCTTCCTCAACCTCAGCCCTCCAGATGTTTTTGGCCTACAACTCCCATGATCCCTAGCTAGCAGGGCCAATGGTCAGGGATGATGGGAATTGTAGTCTCAAAACATCTGGAGGGCCAAGGTTGAGGAGGCCTGCAGTAGTAGAATCACTGCTACTCACAGCTGCTTCCCACAGAGACCATTTATCTACATGGTTGTAAAACATTTAGCACGGCATAGTTTCTAGTGTAGTGTGTGAGGCTGTTCATAAAAAAACAAACCCATGTGTGGGCTCAAAATAGCCTCCTTGTCTCTGCAACAGCATCCTACATCAGCTAGACCCCAAGAAGAGAAAGGAACACATCAATATCTGTGGTTATACCTCAACTGGTAAATTTCCTCCTCACTTTGTTCTTTCATAATGAGAACTTGGTGTATGCAGGTTATTTATAGAACCAAAGTTTATTTTATAACCAATGCAGCAGGATGTGGTCTAACTATTGGCCACACTCCCTTTGCTTTAGCGAAGAGAACATTAACTTTTTTCATATCTCACAATCAGTGGGGATGAAAGGAGAAAACGCTTGACAGGTGCAGAGAGGGCAGAAAAAAGGGAGTATGTAGAACCTTTAGTCTTCTAATGGAGTTTGAAAGTTTCAAACTCAAAAAAGCATTTCATCAAGTCATTCAGCAAAATATGCATTGGGTGCAATCCATCAAGCACTGTGGCTACATATTGTCCAGTAACTTAGCTTAGGGTTTATATGGAACCAGACACAACTTCAACTGAAGTGAGTTGGGGGGGTGGAGTCACAACAATAGTGCTTTGTGAATCCAATGAATCCACTGGATACTTAAAAATACAATCCTATGTTTGTTTACTCAGAAATAATTCCAACTCTATTCACTGTAGCTTTCTTGCAGCTATATGTTTGTAGGGTTGCAACTTTAATTTAGCCATGAAATCACAGTCCTACAGAGGCTTATTTGAATCGTTAATTTCTTATACTTGGACAAGCTTTGGTCAGTCACTGGAACTCAGTGGCTCCAACAAAGATCACAACTGAATATCTAAAAGCAGTACAATTTTCAGTTCTGAGGAAGTACCCATGACCCTGATACTGAGCTACTAAAAGTTTGTCAGTTTCTTCCAAGCCATAAGTTAAGCTTCCTTGATTATGTCATAACATGGTGCTTGGATTGAGCCACTGCCTTACTCTGCATTTCAGATGTTTTCCTTATGTGCTGCTAACTCTAAAGCAGAAAGTAGTAGTTCTGTTACAGGATACCAATATTTCATTGAGATTTTTCCCTCTGTGATTATAAGGAGAAGAAGTCGTGACTTTCTATATATTTTAACAACAACAAGTTTTGTTCTGCTTTGTGCACTTCTAACTGCTTTCAGCTTTCTGTCACTAGACAAAAAAAACTAAGAATAATACTGATTATCTAGTAATCGGAAGCGGTAACTCTTAACATCATGAAAAACAGACATCATGAAACGAAAATGGAGGTTAAGATTAATTCTCTGCATATGGGCATGTTAAATTAAACATAACTGCACATATGCATGGAGTTAAAAGCTCCATTTCTGAAAACACTTACCACATGCTGCAAATAGTTACTCCTGTGCAGTCCCATGGACCTCAGTGGAAGGCAATCTAATGACTAAAGCAACAGGGTTGGGAGTTAGGGGAAACGAAGAATCCATTCCATGCTTTGCCAGTGAATCATTTATTCATTTATGTATTTGTTCCCCAGCCCTTCCTACGTTTAGGGCCACTAGAGTCACATGGGCTCTCGCTGTCCTGAGAATTAGTTATTCATCTGAATACAGTGTTCTGAAGATTCCTTGGATAAGAGGCAGTAATGAGCAGCTGCACTTGATCTCCTTATTTAAAAACATGACCGTACAAGATAATACCCTCTTGTTGATCCCAACTGATAACATATATTTGTGGGTGTAGTTTTTGTGTCAAATCACAGGAATACATTTCGATCACCTTGTCTTTGTCTCCTAAACTTCTAGCAATTAAGAAATTTCTCTTGCACTAAAAATATAAACCAGCATGATATTAGTATAACAAATGCTAGCAAAGTCTGGACAGAGACAGAGAGTACAGCACAAATTACCCTAAACAAAAAGGGATTGCCAGTTAACAGTCTAGGAATACCGTCTGTCACAAAAGGAGAGAGCAGCTACTGTTTCCCTTGCTATTCTCATCACCCTGCTTCTTTGCCCACCCACAATGTGACAGAACAAAACTCGTTCTTGTTTCACTAGGCAAAAGGGGAAGGTTTTCACAAGAAGTGGGTGGGTTGGGGGAGCAGGGCAGAAGAAACCTTGGCTGCATCCTCCTTCTCAGCTATGGGGCTGTCAAAAGAGTCATGAAGTTCCCCCGAGTTGCAACCTGGCAACTCTACAAACAGAAACACACCAAGAGTTCTTCTACCTTTGGTTTGGATAGGTTATATGTGAGGTTTGGCACGATAACATGTGCTTTTCTATGCTTTGGTTCACACCATCCAGCTTTTATATATTATATTTTATAAACATATACACATGCCTTTTGGGGTATGTTCTGTGTATTTAATACTGACGTTTCTTATACCTGACTTGGGAAAATAGATTTTGACATATTGAACACTTTAGGATCTTTTGGGCAAGGGATTGGGCAACAATAAAATGGAGACAGTTCGTTTCATTGTGGCATTGCACAAAGAATTAGGGTCTGGCAGGTATAAGCTGTTAACAGAGACAAACTTTGGAACCTGTTTGTTCTGCCCATAGGATTTCATTCTGCCTCCTGTGCATGCAGACCTTTCATTAATGCCAGTTGAAAACTGCAATGTATTTAACTGGGATAGATGCTATCAAGGCATGAACATACGGCAGAGGTACTGGGAGTACATGTCAATGGGAAATAATGCCTGACTCGCTGCGACAGCAGAGGGCCTGAAGATCATTTTAATGGCAAATGGAAACTCGAATGTCTGACAAAAAGGTAGAAATGTTTATAATTTTGGCTTAAAACAGAAAGACAATTCACTTCCTCAGTGGCCTTTTTGCTGCTCAGAGCCTTGGGGATATATCATGCTTCCAGAGGCCTTCATTTAAAGTGAAACACCCTCCGTTGAGAAATGGATGAGAAACTCGTGACTTCTCCAGATTTTTCCTTTCTTTTCGTTTTTCCTTTTCATTACAAGGGGGAAACAAATCTTAATATCCCTATTCTACGCTTACAGCACACTAAGCCCTCTTCTTATCTTCCTGCAGCTCAGTCCTGATTTATTGTCATGATGCTGCATTTGTAAAACAGAACCATAAAGTAAAGAAGAGAACATTTCCCAAGGACTACTCTAAAATAAATTATTTCAGATGTGTAGAAGCTGCTTAATAAATCCCGCTATTCTTGTTTCTTTGGGTATTTTAGAAACTGATTTATAAGTGCAATATCTCCTCTCAAAAATGAGACAATCAACGCAGGATAAAATTATCATGTTATGAAAATAGGGGTCAGGCATTGGCGCTGCACTTTAAATTAAACTGAGGGGGGAAATATCTTTCATATGAAATTGACTCTTTTGTCTCAGAAATGAATGTTTTAATCAACTCGGCTGAAGAGGAGCCCTAAAGTAATGTTTGATTTCATACAAGCTGCCTGTTGGTTTTGAGATAGCCATGACAAGGAGAGGGATAAGGTGAATACCCTCATATTAAACACACACAATAAAACATCCACCACAAATTTAGGGGATGATGGTGAGAGGGTGGGGCTGAGCTTCCTCCACTTCCTGCACTATTGTCTCCTATAAAGTCTACTTGCTTTCCAGAGTCTGAGCCCACACCAGGAAAATCAATTGGTTTTTAGATAAGAGGCTTGTATAATTACCATTATATTAACTGAGCAAAAACTGTTACATCTGTATCCCACCTTTCCTCTAAAAAACAATGTTATCCTCACAAAGATCTGGTTCAGATTTACTACCAAACCATCATCTGCATTACCCAAAACTTCAGCTCTATGCCATGATTTGTGTTACAGATATACAGGCAAACCATGGTTTATGTGGTTTCCCTCTTCCCCTCCCACTTTCCTTGACAATCACAGGATGCCAACCGAATGACAACCTCCAAAGGCAAAGCAACAGCCCAAACAATGGTTTACTGATTTACATGTAACAACCAAACCACCAATTGTCCAAATTATGGGTTGACAAAGAGTTTCAAACCATGGTTTCAAGTTTGGAATTGGCAACAACCCACAAACGATGGTTTGTCAAACGGTAATGATTCAAGCGTCACAAACCACTGTTTGGCTTTGCGGAGCATGGTTTATAACATGTTCGAGCCATCTCATAAAGTAATTATATAGGAAATTCGGCTGAGAGATAAGTGATGTATCCAAAGCCAAACAGCAAACTTCATAGTCTGGTAGGACTTTGAACTTTCCGCATTCAAGCCCAATACTGGAGCCACTAGACTAAAACGCTCATCAGGTGATAATGATATATATATATTAAGGTGCCAAATAAACACTACCATTTGGCAGCATTTAATTTCTGACTGCTTTTATTCATGATTTGTTGGCTGATTTCCTCGTCCCTATTTCTATATACTTACTTTTTATTTCAATGGATAGCATTTTAAACATTTGTTGTAAGCTGCTTTGGGGCTAATATTGTTGGAAAGATGGGATATAAATGTTTAAACAAATAAAATGATGCACCCAAGGAAGCTAATGATGAAGGAAATAATGCATAGCTATCTAATAAAACTGCACAGTAATATCCATACTGCACATGAAACTGTAACTGAAATTAAGGCAACATGGATTTTTTTTTTCATTTTTTTGCTTCCCATTGCAAATTCACCTTTGCTCTGTGCAAACACTTCAGACATTCTCTCCCAGATCTAGCTTTTACATATTTAAGGATTCCACCCCCTTCTGCTATTTTATGCAAAAGAGTAGCATAGACCTTTTAAAGTAACACAATAAAAGGTAATAATTTAAGCAATTCTGCAAATGCAACAGGCTAGCAGACTGGAGGCCAGACTCTGCTTCCTCAGGCAGGGTTTCCATCAGTTAAAATGTATTATTTGTTTATTTACTTATTTGTCTATCCTGCCTTTCCCTTCTAAAATTGACTCAGTGGAAGCTGGTGGTTTGAAAGGGGGACTAATGGGCAGCTCATTTGACTTTTCTCATTGATGACTTTCTTGTCTTTCTTTCTACTTTTCCACCTTTCCTCCTTTTACCTTTTTCTGGCTCCTAGGCTGATCGTACATCAGGGATGGAGGAGGACCATACAATAGACAATAATTTACAGAAAAGCAAGTTACTCTTTGCTTAGGCCCATGGAGGCTCATTCATGTAGCACGAAACCATGGTTTGGGCATTACATGTGAACATTGCCTCTGTCACTGAGATTAGGTACAAAAAGTGGACATGGTCAGGAGAAACCCTAATTTTGCTTCAGCCAGTTAGGTGTTACCAAATGAGAGATGACAGAATGAGTGCATGAGTTTTCCTGCCTAGACTGCTTCCCTCTTCCATATCCTTGTGTAAGCAAAAGGTGAGCTAGAGGAAAAGATCAAGGACAGACTCTCTCAAAAGGGTTTTAAAAAATAATAATAATTAAGCTATATGGATGATTGCAGACACAAAGCTTGGTGGTCTAACACTGGGCATTTACTTTAACGTACAGAGATGTTCACTTCCCCAAGCATAAAGTAATGTGGATGAATGTGATGGTATTTATATTCCTACTAAACATATCAACAAAGCAATGAATGGGAGACTGTGGAAGATCTCTCCCTGTTTCTACAGATCAAGCCACAGCACACAAGAAGAATAAAGCACGTACATGCAAGTCCCTAAAGGCCCAAATCAATATGTATGGCATTATATACACAAAGAGTGAAACATAAAACCACCACATGAATACATCTTAGTCATTAGCAGGGCTTAATAAAAAAAAGCAAGAGAATTTCAAGCCAAAAAAGTGAATAGAAAAGAATTATGAGCGTGACCAAATTGCTATAAAGGAGTCAACTGTAGAACTTTCAGTTCTGGTATCTAGTTCCCTAAGGTTGAAAAATGATTGGTGGTAACTCACTTTATTCGATTCCCCTGTAAGTCATGCTTACCCATGAATGTGCTTCTAAATTCAGTCTTTTCATAATGAAAAATAAGTGATACAAAACAGGAAAAGAAAGTGTATTTTTAGTAGGCCAGCAGAATCGAAAGGCTCAATTATATAATGCAGGTTATTAACATATACCACAAGACTCTGCCTACAAATAAGCATTTTTATTCTGCATAGTCAAGAGTATTATGAATTCTAAAGCTATCAATTCAGAAGGAGAAGCTGACCTAGTAAAAGCTATTCCAGGTATTCCATAACCTGGAACCAGCCTAACAGGACTTCAGGTACCAAACAGGATGCTAATAGCACACACCCAAGGTGTAAAATGAAACGCAAGTAGAAAAGGAAAGGTTACTCACAGTAGGTAGCTGACTAGAAAGAAGGTGTCCATCTTGGCTCAACATGTTAGATACCATGATGGCTGGGAGGTCCATATTCTGGTAGGAGTATGCTGGTATCAGGCTATTTGGAGGGAGACTGTGGCACAGTGAATGATATCCAGTTTCATGATCCACCAAGTGAAGGAGGGAAGGGTCCGGGAGGTTAGGAGGAGTAATAGGAGGGATTTCATAATCTTCATTATTCTCATTCTGACCATTATATGTCTAAAACAAAATTGAAAAAAAGACATTATTATGAAGCAGATCTTGCATTACATTTCTCCAAAGCCTTAACTGATAGCCGCAGTTATACAGTCTGCCTACCTTCTGCAAAAGCTATTTTAAGAGCACAAATAATTTGAATGAACTCTTTACATTAATAATTTAAAAAACAACAACACACCACAACATACAAGAATAGAGTTACTTGTGTGGTACAGAGCAAATTCACACATTGCCTATTTACGGGATAGTAAGTCTCACGGAATTCAGCGGGGCTTATTGTCAAGTAAGCATGAAGAGAACTGCAGCCTAAAAAGAAGAAATGCGTGTAGACAAAGAAAACTTCTTATAAAAGAATGCAAAACACTACAGGAACATTCATTCACAACGAGTCAGATGACAGTAAGGCCAGTTTGGTGATATATCTATGCTTTACATTTTGAAAATTGAGCTGGTATTGCACCACTGGAATCCTCATGGTAATACAAATGCATTTTAGCACCGGGGAATGAATACTGAAGGAAGTTGTGGCAAGGGAACAAAATATGACAATATTAAAAACAATTAAAAACAACCTGTATAACTGCATGCAAGATGGCATCTCTTTGCCCCCATCAATAGCAGTATAGCTTCTCCAATATGGATACAAAATATAAGCACATAAAGATTGCCCTATCCCTTTCAAATGAGGTAGCAGATGCACTTGACATGAGGATCTACTACATTCATTTAAAAATAAACGCAGCACCATCTTCAGGCGGAATAACTCAGCTTGCACATCAAAGCTCTTGTGCCCATAAAATATTGCTGGATGAGTTTACTTGTGTTCAGCAGGGAACCATAATGATCATGATGCAAAGCAACATCTTTTTGATATGTTTGGTTCCCACACAGCGTGGATCAAACTCCTGTACACAAATTAATGATTCCATCCAAAATTAAAGCAATCCCACTTTGACTCCACCGCACATGCACTGCCACAGGTTTAGGTTGCATCTTAATTTTTGCCTAAGTTGCATTCCTCTTCGTAATATAGTAGATTATACATTACAAGTACTGTAAAGCTACATTTTAATTTGCTCACACCCCAGTGAAAACCTCTGTCTTCATTCCTACACATACACCAAGCTTCTACATAGGAGAGCTTCTCTACTGACTACAATGTTGGCGACCTGAGGCGGCAGCAGCTGAAAAGCAACTGAGGTGGTGGAGAAATTTCCCCCCATGCTTCAGAAGCACCAGGAGATATGCAAGCATTGCACAAGAACATGATTGTTTACCAGACAATCTCCTTAGCACTGATGTCAGCAGGGGTAGCCATCCAAAGAGCAAATATGCGCAAGCACAGGACTGGCAGCATTGGTATGGAGGAATTCCCAGTCTCCTTTGATCACCAACCAGCAGTTGCCAGCACTTTCACTTAGCAAACTATATCACCAGCCATTGCTGCTTGGACATATTCAAATGCAATGTGAATGGAAGGGAAAGGAAACTGTTTCATACTTGGAAGCTCATTGTATGGATTCTGTATACCTAAGGCAGCCCTAGATCTCTTACCCTTCCCTTTTTCTGTATCCTTATTGCTTATTTCATCACAGAGGAAGAGACTGAAAAATATTTACAGAGGGAACAGAGAACACTTGCACATAATGATTGGATACATAAAGTTGTGTTGATGCCCCCAGTCAAGAGCAAACTTTTGTATTTCTGTAAGGGCAATGGGGAAACCAACAGCATGATTTTAACCTACATAAGTCAAACGAAATAATGGATTTACCATCTATTTCTCCCCCAAAGCTATTTGCTCTGGCATCTTAAAGCATATTACAATCCCTCATAAGCCTGATCCTGCCTTTCCTTTTGATCTGCTGCCCTTACATTGATGATGAGAATGAAGAACGCAAGCTGAATCCTCAGTTTATCTTGACATTCGGAAAGGGTTGAACTGCTATTTTATGACAGATTTTGAAAACCCTTGCTACAGAGCACCACAGCCCACTGATTCAGTTAGTGTTTTTATAAAGCACAAGAACAAAGATGCAAGAAATGGCCATTTTGTTGCTGTTGCCATTGTTTAATTAATGTAGGGGGTCATTCTAAATATGCTTCCTTGCTATTCAATGACTTGGACTGGGGCTGTGATACACTAGGAGAAATACCTGGCTTTCTTAACCTCCAGGGAAAAAAATTAAACAAAACCATAATAAAATATAATAAAATAAAATAGGTGAGATACAAGAGGTCTTATCTGCTTAGTATCTTTTACTTGTACAATGTCCAAACACTGTCCAATCCAACTATAACAGGATGCTACTCTTGTTCTGCAGCAATTACTGAATCACAAGTGTATTACAAGCCAATTTTGTACATTTCTTTGCATGTACATCAACTTAACTAGATACATGGTAATAATGTGCCAATTCTATGTCAAACTATAGAATCCAACCCTATGAGATGCATAAGGTTGTATCCAATGCTACTCCAGATTATTTTTTGAAAAGTTCCAGCATCTTAATTACCAAGAGTTAAACGCCTTTACTGTAAATTTAGCTTCAATCTTTGTGTCCAAAATTCAGGGCAGCATTCAGATGGCACATGGATACCAAAGTACCTAACAGGCAGACCACAACTGAATATTTAAGATACCCAGTGTAAGCAAAGTTAAACAGCTTCTGAAAATAGCTATAATCTCAAATATACAGGCCAGTTCCTTTCCCATAAAAATCTGGAAGCCAGCAATGAGCAAGTTGCAAGCAGCACTGAGTATTTTCCATGTAAATGTCCACCACTGCTTAAGTCTATATTTGACAAAGGAACAGAGCTGTGTTTGCCACATCCAGTAGGCTGGAATGAAACAATTGCCTCTCTGTTCTGGTCTTATCAGAGGGCTGCACAATGCCACTCAGTTCATGGAGTCAGGCACACGGGACGTGCATTGGAATCACCTCCCTTTTCCTTCTGCAGAATGAACTTGCAAAAAATAAATAAAAAAGAGGGATGCATAAAGTGAGGGTCAGAAAATTTTTGAAAATGGATTTTCCTCCCAAAGTTTTATTTTTCCTTGTAATTTTTTCCATTTCATTAGTAGTAACAAAGAGATATCACACAGATGAATGGTCATCAGCATATGGTGCACAGTTCTTTGAGTTAATTGTCAAGAGCTACTTTTTTATTTCTTAAATGTAAACATACCTAAGCACATGCTGTTGTCTTAATTTTTTTTCAATTATTCCAATAACAATTTCTACGCAATTTAACATTTTAGTCGCATTAAGTGTGCTTTCATTCTTTACCTCAAATATTTCTGGTCAAATGCCCACAAAAGATGAATGTGGGTTGCTTTCTTTAGCTTTGTTTGCTCAATGCAAATAAAATAAACAGGGTCAATTAGATCATGCTCTCTAGGGTATCAGAATTTTCCCCAACATAAATTACCATATGAAAATCACCCTAAAAACATTTCCCCTAGGAAAATCCCCCTAAGGAAAATTTTGAATTCAGCGTTTTCCAGAAAACCCACAACACTGGTATACAATGGAAAAACCATTGGAGGGGGAAGGAATTACGTTACTAATCAAGACTCCCTTTTTGCCCACTGCCCCCAAAGACAAAAAGTAGTGGGACAGAAAGACGAACAAGTTCCCACAGTGTTTTTCTGGTGGATTTTCAGTGCGGGTCTTGCATGCTTGGTGTCTCCACTTTCTTCATTCAGACACAAGTGTAAGGTCACTAGTTCCAATCACTAGGCCTGGGTGATGTCAGCTTTTCAACATTGTGATGAAAAGCAGAGGGAGGAACAAGCTGCATTGGCCCCAGGCCCGCAAGGCACTGGGGTGAAACCACCTCAGCTCCCTTGGCAGGAATAGTGGTCATTTCACCCTGGTGCCTCAGAGGGCCAGGGCCAACACAGCCTGTTCCTCCCTCTGCACACTGGGTGCTGGCGGCAAAGGGGATCAGGTACAAGCAAGCTCCACCCATGATATACCACCGAGTGAGGGCACCATCACACTCTGGCCCTTAAACTGCTCCCGTGTGATGTATCAATACATTGCCCATGTCTACCAATGACATCAGAGGCATACCATGTCAGTTTCTTTTCAATGGGGTGGTTCCATGTTTATCAATTCATGGAATACCAAGCCATATAAGTAATGGCAGTCATACGCATATACACCTGTATGTATTTTGGGAGGGGTGTGCTATGCACACACAAAAGTCCAGAGACTCTCACTTACTTATTAAAAATGCCTCTATGTCGCCCCTCTGAGGCTCAAGGCACCTTTCAACAATAATTAAAACCATAAACCATAAAAATGCAATAAAATAAATAAATACCAAACAATAAAACAACCATTTCTGGTAGCAGCAGCAGTGCAAAGCCTTAGCAACAAATCTTAGCAGTAGCAGTACAAAACCTCATTAAAACTCAGCCACCAAAAGCCTTCCAGAAAAGATGGATTTTACATCCTCTCCAAATGGCTATCAGGCACCCTTGACCTCAGTCTTATTTGGTACAAATCCCTTTTTACACCAGCTTCGGAAGCCTTTTCTGCATATGATTACAGACCTTAACTGTTTCCTCCAGAAGGAAGAAGAGTAGTTAGAACCTGCTCAGAGTAGCTCATTGCTCACAGAGCTTGCTGCTCAGACTCTAGGCTTCTTGCCGTAACAGCAGATGACAGATCTGATCCTGGAAATTGGGGAAGAAGTCTGCTCTGCTCAGCGGCAGCCATAACTGCAGCAGAGAAAGTCTGGCCAACCAGGGCTTGCCAGGAACTCTCAGTGAAATTTCCCTCAGTTCCTCTCAATTGAGGTGGGGATAGGTAACTCTTTGCAACACCTGTTAAGACATTTGAGAAATAGAACCAAGCCAGTCATTAGGGTGGTCAGCTGCAAAGGTGGATGAAGCTCTTATGCCTATTGTGTGCATAAAAGGGGAGCTGCTGCAGTCCTATCTACAGAGGAAAGAACAGCTGCTCTTGCTGAAATGTCCTATTCTAAGTAACTGCTAATGGTACAGGACCCCTGTCCTGCTTTGCATCTGAACACTCCAGATGCCATGCAGACAGAATCTTGCCCAGATCTTGCTGTTACTCAACATCTTTGAAAACAAACCCTTTTCTTGTGCCTCAGTTCTCCACACATGTAAAATGAGTTGTAAATGAAAAGTGTTTTCAATTCTATAGAGAAGCAGCTCAGTCAAGACATTGTGTGCAATTGTTAATCACAAAGAACATTACTTGGCAGAGCAAGAATCCAGGGAAAATGCTTTCCTTAGAAACCTGACAAATATTAAGTGACCCCAATTCTCTGTCAAGTCATGTTCTCTGTGATTATCTGCTGGGATCCTGGAAGCTTCAGACAAACATTGATTCAAAGAATGTTATTCACAGTTAGCAGGATGAAGATTTTCATCATTATTGGAGGCAAATATTGGTCCGGTCAAATAACATTTAGAGGCAAACATAAGTTTAAGAGAGAAAGCAGGAGAGAAATTGTTTCTGGTGAACAGCAAGGAAAACAGGCAGAGCAATATAAATTTATCTGTCAATGCAAAATGGGACAGGATGGGCTTTTGCATCCTATCTTAGTACGTCTTCTGATAGAGCAGCTGCTCACACAAAATACTACACATCCACTACTGTCAGGGTTTCAAATACAGCAGTCCCCCACTATTTTACTAACCCATGGCCACACAGCCAAGCCCTCTTCAGCACATATTGCTGCATTGTCTACAACTAAGAACTCACCGTTGCTCGTCTGCCAACCTTCCATGCAGTAGGAGAATCCCATTTGTGAAACTCTATCATTTGTGATTCTAATACACAATTCCACTACTGTGTGATGCCTTCTTTAACTTGCTAGGCCCTCTACTTCCCCACAAGGAATAGGGGTCAATACACTTTGATGGGTTTAAGTAACACACCAAGAGGGAGCGAGAAAAGCTGTACACACAAGAGACGACACCTTCTCGGCAGTATTTCTGATCCGGGTTTCCCCCTATGGAATCTGTGGCAAGCACAGGTGTAAGAGGATCATATGACAGTGAGCCAGGACAAGGAGCAGCAGCAAAATATTATTCTTCCAGTAGCAGTATATGGTTGGGATTGAGTGTTCTCACTTGGGTGACCATCTGCAAAGGACAACTGGACTCCTGTGGCTTCAGTAGTAGGGCAGAAATGAGAATATTGGTCAGGGTAGCTTTTCTCACCACTGCATGATGCAGCCTTGTGCTCCTGCCACCCTCAAAGTAAACAGAGGGTCTTGGGAGCAGCACAGCGGCCAACATCAGACCCCTTCAAAGTTACTTTCAGTACAACTTCAACAGGAAACCTGGAGTGCATATTTGTCACATGACATCTGTAGCAAAATTAAGTAAATTGTAGGCTTTTAAACAGCTTTGCAATCCCCTCTCCCCAGTCTCCCTTTTCTTCTCCTTTTCCAGAGCTGAAATCCTGTCAAATATAGTGGATAGCACAGGGCTATAACTTCTTATTATGTGTACAGCGATTTTATGAATTCAGTGGGGAATGAAATGCAATTTTGTCAGACTTGTCTGTGTTCATAATGACCGAGTCAAATTAATCATTGCGGATAATACTCCCGTGTCAGCCATTCAAGAGATTTTTTAATAGAATTTTTCTGATTCATGTCTTGCAGTACATCAGATCTGTAGTATTGCACCACTTCTTAAAATCAGGGCAATTATAGCTTCTTGTTGGCTTGTCATTTTCCTAGAATAAAAATGTCTCTGCAAAAGTCACACACTGTACATAAACCAAAATGAAAAACCAAACTATCATTACAATTAGGCTGGATCTAAGATTTAATGTCTTTTAGAGACTATTATTTACAGGCAATACATAAAGTATAAGGTGCTGCGGTGAAGATAGGCTGGTTTATCACAACACATGCCGATTGTGCATAAGGGTTGCCAGGTCTATTCTTTCATTGTTCTGGGTTGGTTCTGGATCCAGAAATGGCTACCCAGCAAAGCAAACACAAGGCAGGCAATAGGTTTGCAATCAAATGGTCCCTTAAATTCATAAAAAAGGCATCCAGAAAACCCCACAAAAGTCCCAAAGGTCTCTTGCTCAGGAAATCTACAGTTCAATGAAGTATAACCATCATGGCAAATGTTCATGCCTTGAAGTAACATCTTGTGCCATACAATCTATACACTGGTAGCCAAACTTGGCCCTCCAGCTGTTTTTGGACTACAACTCCCATCATCCCTAGCTAACAGGACCATTGGCCAGGGACGATGGGAACTGTAGTCCCAAAACATGCATTCTTTGCATGCAAAAGGTCCCGGGTTCAGCCCCCAACATCTAAAGGTATGCCTGGGAAAGTCCAGTTTCTGAAACCACGGGAAACCACTGTCAGTGAGTGTAGACGATACTGGGGAAGATAGACTGGCTGCTCTAACTTTATATAAGGCAGCTCCCTATGCTCCTGGTCCTAACCAGAATTACCTGTTATAACCCAAACTGAAAACCCTGGCTTAATGACAGTTTATTCATAAGGAACTTAACTCAGGATCAAACCATGGTTTAAGAGCCTTGTTAGCTGACATGAAGCAAAGTTTCTCATTTCAGTTATAACCAGAAACTCTGATTTAAAACACGCACAAGCACAGTGCTAAAGCTGAAGTGGGATGGGATGAAGAGAAAGAGATGATGATGATATTTATATCCCACCCTCCCCAGCCAGAACCAGGCTCAAGGCAGCTAACATCAAAATATATAATACATTAAGATATAAAATTCAGCAATTGACTGAAATACAACTTAAAACCGAATTAAAATCAAAATAAGATCAGATGGCGACCCGTAAATTATAACTATAACTATAACTATAGGTGTTATTCTTAACTCACTGAACCATTATTTAGCAAGCAAAGGTTGGTGTGTGTGAACTGGCTCATTCTTAAATTAAGGATAGAAAGTAAGGCCAAGCAAGTTTAGAAGAGTTCCTGTAGCAGTGGTGTCCAAACCTTTTTCAAAGAGGGCCAGATCTGATGAAGTGAAGGACCGTGGCAACCAACCAAAGGGCCAACCAAGGTTGTTGAACTTTTTTTACGATTGAAGTTGTTGAAATAAATTGCCACAGGGGCTGGATTAAAATGACTGGCAGGCCGGAATAGGCCCCCCAAATGGACTTTGGACATGCCTTCTGTAAGGAGTATGAATTAGCCCTCTCAAAGTTCCAATCTTTCTCTCAGAACACTATATAACAAACTTGCACGATTAGCTGTATTTGAGAAAACCAAGCATGAAACACTCTTGGGATTCTTGAAATAGTTCTCTACATCTTTGAATTATTTATAAAATGTACAAAAATGCTATTTCCAAGTATCATTTATATATCACTTTTAATTTGGGGGAAAAATACTTTACAAGATTGCTTTCATTGTCACAATAAATATATAAGATAGGTGGGCTCACTGTTACTGCTGTTTTTTGACTAAACAGAATTGGGACAGAAAACCTAACACAATGGAACCATGGCAAGGATGGGAGTTGAGCCTGTATCTAATTCCAGCTCTCCAGTCAGTGAGAAACATATTAAAGCTAATTTTGTTTTTACAGAAAATTCAGACAAAATAATAATAATAATAATAATAATAATAATAATAATAATAATAATAATAATAATAATAAATATTTTTTAAAATTATATCCCACCCTCCCCAGCCAAAGCCGGGCTCAGAGCAGCTAACAACAACAGTAAAATACAACAACCATGCACCAAAACTTCCTTTTTTGCCCAAAACAAAGACAATAAGAGAGGGAAGATTTTGGGGCCACCCTGCCCTCAAGTCTGTGACAGTGCTGCTGCAATTAACTCAGGGAAAATCCACACAATATGTTTAAAGCATATCCAACAGACAGTTAAAGAACATAGAATCATAGAATCATAGAGTTGGAAGGGACCACAAGGGCCATCGAGTCCAACCCCCTGCCAAGCAGGAAACACCATCAGAGCACTCCTGACATATGGTTGTCAAGCCTCTGCTATGACTTCCCTCAAAGAATCATGGGAACTACAATTTTTCCTTCACAAAATTCCCACCACCCTTAACAAGCTACAGTTCCCAGGATTTGGAGGCAGACATGCGCTTTAAATACATGTTGCGTATGGTTTGAGTTTGCCCACACTGCCTCTTTTTTCTTGCTTGTATAGGCTGTTGGGAACTCTTCGCAAGCCAAATAAATACATTTCAAGGCACATGTAGCTTGCAAAGATCAGAAACAATGACAGAGTGCATTTGACCCTCAAGGGAAGTCCCATGCAAACATGCGCTTGCACAAGGCCTTATTATTCTGCTCCAAAGGAAACCCACACCATCTGCTTTTAAGACAAACTTCCATTTTCCCAGATAGTGAGCAATCAGAGCTCCTATAGACAGTGTCTCTGTCAGCCCAAATGCAAACATGAGCAGCCTTTAACCAAGTGTGTGGTTTGGAAACATTTGTAAGCCGCGAGTTATCTTAATGTGGCTCCTGTAGCGTGATGTTTTCCAACCACAGTGCAGAATTACTCCTGCGGTAGCATACATGTGAAAACTCTTAATCCATCTTCTATGCCACTTCACTCCATAGATGAATCTCGTTAGATTTAGTTCTCAGAAATGTATTTGAACAAGCTGTATGTGATACATTCCGCAAGAATCATTCCAAAAAGACCCCCAGAATGCATGCAAAATGGTACACTGAAATTGGCTCTGAGTTGTCGTATGGAACTGTTAATGAGTGGCAACTTTATTGTAGAGGTGCACTGTATTTACTTTAGTTTTGTTTGTTACTTTTCCTACAAGTAAGAAGGGTAAAACAGAACTAAATAAAGTGACCCAGGAGGCTTTAATCTATACGCTATTGAAAAACAGTCTTAAGGACCAGTGGTTTGTGACATGTCTCCAAAGAATGTTCACACGATTCTGCCACTTTTGACACATGCCTTGATTTTATGCCCACATCTCTTTGCTGAAACCTCATCCCCTTTTTTCTGTATTATGACTGTTTGTGGTTCAGAGGGTCTGTCAAAGTTCATTCTCAACTGCCGGCTGTATCTCCATAATCATGTAGCATCCATGACAAGAATAGTCTTCATCCTCATGCTTAATGAAAAAAACAAACAAAAACCTTTCTTAAACCTAAATTGCTTCACTTTTCCTTCCTTAGCTCCCTGGCCCACCCCCAGCCTTACAGGAAACAAGGGCACTATGGCAATGTACAAAACTCTCAGACCAGTGCCTATTCTGCCCTTCTCCTCTGCTTCTGGACATTATATCCCTTAATACTTCCCCATTCATCTTTCTAGTCCTGCTTACCATCATGCTCAGGCCTCTGTCCCTGCTTCCTGATGAGCTGCCACTTCTGATCATTCTTTGTGCACATAGGATTTTGCTGGTGTCTAATTCCAATAGGTTCATTCCATTTTCAGTAGCATTTATTTTATGTATTATGTTTTTACTGCTGAATTAGATTTTCATTGTTTTACAACTGCCTCAAGACTGAAGTGGTAGGCTGTATAAAAAATGCTTCAACTAATTAATTAATTTCTCTCCCTGCCTTTTTTCCCCCAGCACTGTTTCAACACCAGAAATGAGCCTGGCCTGGAAGAAAAGCAGCCAGAGGGAGTTGGAAGAGTCGTGGTGGGCAAAAGAGGATCTTACCTGCCTGCTGCTTTTCAGCTAGAAACTACCCACTCTACAGTTTCACTGCAAAGTGCATTTGACGACATCCCTCTGCTGTCATTAATTGCAGTTCCAACCTGAAATCCACTGATCAAATGTGCATGGGGGTGAAAGGAAACAATAAAGTTCCTGTATGGAAGAACAACAAAGGCTGCCGTTCTTCATGCATTATTGAAATGGAGACCAGACCAGAAGGCAGCATAGCTTCAGATTCAGGAACTTTCAATAAATGCTTCAGGAACATGGCCATATTCCAAGATGCCTCTTTTCAAGCACACGCAAAAGTGTGTGAGGTCCCAGTGAGACCTCAAGTGCCTGCTCTCGCTCTCTCATGCGCGCGCACACACACACACACACACACACACACCAGCAGCTGCTTCTGAAATGCATTTCAAATAGCTTTTGAAGCTCTCTTAGTTTTATGAAGTAGTGCCCATAAATGATCAGACTCTTCGTTCCATATTCCATCCTCCTAACACATGTAACACAGTTCACAATAACCAATATAAAGGTAAAAGACAAGGAATTCCCCCACCTTCCAAAAAAAAAAAAAAAAAAAGCTTCTTAATTCCCATGGGTATCTTTTATGAGTGAAGCAAAACATGTCCATCCTCTTGGAAACTTTCATAATCTGCTGTTTTTTCAAAGGGCATGTGAACATATTTTTGCATTATTTTATGATCAATCAAAAAAGAAAGAGACAATTAAGGGTGAGATTTTCAGGGAGCCTCAAGGGCATAGCTGCACAGGAACTCCTGCAAGCTGCTACACTTAACGCATTAGCACAAAACAAGAAAGTGCAGGAAGTTGGAAAAGCAAGCACCTCCCTCCATGCTGTCACTCCTGTTGTGAAGAGGGAATATAGTACTG
Organism: Podarcis bocagei; assembly: GCF_964188305.1. Lineage (NCBI taxonomy): Eukaryota > Metazoa > Chordata > Lepidosauria > Squamata > Lacertidae > Podarcis > Podarcis bocagei. The sequence goes on from NC_138129.1 coordinate 31,574,093, forward strand.
AGCACAGGCACCCATCTATGAATGGAACAGGTGGGGAAACTGACAGACCATGCAGGCTGAAATTGCCAGTGCTAGTGGATTGTGCTGCTCAGGTGTGCTTGCAAATCACTTCTCTTCAAGCCCATCATAAAGAAGTGCCTTGTGAACCAGATATCCTAATCCCTTTTCCAGCGAGGGATTGTCCAAAGATCTAACTGCGCCAAAGTCCTTTGTCATGTCCCACAGTTAGGCATTATAGCTGAACGCGTCCATCCTTCCCAAAGTTGGCAACATTTTCAAAGCAAGCAACTTCTGTGTTTCTCTAGAAGACAATTGCAGCTTTCCTCCCACCTCCACACTGTATCCCTTTCCCCTAAAAGCTGATGGTGTCTGTTTAGCACTGTGTAGCAGATCTCAGAGGAAGCTTGCATAATGTGGCAGAATCTAGCACCTCCCCCAGGGTGCCCAGCTGCTGCAGAAGCAATTTCACAGCTCATCATCCATTATGAGATTAAAATAATTTTTTCCTCCCGTGAAGTATTAATAAATTGTGCAGGCAGCCCAGAGTTAGTGCCATTTACACAAATGGTAGTGAATCACCCACCTAGTTATTTCTTAATGGATTGTGTCTCTGCAGCTCTCCTTATCCTGTAATTTAAGAAACCAAATTTACAAACCATTGCAGATTGGTGTTTGTTTACATACATTTCTCTACGTTACCACAAGGTGGCTCTGATTGTAGGGGGACTGGGCTGGACAGGAGTACACAAATAGGTCTATTCATATAGAGAGAAAATATGACTTAGCAGAGCCCCACAGTCAGTAAATAAATCCATGGCATTTACTATAGAACGACACCAAAATTCATGTCAATCGATACAAGAGGGGAAGTGCACTTATAAAATGAAGTCCAAGTCCATGTTCAAATCCCTTCAAGAATTCACTTACATTCCCTTCTGGGGGCAAAACTCACTGAAGCAGCACTGATGCAATACAGGCTCTTTTGAACATACAGGGGAGATAGGAAGCTCAGCTCAGAGCTCTGCTAATGACTCCTGGAACATCTCTGCTTTGTTAAAATGTTACATAAAGCCCCTATCTTTAATGTTCAAACTTGCACCAGCTAATGCCTCCAGCCAAAAGAAAAGAAAAGAAAAGAAAAACATGCTTTACATGCTTTTCACCACACCTGCTGCCTTTGTAGGTATCAGGTAGGTACAACTTTTTTTAAAAAAAGAATGTGTTTAAAAAGTACAACTGTGAGCAATTTGATGTAACCTTAACAAAAGGCTCTCAACAGCTGTTGAACTGTTGAACTCAACTTCAGAACACTAGAGAGGAGCTGGGGAGTTCAAAAAGTAACCAACTTTTGAATGGCGCTATGGCAAATCTTAAAAAAAAAACCAAAAACAAGAAAAAACAGGAAGTTAATTTCAAGCTGCAACTGTAAATGCAAAGAAGAGTAGATGCCAAAGATCTCTGAACCTTCGCAGACACTCAACTTTTCCTGGCCAGACTGTACACCCACACACCCACACCATTTACACATAACGTCACTCCAACTAGGGGCAGATCCATACCTTTTAATGTTCATTCAACACACATTTCAATCCCATGGCTTCCCCCAAAGAACTGAAGTTGGTTAACTCCCAGGATTCTTTGGGAGAAGTCATGTGCACTGAATGTGATTTGAATGTATGGTTTGGACCTCTTATTTTCTTTTGGCTCCTGCTCTGAGTTAACTACCACTTCCCAACAACCCTACATACCCTATACATGTCTAGTAAATCCCACTGAGTACAGCTGGATTAATCCCCGGCAAGTGTGTACAGGACTGCAGCCCTTACAGCATTTGTGCTCTTAGCCTCCCCAGAGAGACTGTATGTATAACCATATGGCAAGGTTATGAACACCTATTAGTCTATGCTGGCATCACCTCCCCAAGGCACATGACAACCACCCCCTCCTCACCTACCCATGAAATTTTCAAGCAGCTTGCCAACATTTTGGCTACTTCTCATTTTATTCCTCATTCTCAGCTACTCTCGGGCTCAAGTGCTATGTTTATAACCATTCAACAACCAGGGGAAGAGATGAGATTTCTCTTCTATGGTGTGCTCTATGTCCTTCTGGTACATAGGGATAGGGGATATCACATCAAATATACAGTGATAGCACAACACAAATAGGAGGGCACAATACCCATTCAGAAGAAAATGAGTGTCTTGAAAGGCCGGTGACAATACAAGAGAGTATTTTTGAATGGGCATGAAACTGGATTAATTTTACACTGGCAGCACTGCATTGTGCAATCTGTCAACAGCTGCAAGGGATCAAGAATAGTGTTAATGTCAGGTTGTTCCTTGTCACACTTTCTCATGTTTCAGAAGTACAAAACATCTAGCAGGCCTTCCTGCCATTTTCAGGAAGGAAGCTGTTGGCCATTATAAGAACATAGGATACATGAACAGCCTTAGAGAGCATCACTGGCAGCAAGTCTAAGCAATATGCTGAATCATTATATTTAGCCATTAGTGCAGCAGAATCTTTGGACAAAGCATAGCCAATGTTCCTCTAAAGATCACTTGTGAGGCTGTAGGATAGAAAAATCAACAAAAATGTTCTTGATGGGTGCCACAAATGGGGGGACGGGACATTTTTGACTGACCTAAAAATGAAACCAAAACTGACTGACTGGTTCACTTCAGCCCTTGTGAAGGCTGCTTAAACTGTGCTACTGGGAAATCAATTCATCTAAATGAATTGTGCAGTCACAGAAATATAGCAATTAGGAAAACACTGAGTGAATTGTATAGTTATATCCAGTGACTAGCAACTTAAGTTTCATGATCATTTTTAGGACATTAGTTCTGAGCATAGTTTGCTTGAACAAACTTTCCTGATAATATGCATCTTTAGTACTTACTAGAGCACTTTAAAAGCCTGTTCATTTCCTTCTCCAGTGCCAGTCTCTGACACATTTGTTTCCACCCCTATATGAGCAACCCAAAAGCCTTTGGGTAAGGAAACTTTAGCATGAACTAACTAGGCAAGTTCAAGAACAACATAAGGGGCAATTTCCATAACTGCAACAGTTACTCTTTCCAGCTCCTACAGTTGCAAGAAATATTGCAGCTGTATCTGCATATACTCTAGTAGTTGGACTTTATTCTGCATGAGTGTGTGCTGTTAAAGTGTAGGAGAAAGTACTTGAGCGAACATGTCTGCAAATATGTGTTGTAAGCAAGTGTCAGAAAATGAAGTATGTGCAATACTTACTATCTTATCAATCCTAAACTTATTTTACTGATTTAATAACATAAAATGTATCATTTATAACTAACCTAAAATTGTACAGTTTGGCATATTTATGAAGGGTAAAGCTACAAATGATCCTAGTTTTGTACAAACAAAATTGTGGGTGTTACCAGTTATAGACCACTTCCTTTTATATACCTTGGTCAGAGCTCAGTTTTCACCCAAACTTAAGATATACATTTTTATTTTCGGCACCCACAACAGGTTTTTCACAGCTTCAGATTTCATTTGAGTGTTGTATATTTCATAATTAGCATCCTCTAATGCTAGTTTGTCTTCCTTTAAAAAAAAACACACAAAAAAAAACATTTAAAGCATTTTCCATGTTCTAAAAGAGACAATATTTTATACCCGCCTGCCCCACTCCTGGATTTTTTAAAAGCAGTCTTCAAGAAAGCAATAGGGAAAGCAGTTTAAAGTCTCCCCTTCGACATTCCCCTGTTCCCACCCCCCAAACCCTCTCATCTCTTTGACCTTGGCCAGTATCCAAAGAGACCTCTGTAAACATGCAAAGTGCAAAAAGTTGCCAATTTCCCCTTCCAGCAGCAGCAGCAGCAGCAGCAGCCCCTCATGGATCCAGCTCTGGAGGATCTCCCAACATTACATTATTTTGTCTCTGAAGCACAAGTTTCCTTCTTCTCACAAGTGTTTGTGTGTGTAAAAGAGAAAGATTTAAAACAGTAAAACAGAGGGAGAGAGAATCTTAGCTTATGTTAACCCAAGTCTTTCATGTGTGAATTATTAAATTGACTACTGGGGATGGATGACAGAATTAGAACAGAAATGAATTTATTTGGTCATTATTAGTTTTAACTGCTTCTCTCTCTCTCAAACCAAAAAAAGGGAGGAGGGAAGGGAAGCATAAACACACGCTTCCTTCTGAGCAACCCTTGTCAGATGTGTATCACTCTCCTTTGTATAATAAGGGGTGGGATTTATCATTGCTATAGGAGCAAAAGTAAACACAGCGCAGCTGTGCCTCCCAAATGGCTAGCCAAAAGCTTTACATTATTCACAAAGAAACACCTCATGCTAAATTTAATTACCATTTACAAAATCAAGATCAACCTGCATTGCTCTTACACAAATAATACACGGAAAATGCTCTTTGGAATCTTGTCAGCGGTATCCCCCAACGCAGAGCATCCCAGCTCCATGCTTCATAGGCAGAGCTGCAGGGGAAATGTTCAATCTTTAATCACTACATGAGGATATGCTTTGTTTATAAGCCATCTAAAGTTCTTTAAATAAATGTACTAAACTGTCTTTCAAAGACTAATGGCACTCCCCAAACGCTATCCGCCTCCTCCTCTACCCACTCCATAAACTTTTCAGGGGTATCTTTATTGTTATTTCTAATTTTGGAGAAAAGTAACATTTCCTGAGATTCAATTTCACTCATAATTGTTGGAAGGAAACTAAATTGTCCACTGTAAACAGTCTCTGTATTGTGTGAAAAGAATCTTTATTATAGCCCACTGGGAATTCTAATAAAATTTCCAGTTTAAGTCTTCCCTCCTCCTCATTCTCCCCTCCCCCAGTTTGCTCCTTTTTCCCCTCACAGGCCTATTAAAATCAGTTCAAACAGGCTGCAGACCAGATATGAGAACTCTCCACAGATATACCAGTAGTTATATTTTAACAATCAATTACAGCCTTCTCCCCCTCACCCACAGCCCCATTCCTTTCCTTTGCAGCTTTCTGTTCTGAAAATGAGAGCCGCTATTCCATTTCCTTGAGTGCATGCTTAAAGTCAATGACACACACACAAAAAAAACCTCATTAGTTTAGTCTGGCAAATGCAATACAGCCCAAGTACATTCATCCCCTCCCATTTTATTCTGCAGCTACAAAATGGATGCTAAATTTCATCAGACTGGAATGGAACTATGGTCCTGGAACATTTTGTTTAATTTTTTTTTTAATTTCAGGGGTCCTCTATTTAATTCAAAATTCATGAATCATTTCCTGGTAATGCTACTATAATTATTCTTAGACTGTTAGGTTTGAAGGTTTAATACGAAATACTTGCAAAAGTCCTTTTTCGCTTTGATAGTCGGTAATCTTCATGGTAATCAGATCACTTGGCTCCCTAACAACAGCAGCCAGAAAAATATAATTTAATATTAACTTTGTACTCTTCACTCTGATTTGAATTCTAGTAATGAAAACCAAGTCATATTTTTTCCATTACAATGTATACAAACCAGAGTTATATATAAACAACCTTTTTTAAAAAAATGACTGTTGAAGCACTCATAGCAAAAAAGTAAACCCAACTTGGAATTTTTAAAAAAGCTTTTTGGCATGAAGAGAGGGATTAGTAACAACTCCAGCACCACTGCAAGGATGGCTAACACAACCCCCTCAACTCAAAGTTGCAATGGCTCAGCTTGGACCTTTAAGCTGTTATATCCAAACCTTCCCACACCACCCACTTTCCTCTTCCCTTCTTGACACACTGGATTAATAGCCTATTGTTTCACATTAGTACAGGGAAACTCTGGCTCCAGGGCACTCCCACCACTGGTTTTGAAGCCCTGTACATGTGGTATTAGCCCCAATCCATATGTCTCCTGTTGCTTCTTGATAAACATTGCTGTGTGATGAATTTCCCCCCAAAACCAGAGCCCATCCACTTTAAAAATGGAAGCTGCCAATAAGCTGAAGTGTGTACATTTGAGACCTCCATAGTGCATGCACAGATGACAGCTTCACTGAATAGGAGTCTGTTGGGGGTTGCATGCATGGGGAACAAATCAGGTAACATGGAGCAGGTGAAGACATTTCCCCCCCCCATCCCTTCTCGGGTGTATACAGGAACTTTAAAATGTGAGTTGAAACAATCACTACAGTGGTACCTCAGGTTACATGCGCTTCAGGTTACATATGCTTCAGGTTAAAGACTACGCTAACCCAGAAATAGTGCTTCAGATTAAGAACTTTCCTTCAGGATGAGAACAGAAATCGGGCTCTGGCGGCGCAGCAGCAGCAGGAGGCCCCATTAGCTAAAGTGGTGCTTCAGGTTAAGAACAGTTTCAGGTTAAGTACGGACCTCCAGAACGAATTAAGTACTTAACCTGAGGTACCACTGTATCTGAAAGACAACCCAATCTCCCCCAATACCTCAATGAGTAAGAGATGACTCCTGACAGCAAACGATCCATGTTCTTGTAGGGAAACAAATATGCCTATTAAATGCTTTTTATGTGCTTCCTCTTAGAAGAAGTTATAAATAATACAGAGGTAAAATCAACAAGTGGTCAATACAGATGCACATGTTTATTGTAATGTTCAGAGTATTCAGATCCTGGGAAAAACACAGGGAACGTGGTGAATTAATGTGATATGGAACCCAGAGTGTTCTATCAATTTAAATGGCCTCTGGCGATGCCTTTCTGGAAGCAGACAGTGGACACCAATCCATTTATGAAGTGGAAAATAATCAAGAAATTAAAACCAAACTGCAGGTTACATATACTTCTTTAGTTCATATTTTATGGTTAGAGCAGGTGAGATGAAGGATAGTCTGGGGTTTTTTTTATTGTGTATGTTTGTAAAAGTTAAATACAATTAAAAAGTGCATCTCTCTCCCTTCAAGCCATTTGTCTGCTCAAAATCAGCCCAATATGGGTCCCAAATATTTTCCTCCAAATGCAGTTTTGAGCAGAAAATGGTTAAACAGCCCCTCCTGTATCCACCCTGCCAGCCCTCCACTTAGAATTAAAGCCTCCCAATGATATTTTTCCACAAAGCAGGGGGAAGCAGTTGGGGGGGGATAATCTTAGAGCTACATGTAATTGTGCATTCCCTTGGTCAATTCTGCTCTGCTACATCTTCTTCCTGTTTGCACAGGCCTTCATCCAAACACTGAAGTGGAAAATAATGCTTTCCTGCTTAAAGTAAATGGCTCCCAAGTAACCTTTTCTGAGAGCTAAGCTTCCTGTTGTGAAGATGGCGTAAACACACATTCAGTTATGGCTCCGTCATCCAGGACTCAGGAAGGTATGAGCAGACTATAGCAAGATTTGGGAGGAAGGGCAGAGAATCCAAATAAATACTCTTCTAAAACTTAATGAAATGACAACATTTGAACTGAACGATCCAACTCCGAGCAACACAAGGGAATAAAATTCTGCTGTCCAATGTCATCACAGATCTCACAGCCAATTCTTGGACAACCTATGGCCATATGCAGCCCCCACAAACATTTCAACGTGGACCCTCAAGATTTCCATAAAAATGGCTTTAAAAAATAAAACAAACATATTTTCTACTTGCTCCTTACAAGTCACACCCCTGCTCCACAGGCGCATGTGTGATGATGGCAACTGAGACACAAGCAACCACTTCAAGAAGTACAGGAAGGTGAGGGAGTAATGTTGAGAGCAGGGAGAATGGAAGAGGCAAAGGCTCACAGACTTGCATGTAAAAGCTTTGGTTCTTAAACACCCTGAAAAACTGTCTGTTCCTAATGCTAATTCATCCAGTGGGATGTTCTTGAAACTCATCTTCATTACAGCAATATCCTCTTGTTCCTGGAAGATTGTGTTTCTATTGAACACTATCTGATTAGATTCACTTCAAATTCCCAACTAAGATCTGGCACAATTTCCTCCTTACATTTTACCCAGAATTCACTGACAGGTTCATTCAGCTCTGCTTTGTTTTTGCTGCAAAGAATTAACAAGTGAAAAACCTATTTTTTTATTTTAGATCTGGCTGATAAGCTTGAAGATTCTGTAAGTTTCTGCAAGAAATGCAAGTGGGTTCCCCTTGGCTCACTTCACCAGCACTGTCTAAATTTAAAAATCTGTCTCCATCTGAGCCATTCCTGTTTTATTGCGGGGGGGACCCTCAAGATTTCTACTACATCATACAAGTGTTTCACTTATACTGCTATTGCTGCTGTTATTGAAGCAAAATATATACAGCCTATGTATAAAGAAGAAACCTCCGAAAAATTGTCGCCACTCAGTGGCCCCATTTAGATGTATTTATCTCAGCTTAATAAAACAATGAACAGGCCTTCTGGTTGCATGCATTGTCCCTTCCTTCTTCTCTTCTTGGTGAACTTTACCTAAGTTAACCATAACTTCCTGTTATGGCTGAAAGGCTCCCCTTCAGCATTGGGCATTCAGCTCCTAGCCAGGCCTTGCACACAGCAAGCACAAGAAAGGGCAGCATAGTTCCTGCCTGCCTGCCTGCTGGCCTCCCAGTTGTCTGTCCATTCCCAACGCCAAGGGCTGGTGGACTGGCTGGCTGGGCTCCCTCGCCCGCTTGCTTGCTTACTCCAAGGCTGCCTCAGCAGCTGGCACCCGGCACCCTCTGGCCAGTCCCAGAGGCACCATTTGCCTGGGGAGCTCATAGCCAGGACTGCTGCAACAAACAGCCCCACAAGCCTTTGGGAGGCAGAGACATGAGAGGGCATCAGAGAAGGGAGGAAAGGAAAGAGGGCCAGACCAGTGTTGCCTGCAGCACCCCTGACCATCATTCAAGGCACCCCAGGGTGCCACGACACACTGGTTGAAAACCACTTATCTAAATTGCTATAACCCTACCCTCTCTCTGAGACACTGTGGTGAAGAAATAAAAATATAACCAATAGCCCATTTCAAATGGATGAGGGGAATTTGCCTGTCACTAAGGTGCTCAGAGTTATAGTAGGAATCATAAGTTACTTTGTGAGAGAACTGCTTCTCATCAGAGTTACCGCAATACAAGGCAAAATGAGCCAGCTCACCAGTAGCATTTTTACCTAGTATCTACAAATTTGGTAGCCAGCTCACCAGTGGTAAATGTATCTTTTATTCTAGTGAAAATATTTATGGCCATTGTCCAACCCCAAAGCAAAAGGAGGCCTAGCCTCTGATTCCATGCTAGGTTTCAGAGGCACTCCAGAGAAGCCATCTCACTCGGCTTGGCATGAGTCCTCACCCACTTGGCTGAGCAGGCAAGACTTTTTCATGGCTTCCAAGTGCCTCTCAAGCTCAACTTCTGATTACAGACTTTGTGAATTTGTGGGTCCATATTTTAGTTTAAACAAGACCTTTCATATTAAAGCTGCCTGAATAATTTTGCAGCAAGATCATCAATGGTAATAAAGATTGCTATGTTTTGGTGCCAGCAGAAATTTTTGCTTCATTCCATTCTCACCAAAATGTAGGCCCCCTCTCCACACCCCCACAGCAAGCCTCACTTCTTACTCACATCTGATTTCGCATGAAGCTTTTTCAACTGTAGCTTATGACATTCACATACAGAATTCAGTTCTTTGGAACAATCTGCATCCACAAAGGAATTCAAAGTACAATTGAATGCTGCTTCTTAAGTCATACCCAACTGTGTAAGATGCTATTTTGCTACACCACAACAAACACAGAAGAGAAACTGTACAGTTAGGCTCTAGGAGCCATTTAGTTATATGATCTACATTTCTAAGTTTTTCCGTAATACTGTTTGAAAGAACCACCAGCAGTCATCATGGGAAAACAGCATTCATTCTCCTTTCATACTAAAAGTATCTTTTTGCCCTATTTAAACAATATAGCAGCCTTGCACTCAAGCCATGCATGCTTCTACTAACAAGACCTTCGTTACTCTCAAACTAAATTACAATAATGCCTCCTTGGCTGTGTGCTTTAAAAATTCCATTGTCAGATAAGAGCTCATGCAAAATTCAGGTGCTTGGATCTTCACTGGTACTCACATTCAGCTCAGTATTACTCTTGTTTTGGTGGGGAGGGGATGATGTATGCTGGCTCTTTATTCCATTAAAATGAATATAACATTATACTGCTCATTTTTTAAATGGTACATGATAGCATCAATGTGCATCATGCTGAGAAAGATTTTTAATATTAATCAGCATGTCCCCTGTAGTCCACTAATACCGGTCCCCTCTGTATTTGCTCTTTTAACATTGCATATACATTATATATATATTAAAGTGTCATTTGAGAAAAGCCTACAATGAGGGGAAAGGATATCTTAATGCATGAGTACAAGAGAAAGTGGCAAGGCTGCTCCTTCATCCTTATCTTTTGCATTTCCCGCTTTAGGCTTGGCTTTACTTTGTGTAAATATGAATATTAGTGAGCTTTTTATAATAAAAAAATTTAAAAAATCTGGTTTTCCATCTTCTCGGTTATCTATACAACAAAATAACAAATTTAACTTTGCATGAATATTAGATTGTTGGTTATCTTAGACTAGGAATGAGGATTTCTGTGGCCCTCTAGATATTGATGAGCTATAAGTCCAATTATCCCTAACTGTTCGGCACACTGCCTACAGCTGACTGGAGTCCAGCAATGTCCAGAGCATCCTTTCTCAACCTGTGGGTCGCCAGATGTTGTTGAACTACAACTCTCATCACCCCTAGCTAGCAAGGCCAGAGCTCAGGGATGATGGGAGTTGTACTCCAACAACATCTGGGGACCCACAGGTTGAGAACAGCTGGTCTAGAGGGTCAAAGGTTACCCAACATTATCTTAGAAAATCACCAAATGTAAGGTATGTGCATGCATGTGTGGGGCTGGAACATACCAGATTGCTATTTACAGCAGTGGCCAGTGAGGTGGGGGGGTACCATTGCTCTCCCAGTTTCCCAACGAAGTGGGGAGGAGACCCCAACTCAGAGTGGTGCATGGTGGTGGAGCCAATCTAATACTACTGCATACAATGCACCACAGTGGACCGAATTCCCCACCCCTTGCCTTTCCCTCTCAGTAAACCTACTGTGTTGAGAAAGTGGGAGGACAATGGTGCCCCACATCTGCACCCTCCCTGGAAACTAAAGGCTCTTTTTCTGAAGTTAAATTGTTGTTGATTATGCACTTCACTTAAATGGATACTTGTTGCAATAAACGTAAAAATGCTCTTAATTAAGCAAAGGTTGGTTGTTTACTTGCAATTAGGAATCTTTGACTTTGTTAACTGAACACAAAGGGATTCTGCACCTTTTCTGAGACACCTTTCAGAACATTTTAATGCTGTGAAAGTGAGCAGCTGGCACACCTGCCCCTCCCATAAGAGGTCTTTATCTTCTTCAAAAGCTTTGAGAGACAAGGCATGGGAACCACCTTCCAGCTTTGTTCCTTCACAAGCTTCGTAGAGGTATGTGCTCTCAACAACAACAGCACTCAAATAATGTACACTGTGTACCAGCACAGATGCTTCAGTTAGGCAAAGCAGCCTGTGTTCCTTCTCTGCAGAATAACCTAAGGGTGATGGGCTAAATGGCATAACTAGTGGAAGCAGCAGGTGCCCCAAGAAGAAAAGATAGTGAAGAACTGCTCCGCCTATAGCTACATCACCTCTTGCACACCCAGGCGAGGCATCATGTGCTTCTAAACATGGAAGGTCTAAACTGCCTTTCCTCATGTGAAGTGACCTGGACCCTGCAATCAGCATTTGAGCCCTTCTTCGTGCGCCTCCTCCATGGGAGGTTCAGAGGGCATGATCATGAGAAAGGGCCTTTTCTGTGGTGGCTCCCCATTTGTGAAATGCTCTCTCCAGACCTGGCACCTCTATTACACATTTTTAGGCACCAGGTGAAAACATTTCTCTTTAACCAGGCCTCTGGCTGATTAACATACAATGTCCTTTTACATGTTTTGTTTGGGAACGGTGGCGTTATGGGTTTATTGGTTTGGGGGTTTTTTTTGTTTTATTATGTGTTTTGTGTCCTCATTTTGCATTTTTCTGTTGTGAACTGCCCTGTGATCTTTGGATGAAGGGCAGTATACTAAATAAATAAAGCCAGGTAGATGCTTTGCAGTTTGGCAACAGATAGCAGCAATGCTCTGACAGAAGGCCTTTGAGCCCAAAAGGAACAGATCATTTGGACAGTCTCCCTGCTCCAAAACAAAAAACAAAACAAAAACAAAAGGAGTGACAGCTGAAAATAGTCACCAGGCTAATCTTTGAACATATTTTACAAGGCTGGGATAGGCAATGAAGATATGTTTGGCTTTCCTGAATATTCAGTTCTGTTAAGGCAGAAGGCTACTGCCTTGCATGCATATAGGGTGTGTAAGCCTCATGGTGCCCCCCCCCCAAATACTGTGGTTCAAGGAAGAAGACAGGAATGTTAGTATCTTAGTAGATGGAAATCAACATCTGCAGTTGTGTTGGCTCCCATTGTCTCAGAATCAGTAACAAACTCAGTTTCTTCTAATGCTCTGTTTTGGCCTCTGGGTTCCTCTCCTCCATCTGTCTCAGTTTGAGCATCCCTCTTCGGAAACTGCACACTCTGGGTGGAGGACAACAGGCCCACAGGTGACAGCTGCAACATCCAATGTGTAGGATTGTCACCCAAACATTTTTATTTTATTTGGAGCATACCTAAGCTGGCATGAGGAAATCTGCCCTACCTCAGTGTAATGATTCCATAACGAGATGCATCGTGATCCCAACCAATTCATGTGGAGAAAGTTGCAGCTATAACTAAGGAAAGAATGCCGCAGTGAATTATGCAGTAGCTGCCCTACATTTTACTCTGCTCAGACTAACCCTGCCGTTATGTCAAGCCGCACTCAGGGGAAAGGAACGTGCATCTTTGTTAGGCATCCTATGAAATGCCTAAGCACTTTTATTCTTGACTTGTTCCATGTCTTAACAGCCAAATTCCCATTCTGAACAAACTACTGCACAGTCACACAACAGATGCTGCATTTATTCAATTACATAATCACACACCATCCTGTACTACCCAATTTGCTCCTTCTCAGCAGGAGTCCTAAACTGTAAAGGGGGGGGGTCGCATTTCCTCATAAGTGGCATCCTGGTGACATCTGGAGAGGTGGCAACAAGCTCAGAGCACTGTGCCATCACCCTGCAGGGAATATACATGGGTCAGTTCACTTCCACTCACTGAAACTTTATTAAGCCAAATTTCTGACATAGACAGATCTTATTAGACACAGGCACTAACAGAGTCAATGTGGCAAATCCTCTTTAGTCCTGGCAACGCCTAATGCTTGGCTTTTCCTCTCTTCTTCCTCAGCTTGACTACCTGCTTCTTTCAGAAGTCTAATGTACTTCCTGAACATTTCTTGTTTCTCCAATATTTGAAGAATCTCAGACTGTCAGATTTTTTACAGCGACTCTTTCCTCAGTTCCTCCCTTCACAAAGAATGGGGCTTCAAAACTAGTCATCAGAGGCTGCTTTGACCTTTATCCATCTGACATGGCTATGTTACTTAAAATGTATGAGAGTTGAACTTTTGAGGATTTCTCAGAACATGTCCCTAATTCATGTTATGCGTTTTTATTTTAATATTATGTTGCCATCAGTATTCTTCACTGGTTGTTTGCTGTTTGTATACAATGAGATAACCAAAAGAATAGTTTCCAGCACAGAACACCACACTAAAACAATTCCCAGATGTTGTTAGTGCACACAGCGGATGGAGGAGAATTTTGTTTGGTCTGCATTTTAAAGAGAACTGACCAAAGTTGCACCTCCCAGACCAATACACAAAGCAGACCAAAATTATCCTTCAGATTTCACACTTCTCCAATTTTTGCAATACAGTTCTGTGCTTTAAACAAATAAACAACACCAGCATATCAAAATGCATTAAAACTTCATGTTTTAGCATAAAATGTGTTTAGAAACACATTTGCATTCATTAGGAACAATGCATACATTAAATTAAAATAGTATTTAAATCCATATTTAAATATGAACTCCCAAGCAGATTTTTTAAAAATCACAGATTAATGTGGAGACAGGACAGAACATATGAATAAGCACTTGCAAAATTTATATGATCTGGAAATAGGCTGATCTGTTCATTCCTAGTGTAGACTATGCATATCAGATACTTGGGGTTGCAGAAAAAGCAGATGAGATTCAAGTCAGAGATGTCATAAATCGCCACGGAGTCAGATAAATTACTACAGACAAGCCCTTGCAGCAGACAAATGAACTTACCATTGTTTGTTTGTCAAACTTTAAGACTGCCCTTCATCAATCTAGACCCCACAGCTATCTACAAAACAGTCACATAAAAAGCAGTAACAATAAAATTCTTAAAAACTAAACCTAAAACATTATATGTAGCAAAATACTTCAATTATTTAAATAATGACACTAATATTCATACACAGACTTGAATTCTCCATTAACTTCCAAATGCCTGAATGAAGAAATATGCCTTAAGGTGATGCTGAAAGGCAGCCACTGTGGGAAACGACTGTACTTGCAGAGGGAGGGCATTCCACCGCCAGAGTGCCACTGCAAAGAAGGCCCTGTTCTCGCACCACTGCTGAACAGGTAGCACCACCTATTGGCAGGCTCACTAGCAGGGTCTCCCAGGCTAATCTCAGGGCATGCATCGGAGGGGGGCTGTCCTTCAGATATTTGTGTAGGGCTTTATATGCTAAAGTCAGCACCTTAATTTTGGCCCCTAGATGATCAGTGTTACATTATGGGGCACCATAAAGCAACCTTGTTGCCCCATTATGCATCGGCTGTAGCTTCTGGATTGTGTTTATGGGTAACCTCATATACAGCATATTGCAGTAACCCAACTTGGGAGGTTACAAGGACATAGTTAGCTGTGATGAAGATGTTCCAATCTCAGAACATTTGGAGCTGGAGCTTAGAACAGGTGCTCCTCACCACTGAAGTCATCTGCGCTTCAGGTGACAACTTTGAATCTAGGAATGCCTCCAACTACATAATTCCTCTTCAGGGTGAGTGTACTGTCCAATTGTGAGGCACCTATCATCAGCACCTCCATTTTGTCAAGATTCAGCTTATTGTGAATGTATTGTGCTGATTCATAGTTTGAGTCATTTCTGAGAAAGAGCAAGAAAGAGATTTAGCAAGTTAGTGTGTACAGAAAGGAGACAAATATGGGCTGTAGTATTTAGTTCAGCAGGGTGGAGTATGTGAGAAGTTGCATTGTGGCAAAGACAGACAAACTGAAAGGGAGAGTAATTGCTTCCTTGCTTTGTCCTGCCCATTTTAATTCTAAAACAACCATTTCAAGCAGCTGAATCAGGCCAACCAGAAGCGGGAGGAATTTCCTCTTCCTCCCCCCTCCCCTATTTTGTATTCAGTCTTTATTATTTTTTAAAATATACATTTATACAACATTTATACAACACTCTCTGTTTTTGTTTGTAACAAAAAAGAAAATGATAGCAACTGAAGCGAAGATACTTTGTATACCTCACAATATACATGACACTACAATTTAGGAAAAAATAAAATAAATTAAAATAAAATAAAGAAGAAGAAGAAATAGTTGAGGTTTTAAAGAAGACTTCCAAACATTCTCATTGTATGTTATCTGTTAAATACACTCTTCCTATGACAAAAATATTATGTGGTGCTGTAGCTTTTCTTTCGTTATTACAGTGGTACCTCGGGTTACATACTCTTCAGGTTACACACTCCGCTAACCCAGAAATAGTACCTTGGGTTAAGAACTTTGCTTCAGGATGAGAACAGAAATCGGGCTCCGGCGGTGCAGCAGCAGCAGCAGGAGGCCCCATTAGCTAAAGTGGTGCTTCAGGTTAAGAACAGTTTCAGGTTAAGAACGGACCTCCGAAACGAATTAAGTACTTAGCCCGAAGTACCACTGTAGATTTAAGTTTTTTTGTTTGCTCATTTCCCCAGGCATTTTAGTTCCTAGCTTAGTAACTAAAGATTAGAATCATACTGACCAGTTAACCGAGCATATTCCGCATGCCTGCTCAAAAATAAGTCCTGTTGAATTCATGAGCAGCATGTACTCCCAGTTAAGAGTGTACATGAACACTTTCAACTGAGGAAGTCCTGCTGATCACAATAAGACATGCTGCTGCATAGACTTGCACAGGACTGCACAGTTAATTGCTGTTTTTACTAGGATAATTTTGTTTAATGCTACTTCTTACGCTTTTACGCTTTTTATCAGCTGTTGTTTGGGTTTTATTTTACTGATCATGATATTTAAATGATTTTATCATTATCCAATTTGGAAATTGTGCATCTAGCTGAAAATAGGGTTGTAATATTTTGAAATAACATAATAATAAAAAAGATCCCTGCTCCAGAGGTTAGGACCTGATCCAAGTTACAAGAAAAGAGATTCTGACTAAACATTAGGAATAACTTTCTGACACTGAGAACTGTTCAACAGTGGAACAGACTCCCACAAGAGGTGATAGATTCTCCTTCCTTGGAGGTTTTGAAGCAGAAGTTAGATGGCCATCTGCCATGGATGCTCTTGTTGAGATTCCTGCATTGCAGGGGGTTGGACTAGATGACCATTGGGGTCCCTTCCAATTTACAATTATATGCTTCTATGAAACTGGTTCTAGATCCCATTTGTCACCAAAATCTCTCTGGACTTAATTCCCCACAGCTCATCTATGGATCTGATCCATGGCAAAAAGTGATAGATTTCCTATGCATTCCAAAATCTTGTCTAAGAAAGACTGCATTCTAAACAGAGCATGGAGACCCACTGATGTGCCTCTCTTCTCTCTCCTCCTTACTATAGCCCTGATCTCTTAAGCAAAACCCTGTGTGTTGATCAAAACCTGGTGTGTATAGATATGCATGCGAGCCACACATAAATACTTTTTGATGGTTTTATCCCTGAGCCCCCAAGCATGACATAATGGATTGGTGTGGTTATTCATCTTTTCCCCAATATGTATACAGTCATACCTCGGGTTACAGATGCTTTGGGTTGTGCGATTTTGGGTTGCGCACTGAGCTGAACCCGGAAGTACTGGAAAGGGTTACTTCCGGGTTTCAGGGCTTGCGCGGGCGCAGAAGCGCTAGATTGCACTTTGCACATGGGCAGAAGCACCAAACAGTGACCTGTGCATGCACAGGTGCAGCGCTGTGGGTTGCGAACACTGCGGGTTGAGAATGTGCTTCCCGCACAGATCACGTTCGCAACACAAGAGTCCACTGTACCATGGACTAATCACACCTCCACACAGAGTGATCATCCCATGGCATACATGCAATATAAACCCCCCACACACACACACACAGGCTTGCAGGAACCTTTCAGGTCATCTAGTTCAGCCCTCCTCAATGCAGAAAATGCTCTGCAAGATGCAACTACAGCATCTCTGACAGATGGCATAAATACCTCCAGCAAAGGTGGAGCAACAAATAACAAATGCTCTCTGTCTTTTGTCACTCTCCTCTGGACATGCTTCAGTTCATCAATGACCTTCTTAAAATGTGGAGCCCAAAACTTCGCACAGTGCTCTAGGTGAAGCCTGGCCAAGAGCAGAATAAAATGGTCACTAGGCTTCTGTTAACACTGCCTAAGATTCCATTTGTAGCAGTCACATCACAGTAGTGCCTCGTGTTAAAAAAAAATCAGTAATTTAATGTGTCCGAACCAGTACATTCTGCGTTGCTGCTTCCTTGTTTCACAGGCAAAGAATGAGAGGTAAATGAATTTCACCACCTCTTTGAGACCTGTAGCCCATGAAGTCAATGACACTATCCAGCACAAACTTTGGTCTAGGTTCTCCAAACAGCAAAGTGAAAAATACTTTTGTTTGTTTTCAAAGCATCACTCCCTAGCTCTTTATGCAGGCTCCATTGTTCCAAAACTATCACAGTTCTGAATGCATTTTGTTGCTATGATGTAGGCTTTGTCTTAGTCCTTGATGTGGTGGGTGGACCACTTTAATAGTGCTATATTTATCTGCCTGCAGTCCTGTTCTATTTTATATCCAAATCTTTACTGACGTCTTATTGCAAAACATTATCAAATGAAAAATTAGGGAGATGGAGCATACAGTATCTCCCAACTTATTTAAAATGTTTATAGCACTTCTTATAATCTGGAGTGCTAAGAAAAAAAGCTTTGTCTGGTTTGCAACAAACACACAGTCATTTCCAGCATCCTCATTAGGTCTTAATTATGCCATTATTTATTTTTACGTTATTGGTTGTTTACCAAACATAGTTCTATTGTAATGGCCCATGCTTCATAACTAGCAAAACTATTGTGATTACAAAATGAGTGCCCTAAATGCTATTTATTAACAGATAAACCTTGTGTAACCCTGGAATGAGGACATTTAATAGCAAGAACACTACTTCAAAATCCCATTTTAAATAAGTCACCCAGACAGCTGTGCCTTTATAAAACACATTACAGCAGCACTCAGAGCCCATATGGCTCAGGGATATATACAAATTATACAATTTCTGCCATCTGATCAAATGAGGAGGACGTTTTGACCCTAGAAATGAGTCAAATGCAAGTCGTAATTCAGCACCAACAGAGGAGATGGTAGTAATGCATCTTGACATCTGATCAAGAAACCTGGCCATTTGACCTCATCCACAGCCCCCAAGAGCTGCAAAGCACTGTATGTACCCTAGCTTCCTGAAAACCAAAATGCAAAGGAGGTGAAGACAAGAGATGCTGTGATATACATGCTGATGTGTCTGTAAGCATGCAGCATACTAATATATACATGAATACACAAAAATGCATGGCTGTTCAATTCTCCTTCAAACCTGACCTAAGCCTACTTTGCCTGTGCTAGGGAAGCTGTCCACACAATTCCCCTGATGTCTAGAATTTATTTTGTGTTTAAGGCTGCTTCGACACAGTGAAGACAAGAATCACCTCTGCCTAGAGCAGAAAGCTCTGAACTGACAGTTTTGACTGGACTTATAGCCTGCTCCTTCTCAAAATTCAAAACCATTGACATAGGGACTTTGAAGTACTGCAGAAGATCCCAAGTTCAATGCTCAACATCTTCAGGTAGGGCTATGAGAGACCTCAAAGTGAAACCCTGGGAACTTGATGCCAGCCAGTATATACAATGTTTAGCCTAAAAGGATGAAGTCCGGCGCTACGGATGCTGCATTTATCTGAGCAGACCTGGCTGAGTGGTGTGCAAGCAGTGGCAAGGTCTCAGGAGGACAGACTTCAGCTATGTGTGCTCTGGGGTGCTTTCTAGCCCAGTTAGCTTCTGAACATGGAAGTGGGATCCAATCTTCTCCTTTGCCTCATTCAACAAAATGTCTCAGGGCTGGGAGTGAGGGTTGGAGTGACACGGTCATATATTCCAAATATTTCTACCATGGAGGGGGCAAGGAATGGGTTAAACTTACAATTGCAACTGTACATTTTAAAAAGCAAGGGTGGTGGAGGAGTAGGAAAACCAACAGCTAAGTTCCTAGTACTTTGCCATCTGTTTAGAGGGTGGCTTAAAAACCACTAAGAATGCAGAATTTTAAACACTGACACAAACAGTGCTTAACTCTTGCTATTGGGAAATAACTATTTTTGCCTGACAGCAAAAAATATTTTCTGTCTCAAAAAAGATTAAAGTGCCATTAAGGTTGAAGCTAATCTATTTGGAGGAGCACTGAATTGCCATTGTATAGTCAGTTCCTTTTCGTGCCGACCAGAAGAAGATTCACGAAACAGAGACTGAAATCTCGTTGGAGTTCTGTAGGGATTGCACCAGCACGCATATACACATAGAGGGTTGTTCTCATGGACTTATTTCAGGAATATTTGGATGGTTTAGCTTTGAGATACTGAGGTGCGCATGTCATTATTATTTTGGCATTGTATATAATATTTAAGATTTCATGTATTAGAAGGTGTTGAAATGCTGTAGAATATTGTTAATGAATTTTTGCAAACCACATTCATAGTTGTTTGGTCTGTGATTTATCAACAAAGACAGCAAAAAAAAAAGTGAGTGCCATGTCCAACTTGCAGGGTAGAACCAAATTCAGTGTATGAACAGTAAAAGAAACCCCCGCCAGTTTTGCCTAATCTCGCTTGCCATGTTTTGTTTCTTCTTCTTCATGTTCTCTCTTCCCACCCTTTTTCTTTTCTCTCTGGTGGGGTGATCTTAGTCATGGTGGTTGGTGGGGAGATTACTGCTGTTGTATTGCAGTAAACTGGCTCACCACAGTAATACTGTACACTGTCTCAGTTTCTACCTTACTATCATGTTTAGCAACTGCACAAAATGCATGAATACTGGTATCCAATCTATATTATTTAAATTCTCCTCTGAGCGTGTGTGTGTGTGTGTGTGTGTGTGAGAGAGAGAGAGAGAGAGAGAGAGAGAGAGAGAGAGAGAGAAAGAAAGAAAGAAAGAAAGAAAGAAAGAAAGAAAGAAAGAAAGTGATTAGGGTGACGAATGACACCCTGCCAACTTTATTAGACACAATAGATCTCTCACTCATCTCCGGGGTCAAATGGCCATGGCCGTTTGATCACATGTCAAGTTTCATTAATACTGATGCTCCTGTTGGGGATTGCATTACATTTTGTATTTGACTCATTGTGAGGGTCAAATGCCCTTCTGATTCAATTGAACAACAGGAATTATTTTCATGCAGCAGTTGTGTGCCGCTGTGACTAAGAGTCTGTCAGCATTTCTATTATGCTATATGCCTTTGGTGTTCACAGGATTATTTCTCAGTTCAGACAGACTGTTGTTGGCGACTGAGCTAGACATTTATAGTCCAGAACCACACATTTTAAAATAATTCCAGTGGAAATGGAAGATTTGTTGTCTTGCAGCCTAGTCTTTAAAAGCTTATCAGAGTGTAAATTCTCCTTCTTTCAGTGTAACTTACTTGCAAGGAAATGCCCTTATCAGTTCACAGCCTTCAAATGCACATTTTTCAAATAAAGGTTTCTGTATCATCAGCTAATGTATCATACTGTCCACAAAGAGGAATTCAGTTGGCCAGAAAAGGGGTACAGGATATTTCAGAAAGCTAAGGCTACGTTCAGTGAAGACATAAAAAGACATGTTCCTATCTGCATCACAATGTGGATGAGAAAAAGCATCCCCAACTTCTATACCAGCAGTAGACGTCCAAATATTTGTTGGACTAAAATTCCCATCACCCCAACCATTGGCTATGCTGGCTGAGGCTGATGGGAGTTGTAGTCTAACAACATCTGGAGGGCATCACATTAGCTCTTGTTGTTCTATACCATGCAATGGTAATGAGGTTTGTATTGGCTTCATCACATTTGATCATGGAAGTGCAGCTGACCTCAATGCCCATTGAACACTGTACCATTCTTTATCCAACACTAGTAGCCACATGTGCAGCTGTAATTACTATATGAAGGCACCCCTCCACCCTCCCTACCATGCCACAGTATGTAGACTCTTGATACAGAAAATAGACCTATATGCAGAACTATACATGAGTTGATCTCCCCTATTGGATCAGTAATAGAGAACATTGTTTGTATGAAAATCTCGAGTGCAATTTCTGGCATCTTCAGGTAGGGCTAAGAAGACCCCTGACTCAAATCCTGCAAACCTACTGTCAGTCCAGGTAGACAATGCTGAATGACATGGTCTTTTTAATTCCAGGCTGCTTCCTGTGCTCCTATGCATCCTATCAGTATTTATATGTTCGTTATTTATCTGCTTACCCCAAGAAAATGGTTTCAAGAATCAAATAATTTCAATCTTGCAGAATTAGCATGAAGAAATGTAACATATATAAGACACAAATTGTGATCAGCATAAGAGGAATAATCAGGGAGTGAGGTGATTTGCCCACTGAACTGTATTAGAAAAACTTAGCTCATCACTGCTAGACATCCAAGCTTGTCAATTTATTTAATTCTCCACCACATCTTTAGCTACATTAGCAGTGGGGAGTGTGCAACATTTTCTGACTAAAAGGAAAGAAAACACACCACATTGATGAACTGCTGGGTAAAAAGTTAGCAATATGTTAAAACCCTCTGGGAAAACTGAGTGATATTCTTGTGTGTGCTATAGACTCATAGCTGTCATGATTATTTACTCCCCTCTCAAATGAGATTCTGAAGATGTGTTCCTGATGTTTTAATGCACTTACGTAGGGTTAGACAAGGTTCAACAAACAACAAATGATATATAGAGTGCTTGTTTTAATACAATGTGTATGTGATTAGCAATGATGTTATGACCAATGCAATAAAAGGTGCTTTGGTAAATAAACAGCAATGTCAAAGTAAATATTGGCAAGATTGCAAACTAATGAGGGTGAGAACAGGAAGCCAAAGCAAATTTTATCATACATTGCTGCTATTAAAATAAAAGGAAGCACACTTTTATGTGGGCGGATGGGGGGGGGGAAGTGCTAAGAGATCTAAACAATATACCTTTTTAAAATGATATAGTTTCTATTAGAATCAAAAGTAATATTTTTAAGGCAGTTTAAAGAAGATGAGTCATTCTAATACTTGATTCATATTATCATAATAGTCACCTGCAATTTTATCCTGCTGTTAAGCCCAAAAAAAGAAAAAAGAAAGGCACCGCACAAAGGAGTAATGAAGAGACCTCGCAGTTCCATCAGTCTCCTTCTCACACATCCTGATGGAATGGCTGCTATAGATAATAGGTGAGGTTGCATCTACTGGTTTGCAACCCAACAATCCTAGCAACCTTGCTGCTGATCTCACATATGAATTAGCTCTTAGAACAGTTATTGATGCACCAAAACCAGAGATTCCACTATGCCTCTACATTTCACTGTCCAGTGGATGCATCATCCTTGTGCTCTACCTGCAGCTAGGGAAGAGGTCATAGAATCATAGAATCACAGAGTTGGAAGAGACCACAAGGGCCATTGAGTCCAACCCCCTGCCAAGCAGAAAACACCATCAGAGCACTCCTGACATATGGTTGTCAAGCCTCTGCTTAAAGACCTCCAAAGAAGGAGACACCACCAAAGAAGGTGGCAAAACCCCATACACACCAGGTTGTGGGCAGGCCTATCAAACCTTTCTCCCCTTACATTTGTGATGGTATGGTTAACATTGCTTCACTGCAAGGTAAAGAAAGTCTATTCACACAAACAACTTGTCAGTTGTGTTTCAAGCAGCAACCAGGCTATTGATCAGATATATTAACAGTCTAAAGTTAGGGAATATAAGACTGCGTTGTTTTAGTGTGGGACAGTGCTCTTCTTTTTATACATTCTGATGCCTTTTTAGCTGATTTGTGTTTACTCCACTTGTTTTCAAACTTGAGGTGGGGGGAATGGGATATAATCTAAACTTAAACAATAAACTAATTAAGTTCAGCCACACACACTCTTATGTCCACATGGGTTCATATAACTGTGTGTTGGCATCTGTTTGTCTTGTCTCCCGAGACAGAAAGATGCCAATGCAGAGTTATATGAGCCCATGCACCAGCATTCAGTGGACATCACAAATGATCAGATTGCAAATTTAGAATAAACGCATTGGGAACTTATTTGTGGAAGCCTTATTTCTACCTGATTTCTACCACAGCCTCTCTTCATAAGCATTAATCTTCATCCACAAATTCAAAACAGTTCTGTTAATGGTTATTATCCATGTCAAGTGGGACTTGCAACAAAATGTTGTGGTCTGGAGTGCTCCTGCTCCAGGTTTCAGCCAGTCAGCATTTCTTCTGGGAAATGTCCCCATGCCCCCATTGATTCCAGCCCCTCCACACTTCAACAGTCAGAGAGCATTCTGTCTACTGAGCACCCAAAGTCCTCACTGGATTGTTTTAGCCAACCATCCACTTTGGGTTTCCCAGACCTTCCCTCTTATATATGGAGGGTGCTGCTTGTTGTTGTTGTTTTAAGTAAAAAAAGGTGTTAAAATGAGGAAGTTCAAATCTTAGTTATTAATTTATTTTTTAAAAAAATAAACATCTTGGGTTGCACAAGAGTGTACAGCTTCTTCAGATTTGCCCCCCCTCCATTTGAAATAAATCTTCATACAGTAATACTACAAGCTTTCCAAACAGAGGAGAATATATTTTCACTTCCCCAAGGCATCTAGAGACTGAGCAGAAGAGATTAATGAAAAACAGAATCACAACGTTTTATCATGGAAAAAAGCAGGCATATTGTAACTATATAGTATGTTAGCTACATCAAGCATTCTTGCATGGTGTACATGTCGTATAGACTTGTTGTTAACCAGTTATTCCTTTCTCCCTTGTTGTCATTTTCTGCTTGTATATATTAAAAATAAATTTATGTAAACCCCCCCATATATTATTATTTTACTACCCTTGTTAATTTTTTAGACAGTTAACATTTCCCCATTTCAATTCTTTGTTGTTGTTGTACTTACTTACTGCAAAGCACTCATAAGCACAGTAAATCCTGCCTATAGCACAGAAAGGAAGAGATAGAGGGCAATTGTGGAGGAGATAGAAACAATGCACAACCTCACTAACAGCAATGGTTAGCAAACAGATGGTAGAGTACCACACGTGGCAGCCTCAAAGCCAATTGCTGAGTACTGCACAATGATGTGGACAACTGGCAGACAACAAACCTGAATCAATAGCTAATGCCTGTAGCCACACCTAAAGTGGCTAACCCTATGGTAAGACCATCTACACCACATAAAGCCCTCCTCAAGGAGTGGGAGGGGGAAAATCTGGGGAAGCCTGCAAGACTTTTTAAGGAGCATTTTTCCCATCCGATATTTGTCCTATCCATGTCAAAGCCCTTATGAGATGCAGAAGAGAAGGATGCAACAGTGTGGTACAGAAGGCAAAGACCCTCAGAACATTGCTTTTATGGTGGCTGCCCCAAAAGAGATATGTCGAGATATGACTGGTGCCCACTATCAGCACTTCCTAGAAACAACTGAAGACATTTTTGTTCTGACTGGATTTCCCAGCTGGATAAATGCGTCTTTTCCACAAGTGTTTATTTTGTTTAGTTTTAGTTTTGTTTCAAATGTATCTTCTGGATTACGTATTTTTAACTGGGTTTCCCACCCCACCCCATTTTATTGAGATAATTTCCTGTGTTTAATGAGATAATTATGTAGAAGATGGTTTTTAGTGTGTTATTATTATTACCCCCAGTAAGAGAACAGAACTCAGAAAAAAATAATTTCTAATGCATAATGCTCATACCCATTACAATTTTGGTCCATAAGAAATCCTGGGCACAACTGTTATTAACTGAAAGGTGAGGCAAGGGAGTTGAGAAGATGCTTCTCTCCTTTCTTAATGTGGTAATGTGCTGTAAGCAAAAAGCTGAAATGGAGGGATATTCGCACAAAGTCCCTTGCTGTATGTCTCCATTGCTTTCCCATGCACAACAAAGCCTTCAGCTTAAGACAAGCTCCTACCTATAAAAATAATGGAAGCATAGATGACAAAATTAAAAATATCTAGTTCATTCAAAGAACAGGCTAGGCGCCATCTGTAATTATCCATGGAAAAATTATCAGATTAGATTTATTTGAATTAATAATACAAATAATGCAGGTGACCTTCATAAAAATCATACCTTCTAAGAAAAATGCTAGGAAAAACAATTTTTTGTAGCTTCTGAACCAGTAACAAACGTTAGAAAATGAAGATATTGAAGATAAATTTTATGTTTCAACATTTTCCAATTATAATACCCTACAGTGCAGTATGATATGGCAAAGGCTATTAATGAGTTATATTTCAGATCAAAAATAAAATCCAACCAGAATAAAACTTAGCTTATCACAAGTTCATAAGGATTCTTGGCTGTGCTGAACATCAAGTGGTACCATAACTGATAGATCAGTTGACTGGCATAAAAATTCAAACTTACCCATGTATGAAAAAAGTAGCAATAACATAATGTATCATTTTATGCCCTGTTTTAATAAGTTGATGAACATTAATGACAACTCTGGGTGCAATCCTGCTTGCTCCACGCAGAAGGTGCAAGGGTCTAGCATTGCCCTCCATTCCCACATGACAGCCCATGTTGTCCATGTCTGAGCATTTCCTTCCAGCAGGAGATGCCCTGGAATTTTACTCAACCCTTCAACACAAAGTCACTCTTGTCAGATATGGGAGCAGGGCCTTGTGTCTGGACCTGGACAGGAGGTGGTGGTTGCTCAGTGCTTTCGTGTGAGGCTTATGCTTGACGTGAACACTTCATCCATGACAAAACTCACAGCAGTGATGACTGGGCACCCAACCAGAAATCATGATAGAGAAGGGGGAGCGATACTGGACTCTTAACTGAGCTCCTTTGTGCCCTGAGCTCCATGCTTGAGGCAAGTGAGATTGTGCTTTCTTATCATTAATGCCACACTTTATATTTCAAGAAAGTGTAAGAATTCTGGCTTTGAACTTAATGTTAACTTTAAAAAAAAAATTGGCACAGGGATTTTCACATACCTAGGAAGAGCTCTCCATAGACATGTCAATTTAACCAGTAATGATCCTGTTACCTCATAGGAAGAAATTGCTTTTAAAATAAATGATGAAAATGTTGGGCATGTGGAGCCCAGAAGGGTGAATTTTTCCACACGTGGCAAATACATTCAAAAGGGGTACAATTTTATTTTTTTTTAATGACTGCAGAAAGCATAAAGGAGATGGCAGGGTATACTTTACTCCTAGACCCTTTAATTTACTTCCCAATTACATTAAGAAAAATATTGCTAAAGAGGATAAAGAATTAATTCTCAGTAGGGCCGTCACAGCACGAATAATTTTGGTCCAATATTGGAAGTCTCAGAAGTGCCTGTCTGAGGCAGAATGGCTATCCAAATTATGATATACTGCTGTGCTGGCTAAATTAGGATCTTAATCAAGGGGTAGAGAACAAGGCAGAATACAAGACACTTGGGCTGTTTTGCTTTACTTATGGAGAGAAAAGAATAGGTGTCCGGAAAGGATAAAAAAAAATAGTTTCATTAATTTAGAATATTAGAGTTATTCCTAAATGCATATATTTTCTGGAGCTTTTAGAAATAATAAATTATTATATCCATCATTGGATGTTTCTTTAGATGCTGCATATTTCCTTCTATCTTTGGACATGTACTGTAGGAGGGTTATCATTTTGCTTGTTGCTATGTTTTGCTTCCCAAGTTTTTTGCTGCTGTTCTATTGGGTCTATTCAATGAAGGTCTACCAGGCTTGCATGTTGAGCATGCTGCTTTATGGCAGTGAGTCTTGGACAACTTACACCCATCAGGAGCGATGCCTCAATGTCTTCCACATGTGCTGCATCAGGAAGATTTGGGGCATCACGTGGCAGGATAGAGTCTCAAGCAAAGGTGTGCTCTCCCAAGCCCACATTCCCAGCAGGTTCGCACTCCTGTCTCAGCAACATCTACACTGGTGTCGTCATGTCTACCGAATGGAAGATGGCAGGATCCCCAAGGATGTACTCTATGGGGAACTAGCTTCAGGCACCAGGCCCACTGACAGACCAACTCTGTGTTACAAAGATGTTTGCAAAAGAGACATGGAGGCTGGCAACATTATCCCCGCCATGTGGGAATCCCTTGCAGATTACCAAAGCACCGGAAGACAATCAGTCAAGTTGTGTACCCCAGCAGTGACCAAAGGAGGAATGGCTGCTGGGAGGAGCACACAAAGCAGATACACCACAGTACACCAGCATCAGCACAACCAGACACCTTCATCTGCCCCAGCCGCAACAAAACATGTCTCTTCTGTATCGGTCTCTATAGCCCCAGCAGGAGCTTTAACTCTCCAGTGGTTTGACTTCACACCTGAAGGAGCACTCTTCCATTGTCTCCCAAAACAGATGGATGCCAGCAACTATAGAATTTTGGGTGGTTCTTCTTCTAATGAAAATCATCGAGATAGCAATTAAGGCTTGTATATAATTCTACCTTTTAAAAAAAGAAGACTGCCGTTCGGTCAGTAAAAATGATAATTTCAGAATTAGTCTAGCCTAGCCTAGCCTTCTCCTGCTTTGCATGCACAGGAAATGTTTTATACTGAATATCATTTGGTCCTGCTCTTTCTGATTGTTTGAGTAAGCTCAGTATACATAATGTCATTATACGGTTTGGTCAGTAGATGGCACTGGTTTTGCCTAGTTTCCTGACCCATAGTTTAAACAAACCACAGTTCCCAGGTTTTGACACCATGGGGATTGGAGAACTGTGGTTCATTCAGAATCAGAATAGAAAGCTTCTGATCTCTTTCTCACCAGCAAAATGAAAAGAGTGACAGGGGTCCACATGAGCCTTAAATTCGCTGCAGCTCATTTGCACAGTGGGAAATTAGCTTTTCTGCTGACAGAATGTAAGGCAGATGGCCTAAATTTTTTATGGAGTCTGTAGAATTAAACACACGCCTTAATTTCTCCAAAAGGAAGAAATTTCCCTGAGATTTAGAAGGAAAAGCCAGCAGGTTGCTCCTACTGCTCACGAGCATCTTCCAGCTGTGGGGGTTGCCTCACTTTGCCAAATGGTAGAGCCAGCCCTGGCCTGGAGTCCAATGAGACCTTAGTTTGAGCCCTCTGTATTATTGCCACCAGGTAAGTTGAGAGAGAGAGAGAGAGAGAGAGAGAGAGAGAGAGAGAGAGAGAGAGAAGAGGGTAAGAGTAGAATGGCAGTCCTGCAAGTGTGTGTTTCTTTAAGGGTGGGGACAGATAGTTTAAGCAGTTATGAGCCTGGCTTAGGCACCAAAGGCGTCAAGGCCCAATTTATAATAGGCCCAGTTTAACAAATTTACTGTTCAAATCCCATGGAAAACCAAGCTCACGCTTATCCCTAGTTGTTCTTTCTGGGTTAGTTTAGTTGAACGCTGTAAGCCCAGTCTTTCTGCCTCAACAATGGTACCAAATGGTAGCAAAATCAACAGCAGCAGCAATATAAAGCTGGTTGAACAAGCTAACAAAGTAAACACCATAAAAAATACAGCAGCAACGAAACAACCAAGTGGAGACCAAATTAAAACCAGCATCTAAAAAGCAAAACCTCAATGGAAAGCACCCTTTTCACTTTCCATTGGAAGGTAGGGGGAAAGGGGATCCACCATGTTACTGAGAAGATAACTGCCCATTAGGCCCTCATGTATGCGTGCATGCTTTGTGTACAGCATTTATACATGCTCTGTTTTTACAGAAAAATTAAGCGTGATGAATACTTAACAATAATCACAAAACCATAAAAATCAGCAGACAATTTCAGCATCAGAGAATAAAACAGCACAGAGAAATGCAGACTATGACTGAAAATATACAAAAGATCTAAGATTCAGTGGATTCAAAAGCATTGTAAAATAAAACAGTCCTAACATGGTGCCAGCAGCCCCTCTGAGGAGGCATTTGATAACCAGGGTGCAAACGTGGAAAAGTCCCTGTAACATTCAAAAAGTGTGAGAGAGCATCCGCCACAGGGGAAAGAGTATACTGTTTCCTGTTTCAGAAGACCATTCAGCAAAAAGATGTGCGGGTGCAGCCATGAGAACAAGAAGTGCAAAACACTGTTTCAACATTTACAGCAATATATAAACACATCATTTGTCTTGTGTTATTTTCCCAGCCTTATACTGACTTGGGATCTTTAGTGCTATACAGATATGAAATGGAAGAGGCAATGGCTTCTGTGATGGGCTGGTGTGAAATCATTTCATAATCATAGAACTCATGAGCCCAAACAGCCAAAAAAAACACACAAAACCATTGGTAACAGCCCTAATAGGACTGCAACCTTTAAGCAAAAGGGCCCTTTCCCCAGAAATTTTTAGCCTTGGATTCTGATACTCAGGTGCAAGATAAACATATATTTCATCAAATTTGAAGAGGAGATGTGGATATAAATTGCAGTTCCATCTTTAAAATTACATTAGTGGTAAATGGGGAAGAATCATGTCCTTGTTTATATATATTTTAAAAGTGGTTGTTTACACATTTGAGTGTGTACGTGCTCTTTGTATCCAAGGTGCAACTCCTGAATTTTGTGCAAAAATTATTGCATTGTAAGTAGTGATCCCAAACTACCACATGGAATATCACCACACTAGTTATTTGAATCCCTTCATAGTTTTCTTTTGTCTATCTTGCTTCTCCATATTATATTCTGCATGGCTAGATGAGTCATCCTGGCCCTTGGACTGGGATTCTTTGACCTTTCTTCATGCATTAGTATGTAAAATTATTGCTTACGTTTTCCCAACAAAGAATACTCTGAGCATCTAGCTGCTTTCATTATTCATGCTCTATTAATAATACACTTTGAGTTTCATTCAGAGGTGTACTAGGAAACTTCTGTTCCCAGTGACCTAAGCAGTTTCAGTTCAGATGCTAATGAACTTCTTTTATTTGTCCTGACCTTGATAAGCAACAAAACAAAGAGTTGACTAGCTGTACCAAGCTCGGTGTTTAGACATTGGAGTTTTTCAGTATTTCTCTAGATCAGATCTTTTGTGTGGTGACAAAATAGAATTCCTACAAAAGAAACATGGAAATGTGCACCAGTTTTTAGGAATAATTATCAGCATATCGTTTTACCCTCATACCCAACCCCAACCCCACTTAGGCAACCATGTGCTTAAAAATAAGCTTTAAAAGGCTAGCCTGTCTGCTGAGGGCAGATTATCTTTGGCAATCACTCATAGCCAAGTAAGACTGTCTTCCATAAACAGTCTTAACAGTGAGTACGTGACTGTGGAGTACAATTCTGGATCCACACGTCCTTCCACAGTGGGGACATAGGTTTCCAGGTGGAGTTGATCATGGTGAGGATTTGCCAAATGTGCATTCCTCTTAGCACGTTTCTCCCTTTCGTCCTGAGTTCGAGCATCTTCAAAGTCCATGACACCTTTGGTAAAGGCTGTTCTCCAACTGAAGAGCTCACAGGCCAGTGTTTCCCAATTGTCGGTGTTATGTATTGAAGTTCTCACCCTGGCCACCAGGAGTATCGTGTATATAGTTTTGACTCAGGTCCACGTCAGTTACTTTAGGCGGGAAACCCTGGGTTGTTGTTGCTACAATGTTGACAGCCGGCCGCCTATAAAAGCAGGCCGGCTGAGCTGTTTGCTGTTCAGTTCTGTTCTGGCCCGTGAATAAACAAGAGCTGTTTGAAGAATCACTGTGTCGTCTGATATGTTCACCCACAACTTAACAGTCGGTGTTTATACTTTTTTTTTTTTAGATTTGCCTTGAGAGAGTCTTTAAACCTTTTTTTGTTGACCACCAGCAGTACACTTTCCATTTTTAAGTTCAGAATAGAGTGGTTGCTTTGGAAGATGATAATCAGGCATCCGAATAACATGACCAGTCCAACGAAGTTGATGTTGAAGAATCATTGCTTCATACACCCAAATTGAAGTAAATGGGATTGTGCCCATGTTTAAAGCACAGTATATAGCTGGAGGAATTGACCTAGTGGTAGATATCCTTGTATCCTTTGGAATCCCCTCCCATGAAAAATCTATGTAGCTACCACTTTTTTTCTTTTAGAAGTTGAATCTGTAAACATGCTCTGCTGTTTGTTTATTTTGCTTTCATTGCGTTTTTCATGTTTTATTACGTTAGGATCTTTTATGATCTGAATGTTTCTCATGTTTATTGTGAACCATTTTGGAAATTTACATGGGAAAGTGGTATTAAAAAACACCACAAATAGGTAAATGAAACCATGAGGACAAACAACATTAACAAACCTCTTTTTCATAGTGTGGGGAAGGGTACTAAACTGAGCCCTTCTGTACCCTTGCCTGAGTTTGCAGACTGTAAGTCAGAAGAGATGCTACCTCTTTATCTGGGAGTAGGCACCGCTGAATTCAGCAAAACTTACTTCCGAGTAGACATGGTTAGGATTGTGTGGTAAGGAATGAGATATGCACACACGCAGGCAAAGGAGTGACAGGGGCAAACACTGCTAATAATTTGGCTTATAGGTGTTAGAAGTTTGTAGCTTCACCTGAAAATACTAAATTTTCCTTCAAGTCCTTTCCCTGTTGTTTTTATTTAAACTGTGAATCTCTGAGTACTTTGCTGTTTACTTTTATTTACATACAGTGCCCATGTCATTTAGGCATTTTGACAAATATTAAACCATTATGATGATAACTCCACAAGAAGCTTGGAAAGAGCAGTCAATGATAACAAGATTTGAAAAGTATTGGATGTGACACACCCTGAACAGATGGAAAGGGCTTGTGTCCCTTAACCTGCTCAACTGCTATGCCTAGGGCTCCCTTACTCACACATAACTGACATTAGGTAGAAAAAAATGTTTTGTATAACCAAGGTAATGGGTATTTTATTGAATGTGCTAATCATTAACTTAGGGAATGTAGAATGCAGGTTTTTGTTTTGAACACTTTATTATGGTGTTATGACTTTACAATTAATAGTTAACTTTGTCACTTTGTTTCTTGCCCTTTGAAAAATTAAAAGCTTTTCTTCTGGCAGCAACTGGAGTTTATCCAATCTCTAGCAACTTCTGACTGGATATATGTCTCACTTCACCATATCTGACAAGCTCACATATTGTACCTCTGAAGGTGAGCACTTGTTTCTCTTCTTGTCTTTGGTTTAACATTACTTTTACATCATGGTCAATCTCTGATCTACATGTGAAGCAAACACTTCACTTAAGAATTCAGATATATGGCCAAGACAAGATGCCTGCCAGAGTAGTCAAGAACATATTGCAACCTTGCCTCAGAAAGCAGATATCAGCATCCAAGAAAGAAAGATTACAGCAGTCTTTGCCTAGATATAAATCCTTTGTGCAGGATTATACTCTGCAATGTTTATTGCTGTGCATTTCTGTGACACAGACTGATAACTTACAATATGCACTGAGTACTACATTATGCGGAATGCAGTTTGTAGTCTTTTTTCAAACCTCCAGTGGAGCAATCAAATTTACTGAAGACAGTGAAGAACGCTTGCAAAGATCTGCTGCCTATTTACTCAGCTAAGCCAGATGCATAGGAACATAGGCTGGTGCTGCATTAAAGAAAACCAATCATAGGATTGGAAAGCACTTCAAAGGTCATCTAGGGATGCAGGAAGCTGCCTTACACAAGCTCAGTTTTGCCTACACTGGCAGTGACTCTCCAGGGTTTCAGAAAGGGGACAATCCCATCCCTATCTGAATTCTACCTGAGACTTTCTGCATGCAAAGTAGATGCTCTGCTACTTAGCTATGGCCCTCCTCCATCACAAATGTATCTGGGCCTGATTCCAGTGCCTTTAATAACTGTTGCAGGAGGGGAGTCTGAGGAATTGAGACATATAGCGGTGACGAGGAATGAAGTTTCTGGCCTAATGGATGAAATAAAAACTGAAAAATCACTGGGAATATGAGAGTTCTCAAAGAATTCAAACGTGGAATTGCTCATCTTCTCACAAAAATACGTGACTTGCCCCTCAAAGCAGCCTCCATATCTGATGACTGGAAAGTTACCTATTATTTTAAAGGGGGGGAGGGTCCAGGGCAGATCCTGGAAATTAACAGGCCAGTTAGATTAACATCCGTCCTGGGAACACTGGAGTAAAGTATTGTTAAAGATACAATAGCCAAGCATGTAGAGAAGAACAAGCTGGGGGTCATCCGGCAAAGCTGAATGTTGGGAGATTCAGGACAGACAAAAGGAAGGAATTCTTCACACAAAACAAACTGTGGAAGCCTCTACTACAAGATATCATGGTGCCTGCCAACCTGTATAGCTTTAAAATGGGATGGTGAATGAGGCTACCGCTGGCTTCTGGTCATTATGGCTATATGTTGCCAAGGAATACTAGCCATTGTTGGGGGCAGGCTGGGACAGCAGGAGGGGTTAATTCACTGATGTCATGCTTTGGGCATCACAGAGGCATCTCATTGGCCACTGAGGGGAAGAAAGTTGGACGATATGGGCATCTGGTCTGATCCAGCAGAGCTGCTCTTATGTTCTTAGTAAGGTGCCACAAGGCAAAAAGAGCATCACAAGTAAGTGCAATGAAAATGATGTCAAGCAAGCCGGCCGGTCTCAAATCGTGAATCCTCATTTGAAATGAATTTCAAAGCCAACCCTGTGTGAGAGATCAAATGTATAACATGAGAAGTATGAGTGTGCCTTTCCTCCAGTATGCGCCGGCTTTTCATAGGGTAGTAAAGGTTAAAAATGAAACGAGTCTTCCTCTATAAACGCTGTTCTGAAATGGTAGAAAACCTTGCACAGCCTTTGCAGACATTTACGGGGAAGGTGACATCTGAGATGCTATTTGACACCTCTGCACAACTCTGCACTACGCCGTGTCCTTAGTAATGCACAAGCAATTTAATTACAACTAATACAGGACAGCACACAAGCAAATAATGAGCGTGGTTTGATACCCTGCATATACACACAGCCCACAAAGATTGTTACGTTTTACCTGATTTGCTGAGAGGAACTCCTGGTTATTGTCATTCATTCCCATATACATGTTCTCTCCGTCAAACTGGAAAGACAGAAGAAACCAGTGGTTATCACTGTAGCCAGGAGAGCTAGGTTCTGCTGCTATTTTAGGCGTTTTCCAAGCACTTTCATTCCAAAAAGTTCCATTTTGCCTGAAAAGGATGAGTTCATACTGACTCTCCTGCCCAAAGCAAATTGGGTTGTATACACCAACGTTCCCATGGGTGCTCTTCATTAACATGGACAAGGACATGACCCCACACATTATGCACCTATAGAGAAGCATCCTGAGATTGCATATCCAGTGTAATCAAGGCTCAGTTTGCACCTACTGCATGAGACTCCTAAGAAATTAAAAAAAATAAGACACACAAGAAGAAGTTCTGTAGATCCCACTGTCAGAAAAAGAGTACTCCACCACCTTTTATCACCCATCAGGATTTGGGGTGATGGTCAAGGAAGCTTTACTCAGAGTAGACCCATTGAAATTAATTAACAAAACTAAGGTCCACAAATTTCATTAGGTCTACTCTGCATGATTTTACACCCAAGGATGCACACTGTCCCCTCCCCCACATGTTGCACCAGACATTGTGGGGTAGTTAATTTTGATCTTCTCCCTTTCCTCCCCCCTCCACTGGGTCCCTGTAAACCTGAACCTTTAAGAAGGGATTCTACTTAAACAAGGGTATTCCCACCCCCTTCATTTTGCCTGCTCTATTCTTGTATTGGTCTGCAAAAGGGGTTCATTCAACTCAGCGAGAGTTAGAGGCACAGTCTCTCCCATCTAACTTGATTATAGGTTTTCCTGTCATGGCTCCCCTGAGCCAGTTTGGAGCTGGTTGTAGGTGAACCAAATCATCTGCAGTGAGTTGTCCTAGCAGCTTATGGTAGCCTATGGAGGGAAAGTACACTGCAACTTCCCACCCAGGAAAAAAATATACCCGTATCTTAGGGTGTGTTCATGTTATTGCTTTTGAGTACAGTGAAATTGTTGTCTTCTGCTGCGTTTCACAGCTCCCACCCCCCTTCCCAGCTGCTCACATCAGCAAAGCTTCAATTCTTTTATGCCTGAGCGCACACCAAGGGATGTTGAGCGGTGGGGGTGTTTCACACCATCGCTAGAGTTGGATGAGGAACAGCTTTAGGGCTCCAATCAAGAGCTGGTTTGTGAAACAACGCAAAGCACAGTGGTACCTTGGTTTGTATACGTCTTGGTTTGCATACATTTTGGATTACAAACACATCAAACCCAGAAGTGTGTGTCCCGGTTTGCAACATTATTTTTTTTTGGATCATAGCCCTATTTTTTTTATTTTTTTGATTATGAACAAAAATAATTTGGAGGCCCCATTGGTGAAAGCATACCTTGGGTTACAACCTGTTTTGGTTTACAAACGGACCTCCGGAATGGATTATGGTTGTAAACCAAGGTACCACTGTACAGGATACAGATGCATTTTGGAAATTATAATGTGAACATGGGTGAAAAACCAACACTGGAAATGCAATGGCCAAACAGTGAATGGGAATGTGAACACTACCTTGGTCTCCTCTATACAACTTATTTTCTGACTTCTAAAGATGTTACCCCTGCCACTTGGAGAATGGCACTATCTACATCTTGGATTGTGTGTATGTCTGTGTTTCTGCTTGCCAAACCTTCCCTGCTACTTGATACTTTGGGTTATCCTCCAACCAATATCTCTTGCAAAGTCATTTGGAAACAGAAGCAGCAGGCTTCCAGCAGAAAACTGATCTTACAATTAACAAGAGTCCCTGCCCAAGACACAAAGTCTCAGGTGACCCTTGCCTCCCGAATGAAGGAAAGGCCCTTTGGCATACAAGGCTTTCTCAATCTAGCAGCTGATACTCAAAAAGCTCTACGACGGGCACAAGATGCTGGGTGTAAACCCTTGTGATTATACAAGCCATACTGGATTATTTCTTACAAATTATACTTTCTGCATTAATTACAGTATTAAAAAACATGTAAACCTAAAAGGAACTGTAATAAATATTAACCTGTGCTCCAGTTTTCGCTCCTGCTCACCTTTACTTATTTCTTTTGTCTCCCTCCTTTATTCAGCATCTTATCAGCATGAATCTGTCAAAACTGCTCGAGTGAAATCTTACTCATCTGTATTGCTATGGGGCAACGTAGCAAAAATTATGCACAGGTGGTGAAATATCACGTAAGAGTGCTTTGAACCGCAGAGACTGAGAACCTGGAGGAAATCACCAAACTTGTTCTGATTTCTTTCTCCGGTGCACGTTCTTACAGGGAAGGCCCCAATCTTACCTTCAGAATTGTGCAATGTAATAAAGCTTCTACAGTAAGCTCAAGCCAGACTTAAAGAACCCCTTTCTTGGTTACTTTATCTGAGCATCAGAAAAGGACTGGATGCCACGACACAGCTAGAGGTAGCTGATCTTTCACATTATTATTCAAATTATCTGAGATTTTGAACAAAAAAAAAAAAATAAAACAGGTCAATGAAACTTTTTTAGTGCATCAACATCACTGGTTGAAATCTGTAAGCTTCAGGCTTTAAACAGAATTCTTCTTCAGGCAATGATTTTGAACAAAGGCTGAAAGTCTGGAGCTATATGAAATGCTGGCAAACGTGGGATCCTGCAACATGATTGCAGGTGCTGGGTGGTCTTTGCAGGGGAAAATACTTGGGAGAAGTAGGAATGCTTATCTTTTCCACCACATAACACTTCTCCCCATCCCCCAGCTACCATTTGCTGGAAATGTTGGGATGCAACCTAGCTTGTAGTAAGTATGGTGGTTTTGCATGGGGAGAATGCAGATAAAAGGAGGAAACTCCAAGCTTCCTAGACTGTTTTTCTGAACTAACGTGCTCTAAACTGATACTTTTAGGGTTGCTGACCTCACTTCCACCATCCCTTCCTTCTCCATTCATCCCACTATGAGAGAGAAGACAACTTGTGTGTCTTTACCGAGACGAAAGAATAAGTATGGCTCTTTGTACCTCCAACTTTGATAGAATTAAACTAGGAACTACCTAAATATGCATTTCCTTTAATAAATTTAACTTTCCTGTCTTCCACACTAAAAATCACAGTGAGACTGCTTCTAAGAGTAAATATGTACCTCCAAGATATTTCAGTACAAAAGTTCAAACTTCTTCTGATGCATACAAACTCAATATGCCATCAGCTTTCCCATCAGCCGGACTCTGAGCCTGGAAACAAGTCTGTTTGGAGCGAGGGGTGGTAGCAGAAGCAAAAGAAGAAGGGTTTGTAGGAGGGCATTGGAAGGAAAGGAAAGGATAATAATTCCCTTCCTCCCCATCCTCCTTGATAAACATCCCCAACCCTGTTATTTAATAAAATACAGAACTGAAGACCCCTGTTTTACAGCTTTATATGTAGTCCCTACCTAGCAAGGCATTAACTGAAAATAACTGAAGAATTTTAACCACACTGGAGAAAACCAGAAACAATAGCTTTGATAAATAGGTACATCAATGACACCTTAATTTACATGTCATAAAATAAAGTGCAAGACTCAAAGACCTGCTCAGTTCCTTTGATGACACAACTACTATGTCATCATGCACTGAATTGAGTTTATGTAAGGACGGGCACCACACTGCACACAATGAAAGGTAAAGTAATAGTGACCTGGGTGTGACTTAGGGTGTGGAGTGGCTGGCCACAAACGGTACTGCATCTGTTACACAACATGAAATCAACTCATGCTATGTACACCATATGACCTACACAGGGTCAGCAATGGTTAGGGCAGGATTCCCCTACTCCATCATTCCAAATAAGCACCAGAAAGCTTAGTGTTAAATTGTGTTGTACAAAAATGTACAAGCAATAATGCATATCACTCAGTCACCTTTTAATTCTTTTAGAGTAAGAAAGAACAAGAGACGAACTCCCACTCTTCCCCCTCAAAAATATGAAACCTATGGATTTTAGAGTTTTGGCCTACTAGATGAATTGCCCTAACATGAGTTACGAAGGAACCTGGATCCTTTTAATTACCCTACAAAAAGCCTCTGAACTGATTTGTCTGCAATTTGGCAGGCTTGCTTCACCCTGGAAAAGCTCCTGTGCTTGTAAATTTCATCCACTTTGGCCAAATGGGGGTAAAAATTACAGCTATTTTAGATTCCCAATTATAGTGAATCGGGAACACACAGCTTCATTTTATACAGAACCACTTAGAACTCAAATTTACAGACTGACGCAGATCTTAGGGCTGATGTGCAGCCCTAATATACACACATGTGACTTCAATATTACAAGCATGTTCCTATTTTCTTCTGTGAAACGTTAGAACGTACGCTGTTTCAGATATTATTGCATCATATCCATATCTAGTCTGCCATAATCTCAATAATTTGCAACTACATTAAGCAGTCCAGATTCTAAATCAGTAGAGCTGACTCCCACAATGAAACAACTAGAAAACAAAGGTTGCAGCTTTGAAACCATGATTACAAAACACAAATCAACAGGAGGTGAATTTAGCATTGCACCAAATATTGCATATCTTCTATTCCAGATGTACACTACTGCAAGCAGTATTAATCTACATCTCTCATAAAATGCACGCTCATTTCTATATCCATTCAAAACCCATTATTTTCCATCTCCAGGAAGAAGCCCTAATTGTATCAGCTCCACTCTAGAACTAAGCAAGAAATTGAGTTCATCTTCATATCTATGCCTTTTTAAAAGGTGCTATTTCCTTGGAAGCAAATGCAGACTCTCCCGTTATGTAATTCCAATTTGGTAAAACATACTTGTTTTATTGCTTTATATACTATACTTGCCGCCAACTCAGTAACTGTAATGAAGCCTGTCTTGAAAATTACTGTGCTTCTGATTGCCAACCAGTGAGGCTGAAAATCAACCCTCAAAATTCAGGGGAAACTTCAGAACTTCCTTACTGCAGATTAGATTTTTTTTTTTTTTACCCCTCCAGGCAGTAAGGGCACAAACAAATTTATTATAAAAATTCTCCTGCCAGGGTATTTTTCCAATTAAATGTTTGCCACTTATGCTATAGCCAGGTATAGGAAATAAATAATGTGTGCTGCATTCTCATTCTCATTGCACTGCGCAACGAAATTGAAGACAATCGGCTTCATCATTCCACACTGATTTACGGTTGGAACAAAATATTTTAATATTTTCCTTTTGTTAGGATGGTTTTCTCCCAGTTTCGATTAGAAGTATTTCCTCATGCATGTCGAGATACTAATCAATTTCCAGATATAAGGACATAAATTCATCATACTCTATTTCCAATAAAAAAAAATCGATCTGATTTATCCTTAATTACCTAAACATCCTGCACAATGGAAACAGTTACTTCCTTGTTCTGTTTATTTGAGAGAGAAAATAGCCCGGAACTACTGTCTTAATTATTCTTCTGTCCACATGCAATTGATTTAAAATACATATTTTACTTTGTATGCCCAATAAACAAAGAAGAATTTTAGAGCAGAAAAAGAAGAAAAGGCATGGGTGATGTCTAATTCTTGCAAAGCTCTGAAAAGTTTTATCTATTCTATTTAAATTGGATATTAACACTACCATCATTTTATTTGTATGCTGACTTTCCATAGTTAAAACCATGCTCAAGGTGTCTTCCAACATGAATTTGTTCTACATAATTACAAATATAACAAAAGTAGTCACAAACCATTAATAAAACACATTAGAAAGTACTCAAACTGAACAATTTCCACACAAATCGTAAGATTGAAAAATAAAGATTTTATTATTATTATTAACCCTAAATCATACCCCAAACAGAAGAGTCTGTTCAGCAGTCTTGGCTTTTGCAGGTGGAATCAATCAGGTCCCTGCCCTCCCAGGCCAGATGTAAAAAGGCATGCAAGGCAGGGAGCAGCTCTCACAGCCAAAATGGTCAATCTATATTAATACTCAGTTGGTTAGAGTGTGGAGCTGATAAGGCCAAGGTTGCAGGTTCAATCCCCATTTGGGACAGCTGCATATGCCTGCATTGCAGGGGGTTGGACTAGATGATCCTCAGGGTCCCTTCTAAGTCCAGAATTCTATGATTCTATATATAATACATATAGTGTATATAGTGCATCTATACACACCATCACTAACAGGAGGAGGAGGAGGAGGTCGTCAACAAGTGGCCATTATTACTAGCAGGGGCCAAATTACGTTTTTTAAATGGATAGGAGGATTTTTTAAAGACATTAATTTGGTTCTTCAACAGGTAATTCCCTCCCCCTTCAGATTACATGTAAGTTTGTTGAAGAACAGAGTTAGGAATTTTATTTTAATATTCATTCATGAGCAGCGTACCAGCTTAAAAAACATCAGGATTTGGTAGTTTGCATTAAACTATTTTTGATACCCACTTACTGAATTTCAACTGTTGCTTTTGATACTTGTGTCTCTCCTTTTGGCTTATCTTCTATCAGATTTTAATTGAATTGGTTCTCTTCATATTATATTACACACACACACACACACACACACACACACACACGTACACGTATTATATTCCTCTGTTTGTTCTCTAGCACACTGTTCTTCTGTGTTGTTGTTACTGTTTGCTGGTTACATAATTTGAAGTAGGGTGGGACTGTGTGAGAAATAACCCCACGCCTAGGATTAACTGACAACCAGCCATGGAGGTGTCAAGCTGAATTCAATGGCTTAATCGAAACAAAAAACAAAAAATTCCTTCCAGTAGCACCTTAGAGACCAACTAAGTTTGTTATTGGCATAAGCTTTCGTGTACACGCACACATCTTCAGATACACTGAAACAGAAGAAGAAACAATCTGAAGAAGTGTGCATGCACACGAAAGCTCATACCAATAACAAACTTAGTTGATCTCTAAGGCAGTGTTTCCCAAACGTTTTTGGGCAACGGCACACCTGTGTACTAAAAAAAAATCTCGCGGCACACCACCATTAAAGCCCCGCCCCGTGACGTCAGCGCGCAGCGTCACGCCGGGAGGGACGCACAAAAGTGAACGTTTTTTCCCTCGGCAGCTCCTCTCAGCTGCGCTCAATCCGCCTCCGCGCAGGCTGAGGGAGGGAGGGAGGGGCGCGTGTGACCCGTCTCTGCTGGGAGACCAAACCCAGCGAGACAGAGTCGCGCGGAGGCGCCCAGGCAGCGCTGCCGGCTGCGAGGAGGAGCGCCAGGCAGCAGCAGGAGGCGCGGCCTCTCCTCGCCGCCCCCGCCCCGCCTCTCGCCGCCCGACTCGCCCGCCTCCCTCCAGGCATCTCGCGGCACACCAGCCGGTGTCTCCCGGCACACTCGTGTGCCGGGGAACACCGGTTGGGAAACACTGCTCTAAGGTGCTACTGGAAGGAATTTTTTATTATTATTTTGTTTCGACTACGGCAGACCAACACGGCTACCTACCTGTAACTAGATCAATGGCTTGATGTTTGTTGAGTGTGGTATCTGCAATGAGCTATGGTGAAAAAAGCAACTAAGTGTCTTTAACCTTTTTGTTCAAAGTTCAAATTTAGCAAAATACCACCCTCCATGTTGCTTAGGTAGTAACTACAAAACAGATTCCCATAAATGTGTTTCTTCGTCAGTTTGCAATTTTAGGTCATTTGTTCTAGATAAAAAGCAATGGAACGCAGCTTTTTAACGTTTTTAAAGGTAACATTGACATGCACTACAAATACTATAAGCACTATAAAAATAGTAAAAAGAAAGCGGTAAGAATTGGGATTTTTTTGTTTGTAAATGATCTTTAAAAAATACAAACATCTTGTCCAGAATCAGAACAGGAAAGCACTGTCAACAAAGCAGCAAATTTCACAGACATTGATGGGAAAGTCTGGGCATGTTCCTGGAGTTGGTTTTGCTCCTAAACTGTCTGGTAGCATCTGAGCTCAAAGATGTCTTTGCAGAGTTTTGCCAGATGCTGTAGCTATACCAGCCAGTGGAGAAAGAATATCTGGCCACTTTAACACATCTTGTTCCCAATCAGTATAGACAACTGCAAAGCACTCTGTGTGGGGCTGCCCTTAAAAAATGTTTAGCCCCACACAGTTGTAGCAGCCAGAGTGTTAAATGGGGCCCATTTTTTTTGAATACTGTATGCTTCTCTAGTTCTAATTTGCATTGGCTTCCAGTTCATTTCTAGGAACAACTTCACAATCCAAACTCTGGTTAGAATCATAGAACTGAAGAGTTGGAAGGAACCTGAGGGTCATCTAGTCCAACCTCCCTGTAATGCAGGAATCTCAGCTAAGGCATCCATGACAGATGGCCATCCAGCCTCTGCTTACAAACCTCCAAGGAAGGAGAGTCCACCACCTTCCAAAGGAGTCTGTTCCGCTGTCAAACAGCTCTTAGAATCAGAAAGTTCTTCCTGATGTTTAGTCAGAATCTCCATTCTTGAATCCATTGGTTGGTGTGTCCTAGCCACTATAGCAGGAAAAAACAAGCTACCGTATTTTTCGCACCATAGGACGCACTTTTCCCGTCTTAAAAACTAAGGGGAAAAGTCTGTGCGTCCTATAGAGCGAATGCAGGGAGGAGGCAGGCAGGAAAAGCCCTCAAGAGCCCCACACAAGCTTCGCGCGGCTCTTGCGGGCTTTTCCCCAAGAGGGAGAAGGGACTGACGCCGCCAGTCAGTCCCTTCTCCCTCCTCTAGAAAAGCCTTGCACAACCTCTCCAGCCGGGGGGAGGCTTCGCAAGGCTAAAGAGGAAGCCAGGGCAGCGAGCGCGATGCATCCCGTTCGCTGCCCTGGCTTCCTCTTTAGACTTGCGCGCCTCTCCAGCGGGGGTGGTGGGGGTGGGAGGCTTCGCAAGGCTAAAGAGGAGCCAGGGCAGCGAGCGCGATCCATCCCGTTCGCTGCCTGGCTTCCCCTTTAGACTTGCGCGCCTCTCCGGGGGTGGGGGTGGGGAGGAAGCCAGGCAGCGAACGGGATGGATCGCGCTCGCTGCCTGGCTTCCCCTTTAGACTTGCGCGCCTCTCCGGGGGTGGGGGGGGGGTGGGAGGCTTCGCATGTCTAAAGGGGAAGCCAGGGCAGCGAGCGCGATCCATCCCGTTCGCTGCCTGGCTTCCCCTTTAGACTTGCGCGCCTCTCCGGGGGTGGGGGTGGGGAGGAAGCCAGGCAGCGAACGGGATGGATCGCGCTCGCTGCCTGGCTTCCCCTTTAGACTTGCGCGCCTCTCCGGGGGTGGGGGGGGGTGGGAGGCTTCGCATGTCTAAAGGGGAAGCCAGGGCAGCGAGCGCGATCCATCCCGTTCGCTGCCTGGCTTCCCCTTTAGACTTGCGCGCCTCTCCGGGGGTGGGGGGTGGGTGGGAGGAAGCCAGGCAGCGAACGGGATGGATCGCGCTCGCTGCCTGGCTTCCCCTTTAGACTTGCGCGCCTCTCCGGGGGTGGGGGGGGTGGGAGGCTTCGCATGTCTAAAGGGGAAGCCAGGGCAGCGAGCGCGATCCATCCCGTTCGCTGCCTGGCTTCCCCTTTAGACTTGCGCGCCTCTCCGGGGGTGGGGGGGGGTGGGAGGAAGCCAGGCAGCGAACGGGATGGATCGCGCTCGCTGCCTGGCTTCCCCTTTAGACTTGCGCGCCTCTCCGGGGGTGGGGGGGGTGGGAGGCTTCGCATGTCTAAAGGGGAAGCCAGGGCAGCGAGCGCGATCCATCCCGTTCGCTGCCTGGCTTCCCCTTTGGACTTGCGCGCCTCTCCGGGGGTGGGGGGGGGGAGGAAGCCAGGGCAGCGAGCGCGATCCATCCCGTTCACTGCCCTGGCTTCCTCTTTAGCCTTGCGTGCCTCTCCAGCCGCAAGAGATCTACCAGAGGTAGATCTTAACCCTTGCCTCACCTGGGAGCTTCTCTGGGCAGGAATTCCCTCAGCTTAAGTGAGGTGGGGGAAGTGTGGCAAGTAGGGGGGTATCTACCTAGACACTGAAGCCACATGTCTCTCAGATGAAAATTGGGAGTGGGCATTGTGTGAAGTGCTCTGATGGTGTTTCCTGCTTGGCAGGGGGTTGGACTCGATGGCCCTTGTGGTCTATTCCAATTCTATGATTCTATGATTCTAAGTGGCTGTGGATCTCCTGCTGCAGAACTGTAGGACTGTATAGAGTTGGGAGGGCCACCTGAGGGTCATCTAGCCCAGCCCCCTCACAATGTAGGAATCACAGCTAAAGAACGCCAGGCAGATGGTCCCCCAACCGCTGCTTAAAAGCCTCCAGTGGTGGAGACCCCAAACACCTTCCGAGGTCATAGAATTGCAAGGTTGGAAGGGAACCCCAGGAGTCATCTAGTCCAGCCCCGGTGGACAGCGGGCGCAATCCATCCCGTTGCACAAGACTAAAGATGCTGTGCAAGGCTAAAGA
This sequence comes from Podarcis bocagei, assembly GCF_964188305.1. Classification (NCBI taxonomy): domain Eukaryota; kingdom Metazoa; phylum Chordata; class Lepidosauria; order Squamata; family Lacertidae; genus Podarcis; species Podarcis bocagei. The sequence goes on from NC_138129.1 coordinate 31,618,884, forward strand.
GGAAGCCAGGGCAGTGGGTGCCTGCCCTGGACTGCCTTGTCTTCTTCTTTAGCCGCGCTGGAGAGGTTTAGCTCCTGGCTGGAGAGGTTGCGCGGCTATGGATCCCGTGCGCTGTCTTGGCTTCTTTGCTCTTTGGGGCTGGTGGGGGAACCCGGGCTTCCCCCGCAGCCCCAAGAAGCTCTGGGAGAAGCAGACAGGCTGCGCACAGCCTGTCCGTTGCTCTTTGTGGCTGGGGGGAGGGATAATATTTTTTTCCTTGATTTCCCCCTCTAAAAACTAGGTGCGTCCTGTGGTCCGGTGCGTCCAATAGAGCGAAAAATACGGTAGCTCCAATTCTCCACGTGACAACCCTTTAGATATTTGAAGATGGCTATCATATCTCCTCTCAGTCTCCTCTTTTCCAAGCTAAACATACCCAACTCCCTCAAGTGTTCACTTGTACGGTTTCTCCTGTGTGTTTGTAGATGTACGGTCAGTTTCGAACCTTCGCTGATGCACTTTCCGCACTCCATACATTCAAATGAATAAAAGTAAATGTATGTTTTACTTATAAAGCTGTAAACCAGGGATCGCTAATCCAGCAGCTTTAGACATCCTGGTTGGTGGTCCTGTTTTGTGGGTGGTTTGTTGGATGTGTGTGGAATTGGGGTTTGTTTGTGAAAGGGCCTTTCTGATGGGAGGTGGATGGGAGGCTCAAGTATGTTCCGTATGTGTTTTATTGAGAGACTTTCTCTAATTCTGTGTTATACCGCCACCCTCAAAGCAGTCGTTTTGTAAGTGGCACCCACAGCACTTTCTCAAAATTCAGAATATGCCTGCTGGCCCAAAATGGTTGTTAACCCTTGCCTTAAACGGTTTGGAATGTTGCAAACGGCTTGATGATGAAGTTGTTGTTTGTTTATTAAATCTGTATACTGCCCTCCATCTAAAGATCCCAGGGCAGTTCACAACAGAAAGAAGTTGTGTATCATTAACAGCGATATCAAAATCCCAATTTGCAAATGCTACTATTTTGATTGAACTATATCGAGCTTTTAAATACTGAAGTGTTATGGCATTTTTAAAAGATATGGCTATGTCGTGTCACATACTTTTGCACAGAACGGATGAATGAGCCCATAGGCTCCAATGCTACCAAAATAAACACGCTTAAAATAAAGGGGGCAGGATCAAGAGAGCTTCTGGGTAGTTAATATTCGATATCCAATGAAAACAAGGGGAGCTTTTGCATGGGTTTGTCTGACAATCTTAAAGTCTTAAGTCTTAACCAATCTTAAAGATTATATCTACCAGGGATGTACAGGAAATACCCTTTTATTTGTTAATTAAAGCATATATATATATATATATATATTTGCTTTCGTAGATTTTCACGGGTACAGGAATGTAGGTTTTGGTGTCTTCGGGTGTCTTCCCGTGTAAGAGTTGGGGTGTCTAGGCGACGTTTCGACGAGGTCTCACTCGTCATCTTCAGGCTGGTGCTTTCAGAGCTCTGTTCTAGTAACAAGAAGCCGAAAGCACCAGCCTGAAGATGACGAGTGAGACCTCGTCGAAACGTCGCCTAGACACCCCAACTCTTACACGGGAAGACACCCGAAGACACCAAAACCTACATATATATATATATATATATATATATATATATATATATATATATATATGTAGGTTTTGGTGTCTTCGGGTGTCTTCCCGTGTAAGAGTTGGGGTGTCTAGGCGACGTTTCGGCAGTTGCGTAGGAACAAGAGATCACATAAGATGGTGGCTCTTCTCGTAGGTTCTTGTCAGCTGGAAGGTTTCCTCCCCGTAGAGGTGAGATATTTGCTTTCGTAGATTTTCACGGGTACAGGAATGTAGGTTTTGGTGTCTTCGGGTGTCTTCCCGTGTAAGAGTTGGGGTGTCTAGGCGACGTTTCGGCAGTTGCGTAGGAACAAGAGATCACATAAGATGGTGGCTCTTCTCGTAGGTTCTTGTCAGCTGGAAGGTTTCCTCCCCGTAGAGGTGAGATATTTGCTTTCGTAGATTTTCACGGGTACAGGAATGTAGGTTTTGGTGTCTTCGGGTGTCTTCCCGTGTAAGAGTTGGGGTGTCTAGGCGACGTTTCGGCAGTTGCGTAGGAACAAGAGATCACATAAGATGGTGGCTCTTCTCGTAGGTTCTTGTCAGCTGGAAGGTTTCCTCCCCGTAGAGGTGAGATATTTGCTTTCGTAGATTTTCACGGGTACAGGAATGTAGGTTTTGGTGTCTTCGGGTGTCTTCCCGTGTAAGAGTTGGGGTGTCTAGGCGACGTTTCGGCAGTTGCGTAGGAACAAGAGATCACATAAGATGGTGGCTCTTCTCGTAGGTTCTTGTCAGCTGGAAGGTTTCCTCCCCGTAGAGGTGAGATATTTGCTTTCGTAGATTTTCACGGGTACAGGAATGTAGGTTTTGGTGTCTTCGGGTGTCTTCCCGTGTAAGAGTTGGGGTGTCTAGGCGACGTTTCGGCAGTTGCGTAGGAACAAGAGATCACATAAGATGGTGGCTCTTCTCGTAGGTTCTTGTCAGCTGGAAGGTTTCCTCCCCGTAGAGGTGAGATATTTGCTTTCGTAGATTTTCACGGGTACAGGAATGTAGGTTTTGGTGTCTTCGGGTGTCTTCCCGTGTAAGAGTTGGGGTGTCTAGGCGACGTTTCGGCAGTTGCGTAGGAACAAGAGATCACATAAGATGGTGGCTCTTCTCGTAGGTTCTTGTCAGCTGGAAGGTTTCCTCCCCGTAGAGGTGAGATATTTGCTTTCGTAGATTTTCACGGGTACAGGAATGTAGGTTTTGGTGTCTTCGGGTGTCTTCCCGTGTAAGAGTTGGGGTGTCTAGGCGACGTTTCGGCAGTTGCGTAGGAACAAGAGATCACATAAGATGGTGGCTCTTCTCGTAGGTTCTTGTCAGCTGGAAGGTTTCCTCCCCGTAGAGGTGAGATATTTGCTTTCGTAGATTTTCACGGGTACAGGAATGTAGGTTTTGGTGTCTTCGGGTGTCTTCCCGTGTAAGAGTTGGGGTGTCTAGGCGACGTTTCGGCAGTTGCGTAGGAACAAGAGATCACATAAGATGGTGGCTCTTCTCGTAGGTTCTTGTCAGCTGGAAGGTTTCCTCCCCGTAGAGGTGAGATATTTGCTTTCGTAGATTTTCACGGGTACAGGAATGTAGGTTTTGGTGTCTTCGGGTGTCTTCCCGTGTAAGAGTTGGGGTGTCTAGGCGACGTTTCGGCAGTTGCGTAGGAACAAGAGATCACATAAGATGGTGGCTCTTCTCGTAGGTTCTTGTCAGCTGGAAGGTTTCCTCCCCGTAGAGGTGAGATATTTGCTTTCGTAGATTTTCACGGGTACAGGAATGTAGGTTTTGGTGTCTTCGGGTGTCTTCCCGTGTAAGAGTTGGGGTGTCTAGGCGACGTTTCGGCAGTTGCGTAGGAACAAGAGATCACATAAGATGGTGGCTCTTCTCGTAGGTTCTTGTCAGCTGGAAGGTTTCCTCCCCGTAGAGGTGAGATATTTGCTTTCGTAGATTTTCACGGGTACAGGAATGTAGGTTTTGGTGTCTTCGGGTGTCTTCCCGTGTAAGAGTTGGGGTGTCTAGGCGACGTTTCGGCAGTTGCGTAGGAACAAGAGATCACATAAGATGGTGGCTCTTCTCGTAGGTTCTTGTCAGCTGGAAGGTTTCCTCCCCGTAGAGGTGAGATATTTGCTTTCGTAGATTTTCACGGGTACAGGAATGTAGGTTTTGGTGTCTTCGGGTGTCTTCCCGTGTAAGAGTTGGGGTGTCTAGGCGACGTTTCGGCAGTTGCGTAGGAACAAGAGATCACATAAGATGGTGGCTCTTCTCGTAGGTTCTTGTCAGCTGGAAGGTTTCCTCCCCGTAGAGGTGAGATATTTGCTTTCGTAGATTTTCACGGGTACAGGAATGTAGGTTTTGGTGTCTTCGGGTGTCTTCCCGTGTAAGAGTTGGGGTGTCTAGGCGACGTTTCGGCAGAGTTACTCTTACACGGGAAGACACCCGAAGACACCAAAACCTACATTCCTGTACCCGTGAAAATCTACGAAAGCAAATATCTCACCTCTACGGGGAGGAAACCTTCCAGCTGACAAGAACCTACGAGAAGAGCCACCATCTTATGTGATCTCTTGTTCCTACGCAACTGCCGAAACGTCGCCTAGACACCCCAACTCTTACACGGGAAGACACCCGAAGACACCAAAACCTACATTCCTGTACCCGTGAAAATCTACGAAAGCAAATATCTCACCTCTACGGGGAGGAAACCTTCCAGCTGACAAGAACCTACGAGAAGAGCCACCATCTTATGTGATCTCTTGTTCCTACGCAACTGCCGAAACGTCGCCTAGACACCCCAACTCTTACACGGGAAGACACCCGAAGACACCAAAACCTACATTCCTGTACCCGTGAAAATCTACGAAAGCAAATATCTCACCTCTACGGGGAGGAAACCTTCCAGCTGACAAGAACCTACGAGAAGAGCCACCATCTTATGTGATCTCTTGTTCCTACGCAACTGCCGAAACGTCGCCTAGACACCCCAACTCTTACACGGGAAGACACCCGAAGACACCAAAACCTACATTCCTGTACCCGTGAAAATCTACGAAAGCAAATATCTCACCTCTACGGGGAGGAAACCTTCCAGCTGACAAGAACCTACGAGAAGAGCCACCATCTTATGTGATCTCTTGTTCCTACGCAACTGCCGAAACGTCGCCTAGACACCCCAACTCTTACACGGGAAGACACCCGAAGACACCAAAACCTACATTCCTGTACCCGTGAAAATCTACGAAAGCATATATATATATATATATATATATATATATATATATATATATATAACATGAATAGCAACGCTCTTGTGTCAATACTTATTAAATTTATACTGTCATGCAGGTTGAGATATAATAACACACACACACCTGCTTTTATTATTTATTTATTTGTAAATAAAACTTCTAACTTCATTATTAAAAATTACATTTCCTACATCAGTGGTGTCCAAACTTTTTCCAAAGAGGGCCAGATTTTATGAACTGAAGGGCAGTGAGGGCCGACTAAGGGGCCAACCAAAGTTGCTAAGCTTTTTAGGATTGAAGTTGCTGAGGTTTTTTTAGGATTTTACCCCAGGAAATAAACTGCCACAGGGGCCAGATTAAACCAACCAGTGGGCCAGATTAGGCCCCCAAAACAGACTTTGTACATGCCTGTCCTACAGGCTTTAAGAATCGAAATACTGTAGTTTTTCCTTCATCCTTTTCCTCCTTCCATCTTAGCTGTAATATTAATCCCTGTGCTAGTTCCTTCCTTGTAAAGTCCCAAGTCCTTGTGGCAGATCAGAAGCCATATGTACAATCTGCAGGGTTAATACTAAAACAAACACCTCAGAATGCTGCCATGCCTGCTTTGTCAATGCTCATTTCTGTCAAGTCCCAGGGATGTAAAATGTCTTCCTCTGGCCTGCTGCCATCGAAATCTCCTACCCACAGGGCCACCAGTGTGTTTTCCTAAAAGAATTATTAAGCATTGGCTCCCTTCTGGGAATATATACCACTAAGGTTAGCCTAATCTCTTTTAACTGCAGTTTTCCCATTAAGACCTTTATACAAACTCTTGCCCACAGTGATCCACTTAGCATTATTCATTTGACCACTGAAATGCATGGATTTCCCCTGAGTTGGTAATGTCAAAGAGGGTCAATAGTTCAGCAACAGATTTATTTAAACCCTCAGAAAACTATAGGGAACTAAGTAGCAACAGTTCTATTTCTCACTGCTGCACACACTATGTGACAGGGCTGACCACCGACTTTGTTTTCATCGCTACAGCATGCATTGTTATTTCTCACGCCATTTAGGTGGTTACAGAAGCAAAGCTACTGCAAAAGTGATTTGGCATTTACTAAGGAATGGTTTTCAAGCTGCTGTGAGATTCTGTTTTGGATTTAATGCCACATTTGGATTTAAAGCCGGTGAGGTAGTTTTTCTTTCAAAGGATTCTTTCTTTCTACTTTTATTTTATTATTTCAAGGGAGAGAAAGAGGGACAAATTCAAGATGAAAGTGGCAATTTTGACTTTTTGGAAGCAAATGCTTTTGAAACAAACAGGACCTCCTGTTCAGTAAACAACTTCAAGGCGTGTCAATGAAAGATGTGTGCTTCTCATCCCAGTCCTTACAAGCCTAATAACACATGTAGTTCATGTACATTTGCTTAAAAATAATTCCCATTGGACTACAGTCTAAGGGTGCTTTATGGGTTGTACTGTTAATCATCAACAATAGTAAGGAATTTGGAGGTACTGCTGCACATTAAATAATACAGGTACTCCTTAGTGGGCATAATTCATATAATAATTCACACAGTTTATTCAAGAACTTGCTAAACAGTTCAGATCCTTCCCATATAACCCTCAGCTTCAGTAAGAGAAAGTTAGTTTTTAGACTGAAATGGAAGCACATTAATATTTTTCTCTATTTCAAAGTCTAATTACAATTCTTCTCCCTCTCTCCCCACTTTGCCCCTGCCATTTTCTCTTCCCATTATAGCCCTCAAATTGGCCTGCAAATTTTGTTCCTTATTCTGTCCCTCCTACAATCTTTGTCATGGAAATTAGAAACAGAATGTGAAAACACTGCAGAGTTCAAACTCCTGAGCTAACCCTTTCAGGGCTGAATGTATAAGAAAAAGGAAAGTGTTATAAAGAACAGAGATTACTTTGCAGCCATTTTTTTGTTCGGCTATTCCTTCTATGTGCTTTTTCCTAAAAGACCCCAATAAGGAAAGGCTATAAAGATTTCTATATTTCTACAAAACCATGGGTTGGGTCCAATAGAATTTCTTCTCTGTTTAACAAAGGTCAATACTTTTCTCTTAAATCGTGGAGATGTACTGCTGCTGTTGCTTCCCTTTTTCCAACTTTCCCCAGTAGTCTATAGATGCCTAAAGCCCAGGGATTACTATACTAGAGCCAATTAAATTACTCTCTACAGGGCAAAAGAGAAAAATCTCAACCACACATTTTACTTCCCCAAGCATCACACTGCAGCCACCTTACTGAAGCTAAGCAGATTTGGGTCTTCTTGGTTCAAAGATTGAAGATTCCTGGAAACCCTAAATATACTGCCTTGAATTCATTGATAGAAAGATAGAATCCATGTAAATTCCAGGGCAGCTTTAAGGCCTCTCCTTTTGAGAATGAACTGACAATATTTTCTTAATAAATGTCCATTATTAAATATGCAAATAGAGCTGGTGGGAAGAAAGCAGCTTTTCCACTGAACAGTATCCAAAAGATGTTCCTGGTGTATTTGAGACTTCGGAAACATTTCAACAGCAAGCAGAATATACTGCTCCAAAACATGTTGGCAAAGATTTACCCAGTAAGATATGCACAGGATGGCAGAAGATCTGTCAAATTTGGCTTTCATTTGACCCTCAGAAAATACCTTTCTCAGCAGTATTGCCACAATTCTGTTGGAATAAATAAGTCCTACTGCAAGTAATCAAATCCTACTCTTAATATACGGCCCTTCTCTTTAAGTTACCCCGGGCATTAGCCCAGGAAATGAATACAGGCTCTAAAGGCAAGATTGAGAGAGAAAAAATAGTTATGAAATATGTACAGGAACATTTAAACTTAACCCAGTGTGAGTTTTCAAAAGCCAGCAGGCAAAAACCCCCACCATCACTACCCAGAAACATAGATCCCACTGATCTATCTGAACATATCCCAGGATGTTTCAGTAATTAGACTTTAAGTGGCTTTACTTGCTAGTGACTTAATTTGCACCACTGCAATGCAAAACGGGCTTTGGAGCATTTTTATAGGATCCACACACACCCCTTTACTGCATTAAAACATCTGGTGATTTTTTTATTTTTTAAAATCAAATGTAGGTCCCTTTTCAACATTGCAGCTTTCTTTCACAGGGCATTTCCTGCAACTGATTCTGTGACACCTTTGAAAAGCATGCAGAATGAAATAAATTTTAATACAGCTTTCCCATTTGGTCATTTTCATAGTAGGAGTGACAAGCTCAGGTGAAGAGCAATCATGATATAGAAACTGACTAATAACTTTGGGGCTAAAGTTTTCCCTAGGAATAGGAAACCCATAGTTAAGTTTACTAATATTCAACTGCTTGTCACATCTGCAGTTTTACATAATCATAACATTCCTCTTATCCAGGCATGTTTTGTGAACTCACTTCATCAGATACGTACTGCAACAATGGAGTTAAAATGGCAGATAAATGCAAAAACCACAGCCTGTGTCGATTCAATTTAAAATAAGCATAATGACCACTCCCAACAAAAGTAACTGTATCCTTGTAAAGTAAATCAGCCCTCGTACTGGGACAGGAAACCATTATCTATTCAAGTCTCAAGGAATATCAAATAAAACTTTGCTATTAACTTTGTTTTTCCAATTAGAGCTCCCCTTTGAAACTGCTCTGTTGGAAAACAGCCACTTTCAGCACAGCAGCAAAATGCCCAGGTGCTCCAAGATGCTTTGCTGTTAACCCGGCTTTATTTTAACCCTTGACTAGATTAGACCGATTGTCCCTGCAGAAGAGTCACATGACATGAAATGCACTGTACCAAATGCATCGCTTTCAGGGTTTCATTTGTTAAGTCACAGATTGTGCAGGCCTGGCTGGTATTTCTTTAACAAAGGAGCAAACAAGTTTTGCATGTCCCCACACATTGAGTTGAGACATATACACAACTCGAAACAAACAAGGTTAACCGATAATGGTACTGATTTCATATCCTACTCACACAAAGACACCTTGTTGTGTAACTCACAGGAAATGGAGAGTTCATTTGCACAGAGAGAGATGTTACATACAAAGAATCCACAGAGATTGCCAGCAGTTAATATAACAGTAAAAGATAACCAGAAAAACTGCCTTGTTTTTATTTTCTTTCAGGGTTTCAGATAAAAATAGAGAATAAGTGCCTGGTTCACAACATGCTAAATGATTCTCATAATTGAATGTCAGTTAAAAGAATGCCAGGCTTTCAGTTGGTAAGAGCATGAGACTCTTAATCCCAGGGTTGTGGGTTCAAGCCCCATGCTGGGCAAAAGATTCCTGTATTGCAGAGGGTTGGACGAGATGACCCTCGGGTTCCTTACCAACTCTACAATTTTATTATTCTATGAACAAAGGGGAAATGGTGCTTTCTTTTTATTTCCCCATGGCTGTACTCAAAGCAACAAACAAAGCAGCACCAGGCAGAATGACCAGCCATCTAGTGGTGGCTCAGCACTGCCTTCTTGTTGCTGCTCTTTCTTCTGTGCTTAGGGCATCACCACCTCTGTTGGTCCCTTCGCCAAACCTGCTGGTTGTTGGAAGGCCTACCCACCTACTCACCTGCCAATAGGGCAGGAGGAGGAGAGAGGATACCCAGGGCTACCCATCAGCCATGGCATAGCAGTCCAGTCCAAAGGGCCCACAGGAAACTGGATCTAGACCTGCAAAGCAGTTTGTGGTGGACTTTAAATTCTGCCTGTACACTCAGGCCCAGTTGGTACACAAGCTACATTAAACCATGGTTTTCCTGGTTTAGTTATGGATTGTTTTTAACATCAAAACACAACCTGACTCCCTAAACATGGGTTCTTTGGGGCCCAGAAACCAGCACCAGAAATCTTGGTTTGAGGCTGGTTTATGAAACTCAGTTTGCACTATCATTTACCATCTCATCCAAACTCAAGCGCCCAGCGGAACCCACCCACTTTCTATCAAAGCAAATGCAGCACACACTGTATTACAGCCAAATAGTATAAATTATTCTTGTGTGAGTGAAATATTCCTGAAGTATGATGCCTTTGTAAAAAAAAAATTATTAAGTGCAAATTAGAAAACATACATATTTACAACATCCTGAAGTATGATGCCTTTTTCAAGGGCCTATACAAGTTTCATATCCATCACTTAAGTTGCACTTAAAATTCTAGAATGCCACAGAATACAGTTTGCAGTAACATAAATCATTCCAATCATGCAGGCAAGGCTCAAGAATGTTTCTTACCATTAAAAGTTCAGGATTATTTTTAATGTGGAAGTTTTTCTCTACCCCTAACCTTTCCGTATTCCCCCTCCCCAAATAAGTTCTCTCACTGATCAGCCCTAATATGAATAATTTCTTCTGAAAGCCTACATCTGTGCCAATTTTCTTCATGTTTCTGTTCAGACAGACTTTATGCTTATGAGAAAAATATGGAGTATGCTCATTAGTCTGATCAACAAACCTCAAAAGAAACTTAAAGCAGGATGATTTATTTAAATAAACATATTTGTCTATCTAAAAGGGATCTAAATTGAGGAGAGCATAGCCAAGTTAACAGAACTTAAAATGAAATAATTGGAAATACATTTGAATGCCGGATGCTTCTAAGAATAATGTTCCTCCGAAATATGAAATGGGTTGAACCTTCCCAGAAGCAGCTGTGCAAATCTGTAAACAAACATACTTGCACCAACACCAGCTTAATTTATAGGAGTGAGGAACCTGATACAGTCAGACTTCCAGCTCCCATCAGCCCTAGCCCAAATGGGCAATGATAAAAAATTATGGGATGTTTTGGCCCACCCTTGCATGGTGCTTTAGGTACAATCCTATAAGCAGTTACTCGAAAATTCAGGGAATTTGCTTTCTTTAAAAGTGCATGGGTTTGCAGCTGGTTTAATAAGTATTCTACATACAATATTATTAATAATAATATTATTATTATAGCACCATCAATGTGCATGGTGCTTTACAGCATACAAGAGGACAAGTCCTTGGCAGAGGAAATTACAATCTAAAATTCAAAGGAGAAACAAGGAAGGAAGTGTAAGGAAGTAGAGAAAGCAGAGAAAAAAATGTGTGATTATTTCAGTTACATGTACCGTATTTAAAGCACACGCCTCCCCCTCCATATACACAAATAATTTTGGGAACTGTAGTTTGTTAAGGGTGCCTAGATAAACTGACTTCCCCACCCTAGCCATTAAATGGTTGAAATTAAGACAGGTGAACTAAGCTTGCCACTGTTGTGCTCATATCCCGTTTGCAGGCTTCCTACAGGGCTCTGGTTGGCCACTGTGGGAACAGGATGCTGTACATTGGCTTGATCCAGCAGGCTCATTTTATGTTTTTAAGCCCATGAGTGGAGAGTGGGAAGTAACCAGGCATAGGTCTACACATGGAAGCACTGTGAGCTTCGTTCAGTTTTGGTATTCAAAACTCAAGAGCCTGAAGTGTGTCCACCCATGATCTAAAGGAGCATCTTTTTCAGTGTGAACTGCCTGCCAATTAATAACTCCTTCAGAGACTCTTCTCTGGGAATCCCCTGGTGACTCAGGGACTTCTGTGTGGTGGTGCTCAAATTATGAAATTCAGTCCCCAGGCACATTGGCTCCTTATCTTTTAGATACTGGGCAAAGTTTCTTGCTCTCTCGTGTCTTTAAATGGCATTAGTGATTATTTTAATTGCATTTTTTAAATGAGCTGGTTCTGTTGTTTCATGGCATCATCTACTTAAGTTTATGCACTTTAGTGTCCTATTCTAAGCAGCCTAAAGGTGACTTTGATGAAAGGCAGGATATGCATGCTAGAAAGAAAGGAATAACTATTACAATAGCCTCCATGCAGCTTTACAAGTAGGAGGTTGTGTAAAAGTTTGAAGTTCTTATCTGGCCTTTTCATGAATGATTCATGAAGGGGCAGAATGAGGAAGTGTTAAAAAAAAACATTCGGCCCCATACAAAGACAATGCGAGTTTAAAACATTTGAACATTTACAACTTATTCCATCTTCTAATCGTTACTCTACAAACCTTGCGTGGAACAATGAGAGCTTCAGATGGTGCATTATCATCATTATGGCCAACAATAAGTTTAAAACACGTTGATGAGACAGTGTAAAAAGCAGCTTTGTCCAACTAATTAATAGCTTAGAGGAAAACCCAAATTGAATCTATGCTTGTTTCAGAGAAATTGTGCGGCTCTAATAAACAGTTAAAAGTGGGACTGACAGCTTCAAAGATAGGCAAACAGGCAGATAAGATAAACCTGCACAATGCATACCTGCCCAATACTTTCCCCATCATTTTCCTCAACACTTCCAAGCTCAATTCAATTACAGTATTACTAGATTTGCGACGAAATTACCTTTCATCTCAGCTTCTTTTAAAGCTATTTGGCATTTGCTAGTATTTTCTATTATAAATCTAATTGCAGATTCCAAACAGACAAGGGCTCATTAAGCCTTAATTATGCACATGTTGTTTTCAACAAACATTTTCATTTGGACTGCTGTGAGCTGTAATTGTTCAGAAGGCACCACAGCCTCAGAATTTAATGCTCTGCTGGGATGGCAGAAGCTACGATGACTGGGTTCTTACCTCAGCGGCATGGAAGCTACAGCAACACCACTCCTGCCAAAGCAGTCAGGGAAATCTAAGAAGCCCCAAACAGTGCAGGAGGAGACTGTGCCTTGCCTCCTCCCCATTCCAGCATTATGGGTTTGTGTTGGCCTGGGAAGAAACAGGAATGTGTGCATGCTTGGAGATGCATTATTTCAGGGTTGCATCTAAGGCTGACCTTCCACTCACACAGCACACCGGAGCTTCTAATTCCTGCCCCCTGCAGCTCTCCCCACCACGCACCCTCAACATCTAGTCCATCAGGGGATCCCCCAGAGCAGATTTGGGGGATGTGTGGGAAAAGGAGAGAAGTCATGTTGTTCAAGCAGAAGTCTGCTCATGTAGCACTGGAGGCAACCCGAAATATCTTCCATTCAACTGCTCTGTCCAAAAGTGCAATCCAACACTGCAAAAAAGATGTGTGCAGAAGGAAGATCTTAAATGTGTCATATCCTTTTATTTATTCAAAACCAAATCGCGCTTAGGTCAATGGGGTTACTCTCCAGTAAGTGTGCACAGGATAGCAGCTCAAGAGTCTTGTGGAGGATACAAGACATACGTCAGATAATGGTATGGGAAGGAAGGAAGGAATAATTATGCTAAGAAATGAAAATCAGGTTTATTTTCCTCCAAGGGCATGATATAAGCTCTCAGACATCTTTTTCAGGCTCTGTGCTGCATTGTTGAAACAAAAACAGAAAAAAATGTTAGGGTAAGCATAAAATTGCATGGCCTTGCCCTTGGAGGCGGTGGGGCGGGGGAGGCAGGGGGGCTGATGGAAGAAGGAAGCCCAACTCCTTGCTTTTCCATAGTTTGACCTAGAAAGGTTTTCTAGGTCACTTCTACTTGGCATCCCGGCATCTGACCCACTAAATCTAATGCAATAAAACTGTAGAGTTCATTTTAGCCTGTCAGTGTCAGATCATTCTTTAAGTTTCAGATGCAACATTTACAAAACCACTATTCATATATTCATAAATAAGATCTTATTAGGCTTCTCTTCAGAAGGGAACATATATTTGCTTGCTTCACACTGACTCATGCTGACAAAGGGAAATGTAAAAGCTGTCCTCTCAAACTAAGCTCATATATTCACACACACACACACACACACACACACACACACACACTTGTTATACCCAAGTCACACGGGAGTTGTTTATACTAAGTTCACCACAAACCTCCCTGTTCTCAGATCTGGCTGTAGAAGCGCAGAGGAAAAGAGTGGACTATGCCACCAAGCTTCACTAATACTGACACGAACCTGCTGCTTTCAAGGGGGTTGTAAATAGTGACATACCAGGGCATCCGGATAAGAAAGTGGGTTGCTGAATCCAAAGTAGACTCAATTGTAGAGTCTATAAAAGCTATTTAAAATACTAACTTCCATCTGTCTTTTGAGTAATCCTTGACATGTGTAGAACTTGCTTTCAGTTGAGCTTGTATCTCTTGACAGTTTCACCTCTAAAGAAAAGGGCTGCTTCCCCCAACCTTGCCACTCTCATCACTGACCTTTGCAATGCAAATAATTGATTTAAATCACCAAGGAAAAAAATGCTGTTCTAACTCGTTGATTTAAATCAACTTTCCAGCTTTCTAACTAACATAGTTCCTGAATAAACATGAAGAGTGGCTGGTTCTACAACAAATAAAACATACTGTTTAAAACGAAATCACTCAGGAACATAATTCCAAACTTGTTCCAGCAGCCCCAGTAACTTTTGCACTATATATGATACAACTGCTTAGCAGAGCGATTATGGAATAAATTGTCTCATAAGAACACTAAGAGATAACTTCCTTGAGGTTAGGTTTGAAAACCTTTCAGACCCAGTGACTACCACTTATTTGGGAACTATTTCACCATGACAGGGAAAGTAAATAGTTATGAAGTTCATTGGCAGAGTCTAAATATTTATTGTTTGAAAATTATATGTAGCAATACACGATCTATTCCTGTCATGTTTATGCTTCTTAAGCTCAACTGCAACATATTTTTCATCCCTGGTTAATTCTTCTAAAAAGAAATGTAGGCTTTGACTCTTAAGGCCTAGTTTTCATGTCACATTAAACCATAGTTGAAAACAATGAGAAGAGCTCTGTGGTTTCGACACCCCACCAATCCAATTTGGGAGGACATGGGGGTACAAGGGGGGGAAGGGGGACCATCGCTGAACCAGCAGAAGTCCTAGCCCTATTGTTTGAATGTGAATATGCAGTTTGGCTTTCATTTATTTTGAACTATCATTTAATGTGGCATGTGAACCAGGCCTACTGTGTGACAAAGGGACTTGAATTAAGCTTTAAGACATTATGAACAATAGAATCTTAGAGTTGGAAGGGACGCAAGGGTCATCTAGTCCAATGCAGGAGTCTCAGCTAAAGCATCCATGACAGAAGAGTGCAGTATGCATCCCATTCAAACATAATTCATTCTTTTATAGACATTTAGCAGAGTGGACTTTTTAAAAATTAAGAAATCCCATTTATTTTTACCTTTAAACTATTGATTTTATCCATCTTAGCAGATCTGCCAAATGTATTTTGGCATGTCGGCATTTTGTGTTCTTCACAAATTTCTTGGTCAACTTTTTTGAGTCCCAGAAAATCCTCTAAAAATCACTGGGCTTTGTAGCATGAGATGGATCCACCTTCTTATGAAGATTCACATACCTTACAGAGGTACAACTACCTAAGATTTTGCTGTCTGACTGTTCTTTTGTTCTAAACAGAGTATTGCACCTGTTTCCCTAGATACCCTAAACAAACATAACCTGAGGTCCTTTAAAGCTATGCACACTGCACCTTTCTTCACCCAAGATTACAACTTCCATTGTGGCACATAATTTGGTACAAGAGAAGCTTTAGTAGGATTCTTTCTTTTTTCTGAGAGTGCTCACAATAAGGAAAAACTAATCACCATCTATGTAACAGTTCATGGAGGTGCTCTCCTTCAGTGCTGTATGAACAGTGATTTAGCTGAGCTCTCCAAAGCAAAGCACAATGCAGAACATAAAGGGGGAAAATTCACATCACCTTCATCTTTAAAAATACAATTCTCGCAACCCAGGCAGCCAGCTTTATACAACATCCTCATTTGCTTCTGAAGGACTCAGTCTAATAGTAGGGTATACATGCTCTCAGAAACAGAATACCAAATATTCAAACTGTTTCTTTTTACATAACACTGTTCTACTGTTTCCATTATTGTTCATGGTTGCTTTTTTAAAAGCACAGTGTCAAACCACACCCTACTACTTTGGAGAACTGGCCTTTTGATTAGGCAACTGCAAACAGTCCCCCTGTTCTAGGGTGGGTTATCCTATAGATCATACCACACCCTATTCTCTCCCCCAGTATTCCTCTGTGGTGCCTCACCTCCTCTACCCACAAGGAATACACCAGGGAAGGACAGACCTATGGGATCTACTCTGTGTTGTATCAGGACACTGAGAAGGGTTCCGACTGAACTCAGGTGCAAAAGACTCTCACTTATAATTAAAGAATACAGTGCCTCTGAGCTGCTGTAAGGTGCTTTCTGAGTACCAGAACCGACATCAGTTCACTGTTCTTCACATAAAAATCCATAACTTATTATTCATATTTATTTATTAAACTTTTTATTCATTCCAGTAGTCTAATTGTGAAGGGGCTCATTTCATTTATTGCTGTTGTCATGTGGAAGTCAGAAAATGTAGCTGATCTGCTGCAAATCACCCAGAGATTGACCAGTAGAACCAGATCTCAATTCTGTCCATCCCTTCTCAACTCTATCAGCAGTATCGTCCCAACATGGGAAGAACTTGAATGTACATTCCATAATACTATGAAATACAGTATTTCATATTATTGGCATAAGTCACAAACCCTCAAATTAAATCATCAAGGCTGCAATACTACCCACACTTGGAAATAAAACCAATTGAACACAGTGGAACTTACTTCTAAGTAAGCATGCATAGGATTTAGTTTCTCAAGACTGCTACCTTGGAGAAGGGTTAGGAGAATGAAAATTCATGGGCCCCAGGAAATAATGGACTTAAGTATCTGAACAAATGGCAAGGAATGCTCTGCCTACAACATTTATTAACATTCATGGCCAAATTGTTAAGACCTCTAATTCTGCCTCTGCTTGGCTCTGCTGCTGAATTCACAGCCTGCTTTGTGCTAAGTCTTTAATAGAAGCATTTGGAATAGACTGTTCTGCTTGAATTTGAATTAAAATAAATTCAGAATGAAGAAATGCCAAGTTAACAGATCACCCAACCTTGCAAGAGATTAAAGAACAGTACTGCCAAATGTACATTTCCAAAAATACTGCTCATCCAAATGTTATTTAAAAGTGAATGAATATATCAACCAATAATCTCCATTGCGGGATTCAAACAACGAATATTCTGAGCTTCAGTTCTGTGACCAAGAATGCATTTGCAAGGCAACAATGCTGCAGCAGCCCTGAAAGAAGCCTTTGCAAGAGTAAATGAGGTTATTTTGGCAGGAAAGCGGATGTAACAAACAAGCGAATTTAACTGAATATGGTAAACAGAGATGGAGCGATTATAGCAGGAGTAAATGTAATAGGGTTCTGAGTTGCATTGTATTGCTTCGACTGACCACAATATCTGATAAAAGCAGTGGAAAAAAGTTCTGGTTTCCTCTCCCACATAATTGATTATCTTAATGCAATCTGCAGTTTTTCTTTCTTTCTCTTACACACGCACACACAAAAGGTAAATCCCCTTAAGTTCACTATGTCAGTCACACTAACAGCAAAGGTGGCTGGATAGTCTTGATATTTCGATTGATACACTTCATGACTGAGAAAGAAGCAAAGCTGCCTTCCTATGTAAACACCTGGCATGGTTATATTTATTACAATCCACACACAACCAACAGAGATCGCAGCATGCTTGCCTTTTCAGGTTATGGGCAGATATTTCTCAGAGGGGTGTGCTGCATGTTATACCCTATTAAGCAGAGCTACTCCAGGGCACCGTTCCTCGACAAAAGAAACCATTTGCTAAAAACAATGCTAATGTGACAGTAGGATCTCATCAGCCTGCTGCAAGTGGAAAACCAAGCTATGTCTCTCAGATTGCAATGCAGGAAAGGGTAAACAGTGCAGATCACCCATTGCTAGAAAACAAAGTGCAAAAATTACAGCAAGCTACAGGAGGGAGTAAACAAGTTAATTCATAATTCCCTCCATGATCACCACCAAATTACTCCCCTTATTCTCAAGAGAACACACAACTGTGCAAGCAACTACTGCAAAATCCCCTGAACAGTCAGCACTGTTTCATGCAGGTAGTTGAGCTCAGTCCGCTTCAAAGAGTGCCAATGTTGGGGATTTACCAGCATCCCAAGACTAACAGGGGCAGAGGGTCCTTCACTGTAACAGCGATACCATTTCTACTTTGCACAGAGTAAGCGCGAATATCAAATGCAACCCAAGGGAATTCTCAGTTTGTATGCCCCACCTCTTCCAGCTTAGGGGGCCCTGTTGAGGATGGCATGCACAAAGGACCCCAGAATCCATGACGAGGGGTAGAATCATAGAATTGTAGAGTTGGAAGGGACCACAAGGATCATCTCATCCAACCCCCTGCAATGCAAGAATCTTTCATCCAACATGGAGATTGAACCCACAACTCTGAGATTAAGACTCTCATGCTTTGCTGGCTGTTTACTTACAGTTTACTTATATTAACTTAAGAGTCGCAGGAAAAGTGTGCAAAATTACAAGCCCATCATACTGCTGCTTAGAAAGTAGCTTACTTGTTTGCATGGAACAAGCTTTAATTAATGTAATACAGTTACCAAAGGAAAACAACAGCTCACTCTATGCCCTAGTTTGTATATCATAAAAGAATTGATATAAGTTTGAACCATTTTTAGAGACCATATACTGACATTGTCTATATCCTGAGAAGTAAGAATAATATATTTCTGTTTTTTATTTTGTCCTAGAATGTCTCACTTGTGTAATCCTTTTGTTCAAAGCTTGTGCATTTGTGTCTGTGCGCACATGCACACCCTCTACCCTTTAAACTGGGGCTGAACAATTGAACAGAGGCAAGTCACAGCCAGCACATTCTCTCACACAGAGAGACACAAAGTGATAAACACAAATTAAATTGTCTCAGTGAGGGAATGACTGTTTTGTAGAAACATTCCATGCATGTTCTGTCCTTGCTGAAAACAAGGCAGCCTATTCTTCAATAATTCAGCAGGGTGCATGGTCTAGATCCAAAATACTAATTTTGAACTCACTACCCAATACTATCAACGTATATTTTACACTGGGGGGAAAAGTCATGAAAAGTAAGCACCTGTCTGAGCTTCCCAACTGTAAGGAAATTTGCAAAGGGAGGCTGGAAAAAAATGTTTTTGCTAGAATGAGTTCATTTATTACAGCTCTATCCTGCCTTTACTGCAAGAAGCTCAGAGTAGTGCAAAAGGTTCTCACACTCTCCATTTTATCCTCACAGCAACCTTGTGAGGCAGGTGACGCTGGGAGAGCATGGCGGGTCTGAGGTCACTCAGCGAGCTCCATGGCTCCTAACCCAGTCTTTGCCAACCTTGTGTGCTCCAGATGTTTTAGACAACAATTTCATATTAAATTAATTACCAGCAATTTACGTAATGACATGTCATATCCTTAAGGTAGGAACTTTGGAAACTAACTTCCCATCAGAGAAGTCTGGAGCACATTTTAAAATAATGTGGCTTTGGTTGTGGACTACTTCATCATAGTAATAAATCTGTGCTCCTGAAGAGCATTTTCATTTTTCATTCTGATTAGGCAGTTTGGGGGCTATTGATGCAATCTTTACCTATACATGGATTCTCCACCCTCCTTTGTATTTAACTGTCACTTTGATTTGGCCATTTTATTCAAATACTTTTCCCATTTAAGAATGGCAATTTACTGCATTTGGTGCTCTGACAGTGTTGGGTGATTTCAACTTTGAATTGCTTTTATTCCTATTTGTTTTGTTAGCAAAAAACACTTTGACAGGCGATCCTTTCCCAGTCTTGGCTCAAACATGTTTTGAGGGCACAAGTCACTATTTGTACACATGCATGCATGCCACAATTCATGTTTATTTCATACATGGGGACCGATTCAAGAGCCCCAAATGAATCGTAAGGAGGCCCTCAATTAAGAAGGGAAAATAAATGGGAAAACCCCGAACATGCGCAGGGTCTCTGCTTAGAATCAATCAGTTTACTCAGACACTGTACTTAGCGGCACCTGTGATTAAGATTTTTCCTTCCTGTACCAGTAATGTGACAAAACAATAATTAATGAAATATGAAACCAAAACTGAATCCCTGCATGTGTGAAAATATTGTTGTTTCTTTCAGTCCTTGTTCCCATCATTACTCCTGAAGGTGGGAGACAGGTAATAATGTGGGTGAGACAGATGAATTTGCCATAACTAGCTTCCTCCAGTGCTCACTGTAATTGCTTTAATTAAAAATGTCACGAGCATGCATCTGTTTTACAGCTCACGCTTCTAGATACCATGGCATGTATTTCTAAAACAGTAACATGGGGAAAGGAGGAAGGAGTCAAAACGACACTGAAAAGCCAACACTACTCCCACACCCATTTCAGTGACCTTCGTTCTCAAGCCTGTGCTGGTGTGCACACATTTGTGGCCAAGATTTACAATAAAGTGGAAGAGGCTGGCAAGCTCTGGTTTAGAAACACTGCACCCATATGAGAAGGTGTGTATCCCATCAGGGAACAATTCTTGCTGAGTCACTGGCACAAGTGGCTTGCTATCTCATCCCAATTGTCCTCTAATAACATGGAACACTCTTCCATCAAATTTCAAGGAAATAAACAACTACTTGACTTTCAGAAGACATCTGAAGGCTGTATAGGGAAGTTTTTTTTAATGTTTGATGTTTTACTGTTGTTTTATTATTTGTTGGAAGCCGCTCAGTGTGGCTCGGGCAATCCAGTCAGATGGGCAGCATGTAAATAAATTATTATTATTATTATTATTATTATTATTATTATTATTATTATGCAAAGGAGAGAATGGCTGAACTGAATTTTAATTCCTTATGCACTAAACTCCTCAAATGGCAGGCCTAGCTCATAAAAGGAGTTACATGTTCCTTATGTGGCGATAACAATGTTTAAATTTATTAACCACTTGATAAATAAGGTTTCCAGGTGAGTAACATTTAACAACAAGGGGGGAGGAAGAGAGTAATATAAAACAGTAACACTATATAATTGATTAGTTAACAATTAACTAATTGATTACTTAACCAAGGTCAGCTGGAATGCACTGTGCACATAGGGAGAAGTAACAGCCAGATCCTAAATGTTGTTAGTTAAACCTCAATCCCGCTAAGGCCAAACCAACTCACTGTTGGTAAGCAGACCATATAACACCAGACCATATAACACCGGTCTTGAAAGACATACACTAGCTTCCAGTACGTTTCTGAGCACAATTCAAAGTGTTGGTGCTGACCTTTAAAGCCCTAAACGGCCTCGGTCCAGTATACCTGAAGGACCGTCTCCACCTCCATCATTCTGCCCGGACACTGAGGTCCAGCACCGAGGGCCTTCTGGTGGTTCCCTCGCTACGAGAAGCCAAGTTACAGGGAACCAGGCAGAGGGCCTTCTCAGTAGTAGCACCCACCCTGTGGAACACCCTCCCATCAGATGTCAAAGAGAAAAATAACTACCAAACTTTTAGAAGACATCTGAAGGCAGCCC
The DNA here is from genome assembly GCF_964188305.1 of Podarcis bocagei. Taxonomy (NCBI): domain Eukaryota; kingdom Metazoa; phylum Chordata; class Lepidosauria; order Squamata; family Lacertidae; genus Podarcis; species Podarcis bocagei. The sequence continues at coordinate 31,640,080 of NC_138129.1, forward strand.
TGTTTAGGGAAGCTTTTAATGTTTAATAGGTTATTGTATTTTAGTGTTTTGTTGGAAGCAGCCCAGAGTGGCTGGGGAAACCCAGCCAGATGGGCGCGTAATAAATAATAAATTATTATTATTCTTTGCCTTCAGAGGGTGCCAGGGAACTACGCACCAACAGAAGCCGAATCGTAAAGCAGGAGAGATCACCCACTTTCCCCATGATATACAGTATATAAACAAAGCATTATTTTTTTTTTTACTTATGCCCATTATGTAGGAAACAGAAGCATGGAGAGTTGAAGTCAAGGGGTGAATGAATAAAATAAAATATTGTTGACGTGGTTGATGGACTCATCTAAAGAATGTTTAGAAATTCCTACCACTCTTAGCACCAGAAAGGATCACATCTGCAGCTTGACCAGATCTAGGCCTACTCAGAGAAGTGTCCTGTTGATTCCAATGTGACTTACTCTCAGGCGAGTAAGCATAGGAATGCTAGTGTAGTCACAAAATGCAGTTAGAAATGTGAGTCTACTGCTTAAGCAAAGGAACATATTCCAGTTGTGGGGGGAGGGTGTTGATGAGATGGAGTAGAAATGAAGCTCATTACAGAATATTTTTCCTATCTTGCTGCATTGGTAGGAAAAGCCTCGAGAAAAGCCTCCAAACCATTTTATATTTTACTCCTTACCCTGAAAGAACAACTGTTACACAGCACAGATCTGCACTGAGAACAAACATGCTTATTCAATGTGTGAAAAGCTTACTCCCCACAGGAAACCAATAGGATGTGTTGCATAATGAAGCTGTTTATTTGCGGGCGGAGACTTTAAGGTAACTTTAAGATGAAAAGCAAATGCAGTCTCACCACTGGGCAGCACTCTACAGTGACTGGGGGGGGTGCAGCCAGACAAGCATTATTTGAACTAGAACGAGACTGTCTAATGAAATGGTCTTTGGCAAAATAATAGTTTGTGAGCCAGGCCTATGATTAGAGTGGCTAGATGCAAGAGGAAGGCCTCCTGTATCCCTAAGAGATATGCAGAAGGGGGTTAATGGTGTGAAACGCCAAAATGGCAAGGCATATGGCTAGATAATTTATTTATATCTGTGAAATAATATAGAAAGGTCACATGTGCCAATGCACTCCAGCACATTGACAAATCCATAGTCACCAATGCAGCGTGGATCCCCTGGCTTATCCAACCAAGAAAAGACATGAACTAGGGACCTCCTGGATTCTGGCTCAAACTCAGAGTACCCACTAAAATACACCAGCTCTAAGCTGTTTTCAGACCTATTAGGACTCTTCCGAAGCTCATCCATATTTTTGTATCAAATATAGGGAGGCAGATCTAATACATATCAGCAAACTATCAAGAGGCTTCCAGAGAGCATCAGTTCATGGCTTTGTCAAGAAGTCATTGTGTCCCGTCCCCCTCCCCACATGTAATACTAATAGTTACAAGTTAAGTTCACATACCTTCAGGAACAGAAGTAGCTTGCGGGAATTATTCCCATGTCTGCACAAGTAAAATAAAAAATCAGGCATAAAATAAATGAGTCCTTTGGGAACTCTGTTCATGACCTTGTAGGTGCTAGCTGAAAGTTTCCTCTCCTCTTCTCAGCTAACATTCCTGAATGCTAACTATTTGAGCTTCGGCCTCGTCTATATTTTCTACAAAGATCCTGGCTGCTAACGAAATTGGAGGACCACTGGTTGAAAGTCCAAAGATGTTGTAAAAACTTGTTCTGTGTTATTGTAGAAGAGGCCCTTCATCACACACGGTGCTGTTCTCTGAAATGCAGATAATGCTCTGCAAGACTACATCTTGCAACTCTTTGGCAAAGATGAATTACCAGAGCTGCAGGTAACTCGAGTCTTCCCAAGTAAAGACCAAAATAAAGGTTTGAAGCCTTGTACCCAGATGTGTGGGAATAGGAAATGGTAACTAACTTGTGAAGCAGGGAAACCCTTGTGATCTGTATTGTTTTATATAGTAAAGGTAAAGGGACCCCTGACCATTAGTTCCAGTCGTGACTGACTCTGGGGTTGCGGCGTTCATCTCGCTTTATTGGCCGAGGGAGCTGGCGTACAGCTTCCGGGTCATGTGGCCAGGATGACTAAGCCGCTTCTGGCGAACCAGAGCAGCGCACGGAAATGCCGTTTACCTTCCCACTGGAGCGGTACCTATTTATCTACTTGCACTTTGACGTGCTTTCGAACTGCTAGGTGGGCAGGAGCTGGGACCGAGCAATGGGAGCTCACCCCATCACGGATATACCCCAGGGCTAAATCCTGGCATTGCTAACAGGTTGTGGGGATGGGCTTGAGTGAGCACTAGTCCAAGTTTAACCCACTCCTAATTCACTGGTGGATGTTCCTGTTGCTGAAGCATGAGGGGTAAATGGAATCTGACCTTCCTCTGGGTTTTAACTGGTCTCTAGTTTAGTTCTTTTATTTGCCAAGCAGACCAGCCCTAGGCATCCTATATATTTCTCCATCAGAACTCACTTGGCTCCTGCTCCCTCTACCTAACCTTGCAGTAAATGCCTGCCTTCTGTGGTCCTTATTGCTGCCCTGAAATATGGATGACCTCCCCAGCCAAGGATTCCTTTTCCCAAGGCCACATCCCTCACCATCCTTGTTTTGCACCCTCCTTAAGTGTTTTTGGCTGACTGGAATGCATCTCTGAACTTACTGCTTAGAAGCCATCTATCAGCAACAACTTTGATAACACTTCTTGCTTGCCTGGAGGGAGGATAGAGAGGAGTGTGTATAGAAAGTAGCTTACTGTACAATGATAAAAATTACATTCATTGCTCTATTCATTTTTGCTTCTGGCCCTGCCAACCACTTTAGCCAACCCTCATCTAAAGTAAATGGTACAGAGCACCCCAATATAAAACATAACCTTACCCTCCATGCCATGCAAAAACACTGGACTGACTGACAAGTACCGTACTTTCTACTTTGGAAAGATCCTAGAAAATATTGTTAATAGATACTAACTAAATTCAGTGGATAAAAATCTGGAGGTGCTAACATATAATTTATCAAGCAAGCACGCAAACCAAGTAACCCAAATGCACTTTGCTTTGAAAGTACCATATTTTTCCGTGTATAAGACGAGCTTTTCCCCCCTAAAAAATAATGTCCAAAATTTGAGGGAGTCTTATACACGGATAGATCTCCCCCCCCCTCCATTTTCTTAAATCGGAGTCCACCAAAATAGGGGGCGTCTTATACAAGGGGGCATCTTATAGACGGAAAAATACAGTATTCAACTACAAAATAGTAAGTTTTATAGGAGACTGCAGACTAAATACATTCAGTTAAACATGGAGGCAGAGCAATCATATGCATGCCTATTTGGAAGCAAGTCCCGCTGAATTCAATGATACTTAATCCTGATTAAGTGTGCTTAGGACTCTTGTCTTTAGAGTAGAATCTTATGCCAAACACATGCTGGATGGAGAGCTTTAAAGATACAGATAAAAGTACTGGTGTACACTTCTGGTGCAGAGGAGTCTATAAAGGTGCCATGGTTGGAACTTAGGTGGTATCCTAAGGTTCCCTCACACCTCCATCACACTCTCAGCTTGATGTTAGGCCAATAAAAGAGATGGCTTAGGTTAAAAGATTCTCAGTGAACTAAGTAGAGAGCAAAAAGTCACTGTCTCCGCTTTCCTCCCAGTTTACCTACAGAGCCACAAAAGAACACATGATTTCAAATAACAACCAGTAACAGCTCATCTACGTCTAGGCCCTTAGAATTCTCCCAGGCACCAAGCACAGGACTGCCAGAATGCTTTGCACAGCACTTTCCAATGATAGTGGCAAAGCCCCTTTCAGCAAGCCCTGACTTTACCTGCCCCATAGGCCAAATGGGGGTTTCCCGCCCCTGACTTGGAAGATAAGGCTATGGTCATCCTTACCTCATGCTGTGCACAATGGGGAACTTTGCTAATGGGAGCTATGGCAAAAGGGCACTTTGCATGAAGGAATACACAGAAGAGATGCAGAGCCTTTTATTCGGAGGGCTCCAAACATACACACAACCATTCCCAGTTCCTGAACTTTGTCTCTGTGAAAACCACATCAGTGGACTTCAGGATGGGATTCTAACCCCTCTCTACAGGGATCCCTGGAGAAGCTCTGGTGCTTGGTTCCTGCTGTCTGCACCAGCACCGCAGAAGCAAAAGTAAGAGGCCTTTATAAGTCCAAAATCGTATTTGAGAAACTAAAGCCATTGAATATAATTGCAAAGGGTCTGAAACTACTGTGCAAATCAGAAGGTGCACACCAAGTTTATAAAAATAAACTTGCATGTTTCATCTTAAAGTTAATGATTTCATTAACTGGATGTCATGCGAAACACACCGTTAACAACCATGTCTATGTTTGTTTAAAATAGGTGAGTAGAAATGATAGTTTTCACTGAGCCTGCAGTGCACCCAGGGGCAGGGGGAAGTGGCGTAGCGTGGGTTGTCAGCACCCGGGGCAAGGCAAGTAATTTGTGCCCCCTAACCCGTGGATTTGCGCCCCCTAACCCATGAATTTGCGCCCCCTAATCCTAACCCCCAGATGTTGCGCCCGGTGCGGCCGGCCCCCCCCCCTGCACCCCCCACGCTACGCCACTGGCAGGGGGCTGGTTTTATCAGGACTGGCACAGCAAGATTAAATCACCTCTGCCTTAGCACTATGATCCCAGTGAAAATTGTGCTTTACCATGGTTGCTTTTTATTCTAAATAAAACACAAACATGGTTGCTAATGGCACGCTTAGCATCACAACTTTTTTTGGCCCTGAGCCATTACTCACACCTTACTTTTCCCTGTTCAGAGTCTTAAAGAACACATGGAGGTATGTGACTGTTAAAAATGCCATTTTCTAAATGTCTCAGGTGAAAGTACAGCTTTGCACTTAGCATATAAAAGCTGCTTGTTTTCACCAGGAATGCTAGTATACTTCTTACATGTCACAAAATACCCAAAGATAACACATGGTGCTTGGTGTCTTCCAGCTGATGCCAGTTAGTAATGCAAACAAAGCTATTCTGGGACTGAATGTTGGTCTCTATAGGTTTCCCCATAGCAAGTAACTTCTGGCTGTAAAGCTTTTCACCCTGCCCAAAAATGGTTCGCCATCTGGCTCCTCTAGAAAGTTTCTAGGTACATCAGATACATGACTGCAGGAGCCATGAATAGTCACATCAGGTGTTACCAGTGGGCAAGAAGAGTCCTGATACAGAAAGGGCTTGTCACAGGAATAAAGCAATGCATAGTGTGGTCCTCAAGACATGCCAAAGTACTTCTTGAAGAGATCTGCTCCATAAAAAAAGAGTATCTCACAGGTGCTGGAAGAGACTCTTGAGAGTCCCATGGACTGCAAGAAGATCAAACGTATCCATTCTTAAGGAAATCAGCCCTGAGTGCTCACTGGAAGGACAGATTGTGAAGCTGAGGCTCCAATACTTTGGCCACCTCATGAGAAGAGAAGACTTCCTGGAAAAGACCCTGATGCTGGGAAAGATGGAGGGCACAGGGAGAAGAGGACGACAGAGGACGAGATGGTTGGACAGTGTTCTCGAAGTTACAAACATGAGTCTGACCAAACTGGGAGGCAGTGGAAGACAGGAGTGCCTGGCGTGCTCTGGTCCATGGGGTCACGAAGAGTCGGACACGACTAAACGACTAAACAACAACAACATCTCACAGGTGCATTTGGCTACCTCTTTCTGGACACTCAGTTGCACAGATTTTAAGGTTAAAGTATGCATAGAGCATCTCACATTCTCTTTAAAGGGGGTTGAGGGAGCAAGCACACATTTTTTTTTTTAAAAAAAACACCCCTGTATTTGCTTCAGGAATGCACACATTCCCACTGGTGTAATGTTAAAACAAGAAGCAGCACAACCCGTAATATGCTGCAACCCCTGGGCAAGATCGCTTAATGAACACAGTTCATGTCAGGTGATAAATCAGATGCCCTTTATCTTGTGTGTCACAGCTGCATACACTGCAATACTGACAGCAACAGCAACTATAACCAACATTTTTACTGACAGGTGATAAATCAGGTGCCCTTTAACTCATGTGTATCAGTTGCAAATTTAGTTAATTAGAAATTCATGCTCACTTCTTTTTATGTATTATTTCCCAGAAGGTTTACCATGAGCTGTCATATTTGACTACTCCTCAGGATTAAGGTTCTCAGATGTTTAGTACACCCATAAGAAAGTACAGCACTTCACTAGAGAGCACTAAGTCCTTGGATGTTTTGCAAACTAGAGAAGCTATTCTGAGAAGAGAGAGGATCAGCTGCCATTCTGCAGTAGATGAGGGTTACTGAAATGTTTCACAGATATCTGGCAGGGGATTTGCAGCTCTGCTGCAAATAGCAATGCACACATGGATATTACATCCGCAAGAGTGTATGGTATCTAATTGGTACAGGGATGGAAAAGCTCCACCTAAACTAGTCATTGCTTTAAAGCAGGGATGGGGAGCCTGATGCCCCCCAGATGTTGTTGGACTACAACTCCCATCATCCAGTACAAGTGGCCATGCTGCCTGAGGCTCATGGGAGTTAGGAGTGCAACAGCCTCTGTAGGGCTATAGGTTCCCCAGCCCTACTTTAAAATAAACTGAGCTTAGATATGGCCCAACAAAATTGGGACTTGGGATCTAACTTAGTACCTACCCATTTAAATGTATAGGATTGTGCTGTTAGCCTTATAATTAGACATGCCTAGTTGCCTTTGGTGAGCAATAACTACCTTTAAGGTTACTAGGTACAGGTCCAGACCCACTGCATTCAATTCCCCCTTTTCTGTGAATACAGACTCTGATTAAAGGTCATGCATTCAGTAGCATTTTAAAAAATAAACTTGCACATTTCTTCTTTCATCACCAAATATCCTCAGTAATTGCTGATTCTACCTCTTCACTGTGTTAAGTCAAATCAAATTAAATTCTAGTTCACAAACTACCATCATGAACCGTTGTGGCAGCTTTAAAATCAGGTTTTTTCCCAAGAAAGAAAAATCTAGGCAGCAAGATGCCAATGATGCTGAATCGCAACTATTTTTCAGAAGGCAAATGTATATATGCCATCATCATAAAAATAATTTTGGTGAGCCAAGATTAGGGAAGGCTGTGGGCTATTTTGGAGGGTCTTTCTGAAATGAAATGAATGTCAGTGCTTTGACAGATGAAATGCAGAATATCTGTAAAAATAGGCTTTTTGAAGGTGTCTAAATTAACTGTATGCACTCAGGAAATGATTGAGCACTTGAAAGAAAAGGGGGGACTTTATTTGTGAAAAGGCATATTAAAATTTAGCAGGTGTAATAAATATCACAAAACAAGAAAAACAATGTAACGTGAGAGACAAGGAGACAGGTGGCAAAACAGAGAGAAGGTTAAAATTATTTAATTAAACATTTTGGCTTGTGTCAAAACACAGCTAGATTTCCATCGGGGGAATAGGAATTAAACAATAGTTCTAAGAATACTGTGGGTGGAGAGAGCATGACACGCTATAAAAGGGCAAAAGAGGTTTTAAAACACAGGTAAAATAGTAATCACTTTTGTCCAGTCAGTTTATCCAAAAATACTGCTTCTAGTGACCCAGGTATTTCTACTGGAAATATTACTGTGTCTGAAAGGTTGTGACTATTTAAATTAAAATGTTTTTCCACAAGTTGTTCAGGGCTTTCTGCATGTGACATACAGTCATCCACAAAAGCAATGCATGCAAAGGCTGTGTACACCCCAGTGTTACAGTGCACACATGTACACAATTGTGTAACATGTGATTTTACATTGGATTTTTTTTCTTAATGCATTACCCTTGGATTGGGACAATCTGAATTAAATGAGCAGGGAGTGCACGCTACTGCTTGCATGTGGAGGATGCAAAAAACATGCATACATGAAGTGCATCAAATCCACTTTAAACCGCTGTGTGTACACATCAATATTAGGAATTTTCTCAACAAAGGCTACAACCATTCTTAAGTCACTCAAATTGTAAAACTTATAGGTTTTACATAGTTACTTATAATCAAAGCTTCCTCTTTTGGTTAAAAATAACAATCTTCCACACAGAACTAATTGCAGAAAGATGCCAGAGTTATCTCCAATGCCAAGTACGTCCTTACTTTTCTCCCTTGATACATTTCAATAATTAATTATGGATACATTTTCCACCATCGGTTGTTTTGTTTCCGTGATGGTAGAAATCAATTGCCAGTAACCTCAACTGATTAAAATGTAATAATGTCCAAGCTTAGTTTCCACTGTTGCTCATGACAACATGCAGTGATCTAGGGGTCCCCCCCCCTTTTCTCCGAAAGCTGTTCTCTTACTTAAACAGATGTCAAGCCACGATGTGTCCCCACAGCAGGTCAATGTTGTAGATCTCAATGCTATAAATGTCACCAAAATTAACTGGAACTTCTAATAGGTCACTCAATGAGCTTTACAATGCACAGAGGGCAAAATCAGACTGTCTAGGCACTTGTGATTAATGACACCAAAAATTACCAAGTACATAGAGTTTGTGAGTTAGGCTGGATAAAAAAAGAGCCTTCATGAATCATGCATACAGATATCTTGTCTTGCCCTGGGGAAAGCATAGTTGAAGACAGAAGATTTTAAAACATTCCTATTATTAAATATTATAAAAGTTGAAATTTGAAAGAGAGAATGGAGAAGAGAGAGAGAAGAAAGAAAGAAAGAAAGAAAGAAAGAAAGAAAGAAAGAAAGAAAGAAAGAAAGAAAGAAAGAAAGAAAGAAAGTCTTCTACCAGCAGGATGCAGTGATGACAAATTTCTGGCCCGAAACCCCAACCTATCAGAAAAGACCTTTGACTTATGACATTTTCCCAATACTGGAATCATTCTTTCTAATAGCAAACTCAGGTGATGAACACCAATAGAAATGGAGCCAAAACCAGGTCCACTGAGAAAAATGAGCATTATTTCCCTCGTTTTACTTCAAACTCCAATCCGTTGTTGGACTCCAATCCCAGCTATACCTGACCACTGGTCATACTGGCTGGAGCTAATGGAGGTTCAAGTCCAACAGCAACAGAAGGGCCACAGGTTCCCCAGTCCTGATATACAGTAAGTAAAATTCATAACAACAGGCTGGGAAAAGCAGTAGGTTGTTTTGGGCTAGCTAAGAGTGATGTGCACTTGTTGTGAGAACTTATGCTGCCCATCCATTTACCATCAAGATCCACAAACTCCCTAAAGTTACTTGGAGATTAATTTAAAGAGCAATATTGGCTACGACTCCCTTCATGGATCACTGCCTTGTCATGGCAAAGGGGCTTGAATAACTCCAAGAAGCTATGAGTTATGCCGTGCAGGGCCACCCAAGACGGACAGGTCATAGCCGAGAGTTTAGACTAAATGTGATCCACCTGGAGAAGGAACTGACAACCCCTCCAGTATTTTGCCAAGAAAGCTCCATGAACATAAAAAAGAAGCTTTGAGAAGAAAGTGAGAGTTTCTAAGGCATGCTCTGGTTCATGGGGTCACGGAGAGTCGAACATGACCAAGACAACTAAACAACAACAATTGGCTATGAGCATTTTAACAGGAGCATATGCACACATGCACCTCCCATGACTTATTAAAATCTGATTACAGATTTCTCAAACTTCATTTAAAAAATATAGATTTGAATAGATTTAAAAATATAGACATGAGCCAACAGTGTGACGCGGCAGCTAAAAAAGCCAATGCAATTCTGGGCTGCATCAATAGGAGTATAGCATCTAGATCAAGGGAAGTAATAGTGCCACTGTATTCTGCTCTGGTCAGACCTCACCTGGAGTACTGTGTCCAGTTCTGGGCACCACAATTCAAGAAGGACACTGACAAACTGGAACGTGTCCAGAGGAGGGCAACCAAAATGGTCAAAGGCCTGGAAACGATGCCTTATGAGGAACGGCTAAGGGAGCTGGGCATGTTTAGCCTGGAGAAGAGGAGGTTAAGGGGTGATATGATAGCCATGTTCAAATATATAAAAGGATGTCACATAGAGGAGGGAGAAAGGTTGTTTTCTGTTGCTCCAGAGAAGCGGACACGGAGCAATGGATCCAAACTACAAGAAAGAAGATTCCACCTAAACATTAGGAAGAACTTCCTGACAGTAAGAGCTGTTCGACAGTGGAATTTGCTGCCAAGGAGTGTGGTGGAGTCTCCTACTTTGGAGGTCTTTAAGCAGAGGCTTGACAACCATATGTCAGGAGTGCTCTGATGGTGTTTCCTGCTTGGCAGGGGGTTGGACTCGATGGCCCTTGTGGTCTATTCCAACTCTATGATTCTATGATTCTATGATTCTATTATTTTTGCCCCACCCTGCTAAAGACTTTGATAATTGGCAAGAGTTTGTCCAAGAGAAATACACTGACTTATCAAGTGGAGTACCAGAGCAAAATAAACAACAGAAAATACTATGGCTTGCCTTATATAAGCCATAAAAGACACACCTTTCCTCTGCTGATTAAGAAACAAGAAATGCATGTTGCCCATACATGTAGTGAACTACATAGACATTGATGTGTGGTGCTGTGCACATATAATTGTAAAATCATTGCCCAGTTTCTTCCTTAGCCTACAATTGCTTCAAGTCTGTTCTGAACATATTTTAACACACATTATATCTGTCCCTGGTGGCTTCATGATACATCTGCTTTCAGCTACTATAAAGCTAACCACCATGGATGGAACTCTAATGCAGTCAGTGCCAAAGGAATACTTAAGGCAAGGCGAATCTCCAAGTATGTATTATTGTATTTAAAAAGATACATGTACATTCATGATACATAAAAGTATGTGCATGGTGTATTCACAATTCTGTATCCATACTCTCACATGATACATAATCAGAAGCAGTTGCTCTATTGTGAGTGGCAGATACACAGAAACAGCATGTCTACTACCCTCAGTTATTCACTGAGCAAAATAATAGTAACACCCAAGGAAACAGGAATAGTCCCCATAGGGAAAACAGCAGCCACCAAATTCAACTCATTAGGAATGGTAGAACTTCATTTCATCTGAGTTTATCAAAAGGCCACAAACCTGACTGCCTTCAAAACACAGTGAGAAAGTAAGTACCCATGAATTTTCATGGAGCGCACCAACAGCACAGTTGAATTACTTCCGACTTTGGTAATGTGCAAAAAGACAACAGCGCCTTTTGATGCATGGCAGAAGTTCAAACTCTGATATGATCTAAACTCCAACCATTCTGAACCTCTGCTACAGAAACCGACACTAAACCACTGGGGAGTGCATTGGAAACCGTTTAACATCTCTCCTTATTATTCAGGCTAAACAGTGAAAAACGTAGGATTTTTCTCAGATATCTTAATGGCAAACCTACATAGTGTCTTGCGGTGCACTGCAAAAGGAATCCCAGTGTGAATTCCAGTAGTCAGTCTGGTTGTACCAGTGTTAAACTAGAAATTGGTGACCAACACAACAGCGGCAATAGGAACACAGACGTGAATCTCACAGACAAGTATTCCAGTACAACACAATTTCAGTTCAATCAAAACACAAGCTGGCTCCTCATCTAAAAGGGAAAGAAGAACATTCCACTTCAGCTCTGAACAACAGCCTTCCTCTAAGAGCAGATTAGACTGTAATCTCTTCCATGCCGTGTTCCAGCTGTGCAACATCCTCTGCCTCAAGGCTCAATATTCACATCTACCTAAGATGCAATCAAGACAATCTTCATTTTTCCATAAGGCAAAGCAGTGGCATCAGCATACATGGCAACTGCAACACTTGACCCAGATAACAGAACTAAGTTGTAATAACAGAAATCTGAAGTGGAAAACACTTGAGTATATGAGTAAATTCTTTCAGAGACTTTTGGGGGTTTTTTTTTACCTACAGTGAAACAATGAAATGCACTGATCAGGCATGGTTTCAAAATTGCAAAATGGCAGTAACAAATGAAGATATGTGATAATGTATCATGTCAGAAAGAGAAAGCTGGCTTTCCATTCCTCCTCTATGCTTTAGTAGGCCACCTTCAAGGAAGAGGAAGCAGTTGTTGCCCTGAACCCGCTCAGACCAGGGTCTTCCTAGGCTAGGCAGGCTTGTAGCAATGGTGGCAGAACCCTCTGTGAGGCTTTTTCATGAAGGTAAAATAAACAAAAATACAGCAGGTGCCGCTGCCTCAAGTCCACATAGCATTTTCCCCTTTAACCTTTTTTAATAATAATAAAAAACCCAGACAAACAAAAAGCTAAGTATACTGTGCTAAGTACAGCTATCTGCATAGCCACCTCAGGGTCCTTCCCCTAATAATATACAATTACAAAAGTTGATTCAGCCTTGACAGACAGCACATCTGAACTCAGCCAGGATTAGCCAAGTGCAACAAAACCCTGAATCTACTGCAGTCAATACAGAACAAGCACTATGTGGGATGCGTGGTCTCTATAACATCCAATCAGCTCAAAATGCAAATTTTCAGGCGTTTCATTTGGGGCTGAAACAAAGAAAGATCCCATTAAAAGCAGGAGAAGGGGCTCTCAGGCTCCCCCAGAAGATCATTCTGGTGGCTGTTTACTCTCTTTCAACCACTTCAAACCCCAATGCACAGTAGCATCACTAAACACTCTCCTGAGGGTTACATAATTGCAGTAATTATGCCAAGTATGATATTAAATAACACGATATTACCATCCCACTGGGAGACAATTCACACTTAACACAGCACTGCAGGTACATTAGTCCTTGACCACTCTTTGCTGTGAGAAACATGGTAGGTTGTACCCACACTAAGTTAGTTGCACTTATGCCTCCACTGAAATCAAATGGAACTTAAGTCATGACCAACTTGCCCCATTAATTGCAATGGTGCCCAAGTTCAGTTAACTTAGCCTGGCTCCAACTTGTTGAAGCATGCTTTTTCATAGCGTGGAGAAGCCCATCACATGTTTAGTCTGTGTCCAAATGAATCACATATCTCCCATTTATGTGACCAGTGAAATACTGATGTAATGTATGCATTGCATGCTTCATTCAAAACAAACTCTTACTGTACAACTGCTTATGTGAAGGAAGTCCCAATTGCTTTCAATAAGACTCACTTTCACATATCAACACCTAGAATTGAAGTCCTGGGTAGCACAATTTCACATATTTTATTTATCGATTCCCTATAAAATGCTTATACTGCTTAATATAATAAAAAAATCTAAACATATAAGTGCATAAGATAATTTTAAAATGCAACAACGAACGATAGTGGAAGTGATAGGAGACTGCAAGGCTTGGCAATCCTATTCTCTGTAGGTTTATTCAGAAGTACCGGTAGTTTCTAATGAGTTCAACAGGACTTACTCCAAAGTAAGAATGCACAGGGTTGCAGCCAACCTCTTGCTGGGATCAATATATTATCCCTCTTTTTTCTCACCACTGCATCTCCACTGCACATTTTAGGGAAAGAGTATACTATCAGTCCAGATTTTCATTGTAAGTCGTACTGAGAAAATAAAATGTTTTCCAAACCCCCATGCAATTGCAAAAAGAGAAGAGCAGTGAGAAACAAATCTGCAAACACAGGCATCTACTTTTAATTTGCTTCATTGGGCAATAAATATGAAGTCCAGCCGTCACTCAAAAGTTTAATTTATCTAGGCAGTTGGCACAATGACAACATTTCAAGCTCCCTCCTGGGAAAGCCTCACTGGAAACTAGAGCTAAAACCTCAAGCCCCAGGCAAGCTAGGGCACTACAGAGATGATGCGTTGTGGGAATGATGCCAGATGTCTCACTTTCTCAGCATTGCCACTGGCAGGTTGACAGAGCAGCGCTGGTGTCACCTCTAGGAAATGGGAAACATCACAAAATCTAGTCCACAGGGAGATGTCTCAGTAACAGAACACAGGCACATCCCATCTAGAGGCAAACTGACATCACCGAGCAAAATTCCAATACCTGTAAAGCAAAACAGAAAAAAAGGGGAAGGGGGAAGCTGACCTTCAGCGAATAGCAAACTGCATTATTAGAGCAGAAGGGGGAAAGGGTTAACAGCCTTATCTTAGGCCACCAGAAAACAAAAATACACAATACCCAGGTTTCCTGCTTTCTAATCCAGTGCCCTATTTATACCACTCTTTTCACAATGCCAATGACAGCTTTTTCCTGGCTAAAGGCATACTTCCTGCTTCTTGAATAGTGATTTCTCACGTTCCGCTCATTTATGATACCTTCTACATTTTTTCCTTCAAACTATTGGATAGTCTTTTAGCCATATTATATGTTATTTAAGCTGCAAAGAAAGGGGAGGAAACTAAATAGCTGAAAACAATGGAAAATCAGAAAGCTTCAGCCCTTTGTCAGAATACCCACATATTTATCTATGCCTAATAAAAGCAATCAGCCCTGAGTGCTCACTGGAAGGACAGCTCCTGAAGCTGAGGCTCCAATACTTTGGCCACCTCATGAGAAGAGAAGACTCCCTGGAAAAGACCCTGATGTTGGGAAAGATGGAGGGCACTGGGAGAAGGGGATGACAGAGGACGAGATGGTTGGACAGTGTTCTCGAAGCTACGAACATGAGTTTGACCAAGCTGCAGGGGGCAGTGGAAGACAGAAATGCCTGGCGTGCTCTGGTCCATGGGGTCACGAAGAGTCGGAAACGACTAAACAACAACAATAAAAGCAATGACATTTTACTCACTGGCAAATTATAGATCAGTCTTTCAGAATGAAAAGATTCCTAATAAACAAATACATAAAACTTGCCTATTCTGCAAAGTCTGAGAGCTTCAGAAGTCACAATCTGTAGTCAAACAATACAGTCAGTTACATAGTCTACTACAAGTCTCACCAGTAATGGCATCTTTGCTATTTTGGATCCTGATCTGCAATGTTAATCCTTCCACCTAGGGTTTCCCAAAGTGGTCACTATTAACCCCTAGGGGTTGGTGGGACTATGCAGTGGGTGGATAAATACCTGGGGGTTAAAAAAGGCCCAGGGGGCAGAAAAGAAATTTATGAGGAACGATAATCCTCAGAAATAAACAGCATGGGTGTGTACCTCCCTTACCATTTGGGGTGGAAATGAAAAATCTAAATAGTGTATTTAACAAACCACATCTTGCTTAAGTGAATATTACACCCTCTTCCTTAAGCACATTTATATAATTTATATAATTGGACTTGCTTCTGGGAACACATGGTTAGGGTTGTGCCATGAATACACTTAGGATTGCTCCATTAATTTATTTTCCTATATTTTTATTCAGGGCTTTTTTGGAGAATTCCTGCACCTATTTTTCTAGAAAAAAACACTGTTTTTATTTATTATAAAAAGAAAGGAGCCAGGTGATTTTGACACACAGAGAGGATCCGGTAGAAAATAGAAGAATAAATAAGCTATTCTTCCTATATCTTGCATGGTCCTGAGGAAGCTATAGCTGCATGGCATTTGAGGCTGGGGAAGAATTCCACCTTTGCTTGCATCAAAATGTGCAGTACTAGGATGTTTCCCATACCTATACCTTGAATACAGACACATGAATGAATTCTTTTGCAAAGACCTTCTTCCATCATATGCCAAATCTTGAAGCTCATTTCATTCTATGCTGAGAATCTTAAGAATGGGGGGAAACGTCCATAAAGGATATTAAGCATTCAGAATATTAGATATGAAGTGCTGCCTCCTACTGTGGCCAGGCCATTTGTCTATCTAGCCAATAATTTCTATTGAAACTCAGCCAACATTTTCCAAGGAGTGGAGGGGGATTCTGAGATTTCTTTTTTCTCCCCACCCTCCCTTAGATAAAGCAGCAGTTTTCCAAATATTTGCCACTGGGGTTTTTTGTTTTTTGTTTTTGCAGGTGCAAAATACACAGACAATGCTCTGGAATGATGTTAGGCCCATGGCAGCAAAATAAAGACACACGTACACACACACACACTTTAGGGGAAAAGAAAGAAGCTGTACCACTGCCATTGGTGATGGTGAGCCTCCCCCCTCCAAAAAAAAACCGTTGGGATAATTTCTCCCCTCTGCAAACTAATTCAGTGAAATGGTTGTTCCAATTTCTCTGCTCACAAATTGGGTGGAGAATTTTGCCTTCCCCATGCCTTACTTTCCACTCTGCCTTGGGACAGCTTTCTGGGGTCCGGACAGAAGTTCCTCTCTGTTCCGCCACCCGAAATCCTTTAAGCGTAGATGCCAGGGTTTGAACATGAAGTCTTAAACATGCAAATCATGTGGCCTATTGCTAAGCTATTGTTAGACCTCACTGCACAATAAGGTCTGCTACAGAAACCTTTCTTGGCACCCTCAAAACTCTCCTCCTGCATGAACTTAAGACCTCCTGCTGGGGTGTGCTTAAGCGATTTACATTAAACCTGTATTTCAAACACTCTACGCCGTTCACTTTTATAACGCTTCAGCATATGCCAATGCTAGCAGAGTTAATAGTAACAGACTAATTTTAAACCCTATGATTACTGGGGCTGATTTATATAGTAGCTTCACTTCACAATACTGTGAATCATGCCATGTGGTAATTGCCAAGTCCAATTTTAGTTCTGTCATACTGAAGCCTTGGTTTTTATGCCTCAGCTGCTGCCTCCTCTATTCTACAGAGCTAAGTTGATAATGCAATGGGTTTCTGCAGCTTAATATCAAAATATTATGATACCCAGTGTCAGAGCCTTGCAAGTTATGAGTCATCTGTGAACTAAACACTTTATAAAATAAGACACATGATTGAAAAGCTATTTAATGTTTCAGTTTGCTTTCCCTGTAGATGGCACACTTTAAAAAATTTAATTTAGCACTTAAGTAATGTACAGAACTGATTTGCTTAAGAGTGCCGCAATACAGTCACACAGATTCATCAAGGCAGTGCCGCAAAAGGTATGGAATCAACAAGGTTGTTTAAAAAAAAATTCAGGTCTCTTGTAAGAGGCAGGTACAAGCTAATTGTCAAAAAGCAAATTATTCAGTCTTTCGCAGATTTATAAGATTTTAAGGTAGCTTAGCATGATTCATGGAAAATAATTAAAAATATTTCCCCTCCATGTATGCTTTTGCATAAATAGGTCTACAGCCATGAAAAAGTAATGGAGGCCTCCCTAAAAAAAGAAATAGGTTGTTGAGATGCACTGCAAGACTTATTCCACCCAGTGCACCATGGGTTCAGCAGAAGCTGTGGGCCCTTTGGTTGCCCATAATATCTTTCTTTTGAGGAGAGAGTCTCCCTCCTGAGTTGCTGTGTTGTCCCCATTCAGGAACCTTCTGAGCTCCTTCTCCTTTCACAAACAAAAGGAGGGCCAGCTTCACACATGAGATTAAGTTTCCTTCTGCCCATCAACTTTTGTGTGGGAAGGAGAAGTAAAGTCAACAGATGAAATGATGGATGACAGAGGAGAGATTTACGGTAATACAAGCCTGTGTCTTCTTTTGCAGATTTTCCATTAGTTAAAATGGCTGGCTTGATTCTAATATTAGTATTCTTTCTAATATTTTGTTTATAATGTTGTATTTCAAATGGCTGGAACCCATCCTGGAACCTTAGAGTGAAGGGTGGGTAATTAATGAGTACAATACTAATAATATCAACAACATTTGCCCCATTGTGTACCACAGCTGAAACCCTTGCCTAGGACCAAAACCATAAATTATAGTTCTCCTGCACCATATTCATGTTTGGGGCAGCTAGATGGATACAAAATAATCTCCAGAAAGCAACACAAGAGAGGCTTATTAGATTATGCATTACAGTTGTTTGCATTCCTATGGTGGCTCACACTACATACATTTCGGTAACGAAGCCAAATGCATGCCTGTGTGGGTTCTTGTTTCATTTTTTAACATATCAACATCAGTTTCCTACTTCACTGCTCATGGTTACAAATAATGTATGGGGAAAGAAATCCAGGCTATTTGTTTATTTTACTTGATAAGCAACTTTAAAGATATACTTTTAGAGGCATCAGATGATGGCTATGAGTTAAAATCAGACTAAGACAAAGGAAACAAAGGTTCAAGCATCCATGCGGTTTGCTTTGGCTTTGGGGAAGGAATTACTGCCTGTATATGAGTCATGCTTTGAGCACTGAGTTGGTGCCTGCATCGAAGTTTTGCCAGATTTTAGGAGTCTAGAGTTTGGAGCGATGCAGCAGTATTATGACCTTTGTACTTGCAGACAATTTACATCTCCTGGCTGCAGGTGCAGTAGAGACACAGCTGCTGCTACAATTGTTTTAATTCTTCTTAATTTGTGTGGGGTCTGTTGTTGTTTGGTTTTATTGTGGGGAGAGGAGATGTGTCTGGGGGGAGAGCAGGGGTGCTCAGTCACAGTGGTTCAGGAATTGGGGAGGTCAGGTAGTTAGTGACTGTGCCATGTGCAATTCCTCTAACCTGGGGAATTGTGGTTGTCCTATCAGCCAGCCCTTTGGGTCTGCAGTTGCTGTTGCTGAATGCCAGGTAGACTCTGAGTAAGACCTCCCTCATCCATTATCCGATTATGGAGGAGGAAGGCAATCTGGTCTATATCACTGAGACCTGGGTGGGTGAGCAGGTGAAGTTGGTCTCCTCCAGCTGTGTCAACCTGGGTACTCAGTGCAGCATCAGGAAAACCTGAAGGTAGGAGAAAGGGAGTTGCTGTGGTCTATAGAATTTTTCTTTCTCTCTGTTTCTGGAATGCTCTCTCTAGGAAAGCTCACCTGGAGCCTTCATTGCATATATTTAGGCACCAAGCAAAAACATTCCTTTTGGACCTTTAGCTAATTAAACAATCTATGGCCTTTTAAACTGTATTTGCGGGGTATTTTTGTTTGTTTGTTATTATGGTATAGATTTTGTGTTTTTATATTGTAAACCACCCTGTGATCTTTGGATGAAGGGCGATATAGAAATTTAGTAAATAATAACAATGCTAATGATTTTAAACCCCCCCCCCCAAAAAAAGCAGAGTGCCTGAACCATTCATTTATCGGAATGAAAATGCTATAAAGGGATCAAGTTTAAAAATCAGGTAAAATAGCAGCTTCAGTGGGTGATTTTAAGAAGGAACACAGCACAGGAAGAAAAAAAGTAGAGGCCCCAAGGCTGCTTTTGTTAAGACAGAACTATGTCCAGTCCCAAGCATGGAATTCGAAAACATAAATTAAAATTGTATCTGGCTTGGACTATAAATTAATAGCTACCACAAGGCGATTTAAGAAATGTTTATTAGACCATATGATTGCATGCTTAACGGTTAGCACAGCCAAATGGGCTTTTTACTCATACTCAGTTCATCTTCTCATGATGCTGGTTCCCCATTAATTTAGCATCAGAAACAAGTCTGAAAATCTTTTGTGCTGAACTTTGTGAGCAACTCATATGTGGAGTTACTCACAGAAGTGTCTCTCCAAAAGCTATTTGGGCAATTTCACAAATGTACAGCATACGCAGCTGTCAGATAGTAAATATTTGAGGCTCACAAAATTTGCCCACTGCACCATTTCGTGGAAATCTTTGTTTCTCCAAAATGAAAGTGACAAAGAATCCATGGCAAAATGTGATGATGTGAAGTCCAAACTTGGAAGTTTTTTCCCAGGAGACCACTGCATCCATATATAAAGGAGGTAACAGGAGAAGCAGGAAAGGCTGCAGGCTTCCCTGCAGACATACCTGGTTAATTCTGGGTATGCATGAAAATGTACCTACACCGAGGAGCATATAATATACCACCTTCCATTGCTCAGTGAGTGGGGAATGTGATGAGGAACAGAGTGTGGAAACCAGAAAGGACAAAAAAATTCCACTTGGCCTCTAGAGATCTGCTTTTAATGTTAATCCTAACCAAACTGTCAGTTCCTAGCATTATGTTTGATGGGGTTTTGTATTTGCTCCAGAGAACAAATGAGCTCCGCACTCAAATAATAATAACAACCCAAAGTGCATTAAAGCAAGATTCACTAGTAGGGAGAATTACAATGCCATTATTTTTCTTGCCTCAGATTATTAATATTAACAAGCAGATATAATGGCTATACTCATTATAAAGGAAACAACACCAGTGACAAAAGTGAATAATAAATATACTCCCAAAGACCATTTCCAGCTCCCCTTCTGCAAGAGAGTATATCTATTTGCAAAGGATTTTAAAAACAGCAATACCAATTCTGAAGACTACCTGCAAAAGATCTCCACAATAACAGTACTGTACAACAGAAAATTCCTCCCAGCAAACTATGCTCAATTCCAAACTGCCTTTTCCATGTTCTAGGAAAGACAAATTATAATGACTATCTAAAAATAGCATTATTTATAAATTATACAGCAAGAAGTGCTTTAAAAGAACATTCATATTCTGCCTTGAAAAATCACGAAGCTTCTCATCCTTTTTCCAAATTGAAATCATTTTGGCTAGATTCTGATCACAATCACAAACTAAGTAGCTGTTTTATTTCCATATATTATAAAAAGATACTTTGTAATGGGCATGTATTTTTGTATAACTTTGAATAAGTGTGTGTGTGTGTGTGTGTGTGTGTGTGTAAAATATATATTAAAAAATCACAAACATCCACCTAGTGCAACTTGAATAGAACCTGTAACTCCATTGTGACATAGCCTTCCCATTTAAATCCAGTGTTCAGAAACCCTAGAAGTCGAAGCAATCAAGTTTAATCCTAGTTTTCAACACTTGTAAATTCGCATTGCTTTCAGGATAACTGCACCTGATTCTAGCACTAATTAGCAGCTCTTTCTGTCATGGAAAATGTAATACATCAAAGGATAGAAAGCATGGAACACAACAGCAGTAGCCAACTTTTGCTGGAATCCTTTTAGCAAGTGTGTTGTAACTGACTTCAAAGTGGATCATATCACATGTAAACATATTGTACTGAGTCAGACAACATCTAGTCCAAAATCCTTCTGACTGGCACAGGTTCTCCAATAGGCCTTTTCCAGCACCGCTACCCACAATAATTTCAACTGGGAGATGCCAGAGTTTGGAACCTTTTGTAGGCAAAGAACAACCATTTTCCTGATGCTTAAGACTGAAGGAATTTCAATAAGTGAAAAAGCATGAGAATCAATACTGCGAAATCCATCTTTAAAAACAATTTCAACTCGCCTCCAGGAAATTTCCCTTAAAATTATCTTTTGGTGGCACTGGACCCCCACATGCCTTGCAAAGATAAATCCTTTAAGCTCACCATTATGTTGGGGGAGGGGAGTGGAGAACTAGGTTTCTATATTCATGTTTGGTGGGAGTGTACCATGGTCCCCACCTTTTGAGTTAAAGTTTTTAATCTGACCTCCAAAATCACTAAACAATCTATCCCTCCTAATTTGGCACTTGCCTTATTATCATTAGATTAGACCCCAAATTCTACCCTTAAATCTAATAATTTATTTCCTTCCTTTTCACAGCAGCTTGACTAGTTATTTCCCAATAATGGAAGGAAACTTCTAATATACCAATAGAGGCTTGGGTTAATAACAACTGGAGCATTGCTCTATCAGAACGCCTCATATACCATTGGCGACTAATCAAAGGCATCTCCAAAAAAGATATCTTTGACACGATCTGGTCTCCTTTCTTTTTTTTTTTTTTTTTGAAAAAGAACAGGATATTTTAATGCCAACATCATCACAGAGGTGTCTGTGGAGAGGATATATTGATTGAAAATCTATCGTATAATCTAAAATTTATTAAAGGGGCAGAAAGAAACACTCAGCATCCAAAAATAGACCCAAAAGGGAATCAATCAACAATAAAGAAAAAGAAATTCTTGTATTATCAGAGAGCTCTGCAGTTTGTTTCAATTTTGCATTCTGACCCCTAAGAAGGCCTAAAATATAGATGCCTGAAATACATTAGGCTTCTTTCTTAAAAAAAATTAAAAAAATTAAAAGACACTGCACTCTGAGAGCCAGTGTGGTGTAGTGGTTAAGAGCAGTGGACTCATAATCTGGTGAACCGGGTTCGCATCTCCGCTCCTCCACATGCAGCTGCTGGGTGACCTTGGGCCAGTCACACTTCTTTGAAGTCTCTCAGCCTCACTCACCTCACAGAGTGTTTCTTGTGGGGGAGGAAGGGAAAGGAGAATGTTAGCCGCTTTGAGACTCCTTAGGGTAGTGATAAAGCAGGATATCAAATCCAAACTCTTCTTCTTCCTCCTCTGAAAACTCTGGAACTTTTATTCCTTGGTATATAATGTTTACACTTTCATCATGCAACCCAACTTCCCTGACTGTCATCCTTAAGTTTATCACTTATGGGGAACACAAGCAAAGGCCAGCACTTCCTCCATAGGTATAGTCTAGCTTAATCTTTGCAAAAAAATTTCCTTGTGTACAATGTGATGTGAATAATAGGATTTGGTCTTCTATTTACATAGGCAAAGGCACTGGGAATCCAAATCTGACACAAAAACTAAGGAACAGATTTTCCTTCAAATGGGTATAAATGGGATTGGGGACAGACCTGTCAAATTTATAGCTGCCAGGCCTTGCACAGCACGGTACACATACATTGTAGCCCACCAGGCGCTTGATTAAGTCTCTGTTTCTTTTTTGCCCCAGAAAGGCTGCAGACACGTGGTTTATCAAGCATCTGGCAGGCCAATTACACAGCTGGCAAACTGCACACAGCCCAGGGGGGCCAAGCTTGGCAAACACAGGGTAGAGAATGGTCCCCTTCGATTACACCACAGCAGCTCTCGAAGCTCTATTGGCCAGCCTATTTGGCCAAATCATAACTGCTAAATAAGACACAAATGGGACTAATTATACTTGCAAGGGTGGCTCTCCAAACATCTTTGTTTTTAAAAAATTAGATACAGATTTTTTGGTGTCAGGAAAGCTAGCTAATAAAATAACCCCCATCATTAAAGCTTCAAGTGAAATCAGCTTGTAGAGAGCTAGATGGTACAGCTTTGAGCTGATGGAACTACTGTATTTGCTAACCTTTGCCAATAGCTATCCCATTGTTTTTAAGGGGCAGAGCAATTCTAACCTCAGCTAGGCAGCAGTGAGGCTTGACGGAGCAGCATAGCTGCCACATCTGTAGCTCCATCAATTATGCCAGCCAGGGCAGAAAATGAGGGACAGGCAAAACCCTGCTCTGTGCTACCCCAGCCTGAAGGTGAAATATCAACCTGGCCCAATGCTGTCATGTGTTGGCAGAGTGGCTAGCTTAGCCCCTCCATGGAGCCTCCTGTTTTGGGACTTTCTACCAGTGAGAATCCCATAGGTGGGTGGCATGGTGAGTTTGGCACCAGGTTGGTGCTAGTGGAGCATTCTAGGGCTGGGTAGAGGGACACTACCTCCTCCAGCACAACAGATTGGGGGTTTGGATTGCAGCTTGAACGAACTGTCTCCCTTCTGAGTTATGGATGTATAGTCAGCCATTCAGCATCTGTATTAACACACTGTTTTAGTATCAGTGATGCAAAACTTGATGAGCAAAGGCAGGGTGTTGTCAAGCCGTTACTCCAAAATATACTCTACAGAGTCAGCAACCAATCAAGTTCAAAGATATGAGTATGAATATCCATGGATCGTCATACTGTCCAAATCTAAAAACTCTCACTGACGACAATACTCAGAGGCCCAGCTGTCTTAAATAGAACTATTCAGAAATCAAACAGCTTATGCAGTGAAGAGGCTTGCTGAAGCTCTGATGGAGTCGAGGGTAGTACAGTCTGAAGTAATGGAACCATCAGGTGCAAAGGCACATCTGAGGCAAGCTGGTATATGAGGAAGCAGATCTGACTGCCCCATTCCATTAGAAAAAAGTCACACAACTGTTAGCTCACAGCTCTAACTTTCAAAAGTTGATTTTTGACTGAGCAGTTGAGAATCGTTCTAAAGATAATTTTGAAATACAAGATGAATCACAATGAAGGCAATTTGTGTTGATCTATTTTACTTATGGCTATCATTTCTCTTGATTTAAACTTTACTCTTCAGATCTGTGTCTAAAGGGAAAAAAGAACCTGAGAGGGCTCATTCATAAGTAAGCTTGCAGAGCAAACATCATTCTCATGAATTATATAGTTGTCATTATCTCAGAGAGAGAGGGTCGTTGGCTTTTTAATGGCCCCACTCCCACATTTCAGGCACTCTCGCTCCAAATTTAGCAGTTATTCCCAGCTAGTCCAGACAAACAATCCTAATGGAGCAACTTCAAAAACAAGGAAAATGTATGCAGGACTCAACAGCCATGATCTTTTGTAGAAATGCATAAGTATACAAAGCTATGTATCCAGTAGAGAAGTCTCATGGAAATAGAAGAAGATGGGGATAACACAGAGAGAAGCAGAGCTCAATAATCACAAGCCCAAGTTTTGTGTTACAACTTTAGTTAGAAGAATGAGTGCAAAAATAAAATCTCTTTTCAGTGAACAAGTCACTGACCAGTACAGAGCTCTGATTAGGATGCAACACCCACAAGTAATCAGATTAAGTACCATATCTGAATCTCTGATTTCCAATAAAGATAAACATTAAAGAAGAAAAACTTCACTAGTGTTATTCATATACTTTCTGGCTGTCTTTCTCAGAGTGAGGAAAAGGAGGCCAAATTGCAGGCATTATAATGGCAACGAATTTTTGTTTTTTTAAAAAAAAGTTGTAGGCTTGAAGCAGCTGCAAAGATTATACTTCTCTTCCTCCTCAGAGCCCATTACCAAAATGAAATATTGATTGATAATAATTCTCAAAAGGCCAACATTTCCATCTGATTTAAATTGGATATTGGAAAGCCACTACACGCAGTACTGCCAGGCAGTGGTATACATACCCAATTTTCAAACAGATGGTCTCCCACAATTAATTTGCCACCTTGAAGTCGGAACACAGGATGTCAATTAAATTAATAGAAAATGCAGTGTTAGACTATTCAGTCTTAAAGTAAACTGAAGACTCTTTTTTTCTCCCCTCTGGGCATAAAAACTTGTACCATCTAGTGAAAGCACAGCTTTAGTTTTCTTGGCACCCAGTCAATCTTGCCCTTGGTTTTAAATAATTTGTCAGGTTCAAAAGCAACATGTCACTGCTATGCAGCTGCTAGAGGGAACTGAAGGCTGAATAATCTCACTGGGTAGTTTCAGAGTTCATAAAATGACGAATTTTGGACACACACACACACACACACACACACACACACATATATATATTATTGTGCTGTTTGATCTTCAAACCAACACCTTTTATTATCAGTCCTGAGTTTTGCCAGGCACTGCTGCTTCTCAAAGTTTAATATCTTCATTTTACATTCTAACACTTGCTTTTGTAGGCAGCAGACTATATTATCATTAAGGCAATACCATCCAACAGTGACAACAACCTCTTGTGGGAAATCAGTTTTTAAGAGGTAAAGGAGAGTATTTTATTCTTCCTTTTCAAATGGCAATTGAAGGTTTATTATTATTATTATTACTACTACTACTACTACTACTAATTTATAAATGAGGAAAAAGAGGGGGCAAAGAAAGTAAAATACTTTTCAGCTCACAATGAACATTCAATAAACATCACTACAAATATCTTAATTTACACATATAAGCTGACATATGCCATCCAAATAGGTGCAGACAGTAATCCAATTGAAATTTAGGTTTACAAAAAGTATGTTCAACCAAACTTGGAGTAGTTATAACTGGAGGTTTTATTGCATATTTCTGTTTTGCCACCCACCTAACCCCCTCCCACAATGAAACACTTTGAGTCATCTCAAAGTACAGGCAGGCAAAGATAAATTCAACTGAGCTTCATTCTTACACTTGACAACGATCTTTCCCAAAATGTTTTCATTAAATTATAATCATTTCCATATTGTCAGCATTTCTTTTTCTGAGATTATGAGATCTTAAGTACCTCACCCTGTAGACAATAGGGCTACATATCAAAATCCCATGGGACACCCAAGGAAACATATACTATATGAGATCATTACATGCCAGAGCAGCTCTGTTAAAATTGGCACATCAGTACTAAGTCAAAATCTTCACATTCCTCTGTTTATTTACTATTTCACAGAAAGAAAAGCCTTCTAAACAGGAAAAAAAAAATCCATCAGGGTAGTAGCCATGCTCATTTGTTTAAGTAAAAGCAACAATTCTACAGTATTAAAACCTAACAGCTTTATAGTGGCATAGGCTTTGAGGGGCTAGAGCATGCATGGGTAGGCAAACTAAGGACCAGGGGCCGGATTCGGCCCAATCGCCTTCTAAATCTGGCCCACAGACGGTCCGGGAATCAGTGTGTTTTTACATGAGTAGAATGTGTCCTTTTATTTAGAATGAATCTCTGGGTTATTTGTGGGGCATAGAAATTCATTCATTTTTTTCAACAAAATATAGTCCAGCCCCCCATAAGGTCTGAGGGACAGTGGACCGGCCCCCTGCTGAAAAAGTTTGCCGACCCCTGGGCTAGAGACAGTCCTCTTCAGCAAATGCATACATATCACACTTTAAATATGTGGACCTTTAAGGTATCACAAGTCTCTGTGCTGTTTTCCATATATACTAATAATTTCGGGGAGGGAAGAATGTCTTCTGAAATTCTGTATCCATAACCTTTTGGTGTGGGACCTTGATTTGCAGCTGCTTGCATCACAATGCTCATCCAAAAACCCTACCACCACCAGACTGGACTTCTGTCTGTTGATAAGCATGTGGGTGTGCATCCCCCATACAGGTTACAAGTTGTTCCACATGTAGAGCTGGGGCTGAATGTGGTTTTGCATGGCTGGAACTGTTCAAATACAACATAATGACTCTGATGTCTGATATGTCTAATAGGAAGATGTTCATGTCTGTTTTGGTTTTTGTCTACTGCTTATTTTTTAATGCAGAGTCAAATACTTTGCTCTACCCTCTTTCACCTCTGACCCCCACCCCCACCCCCACCGGTATGTGTCCCCAGAAGGTTTGCCTAAGCAGCAATGTGTCCCTGATGAAAAAGGTTCCCAACTCCTAGACTGCAAACTCCAGAAGGAACTATGCCTGTGGAGCACTGAGTACTTCTTTCCTATATGCTTCATCCATTTTTATCTGCATTTACTAATAAAGTACATAAACATAAAAACAAGTTTCCGCAGCACTACCAGAACTAAAACCAATATTTCTTCACCCTGACAACCCAATAACCTAGAGGCAGAAAGAACCATGGAAGCTTTCAGAAAGATAATGAATTCTTCTGGAGGGTAGAAAAACAGGTTTGGACTAAGGATGCACTCATCACTTCAATAATAGACCTTCCTGCCTCACTTTAGTATTTGTCTGCTTCACAAAAATAAGGTTAATGCAAGGGGGGGGGGTTGTAAACCTTCATATACTCATGAAAAGATAGTAGCTGCAAAGGAGAGGGTTGTTGTTTTTTAGTTTTTTAACATAGCAGTAGCTGGACTATGCAACCAGACAACAGCAAACAACCCTGGGGCATGCCTGATTTTGACCAGATGGAGCGGTGTGAGATTGGAGCGTGGAACTTGTTGAATTAATAATTCAATCTTAAAAGGACCCTTAAGCCAGATCTCTTTCCTGACACCAGTTTTCTTCCCAAGAGGGGAAACATTTTTATATTGTATTGGGAGGGAGGCACCCAACGACTTCCCATTAAAAAGAAATACAGCCCTGCAAATGCACACCTGCACAATTTATACCAGCACCTTGGGTTATATAAATCCAGCTCTGGGAAACAGCACAATAAAAGCAAGCCAGGATTCTCCATGGTCAAGAAGGAGAAACATATAGGAATAGAGGAAGGTGCCTTATACTAAGTCACTAGACCATCTAGCTCAGCACTGTCTACACCACTGGTCTTCTACTGGTGGGTCACAGCCTGATCCAAGGTGGGTTGCAACAGGGGCACTACCACCATGCAATTATGTAATAATAGATTAAGAAACGGGTCCCCTGTGTGTTTTGGTTAAAAGTGGGTCCTAAGTCTGAAAAGGTTGAAGATACTTGGTCTACACTGACTGGCACTGGCTCCTCAAGGTTACAGACAGTCTTTCCCAGCTCTATCAGGAGGGGATGGGGATTTGAGCCTGGGACCTTCAGCATGCTACTGAGCTACAGTCATTCCCTGGAGAAGGTTGGAACTCCTATTTCAAGCAACTATTAAAAGAGAAGGCCAGCTTTCTGCATCTATTCAGACTAGTAGCATAAGCATGAAGTGTAGATCTGCATGCAGTCAAAATAAAACCATTCATGCACAAAGGGGAGGTATCAATAAGCATGGGGGAGCACAAAGGTGAACAGAAGTAAAAAAATATTTAGGAGAGGGGGAAATGAACCCTAAAACAGGAAAGGGAAAAACAGAAAACCCAAAGGGGAAATGGAGTATTTAGGGAGGAAAGCTTTCCTTTGGGGGATGCTTCTAAAGAAGGGCCAAAAACGACAACAAAGCCAAAATAATCCATTGAAGGTGATACACGTCCCGTGGTATAGGGGAAAAGCACGAGGGCAGGGGAGAGAAGGGCAATGTAATGGAGTATCTTGGGAAGGAGCATGGCTGGCTGACAGCAACACACTGCAGCATTTTGTTGCAGGTCTCCACTTGTACTATTCTTCTTATTATTATTTTTATATCTAAGAAAGACTGTATTTTTAAGCAGCAGAGAAAAAAGAGCTTTGTTTTTTATAGAGCACTCAGACAATCCAGCCTTCTTGTGATCTAGCTATAATTAAAGGTCAAGAAACCACCTCAGACTAAAAGTCACCTGATTTCCTCTGATGAGGCTACTCAGAAATAGCTTGCAGTACTGGGCTATGCAAACCAATTTTCAAGTAATCTCTTCACAACAACAATTACTGGTACTGGACTGGACCCTAATTTAGCATTTACCTAATAGATACATAATGTATAAAGCTGACATGAAATCATACAGCAGCTCTTTTAAAAGTTTAATTATATATGCAGAAGTAATCCAATCTATGAAAAATGTTATAGCTGTGGGTGGTTTGCGATGCAATATGAAGATTTAGACTGCAAGCTAGGCAGACTCCATTCCTATTTTGAAGGAAAATAACACACATCTTTACAAACACTGGAAAACCAATAATAAATGGAGGGGGTGCGCATGAATGAAATTTTTAACCCTGGACACTTAACAATTAAGGGGAAAGGTGGTTTTAATATTTCTTCAATCAATCTCCCCAATACTAATGTCAGATTTTAAGGCTTAAAATTTAAGGGCTTGTCCACTCTATCAGTTCACCACTCACCAACATCAAGCTGAATGCAAATTTTACATGCAGCTGACAAGCAGTATCTAAATTTTTAAAAATCTAAGCAAATGTTTTTAAGTCACAATAGAAACCTGGACTGGAACAAGTCTTCTCCTTGAAGGTGAACAATTGTTCCAAAAAGTGATTAATGGAAGCTGTATATTCAGAAATCCTGTAGTACCTACCAATGAAGCAATCATACCCTTATAAACCCCTTTTTCTTTTGCTAGCCCCATCCCTCCATTCTCCAGAATATGGGCATCTTTCTGTACCTAGTCCATTTTTAAGTCTACTTTACTCTGGGGCAAGGCAAGGAGACATAACTCAATTGCATTTTTCTATGGTAGGAATGCACATGCACAATTGTAATTTTCTACCAGCAAATGGATTGGGAGAGACGAATGAAATAGAGGAGTGTTACTCAAATTATGGAGAGAGCCAGCTCATCCCCTGTCTGTTGCCTCAGGTGCAGTTATTCTGTTGGCTGTTGTCTACCATGTTGCTTGTAGTCCTTGTGAAAGTGCAGATAAATATGCATGGTATCCAACCTTGAATACTTATGGCTATCTGGGAATGACTCAATGAACAATACAATTCCAAGCAAAATGCTCCAATTGCATGGGAAGCCTCTCTCTTCCAGTTCTCTGTTACTTTGTTTTATCGTTCATCTCCTTCCCTTTTCCCTTCATTTCCTCCTTGCGGGTCTCTTTTCCGTTACTATTTGGGTTGTGGTGGGTTAGGAAGCGGAGAGGACAGAAAATCTGAATTTGTTATGGGCCAACCAATGGACAAAAATGTAAGGCTACCTTTTAAAATTCTGCAGATTAAATGTGGCAATCAGAATAACTGGCCAGCGGCCACAAGGAACAGCAGAAAAAGATGCCTGCACATAAGGAGATAGTAATAACAGAGACTGTGACACTAGATGGGCCAGATATGGTCCACAGGTAACCTTCTAGACTCAAGAGGGTAGGAAAGAAGGAATCTGCTACCTACAAATCCAGATACTCCAGTTCTCTAAGAACAGAAGAACACAGAATGATTGAAAGTAACTAAAGATATGTCAGCATAGTTGTTCCCCAAACAATCATTGTTAGATACCATGTATGCTCCTGAAAAGTAGGTGCTGCATCCCAAAACACAGAATTATTGCTATATTAAAAGTTGCATTCTGAAAACAAAGAAAATGAAAGCCTGAATACCAAATCCCCAGATATCATTTGATGGAGTATGAAACCTGGAATCACAACAACACTTCAGTCCTGCTTAAGGAATATCACATAAAGAACACCTCAAAAATATACACAATAGAAACAAATGCATGATCAACAAGATATAAAAATTTCTAGGAAAACACCATTACCAGCAAAATAACTTATTTTTAATGCAGAGCTGTTAGGAAAACACAATTATAAGCTTCATTTATGCTAGAAGATATAATCCAAACCCTGGTTTTAAAAAAACCAACCCAACAAACATTTGGAGCTTTATTTGTAAGAAGATGAATACAAAAGGTAAATGGAGAGAAAAACTCATTCCATGCACATTAGCCCTCCCAGTGAGTTCACAATAAAATGCTACTGTTAGAATAATCTAAATATAGTTTCAGAATGGTCTGTGCACACATTTTATGTAGATTAATACAGACACATAATAAAAGCATTGGTTGAATAGGCATGGGCTCTAGATCTCACTATAGAAAAGTCTTTAAAAGTACATGGAGTTTAATAAAAATAAACAGTGCAAAAAGAAAGCAGCATGGATCAAAAGCATCATATTCATCAACAACAGCCCCCTGAACAGAAACCATGTTCATGTGGCTACAACTAAGGCAATGGAATGGCCTTTGCACATAGGAAGCAAAAAGGCTTTCCCACCAGCAATGCTTTTCAGAATGCAAAAGAAATGCTGATCTATGCTGTACCAGTATAAACAAGAATTAGCACTACCAACAGTAATTCAGATAATTCAGGTTTACATTACAGCAGAAGTCGGCTGCATATAACTTCTTTATTAATTTCTTTTTTGTTTAACTTTTTATCGGGTTGTTTTTTAAAAAAAGAAAATACAGATAATATTAGTAATACAAATAAGCAGACCATGGCAGGCTCGTACCATTCATATATGACAAGGTGAAGCATGTTAGGTTTACTGTAACATCCTAGCCATCTGGTTCATTACCTATAGCCAGTGTGTGCATCTTAATTTACAAACAAAATTAAAAGAGAACAGCAAAATCAACAGTTAACATTCAACTTTGTACAGCCCGATATCCTTGATTTAGTCCAAACATAGCATCTCAACTATATCAGGCAAGTATCGATTGTATTGAAACTAATTTAGTGATCATTTTCCTATTATGCTGGAGGTAAAGCAAAGTGAAGTGTCTATGAATGGAATTGTGGGGGGTGGGCTGGGCATCTGCTTAAATCAACCAAATCAAACTAAAGGCTAGTGGGGGAGATTGTTCATTCTGTGGAATGCTAGCATATATTATAAAATCAAACCACACTGGGGTAAAGCCATCCTTCTTGATCTGTCTGTGTGACCATCATGGACTTATTTGTTAATCGCTCTAAAAGGGCTATTTCGCAGACCATTTTGTACTATCAATCAATTTTTTATTGTATAAAGCCAAAGGCCTTTACAATGGACGACAGAGAATAAAGGGAAACTTTCATCTAAAATCGTACACATAACCTGTAGCAGTTTACAACTTAAAAAGAAATTTACAACATTAAGACATAAGACTGGAGTGCATTTACATAGCTAGAATGGAGCTTCTTGGCTGCCAGTGCAAATTTGGCTGACTGGTGTGTAATATATAGATGTTTATCAGCTAGGAGTTCAACTGTCGCTTCCTGTACGGATCGACTAGGAAGCCAATTAAAAGTTGGCAATACAATTTTTCCCCTGGGCATTGTATACAGGGGGCAAATCAGCAGATAGTGCGTATTGTCATCTACCTGATTGCATCTATGTATACATTTGTGATCCATATGGGGAATTCCCCGGTATCTCCCCTCTAAATATGCTGAGGGCATCTGTTGAAATCTTAGTTCTACAAAGGCCCTGCGTAGTTGTGGGAAGGTCAGAGTTTCAAGGTAACGGGGCCTTGAGTGATTGGTCTTAATTTGGGGGTACCAAGTAGAGTAGTGGGCAGCAATGATGGATGCTCTGTCTTGGCTGGCATCCTGATCAAAACTCCAATTTCTAAGGTCATGTGGTCTAAGGGCCAAGTAGTTCTCCATTTGGAGATTATAAGCCCTAAATTTATCTTGGCACTTTTTGTGCACAGCCCCCTGTCCTTAGTTGCTCTAACCAGCAGAGCTTAGTAAGAGTATGATCCTCGAAGGCATTTAGCCTGTGCCAGTATCTCAGATAGGCTAGATCAATTCTGTCTGCTCGTAAGGGAAGGCCCAACTTGGCTCTGAGGTTGGCTTCTGGTGTCCCAAAGGGAAGCTCCAAAATCTGCCTCAAAAAATTATTTTCTAGGATCTCATATTTCATATTTGACACCAGTAGTTCCCCATATCTCAGTCCCATAGAACATTTGGGTGATGATTTTAGAGACAAAAATCTTAATAGCTGGGTTGATTAACTGTTCGCCCTTTGAATGGAAGAACCTAGTAGAACAACCAAATATTAGCTTAATTGCTTCCAGATGGCGTTTCCATGATGATTTTCTATCGATACATAATCCTAGATTTTAAATCTGGCTATTTGCTCAAGGGTGTGAGCAGGTTGTTCCCAAGCTCTGAAGTTTCAAAGAGTTTATCTCCATTAGCCATGTCTCCTGCAGGCATACAATATCAAATGTTTGCAAGCACCTTTTGAAGTCCAGGTCAGCTAGTTTGTTCCTCTAGCCTGCAATGTTCCAAGAAACTAGTTTTAAGGGGTAGGCTAGTTCCTTATCAGGGACGCGGGTGGCGCTGTGGGTAAAACCTCAGTGCCTAGGACTTGCCGATCGTATGGTCGGCGGTTCGAATCCCCGCGGCGGGGTGAGCTCCCGTTGTTCAGTCCCAGCTCCTGCCCACCTAGCAGCTCGAAAGCACCCTTAAATGCAAGTAGATAAATAGGTACCGCTTTATAGCGGGAAGGTAACGGCGTTTCCGTGTGCGGCGCTGGTGCTGGCTCGCCAGCTGCAGCTTCGTCATGCTGGCCACGTGACCCGGAAGTGTCTTCAGACGGTGCTGTCTCCCGGCCTCTTAAGCGAGATGAGCACGCAACCCTAGAGTCAGAAACGACTGGCCCGTACGGGCAGGGTTACCTTTACCTTTACTTTAGTTCCTTATCGGTTCTCAGCCAGTCTGCCATGGAGTGTGTCAATAAGGCATATCTATTCCCTGCACATCAAGTGCATCTAGGTCGGCAAGTGGAAGATTTTATTTATGCCTTTTGACATTACGTTCCTTCGTGCCTTGGAAAGTTCATTGAATTTAGCATAAGAATGTCAGGTCTGGGCTTTGGTGCTTGGTGATACCCTATAGGGATGTTGTCAGGGGATGATATATAAAAGGGGCAGTGATAGATTTGCCATGTGATGGGCCCTCCTATTTTGTTAACTTCTGGGAGTACTGAAAGCCTGGATTTTTGCACATTCCCACCACATATGGAGGTAGGTACCAGGTGCAGGCCCCTGCCAACCTAGCAGTTTGAAAGCACATCAAAGTGCAAGTAGATGAATAGGTACCACTCCGGCGGGAAGGTAAATGGCATTTCCATGCGCTGCTCTGCTTCGCCAGAAGCAGCTTAGTCATGCTGGCCACATGACCCGGAAGAACTGTCTGCGGAAGCTGACAAACACCGGCTCCCTTGGCCATTAAAGCGAGATGAGTACCGCAACCCCAGAGTCGTCAGTGACTGAACCTAATGGTCAGGGGTCCCTTTACCTTTTACCAGGTGCAGGACAACATCGCCAACACCTTGGCAAGGTGCCAGAGTGAAACATACACGTGCTTTAGAGAATCCTGGGGTCTGAGGTTTAGTTGTTATGTTTAAGTATGTTTCAAGGCCTCATGGCTGCAGAAATGCTACAAAGGCAAAAACTAATATGGAAGTGGCAAGGTCTAGGCTGATTTAACTGATTTTCCATTTTTAAGACCACATTTCAAGGTTCTATAGAGGTCGATTCAGACTGTTCAAATGAGTAGCAAAATCATATCAAAACTTCTGTAGAGCATAAGTAGAACATGTCCACTAATTTCATCATCCACCAAGATCAGGAGAATGATATGCAAGTTATGTTGCTCCCATGCATCTAAAATACCCAGATTAGCCTTGGTCTTCTGATTCGTTTCATTTTTTCCATGTAGCACGCAAAGCTAAACAAGTTACTCTTCTCTGCACAACAAGCCACAGAACACGTTCTAGAGATATATGCGTACTTGGTTTTAAAAGGTAAAGGGACCCCTGACCATTAGGTCCAGTCATGACCGACTCTGGGGTTGCGGCGCTCATCTCGCTTTATTGGCCAAGGGAGCCGGCGTACAGCTTCCGGGTCATGTGGCCAGCATGACTAAGCCGCTTCTGGTGAACCAGAGCAGCGCACGGAAACGCCATTTACCTTCCCGCTGGAGCGGTACCTATTTATCTACTTACACTTTGACGTGCTTTCGAACTGCTAGGCTGGCAGCAGCAGGGACCAAACAACAGGAGCTCACCCCGTCGCGGGGATTCAAACTGCCGACCTTCTGATCGGCAAGTCCTAGGCTCTGTGGTTTAACCCACAGCGCCACCCACATCGTACTTGGTTTAAATATCATATAAAAATAAACAGGCAACTTTTTAAATTTACCATCTGTTCTTCTACAATCTTCTTTTCTTATTCATCAAACGTCCAAGCAACTTTAGTGCATTTAAGGGAATTAATTAGAAATGGCCATGGAAGCCATATTGTCTAGCAGTGTTCAAAATACCTCTATTATTCCAAAAGTAACTACGCTGAAGAACCCCTCTCTCTGCGCATGGAGCTAGAACAACATTTTCTATGAATGAATGGGTATTCATTATTTAGTTCTGAATCCCTGATTTAATAAAGCCTTTGGCAAAAGAGAGCTTCAAACACTTCCCATTATGCAGATGGAATGCGCACAGCATCAAAGCTTATGCCGCAGGAAACAGAGATGGTGCATCAAGTGACTCACACAATTCCAGAATGTAAATATTTTTAATGGTAAGTTTTTACCCTATTTAGCAATATTCGAAATCAGAAACCAAATGAGCGGCCCCCAAAATTAATTAAATAAATAAATAAATATAGGGAATTGTATTCCCTTTTCAAACCAAAATTAGCAGAAGAATAGAATTACATTTCTTCAAAACCGAGTTGGCTCAGGAGAGTGAAAAAGGAAATATTTTATCTCCCAGCATGCCAAAGCTGCAAAAGAAGAGTAGGGGGAAAGGCAAGTGTTTACTGCTGCAATTTACTGTGCACGTAAAAGTCAAAAGAAAACAGAATGTTCCATAAAAATTTATTCATTACATTGACCCTCCCTTATACCGATAGGTCAAAACCAATTTCTGATGAGTTCTGTTTTAAAAAACAAACACACAACAACAAATATTGCTAAGATTTAGCATCTCTCTGAACTCTAGTGACTTGCAGCACAATCTATCCTATTCATGTCTACTTAGAAATAAGTACCAGCGAATTCAATGGGATTTACTCCCAGGTAAGTGTGTATAAGATTGCAGCCTAAATCCTTTTTGCCTATGGAAAAAATGTACAATTTTTTAAAAACAGAGAATAGAAAAAACAGGGTTATAAATTATTATTAGTTTTAAAGTAACAGCTGTTTTAAAAATTGGTTTGGCATATCATATGCCCTTTGCTTGTGTACGTACAAATGTATCAGCAACTTAATCTGATTAAGAACATACGCTCTAAAGACTTCCTGGGATTCTTCCTTTAGGATATGGATATATTGTCGTGTATGGGTGGTGCCAAAATTCCCTCCTTCTGAATTTACCACTAGATTTATCAGTCCCGTTTACCTTGTGCTGGTTGTGGAAGAACAGCAATGCATTTGTTTTCAAACATTCTTTTTAACTTAGTTTTCTTGAATTTGTAAAAGTCACCGGGAATGCACAATTTGCTCCCACCATACTTTTCTGTTTCTTCAATTTATTGCAGCTTTTCCCTTTACCCTAAGCCACACGCACCATCACTCATGTGCATTAAAATATCATGCAGTTATACATACAATCCCATTAAGTTTTTCTTTCACCCAGTCTTTCAACTGACCACCTTGCTAGCTATCATCAGTTCCCCATCACCATTGCCTTACGCACACAATCACAATTCAGGAACAAAACAAGGTGTGTAACATTTTAATATCTGCAAGTACATGACAGTGGTAATGGGAACCGTAAGTGCTAGCAAATTAGGGAGGGCTTTAAACAGAGAACTGAAGTAAATCAGCAAGTTGATCAACTAAAAGACTGGACCAAATAGAAGCTGCTGAGGAAAGCTGACATGATCGTGCACAAAATCCAAGAAAGAAAGAAAGAAAGAAAGAAAGAAAGAAAGAAAGAAAGAAAGAAAGAAAGAATTTTAATTCACCCTGTCACTCATGCACATGATTTTGCTGAAGGGACATAAAACAATGACTAGGAGAAATAGAAAGCAGCAGCAAGTACGAAGTATGCACGTGCCAATTCCGTACATAGTTAATTAGAGAAAATCTCTATGAACAATTGGAAGACAGGCAGAGTGAAACTCTGGGCACAGCCAACCCGCAGAAAACTTGCAAGTCAGAGCAGGGAAAATCCATCCACCCCTAACTGGTAGTCAAATACTACATACTGAATGAATTAAATTTCCACAATTTGTACCAAACCATTAGAATTCTTTGAAGAGTACAAGAACGTAAGATGAACTCTGTTGGATCAGAACAAACGAGAACTGCCTGGCCCAGCATCTTGTTTCCCACAGCAACCGAGCAAATGTCTAAGGGAAGCCCAAAAGCAAGACATGAAAGCAATAGGCCTCTTTTGTTGCTGCTCCAGAGGAGTTGCCTCTGATCCTGTACAGTAGGGTAAGCAACCTAAGGCCCATGGGCCACAAACGGCCCATGGGGATCGTTTAACCAGCCCACGAGCGGCCCCCGAACTGAGCCACCCGCTTAGCGAGTCCCCGCGCACTGCGCTAAACCAGCACAGTGTGGCGTGGAGATTCGCTTCCGCAGTGCTGGAAATCACGTCTACGCAGATGCCAGAAATCGCGGGCGCACACGCAATCCGGACCACAGAGGGATCTCCACTGGAGTGAACCGGCCCAGGCGAGACAAACCTTGCTGACCCCTGCTGTAGAGACAGTAGCCACCATAAAGTAAAGGTAAAGGGACCCCTGACCATTAGGTCCAGTCATGACCGACTCTGGGGTTGCGGCGCTCATCTCGCTTTATTGGCCGAGGGAGCCGGTGTACAGCTTCCAGGTCATGTGGCCAGCATGACTAAGCCGCTTCTGGCGAACCAGAGCAGCGCACGGAAATGCCGTTTGCCTTCCCGCTGGAGTGGTACCTATTTATCTACTTGCATATTGATGTGCTTTCGAACTGCTAGGTTGGCAGGAGCAGGGACAGAGCAACGGGAGCTCACCCCATGGGGGGATTTGAACCACCAACCTTCTGTTCGGCAAGTCCTACGTTCTGTGGTTTAACCCACAGCACCACCTGCATCCCAGTAGCCACCATAGTCACGTTTATTTTTCAATATAAGAAAAAAAATATTTCTTACAATAAATGGATAGTTTTTAATCACAACAGGAGCACACTGCCAGTACCCCCACCCCACCTTGTGACCTCAGTATACCTAAGTGTTGCCCATGCACCATGCCCAACCAGGCTGGGCACCAAGATCAGCCCAAGCTGATGATGCAATGAAACAAAAGTAACACAGAGAGGTTGGATTTATTCTAGCCATACTCGTTTTCAAAGCAAGCCCTATGATACAGTTCATTCCTGTTTAGACAGCAGTGCAACATACCTGCAGAGGAAGCTTCACATGGTACATACAACTCAATGTGCGCAGATTTTTCACATAATCAGCAGGACTGAACAAAAATGCCCTCCCCAGATTCTCTATCGTGTCTGACTGAGCTATATAGGTGGATGGCAGGCAGTAATGGGCTAAGAGAGAAGAATGGAAAGGAGTAGGGGCCAAGCCCATTGCTTCCTTAAATACAT
Source organism: Podarcis bocagei (assembly GCF_964188305.1). Taxonomy (NCBI): domain Eukaryota; kingdom Metazoa; phylum Chordata; class Lepidosauria; order Squamata; family Lacertidae; genus Podarcis; species Podarcis bocagei. The sequence continues at coordinate 31,678,502 of NC_138129.1, forward strand.
TATTAGGTTGGATCCACAGTTGCGCTCAAAATTCCCCACCATATTGCCAGGCCCATTGAATCTAATACCGGTATTTGGGGAGTGTGAGCTAGAATTCTCCAATAGTTGCAGACGGGAACCAGAAAAGGGAAACTTCTCAGAAGGTTATTCTCAGGCAAATTTTAGCTTGGCGTATTTATCAGGGACTTTGAAAATGTAATTAAAGCTACTCACTTCTACAACTGTAATGAAGAACAAAAAGTCTCTGTTTACATCTACACAGTTGAAAAACCAGAGACTTTACGTCTACTTTTACAAGTTCTCTGTAGAAAAAAAAAACAGAGCACAAGCAATAATACATTTATCACCATTCCCTGACCCTGCATTCCTCAATCACACAGGAATCCTTCTATATTGCTTTTCTTCAATGGCACCTTTGGCCGAGTAAGGAATTTAGAACTGGGCCTTTCTGTTGTATAAACATTCAAACTCACCATAAGTATCTGATGCAGAATTTGCTTGCCACAGTCATAAGATTTGTGGGGTTGTTTCTAAAAGGCTTTTTGAAGCTGCTGTTTTTCTTTTAACTTTCTGAACATATTCATTTGAGAATCTTTTCTCGACAGGGGATAGAAATTTAACGTAAATTCATATATATTGTAATTTTTATCTGACATATTGGGAGGCGGACTTCTTTCAATATGGAATATGCACAATTAAGAGTTAGAGAATCTAAAAAGAGCCCCAGTTATAGTCCTAAGCTTTCACACAAAAGCAACAGTTTTGGGAACTTAAAAGTTTGCATAAAACAGCAGATCATCCTGGGAAGAATAAAGGTCACTTTACACCTGATATTGTTAATACACTGAGATCATCTACACATAGGAAACAAGACATCCAAATTATACGTAGCAAGAGTATCTATTTGTTTTAAATAGATAATAACACACACACATTTTTTTCCAACAACAAAATTGAAAGATAATGATCTCCAATTAAATTGTGATAATAAAAAAGAGTCAGCCTTAACACACACAAAAAGTTGATAACTCAAATGCCTGGGGGGAAAGTAAAGTTTTAACTCCAACATCTAAATGTCCAAAGTGTTGGCACGTAGCTACCGTATTTTTCCATTTATAAGACTAGGGTTTTTTCCTAATAAATTATGTCAAAAATTAGGGGGCATCTTATACACAGATAGTACCAAGGCCATTTTCTTAAATCTGAGTCCCCCAAAATAGGGGGTGTCTTATGCATGAGGGCGTCTTATAGACGGAAAAATACGGTAATTATATTGGAGTTGGAACTCCACAGTCAAGGTGCTACCACAGAGATGGCTGCATCCCCAGAAGCCTCCAACTTCACTTCTAAAGGGGGGAAAGCAGCAGATCTTAATAAATTGGCAGGTTCGTATGGAAACAGGTGGTCCTGCAGATACTCTGGTCCCAGACCATTACAGCTTTATGGATCAGAACCTGTGCTTTCAATTGGCTCAGAAATCAGCTGGAAGCCAACACAAATCTTTAAGCAATGGTAAAATATTGTCAGGCCTATTATTTTGCTACAAGATAAGCTGGCATGGAAGTACCGAGTGCCAATGTAAGAACCAATATTCAGGCCATAAGCAGCAACTTGCTTGGTTTCCTGTGGTGAGTTACTACTGCCTCCAGTTACAAATATGAGGGGAAGCTTTGTTATATCAGGAGTGAGTTCTTTTACATATTTTGGCTACTACTGTAATGTATGGACAAGCGGACTAGTATACATTTTGCAGGCTAATCACATTTTTGCTTTTTTCAAGGTCACTCTCAATATATAGAGACCTAATAACAAGAACATAGCATTTATATGTCAACTTTTCAGTGTTCAAAGTACTTCACATAGCCCAGTAATCCTCACAAGAATCCTGTAAGGTAGGCTAGAATTACTGGCAGTGTTTGCAGTATATTGCATACTGAGTGCTAAGATTGAGAGAATAGTTGCTTGTCTAAGGCAACTTAGTGACTTTATGGGTAAGGTACCATTTGAACAAGAACTTAATACTGAGTTTTGCAAGCCATTCCAACAGCCTTTTTGGCTAAAGGGAATGGTATAAATGCCATAAATAAACAAACTTCTTGGACCATGGCTTACATTATTGGCCACCACACTATGCCAGCTCTCAACAGATAATTCCAAACAAACAACTGGACGATACCCCAGAGCACAGCAAATGGCGTTTAACTGGGTATTCATGTAGACATTAGACAAGCCCTACTACAAACATCCCTATCCTATTAAAACGGTAATGCTGGTTTATAACAGGGATTTCAGTGACTGCAAAGAGAAACTGTTGCTGCAGTGCACAAATGTAATAGGAAATCTCATGATGACAACATTGTGTTCAATAAATGCACAAAACATTAGTACTTCAAGATGCTTTGAGCTAAACAGTGTTTCTACAGAAAGCTCGAGGGCCATATCAGAAGCACCTATTGGTTCAGGGGTATGAAAACACAGAGATATGAAATACTATGTCCTTCACTTCTATTTCTACACCCGGTACACAATACACACTACACAACCCTTCCTCCTGCAGAGTTTCCCTGCCCACCCACTCCTCTGGAAGGAAAAACATTTCAATCATGGAGCTTGAAAGCTTGTTTGGCAAAATCCCACCCTTTTTCGTGTTTGAGCTCCTGAGGAAACCTCAGAAAATCAGTACCACACACTGTCAAATTCCCTGTTTTTTTTGGGGGGGGGCAGAGAAGAGAAGCAATAACTAGGCCTCACAATATCAGTCTCCTCCAAGCTAGCATTCTCCTTTAATTACAGAAAGCAGAAGCTTCATTCTAAAACCTCAACTAAGGAAGGGCAGAGTTAGCAATCCCAAACACATCTTTGTCTATTCCCCTTTCTCCCATTCAAACCCCATTGAAACTTTTGCTTCATTCATAACATTCACCTGGAGGAGCTGCTGAATTCCCTTATTGTCCCATCTACGCAAACAATCCCCTTGCAATGTGTATTCAAATTGTGCAACCTTTGAGGAAAGAACCACCTGTTAACCTTCTCTACAGCATTGAGCAAAATGACAATGTTTATCATTGTAAGAGAAAAATCCACATACATTGTTCTATATATGTACTTTGGGGGAAGAGACATTTTAGAGCCCATGGTAACATCTTTTAAGGAAACAGGCTGAACATGGGCCTCTGGGATACTGCAACTGCAATCCTACTTTCTTAGCACGAAGATGATTTACTGCACAAGTCCATTTGGCCCATTCTGACTATGTAAATTGCAATTGACAGCAGTGGGATATTTATATTGGTTGCTAGTTACATATTTAACATTTTCTCTTCTTTCCTCTCTCTCTTTTTAAGATCCTGGTAACAGTGACAACAGCAGCACCTGGTGGCAGTGGTCAGTATTTTGTATGTGCTCCTTTTCATCACCTCTTCTGGACTCTTTATCAATCAAACTTGAAGTTATTTGCTTTATCAGAGAAACTGACGAAGAACTATTACAGCACTCTATCACTCTCTGTGTGTTGCTTTTCCCCCAGGATTGTTAGAAACAGCACTTTTGTAAAAAGATGCATTAACAGCAAGTGATGCATTAACAGCAAGTCAACTAACTGCAGCCAAAAACACCTGCCCAACATGTGCAATAATTCCTCCGAGGAGTGTTTTCCCCTTGGCCTACCTATGATCAAAGTTTATGGCAAAGTAGTCATGCTGTAACTTTCCATTTTACTCTAAAGTTGCTACAGATCTCTTGCTTTCACCCCTTTTAATGGCTAATTACAAGTTGTAATGCTTTATATTTCAACTTTCCAGATGAAGAAAAAACACCATGGATTTACTTCTGACATTTTTCAATATTTGTAAAAAAAAACCAGACAAAATTCCAAAACTCATTTATTTTTCTTTAAAGACTGGTATTAAATATATATTCCAAGTCATCCAACATGTCTTATATGTTAGCAGTTGGTTCTTTGATAATAATGAAAATTTTAAATTTCTTCCTGCAAGAATAAACAACACTTTGTGTTTTGGAAGCCATGGTTGTTACATGAATAAAATGATATGAATTGGAAAATACTTGCATTTCGGAAAGAAATTTTCAAATTAGATTTGACAGCCCAGACAGCTGTGGATAGACATACTATAGATTTTACAATGTTTATATAAAACCATATGCAAATATATCGCAATTGCAATAGTCTGAAACTGTGATGAATGTTTAAAGGCACATATCAGTGTAGGAAGGGGAAAGCTTCAGAATTTAAAACAAATCTGTATTAGAAAACTCAATATACCACAAAAACAAAACCAACAGACCATGTAGCTTTTGCTCTGCAACTTCCATTACTTTATAAAATTGCAAGCATCTGATAATATGAAACAAATACATATTCGTGCATGATTAAATAATCCAAAGTTTCAAATTCTTTCATTAAAATGTTGAAGTTTTGTTGTCCTCAAGCCTGAAATGGATAGTACTCACAGATAAAGACCGGCAATATCTGTGCTTTACTCTCTTACTCATCTCAGTTAAAGTCATTGGCCAAAACACCATGCACTCTTAAATATCTTCTAACAAATTTCTCTCTCTCTTACACACACACACACACACACACAGTGCACTTTCTTGCAGTAGTAAATAGACAAATCTAGGTTAGAAAGATTTTCATGTTGTGCTGTAGATCTTATGAATTATACATAATCCATGGCTCTCAGTTGCATTTAACAGAAGTAACTGTATTGTGGGGAGGGGGGGGGAGGGAAGCGGTTGACAAGTAAGGGACAAGAACCTGCAGCCTGAGTTAGAGAAATGCTAAAACAAAAACATAAGGGCTGTTAAGTTCTAACCACTGCATATAAGGCTAAATCCAGGTGTGCACAGTCTATATCATATACAGATTCCTCTGAGAAAGACATTAAAGAATTGGAGGGGGGCTTATAATATACTCACCCTAAAGCATTTCTCCCCTAGCCTGTACATTGTCCAACAGAAACCATAGCCAGGCATGCAAGAAATACATTTCCAACCAAGCAGCCTCTTGAGCCCATACAATTCCACTCCTCCCCCAAACAAAACACATACACACACACTTTTCTGCGTTCAGATTTTGTTTTTCTTCCAGTCTATAATAATGTTTACCAAAACTGAGAGGTCTAATCCGGGGTCTGAAGTGACGACGCAACTGATAACCAACTGCCTCTCTCCCACTCCTCTCCACCCCCCACCCTTCCCCGCATATCCCCCATCCACCCTAAACAACCCTCCCCTCCTGTTCTGCTTTTGCTTGGAAGATGGGAAAGAGAACTGCGTCGCAGCTTTCAGGCAAGCAGCCTGGGTGCTGGGAAACCAAATAGTTTTGAAATTCCCTCCTGCAGGATGCAGCCGCTCTCTTGCTACCTTCCACACTCTTGCTCCCCAGAGGAGGAGAAGGAGAAGGAGGAGAAGTTTCAGCCTCGTTCGTTTGTTTGTTTTTCCCCGTCCCGGTTTTTAAAGCGCTTGCTTCTTTTCCCTTTGCTGCTAGCAAGCAAGCAGGCGATCTGGACATGGGACTTTGGGGCGATTTGCGAGAGAGGCAGAAAGCTTTCCCTCCCCAGTTTTTGCGGAGCCTTCGCAACTGGACCAAAGTGCGTGGGGCGGTGGGGGGGGGGGAGGTGAGAGAGAGAGCTTTTGCTCAGGGGTGCCATTGAATCAACTCCTTGCGCTGCCCCGTGCGGGGAGCGCTGACAAGTCCCGCGCAGCGCCGTGCGCGCGCCATCGCTGTTAGTGTGGGGCAAAGGGGGCAGCATCCCAGAGGGGGGAAGAGGAGGAGGCGCGACGTGGGGGAATTAGGGGAGGTGGGGTGGGGTAGGGGGCTGAGACTTGAGCGCACGTCCTCCTCGGTCGCTTGCATCCTCTCCACCCTTGCCCGGCCACTTGCGCCCGTCCCTCCTCGCCTCACCCCCCCCCCCGCCGTCCGCCCCTCTCTCATCCCTCCCCCTTGTTACCTTGTTGCAATGGTAATAGTCCAGGGGGCCCAAGCAAGTGGGGTCGGCCCCAGGCAAGGAACCAACGGCGGTGGGGGCGGAAGGGTAAAACCTAACGTCCATGCCGGGGCTGCGCGCTGAGGGGGAGAACGAGGCGGCGGCGGCAGCAGCGGCGAGAGGAGGCTCCAGCGGGCATGGAACCGGCTCCTCCGGCGGCGGCTGCTCTGCCTCTGGCTCAGGGCGGGCTGGCGGGAGGGGAGGGGAGGAGAGGCGGGGAGAGGGAGAAGGGGAGGGAGCGCAGCCCAGAGCCGGCTCCACTCGCACTCTATTGTTCCAGGCACCGAGGCGGGGGGGGGGGGAGAGCGGAGGAGGAGGAGGATGGGGGGAGGGGAGAGCGCCTGGGACCTGCCTGGGCTGGGCTCCCACAACAACCTCTCTCAGGCGGGCGCTGGGACCGCCACAGGGCGGGAAGGTGTCGCCAGCACACCCCGCGCCGGAGAGCGGGCCTGCCCCGAATGCCGACCCACCGAGGGACGGCGAGGGCCTGGCATGTGCCGAGCGAGCAGGGAGCGGAGCCGCCGCTGCACTCTCTCGCGGAAGGGGCTTGGGGCAGGTTCTTCGCCGACGCCCCTCCGGGCTTCTTCTCTTCTCGCTTCCACCCTCCTTCCCAGCCCTCAGGTTAATTCGCGGGAAGGTACCGCCTGGGGCTCTATAGTCACCCTTGGCCACGGGGGAATGGGTCCCACAGAAAGAAGAGGCGGGGGACTCTGTAAGGGGGTCGCAGCAGAGGGGCTCGTCCGGGCAGACTTTTCACTTTGTGGACCCGCTTGCTCTCCGCAAAACCCTGCGGTAGGAGGGGGGCGCCTGGAAGAGCTCCCCTACCAACCCCCCCCCCCCAAGTCTCCAGGTATGCCTCTTGGGCGTGTTTTCGCTCGCACACAAGTGAAGGGCTTGAGCTAAACTCTCAACTTGGGGCTGAGATCCGCTCCCAAAGTAACCAGCACTTTGCCCTACCTGAGAAAGACTGGGCTGGGACCTGCCCCCACCCCAAAAAGAAACAGAGAAGAGGCAGCTCAAGAGGCGATTTGATAGCCATATTCACATATTTGAAGGGCTGTCGCAGAGGTGGATTTGTTTTCTGTGCCTACAAGGGGTAAAAGCACAACCCATGGGTTCGAATGGCAAGAAGTTTAGAGTTTAGACTAAACACAAGGAGGAACTTCCTGACTACAAACTGTTCCGCCAGAGGGACAAACTGCCCCAAATGTGGTTCGAGGCTTTTATGAAGAGGCTGGATGGCTACCTCTCGGAGATGTTGTAATAGTGGTTTCTAGGAAGCATAGAGTGATAATCAACCTGTGTTTGTCCCAATTAATTGTCTGGAGCAAATCTTCTAAGATCTATCAGAAGGCACTCTTGGCTAGAACACATAAGTCATTTCAATTTTTGAAGGAAACTTTCTTCCAGGTAATGTTCTGCCTTGGAGGAATAGGCTCCAAACCACCAATAAATAGTTGACAGCTTTGTGAAGAGAGGCTTCTGTGATACCTTGATGCTGCTGGGTTAACTCCTTTGTTTTTTCACATGTGAAAACAGACAATGTGTTAAGCACTGAAATACAAGCTGAAGAGCTACACAAAGCTAGCAGAGAAGCGGAATGGGGGTGGGGGGAATAATGATGTTGTATGGAACCCACTCATTATTTCCATTTTCTTATGTTTCTAGGAATGGAATATAACACGACAACCAAAGTTCAGAAGAAAAAGTGCATGTGGGGTAGACTATTAATGTCCCAAACCAAAAGAAAGAACAGTTTAAAAATGCAGTGGACCTGAAATAGCTCCCAACTGATCATATTTCAAATAAAGACTAAATTAAAATAAGATAGGGAAAAGACAGGGGAAAAGAATTGCTTGTAGAATATGGAATTAAGAATCTCAGAACATTCACTGTTCAGTTTAGGCTCATCAGAAAATTGTAGAGTCATACTGGGAGGCCTGCACCTAGTAATGGATTTCTACAGGAAGTGAAAGAGGAAGAAAGTAGTATTGATGAAGTAAGAGCCACATTCTGCAGTTGGATAACCAGCTTTACAATTGGCACGTCCGGGACATTGTTCAGGTTTGTGTCGTGGTCTTCGCTTCCTCTCCAAGTGTTTCAAACCACACCAAAACATATACTTTGGGAGAAGGTTGTCATTTGAGGAAAAGCAACGGAATGAATAACCATTTATGGTTGGGTATATGGCATGAATCATCTAGTGCCTGCATTTTAATTATGAATGGCAGTATTTTATATACCTTGCTACAAAAGGACCAGATCATGGTGCTTAGTTATACAGTCCATACAGGGCATTATACAGTGTTTGGCTCTGAGGCAGCTATGGAAAAGTGAGGTGGGAATGGCTGAAGGACTTTGGGGCAGTTAATGGGCAAATATATTGTGGGAAGAATGTAGAATACTGTTAAATACCTCCCCAATCTCCAAGTGATGCAAGATTCCATGGCTCCAAGCATCTACCCAGGGTTCATGTTTCCTTTGGAAAAGAGGCTGTGGTGTTTTTATGATATATTGTTTATTTACACACATGTACATCCTGAGCCTACAATGGAGGGGTTCAAAGCATTACACTCCTGTCTCTCCCATTGCTGCAGCTTCCGATACAGGGAGCCCACATTGTGTTCTCCAGCTTGCAACATTTTACAGACTGACCCCTTTTACCCATGAATGAAATCCTAAAACTTCCTCCTAACAAAAACTCTGGCATTGTCTTTAGATTCATTAGCTCAGAGCTCAGGGTGGGGCTTCACCCATCTGCTGGCTGGCCGAGAGTCATTGCTTTATCAATCCCTTTCTTGATGGCTCCCTATCTTCTCTTTGTCCTCTTTTAATGATCCATCTCCCTGGGAGATTTACCTGACACAGGAAGCTGTTTTGACCTGTATTTCAATATGCTAAATCCAGCATCTGGCAGCGCATTTTAATACTCCGAGCATTGATTAAATCCTAAAATTTACGAAATCCAGGAATTATGAGTGCCTTGCACCCACAAACTCTAGCACCCAAACTTGTAACAGTATCATGGTGAAGAAATAAAGCTGAAAGCCTACTAAGAGGAAAATAAATTCTGTCTCATAGATAAGGAAATCAAAATATATACTATTGGGCAGCAACAGAAGAAGGCATGGGTGAAATGGGTGTTTGTTTAGGAAAAGGAAGCCAAAATATATACCATGCGAAGGAGTAGAAGAAGGAACTGGCCGTATCAGTGACAGAAAATATACACACAAGGAAACCATAGGATTGGTTAAAGGAAGTCCAAATGGCCTTTATTATTCTATGAGATGCTCTGTTTTCCCCCAAAAGGGCTGAATTTTAGGTCTCTCTTTCACAAACACACTCCAGATTAGAGGGTGAAGGGAAACTAATCTCAATAACTTGCATCATATTTACTAATTTGTTTCAAGCCTGAACTATCTCATAACTGGGTTAAGGACAAGCTGCCATACTTGAAAGTATGTTTCTCACTGTTACTGTAACTTCCAAGACATTTCTCACAGGTGAAAGTGTAATGTTCCTCTCTGAAACTGTTAGATTAATATCTCAATATTAATTTGAAGTAAATTTAAGTTGCTTTGAAGTAAATCTCCTAGAAGTCTTTTCACAATAAGAATGCTTAAGATTATTATTATTATTTGATTTTTTTTTTTGTCTGGTTGATTTTAAACTGCATAAAGAAAATGTGAGAGGAATTGCCAGTGTAACCACCTTTGTAAAACAGAATTCTAAAAGGATTCTCTTCAACAATTAAGGTGAATGGATTCAGAGTAGGGTGGACAGCATGATCCCACTTGTAGTTTCCCTGGATCTATGGTAGTACAGTGGTACCTCAGGTTAAGTACTTAATTCATTCTGGAGGTCCGTTCTTAACCTGAAACTGTTCTTAACCTGACACACCACTTTAGCTAATGGAGCCTCCTGCTGCTGCTGCGCTGCGAGAGCACGATTTCTGTTCTCATCCTGAAGCAAAGTTATTAACCTGAGATACTATTTCTGGGTTAGCGGAGTCTGTAACCTGAAGCGTATGTAACCCGAGGTACCACTGTACACAATAATAAGCAAGCTCAGAGTGGCATATTTTCCGATTTAAAATGGTTGTTTTCACTTACAAAATGAACTTTCCACACTCTGTGCAACACATTCTTTACATCATAGGTCTTTTTTAGTTTAACCCATCCACTATTGTGTTGCCCCTGTGATGTTTAGTGTCAGCTGCTGTCTCTTCTTACAACTGGAATCTCCTTCAATAATCAGGTTGAAACATCTCCCTCATACTTGAAACACAATAGCCCTTTTAATATGTTATTCTATGCATACAGTTAATTGCATGAGGGGGGATGGCAATGTGGCAGCAGCTCTGCTCCAATGTACACACGATCATTGTTCTGTAAAAAGAGGAAAGGAAGAAAAGAAGGACTCTGCACATACAACTGTAGATGTGGAGGGCTTTCCCCTGCCTGTTTGGGGACCCTGTTTTCCCAGTTGTATGAATGGGGTCCTCTTCAGGCAATACAATGAATGTGTGTATGTTAGGGGCACAGCCTGCTGCCCACCCAGCCCCTCACATATTTATTGTATACGTGAATAATGTATGATAAGGGCTTGCATTACAAGCAAATAAACTAGGCCTCAGGTCATGTTGCTCCTGTTGTTCTCCTGAGGTAAAGCTTTCTGTCAGCCTGGAATCTCCAGCTCTGACGCTTTTAACCACTGAATGCCCAGTTTTTATATCATAATTTTTGAAACTATGATGCTATTTAGACTATAATTACAGTAATGAAGACTTAGTAATGAAATGGGATAGTTGAAGCATAATCAGGTCTTCAGCATCCTTCTCTATAAAAATGAGGTTATTAAGAACACGCAAACTCAGCAGTACTTCAAACCTGAAGCGAACCCAACACCTGGCTTTGTCTTAACACATTTACCTCAGAAAGAACCATTAACAACAATGCCTTTAGATTTTCAGCATTTTGAAGTGGGGATGACATCTTCCCCTGTGCAACTACTGCCCCCTTCAACAGTCCACTGTGTCACAGGCTTTCCTAAACAAAACACAGCAACAGCAAAAAAGTCTTCAACTCATTGGGTGGTTAATCTTTTTCTTCAATAGGTAAGGATGTTGAGGTTGATTGTACTTCAACCATACCCTCTCATAGCCAGTTACTGTCTTCATTACAAATACTGTAGTATCTGTCTCTGTAGACGATACTTGATGTTGGTTCTTCTGTTTTCTGCACCCTGACATCTCTCCTACTGATGCTGGAGAGTCATAAATTGGTGAACCTGAGGTGAATATTCTATAGCCTCTGCATTGAGATTTGAATCTAGTGTATTTCCTGGCATAGCCTTGCCCCTTGTTCAATAAAATGACCACTAGAGCTCACTTATAAGCAACTTTCTTTGCTTAGAAGTAATTTCACACATATAGCATGACTCTGTAAAAAAAATACTCCTTGGATCATTCCCAAATTCTGCCTTTTCTACATTTAGAAGTTACTGAGCCTTAATACAGGAACTTGTGGCTCAGATCATGACACGAGGGGCTGTTATTTGTGATTATTGTAATCTTTGAGCTATAGAGATAGTCACAAAATGTTACTTCTTTGGTCCATTTGAGAAGCAAAAAGTTGAACTTTATGGAAAAACGATCTTCTTTCACTGGGTCTTAAACCTGCTCATTAAACCTTTTCCCTCATGCCTTCTAGAAAGTTGTTCCAAGCTTTATGCAAGTGGCATAAGTAGGTGAAACATACAGAAACTTTCAGTGTGCAATTTCCAGTACTAGAATTCTTGTGAGAATTTCAAAGGTGCTCTGACACTCCTCTGTCTACTGGTCTTCTAACAGTGGTGAGCATTTTCTCCATTTCAGCTTCTTCCCTGTAAGAAGGACATTTAGAAGTCTGGCCAATAATGTGTGTTGCTTAACAAACATTCTCTGGAATACTGTGAAGCACAGAACAAATTTTAAGTCCTGCAATACTCTGTAGCCTAAGCCAGTCCTTGGGAGCTGAACTCTTCTCTACATCACAACGTACAGGATGGAAATGATACAGCACAACTACCTTAGGAAAAATTACATCTACATACATGGGTGTACATACATGGGATATGGGTGGCGCTGTGGGTTAAACCACAGAGCCTAGGACTTGCCGATCAGAAGGTCGGTGGTTCGAATCCCCGCAACAGGGTGAGCTCCCGTTGCTTGGTCCCTGCTGCTGCCAACCTAGCAGTTCAAAAGCACATCAAAGTGCAAGTAGATAAATAGGTACCGCTCCAGCGGGAAGGTAAATGGCATTTCTGTGCACTGCTCTGGTTCACCAGAAGCGGCTTAGTCATGCTGACCACATGACCCAGAAGCTGTACGCCGGCTCCCTCAGCCAATAAAGCGAGATGAGCGCCGTAACCCCAGAGTCGGTCATGACTGGACCTAATGGTCAGGGGTCCCTTTACCTTTACAAGCCAATAACTGGACACCATTGTCAACAAACCTTCGTAGAACAGCTAGAGTGCTCTCTACTAGGCATTCTTCAGCTGATTCTTTTTCTCTACATCACTGGTGGCCCCACCTGTCAATCACTTGACAGTGAGCTTTGGCTGCAGGTTCTGCTCCCTGCTGAACTGAGCAGGATTTAACCCCTGCTTATCAGTTGATGAGCAGGAGTTAAATCCTGTTGCTCCAGCTACATACACCAGTTCCCAGCAGGGGAACTGGCATGCACAGCCAATGAAGAATCAAACCCACTTATCAGCTGATTTTTAAATATATATTTTTATTTCATAACATTTATATACCGCTTGATTGTTGTAGGCTTAAAAAAACACCCAAAACCTTCAAAGTGGTTTACAAAAAGAAGGTATAGATAAACAAGAATAAATAAATGATGAATATAAGGCCCGATGTGAGGCTTGATCTATGGCATCTACAGCTGAAATGACTTCAGATAGCAAGGCAAGGGGAAAAGTCCCTTCCTGGGGCTGCAGAGAGCCACTGCCAGGCACCTTTCTAGGAACAATTCTCAATTGCAAAGGACAGCATAATGGAGTCACCTTAGTGTCTCATGTATCTGAGAACTGTTGCTGGAAACATGCCCCTGGGGAAAGGGTCGGGCTTGGAACAAATCATGTTTCTAGCACCTGGATATTTCCCCACCCCCTCTATTTTTGCCTGTCAGTCAGAAGCACTACTCCTGCTTTTGTGGTTGGTTTACTGCTCGGGCCCTTGAGTGTTCCTAAAGTAGCTCTTTGGACCCTTGCCAATATTTCCTGATAAACAGCCCAGCCTTTCTACACATGCATTTTCTATACAAGCCAGACATTCTCTATCAGTATTTCATACAGGTTTAGGATCCTTCTACGAAAATGCACAACAGAATACATATTTTTGCCCTGCTTTTAAGTTATTCACCAAATGGTATTGGCCAATATTTCTGGGTGACGTTATATGGAGATGCCATAATACTTCTATTTTTATTTATAGAGCCAATCCAAATGCCTTGGCTAATACATTATGGGGGAAAATAGTAATTAAAACTAAGCTAGAGTATTCAAAATAATTGAGCAAAATGCATTTTCTGATTCACTAGGCAAGTTTGTTTTTCTATATAATGTTAATTAGCGATGAATCAGTATTTAGCAACATTCTGCAATATTGTTATCTTAATTAATTATGGTGATGATTATATTACATATATTGTTGTAGGTGCCACTAAAAACTACATATGTAAAGATATGCATTTCCCCCTGTTTTCAACAGGATTCAGTCCTTTTATAAACCATGAAAATTAACTAATTTTATCACCAGGAATAGAGCATCTCCCCCACAGCCAATACAAAATGACTCTTCTAAACATTTGCTAGATTGAATTGGTCTCTTTCTGAACATTTAATTATTGCTTCCTTTAAATATGTAAAAAAGTTTGCCTTCTCTCCACCCCACTTTGCGAGCATAAACAACATCAGCCATCGCTCGTATATTTCTATAGATAAGCATATCATTATCATTAGGTCTCCTATACAAAATGATGTGAAGAAGTTAGGTAATGAAAAATAAAAACATAGGGTACAAATCATCCAAAGATAAGCAATTTGAGTCCCACTGAGTTTAATGGGAGAATTGGATGTGTGTTTAATTCTCTCTAAATGAAATTAATGGAACATTAAAATGCTTACTGGTGTCTAGATTATATTCTTATTTTTTTATTATCACTAATATCCCAAAGGCCGAAGTAGATGTGATGTTGCCAATGTATTTTACTCTTGAATGGCAGATTATTATTATTTTTAATTGGCAGAAAAAAGGGGAGGGGAGACCAATCAGGACTGTGGCATGGGGGCAGGGGCACCAATGGAACCAATCGGAGCTTTCCTCCCATTGGAAATAGGAAGCAAGGGGGCAGTTCCAATTTGGACTCTGAGAGCAAAGCATTAAAGCCCTCTCCTCACATGCTAGTCCCAAGATGAGTCTCTGTTAGGCAGCAATTTAAAATCAGGCATGTGAGGGCTAAAGACATGAATAGTATGATGTCTAGTTCAACCCTGCAATACTAAGGGATAGAAAGCTGATCTGCTTCGGCCTTTGACTGTTCCAAAGACCACAAAGGAATATACCTCTGCTGGTATGTATCCTATTATTTAGTACAGTGGTACCTCTGGTTAAGAACTTAATTCGTTCCGGAGGTCCGTTCTTAACCTGAAACAGTTCTTAACCTGAGGTATCACTTTAGCAAATGGGGTCACCCACTGAGATTTCTGTTCTTATCCTGAGGCAAAGTTCTCAACTCGAGGTACTACTTCTGGGTTAGCAGAGTCTGTATCCCGAAGTGTTTGTAACCCAAGGTGTTTGTAACCCGAGTAATTACCACTGTAATATTCATATTTATGATGGTATTCTGTTACCACACCCTGCCAACGCAAGGACTTCCACATGCACAAAGGGACTTCTCTCCCTCCCCCCCAACCCCCATGTGTGTCTCACAACCTCCCCAAATCTCACCAGGTTTAAGCCGGCATGGTGGGTGGAGAGGAAGGCAAATATTCCGTGGTGTAACCAGAAATAATTGTGCTGATTGAACAAAAGGCTTGTAGCCAGTGCTTTTTTTCTGAGGATACGCAGGGGTACGTATACCCCTAAACATTTTGTGTATCTAAGTTTGGGCTCATTGAGAGGCAGTATTTCAATATGAGTAGAAAAATGAGAATACCCCTAAACATTTTTTTTAGAGGGAAAAAGCACTGCTTGCAGCTCTGTTGGATTCCACTCCCAGTATATTTAATTTATTTACAGCACAATCCTAACTCCCTGTTCAGCACTACTTGGGGCAGGTAGGATGGCGATGGTGATGGTGAAACAAATTTATAGAATGATTAGGTGGTGGTGTCCCTCCACCAGATCCTGCCAAATGCACAGGTGGTGGAACAGCTACTGCCAGCAGTGTAAGGTAAAGGTAAAGGGACCCCTGACCATTAGGTCCAGTCGTGATTGACTCTGGGGTTGCATTGCTCATCTTGCTTTATTGGCTGAGGGAGCCGGTGTACAGCTTCCGGGTCATGTGGCCAGCATGACTAAGCCGCTTCTGGCGAACCAGAGCGGCGCATGGAAATGCCATTTACCTATTTATCTACTTGCACTTTGACATGCTTTCGAACTGCTAGGTTGGCAGGAGCAGGGACCGAGCAACAGGAGCTCACCCCGTTGCAGGGATTCAAACGGCCGACCTTCTGATCGGCAAGCCCTAGGCTCAGTGGTTTAACCCACAGCGTCATATGCCAGCAGTGTACTCACCAACTGCAGCCTCCTTACCTGGGCCCCAAAACAAGGCGCTGGGAGGGAGGTGTGATTGGAGCAGAGCCAACCACAGATCTACAGAATCCAGAATTGTTCCACTCCTTGAAAAATATGTGTTCTGGGCCCCTCTGCTGCAGCCACCTGGAGTTGGTGCAACAACAAAAAAAAATCCCAGCCACCACCCTGCCTCTTCTGCCCCCTTTGCACTGATTGGTCGGAGCCAGCAGGGTTTTGAATGTAGTGGTAAACCTTCTATGTCTCCTTGTTCGGATTGCTCTGCCCATATTATTATTTAGTCAGTATATGATATTTCACTCCACCTTGGAAGCTTGGGGCACCAGGCAACAGGGAGATCCCCCCCCATCAAAATAGCCTATTAAAATAGAAAAAAACAACATATGATTCAAACTAAAATACATTAAAAACCCTCTTTTATCATGCCTCCAAGAAATGCTTAGAAAGACTTTGGAAAGAGTCCAAAGGGAGTTACATACAGGATAGCAATTTAGGTCACTTTTCTCAAAGCACCTAGCCTTTTTTGTTTGGCCATTTCCTCCGTGTGATTTACAGCACAAAAATATTACGCATGCTTCATCAGAAATAAGTTGCAGAGAGCTCAACGGGACATTTTCTGACAAGCATGTTTAGGATTGCAACCTTAAACTCTGTGACACACATACCCTAATCCAAATCATGCTCTAATATATTGATAAGAGTTCTTGTACATGTTGGCTATTTTTCTGTTCACTTTAATGGAAGAAGCAAGTCCTTTTCCCATTGAAATGAATCATAAGCCGAGTTCAGATGCAATGCTAAAGCATAATGTTTTGAGAATGAGCTGGACTACAAGTAATAACATAATATATTTTATTTATTTATTAACCAACGGTCACTCAAGCATCTTAATTATAGTTATCAAAGTTCAAACTGCTTAAACTGATGGTGTAACTTCATAACATAATTTTTTAGGTTTTTTGTTTTGTTTTGTTTTTTTAAAAAAACAACTAACTGCCACACATGAGATGTTTTACATATCAAAGCTGAGGTTAATTTGAGAAAGGCTGTTAAGAGATCTTCTAAGACTGAGCTGCTTGTTTTCTTTGGGTGCTTTGACTGCCGAAACCTACTAGTAACATTAATTACAAGCAATTGTCTTTCCTTCCCTTGGTTTTGTGAGAGAAATTTCCTTTCTTTGTTTAAACAGATTTCCACACAATAGGTGAGTGCCGTTGTGTGTGGGTTATACTGCTTGTGTTGTGAGATAATATGTAGACAAAATAATGTTTTTCCTGTCAAATATTGAGTAGGCATCAATGGCAAAGTGACAGGTGGTTAAATAGCTGGCACTTATAATGATTTCATGAAGATGTTTTCCCTTTTTGGACAGGATTTTTTAAAAAACAAAAAAAACACCCTGATTTGAAAATAGGAGACGGAGACATTGCACAATTTTAGATTCAATTTTAGCTTGTAGAAGGACATGAAAATGCAAAAATAGTTTTACTATGTCAAATCAATTGTCCCTCTGGAGTATTATATTATGTGTGGTTTAAGATTGCCATTCTTCTTTTAGTACCTATGCTCCTGTGCATATTTTTTTAAAGTGGCATGCGGGGCAATTAACCTTAGTGGAACTGCTTCTTTTTGTTGTTGTTGTTGTTATCTATCGGTCTCAGGAGACAATGGAGGAGTGTGCTTTTGGGAGTGTTAGAAGGTTGCAGCACCTGCCATGGCTGTATAAGACCAATATAGGAGAGACATGTTTTGTTGCAGCTGGGGCAAATGAAGGCATCCAGTTATGCTGCTGCAGATGTGCCACGGTGTTTCTAACGTGGAAATAAAGTGACAGAAAAACTTCACCAGCTGTGAGGTAAAATATGGCAATCCTATTCTTGCTGGAACCACTTCAAAATATCACAGAGGCTAGAATCTCAGCTCCAAGGTAGAAATCCACCCCATATTCTGTAGCATTTTAAACCCTCAGTTTGGGTAGCTAAGATTTTCTTATAAACAAACAAAAGGCTTTGCAATTACTTTGCTCAAAATTCATATGAAATATACTGTATTTAGCGGCATCCAGCAGTGTCAAAGCTGCTTCTACAACTGACTTTCACTCACATAAAAGGACCTCCTCTTCTTCTCCCTCCCCCGCAGCTCCCTTGCAACCCAAAATCTGCTATATAGAGTTGGGTGGCCCTCCAAAGGCTAATGGGGGGGCACACAAATGGCTGCAGAGGGAGAAGGGAAAGTCTCATCTGGTCCACTTGAATAGCCATGGCTCTTGCCCATAGTGTGATATTTCAGAATCCGGTAAACAACAGAAGAAATTTGTATTTTTAAAAGTTAAAAAACAAATTATATTCCCCACCCCCACCGTGATAGAAAATAGAATATTTCATCAGAAAAATATATCCATTTTTTAAAGTAAAGCATAGTTACAGATGGGCAGTTTAATTGAAACTACTACTTCAGGCCTGTATGTTTGTTTGGTTTTTCGTTCTTGAAATATCCAGCAGCAATAGGCAAATCAAAAGTCTCTCATCCTTATTTGTTATTCAAATGCAATCAAAACTCCCAATATATATAGATATATAAGTTGTTGTTTGATCACAAACTGCTTTTTTCCTGAAAACATGATTTGATAATCAAAATTTAGGATGCACAATTGAAAGTGGTCAGACCAGTCACATGATGGTTTCTCTGTTGCTGGACCAAATTCTCACACAAGTGCCAGTGCAAATATTTGCATGAGTTTTAAATTCAACTTTTGTGAAAATTCATGCTTGGATCTTTGAAGTTCACTTTCTGGTCTGCGAGTATGGGGAATCCATAGATAATTTAAGAACAGTTATTTTCCATTTCATTAGGTATCAACTACCCTTAGAATCATAGAATCATAGAATCATAGAATCATAGAGTTGGAAGAGACCACAAGGGCCATCGAGTCCAACCCCCTGCCAAGCAGGAAACACCATCAGAGCACTCCTGACATATGGTTGTCAAGCCTCTGCTTAAAGACCTCCAAAGTTGGAGACTCCACCACACTCCTTGGCAGCAAATTCCACTGTCGAACAGCTCTTACTGTCAGGAAGTTCTTCCGAATGTTTAGGTGGAATCTTCTTTATGTATGTCTTGTATGTCTTGTACAGAATTTATCTGGGCAACCAGACTTTATCCACTAAGGATGCTAAGATTTGACAAACCCCATTGCTGTTTCAGGTAACAGCCTCCTTTAACTGCTTTTCAGGCTCTGGGTTCAGATTTCAAAGGCAATCCACTTCATTGGGATGAAACCAAATAAAGCATAAATGTCCACAACTTTGTAGGATGGTTTCTTGACTGTATATAATATACCAAAAATAGTATGCTATTATTTTTTGGAACTCTCATTCTTGCTCAGAACTCACAGATATCAACAATAAGAACTTGCAGACAAATCATTTCTTATCAAAATTGCCACCCCTCCATCTAATACTGAGCTCAGGTGGTGAATGCCAAAAGAATGGGAGTCAAGAGGGGATAGTGCAAGGAGCATGGTGGAGCTGTGCCATACTGCCATTTCAGACCCACTCACAGTGACCCTTGCTGCAGGGAGTGAAGGCCTAGACAAAAATAGGTGTAACAAACTAGACAAGACAATGTTCTGGAATTTAAAATCAGCCACAACTTTTATGGATTACAGTTATAGGCAGGCTTTGGTTCAGGCATTGGGTATATCCATTCTCATTGAGTATTCTCATTGAGTATATCCATTCTCAGCCTCCAGATGGAGGGCAGATGCTGGAACAGGGTCATGATGGGATTGTGAGACCTTCTCAAGATGCAGGTCTACCAAGGTGGCCCTCCCAGGGTGCTGATGGAAGGCCTATAGCCCATCTGCCCCACACTTGGCTTGTCAACAGAGACTTCCATCTAGAGCCTTCTCACAGGGTACCCTGAGATGACACCTGTTTGGGGCTCAGCTGGCCTATATATTCAGAGGTGGACTACTCCACTCTGGTCCACCATCCAAGCCATGCCCCCTGCCTGCAAGAATTGGTCGGCTTGAAATCTACAGATGGCGGGCTGTCTCACCCTCCCTAGCAGCCAGCTGGGAGGAATGATCCAACAGCCAGCCCATGATGGAGTGGCTTCACTCCATGGTGCCGAGGGCCTGCTGCAACAGGCCACAGCTGTTACCCACCCGGGGACTGGGCAACCGGCCATTTTCTCAACAGCTGTGTTGATGTGGCTTATTGGGGCAGGGCAGCATCAAGGTCAGTGCTGTGCAGGCACATCCCTGGGAGAGCCAGAGTGACTCCACCACTGCACCTATACGTCCCCAACTTTGCCACTGCCCTGTCCAACTGATTTCAGGAAACCGATGGCATGGCACTGCCCCCATCATGCTGGCTCTTCCTGGGTACCACATGCACACAGGAATCCCAAGTTGTAGAAGTAGCATTTTTAAAAAAAACACACATTAAAAATAGCTCAGGAATGACTGAGCATGCTCAGTAGCCACAGATCGGTGAGTGTTAGTTGGACAAGATAAACAGAAATGGTGATGTCTGGGCTGCGTGTTTGCCCTGGTGGGTACAGCAAATGGACCAGTGACAGTACCACTATTGCTGCACTGTGGTCCCAACCTTAGTGTAGCACCCCCCTACACACACACTGTCATCCAGGTAAGCTGCAATGATTCACGTGTTGGAGAGTGGGCCTATCCCACCACCTGTGCTGCTAGTGCTTTAAGCTCAATTGAAAGCATCAGGACTTAAATTAGCAGCAAATATCTTGCTATCTGTTTCAGATGGGGGGAGCCTTTGGCCCTCCAGGTGTTTCTGTATTAGAATTCCGATTCTCTTTAGTCACTGGCTGTGATTGCTGGGGCTGACAAGAGTCACAGTTCAGCAATATCTAAAGAGCCAAAGGTTTCACCCCACCAACTCTGTTGTTGGTTTCAATGGCTTGTGAGTCAACTGGATTGGGGTCCATATCTGCATGCCTTTGCTATACTAACCGGTCAGATATTTTTGTATTCAATCCATAATATATCGCTCAAAAAGAAAACATAATTCAGTAACTCTCAAGACAGTGCAAGAAGGCAAGAGATACAATAATTTGAAGCTCAACTATTAATTTTGTGTATGTTCAAGAGCAAATCATTTTAATAGATGCTTCACTTTCTTCATTTGTAAAATGGAAATCATTAACTTTTTATTTTCTTTTGTTGTTATCACAGTGTTTGTATACAGCTTGGGGAAAGAGTCAAAAGAACTGATATTAATAGGGGCAAGGCACAAATACTTTAAGGGGGAAATGCAATATTTGATGGATTCATGGTGCACCCAGATTTCCAGCACATTTGAGCATCAACCAAGTTTGTCAAATGGCTGCTAGTTTTGGAATAATGATGGAGGCATCTTAAAGGAACTTGATGACCACCTACAGATCAGCTTTGCTGAAGGCAAATGGGCTTGAATATTACAACTGTATCTGGGGTTATCATAGAAAGCAGGTGAAATTGCAAGTTTTCATTAGTATGATCTTCCTGCAAACCTGCCTCTTTTTCCAGCCTCTCCACATCAGACATGATATAGATGTGGCTCACAGTTTTTTTCTTTTCTGCTATTAGAAGCACAGAAGTGAAATTAATAATATATATTTACATATATTCTGGGAGATATGGGCTGCTTACATGTAACATAGATGAAATAGTATCTCTTGCAAGTCCCTTTGTGCTGCTGGTGTAAATGAATCTAGTTTGTGTTCATGTAGCAGAGATCAGAATTTGATATGCTGTAATTATGGAGTCTGTTTTACAGGCCAAGTGACATGTGCAATGACTCTTTTACTGAGTCTAGTCCTTTTCCTTCAAGTAACTGGAATTATAGTTTAGTACATGAGACATACTTTTGTATCAACAGCTTCTGTTGGTTAGTGTGAAAGCTTTTGATCTTTAACGCTCCCTTCACACTTACATCTCGATCCTGATTCCCAGACCTGACTCAGGCTTTGAAATGTTTTATTTCATATTTAACTCTCCAATTCTCATGGAATGTTAGAGAATACCTATGTTGGGATATTGATGAAAATGAGGCAAGAATTCCTAATAGTGCCATGTGTGTATATATTAGTTTTAAATGTGTACGGTTATTGGAGAGCCTTGGCAAAAAGTCATTTCATGGCAAGTATGAAGAATTCCTGCATGACCAAATCATACTCAAAGGTTATCAATTAATAATATACTCATTTTCCCATTTCAAAGTAATCAGGAGTCCAATTCATCCCTGACACATAATTCCAACACTGGAATCAATTTTGTGGAACACAGGAAGTTATTACATTATTTGTCAAACTGCCTGTCCCTCTAGAGTCTAGACCAGTATTGCCTGTCCTGAGAGACAGTAGCTCTCTAGACTCTCTAGCAGAGGTCTTCCTCGTCAGCCTGACCCTTTCAAAAGCTTAATTAATATACCTGTGACTAAGAACAAAAGAAGAACTCTACTGATCTGACCAAATGCCCAACAGCACCCTGTTCTCACAGTGGCCTACTTGGGACCGCCTACATTTAAAGCCTGTGTACCATTCCTGAGTCATAGTCCTTCCCCCTGGATATTCTTAGTTTTTCATTGCTGAAGAATGATTAAATTCTTTTGATTGCGTTGCTGAATATAAGTAGGTTGAGCAATTTTCTTATAATGACCCTTCTGCTTGGATTTATTACATGGCTATGCTGAGTCATGGATGAGACTGAAGGAGAGGAGAGTAGCATAGCTCTCTCTCTCTCTCACCATTCTCAATTTCAAATCACAGCCTCCCCTAATTTCTTTGGCAAAGACTTGAGCTCCTAGGCCCAGTCTTCATCAAATACAGTTCTACCCTCTAAGCAGCTGATAAAAGTGAATCATCTTGCCATAGCTGCCAAGTGTGCATCTTTCCTAAGAGACCATGGTACTTAGTTGCAGGAAGCAGAAGTGACCACCGATGAATCTGATTAATGAGTTCTCTGTCACAGGCAGATCTTGCATGGGATTGATTGGATTCTCAGGCACACTGGTATGGTAAAGAGGTGCTGCACCACTGCCCTCCTGAGAGTTGCACCACTGCCATTTATAGGGGTGGTTGCAGAGGCAGGGCATTGGTGAGGTTGGGACTGTGCAGGCACCCCAGTGGAGTCAACCCAGTGCTTTTTCCTGTGTTTCTGTGCAAACCCAACATCCCAGTAACTGGCAGAGATTCTGCAAGCCCCACCAAACTCAACAGGGCTTACTTCCAAGTAGAAAGGCATAGGATTGCTCCATTCATGTAGAATACAAATTTGTATGAGTGCTGTCAACATTCTCCTCCAGTCAAAGAAACATATCCAGTACAGCAGACTTTAAGTGCATAAATATGAGAGCTAGGAAGCGTTACACTCCTTGCAAAAGTTATTCTTTGTCCAAAATCACTTGCATTTAATTTAAGTTTATTGAAAACGCTGTTAACTGAACTGAACTTTGGAAATTAATGGTGGGATTTTTTTTAAAAAAAAATATTTGGAAGCATATTTGCTTATCGTCATTTGCTACAGTGACAAGAAAAGCCATCTGTTGTGAGATTCACCAATTGATCTAGGATTAAATGTCAAAATTAATTTATGTGGTAATGCAATAGCTGTGGATATTTTGGATGTTCTTCCTCTTATTAGATTTTTGTGAGGGAGAAAGTTCAAGTCAGTTTCCAGGTGTTACTGCTATTTCTTTTTCAGCCATTTTGTGACATTGTCAGCATTAATGTTCCTAGAGTACATTCATGTTAGTTTAAAAGTGTGCCTGAACAGTCATTCACACACACACACACACACACACACACACACACACTATTTCTGAATAACGACAAAACCTGCTCAAAATGCAAAATCTTAGTATCCGTATAAACTGTATAAGCTTAAGATTGATAGATCTATTTGAATGTTTCTTTTTTATTATTATTCATTTGATTTATACCACCCTTTATCAAAAGATCCCAGGATGGTGTACAATATTAAGAACATATTTTTCGAAGCTTAAAAAGGAAAACATAACAAAAACATAGTAATAGGTAGCATAATAAAAAAATAATCATAACAGCAGCAACCCTCCTCCCCCAGATTTAACAAGCCATAGATTATCTAACAGCTAAAGGCCTGGGTAAAGAGGAATGTTTTTGCCAGGGGCCTAAATACATGTAATGATGGCACCAGGGAAGCCTCTCTGGGGAGAGTAAATTTGGTATGATATATCTGAAGGCAAAATTGATATGATATATTCTCAAATATGCTCGCACCATGGGATCAGATCTAGGTTAAATTCGGCACATTTGAGTCATTTGGACTACAGCAGGAGTAAAGAACATGGTGCCTTCCTGATGTTGTTGGACTACAATGCCCATCATCCCTGACCACTGGCTAGCCTGATGGGAGCTGTAGTGCAACAGTACCTGGAGAACACCACATTGGGTACTCCTGGACTAATGCATACGTAGGCTACATTCAGACGGTGACTTGCCCAAAGCCACCCAATGAACTTCATGATGGATTGGAGATGTGGATACAGGTCTCCATAGCTAAAAAAAAATCCTACACCACCCTTTGCCTTTTCATGCATTTTAAAGCTCTGCATGGAAGAGGGGGCTTCCAAGGAAAGCTTAAAAATGGTCTCTCTTTTGGGTGTGGCTCTGGAGACTGTCACAGTGAGTTCCTGCACTTCAAAATTTACCAGTCGTTTGTGGCTCCAAGGAACAGAATGGGCTACAACACTCAGTGAAGAAATAAAAAATACTATGGCTTGGGTTTTGGGTTATTAGCAGTCACTTCTATAAATTGCATATAAGCACTTATGCGACCTTATTTTCTTCAGCTTGGGGAATGTGATAGCAACTTGTTAGTTATTAACAGATGAGCTATTTCTACACTAACATTGTAATTTCAAAACTGGCAGTCAAATAAGAGTAGGGCGTTTTTCGTTATTTATCAACTGACACTTTAAATATTTGTATTTGAATTTTTTTCATGCAGGCATGGCACATATCTGTTCCTGGCTGGTTGACATTTACCATTCTTTGTAATTCTGATCTGCTTTTCTGAATTATTTGTAAGTATATTGACAGATAAATATACACAGAGACTCTCTATTTGGGCATGACAGAATCTTGGAGAAGGCAAAAGCAGAATTGCAAATAAACCAGCAAAAGGGAGGGGGAGGGGAGACACACTATTAAAAAAAGAATGCTCAATAACAACAATTACCATTTGAACAATCTGTGAAATTAATACATTATATTGATTGCATTCTTTGGATTTGTGGGAAAAGAATAAACCCCATGTAAAGCAGCATCTACGTGGAGGTTTGCTAGTTTTGTATTCACAGGAGGACGGGGGAAAACTGAGAGCACACTTGAATCAAGAATGTGAAGGGATGCAGAAATCTTTAGATTTGCATATACAATATTGAGATCATGAGAATGTCAAATTTAAATGCAAAATTCACATGTCTCATGAATAAGTCATGAATGGTGGCAAGGCTGATTTATTCTTTTCTTTCCAATTGTCATCATTCTCTCCATCTTCCCTTCCCCACACACATACCCCTTGAATAGCTCCTAATCTGCAAAACAGGCAATTTCTTCTTTCCTTCCACAGGAAATGCATTGATAAATATGACTCTGTGGGAAACCATGGTTTGGTCCAGTGCTTAAAGATGTGTGTGTCTGCAATGTATGTGTATAGTTTAGCCTTGCTTAGGAAGTAAAAAAAAAAGGCATTTCCTCTCTCTCTCTGGAGATACCTCAATGCCATGGCAACAGCCTTCAACCTTCTTCACGTGGGACACAACTAGGTTTAGGAAAGGTTAGCTGTGTGTTGACACCAGGTGGGGCAACCATGTAAAGTGATGACTTTCCATACACTATGGTATCATTAATTAACAAACTGAAGGCTTCTTATCATTTTTTTGGGGGGGGGTTTGATGACAATGAGTAAACTAAAATTAAAAGTGATACTAGAAAGAGAGGGTAAAAATGGATATCACTTAAAATAATTATAATAATTATAAATATCCAAAGTTAGATGAGAAGAAGGGAGAAGTAAGAGTCCATGAGATGTTTTCTAATGCCCATGCCAGTTTGGTCCTCAAATCAAAATACTTTGCTTGGTGCTATGTGTGATGTACCTGAAGAATACACGTAACTTAAGAAGCCTGCTGGATCAAGCCAGTGGCCAGATCAAACCAGTGGCCCATCCAGTCCAGCAACCCGTTCACATAGTGACAAACAAGATATATGTCTAGGGACATAATAAATATTCATTTGTGAGAAGGGGCTATTGCTAATAATAATAATAAAGTAATAAATCTAATGCCACTGAATCAGCACCTACAATCAAAACCAAGCAAGAGAAAAGTGAATTGCTTAGTCCTCCTCCCACAGTTTAAAGGTATGAAACATAAAACCCACTGCACATATTTCCCTGAAAATCGATAGGTGTCTTACTCAGAGGAGCCTTTGCCATGTCTGCTATTTTCAGAACAATTGCCCACAAAACAATAGGAGAGATTAAGTGATTTCTTTTTTACTTACTCTGAAACTGTACAGGCTACACTTAAAAACCATTACAGCTATCATTCTGAAATTTGGTAGGGTCTACCATGCCTTGAAATTTCATCCAAGCGTGCCAAAAAAACCCTCCAAAAAAGTTATAGACATTCACTTAAAAAGTCAAACTTCAAATGTGCCCAGCACAAAAAACAACCACAGCCTAGATTTCTTCCCCTATAATTTCACAGGCTTCACTCACTCTGGAAGGAATACTATGCCTGCAAATTTCATTCATTTCTGTCAAAATGAAAAATAGTCATTGTTTTTTGGTTTTCCTGTAGTGAAGGGGAAAGGGCAATACTTCTTTTTTTCTGGAGTGGACCAGGATCCTGAGCTGAACTGGACAGCTTGCAAAACAGTTGAAGTGGGCTGTTCTCAGAAGTGCTGAATCAGGGTCCAATCTGAATTTTCATGTGCTAAATTTCTACTTCCTCAGTGTAATCAACATTTTAAAAAAATCACTACAGCAAGCCTAAAACATTCATGACTTTCCAGATTGTCTCACAAAAAGATCAGCATTAACAAAGGTGTTCCTTAGTACCAGCCATAACAAGAATAATTTGCAATATAAGCAATTCATTAAAAAAAATGAATAATCTTCAACAGCCAATTATTAAAACCTACATATAGTAGAAGGAATGTCATTTCTCATGATTGAATTCATTTTAAAAGTGCATTTGATTAGTTTGTTACAGTGCAAGGATCATTATCCTCTGGTAAAAAAGCTGTGGACTCTTAATCTACCTTTCACATTTCTAAATGTGTAGGCAATATGGTTAGTTATGCAATTAAGACCTGTGAGCAAATGACCTTTCGAAATTCTCCACCCTATTTGTCAGCTTAGGGTAGTATTCAGCTAAATAATTATGCAGGTGGATGACGTCTGCTTGGTCAATGGGACTTTCCCCCCTCTCCTCTCCCCGTGCCACCCTCAAATTTGCTCCAGAGGGTTAGGGAATCCCTCAAACACAGGGACAGGAGACGGGGAGAACATTATGCTATTCATAGACAAATTCTTGCAGTGATTACACATTTGACCTAGAGCTTCACTGAATTCCACCCAGAGAAATTGGGGGGACAATTTCACCCAATTTCTCCAGTGGGAGGAGACGTTTCCCAAAAGTTTATTGGAGATTACCATTAGCAGTAGCAGTAACACAGCTTCTTTCTTCCTCCTCCTGTAAGAATCCTTCCCCTACCACAGCAATTATTCTTCCCACCCCGGCCGCCATTTTGCAGTCTTCACAATGGCTCATATCAGAGGCACCTGACAATTGTATATCTAGCATTGTTCTTAGATGCTGGTGGTGGGGACAAGGAAATATATTATTTTCAAAGCTATTATCAAAGCAATGGTGGGGAAAACTGGTGGGAAATTCTGAATAAAAGTGGGCTTTTATTCTAGAGCAGGGAGTGGGAAAGGGGAAAGGTCTGAAATTTTCTCAGCAAAATGCCTTTTGAACAATTTTAGATCAGCTCTAATACTATAATTATTTATTTACAGTCAGTGTGATGTAATGGATGGAGTGTTGGGTAAGGCTTCCCAATTTAGGCACAGGGAGATCAGAGTCCAAATCTCCACTCAGTCACGAAGCTCATAAGGTGTCCTTTTGTCAGTTGACACCACTCTGTTTAATCTACTTCACAGGGTTGTTGTGCAGATTAAAAGAATAGAGAGAACAACACTGTATGCTGTGCTGAAACAGTGTGGGATAAAATTGTAAGGGCACGATCCAAACTCTCACCCTACTGGGTTGAATTTATTCCATGGTAAACTTGGAGTAGCATTCCAGCCTTCAGAGTTTGGGATAATACAGTGGTACCACTGGTTACGAACTTAATTCATTCTGGAGGTCTGTTCTTAACCTGAAACCGTTCTTAACCTGAGGTACCACTTTAGCTAATGGGGCCTCCTGCTGCCTCTCTGCCCCCACCGTGTGATTTCTGTACTCATCCTGAGGTATTACTTCTCATATTAACCCAAGGTATTACTTCCGGGTTAGTGGGGTCTGTAACCCAAAGTGTTTGTAACTCGAGGTACCACTGTAATATTATTATTATTATTATTATTATTATTATTATTATTATTATTATTATTATTATTATTATTATTATTAATACCCTGCCCATTTGGCTGGGTTTGCCCAGCATCTCTGGATGGCTTCCAACAAAATATTAAAAATACAACAAAACATAAAACATTAAAAACTTCACTTCCCTAAACAGGCTAGAGATCTGATAAGTTAAAAAGTTCAACAAAGCCTTACATTTTGAAAATGAAGCGGGATCTCAGACGGCTAGAGCGAGTATGGCGACGGACTCGTGACGGAGCCTCAAGAACATCTCATAGGACGCTTATGAAAGCCTATGAGATGGCTATGAAAGCTGCTAAGAAATCTTACTTTGCAGCTTCTATTGCATCCGCTAGCTCTCGCCCGGCACAACTTTTTAGAATAATTAGGTCAATAACGTCCTTAGGAGGACAACCAAATTTAAGCACAAATTCGACCCACAGCTGTGAGGCATTCGCGAGCTTTTTTGCGGAGAAAGTCCTGTTGCTCCGCCGTGACCTCCCTGCCAATTTAGATACAGTGACTGAACTGGAGGCCCCTCGACTGACTTCAGGTCCAGTGTTGGACCATTTCGATCGGATACTCCCTACTGATGTGGATAGATTCCTCCAAGTTGGTAGGCCCACCACCTGCCTCCTTGATCCGTGCCCGTCTTGGCTGATTAGGGAGTGTCCAGATGTTGCGCGGACCCCCCTGGTTGAAATTATCAATTTGTCCCTTGACACGGGGACATTCCCAGGGGAACTGAAGGAAGCAGTGGTGCGTCCAATCTTAAAGAAAGCTTCATTAGATCCCTTAGACCTATCCAATTACCGCCCAGTTTCAAATCTTCCATACCTGGGTAAGGTAATTGAGAGAGCGGTTGCTGAACAGCTTGGTAGGTTTCTGGAGGAAACATCGGCATTAGATCCATTTCAGTCCGGTTTCCGTCCTGGTTTTGGGACGGAGACGGCTCTGGTTGCCCTAACAGATGATATCCGTAGACAACTGGATCGAGGCGGGTCAGGACTGCTGATCCTTTTAGATTTGTCAGCAGCCTTTGACATGGTCGATCATGATCTTCTGGACCATCGCCTTGCAGACGTGGGGATACAGGGCATAGCCCGTAACTGGTTGTGCTCTTTTATCTCTGGTCGGGGACAGAGGGTGGCACTAGGGAGGGAAATGTCGTCACGCCACTCCTTGGTGTGTGGAGTGCCGCAGGGCGCAATTCTCTCCCCAATGCTTTTTAACATCTTTATGCGCCCCCTTGCCCAGATTATCCGGAGCTTTGGGCTGGGCTGTCATCAATATGCTGATGACACTCAGCTCTATCTACTGATGGATGGCCACACCAACTCGGCCCCTTACACACTGACCAGATGCTTGGAAGCTGTGGCTGGATGGTTTCGTGGGAGCCGATTGAAACTAAATCCTTCGAAGACAGAGGTCCTATGGCTAGGTCGGGATAGCATGGGGATGAGGGACCAACTCCCTTCTCTTGCGGGGGCCCAATTAGTGCCATTGCCTTCCGTTAAGAGTTTGGGTGTAATCCTTGACGCCTCCCTTTCCATGGAGGCGCAAGTCACAGCAACAGCCAAGGCGACATTTTTCCACCTTCGCCGCATCAAGCAGTTGGTCCCTTACCTTTCCCGCCCCGACCTGGCCACAGTGATCCATGCGACAGTCATCTCCAGGCTTGACTACTGTAACTCGCTCTACGCGGGGCTGCCCTTGAAGCTGTCCCAGAAACTCCAGCGGGTACAGAATGCTGCAGCGAGGCTCCTCACAGTGTCTCTGCCATGGGAGCATATTCATCCAGTGCTTTTCAAGCTGCACTGGCTCCCGGTGGAGTACAGGGTCAGATTTAAGGTGCTGCTTTTGACCTTTAAAGCCCTTCACGGCCTAGGACCCTCGTACCTACGGGACCGCCTCGCCTGGTATGCCCCACGGAGAGCCTCAAGGTCCATAAATAACAACACCCTAGTGGTCCTGGGCCCTAAGGAAGTTAGATTGGCTTCAACCAGAGCCAGGGCCTTTTCAGCACTGGCCCCAACTTGGTGGAACGCTCTGTCTCATGAGACCAGGGCCCTGCAGGATCTGATCTCTTTCCGCAGGGCCTGTAAGACAGAGTTGTTCCGCCTGGCCTTTGGATTGGAGCCAATTTGATTCCCTCCGCCCCCTTTTTCTTTTTTCTTTTCCTTCTCCTGCAATGAGGCTCCATTTTAATATTTTAATGTTCCATTATTTTAATGTTGTATTTTATTTTTGTTTTTAAGTTGTAATCACTCATCTTGTTTTTATTATTGCTTGTAAGCCGCTCTGAGCCCGGCCTTGGCTGGGGAGGGCGGGGTATAAATAAAAAATTATTATTATTATTATTATTATTATTATTTTAATATTCCTTATATTTGAATAATCTGGGCGTCAGAAAGAAAATCTACCGTG
Source organism: Podarcis bocagei (assembly GCF_964188305.1). NCBI lineage: Eukaryota > Metazoa > Chordata > Lepidosauria > Squamata > Lacertidae > Podarcis > Podarcis bocagei. Next base: position 31,709,395 of record NC_138129.1, read on the forward strand.
TTGCATATATACGGTGACATGGGTATTTTGTTTTTTTAAAAAAAAATTGGGACTCATGTTAGAAAGCACTAGCTTTTGGGTGCCTGTAACTAAACCAAAAAGGGGGGAAGGGGGAGAATTGTACAGCCATTACTCTTCATGTTATCAGGGGAGAAAATAATATGTGAAGCAAGTAATCATGTTTAAAAGATCACAGCTCTAGAAGAAAGGCATTAGAAGAATGCAAACATAAATGTGGCCTTTAAAACATTTTAATGCAATGGAATAATGTTACACTTTCTGAATCGGGGCTACTCATCAAGGCTTTCTTTTTGTAGCCACTTGGCAGATGGATTGTGCAAGATTAATTTATTATACAAAAATAAAACAATCCCACCACTTATACAAAACATTTTGGTAACACCTCTTGTCATTTGCCATGTTGTTTAAAAAATCTTATCTGGTTTCAAGCTCTGCATTTGAGGGGGGAACATGTTATCAATCCCATTCTTTCTGAAAGGATAAAAGGATAAATTCCCTGGGATATAAGGAGATCTAGGAAGATAACAGATTCTCAAGGGTGAGACAGAGTTCTTAAAAAAATTAACTCTGACCTGAAAAACTAAGGAAATGTTGGAACGGCATTTTGAGTAACAGCACAGTAATAAAGGCATTTAAAATAAACATGGTGTGTTTTTATACCATGGGAAAACACAGAAACACAATGCAGATCATTAAGCATGCCCTCCTCCACCCATTCGGAGGCAACTAAAGGTTGTCTGAAACAATGCATAGTGTTTTTAATACGTATGAACACTCACTAAGCAATCTCAATTCTATTTCTCCCCCCCCCCAATACACATGATACATAATCTGGTATTTACTATAAACCTTTTCAAATATTCAGTGAATGTGGGGGCCAGGGGGAGAATCGTGAACATGCCCACTGTGAGCCATGACCGTTCAGCCAGTAAGGCAGCAACATGGGTCTGAGAAGCAAGAAAACAGTCATCAGGGCAAGCCAAAAGTCTCCCCACAGGCCCCAAAATGGTTGCCTTGGCCAGGCAACTAACAGTCAATAAAGAAGGAGTGTGAAAAATGAGGGTGCAGTTGATACAGCTTCTCGCTGCTTAAGTCAGGGGTGATAGACAGACCTGACTAAATTTTCCAGACACATGAAAAGGTAATCGGCAAGAATGTAATCTTGTCATGTGCAAATTAGATAGATACAGTTCATTAAAGCAAATGGCATAACTCTAAATTTAAATATTTCAGATGATGATGTCTCCCTTTTGCACACAGATACATTCACAGTCATGACACCAAACAGTTTACTTCCCTGTGAGTCCTTGGGTTAGATTCCAAAGCCTTAGGCCAGAGATCAGGAACATGTGGTCCTCCAGATTTTACTGCGCTCTAACCCCTCTCAGCCCCAACCAGCAAAGACAATGGTAAGCATGGTGGGGACTGCAGCCCAGCAACATCTAGGCCAGGGGTCAGCAAACTTTTTCAGCAGGGGGCCGGTCCACTGTCCCTCAGACCTTGTGGGGGGCCGGACCATTTTTTGGGAGGGGGGGAATGAATGAATTCCTATGCCCCACAAATAACCCAGAGATGCATTTTAAATAAAAGGAGACATTCTACTCATGTAAAAACACGCTGATTGCTGGAACGTCCATCGGAAGGATTGAGAAGGCGATTGGGCCCAGTCAAGCTTGCAAAAATATATCATTTGCCCGATAACAAATGTTGGAAATGCAAAGAGATTGAAGGTACATTCTTTCACCTTTGGTGGACGTGCCCAAGGATCAAGGCCTTCTGGGAAATGATATATAATGAACTGAAAAAGGTATTTAAATATACTTTCCTGAAGAAACCAGAGGCCTTCCTCCTGGGCATAGTGGACCAATCGGTGTTAAAGAAGGATAGAACTTTTTATGTATGCTACAGCAGCAGCAAGAATTCTCATCGCAAAGCATTGGAAGACACAAGATCTACCCACCTTGGAAGATTGGCAGATGCAACTAATGGACTATATGGAGATGGCGGAAATGACTGGCAGAATCCGAGACCAGGGAGAGGAGACGGTGGAGGAAGATTGGAAGAAATTTAAAATTTATTTGCAGAAATATTGTAAAATTTATGAATGTTAAAGACATTGAAGTGAACCGCAGGGGCTTTAGCAACAAAGTAAAATGTAAGATTGGATTAACAACAGATAAATTAAAAGGATATGAACTTGCTGAATTAATTTCTAAAAAGGGATACAAGAACGGGAGATGTGAGGAAGTCAGGAAAATAAGCTAATTGAAGATGAGAAATTAAGAAAGAGGGAATTTTTGTTTTTTTGTTATTATATGTGTTTTTATCTCTTTTTTTTCTTTTGATGTGTTTAATGTTTGTATTTTTGTATTGTATTGTTCTTTTGTGATTTTGTATTTTCTTTGTCTTTTATTGTGAAAACTTAATAAAATATTTATATAAAAAAAAAGAGAAGGCGATTGGGCCGGATCCGGCCCCCAGGCCATTGTTTGCCCACCCATGATCTAGGAGGTAATAGGTTTCTCATCCCTGCGTTAGGTTTGTATCAATGCATCCATGTATACTACAGAATTATTCCCTTTTGTTTCTTTTGCTGAGCACAGATCATAGGAACAATGCAGATGAATGTCTACCCTGATTGGCAGCTGCTCTTCAGGATTTTTGATAGGGTTTTCTCCCAGTCCAACTCGGGGATGCTGGGGACTGAATCTGGGACCTCCTCCATTCAGAGTAGAAGCTCTGTTACTGAGCTATGGTGCTTTCCCTCTCTTAAAAGATAGCCATCACAGATCTCAAGTGCAACCAGCTGTATGCTAAAGTTGCAATCCATCAGTTGAAGACCAACAATAGAAGTCACTGCATCTTACTTGTAGTGTAGCACTGAAAAAAGACAAACTGCCCCAGAATAAAATCAATGATTCCAAGATCATGGGATCAGTAGTACAACCTTCTGCCCTGCCAGTCCCAAAGGGCACCTGCCACCACTGCGTATACTGAGTTGGATTGAGCAATTGTCTGACTCAACATATGGCAACTTCATGTGCTCCTTAATGACGTTTGAGGTCTTTCCAGCTCTGTGATTGGTTTTCTTTCTCATAGCACTGATCTACCATGACTGCAAATTGTCCTGTGCTTGCAAAGTTGTTTCCCCAGAGTGGAACCCAATTGTTTCCCCAGAGTGGAACCCAGTCACATGGGCGGGGTATTAATTAATAATAATAATAATAATAATAATAATAATGAGCAGCAAGGAGAAGGTGCTCAAGATAAACCCACAGGATGTGTGAACATTAGGGGCAAAATTGGATCAAGGCCTTAAAACAGGCTACCTTTATAGTTGTGACAGGCTAGCATAATTTTCCTTCTGAAAAGTCCACAGAGCTCTATCAGACATTTCACTTGTCCTTTCTTGACAGGATAAAAGACACTGGGCCACATTATTTCCTCTGGTTTGAGAGGTTGTCTGGCATTTGCTCATAGCTCACATAAATCTGGCAGGAGTGATTTCTCTTATTTGAATGTACTTGATGTCGAGGATTTAAAGATTACCTTCAAGTATTGGCCAGCTACTGCTAGCCTTGATACTTGGCATTCATCATTTATGAAAGGCTATTTTCGCTTCCTAGGCCCAGTATTAACCCACAAACAACCTTTCTTGGATTTTGAGATGTTGTCAGTCATATTAAAAACTGCTGTGGTAACATTTTAGGTTTGCTAGAATTTTACAGTAAAATCTATATCTCACATTTTCCATCCTATACGACACCCTCAGGTGTCACAAAAACAAAAACAAGAGAATAAAACCATAAAACAATCAGCAGAATAATAAAGAGCAGCAAAAGTTAACCAAAGCTCAAAACAAATAGATCAAATTCAAAGGACGTTATCATAAAAAAGCTTACCTAAACAGAATGGGAAGAGTTAAGTGTTCCACTACTGTCAGCCGCCTCTCTATGGCTAAAACATTTTGCTGCCTGAGGCAAAGGGCAAAATGGCATCCCATGCACTCCCATTCCACTTACAGTCAATTGAGTTGAATCTTACTTCAGTACTGGCAGTACCATTTTTCACAGGCTAGCACAGTGGGCACAGGACAGGCCACAAAACACACAGTTTTGTCCTCCAACATCCTGACTCCCAGCATCTGTTGCCTGAGGTGGCCACAGAACTCTGCCAAATGGTAGGGCTGGCCCTACAAGTCTTCTCTTCAAACACATATCCCCAGCAGCATAGGGAGATGTGACCATGCACGCTGACTCTGCACACAACATCCTCTCTGTACTCGGTGTGCCACTCTACCGCTGACCTTTGCACGGTTAGTCAGACCATTTGCCCATGCAGCCTTCTGTGACTGCCTGTAGGTCTCTGGAGTTTCAGTTACGGGTTTGTTGCAGCCATACTACCTGAGATTATTTTTACTGAAGATGCCAGGTGTCAAATCAGGGACCATGCGCTTTACTATTGTGCTAGGAAGGTCAGTGCAGTGCAGTCATTCTAGTGGAACCAGTCTAGCACTCCTGCCACTGTGTCCACACTGCCACAGCCTCCCCACCATGCCCCTCACCCTCTCCTTTTTGACAGGCAGCAGCAGCACCCTCCCTTTGCTGGGAAGTTAGGAGGGTGGTTCCACCCCACCAGGCAAACCACTTTGGGATGGAAGGGAACCCTCAAAAATAGTCCCATATGTGGCCATTTGTCATGGCTGCTTTAGCTGAGATTCCTGCGTTGCAGGGGGTTGGACTAGATGACACTTGGGATCCCATCCAACTCTACAATTATATGATTCTATGAGTACGCTTTAGTTACTCTGTAATTTTAGCATTGTTGGAAATGACTCTGTGTTGAATTAGACGTGTTCCACAACATATTGGAGCAGAATTTTCTATGTACTTGCACGGAAGTGGTATTTTTTTTGCTGGCGCGCTCATGTATTTCTAACTCAGACGTGAATAATTCCTAAGCTGCACATCACCCTCTTCCTTAGATTACTTCACGGCCTCTTGCATTAAACAAATCTGAAGTTTCTAGGCCAATCTATGTTTTAGATATGATGTGAGAAAAAAGCATTAGGCAACTCTTCTAAACTGAAATAACACTTACTTTCCCTAAAACTAATTCCTTAGGAATGGCTTTTCCGGTTTGCAGCAGAACCTACCCTCAACTATTCATCCGGCCACCACAGATCTCACCTGTGCAACCTGAACTACATCTGCCCTTTTCGTGAGCAAGTGGTAACTGGGCCAAAACTCTCCTTCATCAAAGCCAGCTACTACTACCAGAACCACAGTAAAGAGAAAAGCTGTAGTGCTATGTTAGTTGCATATGTTAGTTCTAAAAGTCCATTGTAGTGCCTTCACAGTAGTGCTATGTTAAATGGCCATTTAAGGCCATAGTTTAGATGCAGAGTGTAACCTGCATGCAGAACATCCAGGTTCAATCCCTGACATCATCAGGTTGGGCTGGGAATGTCCACTGCAAGACTGGATAGATAACACTGAACTACATGGACCAATGATCTGATTCAGAAGAAGAAGAAGAAGAGGCGGAATTTGGATTTGATATCCCGCTTTATCACTACCCGAAGGAGTCTCAAAGTGGCCAACATTCTCCTTTCCCTTCCTCCCCCACAACAAACACTCTGTGAGGTGAGTGGGGCTGAGAGACTTCAGAGAAGTGTGACTAGCCCAAGGTCACCCAGCAGCTGCATGTGGAGGAGCGGGGAAGCGAACCCGGTTCACCAGATTACAAGTCCACCGCTCTTAACCACTACACCACACTGGCTCTATAAGGCAGTGTTCATAAAAATCTGCCCTACCACAGAACTCAAAACACTCAGAACAGACTTCAAGGCTGACCAAGACCACCCTCCCTTGTTGTATCCCTATCTACTCCCTGAAGTAGAGCTTTCGGGTATTTTACCCTGATGTCATCTTTAAGCACAAAGGAACAGGAAGGAAAGGAAGATCACGTGTCAGAAATGAAGCAAATACAGGATTTGGGTTGAGGCAACAAGACCAGGTCCTTCAAAACAACTCAGGGAGCAGCACTGCACAGAAAGAGCTTTAAATAAATCAGACCAGAGGTCATACTTATACCAGTCAGGATTTCTCATGAAACAGGTGAATTGCTAAGCCAGCTGATTTGAGGCTCAGTTATTGCAAATTGTAACTGAGCCACAATGCTTAGATACTGCTATATCACAAGAGTTACACAGAGGGAGTCCACTTCATCCACAAACATCACAGCTCTGTAGGGCTCAGCTGAACAGAAATCACATATCCATAGTGTTGGATTGAAAATAGCAAGCCTTACTGAAAATTAAGCAGAAAATTATTTCTCTCAACTCGAGGTGAACTGCAAGGCAGCCTTTGTACTATAAGTGACTGGATTGGGTAAGGATCAGATTTATTTATTTCATAACAATGATGCGCTTCCCTGGAAATACCACCAATGTTTAATTTTAAACATAACATTGTGGTATCTTTTTTATATTTCCTCTAGACTCTTGTTTAGCTTAATAGCTAAAGATGCATCTATAATATTTATTTACTTCATTTATTAATCACTTTCCAGTAAACATCCCCATTCTAACCATATAACACACAGAAATACAATTTCTAAGCCAATATGCGTTGATGGTTAGAAAAATGCTTGCTTCAATTAACATTGAGAGCCTCTTAGGGCTGGTGGCTACTAGCTAATCTCGAGCTGCACACATCACCTGCTTGCTTGGGCAGTGGAAAAATAGTTTGAAATGTGAAGCTGAAGTGTAGCCAGCAAAGGAGGCATAAGTTTGCTTATTTGTTTGTTTGTTTTAAGATAGAGATTTTCCAACTACTGTAGCTTGAAAGAAGGAACTGAAAAGGGATTTGAAGGATACATTATATGATGAAAAGTCTACCTCATTGTCTAGTTTGTTTCACGTGCTTCTTTAATCATAATGATAATTATAGAATTATTGTTATTCTTATCGACATTTGCAGGGACAAAGTAATCCAAGTATCAAAACTTTCCATACTTCCAGCCTAGCACCAAAGAACTGGAGTAAAAGCTGAGTATCGCATCCTGCAAATGCAGTCCAAATTGCCATAGCTACATGCCTGCAGTCATTAGTTCAGCTGTTTTATCCAGAAACAGAAAGCTATCATACCAGCATTGTACACTAGGAGAGGGTTAACTTCCTTCTGAATGCAAAATGCCCTCATGGGAATGGAATGTGTAGTGTTTGTAAGTGGCTGTGCCCCAGAATCCTTTGAGAGACTTCTGACTACCGAATGTTAACAATCAGTATTATTAAAGAACAATTGATGGCCTGTGTCAGGGAACTGCCATCAGAGCATCAGGTGGTGGAGGGACTCAGGCAGGATGAAAGAGACTCAACTGCTGAAGCAGGGACCAGCAGGGGGAGGAGTGGGTCTCTGAGGGAATGCGAGCAGGAGGGAGGGCTCAGGGAGGCTTCCAGCGAAAACAGTGGGGAGGTATCGGAGTCTCCCATAGGGAGACCCATACCTCGCAGGAAACTGTCACGCCGTGAGTCCAGGAGACGCGTTTCCGTTAAGGAACTTCTTTGTTGGAAACGCTTCCGCAGACAGCCACTGTCGGACTCTACTAGTGACTAGAGCAGACATGTCTGAGGAGCTCCGTCACACACGGAGGTTTGTGGGGGCGCACAAACTCTGAGGGAGCACGTTTTCACGCACAAGCAGCTAATCAAACCCTCACAGCAGTCCGACAGTCTTTGTACGCTGCCTGTGCAAGAGAAGGCATCATGAGCGAACCAACCGGAACCGGAGGAGCAGGGGCTGGAGCTGGTCCAAGCTTGGAAGATAGATACCGAGCGTTGGAGGTTCAACTGGCCCTGCAGACGGCGAGGCTGGAGGAGAGAAGGGCTCAGGATGCAGACAAGAAGGGGAGAGCCACTCAATTCCACAGAAAGGTACCAGGATTGGTGCAGAAATTTGGGGGGGACCCCAAGGACTACCATGCTTTTAGGACAGAGATGCAATATGCCCTTAATGTGCAGTTCGATGAGTTCCCTGATGAGGAATCGCGAGTTGCTTTTGTAATTGGGCATCTTGAGAAAGGGGCTAGAGACTGGGTGCGACCCCTAATGGCAACGCACAATGACATACTAAAGGACACAATGAAGTTCTTTCGTGCAATGGATATCATGTTTTCCAGCGATATTGAGGAAGGGGTGGTGCGCAGACAGCTAATGGCTTGTAAGCAGGGGAGTCGATCTGTCCGTGAATATTGGACTGAGTTTACCATGCTGATTCACAGACTGAGTTGGGATTTATCGGCGGCACCCGTTCAAATGCTATTTGAAGAAGGTCTTTCTTCGGGGGTGAAAGACGAGCTGGCACGGAGCCCCAGGGCGGAGTCTATGGATCAGCTGACCAAATCTGCGCTGACCATAGGAGCGCGGCAGGAGGCAAGAGCCTTGGAGAGGCGGGAAGGGAGAGGGGAACGTTGGAAGGAGTTCCGCATTCCAGACATTCCTGAGCCAGCTTTCCCGCCGGCAGAGCCGATGGAAATCGGAACAGCGCGCGCGCGCGCATTTTCAAAAACCAGCGAGGGAGCTAAGAAGGAGGGAAAGGGCCCCCGGAAATGCTATCTCTGCCAACAGCCAGGCCACTTTGCCAGAGTCTGCCCCCAGAGGAAGGAATGGCAAGGGATGGTGGGAGCTGTTGAGGGGGGAGAAGAAGGGGGAGCGGAGCAGGTAAAAGCCAACGCCTGGTTGCCACAATTGGGGCACTGCAGCCAGGCCAAAGAGCAGTGAAAGTGCCCGTGCCAGAAGCTCCTCGACCTGCTCTAGTGATTGAAGTGTCGCTAGAGCTGCAGAATGGGCACCCCCTAAAAATAAAGGCGCTATTGGACTCAGGCAGCTCCTGCAATTTTATGAGCAAGGAGTTTGTTGCTGAACACCAGATACAGACCATCCCTTTAAGCAACCCCCTGCAGGTGACCACGATTGATGGCAGGGAGTTGTTGGGAGGAGGAGTCCGCTTGCAGACTGTCCCAATGATAATGAGGGTGGCAAGGCACACAGAACTGATAGCGTTTAATGTGGCCACCCTGGGAGGCGCTCCCATTATTTTGGGAATGAGCTGGCTAGCTCTACATGATCCGCTGGTTGGCTGGCATCAAAGAGTGGTGTCCTTTGGTTCAGCACATTGCCTAGAACACTGCAAAGGGGAGAAGGGTTCAGTAGGGGCCCAAGCCACCCTAGCAGGGACTGAAGTAATGGGAAAGGTGAAGGTACCACCACAGTATGCAGATCTCAGCGACGTGTTCAGCGAGAAGGAAGCTGACCAACTACCACCTCATAGACCCTTTGATTGTCAGATCAATTTACTCCCTGGAGCACAGCTTCCCGTGGGCAAGTTGTATGCCATGTCAGACAGGGAAATGCAGGAGTTGCGAGGGTTCATTGACAAGAACCTGAAGAGAGGCTTCATCAGAGAGTCCAAAGCAGCAGGGGGGAGCCCAGTGTTCTTTGTGGACAAAAAAAATGCGGACAAGCCGAGACTTGTATGTGATTTTAGGCGGCTGAATGCAGTGACTGAACCGGTGGCGTTCCCTATGCCCAGAATTGATGATATTTTGACCATGGTGAGGAAGGGAAAGATTTTTACAAAGCTGGATCTAAGGGGGGCGTACAACCTGATACGCATAAGGAAAGGGGATGAATGGAAAACCACCATGTTTACCCCTTTGGGGGCGTTTGAATACCTCGTTATGCCATTTGGATTACAAGCAGGCTCCGCGTGTTTTCAATCTTTTATGAACCACGTGCTGGGCCCTTTGCTCTACAAGAATTGCGTTGCCTTTCTAGATGATGTGTTGGTGTATTCTGAGAATGAGGAGCAACATGTGAGAGACGTCAGAGAAGTGTTGAGCAGACTGCAAGCCAACAGGCTGTGGGTCAAACTGGAGAAGTGTCGGTTCCATACCAAGGAGGTGGAATTCCTGGGGTACCGCCTGTCAGACAAGGGATTGGCCATGGATCCCGGCAAGGTACAGGCAGTGCTGGAATGGAAAACACCCAAAACCAAGAAGGATGTGCAGAGGTTCCTAGGGTTTGGAAACTTTTATCGTAAGTTCATCCGCAACTTCGCCCATCTGACGGCGCCCATCACTGACTGTCTCAGCAGTAAGAAGAAGTTTGTATGGACGGCGGAGGCGGGGCGAGCGTTTGAGGAACTGAAAAGGGCCTTCGCTTCTGAAGAACAACTTCTGCATGTGGATTTACGAAAGAAGCTAAGGGTTGAAACAGACGCATCTGACAGAGCCATAGGGGCGGTGCTTCTTCTGCAGCCGGGGAAGGAGGAGTCGGAGTGGCGTCCGTGTGCCTTCTTCTCGCGGAAGCTGAACAAATCCGAGAGGAACTACACGGTGTACGACCGAGAACTGCTTGCTATTCATGAGGCGTTCCGGAGATGGAGGCATCTGCTAGTTGGTGCACAACATAAAGTGCAAGTGTGCACGGACCATAAAAATCTAGAGTACTGGAGAACGGCGCGAGTGCTCAACCAAAGGCAGTTGAGATGGGCCCAAGAGTTCTCCAAATTTAACTTTGAGATTTGTTATGTGCCAGGCCCAGAGAATGTTAGGGCGGACGCTCTCTCACGCAAGCCTGAATATTTGGAGGGGGAGGGAGCACCCGAAGAAACCCATATCATTCCAGAGGACCGCTGGGTGTGTGGGGCGACTTTGGTGGGGCAAAGGGAATTGGTAGAGGGTACGGTGCAGGATGCATACGCCCAGGGGAAACTCAGGGATCTCAGAGGGGAGGAAGACAAACCCGGTGGTTTTGAGGAGAGAAATGGGGCATTGTATTATAAGGGAGCGTTATATATACCTGAAGGGGAATTGAGGGAGAAAGTACTCAAGCAGCTGCACGATAGCCCCACAGCAGGGCACTTTGGGCAACACAAAACCATGTGGCTGGTTACCAGGGAATTTTGGTGGCCCAAGGTCAGGGAAGATGTGCGGGAGTATGTGAGAGGGTGTGAACAATGCCAAAGAGCCAAGGGGGAGAGGCAGGCGCCGGCTGGTTTATTAGAACCACTGCCCACACCTGAGAGACCGTGGGAAGCAGTGGCAATAGATTTCATGACTGATCTGCCAAGGTCTAGAGGGAAAACAGCCATCATGGTTGTAGTAGACCTGTTAACTAAAATGGCCCACTTCATAGCCTGCTCACATGCGGTTACAGCAGAAGAAACCGCCAAATTGTTTGTAGAGAATGTGTTTAGGTTGCATGGCGCCCCCTTGAGGGTGGTTTCAGACCGAGGGAAACAATTTACTTCCAGGTTCTGGAGGAAGCTCATGAGCTTACTGCATGTAGAGGTTAATTTCTCGACGGCCCGTCATCCTGAAACCAACGGGCAGGCGGAAAGAGCAAATGGGGTTCTCCAACAATATTTGAGGTGTTATGTTAATGACAGAGAGAATGATTGGGTGGAGAAGCTGGCGTTGGCAGAATTTGCCTACAACAATGCAGAGAACGTGTCCACGGGGATGAGCCCCTTTTTGGCTAATCACGGGTGCCATCCCAGAGCCTTCCCAGGGGGGGAGGGGGAGAACTGGAGCGTTCCAGCTGCAGAACAGTTCGTGGAAGAAATGGAAGCGATCCATCGCCAGCTCCAACTCAACTTAAACAGGGCTAAGGAGGAATATAAGAGGCAAGCAGACAAAAACAGAAGGGAAGGTGAAAGCATCAGGGTGGGGGACCAGGTGTGGCTGTCAACCCAAGGGTTGCCATTCAAAGGAGGTTGTAAGAAATTAAGACCCAAAAGGCTGGGTCCGTTTGAAGTCATACAGCAGGTCAATCCAGTGGCTTTCAGGCTCCGGTTACCGAACCACATGAAGCTGCACCCAGTTTTTCACAGGTCGTTGCTGTCACCGTATAGAGGAGACAGTGAGGGGAGGGTCACTAGGGGACCAGCAATGGAGGAGAAGGAACACAGCTACCATGTAGCGGAGATCCTCGATTCCAGGTGGAAGGGAGATCAAGTAGAGTATTTGGTAATGTGGGAAGGGGAACCGGAGTCGGAAAACACCTGGGTTAGGGCAGAGGATGTCAATGACGAGGTTTTAATAGAGACTTTTCATCAGAGGTTCCCACGTAAACCTCAGCCTGTAGCGAGGTTCCGAAGGGAATACTTTGCCACCACCGACGAGGAAGAGGAGTTGGAGGGGTTCCCAGATTCTGAAGAGGAGGAGGATTCAGCTGGCCAGGACGACGATCGATGGAGAGAATTGTTCGAGACGTCAGAAGATGAGGAAGATTCGTTTCGGGGTTTTAGCCCTTCACCTCCCAGGGGGGAGGAATTGGGAGGGGGTGAGGGGGGCCCTGGAGGGGAGGTGGATGTCAGGGAACTGCCATCAGAGCATCAGGTGGTGGAGGGACTCAGGCAGGATGAAAGAGACTCAACTGCTGAAGCAGGGACCAGCAGGGGGAGGAGTGGGTCTCTGAGGGAATGCGAGCAGGAGGGAGGGCTCAGGGAGGCTTCCAGCGAAAACAGTGGGGAGGTATCGGAGTCTCCCATAGGGAGACCCATACCTCGCAGGAAACTGTCACGCCGTGAGTCCAGGAGACGCGTTTCCGTTAAGGAACTTCTTTGTTGGAAACGCTTCCGCAGACAGCCACTGTCGGACTCTACTAGTGACTAGAGCAGACATGTCTGAGGAGCTCCGTCACACACGGAGGTTTGTGGGGGCGCACAAACTCTGAGGGAGCACGTTTTCACGCACAAGCAGCTAATCAAACCCTCACAGCCTGTAACCAAACAACAGAAACTAATTACTGGAAAACTTTTATTATACTTTAATTACTGGGCCTCTTTGTCAATTAGCAGGAGAGAGAGGCAGAGGGAAAGTGAGAGACTCATTTTATAGTAACAATAAATTTTCTAGAACCACAATCATCAGCTGCTGAAAAAGTGAGTCCATTAATGCATAATATTAAGGCATCAGCCTAACTAACAAACAAACGTGGAATTGCTTTAACAAATAAACACTCCATGGAACATAATAATTTCTTCTCATGGTGCCAGTGCCATCAGACACACTTGCCTTATGTTTTAATCTGACTTTAACACTGTATTGCTTCTATGAACATTTCTGTTTTGAATCTTGCAAAAGACACTGAATTTAAGGCTGGGAAAATGAGAAACCCAAAAAAGGGAAAGTGACATACCATTCCATCCCTTGTTAAACAACAGCACTGCAAAATTCAAAGAAGTGCAAATTTGGAAATATGGCTATATTTTGGTTTGCATATTGTATCAGGAACGGCAGTGTAAGCAGGTTTGTCTTTAAATGCAAAATGAATTGAATTTCTTCCCCATTCTTAGGTGAGTGTAAAGAAGGGGGCTGGAAAAGAGTGCACTCCCTGGTAAGGGGGATCAGGATTGCAATAGGCTTGGACAATGCTGCTGACCAGTCATTGGGTCTTGTGTAAATAGAACACTTCCCCTTTCTGATGTCTCACATCCTGCCTGGACCAGTTTTGGCTTCCTGAGTACCCCTACATCTGAGTCAGTACTGTAACCAGTCTTTTCATGTTTGAGGCCATACTCTCCACCCTTGGGCCTCAGCATCACAAAAATTCCAAAGAAACATCTTTTCTGTGGGAATATGCTGTTTTCAATGTGCACTTTATGTTTGACTTCCGTTGGTAATGTTTTCTTTTGAAATGTTTAAGATAATTTCTTGTGTTGAATGAACATTTTGTAGTTGACTTCCTTTGCAATGTTTTATTTAAAAATCTTTAAGGTAATATTTTAGTTTCCTGTTAATTATGTTGCTTTGAATGTATACTTTGTATTTGACTTTCTCCAGCAATGTTTTATTCTGGCTTGTTTTATTTGATGTTTTAATGTGTTGTAGACCACTTTGAGATTTTTCCTTAAAAATGTAAAAGCAGTATAGAAATAAAATGAATAATAATAATATACGTAATATAAGACAGGACGTGGGTGGCGCTGTGGTCTAAACCACTGAGCCTCTTGGGCTTGCCGATTGGAAGGTTGGCAGTTTGAATCCCCGAGATGGGGTGAGTTCCCATTGCTCTGCCCCAGTTCCTGCCAACCTAGCAGTTCGAAAGCACACCAGTGCAAATAGATAAATAGGTACCACTCTGGTGGGAAGGTAAATGGCGTTTCTGTGCGCTGCTCTGGTTTTGGTGTTCTGTTGCGCCAGAAGTGGCTTAGTCATGCTGGTCACATGACCCAGAAAAACTGTCTGTGGACAAATGTTGGCTCCCTCAGCCTGTAAAGCGAGATGAGCACCGCAACCCCAGAGTTGTCTGCGAATGGACATAACTGTCAGGAGTCCTTTACCTTTACCTTTTTATGTAATATAAAGCAAAAGTTAACCCTGTACTGATGAATATCAGGACACTTCATTTATGAATGTGTATAGCTACTGAGTATAGTCATTGCTCTGTTTCACCCACCACCTAGAAAACATGTCCCATTTTTACAAAACGAAAAGAAAATACTGCATAATTTTACCTGTTAATAACTTTAAATATATCACAGTTATTATGTGGGGGGAAATGCACTAACCCCTGTCACAGCTTACCCTGGTGCAGGCAACCTTATTGCCCCCCTCTCATAATCTCATTACCATTGTTCCTTGGAGGGTGTGTTTATCTCATTCCCCACCCCTGGCTAAAAACTGCTATGAGTACATGGAAAATACTGGCCTCCTCAAAACGGCACATAAAAATGAAAGTAGTCCATTGGCACTGCATACAGATACATGATCTTGCCCCAGAGTGATCAAAGAGAATAGGAGGGGAAGCAACATATTTTCAGCATGTTCAGCATACACTAATGACCTGAATTTGTGGTTGCACTGGGATAAGGAAGTGGCAAGTAGCTTATAAATTTGTCACAGCCTGTCTTATTTTATATTGCTTGAATAGATTGGGTTTTGAGCAATCGGGAGAATCCAGACTAGTGCCTGTAGGTGAATTTAATAAGAACTGTAATCTATACTCTCTTGACACTTTCATACATACATGATGATGCACAGTAATAGTGAATCCTATAAAGATCAAACCAAACCAAATAGGATATAAAGAATTCCTCACGGGGCATTTAACAGACAAATGAGGTGCAAATACGTCAAACCCAAACTTAGTTGAGGATTTGGTTAAGACCCAGTTGATTTCTTGTATGGTGTGTGTACACACACCTGTGTGTGTGTATCATACCTATAGTTAGGTAAGGTACAAATTCTGCAGAGTAATTTATACCCCCTGCATATCAGTCATGGTAAACCAGGAAAAAAATCATAATGCAAACCAAATGGATAACAGAGAGCAGTCATATAGGAATGACTGAATTAAGACACTGGCTGCCTGTAGCATTGGCTGCCTAAAGAGTAATGGGATGCTTATTCAGGAAATATGGGAATTATACAGATCTGTATGGTAGCAAAGCAGGAGACATCTGTGTGCACCCAATCCAAGCCAAACTACCTGCAAGTGATTCTTCTCCCCCTTATTCTTTCATGTAACCAATTTCCCCTTTATCCTCATCCAAATTCTCTACCAGCTGCAGTAGTTTGTTGTCAATTGAAAAGGTGACCAGTTCTCCAGAATGTAGTCGTGGTAAAAAGCAGTCTTAGGGAAAGATGCAGGCTTGTGTTGCTTGCCTGTAGTGAACTGTGGAGTGATGCTAACACATTTTTTAAAATTGTGATTTATTTATTTTTAGCAACTCACAAATACGGACGAATGAGCAAAAGAACCAGTACCAGTAAAAGAACATTTACGAAAAAGGGAGGAAATATATAAAGAAGGGAGGGAGAAGGAGGTGTGTCATTGTATTTTAGGCACATGGAATAAATAAATAAATATATATATATATATACACATTAAAGTTATGACTACCGAGCAGAAGTCTTAAGAAAAGCTGGCCCAATGTCTTCATGTTTGCCTTTGTTATGATCACAACTGAGATAGATAGGTTCAAGGATTGCAAATCATTAAGCATAACTATGGTTGAAAGGCAAGCATGCAGTGTGGTGGCGCACAGGTACACACAGCAGTTTTGCTTCACCTCCGGTGAAGAAAGCAAGCTAGGAGCATTAAGCCCAGAACATGCTCACAGCTTGTTTGGAGAGAGGTAAACCATGAGCCCTGGCTTGGATGTAATGCTAAACCAAACAATGGCTTAGCTCCAAGTGGCGCAGCAACAGAAGGAGTGGAGAAGTGACCTATCCACAATTTTTGCCCCTCACATTGGCATGCTGCACATTCACCTTTAAACCATAGTTAACCTTAACCATGGTTCAAAGTGATATCTGATCCAGGCCACAGTCTTCTCTTTCTAGTGCTGGTTAAAACTAGCACAAATGCTGAGCCACAGACTGAATTCTGCATGGATCTATTCTCAACCTGACACTGTCTGTCTGTGAAACAGCATTTGCTGAAATACAAAGTGTTTGGAGTAAGGGGTTTTCCGCCATTGTCGCAGTCTTTTTTATGTTAGCAACAGGGATGGGGAAATCTGTCAATTTTAGTTTCTCTGCATCTCATTTTTCCAATCTTAAATTCAGATCTCCACATTTCCACATGAGCTTAATTTTTTAAAACCCTCGTGAAAATTCATCATCCTTTTAATATGATTTTCTCCTAATATACACATTTTTATTTCCAAATTTGTCCAATATGCACATTTTTTTGTAAGTCAATTTTCCTTGGTAAAATGCATTTTTGTGCGCTATTTTCATTAACACATTCCTTTTTAAAGCACGCTTTACCCGAGTGTAAATATTTTTGTACATATTATTTGGCTGAATGATTCCACTGCACAATTTAGAGAAAGTGCAGTACACATTATTTAGGATAGTGCAAATTAGGTAGGTTCTCTTTTAAATGCAAACTGGATCAAATTTCTCCCCCAACCTCTCGTTAGCAATTGTCTCACAAAGTTGAGCAAACGTACATTGGCAGCGGCCACACAGCAGATAGACCCTTCCTTGCAACCCTTGCAGCGAACAATCATTTTCCAGTTCTGCCAAATAATAGCGATGCACACGCGATCATCACTCCCCTCACTAACACAACCTTCCCTTTTCACCAAAAGATGTTACCACGGTAAAGTCTACCTCAAATGCAGGAAACGTGTTTCCTGCCCCCCACCAAACCTTCAGTACATTATAGACTTCCCTTTGTAAAGATCTTTAATGACGACAAGTACTCAGGGCAGTACTTTTGTGTCTGATACAAAAGAATAAAAACTATTGAACTATTTTGTGGCAGTAGGATTCATCTGGCCTTTTGGTCCTTTTTGCCTGATTGTGGCGTCTCCCCACCCCTACCCCCTTCCTCCCTCTTATTCCAAGATGAATGGATTCCTTCCCTTGTGAAGTTCCAGACCGCACATAACATAACCGAAAATCACTGTGACAGTTTCATGCTGCTATATCGCGTCCATATCTATAAACAGATGCTGGGTGCAGCATTTACCTGTTGGATTATGGAAACCCGCCTCATCCTTCACTTTGTTTTTCCACAGCCCAAAGTATTTTTTGTAAAGAGGAAAAGCTGGTAAGTTAATCTCTCTCACATCAAAATGATAAAACCCACTGTCAACAGTAATGGCATGTAACAGCTACCTGTGGTACCACCTCGTTTCAAAAATGACATGACCGTGGGAGTGAGCTAGTTTCAAGACCAAATACATAGGGAGAATGTACTTATGGGAATGCACTCCCGGTGGGCTGGTTCATCAATCAACAAACATCACTTGATTTTCTGTACATTTGTTTGGGATGCATTTAATGACTGGCGGGTGAATGTCTGACCCACTGGAAAACATTGCACCTGCAACGATGTGTTCATTTGCACTTGATGTGCATGTGTGAACCAGACCAGACCAATGCTGGAAGACTATTGGAACATTTAAGTCAACATGAGCATCTGCAAAGAATCCTATGCACCACATAGTACTACAGGTTGAGGCCAATGCAGCGTTATGCTAGCTCCCAGTCTGAGCTTCAAATGGTATCAAAGTCAGCTTGAAAGCCTTTCAGATCCTAAGTGCTGTGGTGAGCAGAGTGGACTGGAACTGTCACCCATGTGCTGCTGGCCTCCAGGCTGGGTTACTGCAATGCACTCAGTGTGGGGCTTCCCATGATGTTGGTCCACGCAAGATGTGGCGGCTCAACTGCTTCCTGGCAAAGGATATTATTAGCCTACCAAGCTAAGTTTGCTGTGCTGCTTTGAGTGTTTAAAACCTTATACAGTTTGGTGCCAGGATTCCTGAAGTATCTTCTCACCACTTATATACCCAAATTGATCACTGTGCTCTGCAGATAACATCTTATCAGAAGGTTGCTTTTGTACATTATAGAAATTGGGCCTTTAGCATTGTGTTTTAAAATTGTCTTCCCTTGAATATTAGACAAGCAGCATCTCTGCTGTCTTTTCGGTGCCCACAGGAAACTTTCCCCTTTCAAAAAACCTTTTAAGTTGAGATCTTTCCCGGTCTGCATCTGCATTGGAATTATTTTTAAGATTTTAAAAGATTATTTTATTTTTTTAATCACTTGTTTACTGCCCTGGGCTCCTTGCAATGCTATTCTCTGGCCAAATAACGTGTCACAAAAAAGCATATATTGATGAAAATATACAAAAAAATGAATATATTAGGCAAAACCAATTTGCAAAAATATGTATTTAAGGGCAAAACCAAATACTAAAATGTGTTTATTAGAAGAAATTTGCACTATGCTGTTGAATTTCCATGAGGACTTTAATTGCAAATTGATGCAGAAAGGTGTGGAACTGAACTGAAGAGTGGTAAAATGAGAGATGGAGAGAAACCAAAAATGGTAGATTTGCCCACTTTCCTCCCTTCATTGGTATATATGAATATGAATATTATTATTAATATTAGTAAATTACAAATTTAGAATTTATTAAATTTGTATACTGTCCTATACCCGTAGATCCCAGGGCAGTTCACAACATAATAAGGCTTATCTCTTTGAATAACCTACCTTAAATGATTGAGGTACAGTTAGCACCAGATAGGATACATGTATTGTAGTTAAACCTCCTTGGAGGAACATGTAAGATTAATACACAATAGGTGTATTCAAAGTTTCTTAGCACAAGAAACAAAGCAGCCTTTGGTAGTCCCACTTTTTCACTGCTACACCTTTTTTACTAGCCACATGATGTCAGCAGCTTCTAGAACACTCTGCACTGCACATAACCAGCGCAGATGGCAGTCGCGATTTGTGTTCTGGCACCATTTGGAACCTTGGTTTGCATCCTGATCTAGGGATAAGAGTTATGAGGTGCAAGAGCTAGTCTCATCTGTCCTAAATCCCCAGGGAGATGTAGCAAAGGGCCTCGTCCTGTTACACTAAGCCGCAAAAGAGCCTCCATCCCACTGGTTTCCTCCCACTGCTTATCTGATTAGGCCAAGAATCTCTATTATCCTCAGACCCCCCCTTCCCCAAGTACAATAGAACCACAGTGTTTATGTGTTATACTCTATCTTGTTTCACAACCTGGATATTTTTAGGTGAACTCTATAAACTCTAGGATTAAGTACATGGTGCCTAATGGAACTCCCCCTCCCCTTTGCTCCCTAATGTCAAGTCTCATACCCTTTGAGCCAAAGCAATACTGTGGAATCAGACATTTTTTTAAAAAAAAAATATGCTTCTCCCCTCCCCTTTGCTCCCTTCTTTTTTATTGTGCAGGAAAGGATCTGGTTAGTGTAGTCTGGGAATATAGGAAAGGCAGACACCTGCCTTCGTACAGTACAGGGCAGCTGCTATTGTTAGGTCAGAATGCTGTTTGTGGCTGTATGGACCAATAGTTTTATCTCCTCCTGGAAGGAAGGTTTCTGAGTCTTGTAGCTAAGAAGTCACAAGCTTTCCTATTTGCTTTGCAGAATTTAATTTTCTCTATATTTCTGAAGTTCAGCGGGTGAGTGCCATCGCATATGTAGCCAAAACAGCTTTGCCCCTACTGAAGAGGGTGGAATCGGCAGACGCTGAGAGACCCCAAGGTTTGTCAAAGTACTAAAATCTTTAGAGCAAATCCCAAGGGACCCCAAAAAACAATGCAATGAAAACTGTGTGTATTCAGTGGCCATGGCCATTGGGGGTTGGGGTGGAAAAGTGAGGGGGAATGTTTTGTAGGAGAGGGGAGCATGGTCAATGGCTGATTGGCTGAAGCCATGAACAGAAGCTCCCTGTAGCAGCCAGCCTACATTGCCAAGTTGGCTTCCTAACGCTGCTCCTGCACCACACCCAGCTTCCCCTCCCAGTCTCCGTAACCAAAAAGCAACACAGTCCTATCAATGCTACACTGCCAGCCACTACTGCAACAATTCGTTGCAAGTTCCATTTGTTCTTTGGAATACATAAACTATTCTATGCCTTTGATCCTTTGATCCCAGCTATAACATGGAAACAACTCACAACCCCTGCAGCCAACATTTCTCCAGGAAGCCTAAGGCAGCAACACAGGGTTCCAATATGGTCTCCCATTGACCCAGATCTACTTAGCTTCAGCAAGTTCACATATGTCTTCATACCCTCAACATGGGTAAAGGCGACATTTCACATTATTTTGGAGAAGTCTGTATGTGTAATTTTAAAACACTACTACTACTACTACTACTACTACTAATTATTATTATTATTATTATTTTAACATTTTATCCCACCTTGGTATCATATAGATGAAAGAATAACAGTATTAAATGAGGGTGGAAAAAGGTGAAACACAAGTAAACTTTATTCACATATGTACCGTTGCTGTAAAACCTATTAAAATTTGATGTCCCAGAGAAAGCCAATTTAAATTTCAAGATCAATGATGTTTCACATTCAAAATATGTGAGCTGAGAAACTACACTTTGTTTTTCACATCCCACTTAGCTGCGAGTAAGTCTAATTGAACTCAGTGGAATGTGCCTCTTAGTAGAGATGTATAGGATTGCATTGTCAACCAATTATCAAAATGAAAGTTAAAGGGCAGCTTGAAACATTTCAAACTGCAACTGTCACCGTTGCTTTGGATGACACATTTTGCATGCAGTCCACATCTTGTTAAAGTCAATGGCAAGTCTAATGGATCTGGATTGCACAGAGTGGTACCAGAAATGTGGAATTATTCTTACCTGAACATACTGAGGAAATCAGATGATCTCATCTTGACAGGGTCATAGCAATTAGAAGATTAACTTACGGAGGTCCAAAATGCAGGGGAGAGGCTTTTTTCATTTTCTTTTTAGATCTAAATGCTATAAGCAATTCATAAAGCAACAGGCATTACATTACTACACAATAGAGCAGCTCAAGATATCCTGCAAAAGCAGACTGTTCCATTGGCACCCAAAAATTACAGATTCAGACTCTTCCTACTAATAACAATGTTACCTCATTAAACACTAACCTCCCCTTATCTCAAAAATACTGGAAAAACACAAGACCCAAAATATTCAAAAATCCACTTTTTATTATAATGCCCTCAGAATAACAACTCACAATACAATTCTTCAGTTTTAAAGGATGGGAAATCTCTCACATCTCTAATACAAAAGAATGCATTAGCTCCTGTCCGTTCTGCATGTTATGATCTTTGATTCATAGACAATTCTCTCTCTCTCTCTCTCTCTCTCTCTCTCGCTTACGTATAACATGCTTGTCTGTCTTTACCCATTATGGAAGTTCTCCCACTTGCTTGGGCCAAAGGGTGGTGGTGGAATGTTTGGCAAGGGCTTGTGAAGTTTGCTGCAGTGCAGTGGTACAGTTTTATATTTAACCTGAGCTCCACTGGTTCATCCAACTTTCCTCCTTCCAACTCCATCCCATTGTTGAAGAACTGCCATATTATGAGGGTTATATTTTCTTGGCAATATAAGATGGGGGTTTGGGGGTTTGGGGTGCTTCTGATATATTCCTCTCCCTTCTCCCTTTTTATTAGTTCTTCCTCACCCCAGGGTGAAGGGGAGGGCTTTTTCTTTAGGAGGCCTTCAGAAAGCGAGGGCCCCCACCTTTTGGGGTGCTTCCTCTGCATTTATTACATTTCCCTGGCATAACACTCCTCAGGGCTGTCCGCATTTCGATGAAGCCAATGCTGGGGCGATTCTTCTCCCTCCTCAGGCGCTCGGCTTCAACGGAGACCCATTTGTAGAGGTTCTTTACAAAAGAAATCATTATCCCTTTGGCCTTGGTGGTCATGTACATGTTGTCCTTTCGAAGTTGTTGCAGGGTCTTGGAATCATTCAGGGCGGGGGAGTTCAGCTTCCTTTTTCCAACCTTCTTGACCGGCTTTGGCTTTGCTTGCGCTCCACGTCTGAAATGGCACGTCTTCTTTACAGGCCGAGGCTTCCTACCCTTGAGCTGCTTTCTTTTCGGAAGCGGAATTCTTTTCTTCCCTCTGTATGCAGAAGGCATGACTCCAATCTGTTGCCACTCTAGGTGCCTCCTCTACTGTAAGTGCCTGGGGCTCCGCCCAACCTATTGGCTTATATACTGCCAGGTATGCAAATAGCAGAACATTTCTGAGCTCCGTGATTGGTTAGCAAGGACAAAGCCATTGGTAGTAACATTATGATGGTGCCCATGTGCCTCACAGTGAGGGCCAATGAAATATTCCCTCCCAACCAAAAAATGAAGGCAACTGCAACCCACACCTTGATTGGCTGTTAGAAGCATGATTATGACATATAGGCAGCTCTGACATTTTTTATGCAGTTATAACAGTGTTGGTCTCTATGCTTCACCTTGTTTTTAATGGTCATCTATAACTTATTTATCTGTTATTTTAGTTCATTAAATTATCAACTAGTTTACAACTCATGATTAGATAAATGTATTTGTTCCACTTGTCAAAATGCATTACCCTCCACACCACTCTGTAATCTTCATGGCTGAAAGAGTCACAGAAACCTGGATGGATGTGAGCATCCACATTCCACAGCAGCCAGAAGTTCCATACTCATCAGATTCAGCACATGGTGTCTCCCACCGATGCCTTGATTGGTTGTTATTCATTTTAGCCCTTAAAGGCCAATAAGACCTTCAGACAGAATGCTAACTTCATAGGAGATTGGATCCTGCCTTGAGTATGAGATCAAAGACTTGGACTTGGATCCAAAGATCCAGGAAGGGAATGAGAAAATGCAGCAGCGCTATTCCATGAACTCCTGCTAGCAGAGGACTTGTTGCAGTTGAGTGCCACAGTTTATCCAAAATTCCATCACAGTAAATTAAACCATAAACAAAGAAAACATTTGCCTCCTGTGTATAAACTCTAGTGGGCCATTAAAGGTCTTGAGTCTGAGTCTGGGAAAAGTCACTCACAAATGGAGGAACACCTCTAGCTTTGGAATCACTTTTCACCTCCAACATTCTTCTACAAAGTCAGAAGAAGCCCTTCTGTGAGCAGGTTATGCTTTGTTTGGATCTTCAAAAACAAGCCTGTCCCCACTACTAGTCTTGAACTTTTACTAAGTGTATTCCTTCACGTTTATAAAATTTCTATTACACCCTTCTTTCAAAGAAGGTCACTGTGGAGCTCTGTACAGGAGGTTCCTATCACTGTCTTCCCAGCTTTCCCCATCAATATAATGTCTTCTGAGACCCAAGTTAATTTAGAAACAGAACCTCTTCATGAACCTCCAGACCATCCCCACTCCATCCCACAAGTCACAGATAGTCTGTCCCCTGAACTGGAAGGCTCCATCCTGGAAAATAAATCTCTACTCCCAACGGAAGGGTTTCTTGCCCATATTTGCCTGCATAAGCAATTAAGGTATTTGAAAAATGAAATCCACAAACCAATAACCATCTATTAGAAAAATTCATATTCTTTTAACACTTTTATCCTCAGGGCCACATTGACCTTTATGAAGTGTTTTTATCTCTTCTATATTACTGTGCATGTCTAACAAGATATGCTGAGGTGGGTAAGATATACAAGCAGTAGGCAGAATTTGCAGTCGTCTTAGTTTGGACTAAGGCTGAGCTGACACTACAATACTCAGAGTTTGTTACAAACATCTTTTGTCGATGTCAAAAATGCAACTGCTCAGTGTTCCTTTGTGAAGATATTCACATATTCATTTGTTTGCTCTCAGTCATCTATATTTTATTGGCAAAGTGCTGTGATGTCAAACCCCTTCACTGTAGGATCCCTGACTGGATGTTTGCTGATAGAATCATGTAATGTGCCGCCATAAAAACATCACAGTTCCTACAGCTGGCATTATTGGTTTTGTAAGCAGAAAGGAGGAGCTGTGGCTGTGGTTCAGGACAGTGTGAAATGGGGAAGGTAAGCATCTGAGAATGTCTACTGATATTATGCCCTGTTTCTGAACTCCCCAGTGACACCTGGTTGGCCAGCATGGCAGGGGCGTAGCATGGGGAGGGCCAGGGGGACCATAGCGCATGGATTTGAGAGGGTGCTAGCCAGGTGCCCTCATGCAGGGACCCTTGCTCTGTCCTCCACTGGGGATCCCTGGGGCCCAGCCTTGCCACCGTGCCCCTGGCCCCCTCGCCAAGTGCTGCATCAGCTGGCCAGGCTCCCTGCTGCATGGGCGTGCGGGCGTGCAGTGCAGCCCTGTGAACCCTCTTCACCCCATGCCCGCCTGGTGGTGGCAAATGTTCGGCTGGTGTGGAGGGTTTTGCCTGGTGATGTGTGCATGCACTCGCCCCAGGTGCCAATAAAGGATGCAACACCACTGCAGTATGGGAAGCAGAATATTGTACTTGTATGGGGTTGTTGGGTTGGAGTCCTCTCATCAGCCCCAGCCAGAAAGCTCAATATTAAGGGATGATGGAAGCCACAGTTCAACATGAACTGGATGGCTACAAATTCCCCATCACTGGACTAAATGGATCTTCATCTGATCCAGCAAGCCAATTCTTTTCTTCCATGTTGCTTCTTTAAACATGATTAATGTGAAACTAACCATTTTCACAGGCAAAACTCCTTTCTCCTGTTCATTATTTGCATTTATTAGCAGCATCCCCAAGAGCTAACCCCACCCACCCAATAAAGACGCTGGACCACAGACAGGGGGGAATTAAGGCTGAGCCCCAAGCAGAGCCTGTGGCCGTGTATTGGTGCTTTGTGCCCTTCTCAAGTAAATGCAGGAGACAAATTCAAGTGATGTGCCCACCAGATGTACCATGTTACTCAGCATGCCAAGTGCATTCTTTCAGGGAGATAACCATTCCAGCAAGTCTATTTTTAATTTAGTTCCTTGATAGAACATTTAGCTGTTTCTGTTAGAGAAGAATTTTGTAATGGGATCCTATCATGTCTATTGGAAAGAGTTCCAGCCTCCCACTCCTGAGAAGTGTAAAACTATTGGCAACATATGGCATCCCCGTGGAGCTATTTAATTGCAGAAAGTGCTGCCAAGAGGTTTAAAAAAAATTAAAAAAGAACTCAGAAAAAAAGTTTTCTACTTTCCTCATTTTCCCATTTCAGCATCAAACATTCATACAAGCGTATTCACATTTCTACCTTCTTTCTAGAAGTAGGAAGAAATCAGTTGTCATAAATTATGCATCCTTCTGTGACTGAAGCTGAGCTCTTGAACTCCAATATACTGAAAGAGAAGGTACCTAATGGCAGATTCAGATGTGCAGTTGCCACAACAGTAGAAAATAGTTTGATACTATTATGCATTTTAGAGACCTTCTGTGAATATTCTATTTGGCTATGAAGTACTGTGTAAACAATGGGAACACATATGTATGGATAATATTGTTTTTACATTGATTGATTGATTGATTGATTGATTGATTGATTGACTGACTGACTTGGGGCAGTATCCATCTCACACGTCCCATCAGTGCGAGGATTGCTGCTTGCGCAATGAGACTCCCTCCCCTCTTCTCCCCCTGTGGGTACCCTGCTCCATCTCCAGATCTTCTCCAGATCTAACAATTAAGCAAAATAAGCACATGCTTATGGTATCAAGGGAAGAGGGGGCACCACAGAAATTTTCCATTGCTGTATTTTTAACATTAATGGTCACAAATTGTTCATTCATTTTCTCAGTTGAAATATGATTTTAAATCTCAACAAACAACTATGCAGCAAGACAGCCAGGATGCCTTATCTCTACTATGTATAGAAGCAGATGCGTTACAGAAGATTAGTTTTGAAGATCTCATCAAAGACTTTGCAATTAGAAAAAGTAGAAGGAAAAAATTCAAATATAAATATAATGTTATATATTGCTGGAAGCCACCCAGAGCAGCTGGG
The DNA here is from genome assembly GCF_964188305.1 of Podarcis bocagei. Taxonomy (NCBI): domain Eukaryota; kingdom Metazoa; phylum Chordata; class Lepidosauria; order Squamata; family Lacertidae; genus Podarcis; species Podarcis bocagei. Next base: position 31,735,694 of record NC_138129.1, read on the forward strand.
GAAACCCAGTCAGATGGGTGGGGTAAAAATAAATTATTTATTATTATTATTATTATTATTATTATTATTATTATTATTATTATTATTATTATTATTATTTTCCATCTTACTGTAGGTTTTGTTTCATTTTGAAAAATAAAATTTTATTTTATGGTTTATTATGCTTTATAGTTAGAATTAGGTATTCTAAGTGCTTTGGGCCTCTAAAGGTCTTGATCTGGCCCTGGGGTTGGGGAAACCTTGGACAGATGTAGGGGGTGCACCAGGAAGGATGCTTAAGAATGACAAGAATGCAAAATAGGGGGTCAGGCTGCCAACACAGATTCTGCTTTTGTTACATGCAAGAGCGGTGGTGGGGAAATCTTCAGGAGGGAAAGAAAGAATCCATGCTACTGCCATTGTTAAAGGTGAGCCCCAGCCCTGGGTAAGCGTTGGAGAGTTTCTTCTCCCACTGAAGAAATTCAATCAAGTGGGTCCCCCCCCCCCCATTTCTCAGCCAAAATTAGTGTGTGGATAATTTTAAAAGGCCATTTGCACACAGCTGTTTTGTATACGTAGAGCTAGGCACTGGTTCCCTGGTGGTGGGATATATTTGCATGCTAGTAAAATTTACCAGACATAAACATTTCACCGGGGCATTTGCATCCATGACACAATGCTTGATGTATCCATGACTTCTAATGTGGGAAATGTACTTCCAAAATCACCCAAAGGAACTGCAAGTGAAACAAATGATTTGATGAGTGGTACCAAAGCACAAGTGAATGGATTTTCAAATGGAAATGCAAATCATCCATGGTGAAACTTTAAATACATTTTCTTAAGAGGTTCAGAGCATGACTTCAGGTTTTGTCATGAAATTAAAACTGTGCAGCAAAATCTTCCAGGGTTTTCAGGAGGATTAACCAGCTTTAAATCCAGTCCTGAACACAGCAGAACCCTGATTGGTTGGAGGTTTTACGTAATCAAGTTTCATGCTGGATTGTGGCGTTTGCAAATGCAAGAAATATGTCAAAATATTTCTGCAATAATTAATTTCAATACTAAGTGGTACTTTCTAAATCCAGGATTGGGAGAAACAAGTTCAGTTCACGATGGACCCTGAAAATGAACTTTTGGTTTAATGCCATCCAGATAGAATCTCCAGCATCAATCTGAGCTGACATATGTAGGTTCCATTTATGTGATTGGCCTTCTTCTCTTTTTATGTTGCATGGATCATAAGATTGAAGATATGATTTTCCATAGGCATTACCAGATCCTCCAAGTGTCCCTATTTTCCAGGGACGTCCCTGATTTCGAGAAGATGTCCCAGTTTCTGATCTGATCCCAGAATGTCCCGCTTTTCCTTAGGATGCCCCTATTTTCACTGGAGAAATGTTGGAGGGTATGGCTGCGGCATAATTCATTATGGTGTGACTGTAGTCCATCTAACAGCAGAAGTTCCCCGTACTACAGAAAAAGATGCAGTCATTTTGATAATCAGCCATGGGAAGCTGGAAGTTGTGAACCGACAGAGTATCAATCAATCAATCTTCTTTATTGGCATAGAAAAAGTGCATCATATACATGGATCAGAACACAACACAGTTGACAAAACATAGTAGTGGATACTTTAGGATAAAACTGACCAGACATCGTGAGGTACGAAAATGGCTCTTAGGACCTATGGTGATGTAATTTAATGGCGTCACTCAAATCTTGCCACATTCTCCACAACATCATTACTACAATTGTTCAGCAGATAAGACACCCTGGAAGAGTCAGTGCAATAAGCCCCTTCCTTCAATAAGGGGGCCAAATACTTATATTTTTGCATAAAATGGGCAATAAAATAAAATGTGAGTGATGGATTCAACTTGTTTTGTTCCACAAGGGCAGTATCTTTCAGAGTATGGGATTTTCAAAAATCTACCTTGCAAAATTGCAGACGGTAAGATGTTAAAACTTACGAGGAAAAGAGCTCTGCGTACGTGGGGATTGTAAAGCTGGTGTAAATATGAAGTGTCCTGGCCAAACAAGAGTGGAATTCCCAACTCCAATGGGAAACAGGTTTTATTTGCTGTGCTGCTAAGGGTTTGGAATTCAATCTCTAGGATTCTGCACTTGATTGTCTGGAATGCTTCCAATTGTGGGAGCATAAGCAGCGACTCGAGTGATAGGACCACAGGTTCTGATTTTGCTCTCAGTGCAAGCTAACCATTTGGAGTGGTAGGATTCTGCCATCATGTGAAAAGTAAAAGATGACAGATCAGACATGAAATGTAGGTGGAGCCAGAATTTTATTGTGGTGAGCCACGCTTTGGTTTCCAGAAGCCTTTGTCCAGTTTCTAGACACAGGACTGCATATGGCACACAATTTGGAAGCCCCAGGATTTTGCACAGGAATTTTGGATTGGATGTGTTCCAATGATTGGTTAACTGCACCAATCCATGATGGAATGCCATACAGGAGTTTTGGGGCTACTTTGGCATTAAAGACCTTTACTGCAGATGGGATGTACTGATTCCCTCTGTCGTTCCAATATACAACAAGGGAGAGTGCACATAAGATTCCAACTAAAGACCAATAAGCCTACTCTCCATAGTGGGGAAGCTACATGCTAAACATTTTCTGGGAAAGCTTACCCAGTGGATTTCCCAATTTGTATTACCAGGTCCTGAGCAGGTGGGCCTTTGCCATGGCAAAACCACCGTGGATCATTGTGTCATATTTTCCTACCTAGTGAATAAATACTCTAGTGCTCCTAATCGAAAACTTTATACAACGTTTCTGGACCTAAAAGGAGCCTCTGATTCAATCCTGAGGGAGCTGCTCTGGAACAAACTGTCCAAATTGAACACTGACGAAAGGTTACCCTTTCTCATCAGAAAACTACACACCTCCACATGCTGCCAGGTGAGATGCTCCCAATCAGGCAGGCTAACCTCCAAAATCATTGCCAACAAAGGGGTAAAACAGGGTTGCATCTTAGTCCCGTATTTATTCAACCTTTTCCTAAATGACCTTGTACCCTGTTTACAACGGGGTGGATGGTCATTGCCCAAAGCTCAGCTCTATCCATGTTCCCATCTTGTCTCGAATATTGTATAGCCAACAGACTGGAACTGAATTTCACAAAATCTAAAGTGCTTGTTTTCTCAAGATTTTGGAAGCCGCAAAGGTGGGAGACCAGTGGAAACCCGTTGGAACAGGGTAAAATCTTTAAATACCTAGGCACCTACTTCCAATGCAACAGACAGAGCAAATAAGCAGGTAGTCAGTACGGCGTCTTCCAGACGTTGCTGGACTACAAATCCCATCATCCTTGACCATCCCTGGCCATGCTAACTGAGGCTGATGGAATTTGTTTTCCACAATATCTGGAAGCACCTTGTTGGCTAGCCCTGGTATAAGCCGCTGTACTGGGAAGGCAGACAGGGCGGTACATCACATGCATCTGGACTTGACAAAAACAATGCATCGTATTCAACAAAGTTTTATTCAAAGCAGACCCAGGCAACTTAATGAACATGAATAAGTAAACGTCATTAATTACAGTGGGTCTAGCCCTCTAGAATGGGAGCCTACCTTACATATTGATACTATTGAAATTATTGCATTTAAGGCAACAATCTGAGTACATTCTAAATGTTTGATTGTCCTGCAGCCATGTAGCATCCAAATTGGGCTGGGCTTCTGATTTCTTAGGCACAGTTTCTGGATTCGCTGGATTCTTTGACATGTCTGGAAACATGGTGGCAGCTTCAGATACATAAATTGAAAGGTTTATTGAATTAATTATGAAGATGAATAATGCAATCAGTACACCAGCCCTTGTATTTGTTTTGGCACTAAATTTAATTTATTTTATGCAATCCCTACATTTTCAATTTTCAGCTTGCTGTAGTGTTTTGCATGGACAATGAATACCCTTGGCATACTGTATTATTGTATATTTCATAAACGCTTCAGCTTAACAAATGTAGTTTAACACTCTTTTAACTCCTACAATGTTCACACAGAGAGGAGTTAAAGTAAGGAGGGAACAAAAGTGTGGGTTCCTTGCAGAGAAATAGAACTTTAATTTAAAGGAGGAATAATACTGCTGTTTGTTGTTGGAAAATAAAATACAATACAAAAATAAAATAAAATACCGCTCTTCGTTTTTCCAAGTGCCTGTGTTCACCAGAGAGAGAGAGAGAATGGCTTCTTGTACCGTAGAAAACAGAGGAATATTTTCATACTACTCCACTGAACAGAAATCATCATCCTGGGAGTAGAACCAGTGTTCCAGCACAAACTTAACCATGTCTACTCAGAAGTACTACTGAATTAAATGGAGCTTACTCTCAGATAAGTAGGGTTAGGATTGCAGCCTTAGTTACTCTCAATGCAGTACAAGAACAAGGCAGACCTCTTGATTAAGATTTAACCAGGAGGGAGGGAGCTTTTTGGCCCGGTGGACCATATCTTAATCTCCCCACCCCTTTGGCAGGTGAGTGGGATGACTTACCTGTCAATCACCTGATATCAGGTGACTGGCAGGTGAATACCCTGCCCGCCTGTCCAAGTTGGTACCCCGGGGTGTAGGAAGATACTGCACAGTTAATGCGCAAGGAGTTCACTCCTACTCTGTGCTGGGTTTGGCCACACCACCTGATTCCCGGCAGGACAAGAGGAAGGAGGAAGAGCAGCCTTCCCTCTCCCTCTCCCCTGGGCAGTAGTGGGGCCTACTGTCCAGAGGACAACCAAGGAAGTAACAACAATGAAAAGCTAGGCCTGTTCAAGGAGAGGGGCCCATCCCCCTTCTCCCCCCCCAAAAAAAAGTCTGATAATGGATGCTGATAATGGAAACCATCTGACAGAAAGTCTGTTTTATAGAAGAACTGTTACTATAGAACCTCTGGTATCTTATTTCTTAACTATATAAATTATTGACAAAGAAGCTAGTTAGATGTCACAGTAGGGCAGAACTTGGAGAAGCAAGACCCTGACAGCCTCATGGAATTGCTCTTGGAGCGAGGGGGGAAGCACTCTTAAACTGATTCACAATTAAGCTATTCCTGCATATTTTCAGCACTATTAATATGAAGGATCTTTTTTGGCGAGCTTAGCAAGATACCATCATTAGATACACCACATGTTGGCTTATAAAAACAGTAATAGGGTGATAATAATGTGTGTGCCTCCCTAGTTATTCTGAGGAACAGCTCTAGCTGCTCTGTGTTCAGGGTTATGAACTGAACAGTGATGTTTGAGTTGATAGACGATTCCCTGAGTGAGAACAAAGGGGAAACATGTGGGGAGAACTGAGAGATTGGGAAGGAGATTCATATTATTTTCTCTCTTCTCTGTTTCTCCCACTCACTCATCTCCCTGTATCTTATACCCAGCTTAGATAAACTATGTTGTTCCCCTCCTTATCCACTTTTATAATGCTGTGACTCAGCCTAGCCCTCTCAGATAGCTTTATCTCAAAAATCAAAATGAATACATTATTATTCAAATGTAAGTTAACTGATAATTACAAAGGAAATTGCAGGGGGGAAATGATTCTCAGTTGTTGAAGAGGAATTCAGCAGTTCAACAATCCAATGTGAAACAGGGAGATCCATGATTCAATTACCCCAAGAATTTTGTTTGTAAATCAGCAGCCCCATGGGGAAGATTGGGCTAGCTGGGTTCTGGATGATGCTTCACCCCTTTCTTCCCTGCCCTTTCCCTAATGTAAATTGCAAACATATTCTCAAGCTGCTGCTGGCTGCTCGGCATCTCCCACATCGCATATGGATAGTTCAACCTTGACACTTCTAAAAAGAATCCCCAGGGCAGGATGGGTCATTGGGCTGAATGGCATTTAAGAACAATGTGCGTGAGGTAATCCCTCCCAACACTTGAGTAGCAGCTGTCGTCAGGATGGGCCTGGTAGAGGTAATGGTTAGAGTGTTGGACTATGACCTGGGAGACTAGGGTTCAAATCCCCACTCAGCCATGAAGTAGGCCTAGCCACTGTCTCTCAGTCTAACCTACCTCACAGGGTTGTTGTGAGGATAAAATGGGTACCCCAACCTAGTACCTTCCTGATGTTTTGGACTACAACTCTGCACATTGGCTGGGGCTGATGGGACATCAGGAAGCCACCAGATTGGAGAAGGCTGAGTTCCTTGGAGGAAAGGGAGACATAAATATGTAATAAATAAATAAAACTATATGGCCCCAACTCAGCCATGTTCAGGTAATTAGAAGTATTACCAGTGTCGGGAGGCTAAGTTTGCCCCACCACATGCACTGCTGCTGTTATTTTGCAAACAATAAGACATCAGCACCATGTCTACACTAGAAACCTGAACAAGTTGATTCACAATTCCTTCCTCCTAGGGACACTTGGGATTATAGCTCATGTGGAAATCATGGGCATCTCTAACACATAATATTCATCTTCCTAATCACACTATAGTACCCAGTATTCCCTGAAGGAAGCCATGACAGTTAAAGCAGCATAAAATCAAGTCAAGTTGGTAGTTTAGGTAAAACCATGTAGTGCAATTCTGTATGTAGGTTTTTGGGTACCTGAAAAATATACTAAGAGGTTCTGTGGCTGCCGTCTGAAGGACTGTCACACAGAGGATGCAGCAGCAAACTTGTTTCTAGTTGCTCCACAGGGCAGGACCCAAACCAACAGGCTCAAATTACAAGAAATGGGTTTTCAACTAAACATTAGGAAGAAACTCCTGACAGTTTGCAACGTTTAACAATGGAATCGACTGCCTTGGAATGTGGTGGACTCTCCTTTCTTTAGAGGTTTTAAAAGACACTCTGGGTGGCCACTTATTGTGGATGCTATAAATCCATCCATTGACAAAAGGATGGACCAGCTCACCTTTGAGATCCTTTACAGCTCCATTTTTCTGTGTCTAAACCTTTAGGAGTAGCAGCATGACACAGTAGATAAACAGGGGATGTTGCAACTGAATGTGTTGAACTGCAAAAAAAAAAAAAAAAAGTGTGTAGAGTAAAGCTGGCATTTAAAAAAATGTCATCTGAACATTTGTCCTGGATGGTTAATCTAATCTAACCTAACTGATCCTTTTTAAGGGCATAAATCAATGTGGAGCCCTCTCCATGTTGCTTGACTACAACTCCCATCAGCCCCAGCCAACATGGTGAAGGTTCTGGGATGATGGAGATTACAGTGCTGTGACATCTGAAAGACACCATGTTAGCCACACCTGACATAAATCACATAGAATTTTGCCACAGCGCCACTCCCTAAATGAAGAAAAATTGCTATTTGAGTCTTGTAGAGTGCACATGTTTCCTTTTGCTCTGGGGGCCCAGGCCGCCCACCCTGCCACCATGTCTGTTCCATCTTCCTCAGCTATTATGTTCATAATAGATTTATTTGAAAAAATAAAAATGAATGGGATCTGAATTCCTGAACACTGGAAATTAAAGTCAGTGAGGTTTCTTCACAGCATAAGACAGTGTTATATATGCCTGAAGATGACGAGTGAGACCTCGTCGAAACGTCGCCTAGACACCCCAACTCTTACACGGGAAGACACCCGAAGACACCAAAACCTGCATTCCTGTACCCGTGAAAATCTACGAAAGCATATATATATATATATATATATATATATATATATATATATATATATATATATATATATATTTTCACACCAACGTAAGTTTTTCTTGTTGTCTGAGTTATTTGAGAGATGCAGCAGGATCAGGTCCCTGGAGGCGGAGGAGGCAAGCTAAATGCATTATCCCATTTAGGTGCACCATAGTCCTCCAATGTTATGTATTATTTATACCAGCATTTCAATAGCTGCAAATTAGCATCTTGGTGAATTAAGAAATAATAATAATAGAAACTGCACAGGAAAGGGAAATCTCACTACACAGTCTGCTGACACCACAGGACTTTGAACTTTACCAAAGATTTCTAAAGGCTTATAAAAAGAAGGGGTTTTTTTGTTTTTACTCAAGAATGAATGGAGCCAATGAACAGGACATTTTATTCTGTTATTCCTTATTTAAGTCTGGCTTTTGGTTTGCCAAAATAAGGATTTTACTTGCAGGGGCAGGGAGTATGTGGGCTTAAATGATAAAGCTGGTGAAATCAGGCTAAAAAAACCTGGAAAAAAGAATTATTAAAAAATAAACAATTACTTGTTTGCTTCTGTTTCTTGAAACAGTGACAAAGAGACTTCTGTTGCTGCTTCATTTTTTAAAAAGTTGGACTGGAATTGATTAATAAAGGAGAGAGTTTATTCCAAAGAGCCTGGGAAATCAGAACAGAAAATAGAACATAGTGTAGCCTGGCCAATTTAATTTAAAAAATAATCGAGTGCACTTTGCTTCAGCATTAAAGCTGAATAGTTCTTTTTGAAAGAGAGAGATTTATACCATTCCTCTAAAAGCATCTTCACTGGGCTAGATTCTGAGAATAATTTTTACAAACGCTTTATATGTGCCAAGATGTGTACACACATGCACACATCTGCCAAAAGTTCACAAAGTTCACAAAGACACACAAAATATATAACCCACCATTCTTTTGAGTCTATGAATCTGATGGAGTCAGTTCTTTTCTAATACCTTCAGCATTTACAATCCAACCAAGGTTTAGCACGCAAAAGTTTCTGCTATACACAATGAGGATTCATGAATGCTATATAACACTAACTTAAGTATTAGATACAGGGTTGTTGTTTTTTCTTTTTTTGATGAGTGTTTTGGTGTGTTTTTTTGGTTTTTTTGTATTGAACCCTACTGGAATCTTGTATATACACCAATAAAGGTTTGAGAATCTAACCTAGCACACAAAAGTTATTTTACTTTAAGTGCTTCATTTTCCCATTGGAATCAAGGGGACTTAAATGTGCTTAAATAGGAACAATAGGAGGAAATATATCATGTACTCTTTAAAACTGCTTCATGTGCCTTTTCACGTGCTTTCTAAGTTTAGATTTTTCTCTTGCTTTTGAAATTGTTTTTACATACAAAACTGTTCTGATTTTCTTGAAAAAAAATCTTATAACTGTTTTTAGATATGAAATTATGCAATGGTTTTCATTGCCGATGTTTTTATTGTGAAATCAGGTCTGATTCATTTAAGTATAAATCAGTCTGCAGGCCCTGAGGCTATATATTTGCACAATTGTTTTCGTCAAGGTATTTTAAAATTTGCAGCAGCCTTGAACTTGGCATATTAACTAGACACCTGCAGGATTGTCTCCTCTCATATCTGAGTACCTTTATCTCCTCCCCCCCCCCCACAGACCCTTCTGTTCAATAAAGAAAAACTTGTGGGTGTCAGGGCTGAGTTATGAGCAGCAGTGTAAAGTGAAGTGAGTCAAGAGCTGTGTGACAAGTGAGTAGGCAGGAGCAGGGGATCATGAACACATCAGAACCCAAGAAGACCTTGTTCAGGTGGAGCAGGAAGCCCTTGACATTCTCTCCTGCCTAGAAAGATCCAATTGCCAGCCAGAGAGGGCAGAGTCAGCCCAGAAGGTTCTTCAGTACACTGTCACCTGTAGTCCAGTGACTCATCCAGTAGTGGACAGCATGGCGGGACTGCAGTGATTACCTGACTTCCCTTCAGCTGCATCGCTGCTGCACACTGGGATGGAGAAGTGGTGGTGAGATCAGTGCAGTGCAATGCAGCTGGAAGTAAGTAAGACGAGCGACACATTTTCAACATGCTGTCTGCTACTGAATTCACCATGAAGCACAGTTGCATAAAGAGCAAGCAGCTCCTGAGGTCCAGAGCAAGGTGTTCTCCATGGTGGCCCACAGCTCTGGAATCACAGTTCTCATCAGGGAGGTGGCATCCTACCATCTCAACATTAGTGTTTGGGCACAATGTGCATATATAATTCTTGTGCCTTTTAGTGGTTTTCAATTCTGTTGTTACCTTCTGTTTTTGTTGCTGCCAGTGTTTTATTGCCTGAATTATTTTCTTTTAATCAACCATACATCAGCTGGAGAGCTTTTAACTTGAAGGTGATTATAAAACAAAGGAGATAAATAAATTATAATTATGGGGAGGATATAATATTCATGCCTTTATTTTAACTTAATGAGGAACAAAAAAAACACACGAGTGCAGTGTTTTGTGAGGAAGATAGACCTCAAATCTGTCTTCTCGGGGCCAGATTCAACTAATTTGTTTCACTAGCAGAAGGCAGCGCAAGGACTTCCGCTAGCGCAATGGGGCTTTCCCCCTCTCCTCCCTCTCATGCGCTCCCCACCACCCCCAAATCTGATCTGGAGGGCTGTGAAGTACCCCAAACTAGCATGGAAAGGGAGGAGATGGGAGGTTGTTCTGGTGGGCAAGCAGAAATGCTTGTGCTGCTAGGACAACCTCCTGAGCTCTATGTTGAATTCCACCCTCAGGCTAGAAGTAATTCTGCAGGGTCTCAAGCAAAAGTCCCCCCCCCCAATCATCTACTCTCTGGTACTTTCTTATATGAAAGAGTGTGAACCTGGTGTCAAGGGGTGGAAGCAGCCAAGCGGATCTTCTCTGGTAAAGTGTTCAAGAGTTTGGGACCAGTCACATGAAAGGCCATGCAGTTCATGGGCATATGGTTAGCAGCAAGTCAAGGAGACTCTGGGAGGTGCTGTGGGACTGGGACTCCCAACACGGTAGGGCTGCCAGATAGCGAGAGACTGGTAGGAGCTAAAAGCAATGGAATGAAAGGGACCAAGCAGAACCATTGGATTACTCAGTTCAATAAGATCTGATGAGATAGCTCAGCCGATGGAGCATGAGACTCTTAATCTTAGAGACATGGGCTTGAGCCCCACGTCAGGCAAAAGATTCCTGCATTGCAGAGGATTGAACTAGATGATCATTGTGCTCCCTTTCCAATGCTACAATTCTTCAGTTCCATGATTCTATGAATTCCCTCCCTGATCTCCACCAAGATGGACCAAACAAAACTCCTTTTATGGGAGCAAATACTTCATGGACAAAAATAATTATAGGATTTTCTTAATTGTAGGATTTTATCAGAATTTTAACTGTACACACACACACACACACACACACACACACACCTGCTATGTGCCTGGCAAAGAGGATACGAAAACTAAATCAGGAATCAGCTAAATGTTGGACAAAATTTCTCCTGTCCCCCGCACATCACTATCTCTTTTTAAAACACATACTCTGGGAATGGTCCAATGCGAGCACCAGCCAGAAGAAATGAAGGTGCAAATGACAGATATCTGAGTGTAGGATGTGTAATCCCAGCCTTTCCTAGAATAGAACAAAATCAAAACAGCCTTAGCACCTGTTAGGATATTGGTATATCTGAGGCTAAACGCCCCAGGGAAGATGCTACTGCTGAACATCGCAATATATACTGCGCAGGTAGGCGTTATGCACAAAAACCATGTACATAAGGCAAAGGGGCTGATGAAGAGGTCCCAGTTGAAGGCATGGTACTTCAAGCATGCACTGGGCCATTCTTATACATGGGAAGCTGGAAAGGGAGGAAAGCCTGTTGAACAGGGAAGGGGAACCTCAGGCCCAAGGGCCAAATGTGGCCCTCCAGGGCTCTCTATCAGACCTTCAGAACTATCTCTAAGCCACAGCCCCTCTTCAGGCCACACCCCTCATTGGCCCTGCTCTGAACCCTCTTTAAGTGCTTTTTCTGGTTGGAATGTGTGTCCTCGATCATTCATCTTGCTTGACTGGATGGAGAAAGGTATGCGCATGTTGATTTACTGTGTCATTTTAAACCAACAAAAAGTGCTTGCAGTGGGCCACTAATATGGAACAAGTGGAGATGAAAAGTATCCCTAAAGTGGTCCTATAGATGCCATGAGAAGAGAGCTTTGCCATCTTTTCTGAGTCAGAATTTAACTGTCACTTTCTCAGCATGTAAAAGCATTTCCCCACAAAAGTGTCGCTGTCAAGAGAGAGACAAAGGGGTTCAAGATAAGCTCCCTGTTCACCACACAGAGGGAGGGAGATGGAAGGGGAGAAGGGTCTCCTAGGGGTGGGGGAGAATTTTGTTTCAATTTTCACATACCTAATTCAAACTTTCCAAAACAATATGTGAACTGAAATCGTTTGAAATACAGTCTTCTCTGAATTTTGCAATGCAGTTCTCCAGCCAAGTGAAATGTATAAAAGAGTGTGGGGGTGGGGGTGGGGGGTTGGGGGTGGGTGGGGGTGAAATAGTGTATACAAATGCATTATATTTCCTTGCAAAAATGTGTCTATTAGGCAAGATTTCATGTCAAAATATGTGCTTTAGGAGAAATCCACACAAAATGCTGACAAATTTCCATGAGAACTTTCTTTTAAAATAGCAAACTGATAAGATGTACAGAACTGGACAGAAAAACATGAGAAACTGAGAGAAACAAAAAATGGACATATTCACCCATCCTAGGGTCTTTCTCTTCCCAGGCCAGAACACCTCTGCTGGCTTCCACCCACGCAGTAACAGTAGCTTCACTCCACCAAGGTGGAGCTCCCCATTCCATCTGCCAGTGGCTTCCCCACCAGTGGTAACCCACAAAAAGCCACAAGAGTGGGGATGGGGAGAGGCTAAACGTGCTCAGGATTCCTGGATCTTGAGTGAACCCCACGGGTGTCACTTGATGGCTGGCATAGGCCAGAACAGGCTTTCATCCACCGCCATGAACCCCAGTCAGCGTGAGTGCCAGGGCTGTGGACGCAGTGTTGGCTACACCTCCGTCATGCACTGCCACTGCCCAGCTGGGCTTTGGATTGCTCTGCAATGGTGCAATGCAAGTCTACTCAGAACAACTCCTCGTTGAAATCAGTGGGATTACTACCAAGTAAGCGCATATAGTTTTGCATTTTAAGAAAGATTGGTAGGCAGGCAGGAAGCAGGTCTATGGAGTCAGATAATCATTGAAGCCACTTTTGAATTCAGTTGGAACACAAAATAATTTTTCCATAGCGTTAAAAGATTCCTTTTGTAAGTGCTCCTCCATGTCTCTTGATTTGATTTCCCTGTACCTTTTTTCATGTGGATTTAATAGGCTCCCTGATTCTTAATGGGCTTTAGAAATTTCCTTTCTCATTATTGCCTGTGTTGTTGATTGTGAGATTGGCTTTTGGATGGCTCCTTTCTTTGATGCCACAGTTGCCTGGGTCGTCTCTGCACTTATCCTTAAAACACATTCGGAGCTGATTTGGTTTACTTCACTGAGCACTTCTGAGAGCTCTTTCTTTGCATTTGCTCTCAACTCTGTTATCTGAATAACATCTTAGGTAATTAATCAGTCTACCATTGATCTGAACACAAATTCCCAGCCTTTCACAGGCACTCATTATGGGTTCTGAATAGATGTTAAAAATGACAGGTTGATAGAATGGGTCAAGATTGGATGGGTTGTTCATCAGGTATGAATTCTAGCTACTAACATTCTGCTCCTCACTTGAAAGGTGAAGGCAGCTGTGCAAGAGAAGGAAGAATTCAAAGAATATACTCAATCCAAGAAGGGTTCTTTGTCAGGCTGAAGTTCACCTGTATACAGACACTCTTGAATGAAATCCGAATCACTATAAATGGATGGCTATTCAGCCATTGCTGCTGTTTCAGTTTTAAGTTCGTTCCTCTTTAATAGTACTATATAAAAGTGCTTTCAAGTTATGTATACATCAGTGCGTTCTCCCTCCCCCTCCCTCCCTTCATGTTTTCTTTTTGTTGTCCATGAGCTCGTCTTTATGCATTTTTGCCCATCTGCACTTCTCCTTCTGAACTGTGGATTATTCTCTGATCAGATGCCTCTTTATGGAAAAAGAAAAGAAGGAAATGTATACATAGCCTTATGTGCTCCACATTTCCAAATGGCGAGAAGTTCCAGGAATAGCAGTAGGTTACTTTTCCCTTGGATGAGAGGGCACTGAAAACATATGGTGTCTTGCTAATATTTGCTTACAAGTGGAGTACAGTGACGGCACTCACTATAGCAAACACCAGACTCTCAGTGTAAACTTGTGTGGCCTTCTCCCATAAGGCCGCAGGCTCAGTTTCACCTAACACCTGGAACTGTCCTCTCTCTCCTCTCTGTTTCCTAGGGCAATCCTGCACATCAGGGGGCGGGGAGAGATGGGTAGCTTACATGTTGCCTTTCAGATGTTGGATTACAACTCCTATCATGCATTCATCCGTTGTCCAGGCTGTCTGGGGTTGATGAGCTTTGGAGATCAACATCTGAAAGGTGCCAAGCTGGATACTCCTGGAGTCAGGTTTCATGGAGTACAGTCCACTTGAACAGATGCAAAATTAAACCATGGATAAAATGTAGCCTGATACATCTCTGCGCACATCAGAGCCACACCTATCTTTTTTACAAAAAAAGGCAGGAAAGTAGCACTAAGGCCACCAACAACTGTAGAGATTGTGTTACTCTTTCATTCTTTCAAAAACTAAAATCAAGTTTTAAGGTTTGAAAGGGGACAGAAGAAAGTGTGTGTGTAGGTGTGTGTGTGTGTGTGTGTGTGTGTGTGTGTGTGCGCGCGTGTGTAAGTGAGGAGAGAGGAGATAAAGGAGAAAAGTCATTTGATGATGACATCATGTAGGCATCTTGCAAAAAGTGAGTGAAGGAAACGTGACATTTCCAGCATAAGCACAGAGTGTGGAAGTACTCTGTGAAAGTAAATAAATGTCTATATGCTTTGGATACTCATAATTTGAACAAAAATAAATACAGCACATGGCCTATTGTGTGCAACTTAGCATGCCTAGTCTAAAAAATAAAATAAATCACACATTTTTGCCCCAGTTCATTCTTTTAAATAGAAAAGCAGGCTTTAACTCTAATCTGTTTGACAGGGGTCATGGATTCAGTTTTTAAGAGATTATCAGTGTAGACTTTAATATGTTTGTTTCTGTTACATTGAGCTATCATTTTAACCCAGGCTATTTTTAAGGGACAATTTATATAACTGAAATGTTTTTAAAAATAAATCTGATTTGTTTTTGTTTGGGGTTTTTTAAAAAAACAAACAAACACAAAACACAACAGAGTTTTATCCACACTGAGCACATCCTATCTCTAGGCAGGGAGCTGAGATTACAGTCCCATTTGGATTGTGTAATTTCTGTGTTTCTATGCCATGTTAATGCTGGGGAGATCAGAATCAGATATTGGGATGGGGGATGTATCTCAGTGACACAGCATTTGCACACAGAAGGTCCCATGTTCAAACCCCAACATATCCTGGTAGAGCTGGGAGACACTCCTTTCTGAAACCATGGAAAGCTACTACCAGTCAGTGCAGACAATATGGAGCTGATATATAGATTCAGTGCATAAGAACTTCCCATGTTCCAATGATGGAAATGCAGCATTTGTTCTCATATAGTCCTTGACTTTCGGAGCAATATTCTACAGGTAATAAAAGAGGCCCAACCCACACCAAGATAAAGACAGCAAAAAGTTCGTACATCATGTATACAAACATTTCCCACAGTTGCCTGTCATGCTAAAACTTAACGATCTTGCACCTTGTTCACTCCTACAATTTTCCATTGCAGATCACCTTCAAAATATTCACTGTGACACTTTATGCAGTACAGTGCACTTTCCCCATTAAAAGTGCTTCTAGCCACACAAAGGGAAGATACTGAACAGCGGTGGGCGACAAAGCAGCAGCAAGGAAGGAGAACAGAAGAGATCTGAATGGTGCAGAGCATCACACATGCACTTCATTCTTCAGAATTGGGTATGCTGTTTTTGGTCAGTGTTGGATACCCTCCTGCATGCTGAGTAGCATATTTCTTGACAATACTGTAGCGTTCAAGGCCAGGAATGGGGGTACATAAGAAGAGCCTTGCTTGTTCAGGCCAGTGGCTTATCTGGCCCAGATTCCTGTTCTCATAGCGGCCATCCAAATGCCTATGGGAAGCCCACAAGCAGGACCTGAGTGTAGCAACACTCTCTTCTCCTGTGGTTTCCACTAAGTGGAAATCAGAAGCATACTGCTTTCAACAGAACACAGCCATCAGGGTTAGTAGTCACTTTGTTGTGGGGGAGGAAGGGAAAGGAGAATGTTAGCCGCTTTGAGACTCCTGAAGGGGAGTGAAAGGCGGGATATCAAATCCAAACTCTTCTTCTTCTTCTTCTTCACTGACAGCCTCGCTGATAGCCTGGGTACTAAATCGACACATCTTAGTTTTGATGTATAGGTATAGTTTCAATGGAGCAACTGGCAAACCTTGAAGTCTGCCCATACACTGTGGCTTGGAGAAATCAGGGGTATTGTACCAGCTATTGCCTGGCATCTCTGCATAGGAGCAGTATTTGCCATTTAGTCTTATATGAATGTTACAGAGACATGGCTCAGGGTGTGTCTATCTCCAGTCCTAGCTCAGTTTGTTTCCAACTCCAGTTCAAGGGGTTGGTGTGAAGTTACCATTAAAACAGGAGCGAGGAACCTTTGGCCCTCCAAAGGTTGTTGGACTCCAACTCCCATCATCCTTGACAAGTAGGTGGCTGGGGCTGGAAGGCTACAGGCTTCCCATCACTGTTTTAACGCCCTAAATAGCCTAGGTCTAGTATATCTTATGGAATGTACACTCCCATAATTGGCTTCCCTCCTTCCCCCTAAAATCAGAGGGAAAGGGTCTGTATCATGCTCTATCATTTGCCCAAACCAAATCAATGAGGACTAGGTGGCACCCACGTTATGGAATTCCTTACGGAAATAAACCCACCTATTTCCCTCCTAGCAGTGATCTGTTGGCAGATGTCTACATTCTTGTTTCTCTTGTTGTACAAGTGGGAATACTTACGCTCACAGGACTTTGACAATAGGGTCATGACAGGTCCTGCTCTTAGGCAGAGGAGTACCTGGGGATATGGGTCATTGGCAATCCAGGCATGTAAATAAAATATGAGAACTGGAATATATTTCCAATATACTTCTTGTAAGCAGAACCATCAGGGAGGAATCACTGCTTGTGTGCATGGAGAAATCTTGACATGTGATAGAATTGGTGAAATGGATAAGCTACTGGATTTTTAAAGAGTCTGCAGCCCTTCTCCATACCTCATTTAAAGAACGTTTGCCTTCAAATCTATCAATCAGCTGCTTACTATAACATCATTTTAATGTTGGTTTAAAATGTTTGTAGCTGTAAAATAGTTATTAATTGAGCTACT
Organism: Podarcis bocagei; assembly: GCF_964188305.1. Lineage (NCBI taxonomy): Eukaryota > Metazoa > Chordata > Lepidosauria > Squamata > Lacertidae > Podarcis > Podarcis bocagei. The sequence goes on from NC_138129.1 coordinate 31,752,843, forward strand.
GGAACAACAAAAGAAGTAGAAGGACTAGGCATGAAATAAAATGTCCCCCCAGTTCTCATTGTTTACAATTCCAAATATTACATTTTGATGTCAGATTTTTCACATGAAAAATTGAGGCTCTGGTAAGATTAAATGAGATCCAAATGAACCATTAGGTTTTGGATTAGATGGGTGGTGCCACCAATTTCAGGGACAGGTATTACAAATTGGACATCAGTTTTCACTGACAAAAATGGATTTTGATGCTAGCATCAGGATTTCAATTGGGAAATTTGGCTTCATATATCAGTTAGAAAATCAGAGCTTTGAATGCTGGCTCTGTAGTTGAATGACTGGCTTAGCTGAATACAAAATTTATTTCAATGCTGATCTGATGTAGGTCCAAGCTGCTCAGACAGAAATCTAAGCAGAAGGAAAGATGGCTATTCAGCAGCCAATCAGGGGTTATCCTTACCCTTATGTTTGCTTTTGAACAATTCTAAGTGGATGCTTTAAATTATTTTTGTTAGCAACTACAAGAGCCTTGCTGGCTAGGGAGTGGAATAAAAGTCCTAGAAATAAATTAATGAAATACAATCCTGCCTTTAAGCTGCACTTCATTTCCTTTGCAAACATTCCAGAATACAGGACTACTCAGCAGAAGGGACTTGAGCTTGGTGTTTGATCCCATAAACCCTTGGACAAGTTCAGCCGAGTACTTTCTTGTGCATGCTCAGACTATAACATTAAAGTTGCAGTCTTAAACATGTGAACCTGTGAGTAAGACCTACTGAACACAGTGAAACCTGCTACTGAGTTACATCTGAGTAAATGTGTGTAAGATTGCACTGCCAGATGCACATCTTAACTAGCTGAGGCCCATTTCTGTGCAGATGGCCCATCTCGAATCCATGCTAGCACAGCAACAAAACTGATGCAGGAAAAAGGGATTTAGTAGCATAGTTTCACTTCTATTCACAGAACAGCCACAGATTTGCAGAGGAAGAAAAACAAACTATATCTAATTTCTTATTTCAGCTTTACAGATGAGGTATAAGAGGGTTGCTAAGTATATACATTTGGGGGGGTGATTAATAGCAGATTCTGTTGTTTCCCAGTCCTGTTCCTGCTTGATACTCAGAATACATATGTGTGTGTATATATATAAACATTCTTACTCTTGTGTTATTCAAGGGCTAACATGCATACCAAGAAAAACTCCTCATGTACCTAAAAGGAAGCACCGTTACAATAAAATGGATACCTGGAGAATGAATGTAAAGAAACTTTTGCATGTATTTTGCTTAGCACGATGCCTCAAAGGTCCAGGGAAATCTTTTGTGTGACTTAAGACACCTAAATGGGAAGATGGCTTAAGCAAATAATAAAACTCTGTATGCAGAAAGATGGAAGTGCACAATTCCAAGTTCCTGCGCATAGAACACAGGGCATTAAGAAAAGGATGTTAGGCTAAAGGCTTGTTTATAAAAGTGCCATAGGATTGCCCATTTAATTGGCATTGGCTGCAAAAGGGAAATTCATGATGAGCATTAAGTGCTGAGCTTTACAGGATATGATTGCAAAATGCTAGCAGTAAAAAGAAAGGGACGCAGCCAATTTTTTGTGACCAGAGTATTGGCTCCAAAAAGTTCATTATTTGGGAAGAGAAATTCTGCTAGAATGTACCTTTCTGTTGGGAGGTATTCACAGATAGATAAATAAATAAATATTATATCTGTCCACTACGCAAGGTTCCACAATCAGGTTCCATTTCGATGGTTTCCTGATTCTTTCTGGGAATAATATCAGGCTGGGGAAACAACTGCTGAGTGGCTTTCTTCCCTACAACAAATTTAAACGATATGTCAGTTTCTCTGCAGTAGGGATAAGGGAGGATTTTGGTTCAGTTCACATTTTAATGCAAACCTTGATTCGCACTTCCCAAAGCAGCACATAACTTTGTGGTCCAGTTAGTCCACAAAATTGTTTGTACAAAAATGTGCATATTAGTGAAAACAGCCTACAAAAATACACTTTATTCGGGAAACTGCTTTGAAAGAATATATTAGGCAAAATTTCATACAGAAGCATGTATTTTAAGAGAAATGCATACGCTTCGGTAAGTTGTTTATGCATCATGGAATCCAGTTGCATAGGTTCTGGGTTGGTCACATAATAATAATAATAATAATAATAATAATAATAATAATAAAATTTATTTGTACCCCGCCCTCCCCGGCTGGAGCTGGGCTCAGAGTGGCTAACATCATATAAATAATACAATATGCATAAAAGCAACCAATCAATTAAAATGCATCCCAAAATTAATTCAAAAAGCTCCTGTTGCTTCTTTTGGGACTGATGACTCTTCGATTATGTTGCTCATTCTGAAAGACTGAGAAAATAACCTCCCTAAGATGAGTTTTAGAGACGAGGACGACAGGGGGATGAAATGTTACAATGCTTTGTGATGGTGTTTGAGCACATAATTAGGCAATTAGATGTATTAGAAGATGACAAACCGCCAGAACTTAGGGAATTACATCTTTGACTGCTAAAACAGAAAACAGGGAAACTGGAGCAGCCAATAATATTTGTAAGGATTTTGAACATTTGCTGAATCAAGAAAGATGAAAGTTGCAGAAGGGAACACTAAGCAGGTGGCTGACATAGCTCTGGCTTTTTTAAATAGACAAGTGAGTAGAAGATTATGATCACAACTCTAGCAGCAGTTGCTTGGGGATGGGTGAATGTAATAATGTGATAATCCTTTGTTTTCACAATCAGATTGACAGAGCTATCAAGTTGGAGCCAACAGCTAGAAGGCCATGCCAAGGAGCCAGAGGACAAACTAAGAACCAGTAAAGGCTGCCATTGGCTGGACAAAATTCCAAGACACTCGAGACCAGAGGTGATGCTGAAATGAGAAGAGGAGGAGGAGATGACTAATCTCAGCCTTATCTGAGAATACTGATACTGATTACCCATCATTAGCCATAAGCCAAATGTCTACTTAGCCATTTTAATATTACATTTCATTTTAGATATTTGTGCTCCAAACTTCACCAGGAAGGGGTTCCTCAGCACAGAGAGATGGTGTTTGGAAAGATAGTCAGCCAGAGAGGCATCACCTGAGTTTTGAAGCATGTCAGAAGATGGAGCTTTGCAGGGCTCCAGGAGCATGTTGCTTGCTTTTAGGGAACAGATGCTGCTTTACAGACTAGGACTATCTTGCCTGGGTGCCTGTCTGTTCCTCCATGCTCAGCATGTCTACATGTAATAAACATACACAAAGCCTAAGTCTCCAATGGCTTTTTGCTGTTCTTTGAATCCAATGCTGACCTTATGGAGGTGGCCAGACCCTCTTAGGATGTGAATGTTCTACAGACAATCCATCTAGACCAAGTTGGTCTATACGTGTAAATAAAACCATATATCATAAAGACACTACAGTCTTCTCTGTGCCTCATATCCAAACTCTGGTGAAGTGCCTGGAACCCCTGAAATCTTGCACTGCTGTGGCATGGAACATTAATGATGGATTTTAATGAGAATGGAGCTGAGGCTCCAATACTTTGGCCACCTCGTGAGAAGAGAAGACTCTCTGGAAAAGACCCTGATGTTGGGAAAGATGGAGGGCACAAGGAGAAGGGGACGACAGAGGACGAGATGGTTGGAGAGTGTTCTCGAAGCTACCAGCATGAGTTTGACCAAACTGTGGGAGGCAGTGGAAGACAGGAGTGCCTGGCGTGCTCTGGTCCATGGGGTCATGAAGAGTCGGACACGACTAAACAACAACAACAAATGAGAACTTTGAAACAACAACAACAACACCTAAGCTGATGTGGAAATGTGGAGAACTGAAATTAAAAGTGAGGGGTGGGGGTGGGGGGATGAGAAACAAAGAAACCAACATTGACAAATTCGCCCATCTCTTCCCCTCGCTCAGGCCTGTTGTGACTCAGAGGACGTAACAATATAACATCTGCCATCTTTTTCATTATATACAAAAGGGGTAGCCTAGGTCCATATGGGACAATTACTCTGGTTAAGGAAAAGCAGGCTGCTGGGCAAGAAAAGGAAGGCAGCTAACGTATCCCTGAAATCCTGAGATTGGGGAAATTAGTGGAAGAGGGAAAAGACCACAGCTCAGTGGCAGAGCCCATCCCTGGAATACAGGAGGCTCCAGGTACTATTCCTGGCAGTTAAAAGGAATAGGTAGCAGGAGATGAGAATAACCACTGCCAGTCAAAGCAGATGATACTGGAAAAGTTGTGTAAAGAAGAACAGAGGTCAGCTGGGTCTCTGAAAAATAGATCTCTTCCCCTCTGCCATCCTGTTCTCTTTTTTTGCATACCCCTCTCAGAGGCCTGTGCACTCTCTGGATTCGAAGAGTTGGTCTGAATACAGCATTTGAGGGTGATTTAATATTTCTGGTTTTATTCTGACTACCTCAGTGCTCAGTGTAGCCTAGTGTCTTTTTAGACTTTTAATGGCTGCTGCACGCTGAGCAGATCTTTATATCGCTGCTTTACACAATGACACCTGGCTTTTTCCTGAACAGTTACAGTCAATTTAGAACCCAGTAATGTGCATGAGTAGCCCAAATTGTCCCTTGCAATGTGCATTACCTTGCACTTATCAGCAGTGAATTTCTTCACTATTATGTTGCCCTTTTGTTCTTTGGGAGGACTAACTGAAGTTCCTAACAATCATCACCACTTGACTGTCCTAAATAATTACGTGTTGTCCACACATTTCCCACCTCCCTACTCAACCCTCCTTCCAGATCATTAATGAATATATTACAGGATGGAGATCACCTTGGTCACAAACTATTAATAGCATTTCCTGGTGGAATTTGACTATTTATTCTCGCATACATCCTTTCTTCCAACTACCACTAGTTGACTATTATGCAGACAAGAACATGGACAACAAAGGGGGTGGGGAGGAAGTAAGCAAAAATACAGTCATACCTCGGGATAAATGTGCTTCAAGTTAAGTATTTTCGGGTTGTGCTCCGCGGCGACCTGGAAGTAATGGAGCGCGTTACTTTCGGGTTTTGCCACACACACATGAACTCAAAATGATGTCACACACATGCGCGGAAGTGGTGAAGCGCGACCCACACGCGCGCAGATGCAGGTTGCGTTCACTTCAGGATGCGAATGGGGCTCTGGAACGGATCCCGTTCGCATCCCGAGGTACCAATGTATAGAGATTCTGTAAATGAAGGAAATTTTAACAATTTTTTTTAAAAAAAACAATTTTTATTTTAACAAAATTTTCTGCCACTTTTGTATGTATTTGGAGATCTAAAGCTTTACAAGGGGTGCTGGTAATTAAGAATACATCTTTCCATAATGATTAGTTGATGATTTCTGATTTTAAATTTGTATGTGTTTTTATTATATATAGGTATTATTGTAAACTGCTTTGATATTTGTTATGGTATATAAATATTTTGATAGATAAGTAGATGATAGATAGATAGATAGATAGATAGATAGATAGATAGATAGATAGACAGACAGACAGATAGATGATAGATAGATATCCCATGCCAATATGGCAGGCACAAGGATCTGTCTATCTATCATCTATCACCAACACCCTGGGAAGAAGACAATACTAACAATATATGTATTAACAAAGAAGGAATCCAGAAATTCACAGTAAGGTTGTCTCAGGAAGTATTGCTGTATAATTCAATGTGCTTGTCTTCATCTTTAAGGACGCGGGTTGCGCTGTGGGTTTAACGACAGAGCCTAGGACTTGCCGCTCAGAAGGTTGACGGTTCGAATCCCCGCGACAGGGTGAGCTCCCGTTGCTCGGTCCCTGCTCCTGCCAACCTAGCAGTTCGAAAGCACATCAAAGTGCAAGTAGATAAATAGGTACCACTCCGGCAGGAAGGTAAATGGTGTTTCCGTCTGCTGCTCTGGTTCGCCAGAAGTGGCTTAGTCATGCTGGCCACATGACCCGGAAGCTGAACACCAGCTCCCTCGGCCAATAAAGCGAGATGAGCGCCGCAACCCCAGAGTCGGCCACGACTGGACCAGATGGTATAGGGTCCCTTTACCTTTAACTTGGGATCCAGGAGTTGTGTCCAATTCTAGTCCTATTCAGATCAAACCCACTGAAGTTAATGGACATAATCAAGTAAAGTAGGGTGAACATTAGCTAAAACTCCATATATTGAAAGGACCCTGTGCTCCCCCCCCCCCAGGATGACCACTGAACACCAAAACTAATGTTTTAGGCCCCATTTAGGCTAATTTGTTTTTTTAAAAAAGCCATCCACGTTCTCCATTATCAGCTCCCCAGTACAATATTATGTTGCTGCTTTTGAGGTTTTTGCCTGTCATCTGCTGAAAAAAAAGTTATCTTGATTTTCATAAGCATTTTTAATATTTATATATTTTGATTGTTATTTATTTGCTAAACTGTTCTACCACCTTGAACATTTTTCATGGCAGGTGCATGAACCTCAGATGTGACCCTAAGAGTCTAAGAAACATGACCTCCATTTCCCTTGGATTTTAAGAGGTCTATAATATGTCTTGCATGCTATAATGTTCAAGATAAACCTGCCTTTGCCTGTGCTGCATGACCTTCGCTTTCATGCACAGCCAACGCAACACAGATCATCATAGAATGAAAAGCAAAGAGGGGGAGGGAAACTGGGGGGAGAGGATGGAGCTGTGGTGTTTGTTTAAACGATTTCATTTCCAACCTTGAGGTAGATGGAAGTGTGGCTGTGCTGTTACATAACAAACAAATCACATTTAAAGGCAATTGCTGAAAGAGAGAGGAGCAGTAGTACCCCACACTATTGAGCTGGGAATAGCTGAGATAATACAGCCTTACTCCAGGGCTGCTCCAGTCTGAAAGGGAGAGCACAGCAGCGAGGCTTGATGTGGATATGAATTTGTTATGACAGACTAATTTTACAAATCCATAGTTGCCTTCTGGCGGAATTATCAAGATCTATATTTAAAGGAGAAACCAGAAGGGTGGGTGGCGGGGGGGGGGGAGATGAATCATGTTGGTGGTGAGAGATGCTCTTCCAGGTCGGTTTATGGTTTTTTTAAGGTGCTACACAGATAGCTGTACTAGTCCACTTTCTATTTCCTTCAATGAGAAATTGACAAAGGTTTAGGAAGGACTTGCATTTCATCACAATTAAATTTAGCTGATTGTTTTGTAACTCCATCACAACATCTCTGCAGCCCCTTCAAACGTGGCAACATCCCACATGCACAACGAGACTGTCTTGCCATAAGCAGCGTCTTCCTAGTACTATAGTAAGTCATAGGACTGGCTCATTATTAGATATATCTTCAGCCCCTGCACTAATAGCAGCAGCACTTGTAACCAGCTCTTTCCCACCAAAGATCATGAACAACAAACTGTTGCACCAATTGCCGTAAGAGATCCCCCCCCAGTTTTCTGTATCTTTCGAAATGAATTATCCAGACAAATAGCTTGTATTCCCTTCCACATTAATGCAGATTAATATAATTTGTCAGAAACAACCAATGTTCCATTTCCAGTGACAAGTCAGAACTACTACCATAATGCAAAAAGAGACCTGTTAACATTCATCAACAACATAGACTTGCAACAGCGTCATCTTACTGTCGTGAGGACTGTTCTAATTATTTTGCACCTGTGACTGCCTTAAAAAGCTAGAGGGTCCCTCAGTCATCCTTTTTATTGTGAATTCATGATGATTTGCACTCATTATGTTATTGGAACTGTCACACATGACTCTGCTTTCAATACTGTCACACTGCTTCATTTGCTCATAACTTCCTGATGATATCCTGTAACTTTTTATGCCACAAATGTTCCGGTTTATTTTTGTCCCACTTTGGTTGCTCTATAGCCCATTCAGAGAGCAATAATGTGGTAGCACTGGGGAAGCATCGCAGAACAAACTAAAGCAAATAAATCCACGGCTGGTGCACTATTATTGTATCAAGAACATGTTGCAGAATACACCTGCAATAAAACACCAGTCTGGTGGAGGCCACAAAGAAACACTGTAAGTGAAAAAGACCTAAATTTCTGTAGATGGGGGGAGTAAAGAAGGGTAGACACATTGAACTGAAAAAAATGGATAGATCCAACAGTTCAGACCTCTGGCAAGAGAGTTCTACCTTCCCCTGGCAGTCCACTGATGGTGACCAAGAGGAGGAAAGAGAAAGATACAAAAGGGAGTGGCTCCACCACCATCAATTCCATCCCCCCCACCACTGCTGGAATGTGGTCCACAACAAATCACCCTGGAGTAGGGATGGAAGGACCTGTCAATTTCAGTTCTCTGTTTCTCATTTTTCCATTCCTAAATTCAGTTCTCCACATTTTGCAGCAATTCGTGAATGCTTAAAAAAAATAATCCTCATGAAAATTCAACAGCATTTTAACGTGAATAAACACATTTTATATAAACACATTTTATATTCAGTTTTGACTAATGTACACATTTTTGCAACCTATTTTCCCCAATATAATGCATTTTGGTATGTTATTTTCATAAATATCTTCATTTTTATGCACACTCCCCTAATATATACATTTTTGCAAACACTGTTTAGTTGGAAAAGTTGCAAAATTCAGATAAGCATGAATTTTGAAGGATAGCAACTGTTCAGTTTTGCATATTCTTTCAAAAAGCATGAAGTAGACACATTCAGCTTTAAATGTGCAATGGGTCAAATTTCTCTGCCATCACTTCTCCTGAGAACTGTGACCCACAATAGGGGGGAGGGGAATGTTCTCCACCCCTAGAGCAGGAGCAAGTTTTATTTGGCTAGACTAAACAATAGCTGACTAGTTAAATTCACATGCTGCCTTATAAGTGACAGCAGTGGCTAGTTTATTACTTGGCTATTTCATTGGATACCTGTCTTTGAGACAATACACCCTTGCAATGGTATACACGGGGGAAACAAAGTGTGGTAGCCTCCTCAATAATTTAGGAAGACCTGTTATGCTGTCATGATCCCATCGGAGCTGAAGCTGGAAGGCTGGAATAAGGAATGATGCCTGTTTAAAGAGGAATGGCGTGGCATGTGACAACCCTGTGCTGACACATAGGGGTTCTTTCTTCTCCCTGATGGTTTGAGGCATGGACAGGCAAACTAAGGACCGGGGGCTGGATCCGGCCCAATCGCCTTTTCAATCCGGCCTGTGTTTTTACATGAGTAGAATGTGTCCTTTTATTTAAAATGCATGTCTGGGTTATTTGTGGGGCCTGCCTTATGTTTTTACATGAGTAGAATGTGTGCTTTTATTTAAAATGCATCACTGGGTTATTTGTGGGGCATAGAAATTCATTCATTTCCCCCCCTTCAAAATACAGTCCGGCCTCCCACAAGGTTTGAGGGACAGTGGACCGGCCCCCTGCTGAAAAAGTTTGCTGACCCCTGGTTTGAGGTATATACCTAAAGCTATGCAGTCCCTGCAGGGGATGGATCATTGAAGGTCACACTGGACAAAAGTCTGACATCCAAAGTTTAGAATTCAGGCAAACACAAGCAGCTCAATCCTTTGATTCTGTCAATAAATTGCAGCTCAAGAGGGAAGTATCAGTCTATGTCTAGTCCAGGCTTCCTCAACCTCGGCCCTCCAGATGTTTTGAGACTAAAATTCCAATCATTCCTGACCACTGGTCCTGCTAGCTAGGGATCATGGGAGTTGTAGGCCAAAAACATCTGGAGGGCCAAGGTTGAGGAAGCCTGGTCTAGTCCATGCCACTTTCACATGTTTTCACTCAAAAGCCTATTCTGTTCCAAAATCTGAAATTTTAAAATCTGTGGGGGAAAATCCCATTTAAATACATATTTTAAAAGTACTTTCACTTAAAATTTTCATTTCTAAACATAATTTATCTCTGAATAAGCATTTATAAACATATCTGGATAGACATTTAAAGCCAGAAACTGCTTTGCAACAGTCCTAAATCTGTTCTGGGGAATTCCCCCTCTCCTCTGGAGCAGATTTGGGGAGAGTGTACAGCATACACAGGAGGGAAGGTGCCAGTAAAAGCATAATAAGAGCCGGCTGGATTAAGCCAATGGCCCATCTAGTCAGTGGAAGACCTTGGGGTCTCAAATTCCAGGGGTGCCCTGTGAGACACCAAAGTTCGGTAATCAGTGTGACTGAACCCTTTGCGCTCCCCTAAATCTGCCTCTGATCTGGTCCAGCATTCTGTTCCCCCAGTGGTCATCCAGACGCCTGTGCGAAATGCAGAAGCAGGATTCAAGCAGAAGAGCAGACTCCCCTCCAGTGGTTTCCAGGAACTGGTATTCAGAAGCATTGCTGCCTCTACTTGTGGAGGCAGAAGACAGCCATCAGATCTAGTAGCCTTTGATAGCCATCTCCTCCTCTTTGATAGCCATCTCCTCCTCTTTGACAGCCATCTCCTCCTCTTTGATAGCCATCTCCTCCTCTTTGATAGCCATCTCCTCCTCTTTGATATAGTCATCTCCTCCTCTTTGATATAGCCATCTCCTCCTCTTTGACAGCCATCTCCTCCTCTTTGATATAGCCATCTCCTCCTCTTTGATATAGCCATCTCCTCCTCTTTGATAGCCATCTCCTCCTCTTTGACAGCCATCTCCTCCTCTTTGATATAGCCATCTCCTCCTCTTTGATATAGCCATCTCCTCCTCTTTGATATAGCCATCTCCTCCTCTTTGATAGCCATCTCCTCCTCTTTGATAGCCATCTCCTCCTCTTTGATAGCCATCTCCTCCTCTTTGATATAGCCATCTCCTCCTCTTTGATAGCCATCTCCTCCTCTTTGATAGCCATCCTCTAAACCTCTTTTAATACCATCTAAGTTGGTGGCCACAACTGCTTCCTGTGGGAGCGAGTTCTATAGTTTTACTGTTCTGCAAGAAAAAGGAAGCATAAATCCTAATGGGATGAGATACTGCCAAATGTCTGCAGGTCAAGGGGGCTGTTGCTGCTGCTGTGGTCCCTCCCCCATGTGCATTCAGTGTATCTACACTGAACACGTGAAAAAGTCTAATGATGTTGAGAAAACCAGTAGATGCCATGTTACCAGTAGACAAAGGCGTGTTTGTTTTTCACACTCGCCAGTTGCAGTGAATAGTGCAAAGAATCAAAAAGAAAGGCGAGAGAAAAATCTATAAGAGTAGCACAGCTGAAGGAGAAAAAAGAGTTCGTGTCTGAGAGACAGCCAGGGAAAATGTATTTTGCAAATTCCCTCTTATTAAGTTCAATTAAATAAGCTCTTAGCTTGTTAGGCGTATCTGACAAGAATATGTTCTTAGAAAATGTTGGATCTAATTTTCTGTCCCACACACAAACAAACAAAAGTTATATATCTCAGCATGAAGCTGTGTTCAACCACACAACCCTTCCAGCAGTCTGAAGTGGTACGGCCCAGAAACAGAACTCCCAAACTTAAGAGTTCTAAGGTTCAGGATCAACGCAATGCCTCTTTACGGGAGGCACAACCAGTCACTTCCATTTCTCTCCATTTATCCTGTTTTGCCATTGTGACTCATGGAACTAATTACCAGGGAATGTGTGTATTTACTGTAACTATGTGAACCAAAAGTCAAAGAGCTAGGAGGGTCTGCCCAGTATCTTGCAGAGGCATCATTTCTGCAAGGGATTATTTGAATGGCTATTCATTATAGCCGCAGGACCTACATATCTAAATGCAGTGTGTTTACCAGCACAGCAATAAACTATTTTCTCATCTAGATAATGATGAAGTGGTTATATTTGGTCTACAGAAGGACAGACTCTTCAGTGGAAACCTGTACACAGCAGTGAACTGGAAAAACAGAACATAATATTAATGCGAGCAACCAGTGTATACTCAGTTACAGGAATAACCTACTTGAACTGTTCTAGGCTGAATCTGAAATGTGGCTCTCACCTCTGATCTGAGGTACAGTACTCTGAATCTGCCTCTCCCAATAAAGGTGAAACTAAAATCCCCAACAAAGCATCATGAAGTCAGAGGCACTTCAGATTCAACTTTCTCTTTTAAAAAAGTGAAGTTTCTGTCCCTTATTAAAGCGTGGATGCCATAAATGGCCCTTGGCAGAACCTCATTCACAAACAGGGTGAAGATCTTCTGTTCAACCTGTCAGCTACAATTCCCCATTCCACAATTTCTGCTTCCCTTTGGACCTGCTCATCATGTGCCATTTGGGAGGGGGAATAGAATGAGGGTTCTCTTGATGTAGAATGGCATTTGTCGTCAGTCCAGAACTTTGATTCATCTCACATTTGGAACCTCTTCACACATCATCACTTTCACACACTAAGTGTATTTAAAAAAAAAAGAAAGTACATGTACAGACAAGTTGAAAAGTAGAAAGCCCCTCTTGGAGCAGCATGTTAAAAGCCAAGGTGTGCAGAAATGTGGGCACAATTCATGTGTACCAGACTGTTCCATGCACATTAATAGCAGTTGCAAGTCAATGCCAGAAGCAGCTGTCACAGGAAGCAGAGATAGTAATCATTTCATTTGTCCCTTGTATTTAAATGTGCATTGATATTATCCATGGTGTGTGTGTGCGCGCACACATACGCAGGCACGCTTACTGAGACTTCCATGTCCCAAGAGGTTCTACTTTCAGGTTTTCACTCAGCAGCAACAGATACATTGATAAATATTGTCTACAAGTCTCTTGGAGACACAAGAATCTTGTGGACACAAGAATCTTGCAGCAAGACAGAGCATCTCATGCTGCCTTTCACTCACTCTAACGGGCACATGTAGATAGAGAGAAGAAACGAGAGCCACACCCAGTGGGATCAAATCACACCAGCCTAGTATCAGAATTTGACTGTTCCAATACAGGTCCCTTGGGAAACATTTAATGTAGCACAGTTTGAAGACAAGGTTGTCCTTATTTCCCTAATGTAATGGAGGGGGGAACCCACAGTATTGTTTATATACCAGTAAGCACATTTGAACAACTGAAAGTGACAGCTTCAATTCTTGCACTTCTAGACAGCCATCAAAACAAAATGGAAGGAAAAAACAATATTACCTATTTTGTACTGTGCCATTATTGCCCCTTCAATTTGGAATTTCCAATCACAGCTGCATTCTCAAGGGTTTCCTGTAATAACAGATTGGAAAAGCATACTACAAAGTATGACCAGCTAAGTTGTTTGCTGGATGGAATTTGATTTCAAAAAGTAAGATAAAGCCACTAAAAGAATTGGCTTCTTCTGTTAGGAACTAGAGTTAAAATAGGCTGATGAGGAATACTGGCCCAGTTTCTGTCCCAAGATGTCACTCTGATAGTTGAATGAGCTTTACTCAAAAACAAGGAAGAACATTCCAGAATCTACTCACCCCATTAGAGAACTTTTAACCTAGGCCCCATCTGCATTGCTCATTTCAAGCAGCTTCACACCACTTTCAACAGTCATCGATTCCCCCAAGGAATTCTGGGAAGTGGCATTTGCTAAGACTGATGATGGTTGTTAGGAGGCTGCTATTCCCCTCACAGAGCTACAATTCTCAGGGTGGTTTAACAACAGTCCCTCTTCCCAGGGAACTCTGGGAATTGTAGCTCCATGAGGAGAATAGGGATCTCCTAACAGCTCTCAGCACTGTTAACAAACTACAGTTCCCAGGATTCTTTGAGGCATTCTTTGATTCATGGTTGTTTAAAAGGGTCTGTAGGTGGTGTGGCTGAGGAGAGCCCAGAGGTCTGCTTTCAGCCACCTCCACCTGAGGTTCCCTATCCCTAAAGTATGAGGATAAAACTTTTAACTCTTGCTTCTGGTTGATAGTTTTTGTTTTGTCTGGTTTTGATTGTACGTTGAAGGTATGTCAGTCATGCAACCCTGACCCAAGCCTTCCTGGATCATTATAAGAGCTTGGTGATCAACTAAGAGAAAATAATTACAGCTCAAAGGTTTTGTATTTGATTAACTCCTTTCTTAAAGCTTTTCAAGCTATGTTTGGCTTGTGTCCATTGTGTTAGACTGGAAAATTCTATATTAAAAATTCTATATAGAAAATCAAACATGAGAAATAATCAAGGGGAAGATCCCTTTTCACTGCTCAAATCCTTTCCTGTGCATCTCTTCCACTTTTTTGCCATCACCTTTATGCTGCCAAAATACATTTTATAGCCTAATCACATTGCATTTAGCAAACAGAAGGTTACCACCTTTTAACTGGCCCGCTTCCTAGACCTTTTAGCAACAGCCTGACATGAAGAATTAAAAAGGTGAAACTTTCCCACCGCTTATCTCTCTGCCACAGGCAGCACCCTCCCACAAACCACAAACTTTTAAAAGGCAAGTCACCATGAAGCAACCAGAAAACAAGTCAGCGGTGCTTCTGTTGAATAAAAATTAAAGGAGACTTACTCACTTTACACCAACTTGCCCTCTACCACACTTCTAAAGCTGACGGAAGACTGATGGAAGACCTGGGTTATTTCCCAAACCAGAAACAGATCCTCCCCTATACCCTACTTGCCTCTTCCATCTCACCAAAAAGAAGGACACTCCTTCAAAATTTCAAAGGTGAAAACTGGGATCTACATGTAACATACTTATCATGCAGACATTTATTGGCCAAGGCCTCTTTCATCATCGTTCCACACTATTGAAGACTCTCCTATTATTTAATTATTTGTGTCCTGCTATTGTGATTATTGTGAGCTGCTTTGGGCTCAAGATTTGTTGTTGGAAAAGCGGAATACAAATATTAAATGAAATTTATAAAAATCAAAAACAACCCAGGACTCAAATACCTGAAAAAACTCTTTCCCTATGGACACTCTTAGGTGCTAAGCTCAGCAGAGGGGACCTCTTGGAGGTTCTACCAGCCTCAGAAGCTCAGGGGTGGCCCAGGAGAAGGCCTTCTCAGTGGCCACTGTGGAACACCCTCCCCACGGGGATGCATCTGACATCTTCATTATACAATTCTACTTTTGTCAAATGCTGGATATGCACCCTTTTACCCTGGCCGATAACATCTGAGATACATGTTTTTGGAACCCACCCTATTATTTCGGACTGTATTCTTTTTAATGGTTTTTAATATTGTATTTTAAATTATGGTAACCTTCGGGTTAAGGGCAGGCTAACAACAGCAACCACCACTAACATTACCCTACACTGGCTTCACAGTTAAAGGCAGCAGGCTGCCCAAGAAGATTCTCTTTCATCTTGACATTTCCTACCCGAACGTCCTGTTGTTAAATGTGCTTATGCCTCAACCCACAAACTGACAAGTGAATCTACAAGCAGGGCCACAGCAAGCACTGGCTGGAAATTCCCAAGCACTGCCCCACTCCACAAAAACCCTCAGAGCTGTATGAATGAGAAACAAGCAAGAAAGCTACATGCTAGTAATTGCAAAGCAATGTTCTCTGTTTTTTATCATCTCTTGTCAGGCCTAAAGTAGATAACACACATTCTTAAATAGTAACAAAATATTGCACCCAGAACCACAATGTTAGGTGCTCATAGTTCATAGGCAACTGTCCCCCCCCCCCTGAAAAGTTCTGAATCTGAATGACCACATTCACTGCGCATAAAAAATTATAGCCACAATGTCAGCTGCATGCTCTGCAATAGCCTTTCCGCCACTGGCTTAGTCTAAGAATTTGGGTATGGGGGTTGGTTAAAGATACCATAGAAAAATGAAAGTGGTTGCCACACTAGTCATTTTCTTCAGAACTGACATCCTTTGTACATTCAATTTTTAGGGAAAATCCAGATGGTGTCTTTGCAGACCATTGCAGCCCAGTGTTTTCAGTGTTGTCTTCCCATTTATTAAAGACTGATTTGTGGTGTGGTCTGGCAAAGTACTTGGGCTATTGTCCTTTTAATTAGTTGCTTGCTGTTCGCTCCCAGCCTTGGCAGTACTGAATCAGTTCTTGTCAGCAAACTTTGATTACTTATTTCCTCTTTGTAGTCAGGGCATTTTCTTACTCATTTTTTTTAAAAATGAGTGTGGAATGTTACTGCAACGGCAATATTATCAAGCCTGATGGATGTGGGTGTTAATGGACACTTTCTGCCCAGAAAACAAAATGCACTGGAATGCATTGAACAGACATCCAACCTGCACCTGCCATGTCTTGAAGCTGTCTCTCCTAGACTTTTTCTTTTTTTTACTGATATCAGCTCATGGTAAAGTAGAGAAACACCTAGCAATTCTGGGTACATTACAAAGATGTAAGTCGCGCTAAACTCACTAGCATTTCTATTTAGGAAGTATACATAGGATGGTGTACAAATGAAATGAGGAAGCAAAGAAGGAGTAAAAGAAGATGGGGGTTAGATGTTCCTGGATTGTGTGGAATGTTAGGGGAGGGGTGGTACTTCTGGTGGGGGACATTTTGTGCTCCTTCTGGGGTAGTTTGTCCACCTTTGGTCCCCACCCTGGCCTCAGCTCTCACCTGTGGCTCCTACAAGCTATCAGCATGTGACAGCAGCCACACCCCGGGACAGGATGTAACATGGCATCCTTGTAATGTTGAGGAGGACTCTGGAGCAGAGGCTTAAGGACAGTGTACAGCTGGTGGCAGCAAAATATCTTAGGCTGTCCACTTCCGTCCCCAGTAGCTTGGATGGAAGAGGAGAAGGAACTCGGCATATGAAATGTTTTTACATCGGTGGTACAGCCAAGCAGAATCCAACCGTGTGTGAAGCTCCCTGCTGTTGCACCACATATTGCCTTTACAATGATAACAAAACCAAAGGGAAAAACCTTGGAAGTAAACGACAAAAATATTTTGTCTTTAGGCACTGATAGTCTTTATGTTGTGGAATCGCTGATAAAACTGAGCATTGTGAGGGTACAGTTACTTTTCAAACAGGCTTTCAACAAGGTCTGAAGCCAATGTTTCCCCCTATGTGATTTCCCACATTCCTTATGCGACATAGCCATAGATGTGGTGGTCCTTAAGCTCATGCTGGTCCTTCAGATAACCACATCTGCATTATTTCTGCCCAAAATGGTGTTCTCTGAGAACCTGGCCTCATTTGTGTTTACGTCATTGGTTTTTTTAAAAAAAACAACTGGTAGTAATTACAGGAACTGGTACATGTGTGGTTTTTATTAAGACTGAAGTACACAGTGTGGTGAAGTTTAACCCTTTCCCCCTCCACTTTGATCTTAATAAAAATAGACCCCATCCCGTATGTGCTGTAATTAGAAAGGGGCAATACAGTGGTGCCTCGCAAGACGAAATTAATCCGTTCCGCGAGTATCTTCGTCTAGCGGTTTTTTCGTCTTGCGAAGCAACCCTATTAGCGGATTAGCGGTTTAGCGGCTATTAAAGGCTTAGCGGCTTTGCTGCTAAAAGGCTATTAAAGGCTTAGCGGCTTAGAAAAAGGGGGGAGCGGAAAAAAATCTCAAGACTCGCAAGACATTTTCGCCTTGCGAAGCAAGCCCATAGGGAAATTCGTCCTGCGAAGCGCATTGAAAAACGGAAAACCCTTTCGTCTAGCGGGTTTTCCATCTTGCGAGGCATTCGTCTTGCGGGGCACCACTGTATTAAATGTGGGTGCACAAAGCATTAAAGACACACACATCAAGGCTCCTTGCACTCTGCTCCTCTCCCTCTTTATTCCTGCCCAGGGCAGCCCTACCCTCAGCCTGCCCTCAGAGCCATTGTGTCATGCTGGGCTGGGCCTCAGTAGCTGCACTCTCTCCCCCTCTTTCACCCCCCAGCAGCTGCTACAAGCTGCTCAAGGAAGGAAGCTTACAGGGGAAGCCATGGAGTGGCAAGAGAATGTTCCCTCACAGCAGCCACCACCACTATAGTCGTCACTGTCTCATCCTCCTCCCCAAGCTTGGTGGCACTGATGGGGGGAATTAGAGACATTCTGGGTTTCAAATCTGAAGCAAGGTCAGCTTTCATAATTCTGGGACTGCCCCTGGAAAATCAGGACACTTGGAGGATATGTTAGTGCTGTGTGTAGCTGGGTCCTGGGAATTTGGAGTAAGGGGAGCTCAATATCATCCAGCGGGATTTGTGGCTTAGTGGAAGTTTGAACTGGGGCCTCCTTTGTTCTGGTCCAAAGCACTAACCACTACACCACACTGAACGCATATGCAACCATTTTTAGGCAGGGTCTTCTGAAGTCTTTGGATGATCCCTTTGTCATCTGTTTCTTAAAGCGCATAGGCCTTTCCCTTGACTAGTATCAGGTTCTCCCAGCTTGCTTCCATAAACCATAAAATACCATAAATCACCAGCAAGCCTCAGATTAGACCTGACAGCCAAGCTTTTTTCAGATGAGTCTGTTCCACTGTATGTAATTAACATGTCTTGTTTTCATCATTTATATTTTATTTATATGCTTTTATGTAGTGTGAGCAAGTCCAAGAGGTTTTTATTTCTATGAATTATGCTTTGTAAAACCACAGCGCCGACATTGATGGAGCAATTATTACCGGCTAAGGACCCCATCTTCGTTGCTGTGTCTTTCTTTCCCTCTGCAGCTGGCCGTCTGTCATTCTTAAATAAGAGCTATCAACGTGTGACAGACAGAAGGACATCTCATAGGGAAAAAGCAGGAGGAAGGGGATGAGGTAAACATTGAAAAGGATTCTGTTGCCATAACTCGAAGGCACACTATCACAGATGGAATTTTGCAGGTTTTAAGAAAGAAAGGGGGGGGGATCACACTCCTAAAAAGCTATTGCCTTAGGGGAGCTTTTACCGATTTCAAGCTTTTGTTGTTCAGATCAGTTCACTCCAGAGAGTGGTTGTACCAAGTTGATAGACAAGCCGGGATAATGGAAAATGTTCTTTTCTTTCTCTTTCTTTTTCTTTTTTTAATGCAGTTGCTTAGAAAACCTTTATTACTTTTGATTTCAAAACTGGGGGACAAAACTGCATGTGGAACTTGAAGGATGATTTAAAAAATGAATTCTCTCCTCATCCCTACACCCCTTGCTTTCTTAGGGCTACAATTCTAAGCGTGCTTAGAATAATTCCCACCTTCAATCATTAGAGTCCCCTTTCATATACAGTCCAGAATGGTGGAGAGATGGGAGCCTTCATGTTGACTAGCTTTCCCGAGGATAACCTTCACCTGAAGAGTCTTCAACACAAGTTCACCAACAACTGACACAAATTCATCCAAAGAATACAACCCAGTTTCTACCAAGTCAAACACGCTTCCACCATTTCCAAAATATAACAGTACTATTGATTCATCAAATGGTCAGGAAGAGACATCATCTCTTGAACCTCCTGCTGAGTCAAGTTGTGCACCACAGAAGCACAAGGTTACAATAATGGATCACAATAAGCAGGCAGCACGTCAACTTCCCCATTCATCAGCTGAGAAAAAGAGTTGTTTTGCTTTGAATGTTTTTGAGACACATTTTTGGAGCTTTTGTGATGTTAGCATACGGTAGTCTCTTACTAGACAGATTTGCCAAGCCCTTTGTGAAATCCCCTGTTGTGCAAAAGGTCATCAAGTATGAGCAGTGGAAGAACCAGAGAAACCAATGTTGGGAGAATGAGAATCAGAGCATAAAGGAAATGTGATATCTGCCCTCATTTGCATTTCCAGACCTCACTTTTCAATACTGAGTTGGGCAAGATGTAGAATTGGATCTCTGATTCAAACTGGTATTTTTACCTGAATCAAAGCAGAACTTGAAATCAATCATTTTAATGTTGCTTATGTGCATAGAAAGCTGCTATCTCATATTCTGTCATCTCAGAAGTCCATCTAACACATGTCTGTCTGACTTGCAGTTCTCCAAGGTCCCAGCCCTACAATATGACTTTTTTCTCCTAAAGCAGAGACAACCAGATTCATGAGCATGTGACTATGCACATGGACAGCATGCACTTTGCGGCTGAACTATGCTTCCTCCATTTTGAGTATCTGCACTGTCCATCTTCAAAACTGGTTTATTGTCCAGTTTTGCATTAATATTAACACATTTGCTCTAGCTTTTTGATGTGTCGTTAGCTACTGTTATAATGTTCAGGAATCTCTCTGCAGGTTTTCTCTGGAAGAGTGTGGCATCACCAACATAATATCGTTATGCAGCTCCTCTTGGATATCTAAGGGAGAGTTCTAAGCAAATATATGCATTCCTGATAAAAACCTGTATACGTTGAAAACAAACCAGCCCATAAACATATTGTCTGGTTCTTGCAAATAAATGGATTCCTACCCATGTCTGGTAACACTGTGCAATTTTGTAAATTGTGCAATTCTGTAATTCTTTGTGCCATTTCAAAAAAACCAACATTCACTCTCTGTAGTTATAAATCTCACAATAAATGCCTTGCAAGATATGTGTCCATGTCAAAATACAATGTTTTGCTCTCTGATTCCCATTACTGTTAATCCAAACACTTGGATATTGAGAGAGAGAGAGAGAGAGAGAGAGAGAGAGAGAGAGAGAGAGAGAGAGAGAGAGAGAGAGACTCACAGAGGCCCTGAGATTAGCAGTCCACAAAATTAAGCTAATCAAATACTGTTTTCAGGCTTTTCAGTGCAATCAAGATGAGTGAGCTGACTGAAGCACTGTCCAGATGGAGCTTAAGAAACAATCACCATGAGCAATATCTCATAGTGGAAGATTTGCGTGACAATGTCTGGTGGGTTTACTGCATTACTACCCCAGGCTTGTGATGGCCTTGGCAGCAAAAAGGTGCAGAAGGGAGACAAAAGGGTAGTGGTTCCCTGCTGGTCAACAGCTACCAGCCACTATCCCTCCCCCGCTCCCCCACAGACACGTGTACAGTGCTACCTTGGGTTAAGAACTTAATTCGTTCTGGAGGTCCGTTCTTAACCTGAAGCACCACTTTAGCTAATGGGGCCTCCTGCTGCTGCCGCACTGCCAGAGCATGATTTCTGTTCTCATCCTGAAGCAAAGTTCTTAACCTGAAGCACTATTTCTGGTTTAGCGGAGTCTGTAACCTGAAGCGTCTGTAACCTGAAGCGTATGTAACCCGAGGTACCACTGTACACATAACATCCCTGTGAAATGGGGGGCTGGGGCTGATGGGAATTGTAAGCTAAAACATCCAGAGGGTGCCAGTTTGCTACATCATCACCTGACATGATTCCCAGGTGTGGCTAAAGGGGGGGAAAGATGGCTGCCATCTCCTCCCCTTTCCTCATGATTCCCATTGAAATTAAGATATATTAAGGTGTCGTATTGGTCACAGAGACATTATGGGGAATGGGATGGCATCTGCCAGCTAGCTGCCACTGGAAGGTAGACATAAATCACCCTCCCTGCTCCCAAGTCAATTAAAGGTTCTTTTTTTAAAAAAACTGAACTGTTAGCTTAGTCATAGATGTGATTACAGTGATGCCACTAACTACGTTGAGTGTCTCTGTTGATAAATGAAAGGTCCTGCTCTTTGTGACAAGGCCTCCTTAGGTCTTAAATACAGGTTATATTAATGATGTGATTAATAATCACATTATTCCTTTTTTAAAACACCAAAAAAAACACTAAAAAAAACCCCTAAGTAGCAGCCAGGGGCAGGGGGTGATTGTCAGCAGCATCGCATTGTGTGGGGAGTTGAGGTATATACCCCAGCTGTGACCTTAGTAAAAAATAAAAATAAACCCCACAACAATTAGCATTATGAATAAAAACCCTCCCACTGACACCAACGGAAGTCCCTCCCCAATGTTAATTGCTGCGTGGAAGGGGGGAATTTTACTGAGATCATTACTGGGGAGGAAAGGCTTAAATCATCCCTCCCTGCATGGCGTGGTGTCGATGACAAACACCTCTGACCCCCACTATGCATTCTATTTAATTTCAATGCTAATCGCATTACATAGTCCGTAGATTTCAGAGTAAACCACAAAATGTATGTATTCCTATGTGCCTCAGTTTTGCAAAATGTGCTAACAGAAGAGTTGGTAGTGTTGCACATTAAACACTCAATGAATGCGTTTCTCACATTGATATAGTGTTTCTCCATCTTCTTTTTCACCTAGAAAGAAGCTTAACATAAAACTGAAAGGTGTGGGGGGTGCACATGCTCAAGAAACCAGAGTGGCACCTCCAGCAATTGTATTTGTCAATATCTTGGAGAGCAGCTGAAAATGATGTATTTGCAACATATATGGTCCATTGCCTGATTAACTCCTAATGAAAACCACCCAAGCCTTGCACTGAAATCAGTTAGCAATACAATATCTCCCAAAGATTGTGCAATTACTTTTATTTTTTTTCTGAATGGTTGCCAATAACTGCAACTTTCACACAAGATAAAGATCTTTTCTGCTTCATTACTTTTGAGATGGTGCATTAGGATCAAATGTACCGTCCTATTAAATAAAACTCCAGGAACTCTATATATAGCACCATATCAAATGCAGCCTGGAGAGCGGCATTGATCAGATCAGCCCAGATGGTTGTTTACATGTTGAACAGCTAAAATATTCTTGCCGTTAAAAACGATGCACAACATTTCATTTTGTATACTGCACACACTCAAATGCACGAAGATTCACACCAGTTCATTGCAGGTTAGCACCTTGGCCAAATGCAAAGAGAAGAAATTACATCTTGTCTAGCTTAGAAGTAGGATCATTTGTTAGAAACATAACCATAAAATGAACCCAAAGGCCATTGGTGATTGGCACATTTTAATGTACATAAAGCCGAAGTTTTTATACAATATGCATGCAGGGAAGTCCACAGCTGGTGGATATCTTACACATTTTCCATGCACTATTTGCTTACTTCCTGTTCTGCCATGCACTCCCTCTTGCCATCAGAACTTTCCATGCAACCAGGACGCCCAAGGCAGTTGACTCACAACTTGGTTGTAATATATAAAATTGCTTATTGAGTTCTAAATTTCCAAGACAAAGCTGCTGGGAATACAGAGGGGGGAAATAATGGTGCTGATCCCTATAATAATTCTTAAGGATGAACCAGTCCACTTACTTCCATTTCACATCAGTTTCACATGCACTCAATCATAGGTTGATTTCAGTTGCAATTTAATAGATGGAAAAGTTGGGGTTAATGTCCAGAATGTGTTGTTTCATAAATCTCTGACAAGTATACCACCACTGGCTAGAGGGGCAGGGTCTACCAGAAAGCTCTACATGACTACCACCGTTATTCTGGGGTAGCAGCATCTTGGGAGTTCCATTGCTTTTCCTGCATTGAGCAATGAATTGAACTAGATGATCTTCAAGGACTCCACCAGGACTAAAATTCTATGGTTCTTCCCATCTGTATTGGTCTACCAGTCGCCCAGCAAAGCTAATTGTTGACCAGGTAATTTATTGATCAACAACAGAGAGAACTGTGCCATGAGTGGTTTCAAGAGGTTCATGCACTAAACTATTCAGGCTCTACCTCAGGGCATTACAACTGCCTTTGGAGAAAGTGGAAGATGTGTTCATATGGCACCTCTTCTCCTGACAACTTCAAAAGAATTCAGTGTCACTGCTGTTCCTTCTGAGCGAATGCACAATCACTTCTGAAGAAACTTCAGGGCAACCCCTTGCAAAACTGTAGGACACAGTGAGGCATCATCTGAATTTCTCAAACACAGCCCCAGGTTAACAGTATTGTTGAGTGTCACCCAATATGGTACAGCTCAGAAGAAATTGCAAAAACCATGAGAGATACATGCAACCCGACCACAAAAGTCAATAAAAGTGCAGACAAGTTGGGAAATGAAACATAGATACAGATACAGATCAGAACTATTCAAATAGCGTACAACTAAATATATCAAATTTAATAAAGGTCAGTGAGTAATGGCAGCAAGTGCCTCTCATGTGTAAGCCCCTGAGCTCTGGGGGAAAACATTTTAAAACAAATACATTACAGCAGGAACAATGGACAGAGAAATGTGTATAAATGACAAACATAAATATATAACAAATAGCGATAGCCACTGCCACTCGGTCTACTCTACCTCATAGGGTTGTTGGGGGGTTAAATGAGGGGAGAACCATGTAAGCCACCTTGAGCTCCTTGGAGAAAAAGGTGGGATATAAATGCAAACAACAACAACGCAATAAATGAAGCTTCTTCCCCATATGTGCCAAACAATATAACCATGCAGCAGTGGAATTACCTGCAGAGAAAATCAAATACTGTTTGTGGTTTGAGGGCTAAAAAATGGTATTATTAAGTCGCACAGTATTTGAGTAGTACTTTTTAAATACATTTCCCAACTAGTCTTCAGTTTTCTCTGAATCTGTGAAAAACAGTCCACCCGTCCGTCCCCCCCCACCCCGCAAACTGCAGCTACGAATAGGATGCAAGCAGCAAAGACAGCTTCCCAATGTCCTTACAGCCCTTACCACCCTGAAGGCTAATGCAAGTGAACAGCCCAGGCTAATAGCAATCTGGTTCTTGTAAAGATTTGATATTACTTTCCCCAAGACTTTTTTTTTTAAGGAAGAAAGTAGAAAGACAACTGGTGGGGGGGGGGGAGGATATTATGAAGCTTTATATGGTGCAGCAAGAATAGAGAGTTTTTCTTTCTCTTTTGTAAGGCTAGAACCCAGGGCCAAACAATGAAACAGATTAGCAGCAGAGGACAAAAGAAAGTGCTTCTTCCATATAATGTACCATTCTTGTATGGAACTCACTGCCAATAATCATGGCCACTTGCTTAAAGGGCTTCACAGTGGGATGAGACCCACAGTGAGTTGTAGTGATAATAAGGCTTTAGCCATGGAACTGCCAGTTTTCCTTCAAAGGCCAATGCTATGGGGAAGGGCTGTTGCCTTCATGCTCTGTTGTGGACTTCCAAGAAACATGTAGCATCCCATTGTTGGAAAACAGATATTGGGCTAGAGATACCAATGGTTCCATCTAGTAGGGCTTCTATTATTTTCATGTTTTATTATTATTCTCATGGTTGGATAGGGTCAGAGATTTAGGTTTGAATTCCAGTCCCCGGATCTCAGGGACTTAAATGTGGAAGGCGCATGCTGCCATTACTCACTGACCTTGACCCCAACTCCATGCACTGGCTAGTGCCTACACCTGATTTTGTAACTTCTCCAGCCTCTTCTAGGCAGGACTTTGGGGGCAAAGGTCCAGGGCTCAATTCAGCAGAATGAACAGGAGGGCACCCATTGCACAGCAGAGCTAGCTTACCAGTAATATACATTACCTTCTAAACAGGCCCACTACCAAAATTAAACCATTATATCCAGACTCTAAAAATACTCAACTGCACCATTAGCTACCACTTCCTTCTCAGGGCTGCTATTTTACAAAGTGCTATGACTGCACAGGAGCATTTTCTACTTAACTGTCCATTCCCCCAGGTCTGGAAGGCTGTAACTAGAATGAAAGCTGTTGTTTCAGCAATGCAGCACCTCAGACTAGGAACTGATACGGAGGCTCCAACCCCTTTCTGGCTTCCAGCCAGGTCCCAATCCAAACAAGAGTGTCCCTGCACTCCTCCCTGCCTCTGAGTAGCCCGACAGGCAGCTAGCAATACATTTTTGCAGAACCTCTTAAGTTCTTACTTGCCTCACCACCTCCTCTGCTCCTGCGGCCCTGAGGGAGATGGTGTGTGGCATCTGAGGGCCAGCCAGGAACCCAGCAGCTGGTGAGGGGACCTTAACTCAAGATCTGATGGCTTCTCAGAATTACTGGCAGCATGGAGATCTGCTGGAGGGTCCTGCTCCACTGCCTCTCATCTGAGGAGGCTTGAGGAACATAGAGAGCTGCCTTATACTGAGTCAGACCATTGCTCCATCAAGCTCAGTATTGTTTCTACACTGACTGGCAATGGTTCACCATAGTTTCAGACCAAGGAGCCTTTCCAGCCCTACCTGGAGATGCCAGGGATTGAACACAGAACCTTCTCCATGCAAAACAGATGCTCTGCCACTGAGCTGTGGCCTTCCCCCAGCTTTAAGCCTGGCCAAGGCTAAACCCTTATTAGATCCTAAAACATCATTTCTTTTTAACACCATTCGTTGAAGTGTAGTAACAGTCGTATCTCGTTTTGCGGCCGGGATCCCGGCCGCTAGCCGAAAAGGACACAGGGCAAAGCGCTGCGTTTGTGTGTGTGCGCAGGGCAAAGCGCTGTGTCTGTGCACATGCACGGAGCGGTTTGCGCTTCTGTGCATGCGTGAAGTGTGATTTAGCGCTTCTGTGCATGCGTGAGCAGCAAACCCGGAAGTAACCTGTTCTGGTACTTCCAGGTTTGCTGCGGACGTTCGCCAGAATGGACGCTAGACAAGGCAGACGTTTGCGGAGGTATTACTGTAACTGCGAGAGAAGTGTCTCAGAAACTAATTTCTGTCCATTTCATATCTAATTTCAGGGTCATTCCTCTCACATGCATGAATAATTCAAGTCTGCCCTCTACATAAACCTATAATCTGAATATCTTCCTTTTAGAACTCAGCCAGAGCTACTCACAGTGTTTCAGAAACATATTTGGCAATTTTAACATATATATTCCTGGACACGGATGAATCTGCCAATTTTGGTTTCTCTCACTTTCTCATTTTTCCAGTCCTAAGTTCAGTTCTCCACATCTCTGCATCAGTTTGCAATTTTAAAAAAATAAAGTAAGTCCTCGTGAAAATTCAACATTTTAATGTGCCATTTGCATAATAGACTCATTTTTGTATGCAATTTTGCCTAATGTATACATTATTGCAAGCAATTTCCCCTTTTTATAATGTATTTTTGTACATCATTTTTATGAATATATGCATTTATATGCACACTGTCCCCTAATAAACACAATTTTGAACTCACTGTTTGGTTGAAGAACTGCATCACAAAATTTGTAGAAGTACAACTTTCTAAGGATGGCTGTGTTCTGGTTGGTGTTTTGTTTCAAGAACTGTGATATTAAAATGGGAACTAAACTCAATTTCATCTCCTTGTGGAAAAAAAATCACCTATTCATCTCTCACAGTCCCAATGGCCTTAATTTGATCTCATCTGATTGGCTATAAAGCATCATGACGTTGCCCTCTTGACTATATGTTCCCTTATCAGCTGGGATTACCCACAGGAATAATTCTGGCAAGAAAGGCAGTTAAGGAAAACATGGCACTGCATTAGCAGCTGCAACTACTGGAACCAGTGGCACCAAACTGGGATTGATAATATTCACGGAATCATAGTGCTTTTTAGGGGGGGATTTTACCTCTCCAAAATGGCTTTCATCCCAAATGAAGACTGGAGACTAGTGCTACTTGCTTTTTGTTGTGGTAAACAGTGGATCTCCCAGCCTCTGGGAAGCTTTCTGCAGTGTAGGCTCAAACTAAAAGCCAAAAAGTTCTGGACAGAATTTAATACTAGAACCTGCTCCAACCGTAAAAATGAATCCTGGATGACGGAAAAAAATGTTTAAAGGACAGCAAGTAGGAGTTAATGTACCTCAATAACATTTTTGTAGACTCATTACCTCTTTATTTACCCTTCAAGATATTTGCTTCTGCTTTATAGCACAGTATGTATTGAGGAAAGACATAAACTGGGCAGGGAGATGCCAATGAAATGAGAAAACAGAAAGTTAATGGTGAAACCAGAGTAGGCTAAATGAATTTACTGATTATATGACCATATCCCATCAGTAAGACATGAATTACTATGTTTACAATCTTCAGGTTGTTGCCTGGATCTGCTACCCTTCACTGTTTTCAATTTAAATGGCAGTGATTGTAAAAAGGAGAGAAAATAAACCAAATGTTCCCATTCCACTTATAAATTTTATGTTTATAATCTTGTAGCCATCCATGGAAACTACGGCTGTTATTCAAGGGCCTTCAACTCCCCAAGCAGAGCATAATTATTACTGATACATCTGGATGTTTCCCTTACCTTACTGTAGTCCCTTGAATTCTTTCCAGATTGAAATATCCATTAATGGAAGGGGAGAGTCACTTGGAAGGATAGAAGGAGGAAATGGAAAGGAGGGGTTTCTGTCTATTATCGCTTTGGGAAAGGCAGGTGTGTGTGCACTGCAGCATTTATAGCTTGCTTAGGGCCATAGTAGGCTCCACCTGGGTTATCTTAAAGCACTGGTCATTCTGCTAGAGGAGTGCAAAAGGTTGCCTTGTTGTTTAAAGGGGCATTGCTTTAAAAATTGGACATCCAGGAGCTTCATTAGTAGAAACAATTTGTTCTTTCAACTGCCACATATCTTACAGGAAGCAGATATGTGCAGTTGGAGGGCAATCTATGAGAAGAATTCAATATCACACTATTATGATCGTCCCATTATTGCAATCATTTCTGCTTGCCCCTCTCCTCCTCCTGTGTGCTGTTCTGGGCAGTTCTCTTGACCCCACAGAGCTGATTGGGGCCCACAGGGGGAGGAGAAGAGGGAAGCCTTGTTGCACTAGCAGAATCCATTGCCACTGGCTCTCGCTCGCAAAACTGCTTAGTTGAATGTGGCCCCATAAGTCTGATGTGAACGTTGGCTTGAAAGTGGCATTTTACTTGGATATATAATGTTCAAAACATGTTGTTGTTTAGTCGTGTCCAACTCTTTGTGACCCCATGGACCAGAGCACGCCAGGCACTTCTGTCTTCCACTGCCTCCCGCAGTTTGGTCAAACTCATGTTTGTAGCTTCAAGAACACTGTCCAACCATCTCATCCTCTGTCATCCCCTTCTCCTTGTGCCCTCCATCTTTCCCAACATCAGGGTCTTTTCCAGGGAGTCTTCTCTTCTCATGAGGTGGCCAAAGTACTGGAGCCTCAGCTTCACGATCTGTCCTTCCAGTGGGCACTCAGGGCTGATTTCCTTAGGAATGGATAGGTTTGATCTTCTTGCAGTCCATGGGACTCTCAAGAGTCTCCTCCAGCAGTTCAAAGCATACTTAAGTATTTTATGTGAAGTGCTTCTGGAACTTTTTGCCGGGGCCTTGATAGCAGCTGAGTGGAACAGTTCCTCTAAGAGGAACTGGTATATCTGTACAGCACTAGGGAGGTTTATTTTCAGGAGAGGAGGTAGGCAGTGCTGTTGATGGGCCACTGCGTAATGCCCAATTCTTCCCAGAGCAATGTTCTGCTAGATGGTTCTGCCCACCACAACAGAATTCCATAGCTGTAGTGGCATAATATTCTGCTTAATCTCTTGCAATGTGCTGCATATGGAACTTCCCAACAGTGCTCAGAAATTTTGACAGCCCAGAACCTCCTGATTTCAAGGTCAGAGAACCTGGGAGAATCCTGCCTGAGTTTGGGGCTGCCTATACAATCAGCTGCTGCTATTATTATTATTATTATTATTATTATTATTATTATTATTATTATTATCCATTATTATTAATTTGCTCATAAATACAAGGAAGACAAAGGAGCTTGTGGTGGACTTCAGGAGACAGAAGAGCAATGTCCAGCCACTTTTGATTGATGGGGTCTGTGTGGAGAGGGTAACAACGTTCAGATTTTTGGGCATTGAATTACAAGAGGATCTGTCCTGGAGTGTCGACACAAGGGGGCTTGTGAAGAAGGCGCAGCAGAGACTGTATTTTTTGAGAATACTAAGGAAAAACCATCTTCTGCAGAAACTGCTGCTTGCCTTCTATCACTGTGCCATTGAGAGCGTGCTCACTTATGGCTTATGTGTGTGGTACGGAAGCTGTACTACCCAGGACAGGATGGGGTTGTGCAGGGTTGTTAAGGCAGCAGAGAGCATTGCTGGCTGCCCACTCTCCACCTTAGAGCAGATTTATGCCACAAGGTGCCATAGGAAGGCACTGGACATAGTAAAAGATCCATCGCATCCTGGTCACTGTCTCTTCGAGCTCTTGCAGTCGGGACGGAGATACAGGACAATGAAGACAAGAATGAGCCATCTTAAGAACAGCTTCTTCTCCAGAGCGATCTCGGCCCTGAATGGGAAGCCCGGACTTTGAAAGTCATCTAATCTCCCTTGCTGTATTATACTGTATTGTTTAATTAGTGTTTTTATGGAGCAATCAAGTAATTTCGTTGTCCCCGAAGGGGGCAATGACAATAAAGATATTATTATTATTATTATTATTATTATTATTATTATTATTATTATTATTCACTTCATTGAAAAAGTCTCAAAGTGACTTGAGAAGATAAAGTGCAACACACAAAAGTAATTTAGAGCCATTTTTTTAAAAAAGAAAACCACAACACAATAAAAAGTATAAAATATATATGATGCTCGACCAGTAACAGATTAATAAGAACAAGTCCCACCCCACTAAAAGGTGAGCGCCACCACAGAAGGCAACTTAATTACCAAAGTCCTGGGTAAACAAGGTATTTGCCTGGCACCTAAAGACTGAGAAGGATAATGCCCTGCGAAGAGCATTCCACAAATTGGGGGAGTTCACCACAGAAAAGATCTGCTCTTGTGTGGCCATCCTTTGCACCTCCCTTGGGTGGGACACGTGGAAAAGGGCCTCTGATGAAGACCACAGGGTCAGGGCTGGTTCATAAAGGAAGGTCCATGGTCTGGCTGCTGCTGATCTCAGTTGCAGCACTTACCTGTCAGTGATCCACACTACTGTTTCAGCTCCCAGATATTTCACATGTTACTCTGTGTTGAGCATTAGGATGTGCCAGCAACCTCAAGCCCAAAGCCCTTATGTAGCCTTGTGTACATCAACCATTGGGGTAGAACAGGACATTGTTCCTATGCACAATCCATAGGTTTTTGCACCACAGCAGCAAAACGTGCTTTGTAAATTGGATTTTCAAAGATTTATGATCATGTGCAGCACTGTAGCTAGGAAACCACTATTCATTATCACAGACAGGGATGCAGGTTACAGAAGAAAATCTTTGAGTAGGTCTTGCTGTCCTAAATACTACTAAAACTCTGAAAATTATGCCTTGGGTTTTTATAAGCCTGGAGCTGGGGGGAAAGCAACTCCAGTCTCAGATTTATTTATTTTTTTAAACCCCATATTAAGGTACTAAAGACACTTAACTCTCTTAAACAGTTTAAGTCCTAGAGTTTATTTATTTTCTGCTCCTCATGATCATGTTGCTAAAACAAATCTTGGGCAGAATGTTCTGGTTTGAGGCCTTATATATTTGGGTTCTAACTCCTATTAAAATGGATTGATGTGATGTCCTTGTTCATATCAATGGATCAATGCGGTGTGGATTTCATGGGAGCCGACTCTGACTCTTCCTCGGTGTATTAAATGTATAAACAAAGAGTTTGGTATAGAGTAGCACTGCTGCCTTGGGTTCCACAGAACGAGACTTAAAAGTAGTTCAAGCAATACATTTATAGAACCCTTCGATAAATGTGCAAACATTTGACCTTCGCAGAATATTTCCCTTGTTTGAACTGTGTAAAACTTGAAGGCCTACCCACATTCATCAACAGAGGTTAGGTATCACATTACCAAATATGTGGACCTTTTCAGGGAATCAAACAGCACGCTACTTGTGCAGAACCTAAACATCTTCAGTTAAGATTGTACCTATATTTAAGGGTTATTATGTTTTTTCCAGGATCCAAACTGCAATATTTTATTGTTGGGAAATGTGATTCTTCTTCCAGACAGTGTATATGTCTGCTATGAAGTATAATAATACAATATAATATATAATATATAATATATAATATATAATATATAATATATAATATATAATATATAATATATAATATATAATATATAATATATAATATATAATATATAATATATAATATATAATATATAATAAACTATGGTGGCACAAGTCTCACAAAACAACAACTGCTGGCTTGTTCCATCCCCCACCCAATGCCCTGTGAGGAGAAAGTAGAGGGCAAGGCAGGCAGGCACAGAGAACATCAGGCCTGCTCCAACTCCCAACAGGGCCAACGGACACCATCTGCCCTGTGAAGAGGAGGAGGATTGTGAGGGAGGGAGGCCTAGACAACCACAGGGCCCTGCTCCAGTCAGCTTGTCCTCAGTTTTTGAACGTTTCAGAACTCAAACGGTCTACCAGAATGGATTACGTTCGAGAACTGAGGTACCACTGTATATAAACACAATTGATAAACAAGCAAGCAAGCCAACAAACAAACTGCAACGCTCAGGGGCCCTAGCTCAGTGGGAGAGCATCAGTTTTGCTTGCAGGATGTCCCAGTTGCACCAGGAGAGAACCCTGTCTGAAATCTCAAAGAACCACTGAGCTTGATGGACCAATGGCCTGTGACTCAGTATAAGGCAGCTTCCTGTGTTCCTAGTCATTGGATCCTGCATGATACAGCTAGTGGCAAAATACAGTGGTACCTCGGGTTAAGTACTTAATTCATTCCGGAGGTCCGTTCTTAACCTGAAACTGTTCTTAACCTGAAGCACCACTTTAGCTAATGGGGCCTCCTGCTGCTGCTGCACCGCCGGAGCACGATTTCTGTTCTCATCCTGAAGCAAAGTTCTTAACCCGAGGTACTATTTCTGGGTTAGCGGAGTCTGTAACCTGAAGCGTAGGTAACCTGAGGTACCACTGTACATGACTTCCCCCATCTTGTTTACACCAAGTGGTTGTTGGTTTAAGGGGAAAATAGGTATATATAGAATCATATATGTGTCAATATCCAAGCTTGGGACAAGTATTCTTTGGTTAGAGAACCCCTGCAGAGATTTAAAATCACAAAACATGCAGCGAAGTGTGGAAATATAGTCTGTAAAACCTTAAAAGGTGCCCTTTAAAGTGAGTTCCAAAATGTTCCTCTTCCCTCAGGAAAAAGACTGTATGTTTGGCAAATTAAAAATGGGTTACTGACAAACTCTCCATAGGTTCAGATTTATGTGCTTTTCCATACAGCATCCAGAAAAAGTAGCACAGGCAGTAAAACTTGGCTTAGGTGGAATCTACACACATATTAAAAAAAAGTTGTGAAAATGCTTTTTTAAAAAACATTTTGAAAAAATGTTGAATTTGCCATAGCTCACAATCGCCATCTAGTATCACATTTGTATAATGCACTTTACAACACACTTAAAAAGTTTTATTTCCAGCTGTATAGCTTTGTCTCAAGTTACAATGGTGAAAATTCCTAATTATTAGTATAGGAACTCAGAGTGACTGCAGGAGCCATGTGGTCTAAGCTACAGAAACCATCTCAGACCTCCTCACCCTGAGTTCATCAGGTATATTGAAGGAGGACAGTAGGCTTGATTGCCTAGTTCCTGTCAAGCTAAGGGAAGTGACTTAGTCTAAGCCTGGCAGGACAACTTACTCTATGGTATTAACCTTTTCATGCAGTAACTGAATCAGGTGGTAGATGCTGGGAGCTGCTCCTTCTAAGCCTTTTTAGGAGGACTGTGTATGCTGCACAGCCTGAATTGCCACCGCCAAAAGGAAAATTGGCCTGATGGCTCAAGACATCGTCCCATTCCAAGCACTGAAGGTGGCTCCTGTAATACATGGAATGGGATAGACTTACTATATTTTCCTTCGGGCCAGTTCTGGTCTGGTCTAGCTGGACTCCTCATCTTCTTATGAAGCTCACATTCCTCAGCAGTGGAAAGGGGGAATTACACTGGACACTACATGGGTGTCCACCAGCATCTAAGCTGCACTCACAGTTCCAATCCAGCCAAGGGAATCCACTCATGGATTTGCTGGATTTGGAGAGATACTAGCCAAGGGTTTCTTGTTAAATTCACACCTGTTCACAACTAACTAAAATGGAAGGAGTTATTTCATCAATAGCCCATTGGCTTCTGTAAAATAGAACCTAGTACAACCTTTTGTTACCGTTTCATTACCTGCAATCCATCTGTACTCTTTCAAAGAGTAAAGCTAGTCCTGCATTTCACAGATATAAGTCATCTAAGGGCTTACTTTCCCCCACCCACACAGCTGCAGCTTAGAACATACTTTCAGGAGTGTTCTGTTTGCAAGACCAACACTTAAGTATTAAGTGCCTGATATATTTCTGTGGAACCATTATTTGCTTCCAAATAGAAGGGGAAATGGTATTGCTATGATCATAGTAGTTACTTTAAAAGTGACAGAGTGGAGGGATAAGTGAGACAAATTAAATGGTGAGAGATAGCTTTCTGAGAAGCAGTTCACTACATTTGGTCATGCAGTTAAGTATAAGGCTTTTAGCCCCTAATCACGGAGCAGCAGCTGAACCAAAAGAATCAGATTTAATACATCAGGTCAGATATAAACCACAGTTCCAAAGTCACCCATCAAATACAAGCCTTCTCCCGATGTGGATTAACTTCCCCCCCTATCTATATGCCTAGAGCGAATGGAGAACAATCACAAGAGCTTGCCTTTCAAATACTGTTCAAATTCTCATCATATTCCATGTAACAAAACCATCAGGTATTAGAAGTGTTAAATCAACTTCTACTTGTCATCTTCTTTTAGGGTTGCCAATCATATTTCTGGTGGGGCATGGATGCCTTTTAACAGCTTCTTGGAAGACCCATATCTAACTTTTCCTCTCTTGTGGTGACAAACTGAGAGGGAAAGAATTACCTACAATATTTTGGCCTTTCAAACAACCATTGAAGTCACAGGAGCTCTGCAATGAAAGGGTTTTTTAAGGTCAACACTATCTACTCCTCTGCTGATCTCCTCAAGTATTTGGGGTCCATATTTCTTGGACTCTGTGCTCTTGCACAATCACTATGGTCTCCTGCATCCTTCCCCAACTTTGTGCCAGGCAGGTGTTTTGGACTTCAATTCCCAGCTTCCTTGACCATTAGCTGTGCTGGTTGGGGTGATGGGCATTGGCGTCCATATATCAGGGGGACATAAGGTTGAAGAGGACCATCTAAATAGAAACATCAAGTGCAGCGCAGAGGTATTCCTGATGGCTTAGGCCCAGTGTAAGCACATGGCACATTTAGGCAAACCCTAAAAAGGCCTATTGTAGCTTTCACTGGCATCCTTCATTTAAAGAAATAAGGAAATATTTCAGACCCACCCCTGAGAAGAGTTCGGGTAAGTGATGTCACTGCCCCTGCTGACATCTTTATTATCCCAATGTCTCAGTGCCCAACCCCCAAAGTATACTACATCAGGACACTGTCATAGTCCAAAACATCTGGAGGGCACCAGGTTGAGGAATGCTGGCGTACAGGAGTGCAGCCTTAGCACTGTTTCTATGGAGAAGTCATTACTTAAGTATCTCTGCAGATATATACTTTGCAACAGTGTCCAGGTGTCTTCCATAATCACAATCCATGTCAGGAAAGGAAACTTTACTCTTTGCAGGTCTCTTTGCATGCTATACATTCCTTAGGGCCATTATTATTCCACAAAAAGTAAAATGCCCTAAATACTGTACAGTGGTACCTCGGGTTACATACGCTTCAGGTTACAGACTCCGCTAACCCAGAAATAGTACCTCGGGTTAAGAACTTTGCTTCAGGATGAGAACAGAAATCGTGCTCTGGTGGCACAGCTGCAGTGGGAGGCCCCATTAGCTAAAGTGGTGCTTCAGGTTAAGAACAGTTTCAGGTTAAGAATGGACCTCCAGAACAAATTAAGTTCTTAACCTGGGGTACCACTGTATTGAACTTTAACCCTTAAATAATAGCAAAGCAGTTGCGGCCCATCACTGAGAAGAGAAGCAGCGGGTGACATCTCGATGTGCCTCAGTGCATTCTGGGGAGGAAGATGGCGGAGGCAGCTCCAAAGTACTCAAAGAACTTCTGTTCACAGCACTGCGATGAGGAAGCCCATCACTACTGTTCTATCACCACCACCCTTACCCATCAGTCCCTACAACTGCTGCTCACCCTTCTGCCCCTGGCCTGCTTGCTATGCCCACTAAGGTAGCACGGTGTGTGGGTGTGGGTGTATGTAAGGGAGGGAGTGCTTCACCAGGGTGGCAGAGGGCACCTTGCCTCAAGCTTGGTGCTGGGCATGTGATGCCTGCTCTAGCATACTCCCTCTGCCCAGTACACAATACAAGTTAAAACCAGGAAGTTTGGGGGAGCAGCTATCGCAAAGCATTTACAGAACGCATGCCCCAGACACTCTCCTCTCTCTCTCTCTCTCTCTCTCTCTCTCTCTCTCTCTCTCTCTCTCTCTCTCTCTCTCTGTGTGTGTGTGTGTGTTAATCTCTGTTTTCTAGGGGCTGAATTCTCTGGGGAAAACTGTAATCTTGGTTTTTTTTAACTCCACAATTGTATTTTTCTTTGAGACATCCACTTCAAATCAATGCTAAGGTTCCAATTAAAAGAGTGGTTTGTGAGTGAGCTGTGCTTCTGAGCTGGTGTTACCACATAGTGAAACTTATTAGCAGTTTCATATAAAGTGAGAAATGATATGCAGGAAGGTGACAGAAGCCTTTGGCGTTGAATAAACTGCACTTAGTTTACAATGGCTCCCGTCAACTCACATGTGAAGATCTCCTGTGCTCGAACAAGTGGCTGTGCTGCTGGCTAATGGAAGAGAGAGTGGCAGTGAGTGGGCTCCAGAGTCAGTCCCCTCCCCATGTAATGGTTGTTCAGCACTATCAGAGGTGATAGCACCACCTGACCATTTCTGACCCTTAGAAGACGCATCCAAGCATGTGGGAAATAACACAAAAAGAGTTTTAGTGCACCGTGCTATATAAAACACAGGAATGTGACTTATATTGTAAGTTGCTTTGGGTTTACTTTTTGTTTTTAAAAAGTGACTAATAAATAGAAAATAATAATAATAATAATAATAATAATAATAATAATAATAATAATAATAATAGACACCAGGAGTGGAGAACCTGTGGCTCTTCAGAGGCTGATAGCAACCCTGCCCAGTATATAAAAAAATTAAACTCTGCCAGTTCTTTAAATCAGAGGCTATATGTTTTAAAGTTGAGTCATGGTTCAGCCTGAATATTTTTCTTTCCAATTTTTAGGCTGCTGTAACCCTAAATAACTTTAAAATGTTGAACATACTTTGATACCTGTCAGCCATTGATGCTCTAATTGAATTCTAGGAATAATAACATTTCAGAAAAGTGATTCTGATTTATCATAATTTATATGCAGTCCAGGGACCACACCAAGAGAGTCAGTGCTGTTATTAACTTGTGGCAAGTAGACTCCGGGCTTCGACTGATATTTTAAATGAAATCCAAAGACAAATAAGGGGTGTATATGAATCCACTGCTTGCTACAAGGATCTTCCATATTACACAGAAACCTTGTTTGATGCGAGGACTGGAAATATGTAAAAGCCCCTCAAGAACTTCCTTTCATTGTCTTGGCACTGTTTTTGCTTTTGTAGACATTCATCAGTCATTTTCCTTGAAAAGAAACCACCCAAGACTGTTTTGTCACTTTAATGAAATCTCAGCAGGGACTCACACTGTATGCAGAGCATCGTGCTATGGCTACAACTGCTGCGTGGTGTGGGGAGGGAGACGATCAGCCTCTCTCACCATGGTGCCCTCCAGATGTTTTCAGCAGCAACTTCCACCAGCCCCAGTAGCATCACTGTACTCCAAAACATCTAGAGCAGGGGTCAGCAACCTGCGGTCCACGGGGGTTGTTTAAATGGCCCACAAGCTGCTGCCGCCCCCGAACTGAGCCACCCGCTTGGTGAGTCCCCACGTGCTGCGCTTAAACGGCACAGCGTGGAGCGAGGACTCACTTCCGCGGCACCAGAAATCACATCTGTGCAGACGCGATCCAGCCTACGGAGCGATCTCCACGGGAGTGAACTGGCCCAGGCGAAGTAAACCTTGCCGATCCCTGATCTAGAGGGCACCAGGTTGGGGAAGGCTGGTACACATCATCCCGTAGCTCTACTTGGAAGCATATCATGTTGGCTACTTATAGAACTTGCTGGGCAGCAAGCCTGGTCAAGAAAGGCTGGCGACTTGTTAGTTGATTAAAGGCTCAAATTCTCTCTGGATCTTGCTACATTCTTAGTTTCAATTTGTAGGCACCTGTTCCAAATGAGAATGGTGTCTCAAATAGCCACTATTTGCTAGGAGCTGGACAAGGTGGAAGCAGCGTTGGTGGGGGAAACTATTGATCATTACCTACTGACAGAGAGCCTTCTCAAGGGCTGATTCAAACCTATCTGGGAAAGAGATTGCATGCTTTGGTGAGAAAAGAAAAAGGGGCCATATGAGTGGGTTGCTGCTGTTTGGAAATATAATTTCTCAATTTCATTTCCTGGTCAGACAGAGTGCCCTGCTCAGAAATGAAACTCAAGATACCCAATCCTTTCCATAACACATTGCTTAAATGTTAATTGTGAACTTATGCTTCAAGGAAACAAGAACAATTAAAATTTATCTACTTGGGGTGGAACTCTGCTGAAAGCAGTATTAAAATTTGAGGAAGCCAAGTCTGACCTTCAAAAGTTTTGGGCAGGCTGAAATGACTGGGTCCACAACCAAGCAGAAAATTAAGCACACTCAAGCCAGTTGTTGTTGATGTCCTTAAGGACATTAATATATTTTCTCCAGTTGCTTGATATACATGTTGGCTCAACAGAAAGAACCAACCTGTTTTTATTATAGACATTTTTACATTTGATTTCTTATTAGTATTTTTCCACACACAAAATGTATCTGGCTAAAAGGCAAGTGAATTTCATCTTGAAAAACAAATTAAATCCTATCCCAGTTGTTCATGTACCTTTTCATAAATGATCAAAGGTGCCACTATTTTTCTGATTTAATTACCAAAAGAAATCTTTCCCCATAGTAATGTAATTGCTCTTTTTTGTAGGACAATTACAGGGATGGTCTTTCCATTCAATTCACATTTATCAACAACTGTAGGTATTTCTTTAAAGTCAAACAAAAATGTTGAAGGCTGCAGTCCTATGGAAACGTACCTAGTAGTAAGCTCCATAGAACTCAATGGGTTTTACAGATGAGCTGACATGCATAGGATTGCTCTGAAAAATACCAAAAGGACGCCCTTAGATAAGTTAATCCTGTGCATTTATTTGAATGTAAATCCTTTTGAACAATGGCTGTGTACACACACCCATATATCCTACATCCAGTGCTCTCCCACTGCTTGCTTCAGACGTTGTGTACACAAAACAATAGTCAAATTCCACATCTATGCGTATCCGTATCCAGGGCTCTCTTTTTTTGTGACAGTACTCACTAGTACAGAATACCAGCACTTCTTTTGCTGCCCATGGCAGCCATTTGTTCTGACACTCACAGCACTTTTATCAATATATGAGTACTGGCACATAATTTTGTTTTTTACCAAAATAAGAAAATCACTGCCTGTATATATTCTGCCATTCCCACAGTGTTCTCATGCATTCCCCCTCCCCCAATAGCTTTCATCTGAATCGAGAAAAAGAACGTTCTAGCTACATATTAAGCTAGTCATGTATACATAACCCTTGTACAGCGTTCCAAGTTTGTATGCAATATTTTTTATCAGGATTTTTATGAAGGTAATACGAAAGCATACTAAGAACAAGGCAAAAATTAAACAGTAAAGAACGGTCAAACCAGATAGCCTCAGGATGGATACCGAAAGTAACCAGTGGGGGAAAAAATATCAAGTATACCATATATTACATAAATTAATCACTTTTTTTTAACCTGCATGGAAAAACAAACGCATTGGCTTCCAAATTAACAAACATAAGATCAGTCTGTTAGAGGTGAAATAAAATTCCCTATGCAAATAATAGCAACCACAGAGGTCTATGTTGTAGAAGAGATATTTTGTTCCCAGAGAGTATACAAATCTAGCTAACTTCCACTGTTAGGCTAAAAATCAAACCTGAAAATCAAGAGTGTTGCCAGGCCAATTTCAGAAGGATTAAACATTATGTTGTGTTATTAGTATGTCCTTTAAACTATATCTAGCAGATTATTTATTAGGAAAGTATTAGCAATAGAAGCCAAAGTCACGTTTCCGATAAGATGTGTCCCAGTGGAAAATTTGAATTTCCCACCACCGCTGTGGCTGCCCACCAAACCCACCACCTCAGTAATTTTCACCAAATTGGATCGTTTTGGGCTCTTGAATTTAGTCAATTTCATGTATCACGTAGCACTTTTAGACGGTGAAGAGGCAACCATGTCAACAGCGGTATAACGGAAGCAAAGGGTAAGTATATTTTCCCCTTGCCTCAACGGAACAGTTTATCCGTGAGACGTATATGTGTCGTCATTTTTCAGACAACCACAAGCAAAGGTGGTCTCAAGTTCAACAATTTCCAGGTGGGGACTCAGGCGTGCAGGATCACTTTGGCTTAAGGATTTGTGGCCGGCCACTTTGAGAACAGGATGCCAGACTAGATGGGCCATTGGCCTAATCTGGCAGGGCTCTGGACACACTTTTCTCTCTTAAAATCACACCTGCAAGCCAAACCAGTGAATCAAGACCAGTCAGAGCTGATTTGGATTTGGATCAGCTGATGAAATGGGTTGTGAACTTGCCTGAGTTCTGAATTTTCCCACCTCAACATTTATTTTTTATTTATTTTTTACTGATTATAAGTTCAGACCTGGGTGGTGCATACTATGAAAGGAACATGCTGTTAGCTCTCCTTCTCTCAAATAACATTTGGGCAGGTGGCTTTGCAATTAATTTGGATAATATACCTGAATGGAAGGGAGAGAGGACTTTCCCTCTTTGCTATTGGGTTCTGTTGGGAGAAGGTCAGATCCCTACAGACGACTAGATTAAGGAACAGATAACACTTAAGCTTCTGCTTTATTCTCCTTACTTAGCACAGCATGTTTTTCTAGGGAGTCTTGTCTCTCAGTCTCTTTACAACACTGTCTCTGATCTCTTTTCCTCAGTATCCTGCTGTGTCAAGGGAGTGCGAGAGAACTCTCCCTGAACTCCCCACCTGTTTTATGGGATTGAGCTTTGAGGAACAGAGACAGCCATCACGTGATCTGTGTTCCAAGCACTTGAAAGATGCATTCCACTGTCATTTTCTCCACCAATGCTCCTAACTTATGTATGAGGGTATATATATTACAAATGGCCACATTTAAGAGCACCCATGCTGTCAGCAATCACATTTTAAAAATGCAGTAGCCACTTTTATAATTTTCTATTTGAGCAGATGCCTTTTTACTCAAAGCCATTTTTGATGTTTGTATTCTGTTTTTGCTACTATGAAGGTTGGAAGCAGATGGTTTGTTTGCAGAAAAGGAGAGAGACTTAAATTAAACCATGACTAACCTGTCCTATTCATTTTAGCAGGACTTAAGTCCAACTTAGTATGGATTCAACCCATAGTTTTTAAATGATGTGTACTATTGTTTCTTTTGTTTTATGTTGTTAGGATTGTGCTTAAATTTGTGGTTGCATGGAAGGAGAGAAAGAGAGATGGACAGGAACATGTCACTGTGAATTCGATTTTATTACAAAAAGTTGGAGTGTACATGCCTAAAAAAATAAAATAAGTGAAATTACATGTGTTCTGAATTTTATTTGACTCAGTACCCTAAAATAATGCTAGGGAAACTGTGGCCCTCTAGATCAGTGGTTCTCAACCTGTGGGTCCCCAGATGTTGTTGGACTACAACTCCCATCATCCCTGAGCTCTGGCCTTGCTAGCTAAGGGTGATGGGAGTTGTAGTTCAACAACATCTGGGGACCCACAGGTTGAGAAAGGCTGCTCTAGATCCTGTTGGACTACAACTCCCATCATCCTTGATCACTGGCCAAACTGGCTGAGCTTGATGGGAGTTGGAGTCCTCCAATATCTGGAGGGCCGCCCCATCCCTGCTTTAAGATCTATGCAGCAGCATCCTTCCTGGCATGACTATAGCCACACACATGCAGAGAGATCACAAGAATGCCCAATATCCTCATCCACCCTTATTCTTCCTTCTCATGAGTGCATGAGCAGTACATGGAATGGAAGGCCAGTGCACTTTTCTGTCCAGGATTTTAGTTGATCTTAAAACCAAGAGGGAGGAGGCCCATAACGGTTCAAAATATAATTCGTACACAATTTTCTACTGAATAGAATACTAATATTTTCTTTGCCTTAACACTGAAAACTAACAGAACTTCCCTCCAAACTAAATGAATCGCCAATGAATCTGATAAGAATCCAAATGCACACAAGCGTACACTCAGATGTGGGTGGGTGGTGGAACAACCTTTTCCTGTATTTGAATAACTGAAAATATGAACCAAGACAGAATTTCATGTGCTCCTTCAGTTTATCAGCTTATCAGGTGCTGAGAGGGAGCCACAGTGGAAACTTCAAAAAACCACACATATAGGGCAATTCCTTTATCAGGTCAATCAAAGTGTCGCAAAATAGTGTGCAAGCTATCAAATTCTCCACTGTAAACAAAGCTGAAGTGAAAAGAGAGAAAATCTTGGCTAATGATTGCACCTTGATGCACTTTTGCTAACATAAATACTGACGGTTATCCCTTTATTCCTGGTTTCCACCCATCGAGGAACCTGTGTCTTTCACCGAAGGATGGAGACAGGCTAGGGAATCCACCCCCACCCCCGATTCAACCAACATTATGCTTCTTGTTCCCCGCAACACTTGTTACAACTTGGTGCCTCCAAAGCATCTAAAGGGCCTCATTTGAATGTGTGCTACCTTCTCCCAAATTCTGTCATGGGAATCTCACCAGATGCAGATCCAACCAGGAACCAAGGGGCGAAGACCTCCAATCATGGGCAGGGAAGTTCAGATGCAATCATGCCTCAGCATCACTGGCAGTATGAAGATCTGCTGGGGGGGGGTCCTGCTTCCCTTGCTCCTCATCTGAGGAGACCTCAAGTTTGAGTTCCAGGAGGACTCAATCCTGGCAGATGGTGAGGCGTTGGGGGCACTCTTCCAAACTATTTGCCAGCACTGCATTCAGGTGTCCAGCTTTAATTTACAGTTTATTAAGCATAGGTTAAATCCTTGCTCCCCTACTAATACTCTTTGTTATCACATTACTCACCTAAATTAGTCCCCCCCCCCCCGAGTTCAAAATGTTTAGCTCTAATGTTTTCAAAGGACCTGGTTCAAATTCAATATTTGAGATATGTGCAGTGCTTTTTCTCCAGATAAAGAGGTGCCCGAACTCACCATGAAGACCTCCCTTGTTCTCTTATAATGGCAATGGTGCCCATCTGAGAGGTGCAGGAACTAAGTTCCGTTGAGTTCCAACTAAAAAAAAAGCCCCGGATATGTGGAACTGACATACAAAAGTGACATAAATGTTGTACCAAAGAGCATAACTTTGTGCTCATCCACATTTATCTTCTTCCCCGCAGAAACCT
Organism: Podarcis bocagei; assembly: GCF_964188305.1. Classification (NCBI taxonomy): domain Eukaryota; kingdom Metazoa; phylum Chordata; class Lepidosauria; order Squamata; family Lacertidae; genus Podarcis; species Podarcis bocagei. Next base: position 31,795,967 of record NC_138129.1, read on the forward strand.
GTGCTTTCCTGGTTCATGTTTGAGTCCTCCCCCCCCCCCCACTTTTCTCAGGAAAACACAATATTTAATGCAGAATCAGAACCAACAGCAATTTGGGTTTTCTATGGATTGCTGTTCGCTCCAATTCAAGGATAAAGAGTGGGTTTTCATGGGGAAAGTATCAGGGGCAAGGGTTGGGAGCAGACCCATGCCTAGAAATGCAAAACAAAGATAAGTGTAGATGAGCCCATAGTTATACATATTGTTTTTGTATGTTTTATTTTTATTTTTAACTTATCAAACACATAATCCCAGAGCAGGGTACTTAAAATATAAAATCAAACTAAAAACACAACAATTCCAGTAAAAGCATTTAAATGATAAAATCAACCAATCTCATCTCCACTCAAAATCCAGTAGCAGAATGTGTCAAAAACTCCATATGATTTATAGCCTCGCTAAAGAGGTCTGTTTTTAGCTGGACTGAAAACCTACCAATGTTGGCACCGGCCGGATTTCAAGAGGGAGGCATTAAATGTCATTTTAAAAAGAACACATGGGGTGGATCCAGACTTTGCTCCTGCTGGGGAAGGAGAAGCAGCTTTCACGGACTCCCCCTCCTGCCCCACGTAGGCCCCGAGCACCACCTCCCACACTGTTACTGAAGGCTGGGGGACTTTCCACAACAGTGTGGGAGGTAGCGCATAAGGGAACATGGGGAGGGGGAACTGGGAAAATTCACCTCCGTCAGCAAGATCCCTCTAGTGTATCAAAAGCCTTCTGTGGACAGTAGGAGACCCTCTGCCCACAGAGGGTAAACTATGGATTCAGTGCAATATCTTTTAAGCAGGCATATCATACATTCAAGAGGGAGGAAAATCTTAAATAATGTGCTGCTTTCCCATTTATTTTTATAACTACACCAAGGCTAAGCCTTGTCTCTCTTAAAACAACAGTCACATCTCAGTATTACAGGACAAGTAACTTCACTGTTGATGTGTGCTTCAGAAGGAAAACACGTTACTGAAACTTATTTTGCAGATGCCAGATTTAGCACATCGGTTATTTTTCTGTAAATCTTTGTACTCTGGGCTTTCAAACAATACAGGAACTGTGTGAGTCAGAGCTTAGTAAGCGCCTTAACATGGTGTCCACATAAGGTGTGTGGGAGGAGGGCTGGGTATTATGACATATATTAATAAACCTCAGCACGTAACAGACAACGACCGTGGCATTCACCGCTTCAATGTATATGTTGCTGAGGTGAGGAATCAGAACTATAGAAGAGCAAGGTGATGCAGAGGTGAGGAATCACAACTGCATAACAGCACGAGGGCGCAGAAGGGTCAATGTGCAAGCTTCTGCTGAGTTGAAGCCGCGGGGAAATATTTCTACTGAATGTTAGAAATTCCTATGGGCACTGGAATCCCCAGATGAGTTCTCAACTGCAGATTATTCAAGAGGTAGATATTAATCAAGACTACAAACCTATTTCCCAGTGGAGGGTGGCCAATTAGGGCAAATGGGACACTTAACACACATTTTGCAAGTCCTGGGAGATTTGGCATTAACTGTGTCAGGTGGGTATCTGGATGTAGGTTGGGGCACAGAAATACCCTTCTCTGTAGGCACACTTTTGGAACTCTCTTCAGAGGGAGGTCCATCTTCCCCACTTCTTTATAGTCTTATCACCAGCATGTTAAAGAGCCTCCTTTTCTGGAAGGTGCTTGGTTTGCTATGATGGGGAAGGGGCAGATAAAGGGGTCAGGTCTTCTCCCCCTTTAATACCTTGTCATGTCATTTATTATGCACACTACAGCTGCTGAAAGCCAATCTTCTACATAACTATTAAAGATACAGGAGCCTTGTCCTCTTTTACATCTGCCCGCTCAAAATGATGGTAGTTTTCTTGGCTCTTGTACTGCAGTTCTTCAGATTCATTTAGTTGCTGCTTTTAAGCGTGTAAATTATTTTGAAGACTTGATATATACACCCACATGAAACTATTGAGTTGGCAATAATTGGTATGGGACGAGTTTTACTGAACCAAGACAGGATGAACGGTAACAAATTTTAAAAAAAATCATCTGGCCAGAGAACTCATTTGCCCTTTGCACAACCAGGCTGTGTGTATGTAAAAACACAACCACATCTCATTTCAGTTTGGCATCTGTGCTTCACAACAGACCTTCAGAGATTCAAACATTTGCTGAACATCCTAGAATTACTAGAGCAGGTTATATAAAACATCTCACTTTTAAAACCCAGGCAAACTTTGTATGGCTGGCAATTAGGAAATCTGCCTCCATTTGGAGTCAGAAACCCAAAATTGAGAGGCCTGGTTACAGCATTGCCAGGTTCAAGTTGCCTGAAATGACAAGAGAGTCTGTTTTTTGGGGTGTGTGTTGTTTTTTTAAAGAAAAGCAAGAAAAAGAAAAATTCTGAGCGAGACAATGCATTTAGTCAAATAAATAACTTCATTCCCAGGGTAGAATGGATTTTGTCAAAAGCTTTTCTTCATTCTGTCAAAAATGAAAAAAGAGTGAGCAGCCCTTTCATTCTGTCAGCACAATGGTATTTGTTCAGGTTTCTTGCTTCATTCTGTGTAAGAAATGCAGTTGTCAAGCCCCATGCAGTGAACTGCACCTCTCTCAGCCAGCACAGCAGCAGCCAGACCCCTGCTTCCTTCTGGGGGAAAGAAAAGGGTTTTCCTTCTTGATCTGAGCACAGTTACCTCAGGTTGGCCATTTGCTGATGTGCAGGGCAAAAGCATTCAAAGGACATACAGGAAAACAGCAAGGATATGTATACTGGGTTCCCTAAACAACAACTGTTTTAAAAAATGATATGGTGATCATATTGACAACAACAACAATACTGTAGTTTTGAGCTGACCTCTCAAGCTTCTGGAAAATGCTTTGTCTTTCTCCAAGAAACACTGGAGTTTGCAAAGGCAACCTTCCATAAACATCTACCTATAAACTTTTTTATTAAACAGCCAAAGAGTTTCAGTGAACAGGATTTGTGTGAGATAAATAACAATTCAGCAGCATCCTTTAAATGGGATGATGGGCCATCACAGCCTCTTGAGCTGAATTAGGCCTAATTTAGAAGTGATGCTGGGTGTGTAAAATAAAGTTACCAATGTGAGATCACACTGACACCTGGTTGCTGGTTTCTGCACACATAAGACTTGTATGAACAAGGCTGGGACTAGAGAGGCCATAGCCCAGTGGTACAACATTAAACTGTTCCCCAGTTCAATCCCTAACATCTTTTGGCAGAGTTGGGAAAGTTGGAGACACTAGAGAGTCACTGGCAATCACTCTAGACAAGACTAAGCTAGATGGACCAATGGTCTGAAATAATAATAATAATAATAATAATAATAATAATAATAATAATAATAATTTTTTTATTATTTATTTATTTATTTATTTATTTATTTATACCCCGCCCATCTGGCTGGGTTTCCCCAGCCACTCTGGGTGGCTCCCAATTGGATATTAAAAACACAATACAGCATTAAACATTAAAAACTTCCCTAAACAGGGCTGCCTTCAGATGTCTTTTAAAAGTAAGATAGTTGCTTATTTCCTTGACATCTGCTGGGAGGGCGTTCCACAGGGCAGGGGCCGCTGTTGAGAAGGCCCTCTGAAAAAGTAGCTTTCTATGTAAGCTCCCCTTCAGTGGATTATTTATTTTGCATGTCCAGCATCCCATATAAACCAGACCTCACTGTCGGGTGGTAGGAGTTTGAATCTAGGAACATCTCTAGAGGACATTGCAATGGCTACTCTTGATCTAAGAAGCGAGAGAGTAAAAATTCTGTGGTAGCACCGTGAAAGATATCCAACACACTTGAGTTACCCTTGATTTAGTCTTCTTGGAGGAGTCAGTATAGGGGCAATTCCTATAGTTTAATTTAACTTTATCACTTCCTTGACATATATAAAATAATTGAGAACGTTGTCTTGTATCCTAAATTGCCCCCCTGCAAGAGGAAGGGCTCTTTCCATTCATGGCAGGGTCTATGATTCACTGGAGGCTCCTGCTGGCAGAAGGGATTGAGGTGATTTTCATCAATTCCCACTTATATTTATGGCCCACCTCCCCACATTCCAGCTCCCATTGTGCTCCAGAGGCAAAAACCACATCCCACTTCTTCTGTCAGCAGACACATTCTGTGGGTGGAGCTCCAGATGTTGTTGAACCCCAACTCCCATCAATCCTAGTCTCCATGGCCTATGGTCAGGGATGATGTAGTCTAGTAGCTCTGGAGTGTCATAGGTTTTCCATCCCTGGGATACAGAGAAAGGATTGCTTAAAAATAAAAATCTTTTTGGTTCTATTCATTTGTTCTTTTGATGTATACAATCGGGTATCAAGTCTTCCTTCATATTCCTTTCTCTGCTCTCTCTTCTCAGTAGGTCTGCTCATTTCCTGAAAAATAATTTGTTAACACTTAGCTTTGGGTTTCCTTGCTTATATCACATTCTCTTGTTATTGACAATGCAGTTACTGCTTGATCTTCTCCTCAAGCTTAACATCATGGTATACTCTGATTCTTCCATTTCCACTGCCCCACATGCTCATTTCCTCTCTCAACCTTGCTATTTTCAGCTTGTCAATATGAATAGTTTCTATTCCTACCCCCTGCCACCATAACTAAATTCATTTCCCACACTGATAAGCTTTCTTTTCTTTTCTTTTATTGTAACTACCTGTGTCTACACATGAGCCTTTCCATTTATGGCATATATGATGCTGCACCACCATTTAGAATTTTTAAAATTCATTTTTGAAACTTGTTACTTCAGGCACACTACCACTCGATTCACCCACTGACTTGGTCTAAAAATGCAACATAGGCCCCACACAGGGATGCAAGCTTGGGCAGTCTGTATGGAGGTCCTGGACTACCCAGATGACAAAACTGATGTGGTCCAAAGGAAAGCAGAGCAATACATTTGGCACCAGCTTGGCTGCAGGAGTTGCCAGAAGGAGGCACACAATACGCCATCCAACTGCCTTATGGACCCCACTCCAGATTTGTGTAGGGTTTACTCCTTAGCCTTTTCTTCTTTTGAAGATGTCCCAAAAGGCAGCAGGTACAGATTTTTCCTCAGGGTTTACCTCTGAAGCATTTCTCATGAATGTGTGTAGCCGCAACGCAGTGAAAGTTTAGGATAAGAGTTTTCCTTCTCCTAGATGAGCTACCTTCCCAGGTTGAGGAGCCCCATAAAGCAGTATCATACCACTCATGGGGAGCGTAGTTGTTAAGGGCTCTGAGAGTTGTTAGAAGACCCCAGTCCCCTCACAGATTACTCCAGAGTGTTTTAACAGTCAATCCCTCTTCCTGGAGAATTCTGAGAATTATAGTTCTATGAGGGCATTAGAATCCTGAGAAAGATTGTGTCCCATCAAGCAGCAAATAAAATCTAGTTCTTAAAGGAGCAAGGTTCTAGCCTAGGCCTCTGGCTGCAATGCTCTTTATTGTTTTTAATGAATTTTTGTTGCTTTCTTTTACTGAATGAAACATTTTTTTAGGAAACAGTACAGGTTGAAGTGGGCTGGCTGCAGGTTTATGACCCTTTAGACAAGTTGTTCTCAATGTTGTATGCAGGGGTACAGAAAGGGACACTGTCCCTGCCCACCTGAAGCTGCCAGCCTATGAAAACTAGGTTCAGCTTCTTGCATTTACTTTCAAATGCCTTCTGGCTCATGGTATTCTTCTTTTTCTGTATGATGTCTCCTTGCCCTCCCCTGAAACCTAGCACCAGTAGAGGAAAAATGAAAACCATCATCTCTGTTCTCATCCATGCATCTTTCTCTCTCATTACTCCTTATCTCTGAGTTGCCTTCCCACCTGGTATCTGGCTCTCATCTACTACTATATTCAAGCAATAATTGAATCAGGAGGCAGAGAAAACTACAATCCCTTATTTCCAGGCATGAACTCTCAGAAGCTTCGTTTCCAATTAAGGAGAACCCTCCCTTGACTCTAGCAAGACCTCTGCATCATGATACTCCCATAAGCCTCCTAACACCCCACTCTCTCTTTTATATTGATGGTGCCATTTTGGCTACAGAAACAATGGCCTGAATGTCAGAAATAAATGGAATGATGCCAAAAACAAGTTAGGTTGCAAGTCACACATACATTTAAGGAATGACGCCATAAGTGGATTTAGGGGAGCACAACTGGTTTACCTGCACTGGGCGCCAAGCTGAGAGGGCGCTGTAGGGGGTGCTGAAACAATGACTTAGAATGGAAGGCGAGAAGTGGGGTGGCATTGAATATTGGTGTTGCAAAAGGCACTGTTGACATTTGAAAGCCCAAAGTCCACCACTGATGACACCGTCATTTCACCACATGTCAAACAGTACAGATTGGTCACTGATTGGTCACTCTCCATCTCAATGGCAGTTTTTAAAAAAATGGAACCAAGGGAAGGAGGGACCACCAGGGAAGGCTGATTAAAACAGGGCAATCCCCATTTTGAGTCAGACTTTGCTGTAATGTGCCATTATGAAATGCATGAAAATTCTGGAAAATTGTGTAGACAAAATGTTTTTATGTATGGTTATGTATTGTTTCTAATTCTTTTTTTCTATTCATTTTTTGTAACATTTAATAATAATAAAAAGAAATGCATGAAAACAACTGCTAGGGGGTTTCTGTAATTCACAGCCCTGGTTTACACATAATCAGGATTGTGGAAACACACGATTTAAGCAGTTGGTAACAAGAACACTCTTTATTATCCACTTACAGGTGGAGCTTTCTTGTGGTTGTTTGCTGGCTCACACAGCAAGCCACTACAAAAAACCCCTTGAGACTAACTAGGGCTGACCATTACAGAACCCCTCGAGTGGTTGTTTTCCTACATTGCACCATGACACATTACAACAACCTTGGATTCCAAGGGATGTAGGTCTGCCTTGAAATAGGGCAAATGTGAGGCAGTCTACATTTCAAACAGCTCATTTGGTGTCTCCTACATCCATCTGTAGTGATATCCACTTTTTTCTGTTCTTGTTTGACCTCCTCTGTCCAGGTCTGACAGCTGCACCTCAAGGAGGATATAGCCACATTAGGATATAGCCACATTAGTTCAGAGGAGGATAACAAAGATGGTTAGAGATGTGGACCATCTTTCCCAAAGCTGATATGCATAGGATTGTGCTCTAAGTCTCTTACAATCAGGACAGTGCTTCCACCACCCCTTACATTACAGATATCTAGGTTCCTGCCATGAAAGGGAAAGACAGAATAGCACATAGTAACCCTCACACTTGTGGGGGTTAGGGAAGTGGCAGGGCCACAGGTACTTCCACAGCCCTGCAGCTTATGACAGTTGCAGCTAAAGGTATGGGGGGAGATGATTTGGTGTGATGTTGGGGGGCCACTAGGGGGCGCATTGGAAGATGGCCAACAATACCATCTCTCCGACCCACACGGGGTAATTAAGAGGCTGTTATGGGAGTAGGCAGCCTCCCTTGTTGCCCCAGGGATATGGGGAACACTGCCCTTGCCTGCTGTGCCCATAAATCACCCCCTAATTCGAAAGAAGGGGGTGAGGGCCCTAGGCAGAATGCCCCCATGTGGACCTCGGCTCTCCTGGACGCTGTCTCTGATCGCGCACTAGTTGCAGCAATTTGGAATAATTAATTACAAAAGAAGCAAATGCACATATTTCAAGTGAAGAAGGGGAGTGAAGTCTGCTAATTTAAGTGACCTCTGCGAAAGAAGACGACAGGCTGGAGAAACAGGAATATTTTACGATGAAAATACACCAAAGGCAGGGTATGTTCACAACGGGGCTGAATGGGGGGGGGGAGAAACCTTTTTTACTTTCCTTCTATGTGATTTACAAGAACCCCTCCTCATTAGAACCGTCGTTTGAACTGACCCAAGCAGGATGATTAAGGTCTGTGTGGAGCTAAACTTTAACCAAAAGTATGCTTTATGGAGACCGAGAAGCAATAAGAGCTTTTGGAAATGGCGCAGCAATTAATTCGGAGTCGCCATCTTGCCAAAGGATTTATAGCCGGGAGGAAGAACGGACTTGTTTTCAGACTGCATTCCTAGTGAATCTCCTCAGAGGTTTTGAGAAAGGAGGCAGATTGGTGAAGATTAATGACGCCAAGACTGTTTTGATGTATGGAAGTGATGTTATATGGAAAACGTCTGGATATGGCTACTGGATAAAAAAAATAATATCCACGCAGGATTACAAACTGTTCTAACCACCTTGCGGAGACTATCAGAGGTCACAAACAGAAAGGAAAAATATATGAAAATAACAACAAGAGATGTGGAAAAATAATAAGAAAGGACTGGACAGTACTGTGAACATCATAAGGTTAGATTTGTGGACATTAAAACAGCAGTAAGAAGCAAGAAGTTGATTGGATCCCTTCGGAACTTGAAATATGGGTACCCCCAACAAAAATTTAAAATTCGGCTGTGTAATTTGGAATTTATGTAATTTGGTTTGATTTGATGTGATTGGTCAGTTAATAAAAAACTATTCTTAAAAAAATAAAAGAAATCAGAAAAAAATAGCTATAAAAATAAATAAATAGATAGATAGATAGATGATAGATAGATAGATAGATAGATAGATAGATAGATAGATAGATAGATAAATAAAGATTTGGTGTGATGTTATTGCCATTATGTGACAGCAGTGAGACCAGCTCAGGATTCAGCAGATCCTGTGCTAGCTCAGCTGCACCACTTCTTGTCCTTGGAATGCCCCATTTCAGGGGTTTCAACAGGCTCCCACCCACACATTTGGCAATTGGCCGAGTCAAGAGAGCTGGGTGGAGGGACACATCTGCATAATCCACCCACCCAGCCCGGTGTTAAGATTTGCCTGATATAAACCTATACAAAGCAATGAGTTCCATCATGTAATAGGCAGCGTTCCCTCCAGATTTATAAATTCAAAGGGAAATAAACAACCCTATCTTAGATGTTAAGTGCATAGGAAACAGGAAGGGAATTACACTAAAATCCTGAAAGTCTACTACGCTGTCTATAATAAATTGTTCCTAAACTACTTATGCCCAACTACTGTGACACCACGCTGGGTTTCTCTCAAGCATAATTTGTTCACTCACAAAAACAGATGAAATATCTCGCTATCCATGAAATACTTTCTCCGACAATGTATTTACAAAATATAAAAAACAGAGATCCTAATGACGCAATCTTTCACTGTACTCCACAGTCTTCTGTAGATACTTCTAAGTTTGTTAAATGAATATTATTTTAAAATAAAATTCTAGTTTTACTGCTCTCCAGGGTTTGCCATGGTCAGGGAAATCAGATGGGTCTGACATCTACATTTGTGCAACCACGTTTCTGTGTGAGGCCCTTAATTTTGCCCCAGTGGGCAAGAGAATGGTGACCAGAGGCTGAAATCAATTTGGAAAATTTTGTTTAGAAGACAACAGCGGAAGACCAGGGGGATGCATTTTAGTTTATGAAAGATGTAAGCGTGATCTGCAAATAATAGCAAAGGAGAATCAAAAGCACTTTTCTACACAAATTAATCCCAGGAAATGAAAACATAATGAACAATATATGCAGGCAAAAGAGGGGGGGAAACCATATTGTGTCATTGCTGTCTGCTTCTAGGTGCCAGGCAAAAACATTTTTATTTACCCAAGCTTATGGCTTTTAATTGGGAGATAGTTAGATATGCTGATGGCCTTTGTCATGCTCATCCTTTAAGTGGGGTGCGTAGGACTTGTTCCTTTCAAATATATTGTCAGATGAGCCTTCTAGTTTTGGCTTATTGCTGTTTTTATCTGATTTTAATGTCTTCATTGTTTTATTTTTACCGCATAGGTCACTTTGAAACACTTCAGTGCAAAAATGTGCCTAATTATTATTAATTAATTAATCTGCATTCCGCACATCAGCCGGCATCACATGCCACTGAATGTGCCCTTACAGGAAGCTGTAATCCTTGTTCCCTGGTACCTGTGTGAAACATGGTTGATGTTTCCAATCATGCATTTCTCTTACACGCACCCTTTCTGTTTAGATATGCATTATCTGTACAATGAAAAAGCATTATCCATGAAGTGATGTCCAAGCTGTGGTCCTAGGCACTCTTATGCAGGGGGGAAGGGAATCAACTTAACTCAGGGTCGGTTCACATGGGATTCTGTGAACCAACACATGTGCCGCCAGTTGGCCACAGCAGCTAGTTGTTGTAATATCTGCTAGAGAAAGTCAGAGAATCCCACACTGGGTCTCTTGGCAGTGCCACCACTGCTGCTGCTACTGTAGCTTATTGGGTTTTTCCGGGCAGCAGAGAAGGAAGACAAGGAAATCTCAGTGAAGGTGTAACAAGGATTAAGACCACCTGAGCACTTAAACAGCAAAGCAGGCTACTGAAGACCAGTCTAGATGTGACATTAAATGCACCCTTGCTGCTAAAATGAAATTTTAAAAGATGTAAATAGCAGGCCCTTGGGACGAGAGCTGATAATTATGGAGGTAAGGTAAACATTGTCTCGCTTGCTATGGGCTTTGGCAAAAAATAATGCGGCCATTTGCATTGTGATAAAAATTGCACCTCTGAAGCTGCTTGGAATGAACTGTTTCTGTTGAACAAATCTCTGAGCGCCTGAAAGTAGTTCCCATAATTGCTGGGCGCAGTGCTTTTCTTCTAGAAAAAAAGGTGTTGGTACTTCATACCCTTGAGGACCCCCAGAAAAAAAGAATGGGCTGGGTGAGCTAAAGAATAATTAAATTCAATTTGGGGTAGAACTAAAGTTAAAGTTCATGTTCATTACATTCCCCACTCCCACCAGCAAGAGTTCCAGATGCTTCACTTTTGTTTAAGTCAATCAGACATCAGTACAGCAAGTTAGAAAGCAAAATATGAAGGCAATGTTCAAAGGTTTATTAGGCAGATTAGAAGGAAAAAATGGAAGACATTTCCTGTATCTTCTCTACTGAAGAGATTCTTTCCCAACACCAAGGTAAAACACTAGACCCCATCTACACTACACATTCAAAGCAGTAGAATACCATTTCCGAATCTTCCAAAGAATCCCAGAAACTGTAGTTTGCTAAGGATGCTGAGAGTTGTTAAGAGACCCCTGCTGCATAATTTACATGAAGAAGGCATCCATGCAAATTGGTAGGAATTCACTACATGTAGAATTCTCAGAGTCAGCCCAAGACATTTTGCTGCCTGAGGCAGATGGTTCCTTCACCCCATTCCTTGTACAAAAGCAAACTAGATTAGTAGCTGAATCTTACTTCAGTACAGGACAGTCTCCTTCTCTTCTCCTTAAGGCAGCAGGCTTAGGGGCACACAGCAGGCTGCATGGACACCCAGTTTGTCCGCTCCCTGCAGCTGCTTCACTCCAATGGTAGGGCTGGCCCTGAATGATCTTCAAGGGAGCAGCACTGCACTTTGAAGACATATAGGTTAGGCTCTTCCTGAAGCTGAGGCTCCAATACTTTGGCCACCTCATGAGAAGAGAAGACTCCTTGGAAAAGACCCTGATGTTGGGAAAGATTGAGGGCACAAGGAGAAGGGGACGACAGAGGACGAGATGGTTGGACAGTGTTCTTGAAGCTATGAACATGAGTTTGACCAAGCTGTGGGAGGCAGTGGAAGACAGGAGTGCCTGGCGTGCTCTGGTCCATGGGGTCATGAAGAGCCGGACACGACTAAACGACCAAACAACAACAACAGGTTAGGCTCTGGGAGGAAAAGACCCAATCTGTATATTATTGCTTGACTCTGTGAAGTTAAACAAGCAAACGCCATCTATCCATGCATGTCTTTTGACAGGGAGATAATAAAAGCAGCACTGAAGCAACAATGTCAGGAAGAATGTTCAAGAAATGAAAAGAAACTCCAGACTGTGAATATGAACAATGTCAACTCTACAATACTATTGTAATAGGAAGCTAAAGGAAAAATAGCAAAGAGACGGTTGAATCATGGGCAGAAAATGAATAATGGGTTCATTAGATGCCAATTGATTGATAAAGCTCCATTTATTGAAAGGTCTAATACATGTAGCCAAAATTAGTTTGTGATGTAATTAAGTAAAAAATTACTTAAGCGAATGCATACTTAATTATCTTCGTACAGCCAACTTGTTAGAAATTTCAAGCATTTAATTGCCATTTGATAGAATAGCTATAGCAAGCTAATTAGGTTTCAAATTACGGAATGTGTTAATTGATATTAAATAAGTATGTGAATTGGTATCTAGCTAGCCAGTAAGCTATGGTTATTCCAGAAAGTGCCAATTAAGAACCTAAAGGTCTTTTTCCAAATAGATATTAAATGTAATGCATTAAGGATGTAATTTTCAGCATCTAATTCTTGATCATAACTTATTTGCTGTCTGTATATGCAACTGCAATTTGCAAGCTGGTGTGTACAATGGAAAGGTCTTCTTAATGTACAGAAGACAGATGCTATTCTGCTGAGCTAGGTTGAGCTCTTGGCTGCGTGCACAATTTGTTGTTTTTCGGGGTAGAGTGTGGGGGTTTGGATTTCTGAAGAATCCTTATACATCAGTTAAAGTGTCAATTCACAAAGGCAAATGGCTGTGTTAAGAATTGTAGAGTTGGAATGTGGGTTAAAGTTAATCCATGCAGAAATCATCACATGGCGTCAGGTAAATTTTCACTATGTGTTGAGCCTGAAAGTTGCTGAAAACAAGTTAAGCAGTTAAGGACCTGCAAGGGGGGGGGGGACTTCTTCCAATGTGGAGTTCTGTTCCCTGTTCCAGTCAGCCAGCCATGTCCACCTCCATTTGTTTTTCCAGCCCTAGCCCCCAGAATAATCAGCAAACATTCCACGGCTTCTGATCATGTCTTATTCCTGATTGGGGTTCCCACCCCTTAGGGATTTTTTGTACTTTTACAACCTTAGGGTTTCCACACACACACACACACACACACACACACACACACACACCATTGGTAAGACCTCTTTTTTGTGTGTACATGGTAACATTTTGGCAAATAAACAAATGTGTTCACAACCTAAACATCAGAAATAGAAGGAATGATGTCAAAAGCAAGCTGGCTCGCAAGCCGTGCACATAGTTAAATAGTGATTCCTTCCACATGCCAAATTGGGTGCATCCATTCAACAATATTAGATTAAAGACGTTTGTGTGCTGCAATTCCATACAATAAATTGTGTTCAAGGTGGCTCCCAAAATATACAAAGTTGTCAACAGCAATGCATTAGATTGGGGACCTGTGGACTGGGTGGATGAAGACGGACTTCTCTGTACAAAGGTATGGAACTTTATCAGTAAGTGCCAAAAATATCCCGTTTTTAACTAATATTTTATTCACGTTACCATGCACAGATAAAAAGGTACAAAGTCACATTTACCTGGGATTTAATTAACAATGCAGTTAGTGTTTCAGAACACATCACAGTTAAACCAGCCATCAATTAAAATTAGAAAGTTTGTGCCAACATTTCGATTCTTTGACTGAATTAAAATGACAAGTATTACCTTCCCCAGTTATGCAACATAACAGACTGTCTCCAACTATTCTTTTTATGAGGGCATTGCTTTAATTTTCAAAAACTGCCAATATTAATTGATGAATAAATATTAGTAAGTTCATAACAAAATCAATTTCCAGAGGAACTTTTTTGCAGTGAAATCAACAAAGAGCCTTGTAGCACCTAAACGTTTATGCCATAAACTTTTTGTGATGCATTAAGTGCTGACCCAAACAACAGCATAGTTGAAATATTCCCCCAATGGTTTTTGAATATTGTCATTTCTAATTTCTTATTTGTGTCCCTTTATTCTTTTGTATAACAAAATCATTTTCTTTTGCATTTACAGTATCTTTTAAGCAACACAACAGAACCAACACCTAATCTTTTTTCCAGTCCACAGCTCATAATATGGTGACTTCTAACACATCATCCCAAAATTTCTTAATTCCCATCTATGCAGCATTTAATAGATTTATTCTCCAACAAGAAAAAGCTTTTTGTTCTAAGCATTAGCCCAGTTTCTACATCAATTACCGTATTTTTCGCCCCATAAGACACACCGGCCCATAAGACGCACCTAGTTTTTTTTTGGGGGGGGGGGGAATAAAGGAAAAAAAAATTATTTCCCCCCCCCAGGTGGGCTGCGCTAATCCCGAAGCTTGGGGCGTGCGGAGCTCAGCGCTCCCCAAGCTTCTGGGTGCCGGCAAGCAGTCCGCTAGCCCTGGGAGAGCCACGGGGCTCTCCCAGGGCTAGCGGATCGCTGCGCTACACCAGAAGCTTGGGGCGTGCAGAGCTCAGCGCGCCCCAAGCTTCTGGGTGCGCGCAAGCAGTCCGCTAGCCCTGGGAGAGCCGCGCGGCTCTCCCAGGGCTAGCGGACCGCTGCGCTACACCAGAAGCTTGGGGCCTGCGGAGCTCAGCGCGCCCCAAGCTTCTGGGTGCGCGCAAGCAGTCCGCTAGCCCTGGGAGAGCCGCGGCTCTCCCAGGGCTAGCGGATCGCTGCGCTACACCAGAAGCTTGGGGCGTGCGGAGCTCAGCGCGCCCCAAGCTTCTGGGTGCAGGCAAGCTCTCCGCTAGCCCTGGGAGAGCTGGGTCTCCCACAGCTAGCGGATAGCTTCCTGAAGCCTGGAGAGCGAGAGGGGTCGGTGCGTACCGACCCCCCTCGCTCTGCAGGCTTCAGCGAAAGCCTGCATTCGCCCCATAAGACGCACACACATTTCCCCTTCATTTTTGGAGGGGAAAAGGTGCGTCTTATAGGGCGAAAAATACGGTAATGTTTAACTGCGAACACTCCAATCTGGACTGTTTTGACCATACCTACTAGCATGTGGAAGAAATGAAATACAATACTTGGCATAGCATTTTGCATCAACCAGGGACCATGGTTTGTTTCATTCAAACAAACAAACAAACCATGATGTGCGAATGCAGCCCCAGTGTTTTGCTGTCCAAGTGTTGTAAACTATGTCTAAATTGCCCTGTATTTGTTGGGTGTCTGCTGTGTGTGCCATGGAAGCTTTGTCAAGTGGTGAAGCTCACCACAGAAATCAGCTGCTTATAAGAGTTGTCTTTACTAGACCAACACAAACATACACCACTATATACACACACTAATTACAGATGTTACAAGTAGTCGTCACTCTCTGAGCCCAGAGATGGTTATTTGCTTCAAATTCCTTGCTGTGGCATGTAACAAAGTACACACACATATACACACCTGTATAGATGTTTAAAATAACAGGAGATTGTGATTTTGGTTGGAAGTGTATGTTTCTAAAGTAGTGGTAATTACTCAGTGCCCTACTAGCTATATTCTTCACCTCACAGTGTTTCAGATATTTACAAGACTCCATATAAATCTTGAACCTCCCGTAAGGAAATGGGAAGAGAAAAATGGTGAAATTTTTACTGAAAACATGGTTTGTGATGGTAAATAGGGTGGCCACTTTTGCTTCACAAAGGAGTACAAAAGAGGAAACATGTGTGCACAAAATTAGCATATGCTAATTTATATGTATAGATGCAAATTTAGGGGGCCATACTGTAATTTAAAGAGAAATACATCTCATCAATGTGGGAAGTAGGAATGGGGGAAATATTTGGTTCAGTTAACATTGCAAGGTGAATCTAACTTAATACACATATTCTGAAACTACATACTGGTAAATTTTGAAGTGCTGGAGCTTGTCACATCTGTCCCCAGAGTCATATCCCACCACCAGAGCTACATTTCCAAGAATAATTGAGAATGGTCCAATAAAGGGTGGGATAGTGGTTAGCATGTTGAACTTTGTTGCTTGGGTTCAGTTCCATAATCAGCCATGAAGTTCACTGAGCAACCCTGGACCAGTCACTGTCTGAGCCAACCTACTTTTATTAATATTATTATTATTATATGTAAATTTAACAAAGGGATTTTGTCCCAGGCCAGACCTGTCCTCCAAACTCCAAAGCTTGCAACACTTGCAAATAATGTTCCAGCAGAATACACAATCACTCCTGCTGCGAAAAAAGTACATAAGATGAGCTTCCCCTCCGCTTCTGCTTCACTACACTACTCTTGAAGTGGGTTTGTGGTGTCTGAGAATGGATCCAGGCAATGGAGATGCTGTGGTGATTCATTTTCAAGAGCTGACTTCAGGCTCCAGAGAAGTTATAGAACAAAACTCAGAAGCCAACCTCTTCATACCAAACCATGACATTTTATAGGCTTTCATTTGACTATCATAACCTTTAAAAATATTTCTGTGACCTAAAGCAACCTGGTGGATATTTTACAGCCTCATTCTTTCAAATCAGGTCCACAATGTGTTTTTAAGGAAGATGTGCAGGCAGTAGCTTAAAATCTCATATCTGCCTCTGTGGGTCAGATCAAGTACATGATCTTTCTCATTATTTATTACACTGCAGTCTATATGCCAAGATAAGAAATAATATATTCTGCTTGATTTAGGTCAGGATTTCTCCACACCCGCTTAAGAATTAGAATAACTGCTAGAAAGCAGTTGTGTGAGAAATGTATTCATCTTTTTGCCCAGGTAGCTTGCAATGCTAAAGTGCTATATAGGACCTGTTTTGGATCAGAGAGTTTTGCCTTATTGCCTTTGGATAGATTTCTCAGTTATCAGGCCCAGTTGCTCAACCCTGGTTAGACCCTGATCTTACTTTTGACCCTGATCTCACCTTCAAAACAGTCCTCTTTCATTACTGATCATCAACCTTGGTCTCAAACATAAGGCCACTTATGTTTTACTTACCTCCTAGAGGGCTGTGGACCCAGTCTCTCCAGTACTACAACAAACATCTCCCATGCATTATGCCCTCACCTGTCTAGTCATGGAAATTTTGGTGAGTGAGGTAGTGTGGATGATAAATGTCCATGTCTAGACAGGTATAGGCATAATGCAGGAAGCTGCAATTAACTATAGTTTCTCATTACATGTGAACTAAAAGCTATATTAATGACTTTCAATCAAGCGAAGATCTGGAAGACAACTTGAAACTATGGCTTCATATCCTAGCTTGTTGGGAAGCCATTAGTCATAGTTTCCCAGTTTATATGTAACAAGAAACTATGGTTAGCTGTGGTTTCCTGGGGAGAAATTCAGTGTCATGTTTTTCTTATTCTTCTGTGAGTGCAAGTGTTTCAGATTGCCAGACAGAACATTCACACTTTTCCTCCTCCCACACATTTTTCTGGGGGTTCTTCCTACCTCCCCAGGGTCAATTTTTGTGGGGCCACAGGGAAAGCAGATGGGGAAGATCCCACTACATCAGCCAAAGTCCTTCCAAAAGGCTTCTGCTGATAGAACTCATCAGGTTAATCATCCCATCCTTGGTTTGTTTAATCACTCAAGCAAAAGGGTTACATGTGGGTGTAGAGAGCACATACACAGCAGGAGCATTTTTAGGGGTCTGAGACCTGGGCTGTTGTTTTTTTGCTGAGCCCCAGATATCCTGCTCCCTCCCCCCTTTAACCCCCCTTTATTTCACTTACAGGATGATTGGACACACTACAAAGTGCAGTTAATAAGACTCCAGCCACTCAACATCTTAATTTGCTCCAGCAGCACTTATTTTTAGCCTTATTATGTAAATCAGCAGTTGTATTTGCCAATGAGTGAGATGGAGGGCCCAATCCACATACAGCGAACGAGGCCCAGAAAATCTTGTTGCCACCCCAAAGCTCAGGGTCACTCCTGACAGCCAGCATTTCCCCCCACCCTCTGAAAGTCAGTTTAGATTTATGTTGTTGTTGTTGTTGTTGTTGTTGTTGTTTATACCCTGACCACCTGGCTGGGTTTCCCCAGCCACTCTGGGCGGCTCCCAACAGAATATTAAAAACACGATAAAACATCAAACATTAAAAACTTCCCTAAACAGGGAATATGCATTTTTATACTTATACATTCTTATATGAAAATTGCATGCACGTGTGTGCCATGGGCTTGTTTCTGGAGTCTTCTGAGTATCCAGAAATGCCACTGGTGCATATTCTGGCTTATTTAGCTAAGGGCATCTAGTTGGCTACTGGGAGAACAGAATGTTGGACTTGGTGGTCTGATCCAATAAGACTCATCTTATGCTCTTAAGCTAAGATTTGATTGTGCGAAAGAGAGAGGTGAAGAGAATAAAAGGATAACTGGAAGCAACTAACAGAGGAGAGGTGGAGGAGGAAAGAGGGAATATTGCAGGACATGGTGAAAGAGATGAAGGCCTGAGCAGCGGTGATGCCAAGAGAACGTCAGATGTGAGAGGGAACTGGTAGACTGCAAGTAACTTATTTTGCGCAGGGCTGGGGAGAGAGAGAGAGAGAGAGAGAGAGAGAGAGAGAGAGAGAGAGAGAGAGACTAGATTTTACTATCAGCAAGAAATTACAGCTAGTAAAGGGGAACCTTTGCTGTGGTGGTGAATTAATTAAAAAATGTTGGTTTTCTTCTTGCATTTAGTTTTCCTCATGGTTTCTAGACACTGCATTTTTATTTTTATTTTACAGTGTGAGCCCCTATTATATAAGCATCTCCTACATTCACCTGCCCCTCCTCACATACATAGCCCCGCATGTTCTGTGCCAATTCCCTCCCCTCCCCCAGCCAGTTACTTTGGATTGGATATCATGATATTAGAACAGAGACTTCTGGGATTCTCTCTTAAAATATAAAACTACACCAGGGTATACATATTCACTGATTTTCTGGATAAGCCCTAAAGTTTGCACTGTGATAAAAGAAGGTGCGCTGAATTCGCGTAGCTGTGATCTGAGTACCTGATTTTCATAAGTAAAGCTTGAATTCAACTGAACTGAGCGGGTGGGGGGGTGGAATATGCTGCCACTCTTAACAGCAATACATTTTCAGTTACTAATAACAATGGTTGTCATGGGAACAGCCGGTCCAGCGTGAATGTAAGGATTTGCTTTCAGGTCAGTGCTGTATTAGTCAGCAGCCTTTCACAACCTCCTTTCTTTCAAATAGTGGAGGCTTCTGTCCAATTTACTTGCTATAGCACTTTCCATACATCAAGCATTACTGGAAATTAATTACGATGATGACAGTTGCATGTAAAAACCCTTTAAACTTCACTCTTCATATAATTATTTGGAAAGGCATTTAAGAATTCAAAAGGAATATTCTCTTTATAAACATTGCACTGCAAAACACACCCAAATATGATCCTAAATAGGAAGAGTATAGCCAATTCTATGTAAATTGCTGATAAATGTCCAAGATGTTAGAATTATCATAGATCTGAAAAAGAGAAAGGATACTTACAATATTTGCTAATCGGTTGTTCCAAATTGCTTGGACGCCTCTACATTTCTGAAACACAAATTCTTCCCATGACCTATAGCAGCCCAAGACCAGGTTTAAATTCTCAGTGGTCTCCACGTAAATGCCTGCAATAATCTGTGGAACTGCTACCAGGTTAATGACTTTATGGGGATTGTGTGCCAAACCCCATTTGTATGAACTGGTTTCTCCATGGGACGCCTATATTTGTGACTGATATTTGCACAATTGCAGTGACTGCTGGCCCAAGCTCATGCAGAAAACTTCATGGCTAAGTGGGGACTTGAACTCTAGTCTGCCAAGTTCTAGTGCAACCCTCTAACCACTAGACCACACTGGTCCTCATTATGTAGTTTATATATTGCTGTGATCAAAGCAGTTTACAATTTATAATAACTGCATGCAATCAAATAGATCAGGCATAGGCAAACTCGGCCCTCCAGATGTTTTAGGACTACAACTCCCGTGATCTCTAGCTAATAGGACCAGTGGTCAGGGATGATGGGAATTGTAGTCCCAAAACATCTAGAGGGCCGAGTTTGCCTATGCCTGAATAGATGTCTGCCTTGTTCAGGTGTACTGTGTCACATGATTACAATTGCATGATGAGGAAAGTGGGGAAATGTTTGCTGGTCCTGTCCCTACCATCCCATCACCCAGCTGCCCCCTGCCAGCACTGTGTCAGAAGGAAAGATCTGAAAAGTGGCACCTGCTCTATGTGCACAGATTCCCTCACATGACTCTGAAGTAGGACTAAGAGAAGGCACGGTTTTCTGTTCAGTCCTCTATTGTCGCATGCAGCACTGTTTCTCTTCTGCTGCAGTTCATTTTCCTGCCTCAAAAGGGCATTATTTGTTACACTGTCTGCTGTGGCAAAATTGTGCGGCTTGCATGAGTTACATAATCAAGTGGATAAACTATGTTCTTATTGTGTTATTCCACCCTGCATTTGTTTCTCTGCAGACGAAACACAATGCAAATGGGGAAGAGAAAACGTAATCAATTACACATTATTTGAGGACTGAAAGCAACAACCAAAGTGGTCCATCTAAAAGAGAGCATCCCATCATCCTTCAAGCATGATACAAAAGGAGTGGTGGTGGAGGTGGGGAAGGAAGATTTACTACCAATTCAGTACCAGTTCTCACATAAGAGGGACGGGGAGCCTTTTTGAGTCAAAGGGTCACATTCCCCCATGGGTAATCTTTCTGGGGCCACATTCAAGCGGTGTGCAGGGCCAGATGTGAAAAATGGCAGCTGTCTTTATACAGTCATGTGAAAGTCAGATGTTTCTATGCTCACATATGTTTCCCATGCCACACACGTCTCCCATTTTTGCTCCATACAAGTAAAAATGACAGTTCAAGAACACATTCCAACCAGGCACTTCAGGAGGACATGTTCAGGTGAGAGACCAGATGGCCACATTTGGCCACCAAGCCTGAGGTTCGCCACCAGTGAGCTAGAATGGCTGAGGGAAACAGGAGAAGCAAATGGCAGTTGGTTCCGGCCTAGCCAAGGAGCAGGCCTTGTTGTGTCTCCTCTTCCTCAGATAGAGCCAGGTGGAACAGGATTATTTGGGACTGCTACACACACAACAATTTTTATTTGTAAGCAGTTGCTGACATGGCATAAAGGCCCAACTAAAGAACAGAAATAGAATAGGAAGAGGGTGGGGTTGCAGACGGTTGTATAAGACATAAAATATTTTAGGAAAGACCTTGTGGCCTTGCAGCTGCAGGCAATGTAGATTTTTGCTACATTGCTACTATTTTGTTATATGAGGATACCAATTAGAAGGGAAAGAAATTCATAATATCAGGATTGAAGTTCATAGGAATATCAGTCACATTTTAGATACAAGCTATGGATCTAGAAGTAAGGCAGAAATAGCAGACCTCAACAGCTACCTGATTCCAGCAAGAATTAGCACCCAAGTCACTACTCTGAAATATTCGTTGTATGCATTGCTTATGCAACACTATGGCAAAGCAAATAGCAAGGGTATATATACAGTTTAATTGTAATTCTGAAAGGGATTTAGCAACTCCATCACTAAACTGTAGTGTAGTGTATTGTACATATGCCCAGAAATTACATTTGCTCCTGAGTTTATTAATCAGAACTACACTTTTTTGGAATCAGATTTCTCTTCCTTCCCCAGGGTAGACCCTACCTCTCAGATTCAAAAGCAACACCTGTCTGCCTGGACCATTCCTGTTCTTTCTTGAAATGTACATAACTTGCAAGAAAAACTAACAACAAGAGAACTTTTTAGCAGAGCTGATCCAAAATTCCCTGGAACCCATTTTCTTACCAACTTTTGAATGTTCTTTTTCTTTTAGTTTCTTTTGAATTTCAGTTTTCCTCTGGAGAACATCCAACAAAATCACCTCCCCATTATTGCCATGTGTGAATCAGTGGTTCAAGTTTGAATATTGTTTACTATTATTTTAACATATTTGAATGAGACAGTGGGCTTGGCCCTCCACTCTTACCGGCTCCCCTCTCTTAAGCCATCTTTCTTCATATTCCAATTCAGTTTAATTCAACATTTAGGTGAGCTGAAATTTCCTCAAAGAAGAACAACCAATGGAGAAGTTCACCTTCTCCCCACCAATAATATTCAGCAAAACCGTTTTCACTCCACCCTACATTTTAATTTCTGAAATGCCGCCACTTCAGCTTAAGACAAGGAAGGGTTAATGCTGACAGGAGCTCACTGCTAAACAGGGTGAATTTATTCTACAGTCATTAGCACCGGCATCACTTTGTAACATCTACCTCATTATCCACTCCATTCACACACTTTCCACTATGGTAACCCTGGAGGTATGATTTATTTAATCTTTCATTTTATGCACTACTAAAAATAAAAAAAATAAAAATTACAATCTAGGATACAGTGTGAGAAAGGCATAGGCAAATATTGGTTAAAATGTTTTCAGGTTGTACCCGCTCAGATGGAATAAAGGGTTGTCAAAGCTTAGATAACAATAATTGTCTATTGATTTCATATATTCATTGCTTAGCAGCCCTGTCACTGATCCATTTTGAGCAGATCACTTTTGAGACACCTTAATCATCACACATTTCAGGACTCGCAGTATACAGCATGCCAATACTGTAATTAGAATACATATAATTACAATGTACCATCATTAGCTCTAATTATACCACTGCATAATAGCGCCATTATAATACATTACTCTTATTAATACTTACACACTTAAAATAAGAATGAACATTATTTGTTCTGGTTGCACTCTTATTAAAGATCAGCCAGCAATACTGACTTCCCAAGAATATTTTCCTGAGCTAACTACTACAGAGACGAATGGGAGGAAACAAGAGTCATATCTCGGGACAGGGAAGGTTCATAGGATACAGGTGGAACAGCTGTATAACAGGGGAAAGCAATGAGACCGTAAGATCACAGGAATGAAAATGCAACATTAGTGCTATTTATTAGATGTACCATGATATTTGAATTTGCCAAGTATTTGTACCCATAAGTACATAAATCTAAAGAATCAGTGACTATCCAAGGACTGAGCAGAAATGTAAGAAGTGGGAGGCACATTTATTCTACTTAATTTATATCTTATCCTTAATCTATATCTTATCCTTGGCCTTCATCACATAGTCATCCTAGGGCAGGTTACATAAAATTTAAACATGAGAAAGTAAGCACTAAAACATTAGAACAATATAAACATTACTGCTGTTCTTTCTTTGTTCACATACCTATGAGATAACTGCATGTTCCTATATCGTTAAAAGCCTGGTGGAAGAGGTAGTTTTTGGCTAGGGCTGAAATCCAAATAGTGTCAGTGTCAGCCACATCTCTACGGGGAGGGCATTCCACAGCTTGGGAGCCTTCATTGAGCAGGCCCTGTAAGAAACCACAGTGCTATCAGCCTCTAAGAATCACAACTACTATAGCCTCTCCAGCAGATATTACCATTTGGGCAGGGCCGTACCAGGTCTTTGTGTGAGTACAGAGCAGTGGAGGACATGGGCCTTTGCCCAGATCCAGCAGGGCTGTTCCTCTGTTCATGTAACTAGGTTCCAAGCTATTCAGTATAGCATTCATTTTTCCAACAACCCCTTTTCCAAGGACAGTACAGTGCAAGCATGTTAATGATTGTGCTTTGTAACCATCTTGCCACCCTTTAACATCAGATCATTGCCTTGCATCCTGCAAATGCAGAAATATTTCCCTTCCTTGCCTGTGGACCACTGTCTTGACCCGTTTTTCATTCTAGCCTCAGCACTATTGCCTATTCCAGTTTCAATCTGACTATTCTTAAATAATTGCTCTGCTTCCAACCTCTCTTTTCTTCCCCTCTCCCCACCTTCACCCTACAATGGAATTTAGAGAGAATTTAACTCACTCAGTGGCTAAGAAACAAAACCCAGCACAGGGCTGTATGCAAAAGTGGCTTGCTGGGTGGGATGAAGCCTCTATGCTGGATTCCATGCAGGTGAATCACTGTTCTTAGCAGGAGAAGGAGAGGCAAGTCAACAGGGAGGTCAGTGTGGTACAAACACACCAGCAGGACCAATCCTGCACCGTGTTGACCTTCCTGCCATCTTTCTTTGCCCTCCCAGGAAGCAACAGTGGCCCACCTGCCATAGCTACCATAGCAGCTCCTCCAGACCCTATGGTGAGCCAGTAGAAATGGGTAATGATAAAGTTGAACATTGTCTCCAGCTATTATGGGTTGGAGCTAAGACACCACCCTTCCACTTGTTCTTGTAGCTACTTTCATTTTCCTATCTAGCTGTGTGTTAACCTGTTCATCACTAAACAGCTTCTTCTTTTGGGCCTGTAAAATGAGTAACCCCATCTTATATTAAATAAGCACTTAACAGGCTGTATGTAGGAAAGGCTTGGCCTCTCTGTGGATAAGAACCCCCTGAGGCAGACGTCACCAGCCTGGTACCTTCCAGATGCTTTGCACTACAATTCCAAACAACCTTAGCCAGCATGGCTGCTTGAGAACGCAAAGAAGGCATGGTGCAATATCCCTTCTTAGAGGTTTTTGTAATAGAAGACCGTACCTCCATTTACCACGCCTGTCACAGTGACGGGCCTTTTGCTAATAGCTCCCAGATATTGAAGACAATTATATTATTTAAGGGGCAGGTGGGGCTGATATTATTGAAACTCTATGCAATATTTTTCTTCATCCCAGCTGCAGAAGTAGCATTTCTATTCTCCACCCCCAGAGAGCTAAGCCTAGCCTAATTACCAAAATGTGAAATGCTTGGGCAGCATTTCCTGTTGTAGATTCTAAAAGTGTTGTTCTTACTGCTTGCAGACTATTCTGCCAATGTAGACTCTTGCCTTAGCACTACAGATGTGGAAGACATTTGGTTTGGTTCACATTTTATTGAGAATCCACCAGATTTGCACTACCCAAAAGATCAGGCAAACAATATGCCACTATCCTATGAAATTCAATGAACTTTTGCAATGCGGTTCTTCAACCCAAAAGTGCATACAAAAAATACATATTTTCAGAAGAAGTGTGCATAAAGATGCAAACATTAGTGAAAATGATATAGAAATATGCATATTAGAGGGAAATGATTGCAAAAATGTGTATATTAGGTGCAATGTGCACTAGAATGCTGGTGAATTCTCATGAGGACTTTAAAAAACAACAACCTCAGACTGATGTGAAAATGCTGTGAACTCAACTTTTAAATTGGAAAAATGAGAAACTTAGAGACATTCATGCATCCCTATTAGGAACATTGGAAACTGCCTTACACTGAGCCAGACCATTGGTCCACCCAGCTTAGCATTGTCTACACAGACTGGCAGTGGCTCTCCTGGATTTCAGACAGAATTCTCTCATGGAACTTTGGAGTGTCAGGCATAGCCCTATTGGCTTTAGCCCAAACGTAGCAGAGTTTTCCTGCACAGCGAAGAAGCTAGTTGCGGCAGTAATGACTAGTCAGCTAGACTCAGAATAACTATTTACAGGATTTATTAAAAGGAAAAAATAAAACCAGCAGAGTTTCTGCATACAAATAAAAGCAAAATAAATCCTTCCTTCCTTTCTCTCTCTTTCTCTCTCTCTCATAACCATACACAGCACTTCTAACTCCTAACACACCTCACATCAAACTGTGCTAGCAAACCCTAGATAACAGAGTTGAGTGCTGCTCGTTAACCAATCAGAGTGAGTAGTTTCTAGGTCAAGCAGACCTGGGCTTTCTGCCAAGAGTAAATTGACACCAGCTTGAGTTAATTGGTGAAGCTAGAATCTGCAAGTTTCCCACGAGAACCAATTAACAGAAACTGAAACCGAAACTGAACACCCCCTCACAGATTCTGCTGAACAATTAACTCCAAATACACCTATGTAGGAGATCATTTTTCCAGCAAACCTAAACCCTTGCACATTCGCTTGTTCTTTACCTTTGCCAATGGTTTAGTTAACACATCTGCTACATTTTCTTCACTTGACACATAAGTACAGGTGATTACATTGTCTTGTACACAGCAACGTACATTTTGGTATTTTACAGAGATATGTTTGGAACGCGATTTGAAACCCTCTGTTTTACTTAAGGTTATACAAGCTTGATTATCAATGTAAACTTGTACTGGTTCTCCACAATTCACATTTAAATCTGCTAACAAATGCTTGAAATAAATCACCTCGTTGCACAATTCACTCAATGCGGCGTACTCTGATTCCGTTGATGACACACTTACAATGTCTTGCTTGCGTGACCGCCAGCTGATTAAAGCTCCACCGACCATTATAACTAGTCCTGTGACAGATTTTCTATCTGGCAAATTTCCCCAGTCACTATCACAGTAGCAACTCAACATTTCATCCTCTGAAGAATTTAATTGTAACATATAGCCAATTGTCTGTTTGAGATATCTCAGAACTTGTTTTACCCCTTTCCAGGCATTTAGTGTGGGTTTTGAGACCAATCTACTTAATATGCCTACTGCATAGCTAATATCAGGTCTGGACCACTGTGCTATATACAATAAACTTCCAATTACAGAGTGATATACATCAGGATGTTCAAATTCAGGACTCTCATCTGTATGAAGTGTTTTTATGAAACCTGGATCCATAGGCACCGCTGCCCCCTTGCAATCCTGCATCCTGTACGTAGTCAGTAGTTGTTTAACTTTGTTCTGCTGACTAATTAGGCAGCTGCCATCTTGGGCCCAGCACACTTCCAACCCTAGATATGTCCTAACCGGGCCTAAGTCTTTCACTTTGAACTTACTGGACAATTGCTTGGCAAACCTTTTAGTTTGTTTTTCTGTTTTGCAGGCATACAATACATCATCTACATAAATCAGACAAAACTCTTGATCACTGCCTGTACCACGTACATAAACACAATTGTCAGCTGTACTCTGCTTGAAACCAAATGACACTAAGGCCTCATGGAAACATTTGTTCCAAGATCTTGCAGCCTGTTTGAGACCGTATAGAGCTTTGTTTAATTTCAACACTCTATTGGAACCTGTCTCATAACCAGGCGGTT
The DNA here is from genome assembly GCF_964188305.1 of Podarcis bocagei. Taxonomy (NCBI): domain Eukaryota; kingdom Metazoa; phylum Chordata; class Lepidosauria; order Squamata; family Lacertidae; genus Podarcis; species Podarcis bocagei. Next base: position 31,822,797 of record NC_138129.1, read on the forward strand.
CGGCTAGATAAAGGTCTTCTGATATTGATGCATGTAAATATGCAGTCTGGATATCAAAATGGTTTAACAGGAGTTTTCTCTTTGCTCCAAGCGTTAAAATCAGCCTTACACTGTCCCCCTTAGCAGTAGGGGAAAAAGTCTCGTCATAATCTTTTCCAGGCCTCTGAGAATATCCTTGAGCCACTAAACGAGCTTTGTATTTGTACTCTCCTGTCACCAGAGGTTTAAGTTTGTACACCCACCTGCAGCCTACAATCTTTGCCCCCTCAGGCGCTGCTACTGGTGTAAAAACCTTGTGCTCATTCAGAGAGGACATCTCTTCCTCCATTGCCTGTTTCCAGCGCTCTGCCTCCTCTTTTGGTAACTTTAACACCTCCTGAAAACTCTTGGGTTCTGCACTAACACTAAACACATTTGCAGTATCTGGGGAAAAACGCACTGGAGGCACTCCTTTGTTTTGTCTTTTAGATCTTCTGGGAGAAAATTTTTCTTCTGACCCACTTTCCTCCTCAGAACTGCGACCTCTCTTTTGTTGCTTAGCAACTGGTCTCTGGCTAACTCCATTTTCTTGAGAGCTCTTATCTGAACTTTCCTCCCCCTCAGACTCTGATTCTCTATGTCTACCTTCAGAGTCATGAAGCTCCTGGGAAGGTTCAAACCAAACCTCAGTATTGGCATGTAGTCTCTCCCAGCCACTATGTTCACAAAAACTGGCATTCCTGGAGATCACAATGCCATTTGTCCCTTCAGCAAAGCGGAAACCTTTTCCCAGCTCCTGGTAACCCACAAACACTAGCTGTTTGGTCTTAGGATCTCCCTTTTTCCTCATTTGTTTCGGAATTAATACCCAGGCTTTTGATCCAAACACATGCAAATGGTCAATTTTGGGTTTTTTCTGAAACAATTTAAAGTACGGGGTTGTACCTATTGTTTGGTGAAAGAGCCTATTTTGGAGATAACACGCGGTGAGCATGCTCTCCCCCCAATAAGACATGGGCAAATCAGCATCATCAAGCATGGCAAACATCATATCTTGTAAAGATCTGTTTTTTCGCTCTGCAACACCATTCTCCTCTGGGGAAAAAACGTTCGTTTTTCTATGCCCAATGCCACGCTTTTGTAACCAATCTTTAAAGGCATTTGACATAAATTCGCCACCTCTGTCCGTCTGAATCCTTCTGAGTTTAATGGACAGAAATCTTTCCACAGATGCCACCCAGCCTTTAAACTTAGTGAACACGTCACCCTTATTCTTCATGGGAAAAACCCAAGAATAACGCGTGGCGTCATCCACAATTGTTAGTGAAAAGCGCGATCCACCCCTGCTTACAGCAAATGGACCAATTACGTCCATGTGAACCAGCTGTAGCGGTGCCTCACTAACTCTGTCACTTCTGGGGTAAGAGACTCTGTGGGTTTTAACCTTTTTACACACATTACAATCAAGGTACTTGTTACAACTCTTTAAATTACCCCCATCAGCCAATTCAGACATTTTTAGTACACTTTTCCAGCAAGCATGCCCCATTTTCCTATGCAATAAGTGCACACAGTTGTCATGTATAGCTTTGTTATTCACTGCAGGCTGAGATTTACTGACTACTGCTGCAACTTGAGATCCTGCTTTAAGCCAAAACAAGCCTCCCTCTGACTTAGCAGTGCCTAAAATCTCACCAGCCTTCTTAATAATGCAACTGTCTCCTTCAAAATACACTTTAAACCCAGCTTTTAGCAAACAATCTACAGACATCAGATTGCTCCTTAATGACGGCACACAAAGTACATTTTGCAGGCATTCACGAAGACAAGGAACAAAAACTGCACCCCCCGAAATCACTTCGGAAGTACTTCCGTCTGCTAGAGCCACCTGGCTGCGCTGTGCTGAGTTCTTGGAAACAAACAAGTCATCTGAGTTCACGATGTGGCGAGACGCTCCCGAATCGACCACCCAGACCGCTTGTTTCTCATCAGCAATCTTGACCTCGCCGGTCACCAGCTGAGCCGACTGTTTTCGTTTGAAGAATTTCCTTTTACGCTGCTGCTGCTGCTGCTGATCTCGTCTCTGCTCCTGCACCGGCAACTGAGACTTGACCAACTCCGGACATTGTCGTTTTAGATGCGCTGAAGACCCACATCGGAAACAACGCCTAACAGCAAACGCTGACTCCTCACCAGTACGCTGCTTTTGCTTCACCTCTGGCACGGCATGAGAACTCCTTCCAAACCGCCCACCAGTAGAAGCCTCTGCAGCCAACGACCTTTCTTGCCTCTTCTGCCATTCTTCAATCAAACGCCCAGTAACGTAACTGACTGATAAATCACGCTCCTGTATGCCTTCCAGAGACAAAACTAAATTATCCCAGCTTTCCGGGAGAGAACTCAAAATAATAGCCACCTTCTCCTGCTGGTCTAACGCACAGTCTCTTTCCTGTAGCGCAACAAACTTTAACTGTAAACTGTGTAGGTGTTCCTGCATTGTAACCCCAGGCTGTAACATTGCCTTGTACAATGCCCTGCGAATGAACAGCTTGGAAACCGCTGTCTCACGCACATGGAGTTCTTTAAGTGCTTGCCACACACCTCTAGCTGTCTTGATTCCCCTCACATACGGCAACTGGGAATCTTCCAGCCCCAAGACAATTGTGGCCCTTGCTCTTTGGTCTTTATCGAGGTCTTCATCATCAGGCTTCGTAGGAAACTTACTCACCACTTGCCAGAGACGATCCCTCTGCAGCACTGCCTGCATGCGTTCCGACCACAGCAAGTAATTGGAGTCATTCAGACGCTCAAAAGCCATCTGAACTGGTTGTGAGGCCATCTTGAGAGCGATGTCCCTGGAACCCGGAACCAGCTACTCACGACCACCGAGAGAGAAAACAGGAACCACAGCACCCAGCACTCACACGCTGCAGCTGTTGTCCTTGTGTCCGCTGCGTCACCAGCTCACCACGGTCAGGAACCAGCCAGAGAACAACAACTTCTGGAACTACTGGAACCAACGCCGTTGATGCTGACACCACCGCAACTCAGGCTGGCAGCACAATGCCCATAACCTCATGGAACTTTGGAGTGTCAGGCATAGCCCTATTGGCTTTAGCCCAAACGTAGCAGAGTTTTCCTGCACAGCGAAGAAGCTAGTTGCGGCAGTAATGACTAGTCAGCTAGACTCAGAATAACTATTTACAGGATTTATTAAAAGGAAAAAATAAAACCAGCAGAGTTTCTGCATACAAATAAAAGCAAAATAAATCCTTCCTTCCTTTCTCTCTCTTTCTCTCTCTCTCATAACCATACACAGCACTTCTAACTCCTAACACACCTCACATCAAACTGTGCTAGCAAACCCTAGATAACAGAGTTGAGTGCTGCTCGTTAACCAATCAGAGTGAGTAGTTTCTAGGTCAAGCAGACCTGGGCTTTCTGCCAAGAGTAAATTGACACCAGCTTGAGTTAATTGGTGAAGCTAGAATCTGCAAGTTTCCCACGAGAACCAATTAACAGAAACTGAAACCGAAACTGAACATTCTCTCTCAGCCCTCCATAACTGGTGATGTTGGGGGCTGATCCTGGGACCTTCTGCTATACCACTGAGTGATGGCCCTTTCCCAGTATCATGTTGTATGTCACCAGTTCAGCAAGAGGCTTCTGTGTAAGGTCTAATTTCAAGTGGGACCTGCAGCTAAATGTTACAGGACATCCTTACTTCCTAGCAGGAATGCTCCTCTCCAGAGTTCCAGCCAGCCAACTAGCCAACCATGTCTTCTTTCAAGATACTCCCTGCTGCTGAACTCAAGCAAGTCAATTGTCTCACCTTCTTCCCCCGCCATAATATTTTTCTTTTTCTCTTCCAACTGACTCTCAACATTCTATGGCTCCTGGTGGTCAGTAAAAGATTCCTGCAGACTTTGCAAGCTCTAATGTGAATCCACACCTCTCAGTCTAATGTGAGGGTTGAAACTTACTACCCACCAAATATTGCACTTCTCCAGCTGTTGCAATAAAGCCCTCTACTCAAAAACTGTATCAAAATTTTGAAAGGAATGCCGTTTAAAAGTATGCATTTAAACCTGCATTTAAATGTAAACATCTCATGTGGTTGCTTTTTTTTTTTTTAAAAGGTTAATGCTCTGGTAAGAAGCCAAAATGGGCTCATGAATAAATGCTTGCAAAAATGACATCAACTGGCAGTTGACTTATTTATTCATCCTTGTGGCCACTGGGCATGCTTGGTCTACACTGGGATGTTTGGAGCGGGTTCTTCTCCACCTCATAATTTACTTTAGCAAGCTTCAGAGTTCTCTTGAGCATGCTAGTCCCATCTTGTTTCTCAGTGGCCCCATTTTGTCTCCAATTCTGACAGCATGAGGGAAACTATGCTGGAGAATGAGAGCGCAAACTTCAACTGCAAGGCACTGGACAGGTGGCAAGAGCAATAGGGGAAGGTTGCATATTGAACTGCTTAAGAGTCTTTAAACTGATACGGGTTGTTAACCATCATGCGCAGGTCCAGGGTTGTTAACCATAATGTCTGGGCCAATTCCTAACACTAACGGTTGCATTCCGCCTTCTGCTGACACCATTTCCAGTTCTGCAAGGAAAAGCCTTCTTCACTTTTTGCCTCGCACAGCTGCTGAGTGTTGATGTGCATCAGTGAATATGTTTCATTACTGATCTGTGTACAGTTTGCTACAGCAGTTAATTAAGTCTGTGAAATGGCCTGGAATACTTTTGGAAGGCTTGGCATAACAAAAGCATAAAATTATCATGCTTTCTAATGCAGAGTTAAATGACTTTTAACTACAGACCTCACCTTTTACATTTCCCCTACTCTTCTAACTTTCTTCCTGCCCTGAACAACATACTGTAGAATAATGATCCTTATTCCAGGACACTTTGTTATGGGGTAACTGCAGCTTAATCAGCTGCGTAGGATGCAACCATCATGAGTTTCTTTTTTTGCTATGATGGGCAGTCCAACAATATAGGTCCAAATGGTCACTCGCCATGGGCGATAGTCAATTTAGCTTGACTCAGGGTAGACCGATTGAAATTAATGAACCCAACATTGTCATGTTCATTCATTTCAGTGGGTCTACTCTGAATAAAACTTTGTTGCATACTACCCCAGTATCTTGTAAACATTTGTATTGCGGCATGGGAAGCCAGGAATTTTACAAGACCCCCTGAGAATAAATAGTTTAAAAAAGAATCACATTAGACAAATGTAGAAAGGCAGGAATATCAATGATTATCCTCTTGGATTAATAGGAGTTCACCAAAAATGCATGGCAGGAAATTAAGGGGCTCCAAGTGTGTACTTATTGGGTAATGCCCACCCACCCACTCACACCAGCCTGGGTCTGTAAAGCACCATGCGCTCTGATGGTGCTGTATACAATAAGGAATAAGGAATAATGGCTGTATACTCTTGAATGCTTCCTGTTCCAACACTTATACTTCCAATGCAGTTTTAACAAGGCCCTGGGTGTACAAAGAGCACTTATTGGGTCAAATTTCCATGTGCCCAGAATCACAGTTAAAGAGTCCTTAAACTTTGCAGCAGCCCCTAAACGTGCAGAAATCACATACCAAAGCGGCCTCCATCTGGTCCACAGATTGCTGTTGTATAAATGGCTGCACACATAAGGGATGGTTACAAGCTTAAAACTCTGTAAATGTGACTCCAGGTCATGCAGAACTTTGCATTTCTTATGCACCCACCATCTTATTTAAATTGACTGTTTGTTACTCTTAGGCTGCAATCCTACCCACTCTTATGTGGGATGTAAGTCCCGTTGATCTCAGTGGGGTTGAATTCTGAGTTAGGTATGTATAGGGTTGCATTGTTACTCAGGCTAGATGTCCATTTGACTAAGCAATTAAGAGCTGCCATGTGTTTGGGGTAAACAACATTTCATCCAAGGCTGTGATTAAGACCATTATTTCCCAACCTACATGTACATAAGCAGTTTGAGACACAGAGTTTTTAAGTCTCCAATACTCTCTCTGACAAAGTGTGTATGTAATATTTTCAATTTTTAAAAAAAATCCCTGCTTTTTTCCTGGATTGGTGTAGCTATCTAATTTCTGGTCTGCATAGCCGTATACATTTGTAGTGTCCCGTTCAAGTAAGCGAGCATCCTCTTAACTATGTCACTGAGAATTTCCAGCAGAGAAATATGCCAGATAAGCAAAATTGCAGGTGATCTTGGAGAGGGTCAGTATGGCAGGATTTGAATGAAAGCATGAATACCACGTGAATTAACCCTGTTCCTCATTCTCAGGCACTCTCCACATAGTATATGCCTTGATATAAACCTTTCTGGCAGCGTGCAGGCAAGCAGATGTTTGGAGGCTAAATCCAGTCAGCAACATCTGATACACAGTATATTGAGCTTGCATTTGGGCTCTTGTGTCTTGCAAGGGCCATCTGTGTGTTATGAATGCTCACATGTTCTGTCATGGTGATTCACTCTTTTTTAAAAAGCATATATCTTATATCCCCCAGTACATTTTGTATAACCCTGATTGCAGTTGTAGTCACCGGAGCCTGAAGACCATCATGCAGCTATAATGTGAACATGATTCTAACAAAACAAATTAGCGAGGCTGAGAAATAAGGGGAGTTCTCTACCCTGCACTCTGGTCTCCCTCCTTGATTACATGATGATATATAGAAAAGTCTAGGACTCTTTCCCGGAACAGAAAATCATCTCTTGACCTCCTAATCTAAACAGAAGTCAGTTTTGAAGAGACTAGTGCAGTGCTTTTGAATATTCCTTTCAACATAATATTATCAAAGAGGAAGCAGGATGTAGAAGGACTGTAACTCAGTACATGAAAAAAGAAAATCCTAGCTGAATTCCCTGGTGTGCTCATAAAGAGTTGGGAAAGACTCTCTTGTTTGAAACCCCCTAAGAGTCTTTGCCAATCATGGTAGACTATTGTTCTTCAGCCTGGGTTCCCTGATATTTTTGTACTCCAGCCCCCATCATTCTAAGCCAGTTTAACACAGATCTGCAATGGTGGGAGCTGTAGTTCAGATCCAAGGTTGAAGAACACTGATATTGAGCTATCTTAACAGGGGAGGCCACATGGCACACACAGTTCTGTCCTCTGAAAGCTTGCCACCACACCTGGCATCTGGTACAGCTACTGCACTCTGCCTAAAGTCAGGTCAGCCCTCGTTGGCTTGCATAAGCCCCTAGCAGCTTACTGAATTCTGGAGCAATGCATGGTTGGCTGCCTGGAACCCTGAAGAGGAACAGTCCTGTTAATGGGTGAAGATATCCCAAACTCCTCCCCCTCCATCATAATACTAGAACTTGGGCCCATCCAATGAAGCTGAATAGGTGATGCCACTGCATCTGTTGGCAACTTTACAGTGGTACCCCGCAAGACGAATGCCTCGCAAGACGGAAAACCCGCAAGACGAAAGGGTTTTCTGTTTTGGAGGCGCTTCGCAAGACGAATTTCCCTATGGGCTTGCATCGCAAGACGAAAGCCCATAGGGAAATGCTGGCGGTCGGGAGCAAAGACTTTCGCCCACAGCCGGCCTTCAGAAGAGGACCTCTTCTGAAGGCCGGCGGGGGGCAAAAGTCTTTGCTCCCCCCGCCTGCCTTCCCCCCCCGCCTGCCCCGGGCGATCTTAAAATGCTGGCGGGCGGGAGCGAAGCGTTCGCTGCCGACCCCCAGCATTTTAAAATCTCCAAGGGACAGCAGAGAAGTCTCTATCCCGGGGAGATTTTAAAATGCTGGGGGTCGAGAGCGAAGCGTTAGCTGCCGACCCCCAGCATTTTAAAATCTCCCCCTGTCCCGGGAAGGTTTTAAAATGCTGGGGGTCGGGAGCGAAGCGCTGCCGACCCCCAGCATTTTAAAATCTCCCCGTGTCCCGGGAAGGTTTTAAAATGCTGGGGGTCGGCAGCGCTTCGCTCCTGACCCCCAGCATTTTAAAACGCTGTTCCGAAGGGGGGGCGGGGACACCTGCCCCAGCCGCCCCACTTCGGAAAGCTGTTCCGAAGTGGGGAGGGGGGGCGGGGACACCTGCCCCAGCCGCCCCACTTCGGAAAGCTGTTCCGAAGTGGGGCGGGGGGGGCGGGGACACCTGCCCCAGCCGCCCCACTTCGGAAAGCTGTTCCGAAGTGGGGCGGGGGGGGCGGGGACACCTGCCCCAGCCGCCCCACTTCGGAAAGCTGTTCCGAAGTGGGGCGGGGGGCGGGAACACCTTCTGAAGGCGGGCAGGGGGCGAAAGTCTTTGTCCCCCCTGCCTGCCTTCCCAGGGGCTTTTAAATCGCCCCGGACAGCGGAGAAGTCCTCCGCTGTCCCAGGGTTTTTTAAAATGCTGGGGGTGGGAAGAAAAGCCCTTGTCCCCCCCCCAGCCTTCAGAAGAGGTCCGGGGACAGACTGTCCCCGGACCTGGTCTGAAGGCGGTTTCCCTAGGAACGCATTAATTGATTTTCAATGCATTCCTATGGGAAACCGTGCATCGCAAGACGAAAAAACCGCAAGACGAAGAGACTTGCGGAACGAATTAATTTCGTCTTGCGAGGCACCACTGTATTATCTCAATGACTCAGTGTCCCACCCTAAGGTACACTATATCAAGGCACTGTCATAGTCCAAAACATCTGAAGGGCACCAGTTTGAGGAACACTGGCATGCAGGAATGCAGCCTTAGCAGTATTTCTATAAAGATAAGTTATTGCATAAGAATCTCAGTGGATGTATACTTTGCATCAGTGTCCAGTAATCTTTCATAATCATAATCCATGCCAGGCAAGGAAACTTTATCCTTCTCTAGCCTCTTTGCATGTTATACATTTATTATAGTCATTATTATGCCAGAGAAAGTAAAACACCCTAAATAAGTCTATTGAACTTTATTCAAGTTTGGAAACCACTTTGCCAGATCATCAAATAATGGACAGAGCCTCCTTCCAGAAGCTGTTTACTTAATAAATTAAATTCTGAGATTTGGAAATGCCTGCTATCTCCTATATTACTCATTGTTTATTCAGTAGCGCTCAACGTTAGCAAGCACAGTAATCAGGAAGTAATATAATACAGAAGGCTAAGTGAGCGTCGAAAAAGGTTTTGCTTTGGATGAAGTGCATGAGATGCTGATCTCATCTATGCTCCTAAAACTGCTCAGTTCAGTGGGTCCTGTGGATTTGGACCGCCTTAGGTGCTATGAATTACCTACAGAGAAAATACTTCCATGTGAAATGCGTATGGAAGCAGAATGCCATCTGTGCACACACACAAAACCCAGATTACTAGATGCATTTATGACATGATGTGGTGGTAGATGGGTGGATGCCCATGTGTGCATTGCACTTAGATGCAGAAAAAACATACATAGTTGCTCCGCTCTGACTCTTGAGCTGCCCACGTGCATATAGAGCCAGCACAGCTTGCAAGGGGTTAGCTCATGGCTTTGTGATGATCCAGAAAGAAGAGAAGAACCCCTGATCTGATGCAGTAATAAGAGTTGTTGACATACAGGTGTGTGAATTGACTCAACAAGGTGTCAGCTGATCTACTTGACTGGCAGGGAGTTATAACCCTGGGTTGAAGTTTCCAGTCAAGGAAGGAGAAAGATGCCACTTTTCTGGCAGACCTCCCTTTCTGATGCCCTTTCTACATAACTACTTAGGCAGAAGGGTTCTGTGTTCCTAGACTACCTTCACACCTGGGTATGTTCCTGGAACAATGGACAATACCGAAGGGAATACTTGCCAAAGAACTGAGGTTGAAAGATAGATGCCCAACCAGAAGTATGAGAAGCTGGACAGGAGGCAGGAGATACAGGAGATCAGCCTAGGATATATAGCCCTCTTCAGGTGATCTTATGTACAGTAGTGGAACCATGTGGGTAGGACTGCAAGGACAAGCACACTTGCACCACCCCACCCTCTGTCATTCTTGGTACTCTCAGTGAGATGGAAGGTGACCATGTGAAGCAGGAATCCGCCTGGTTGTAGATTTCTTGGCACACCATTGTTTGTTCACAGTACACTGTATCAGAATGCCTGAAGAGGGCTTCCTAGACATGGGAAACAATGCCTGGTGCAATACGAATGTGCTGACTTGTTTCCAGAGGCTCAGAACAGAGTGAGCCTGGTGGCTTGGTCTTGGGAGTTGAAGCACAGAGAAGGCCACCACAGAAAAGGCCTTAAAACTTCCCATCAATACATGCTCATTCTTCTTCCATTATGTCTATAGAATCAAATGCCTGTGGATTCATGGATTCTGTTATCAAGAGCAGTGAAGAAGATTTGGGCTTTATTCACAACTTTCTGCCTCATTATTATTCTGTTATATCGGCTGAGAAATTTGACAAATATTATCTTGGACTGTGTATACAAATATATGCTATTTTGTTCTTTCCAATATATGTTGCACTGAAGAACAAAATACCAACAAATTGTGTGTGGGTTTTTTATATAAAAAGCAGAGTCTACATAGAAAATAAATGAGTCTTGAAAATGATAATTTTTATTTCCCTCTGGACAGTAGCTGCCTGAAGACTGACATTCTGTAGCAGTAGCTAAATTTACTCCTAGTTATATATGCCAGGGTCTGCCCCCTCCATGAATTTGTTTGCAGATGGGTCTTTTTTTCCCTTTCCTCCTCCCTACAATCTTCCTTCTCCTTCTCTCTCTCTCTCTCTCTCTCACCCTCCCTTTTTCCTAGAGAGAAATGAAGGTTTTTTGTTTTTTTACATTGAATATTTAAAGACAGAGAATTTGCAGGACGCAGCAGAGACTGCCTCCTGTGATAAGAGGAGTTATTGTTGTGAAGAATTCCTTTAAGATTCAATCTTAATCATTCCACTATTGAAATGGAAGAATAAAGTAATATGAGGTTTGAATAGACTTGATTAAAAAGAATAATTATTTTGCTTGGGTGAGTTAAATATATAAATTCATGGTGAGTTTGCATTCTCTTAGCATTTGCCTATTAGAACAGTTCCACTTTTCAATAATTATGAGTCTAGCTTTTAACAAAGAAGAGGACCCTTTTGTCTCCCAAAGCCCTCTTTTTCAGGATGATTGATGGTAAATCCACACTAATGTTGGGCGCTGAGCACAAGGGACTCTGGAGCTTGTAATCTGAGGTTGCAACACAGCCAGTTGCAGCTAACATAGGCAATGCCTTCTCATGCCTCAGAGCCCACTTAGTGCCAAGCCTTCTGCCCTTGTATCAGAGCTGAGCTAGGAGGTAGGACCAAGAACAAAGCCAGGAACATATCCACAGCCTAGAAGGCCTTGTTGCTCAGGTAAGGTCCCAAGAAGGGCTTCATAGCCCTTCAGGTCTAGAGTAGTCCAATGGCTAGGCTGAGTAGGTGGGTCCAGTCCAGGATGTGAGTGACTGCATTGCTAGGATAGTGTTCCAAGCTTCAGTTGTGATAGCTGAGGCATGGCGAAGCTGTTGACCTCTGAATGTTGTTCAGCTTCCGTCAGCCTCAGCGAGCATAGCCAATGGTCAAGGATGATGTAAGCTAGCAACATCTGGAGGGTCACAGTCTCCCCATTCCCATGACAGCTCAACCATATGCAAAGGTTCTAGCCTCAACAGCATCAGATGCCTTGCTGGATCAACAAGAGAGGCAGTGTTTTTAGTGGTTAGAGTGTTGGATTAAAACAGGAAGACTTGAACTCAAATTCCCACTCAGTCATAATGATCACTGGATTACCTACTTCACAGGGTTGTTGTGAAGGCAAAAGAGGGGAAGCTATGCACTTTTCTCTGAGCTCCTTGATGCAATGGTATGATCAAAAATGTCCTTAATAAATCAATTGAAAGCAGCAGAAATTTTTGTCCGTTACTTTTCAGACTCCAGCTCTAACTCCAGACCATGACTTGGAACATATACCCTCCAAAGAAAATTTCAGGCATTTCCTTTCTAGAAAGATCAGGAGTAGATATTTGCAAGAGAGAGATAGAAAAGCTTCTTTTGCTATTCTATTTTTTCCTTCCTCCAAGAACCTCTTAGTGGCACATGGGGTTTACCTTTTTACACCCTCACAACCACCCTGGGACATAGATTTAGGCTGAGCATGTGTGACTGGCTCAAGGTCAACTAGAAAGCTTCATGGCTGAGTGCAACATTTGAACCCAGGTTTCCCTGTTTTCATCAAGCACACTAAACATTACACCGGCTCTCAAATTCCTCTTTCTTCACACTATCATTTTAAAACAAATTAGCCCCATGACACACAACAGGTTTCCTACAACCATACAGCTAATGTTCTGGCTTTAAAACAAGTTATTGATAATGATGCAATACTAGGCATATAAACATTTTTACAGGAGGCTATGTCTAGTATAAATAATCTACAACTGAAAAACAACATCATCGACTGAACTTGCTCCTGGAAGAATTCAACTCCTTTCTTCTTAACTAGAAAATACTAGACAAAAGCTGAAGTTCTAAATCCTCTTTTCCTGGGAGTAGGCCCCCTTAAGCTCAACAGGACTTACATCTGAGTAGTCACATATGAGATTGTGCTGTGATAGTGCAACTCTATACATGACATCTCACAAGGATGCGCCATTAATGCAAGTAGTCTCAATTCCTGGGGCTGCAATCATACGTACACTCGCCTAAGAATAAGCCTCACTGCATGGACCGGGACTAAATTCTGAGCAGATGTGCATATGCTTGCATGGCTGCAATCCTAAATCTAGGATTAAGCGCCACTGAATTCACTGTTACTTACTCCCTAATAATCATACATAGTGTTGGGCTCTCAATGCATTATCCTGTTTTAAAACTCTTGCTTCATCTCTTCTAACTGAGTTGGAAAACAAAGAGCCTGGCCAGTAGGTTTTCAGGTCTGCTGCTAGAAAAGCATCGCTAAGAGCATCGTTTTTTTTAAAGCTGTACACCCAAGGTGAACTTTTAGACTGGACTCTGTCCCTGAAGGTGACATCTGTTTAAAGAGCTGCCCAGTCCAAGTCCAGTTTAAAGATTGAAACCATAAGAAGAGAGAGCAATGGGAACCTTGAAGTTGCCCATCAACATTTGGCGTCTGGACTGCAGATTAAGCCAGGCATAGGGATACTCGGCCCTACAGATGTTGTGAGACTACAATTCCCATCATCCCTGACCACGGGTCCTGTTAGCTAGGAATGATGGGAGTTGTAGTCCCAAAACATCTGGAGGGCCGAGTTTGCCTATGCCTGGATTAAGCTGACACATAGGCCATCTGGTCACATGATGAGAAGTATTGTATTTCTATTTAAATTATAGTCATTTCCCCCCTAAGCATGCACCTATGCATACAAACTAACTTATGCAAATCTGTATTCTTTTTCGTCCTCTGTTTTGGTAGAATGTAGGTGGCACCTAACCTAGGTGCACCATTAATTAACTGCATCTCTTCCATCTCTGAAAGAGGCTGTTGGGCCTTTCTCCCAAGCTTCAGAAGGTCCCAGATATGATTCCCAGGTTCTCCAAGTAGAGACCCCTGCCTGAACCCCTGGGCAGCCACCGCTAGTCAGCATAGACTGTATTGTGTTAGATCGGTCTGACTCAGTAAGATTCTTACATTTCTGTTACTCAACTACCCTTAAAAAAAAAATCAAAGTATTGTTGACCTTTTCCTTCCATGCTCTAATTTGCAGTGTGCATGATTGCAGCAGTAGCAAGTTATACAAGGACCGGGTTTTTATTAGCTATGCAGCAGCAACTGCTATGGGAATGGGGAACAAAAGGAGCAGCTCTGCTTGCCATCTTCTTTTACCAACCTGTGAAATTCTTTGCCAACTTTAATTTGTATTAGCTCTCCCTCTCTTTTTCTGCCACTTTTCTGCTGCCTTTTCCCCCTTTCTTTTTAAGAATACTTTTGACAGGAAATCATATTCTTTTTGGTTGCACCCCCACACAGACACATAAAAACACGTACCAGTAAATTAATCCTCCTGTCCCTCTGAGTTTTCTTCTAATTTCAACTTTTTGTAAGTTGCCTTGGGAGCCTGTTGAAGGGTTTAGCATAAATAACATAAAAACAATAAAATAAAATATGAGGCTTACATGGAACATAGTGGAAGTGGTTGTTGCTCTCTCAGAATTGTCGGGGGGGGACGATTCTGGAGGAAAGGACATTGAAAACAAGCTGTGTGTGTTTACATGGCATCCCAAAAGAGGAAATGCAGCACCCAAAAATAGGACAAAAGAGGATACAGATTTGCATAATACTAGCATAGGTTTATTTACCTGTATAGATGCAAGTTTAATAATAATTGCTATAATTTAAATAGAAATACGGTATGTCTCACTCCCTATAATGAAGAAGACTGCGACACCTGAGTGCCTGTTGGTGCTACCTGTTTATATTTAAACCAGTCTTAGAACAGACTGCCTTTGAAATACAGTGGTACCTCAGGTTACATACGCTTCAGGTTACATACGCTTCAGGTTAAAGACTCCGCTAACCCAGAAATAGTGCTTCAGGTTAAGAACTTTGCTTCAGGATGAGAACAGAAATCGGGCTCTGGCGGCGCAGCAGCAGCAGGAGGCCCCATTAGCTAAAGTGGTGCTTCAGGTTAAGAACAGTTTCAGGTTAAGTACGGACCTCCGGAACGAATTAAGTACTTAACCTGAGGTACCACTGTAGAGGATGCTTTCAAACAGAGGGCTAGGACAGGACCACAGGACATAGGACCACACTAGATATGAAACACTGATTCTCATGATGCTTTGCAAAGAAAATGTTGCTTCGTTGATAAAGCCATGGTAGTGGTCAGTGCATTAGTTGGCTCTCACATAATTCTTTGGCTACCTAGTAAATTGCAGGATTATAAAAGTTAGGATTCAGTGGTGCACAACCAAATATGGTACAAGTGGGGAAAGAGTTCCTAGAAGGATATTTTAAATGATAGGATATGCATCACAATTCTATGCCTGTTTTCTAATAAATGTCCCTTAGTGAGGTGTATGCAGAATTCCCAGTGAGTGTTCAGGCTTAATATGTAAAATCTTTGTTATCACTACCTTAATCAGATAAAAGTTTCTGTGAGATGAAATGATGAGAGTTTCATGTGGTTGTTATCACTAAAGATTCTATTTCCTTATGACTTGCATGTTGTGCATTCCCCACCCCACCCCAGTTGTTCCAGATGCCTATATCTGAGGAACAAGCAACGAGTGTGAGAAATAATGGTTACACGAGAAGTCATCTCAAGACTGAAGCTGAATATGAGTAGGAAGGGAAGGATTTGTCAATTTCATTTCTTACAGTTTCTCATTTCTCCAATCTTAAATCGGGTTTTCCATATTGCTGTAGCAATTTGCAAATTTTCTTTAAAAAACCAAAACCCTAAAGAAATTCCTTAGCATTTTGTGTGAGTTTCTCCCTAAAAACACACATAAACACATTTTTGTATGCAATTTTGACTAATGCACATATTTTGCTTCAAATGCCTGATTCGGCTAATCTCCCCTATCCACTCCCAACTGCGTGATCACCATCATCACCATGTGAGGAAGAACAGAAATATTATCCCTCGGCCCACCCCTTCCCTTATATTCTGGTCACAGCTCCCTCAGCCCTCCAGATGTTAAAGGCTGAATACCTGCAGTTGGCAGCCTGCACTACTCATCTAGGGGCTCCCTGCACAGTTTAGGACCCTGGAAGATCACAATTCAAATCACACAGGAAGCCTAAACTAGTCGCACAGGCACAGAAGTTCAATCCCCACATATGGAGGAATTGTGAGAGTAACAATGGTGGTGTATGGAGGGGGCAGAGCAGGGAGCATACGTCTGCTCTCCATTTCTCCATGTGCTGGTCAGTGCTTGGCCATTCTATAATATATCACAACAATACAAACACAACACGTAGGCTAATAGTTAGTAGAGAAGTTTCAAAAGTAAAATCTCTCAATAGTCTTTCAAAAATTTCAGTGGAAGACATCTCAAAAGCCTCAAAAGGACAGTGTCTCCAGAATGATACTACTGTTTCGTAATGGTCTTCATCAGCTGGAAATAAGATACAAGACATACAACCGATGAATGATAACAAAACTGAGCTACCTGCATACACATTGTAAAATAAAGCAGAATATACAAAACAGAATATATAAAAAAGGTACATACCCAATATTTTTCAACAGAATACAGTGGTACCTTGGGTTACAAACACCTTGGGTTACAAACACTTCAGGTTACAGACTCTGCTAACCCGGAAGTAGTACCTCGGGTTAAGAACTTTACCTCAGGATGAGAACAGAAATTGTGCGGCAGGGGCAGGGTGGCAGCGGGAGGCCCCATTAGCTAAAGTGGTATCTCAGGTTTCAGGTTAAGAACGGACCTCCGAAATGAATTAAGTTCGTAACCAGAGGTACCACTATATGTAAGTAAGATTCATGCTAAGGATCAGTGCTCACTAGATAGTGTAGCTGCTGATACTTGTAACACAATGGCATAGGACAGGCTTCCTCAACCTTGGCCCTCCAGATGTTTTGAGACTACAATTCCCATCATCCCTGACCACTGGTCCTGCTAGCTAGGGATCATGGGAGTTGTAGGCCAAAAAATGTCTGGAGGGCTGAGGTTGAAGAAGCCTGGCATAGGACATATGAAGTAAGCCACAGGTGTTTCCAATAACGGTATACTTAAAGGAACAGTATGCCATATACAGCATACAAAAACAAAGTAGACCCATGAAAAACAAATATAAAGATACTATTCTTCTGTATATTTGTTTTTCATGAGACGTCTTCTGTTGAAACCTTTGAGAGACTATTGTGAGACTGTCCTTAGACATCTGTTTTGAACACATGGCTTGATGGCCCTCTCTACCACTCTGTTATATTGTACATATGAACTTTATTGGCTTATTCCTATAATTTGAATGATATCATTATTCTATTATATATTCTCTACTAACTATTAGCCTACGTGTTGTGTTTGTATTGTTCTGATTAGTTCTTATTAATATATGCTGTGTCCTTTCAGAATAGCTTGATTTTTAATTTAGTATTGGACTGCCTTGAGCACGTCTCTCCCCCCACCCCACCCCATATACACATACCTTAAAAAGGCTTTTTTGATACTAGGATGTGGGCCTACATTGAGGAAGTGGGAAAGGGAGTATAGCTGTAGCCTGTCACTTGATGCGCATTTATGGAATACAGTCATACCTCGGGTTACAGACGCTTCAGGTTGTGCGTTTTCGGGTTGTGCACCATGCTGAACCTGGAAGTACCGGAATAGGTTACTTCCGGGTTTCGGCGCTCGCACATGCGCAGAAGCACCGAATCACAGCCTGCGCTTGCACAGACATGTCACTGCGCGTTGCGAATGTGCCTCCCACACGGATCACGTTCGCAACCCGAGCGTCCACTGTACAACACTTTTAACCACTGGGGCATTTCCAAGTAAGCAAGCATAGGATTGGGCTGCATATCTGTATTTCATCCTGAGAACTGGAAGCTTGTTCATAAATTTTCCTGGAGAACATTTTCATTGCCCAAATCCTACATATAATCCTAAATCAATTAAGTGTTTGCTGTCTCAGTGGTAATTGAGGACTCCGCTCCTTAGGATAAAATTATCCACAGAACAAGATGGATACACCAATCCTAAATACATTAAGTGAATTAATTCTAAGGCTATCAAAGTGACTAAAGGAATTTTAAGTTGATTAATCGTCTTCCTTTTAGCCAATTAATCAGTCAAGTAACAGATCAAATTGTTTTTTTAGATATTGAAGAAAGTATAAGTCAACTTACAATTTAATAAACAAAAACTGCTAGTCTCTATTAGGAGATACCATCTTTCTTTCTCTTTCTTTCTTTTTATTTCTTTCACTATTACAGAAATGCACCAGAATTAACACTGATTAACATTTCCCCTGAGTGATTAAATCTGGTCCTCACCACTTAACCAAGTGGAGATCTGATTCAGCTACTGAACAACGCTTGCAACCCTCATACATTTCATTTGAATGTGGTGGAATTTACTTCCATATAAGAAAGTGTTTGTAACATTAACAGCCAGAGTCCCACAGTCATTGTACCCATCAACCTGTACAGAGTAATCCTCAAGTCACATATGGCGTGTTTCCTTTTTAGCTGTGTTGATTCCATTGAAATTAGTGCAATTAAACTAGTTTAAGGGGCCTGAATGCCAATTTTAACCACTTGGGGTGGGATGAACATTCCCAAAATCAGAATTTCAGCAAATTTGGGAACCATTTCACTAATTTAGGAAGCCACTACACACAGAAAAACTACTAGTCACATGGCTCCTGGTGGCAAAATCAGTCAAATGCAACCCCTTTTTTAAAAAAAAATACCTGTTACATAGACAATAGGTGTTGCTTCACTTAACCTAGCAGCAGCTCTCCATGGTCTCATGCAGGAGCCTGTTAAATAAACTATGGCTTAATGTGAATGTGCAGTGTGCTAGTGCCTACTGCTGAAATGGCAGCTGCTTTGTTCCTCTCCTATTCCTATTGCTACTGCTGCACTGCAAGAAATAAGCCAAAGTTTGGCTTGTGATGTCCAAACCCAGGAGCATGGTTTGCATTGGGCAGGGCTCTGTGCACATACTAATGTACAGACATAGAACTCCTCTATGTATTGGGGAAAGGTCCTCTCATGTCGGTCTCTCATGAATAGCTTATTGCAAATTCATTAGTATGTGCATACAGTCCTTTTCCATGCCAGCCAAATGTGTGTACTGTGGGGAAAGCATTTCTTCCATGGGCACTGTAAGTTGGTTAATTCAGTCCCAGGATATGCATCTGCCCTGCTCCAGGTAGCAGTGACAGTCTCTTATTTATCCAGCATGGTGTAGCATTTCTTCGCGGAAGCATTAAGCCCTGTGAATTTTCACTGGTTTCAATCAGCACTTTGGGCACTCAGCGTCCAACGGTATCAATCCATTAAGTAGAGTCAGATTTTTTATATTTTTTTAAGGTTCTTTATTGCATAGGCCGCAATTTCTAACCTAAATGAAGTCACTTGAAACTGATTTTCAAGAGCAGTTAAACACTCATCTGCTGTCACTTATTTCCCTTCTGAATGTTAGGGTCCTTTTCTGATGTGATGGAACAAAGCCTGTCTTCTCCTTGTTTACATGTGGCGAGGTGTTTCTCTGATTTCCACCACCACCAACTCCCCATTTTACAGGCTCCTTCTTTTAGGCTTTCTCCCCTCTGTTAACCTTTAATAATAAAAAATTGTCCTCTTCATTAAAAAGAAGCGTTGTGCAGAGGTTTCTATAAATGCTGAACCTGACAAAGCAGGAGGTTAATGTTTGCCAGGCAAGTGTAAATCTGATTTAAAAGGAAAAGAAATAAAAGGTTATTATTGTGAAGGCCAAATAGAGAGATTTCTCAGCTGAAATGGATGGCAAAGGGAGGCCTACATTTAATGGAAGTGGTGTCATTTGCTGTGCTACTCCTTGGGTGGGGGGGAGGCTGGATTCTGCTTAGTCTCAAATTCAAAAGTTTCATGCATTATTCCCCAGGAAGATGATTGTGGAGGTGCGCTTGATGCTGAAAGAAGCTTCAAGCCTACATGTACATTATGGCGCTGAGCAGTGGGTTTTTTCCAGAAAAAAGGTGGCGGTAGTCACCTTAACACGTGAAGGCATGCATACTTCGCTCCCGAAACATGCTTTCCCAGCAGCCAGCCGAGGCGAAGTTCCTCGCATGCCCTGACAGCAGCCGCAGTGTCTCCATTGGCAACACGGCCACGCGAGGAGATCGGTGGTGAGGCGGGAAGAGAGGAGAGAAAATGCCCCTGCGCAGTTGACAGAATAAACTGAGAAGGCACCCTGATGGCAACGGTGACAGCAGCTGTGAGGATGTGGGAAGCAGGAAAGGGGGATCCTGGAAAAACTTCCAGGACACAGGTGATTTTGCAGCTGTCAGTCATTGCTCTCCTTCTTTAAGATGTTGAAAAACAGTTCTGGTTCTGCGTACCGCATGTACCGCCAGAGGAAAAAGCACTGGCGCTGAGGTAAAGGTTCCTTCAGCACAAGGGTTTCCCATGTATGAGGGAATCTCCTCCCCCTGCCCCCCTCTCCATATTTAGAGGATGTTTTCTCCAATCCTTCAAAGTCAATTTGAGGGTGGCACAGGGCAAGGGCAGTAGGAGGCAAGAGCTAAACTGCCACCATGTGTACATGTGACAAGGGTTGGAAACAGACTCTTTTGTCCATCTATAGTTGTATCCAGGGGTAAATTTGCACTAGCAGAAAACCCCTCACACTGGTGCAGGCAGGGAACCTGTTCATTCATAAGCCTGTTCTGTTTCCACATCAAACTGTCAGGGCTTTCGTGGTGTGTGTTTTTTAAAAAAAAACTCACACAAAAATTCACGTTCAAAATATGTATTTGAAGTCAAATTTTGAATGTATTTTCTCACAGAGCACATATTTCTAAACATATCTTATCTCAAAATACATGTTTAAATGCATTTTGATTCCCCACCCCCTACCAGAATTGCATCACAAAATTCACAAAAGTGCATTCATCCACACATTTGTCCAAGAGATCAGGTCAGGTCCTACTAGAATTTGCCAAAAAACCCAACACAAAAAAAACCTACCTGAATTCCTACAACACCCCTTGAATAAGAATAAGAATATTTCAATGGGCCTTTGTTGGGGGACATTCCCAGAGGATGGCTTTGTGCTGGGTAATGACTGTCTACAACAGTCACCATATTATATTTCCAAGCAATCTCTGTTATGGGAATGATGACTTAACTAGCATCCTTGCCTCCCTGAGCTGCATGAAAAACCCCACTTACATATATACACAGACACACACACAAACGCTCCTTCCATGTAAACTCATTTCTAGGACAAAATGCCAGGAAGTGAGGCCCTGTACATCTCTTCAATTACTATTGTTCTGGTTTCCTCTTAGCTACTGGATAATAAGTAGCTTTCAGAGAAGCATTAAGCAGATTTGCCCTCCAGGGTTTGCATTCTAGTAGAGTGACAGTTATTTTCATAAACAGGAGGGGGGGAAGGAACCCACAATCCAAAAAAATATAGGCAGACACTGGCTAGCCAAACTGCTTATTACTATAGAATCTTGATCCAGACAGGAAAATACACAGATTTTTTGTTTAATGTCTTCAAATGTCACTGCATTATGATTTATATCAGTGTGCAACATATTGGGCTTTATTATAGAGCGCGCGCACACACAAATTACTGGAACTAATGCTTCTTCATTTTATAGAATGCTTCCATTCTAGTCTGAGGGCAGAACATACATCGTTAGTTATTTAAAGCTCACCTCTAATGATGTAAAATAATAATAATAATAATGGGGCATGAAACCCAGACTTAACAAAACAAAAATACAAAACACAGCATTTTACAGACTTTACGTAAACATAATGTGACAATGCAGTTTCTTTCATTCTCTGCTATGACAGTTAATTCCAGACCAGGAAAACTGTCAAAAATGTTTAGTTCTGCTTGGGTTGAGTTAATTACAGGCCCCGAGGCTGTGCTGACTTTTTCCCCGCTAATGGCACTGTGCTACAGGTAAAAATCCATTTGCAAGAATGTTTTCATAGCTACAGATCTAATTTACTGAATATCAAATATTTATGCCATTGCAATTAAAGTGACAGCGTTCCGGACTTCCGGTCGGTGCCAGCGCTTAATGGCGGTCCTAGCTCCGAGCTCCGGAGAAGGACTGCTTCGCAAGTTCGGGTCTTACCCGCTACGGCAAGCGGGGGACCCCTAAAATCCCAGGCGCTGAAGCCTGAGAACAAGGAGACTCGGTGGGCACCTTCGCGCCCCCCGGTACCGTGAAAGAGCCTTTTTAAAGGCTACGGATCGACATCGGGAGTGAGCGCGGTGCTGAGAGTCGCTACCCAGCCTGCGAAGTGAAGCCGCGTCGCCATAAGCGGAGAGCGCCGATTCCTTCCTGAAAGGAAAATTCGAACCGATTCCCCGTGAGTAAGAACTGAAAAATAACCGGGACTTTTTCAATTTTAAAAATTGGGCTAAAAACGGGGGAGATTTAAACAAAGGAAGTCTGCCTCCCCCCGACTGCATGAAAGCGAAAGCAACGGAGCTCTAAACCTGCATCCGTTTAAATCCGTCTTTTGATCAGCTAAACCGGACATTTAAACCTTTGATCTCCCCTCTAGCAAGCAGGGCAGAGGGGAGGTGAATCTGACCATTATCTGCATGATTTATTTGGAGGAAAAAAACCTCTGCTGTCTCATCTGTTTGAAAGTACGAAACGGTCTGCCTTCTTAATACACTGAACTGACTTTTCCCTGCGAAGTGATACTTTGATACAAAGTTTCTATACTGCCTGACTATTGCATATTATAAGAAGAAACAGTATAAATTGGGCAACTGTGGCAATCTGAAGTTATAAGTACTTAGTAACATTGACTTTGACTGTGCTAATCTCCCTTTTTCTCACTTTTTGGACTGTCTCCTTTGTTTTGGTATTTGGAAATTTTGCTCTATGGCCATTTTGATTTGCTCCCTCTAGAGGATAAAGTAAAGTTCGGCACAGCTTAAGACAGTGGAATTTTCCAAGGGAGAACAAATCCCGTGGGAATTGACCTTGACATGAGTGGCCCACAAGAAGAGATAGTCACAAGAGCCAAGATCAAGCAACAACAACAACAACAACAGTTGCAGCTGCAACAGGCAAAGAAAAGAGGCTCAATTTCAGGCGCAACAGCCGGATCAGCAGGAACAACAGGTCAAGACAAAGGAGCAGCCGTTTCCATGGAAGCTGTGACAGAGGCCCTGCTCAAGATAAACCAAACCCTGGAGTCTTTGACAAAACAGACTTCAGAGAACACACAAAAATTAACAGAAATATCAGCAAGATTAAACCAGAATACAGAATCTATAAATAAATTGGTAGAGGAGAACGCCACCACGCGCCAAATTGCCGAGGAGGCCAAAGCCACTGCCGGAGAGACACAGGAGAAGTTAGAGCCACTTGCCAAGAAGGTCTATGAGCATGATGCAACTTTGGCCTTGTGGGAGCTACAGAGGAAAGAGAGGAATTTAAAATTAAGACTGATTCCAGAGAATGAAAGAGACAACCTTGTGGAATATTTGACACGGGAGTTTGCGGGCTGCTGGGACCTTGAGGAAGACGAGTTCAAAATTACGACTGCCTTCAGATTGGGTAAAAAGCAAGATAGAAAGACACCGAGAGACTGTCTGATCACACTCAGATCCAAGGAGGAAAGAGACAAAATATTAGGATTACACTTTGAAAAGGCCCTGCAAATTGGAAATTCAGCTGTACAGATCTTCAAAGACATCCCAAAATACATTTTGGACTTAAGAAACTTCTACAAGGACTTGGTTCTCTTGCTAAAGAAGAACACTATTCGCTTTAGGTGGGAGTTTCCACAAGGACTGTCATTTGACTACAAGGCAAAGAAAGTGAAAATAAAGACAATTCAAGATAAAGACAAATTTTTGGCAAAATACCAGGAGGACTTACAGAAGGGGACTGTGGACGTACTTGCAGAACAGAGGAGAGCACTGGACATCCTGAATCTCCCGTTTGGACAAAAACCACTACCATCAGAAGAAGAGCAACAACTTGGAGCTGTTGGAGGAGCCTTAAGAAAATAACAAGATGGCTCTGCAATTCCTTAGTTGGAATTGTAATGGGCTCAATGGGCCTCTGAAGAGAAGACAAGTATTTCATATATTGAATAGAGAACAATTGGACTTGATATGCTTACAAGAAACTCACATAACTAGAGCCCACAGGAGATTACTTTCAAATAAAAGACTAGGACAAGAATTTATCTCATCAGACAAAGTTAAGAAGAGAGGAGTTGTAATATATGTGAAGGAGAAATGGGCTCCAAAAATGATATTTAAAGATGAACAAGGGAGATACCTGGCTGTGGAGATACAAGTACAAGGAGAAAAATTCTTAGTTGTTGGAATTTATGCACCAAATGAAGGCAAATCTGACTTCTTTAAGAGACTTCATGAAACTTTGACGGACTATCTGGATTACAATATGATAATCATGGGAGACATGAATGGCGTGGTCTCCACGAATATGGACAAGGCACAAAGACTAACAGTCACTAAAGAAGGGAGACTCCCTAAGACTTTTTTTGAAATGACAGAAAACATGGACTTGATAGACATTTGGAGAACAAGGAACCCTCTGGAGAGAGAGGGAACCTTTTTCTCCCAAGCAATGATGACCTGGACCAGAATTGACCAAATCTGGGTTACTAGTGGACTGGCTCCAAAGATTAAGAAAGTGGAAATCTGCCCAAAAACTTGCTCCGACCATAACGCCGTGAAGATGGAGATGAAACCCACAATAACTGGTCAATTTAGATGGAGAATGAATGACACCCTCTTTCGAGATAAGGAGATTCTCACGAAGGCCCAAAAGAACCTAAAAGACTATTTTGAAATAAATTTGAGGACCGACGTGGAGAAAAGAGTGATCTGGGACGCAAGTAAAGCGGTTATGAGAGGATTTTTGATTCAACAAAACTCAATAAAGAGGAAAAAACAAAATGAGAAAAAAGAGAAGATCTTGGAAATGATAAAGGAAGGAGAGAGGAAATTAAGAGCAAAACCAAAGTCTCAGGACATTTTAAGAGAGATCAAGTTATATCAAACCCAATATATGGAATTGATGAACCAAGAGATTGAATGGAAGATAAAGCAAATGAAGCAAAAGACTTTTGAATCAGCAAATAAATGTGGCAAACTATTGGCATGGCAATTGAAGAAAAGGCAGAAACTAAACACAGTTACAAGCCTAGAGGTGGATGGAAAGAACATATCTAAACCCAATGAAATTAGAAACTGCTTTTTAAGTTATTTCAAAAAACTCTACACTCAAGGCCCGCAAAATGAAGAAGATATAGACAAATTCCTGGGAAAATATGGACTACAAAATATCTCTCATCAAAGTAAGATGGACTTGAACCAGAGAATCTCAGAACAAGAGATAGAGGCTGCCATTCAGAATAGGCAACTGGGCAAATCTCCGGGACCAGATGGATTGACTTCCAGATACTACAAATCGTTGAAGGAATGGTTGATTCAACCATTAAGAGAAGTTTGTAATGAGATTCTCGAAGGAAAAAGGGCACCTGAATCGTGGAAAGAGGCATATATTTCACTCATACCAAAGTCAGAGACTGAAAAGACCCAACTCAAGAACTACCGCCCAATATCATTGCTCAATGTGGATTACAAAATTTTTGCAGACGTTTTGGCAAAAAGACTCAAAAGAGTTTTGATGGAGATGATTCATAAGGACCAAGCAGGCTTTCTCCCTAAAAGACACCTGGCAGACAATGTAAGGAATGTAATAGACATTCTGGAAAAGCTAGAGGTGAATATAAACACTAAAGCAGTACTGATCTTTGTGGACGCGGAGAAAGCCTTCGACAATATTTCTTGGAGCTTTATGAAGAAGAATCTTCATAGGATGGGGGTAGGCCGGGGTTTTGAGAATGGTATGGCTGCAATATACTCTGAACAAAAAGCCAAACTGATTGTAAATAATGTTGTGACTGAGGAGCTTAAGATAGAGAAAGGAACACGACAGGGGTGCCCGATTTCCCCATTACTCTTTATTTCAGTTCTGGAGGTGTTGCTGAATATGATAAGAAACGACCAGCAGGTTAAAGGTGTGCAGGTCGGAGCTAAACATTACAAGTTAAGAGCGTTCGCAGATGACCTAGTATTGACTTTGCAAGAGCCAAACACTAGTACGAAAAAGGTATTAGAAATAATACAACAGTTTGGCCAGGTAGCTGGATTTAAGTTGAACAAGCAAAAAACCAAAGTTTTAGGGAAAAACCTAACAGATATAGAAAAAGAGAAATTTCAAGAGGAAACAGGTTTGACTGTGGTCAAGAAGGTTAAATATCTAGGGGTTTATTTAACATCCAAGAATCAGAATTTGTATAAGGACAATTATGAAAAATGTTGGTCAGAAATTAAAAAAGACTTAGAAATATGGTCAAATTTGAAGCTGTCAATGTTAGGCCGAATTGCAGTAATTAAAATGAATGTATTGCCTAGAATGTTATTTCTGTTTCAGACCTTGCAGATTATTGATAAGATGGAATGTTTTAAGAGGTGGCACAAAGATATCTCGAAATTTGTCTGGCAGGGCAAAAAGCCCCGAATTAAATTTAAAATATTGACAGATGCTAAAGAAAGAGGGGGTTTTGCCCTGCCGGACCTAAAATTGTATTATGAGGCAGCAGCTTTTTGCTGGCTCAAAGAATGGATGCTCCTCGAGAATACAGACATCTTGGATCTGGAAGGTTTCAATAACGCTTTTGGTTGGCATGCATATCTTTGGTATGATAAAGTTAACAGTGCCTTCAAAAATCACATTGTCAGAAAAGCATTGTTTAATGTTTGGACAAGATATAAAGATCTATTGGAAAACAAAACCCCTAGATGGGTGTCACCAGTGGAGGCTAAAGCAGTGAAAAAACTTAATATGGAGGTCGGATGGCCGAAGTATTGGGAAATTTTAGAACAGGATGGAGATAAGTTCAAATTACAAAGTCAGGAGAAATTGAAGCATAAAGTAGAAAATTGGTTCCAATATCGCCAAATAATGGAATTTTTTAAACAGGACAGGAAAGTTGGCTTCCAGGTGGAAAAATCAAAATTAGAAACCGAACTGTTAGAACCCAATACTAAGAATTTATCTAGAATGTATAACTTGTTGTTGAAATGGAACACACAGGATGAAACAGTTAAATCGGCTATGATTAAGTGGGCTCAGGATGTTGGACATAACATTATGTCAGCTGACTGGGAATGGTTATGGAACACCGGTATAAAATTTACGGCATGTAATGCCTTAAAGGAAAACATCATGAAAATGGTATACAGGTGGTACATGACCCCAGTCAAGCTGGCAAAAATTTATCATTTGCCCGATAACAAATGTTGGAAGTGTAAAGAGACTGAAGGTACCTTTTACCACCTTTGGTGGACATGCCCGAAGATTAAGGCCTTCTGGGAAATGATCTATAATGAAATGAAAAAGGTACTTAAATGTACTTTTTCTAAAAAGCCAGAGGCCTTCCTCTTGGGCATTGTCGGCCAATTGGTGACAAAGAAAGATAGAGCTTTTTTCATGTATGCCACAACAGCAGCAAGAATACTCATCGCAAAGTACTGGAAGACACAAGACCTACCCACTTTGGAAGAATGGCAGATGAAAGTGATGGACTACATGACATTGGCCGAGATGACAGGCAGAATCCGTGACCAACGAAAAGAGACGGCAGAAGAGGAGTGGAGAAAATTTAAAAGTTATCTTAAGGACTACTATAAACTTAACGAATGTTAAAATGTCGTGGTTTCCAGAAACAAAGGGGTATAGGGACATAAGATCAGAGTGTAAGAGAGGACTAAGATGATAGAGATTGGAAAGTAATAATTGGGAGTTGCTAGTTGAACTATGGACATTGGGATGCAGAGAGGGGGGGTATGGGGAAGTCCTAGAAAGAAGGTTTATGAAAATATGTTTGAAACTATACGTGTATGTTCGTCTTTTTTAATGTTTGTTTGTTTTTCTCAAAAATGTTGTAAAACCAATAAAAATTTTATAAAAAAAAAAAAAATAAAGTGACAGCGTTCCAGCCCCCCTCGCCTCCCCCCCACCATGCAAGCTTGGGTTTTTAATAGAATTTATTATACAGTAAACATTTGGTGAAAAGTTTTGCTACAGCTTATAATGTGAAAGCTTTGAATATTTTATTGATTTTATTCTTTTGCTCTCAGCTCCCATAAACACTGGAACATTATGAACTTCCACACAGTGCATGTTGTGGTAGGGGCCATTTTGGTCCTGCTGTTGCCTCGTGGATGGGAGGGCATTTCATCATCACGGCAACTGTTGTGGTGATTAGAGATGCAGAAGGACATCGAGAAAGGGCTGGAATGCCCAATGGTGTTTAAGGAATCAGGAAAAGGGGAGGAAGAGAAGGAGGAAAAATAAATAGAAACAATAACAAGCATCCTTTGGCTCACACAGAAGAAGGCAGGGGTCAGGGGCTGGGCAATTGCTGACCTAGCAAGGTATAGACTTGGGCTTCTGCACACACATCTCTCAGTGGAATGATGTGTACAAGTGAGAATGTGTAAGAATAGTTCCCAAGACTGAATCACTACATGCAGCAGAGAAGAGGAGGAAGCCTATATGGGTGTCCATTGCTTATCCAAGAAAGACTCTCCTCCCTGAAAGAGAGGGGAGTGGTTGTGGACGGGAGCCCGAACACCGCTCCTAGCAGGGGGCGTTGCCCCCTGCCTCCAGCTCACCTGGCTGGCGCTCACACCCCCCACCCCGGAGGCCGTCCAACCAGGTGCCATGGGGGGGCGTGTCCAGCAGCCTTTATGCTGCAGTGCCAGCCTCTCCCCGGCCTCATTTCTCTTTGTCGTCCTGTGCGAGTCACCCACCCTCCACTCCCTTTGAGTTAGGCTTAGGTCATTGGCCTTCCTATGGACCTTAGGTTGGTCGCCCCGGTTGCCCGGGGGGCCTGGTAGGAGTTTTTCCATTTGGCATTAGGCTTTTGGTTTTTTCGCCTACCTCGTAGCAATCGTCACAACTTTTTGGTGGTATTGGTGGGTAGGTTAGGCATTGGAATAATGTGTTGTGGTGTGTCAAAGTGCTAGGTGTGGCCATCGCCTATGCCTTCAATTTCTAGGGGTATTCCGTTAAAGGAATCTGGCGGTCGTGTATTCCGTCCGAAGCCTGCTTGGCGGGAGGCCATGGCACGACCCTCGGTGACATCAGGGGTGAGCCTATAGTTGGATTAGCATCAACAGGTGTTGACCCCCTGGTGAATAAACCCACTTGTTTCGCGATCCAATGCCTAAGCCAATACCTTTTCATTGCTGTAATCAATAAAGTTGTGGCCTTTTCTAGCCCATTAACCTTATATCACGTGTCCCTGTGTCTTCATTTCACTTCGCGGGGGTCGGGTCCTCGAACCACAAATGGCTTATCCGAACGCTTGGATAAGAACTGTAGTTCAGAGGTAGAATCCATGCTTTGCATGCAGAAAGTCTCCAGGTCAATCCCTGAAATACCCAGTATTAAAAGGGTCAGCTACCAAGACTGGGGGAAATTGCTGCCTAAGATCCTATAGAGTTGTTACCAGTCAGAGTAGACAGTACTGGGTTAATTATCTGGAATGAGACAGCTGCCTAAGTAAGTGGCTGCCAATACAAACACTGCAGTACTGTGGCTCTGTGAGTCTCTTCTCACAGCTCAGTTTCACACCAGTAGTGAGCACAGTTTTCTTCAGCAATGCATTATTGAAACTGCTAAGACTAGGGTGTTCTCTTCAGAGAACAGTCCTCTATTTGGAGGTGTCCTGTATCTGGAGGCTGTCCAGTCCAAGGCTGTGTACAAATATTCCCTCTCCTAGAAGTAAATCAATGGGCAAAGAATCACAAGCACTGAGTTTTTAGGGCTCCATCATTGCACAGAGTGAGGCCCTCATTTCAGGCAGCTGATGCTGGAAGGCAAGCCACCCATTTCTCCTGAACCATACCATGGCAGAAGCAAGGCTTGCTTGTTACTGGCTTGGACTGCCACTCTGTCTTGCCTAGTTGCCTTCTGTGAGTATCTCATAGGCAGCCCCACTGGAGAAAACCCTGTGCTGCGTCTGTGCATGCCCAGTTCTGCTCACATTCTGGTGACTGCCACTGCCTCATTGCAGTATTTGTGTGATCAAGCACCAGGTGCAGCAGTGAGTAAGGAGTAATGATGTCTTGGAGGACATAGTTGTGTATATATGCCAAGTGGCCTTGCTTGTATCTCCCTAGCTAGACTGCTGCCCTCAGACACACTGGGAGATGCTGTTCTGTCACCTGTATTGAAGAAAAGATTCCACTGAAGGTCCAATCAGCTTCCATACATGAAATGGGATACCATCGTGTTGGGTACCACCAGCAAAATGTCTTGTCCATTCCTGATATTAGTCTGCTCTTAACGCACAAGAACAGGGGCAGTAAAAGGTCGGATTTATTTTTAATGCCATGTTTTAGCCAAACAGAAGATTTTAAAAATGATCAACTCTGCTATTATTGTAGTTGTGATGCACTGTTTTCCCTCCACCCATATGCCTACCCACACATGGATGTATCTTTCTCTGTCTGTATCACTCTTCTATTGGAGAAGACTCCTGCATACAAAAGTTCATGTCACAATAAATTAATCGTTTAAGTGCCACAGGTCTTTGTCCTTTTAGCTGCTGCTGACTAACAGAGCTGCTTTTCTGGAGACTGTCTGGCTTTGCTCTTCTTGCCTGCTGATTAACACCTGCACACTTACCATTTTGTGATGTAACAAGAGCATCCAATGGAAGCAGCGCAGTTCTGATACAATAGCCAGAAAGCAGCAATTCAATGGACACAGGCAGTGTTGTCAAGACACAGGATCTAAGAGTTCCATCAATGCTGCAGTCATACGAATTGAGGCCATAAATTAGAGAGATGCAGTAGGCAGAAGCACAGTCAGAAACAGGACCAGAATTCAAGAGCAAGTTGGGAGTAGAAGTGGAACCAAGCACAGCTGGCCCTACCATTAGGCAGAGTGAGACTCCTAAATTCTTATTTAATATAAGGCAAGGCTAGTTACTTCTGTAGCCCAGAACAAGAGGCCGTTTGTTGATGAACAGGTTAGCACACAACTGCATAGAAAAGCGAAAGTAACCACAAGAACAAGCTAAAGAGTAAATTCTTAGCTCCAATCCATAATAAATAGAGATAATGTTTAGTGCTACCATTTCCCGTTACTCTAAAGATGGTCACCTCAGGCAACAGATGATGGGGACAATAGGAAGAAGCAGTGGGGCACTGGCAAACTGAGTTTGTGTGTGCCCACTAAGATAACTTGCTGTCCTCAGGAGGATGCTGTGATGTCATCTGTTTTGAAGTAACATTCCACTGCCAGCCCAAGGGGCTTCTGCACATAGAATAGGAGGAGGAGCCATCTTATCCTTTGACTCAAGCAACAATATTTCTCAGGCCAGACCTGGAGCCAGAAGCTTGACACAAAAAGGCTGTAGTAACCAACTAAGTTGTAGATAGGTAGCCGTGTTGGTCTGCCATAGTCAAAATAAAAAAAATTCCTTCCAGTAGCACCTTAAAGACCAACTAAGTTAGTTCTTGGTATGAGCTTTCGTGTGCATGCACACGAAAGCTCATACTAAGAACTAACTTAGTTGGTCTTTAAGGTGCTACTGGAAGGAATTTTTTTTATTGTAACCAACTAAGTTTTATTCAGAGTAGAACCATGGAAATTAATATCAACGGGCCTACTTTGAGTAGGACTAGCATGGAACATAACTGACAACCTATAATCTATCATTATAATTACCCCATCCCTATTCTATGCTCTTTGGTATCAAGAAGCGGCAGGTGACGGACACACTCCCACCACCAAACGCAGCAGCCCAATGCCGCTTCACACCATTTAGGAAACTGCCCCGTCCTGAGTCCTACAAGAACGGACAGTTAAACTATGGAACTTGTTCCCATAGGAAGCAGTGGCGACTGCTGGCTTGGATGGCTTTGAAGGAGGATTGGACAAATTCATGGAGGATAAGGCCATCAATGGCTACTAGCTGTGGTGGTTATGTTCTGCCTCTACAGTTGGAAGCAGAAATGCTTCTGAATACCAGTTGCTGCAAACCACAGGAGGGGAGTGTGCTCTTGTGATTGGATTTCTGCTTGCAGGCTTCCCACTGTGAGAACAGGATGCTGGACCTAGAGATGCTGGGGATTGACCTTCTGCACTTAAAACATGTGCTGAACCACTATACGGTGGCCCTTTTACTACACACAAGTTCTAGGATGTCCAGAGATACTGGGGCGTGATCAATTATCTGCAGATTCCTTCTTGGTGGGAGTCTTTTGAAAATGTCTTGAGTTTATGGGAATATTGGCATCTTCCTCACAGACTGACACATGCATTTCCAGCCTGGTTCCAGAAGAGCAGCAGAGTCACCCTGTGGCAATGGATAAAAATAGAGGATCACTGTGTGCAAAGCTCCAGGGCTGGCAGAAAACTTTTAAAGCTTGGGTTTGCTCTTTAGAACCAGGCAGGGGACAGTGGCATTTCAAGAAAATGGAATTCTCCTTCTTTGCAAGAGACAAACAATGGCAGTCCTATAGCAGCAGCAACTTAGTACAGTGAGAAAAGAAATGAAGAGATGCCCTGTGGATTTGTTTTCACCAATGAGTGAAAAACCCATCATGGGATTCCCCAGCAACCAGAATAGCTCATAGTTATTTTATTTTAGTCTTTCCATGTTCCATGAGACTACCTATCCTTCTAATACTCTACTCAGTGCATTCTTGTTGGCAGGATTAGAGCTTGAAAAATTAGAGAGCATGCTTGGGGGATCCTTTAAGTCTGCAGATGCCCAAACATTTAAAGAACAAACTTAAGGAGACAAAAAAAAAAAAACACAACACCCCACAAACCAGTGGCAGGCAGGGCAGCACCAGTGGCGTGACACTGCTGGGAGTGGCCACCAAGACCATATTACACAGGTCCTGAAAGACCTACATTGGCTCCCAGTACGTTTCTGAGCACAATTAATAGTGTTGGTGCTGACCTTTAAAGCCCTAAATGGCCTTGGCCCAGTATACCTGAAGGAGCGCCTCCACCCCCATCGTTCAGCCTGGACACTGAGGTCCAGCTCCAAGGGCCTTCTGGCGGTTCCCTCACTGCGAGAAGTGAAACTACAGGGAAACCCATCCAGACGGGGCAGGTATAAATAATAATAATAATAATTATTATTATTATTATTATTATTATTAAAGGTAAAGGGACCCCTGACCATTAGGTCCAGTCGTGACCGACTCTGGGATTGCGGTGCTCATCTCGCTTTACTGGCCGAGGGAGCCGGTGTACAGCTTCCGGGTCATGTGGCTAGCATGACCAAGCTGCTTCTGGCAAACCAGAGCAACGCACGGAAATGCCGTTTAACTTCCCGCTGCAGTGGTACCTATTTATCTACTTGCACTTGACGTGCTTTCCAACTGCTAGGTGGGCAGGAGCTGGGACCGAGCAATGGGAGCTCACCCCATCGCAGGGATTCTAACTGCCGACCTTCTGATCGGCAAGTCCTAGGCTCTGTGGTTTAACCCACAGTGCCACCCACGTCCCTTATTATTATTGCGAATTATTACGAATTCTTATTATTACGAATGATCAATTAGCTAAATCAGTTCTGAGGATGTTTACAGTAGTGGGCAGTGATATAAAGCAATACGGCATGAAGGATATAAGACCAGTGTGCCATTAAAGCCTGCACTGGACTCTTGCAATAGGTAAAAGGCTGAATGTTAAGTGGCTCCACAGTGGTTATCTACATCCCTCCAGAGGTTGCTGGACTCCCAACTGCCATAATTCCTGACTAGTCGAGTTGCCGCGTTCTGGATTAGTTGTAGAATCCAGGTCACCTTCAAAGGTAGCCCCACATAGAGTGTGTTGCAGTAGTCCAAGTGGGAGATAACTAGAGCATGCAGCACTCTGGTGAGACAATCCGCTGGCATACCAGATGGAGCTGATAGACAGCTGCCCTGGACACAGAACTGACCTGTGCCTCCATGGACAGCTTGGAGTCCAAAATGACTCCCAGGCTGCACAGGGGCACAGTTACCCCATTCAGTTTTGCAAACTACCAACCCTCTGTAAGGACTAGGTCCCAGTTACTTCTACTAGGTGGGAATAGCTCCAGCATATCTGCAGTATGGGTTCTTAAGCCTGCACTCTCGCATTTTCAGACTTATGCTTCTATAGAGTTCCAGTATGCCACTTATCACTTATCTTACCATCATGTGAACCCCCATTCCTCTGCCTTTCTATGAAAGGGCCAATTAACATGGCCACCCTGGCATGTTTTGATGTGGGTTACTGTACTTGTGGCAGTTGCAGACTCTGTGCTACAGTGCTCATCATCTGTTAGCTTCAACTTGAACATGGGTGACCCATGACCTGAATTCACAGTGCAGCACACTGATAACCACTGTGATGCACATATACTTTGATGCCTGCCTCTGTATAGAGAAGAAGGATCACTTAGAGCATCTGGGAAAACTTTACTCACAGCACTGCACCGTACAAAAGATCAGAAGCAATGACCAAAAAATGGGCTTTTCCTTCCATTGCCCCTCTGCTCTGGAATTCCCTTCCCTCTGTCATGTGTGAAGCAATTTACATCCGTTCCTTCAGACGTCTTGTAAAGACACATCTTTCCCTGATGCATAAGACTGGACTATTTTACGGCTGAATTTGTTTTTCAACTGCTTTTATAATAAGTGTTTTTATGTTCGCCTCTCCATTTTTATGATACTGTTTTATATTGTTTTATATTGCTTAGAGATTTAAAAAAATTAAGCGGTTTCTAAAAGCTTTTAATTAAATAAATTAATAAACACAGCAATCACACTGAGTGCATGAACTCGCATTACGTCATACCAGAACGATGGTGCGAATTGGCTCCGACAGCACTGACTGATGTGAGCCTGGAGCAGAAAACATCACAAAGAAGGGAGAGGAAATTAATGCAAGTGCACTTTCTTGCATTACCTTAAACCAGAGAACAGCCGCCTGGTAGCAGGTGGACTCCCATGAAGCAATTTTGTCTGACCCCAATTACTAATCAAGATGCGATCCAAGAAAATTGTATCCCCAGTTTCATTAAATTTTGTCCCCAGGAAGCAGGCAGAGCAATCCAAACTCCCTTTGTGCTGGGCTCGCAGTGTGTGTGTGTGTGTGGATTGGGCCCTGCTGGTCTCCATCAGCATCCAGATGGCCAGCACCTGCCAAGTGATGCCAGCATCATTCCACAGGCCCAGAGCTCCATCTCTGTAGCCTAACATCGTGGAAGAGACTTGTATCATGAGGAGATAGTGTGATGCCATCAGTATTTTCTCGTCGTGCCTCAGGATGAGGGCTGAACAAACCTGGACTTAGCATTGCTTGCTATTTGTAACCCATGCTTGTAGAGTTAATATGAATTTGTATATTCAGCAATTATTCAGTATAAAATAGTAGGATGTCACATGGATGGTTAAGCATGAGAAACAATACACTAACCAGGAGAATCAAAGGCTGAAACTAGTTATCTTTCCTAGATAAGCCAAGGATCTGACACACACTTTGGTTTTTAGTCAAAGCTATGAGACTGTCTACACTTAGACCACCCCTTTCATTGGGAATTCATAAGGAAGAAGAGGAGGAGGAGGAGGAGGAGGAGGAGGAGTTTGGACTTGATATCCCGCCTTTTACTCCCCTTAAGGAGTCTCAAAGCAGCTAACAATCTCCTTTCCTTTCCTCCCCCACAACAAACACTCTGTGAGGTGAGTGGGGCTGAGAGACTTCAGAGAAGTCTGACTAGCCCAAGGTCAACCAGTAGCTGCATATGGAGGAGCAGGGAAGCAAACCCGGTTCACCAGATTACGAGTCCACTGTGCTAAACTACTACACCACTCTGGCATGGAATGTGATGTATTATAGCCCTGGTGAATGTAGGTAATACACCAACCTTGTCCACATAGTGCAACACTATATAAAAGGGAATCAGGGAGCTAGAGAAGCAGCACACCTCCACCCAGCTCACACACCAAAACAAAGAACTGAGAAGCAAGACCTAGAGCTGGTAGAGATACATGCACCATGGGTGCAAGTGACTATGTCCATTGCTGTCCAAGAGTTTGAACAATTGAAGGGGTAGTGTCTTCCCTTATAGCCTTATGCTTGGTTATTAAGCTAAGTTAGGCACAGTGTGCTGTTTCATGACATATGCTTTAAAGAAGCTAGGTCTAGGAACTGGACTTGCTACAGGCTAGCTTTTCCAGGCATCCCATGAGTTGGAATTGGGCACACTGGAGCAGTCCCCCTAGAGTGCTTATCTCTACCCTATTATTCTCCTTGTTTCTTGCTGTACTAATATGTATGCCTATCTGCAAATGGTAACCAGGCTAAGCTACTTAGACTTTATGTGTAAATTGTGTGTAAATTTATTGTGCAAATTATGCTTTAACATGCTTTATGGCAGCTAGCCCTGTGCATGGTGCTAAGAAGCAGGCTACCTATGTGTGTTGCATGCTGATCCTTGCAGTACGTGAAAAGAGTGAGAAGCCCCCCAAGTGTGTCCATGACCTCCAAATCACAAATTAA